>NC_141687.1:1980517357-1981888607 GCF_964263255.1 Lissotriton vulgaris | reverse complement strand
CTGAGTGGTATTTGGAGGGTATGTTGCATTGAGTGCAATGTAATAATATGGCGTGTAATTATGTGGCACTGAGTGGTATTGTGTGGAGTGTATGTTGTATTCAGTAGAGTGTAATTGTGTGGCGTGTAATTATGTGGGATTGAGTGGTATTGTTTGGAGTGCATGTTGCATTGAGTGCAGTGTAATTATGTAGCATATAATCACGTGGCACTGAGTGGTATTGTGTGGAGTGTGTGTTGCATTCAGTAGAGTGTAATTATGTGGTGTGTAATTATGTGGCATTGAGTGGTATTTGGAGTGTATGTTGCATTGAGAGTAGTGTAATTATGTTGCATATAACTATGTGGCACTGAGTGGTATTTGCAGTGTATGTTGCATTGAGTGCAGTGTAATTATGTGGCGTGTAATTATGTGGCACTGAGTGGTATTGTTGAGAGTGTATGTTGCATTGAGTGCAGTGTAATTATGTGGCATGTAATTATATGGCACTGCGTGGTATTTGGAGTGTATGTTGCATTGAGTGCAGTGTAATTATGTGGCACTGAGTGGTATTTGGAGTGTATGTTGCATTGAGCGCAGTGTAAATATATAGCATATAATTATGTGGCACTGAGTGGGATTTGGAGTGCATGTTGCATTGAGTGCAGTGTAATTATGTGGTGTGTAATTCTGTTGTACTCAGTGGTATTTGGAGTGTATGTTGCATTGAGTGCAGTGTAATTTTGTGGTGTGTAATTATGTGGCACTGTGTGGTATTTGGAGTGTATGTTGCATTGAGTGCAGTGTTATTATGTAGCTTGTAATTATGTGGCACTGAGAGGTGCCAGATATATGAAGCTAATTTGTGGCAGAGCTTGCGATCTACAAAATCACATACATAGTGGCGCAAAACAGTGCATAGCAACGTACCCAGATACTTTGAGAGTCATAAATGTCTTTATGACTTGAAAAATACACTTTGGACCCATACCGAGTCCCAATGGGGACTGTTTTGCTTCCTTTGTGAGCCAATACATACTATTTCAAAGTTTAAATTAAGATCACAAACCACTGATCTGTTACTGAGACCCAAAAGGGAGTGGTAACAGATTTGCAAAGTGGGAGCGCTGCCTTATGAACATCTTTTACTATCTGAATCACAGCTGCAAGTATCGGGGCACGAACAGTGGTCTATGGGACACTGAGCATAGGGTATATTTTGAAAGCAGCCCCTGTGCCTTTAAGTCACGCAGGGTGCTTTAAAAAAAAAGGTCGATGCGCAGTGTATTTGAATGCAGGTATGGAAGTCTGGTGTGGCTCACAGGCTTCATTGCTAGCATTGGAGGATTGAAAAAAACAAGGACCCCCTGAACAATGGTGTCAGTAAACTCCTAGGACAGGGATAATAATGTGTGAACAAAAATTCCTAGGCAGTTAACAAATGGGCAAACATGTAACATAAAATGACAGCGAAGAAATCATTCAGAGAAAATGTAAAATGAAAACAACCATGATTTTAATAAACACAAATAAAAATCATACAGGTAACTGACTGAACAACCACCGTATGATAATACAATTCCTTCAAAAGCATACAATTCATACAAAGATTATTTAATCATGAAACAAAAACACCCCAGCAAATTGATATCATTGGTGTCAAAAGAGACAATACAGTGGCGAGTGAAACTTGACGCGCGTTTCGGCGTGGACAACGCCTTCTTCAGGAGCCACACAGTGATATCTGAAATATACATATGAAAAATTACCTTTTACAATTTATACAAAGTTATAATACGAAACATAGAAAATACATCTTAAAAATACATATTTTGGTCATAGAACCACATTTTATAAAAAGTGAACATTCTCGCTGTCAAATTATTTAATCTCTTATCTTGTTTCCACAGCAGACATGATAAGGCCATATTAACAAGATTGTGCAGTACTCATTTTTAATCTAAAGGACAGGGGAGATGATACAGTAAGTGACCCAATAAAATTCGACTCAGAAGGAGGGTTTCTACAACATAGAGACGCCATAACTCTACTATTCGGACAGTTATATTAGTTCATAGCGATATTCATTTAAAACCTAAATCCTATACAGGCTTTCGAAAGCAATATTCATACTTATTGGATCAGACTCACTGTTTAGGAAGGGTTACAGGACTTGTTTATGGGATACAATCAATTGATTCTTGAGATCTCGGCAAAATAATGGCCGGGACAGATATAGTCCTAGAACACACAAAATACCAAGATTAAGTATTCAATCCTATAAGTGCAACCCGTGAGATGCATGGGCAACAGCAGTCACCCAAGCACTGGATGCCACATGAATGCATAAGTTAGAAGACATGTAGAAGGATAAATATCAGCCATGTTAATATGGCATTTTTAAGAAGGTTTCAAAAATCTTCAACCCAATCTGAGCTATATATGGGTCAATACTTTGAGCCACATCATGGGGCACAGTCTATATCTCTGCAGTACTAACATCACAGTCTGTATCTCTACAGCATTAACATCAATATGCACGGTAGGGAGGAGACAGGTAAATCTCAAACCGAATGAATTCATTAGTAGAACTGTCATATCTTATCGTTGCAATCATTTATCGTCAATACAGTGATGTCATAAGTATAGATTTCCTTAAACGACTGTATATTGACTATCTGAAAAATTACATTCTAAATTCCATTGGCTGAAAAGCTGCTATTATATAATGTATGTACATGATAGTAGAACAATATAGGACGGGGAGGAGAAAAGAAAGAAAGGAGCACTAAATCTCCCGGGATATATACCTGGTAGATAGCACCTTCCAAATTAAGTATGAATGTTCTATTTTCTCTGTGTATTTGGAGTCTGAATTATTAATATACAGAGATAGGGATAAACACGTGAGGAAAGGTTAAAAAATGATCTTATATTTCAATTGGACAAAACGACCAAATAAGGAAACCCCGGAAGTCGTGTGTCTACTAAGCATGGGCGAAAAATCAGTTCCGCTCGCGGATTTTGCGGATTTTCGGTACATTCGCAATCCGCGAACGCTCACGAATTTACCGAAAATCTGCAAATTCGCACGCAGCGGATTTTTTTTTCTTGGTGATACAATTTTGCGGCGTGCGGTGTAAGTTCGCAATTGCGAACATGTAGGTGCGGCGGGCAGCAACAATCTCGCACTCGCGAAATTACAAAAATTGCAATTCTGCACAAGAAATACACTAGCAAGCAGCTTAGACCTTCTGAAAATGATGATTTTTATCAGAATATCTCCTCAGGTTGACATTTGCCTGCACTTTTTTTGGATTTGAGGCCTTTTGACTTTCTTTGGATCACTTTTGGATTAGAAATCAACTTTCACAGGTAAGCTTGTTTGGGGCATTACAGTTGCTGTAATGCTGTTCTGCAGAAAAACGAGTTTTGCAAAAGTGAAAGCATTCAGCAGGTGCAAAAGTTCAAACTCATCATTAGTAACCATTCCCTGTAGTGCTTCCTGACTGGGGCCCCTCCAGAGTTCAGTTGCTAGTTGCAACAATTGTATGACCCTGCTCTGACCCTCACAGCAGGCTCATAGAATAGCTACAAGTAGGCCACAAAGGTCCTGGAAAAAAAATTGCACTGCAACAGAAAGCAAATTACAGATAAGGAAGCAGGTGCCAGACTGGAATTTTAAAACAGTGACACATTAATAAATCAACCCCAAATTAATTCATGTCAGTTGAAGCAGGGCAGGTGTGCTTGCTTTTCCCCCCCATAATCTACAGTGATGATGAACCAGAGGGTGGCATTGATGTACCAGAGGGTGGCATGGGTGAAACAGAGGATGGCAGGGGTGAAACAGAGGGTGCTGGGAACCTGTGATGATGAACCAGACGTAGAAACAACATAATAGCGACCATTGCGAGCCGACATGTAAGTTCGCAATTGCGAACTGGTACAAAACCCTCGCGAACTGGCAGAAATCCTTGCGAACACAAAAAAAATCTGCAAATTCGCGAGAATTTGCGGATTTTGCAGATTGCGAGTTCGCAAATTCGCAGAATTCGCGAACGCCAGATTCGCAAAATTCACCCATGCTTAGTGTCTACATACCTGCTATAGAAAAGATTAAGCGGCAAAGCTTCTACACGTAGTGCCACAGATGTGATAATATCTCAAAGCACCAATAAATATCGTATGAAGATTCCTGCAAGGCACATGTAAGACGATTTCAGGACCGAATGAGCCTGACAAAATGTAGATGGAGGTGCTATAACATGAGAGGATATACCTTAAAATGCAGAGCCGTGTCTTCTATATAACTGCATACTATTTTTAAGCGAAGCTTCTTGGTTACCGCACAATGATCTTTAAAAGCCTCCTCCAGAAGGACAAACTAAAAAACGAGATAAAGACAAAATGTGCAATGCACGCACTCTCATTAAACAGACTGGTGGAGGCAAATAGGGCAAGAAAGCTCATAAATTAGAAGCTATCTAAATGGCATATAATCGCCATTGCTGATTCCCGCAATAACAGGACCATTATGTGGGAAGACCGTACCGGAGATCGCTTACCTCCAAAATCGGAGTAGGAGCAGGATAATGCTCTCAACACAGCAGGGTCGCGACGTGTGAGTCCGCCGAAAATAGGAGAGGGAGAAATGATCAAACTTGCCGTGTTAGACAGACGGTTTAAATACCGCGCCTTAGATTCACAAAATGCCTACACCTGATTAGGCAGAAAAGATAGAAACGGGACTGCTGATCTAAGTGTCCCTGAGTTCCTTTCATACTAGAGAAAGGACTATTTCTAATGGGGCAATAAACACAGAGGGGGGACTACCCGGTACAACCATATAGAAAAGGAATTCTACTCCAGTTTTGGTTGTAAAGGCCAAACGATACGAAGAAATTGCAGTATATGTAGACAATCGATAATTTAAAAGAATCCTACGTATAAAAGCATCCTACGTTTCTGAGGGTGAAACTCGATACCCAGTCAGAGGTTAAGTGTTTCTATTTAAGCGGCGGGATGTAGACACTTCTTTATCGTGAACCCCTGCCAATATGGACAAAGTCCAAAAGCATAGACAGCTAATATCTAATCTATATTTTATGGGCTGACCATTATGCATAGCTGAAAAGTCCTACTCAACTAAAATAAAAATAAACGAAGGTTCAGTCTCTTATGGAGATCGCACTCACTGTTCAAGCGGAAAAGTGCAAATTAAAAAATTGCGTTCTCCCACGGGATTTCACTATTTAACCCATTTTTAAATGTGCCCAGACTAAAAATCCCAAAAACTTCTCTCTTTTTTCGAACTTTACAACCACCTTTGTTTTCTGGAAGTCTGATCTTCTCTATGATACGCCACTTAAAGTCATCAGGTTTATGATGCTTTTCTTGAAAGTGTCTGACTAAAGGTGCTGCAATCTTATTGGTACGTATCGCTGAGCGATGTTCAGTTAGCCTCACTTGGATCGGTCTTGACGTTTCGCCAACGTAGCCCAGATGACACGGGCACAGAATGAAATAAATACAATTGGCGGTCTTGCAGTTCCACATGTCATTAGCATTCATGAGGCATCCATTATGTTCAAAAGACTCACCTCCCAAGATCGCACTGCAGGATTTACAAGATGAACATTTTACGGTACCCCTAACTGGGAAGTTACCAGACATAGATCTTTGAACAAACTCAGACTGGACGTTCTTGTTGGTAAAGCGTGAATGTACAATTAGATCTTTCAGATTCTTATTTCTCTTGTAAGCAAACAGAAGCTTAGCCAACTTTCCGTTTGCCGTGGGGTTAGAGTTAAGAATATGCCAGTTGGCATTGATGATTTGTTTCACTGTACTGTCAAGATTCGAATATTTAGTAATGCATACCAGTTGATTATTCTCTTTGGGTGGTTTTGTCCTCAAAAGGTGGTCGCGGTCATAAAATCTTGCTCTCTTGAGTGAGTCCCTTACTAGCCCATGTGGGTATCCTCGATTGAGGAATTTCTGTTTCATCACACTGGCTTGTTGATCAAAACCTGCTAAATTGGTGCAGTTCCTCCTTACTCGTAAAAATTGTGAGAAGGGAATGCTTTAACGCTGACTCCGGGGGTGAAAACTATTAAAATGGAGTAGCATGTTGCGTGCAGAAGGTTTCACAAAAAGATCAACTATTAATTTATTGTCCTGATGTTTAATTAATAGATCAAGGCATTCAACCTTATTCTCGTCAAATTGGGCTGTGAACCTTACATTTATGTCCGTCAGATTGATCCATTCCAAGAAATCCCTAAGGGAGTCCTTCCCACCGGTCCAGATAAAAAAGATGTCATCAATGTATCTGGACCAGTGGGAGATGGATTCAAAAAATGGTGCAACCTCATTATACATAAATTTGGTTTCAAAAGCTGCCATGTAAATATTCGCAATGAACGGCGCCACAGATGCACCCATGCTTACCCCCTTCACTTGGCGGTAGAGGGTGTTCCCAAACTCAAAAATATTCTCTATAAGCACAATTTTCAAAAGTTCAAGGATGAATTCTTTAGGGCATATTATCTCAAATTTATCAATGAACCAACTTGTCGCTATTACAGCTTCCCTTTGGGGGATATTGCTGTAAAGCGCTTCGATGTCCATAGTTACTAAGACATCTTTCCGTGGGTCAAAAGGGAGGTTTTCCACTTTTTTTATCATTGCCCCCGTATCCTTAATATAAGATGTAATCATTGATATATGTGGGCGTAGATAGGAATAAATGAATTTCGATAAAGGTTCAGTATTTGTTGAATTGTAGATACAATTGGTCTATACGGGGGATCTGTTTGGTTTTTATGGATTTTAGGCAAGCCATAGATACATGCTGTCTTGCCATGGTTGAAATTCAGGTAGTTTTTGTTCAATTTCTCCCATTGATGAAGCCCGCTCAGTAAGGTGTTGAATTTTCTTGGATACCAGATTGGAAGGGTTTGACCTAATCTTAGAATATGTAGTATTATCAGCTAACATGCTCATCATTTTTCGTTCATATTTTTCAGAGTCTATTAGCACAATACCACCACCTTTATCGCAACTCTTGATTACTAAACTATCAATGTTTCTCAAAGTTGTTAAGACTTAAGATTCCTCTCTATTCAAATTGTATACAGGCTTAGGTATAAAATGTAATGCTCTTTCTAACTTTTGTAGAACAACTAGTTCAAAGGCAGCCACTTCCGGACCCAATTGGTCAAGGGAAGGGCTGAAAGTAGATGGAAGAGCTAGTCGTCTGGGCCTCTGTTGTATCTCATTCTGATCTATATTTGAAGCAAAAAACTTTTTTAGTCTAATCCTTCGAAAGAAAGAAATTATGCCCTGTTGTAACTCAAAGACATTAGCGTGGGCGTGTGGAACATATGACAGGCCCTTAGAAAGGAGAGTTTCACAAAAAGGCTCCAGATCTCTGGATGACAGATTAAATATGGGGATTACATCCCCTGTCTTCAGTATTGGCGATTTCGTGTTTCTCGAACAAACTTGGGTTCTTGTTGTTGATGTTGATGTTGATGGTGCAATTGTTGGAAATTCCCCCTGTTCTGGGTCTGAAAATGTACTTTTGGGCGGCCTCGCGTAGGCCCCGGTTGGATAAAAAAGGCTGTTTTGGGTGGGCTCCATTATATTGATTGAAATTTCCCTCAGGTTCGTAATAAGTATTAGCACCTTCATTTTCAGAGTCTGAAGAGTCAGTGAAATTATTGACTCTTTGTGGCACTGATCTAGTATCCTCCATATAGTGGTTTTGCTTATAAAAATCTGGCCTTAGATAGGGATAAGTATTTTCTAAGGTAAAAAATAGCTTGTCTTTGGTTAGCTTGTCATTTTTTCTTTTGTTCAAATAAGTACTAAAAGATTCTAGCTCTTTATTGGCTTCTTCTATTTTTTTCATAGCCTCATCAATCCCTCCTAATTGCTTCATTTTTTCTTCTAGCTCATCAACCTCCTTTTTGATTTCTGCTGCCAGCTCTTTCGCGGTTGCAACAATTAAAATCATCAGGTCGCGAGAGCATCTATTGGCTATGTGATTCCATTTCTCAAGAAACGGTCTATGGTGCACAAATAAACCTGGGATATTTCGTACGCTAAGACCCAAGGGGATTATGCCGGTTCTCAAATATGCCAGCATAAACTCCCCATGGGCTTCCATTCGTTTAAGCTTTTTCTTTAGTTCCAATAGTTTGTGACTCTCATCGTTTTGTTGGACATTTGGATTACCATTGCTACTTAACGGGGAATTAGCTCCAACTAACAGGGCGAATTCATCATCCGTGAATCTAAATGTTTTCATATGTGCCATAACGGTCCCTAAGTCAACTCTAATAAAACAAGGGACAGGAGAAAAACAAAGGAGGCCTAAAAGAGTATTTACAGTCACAATCACAAATTACAATGTTAATGATACACAAGAAAGAAGTAGACCCGCACTGACAAGCTGTGGGTAGAGAGGATTGAAAAAAACAAGGACCCCCTGAGCAATCGTGTCAGTAAACTCCTCGGACAGGGATAATGATGTGTGAACAAAAATTCCTAGGCAGTTAACAAATGGGCAAACAAGTAACATAAAATGACAGCAAAGAAATCATTCAAAGAAAATTTAAAATGAAAATAACCATGATTTTAATAAACACAAATAAAAATCATACAGGTAACTGACTGAACAACCACTGTATGATAATAAAATTAGTTAAAAAGCATACAATTCATACAATGATTATTTAATCATGAAACAAAAACACCCCAGCAAATTAATATCATTGGTGTCAAAAGAGACAACACAGTGGCGAGTGAAACTCGACGCGCATTTCGGCTTGGACAACGCCTTCTTCAGGAGCCACACAGTGGTATCTGAAACATACATATGAAAAATTACCTTTTACAATTTATACAAAGTTATAATACGAAACAAAAAATACATCTTAAAAATACATATTTTGGCATAACAGAGGTAGAGGAAGATGTTTCCTCCCTGAAGAAGAGAGTCCTGGTCCTTGAAAGAACGCAGAAGGGCCTTGTCCAAAGGAGGAGGCGGAGGGACGGGCACGGCGTAGTAACCTAAGGTTTATTGGCTTCCCGGAGGACTGTGAGAAAGGCAACGCAGAAAGCTTCCTGACACAATGGCTAGAGAGCTGGATTCCACCTAATGTTCTTTCCCGCTGCTTTGTGATTGAGAGGGCCCATCGGGCGCTGACAAAAAAACCGCCGGCTGGCGCGCGCCCGTGCCCCATGATTGCTAAACTTCTGAACTATGCCGACAGGGATACGATCCTTAAGCAGGCGAGGCTAAAGGGCAAGCTAATATATGACAACACCAATATCCTGATCTTTCCTGATTATACCAAACAAGTGCAACAACAGCGCCGCACTGCTCTATCCTGCGAGGCTGCGGGTGATATTTCAGTCCTGCACCTTCTTCTTTGACACCCCAGAGGAGGTTTTCCAATGGACAGATGAGACTGTTAAAATTTGACCCAACACGGCAAAGGGAGGGGAGTCTGACTCCTCTACGAGTAATTCGGCCGGGGGAGGCCAGGAGGGTCAGCGTAAGTGCACTGGACGTTCGCGCTCGAACCGCAGCTCAAAATCCAGATCAACCACGCGTCGAGATGAGGAAGCTCCGGAAGTTCAGGAAGATGTGCCTTGACAATTGAGAGACCTGACTAATGACTTGCTTGAATGTTTGATTTAAAGTGACCAGTCACAATGCTGTCGAGGCTGGTGACCCACAGGGTTTGGTTGGGAGGGGGCGACGGCCTAATTCCATATGGGCTGCTGCGGAGGGTTCAGTTGGAGGGGATGGTACTTGGCTCCCAGTTGGGGCCGGGATCATGCTCCGACCACAACAGGTGCTTCCATGTTTGGGAAATGCGGGGTGGGGGGTGGGCAGGGAGAAGTTGGGGGTTGGTTACGAGGGAAGGGGAGAGGGTTTGCGCTGATACTACTGCTTGCTGACTGTTTTCAAGGTTGCCAGGGTTGCCGGCGCAGGGAGAGGCTGCGACACATTACACAACATAAATGGCTGTGGATGGTGAGGGAGTGCCGTTAGGCCTGGGTGGGACACGGATCATGTGCTGGAATGTGAGGGGCTTGCTGGATAAAGTGAAGCGGGCTGTTTTTGCATGGGCCAAGAGGAGGGGGACGGACATACTCCTCCTGCAAGAAACTCATTTGCTCGGTACCAAGGCGATGTCCCTTCAGAGAAATGGGTTCATACACACATACCACTCAGGGTTCACGAGAGGATCACAGGGGGTAGCGGTCCTTATTCACCGTAGGGTCCCTTTTACTCACAAACGCACATGGAATGACCAGCAGGGCAGATTTGTTTTTGTTCACGGAGAAATTAGAGGTGACCCAGTCCTTATTGGTAGCGTGTATGCCCCGCTCCCGCTACAATGGCCCCTGGCCGAGAAACTGCTTTCCCTATGGGTGGACATGCCAGACACCCTGTCCGTAGTGGGAGGGGATTGGAAAGACATGGTGGATGTCGCAAGTGATAGGTGGCGCAGCACTGAAGGAGATCGTGGCGCGGCAGGAGGGGGAAGTCACACATCTCGGTTGCGGCCCTTGTCACAGGTCTTGATTTGGTGGACACATGGAGACACAAGCATGGCTTGCGCAGAGAGTACACATACTTTTCGGCAGCACGAGACTCCTTCTCTAGGCTTGATTACATTTTCGTTCCGAGGGGTATGGCGAATAGGATACTGTCTGCTGAAATCCTGCCAAGGGCGCTGTCTGATCATTCGCCGGTTTACGTAATACTTGATACTGGACGAGCCCGGCAGCCCTTCAGATGGCGGTTGTCACCGTGGCAACTGATGCAGGGGTCTTACCAGGCCCATATGACGTGTGAACTTGCTCATTTCCTATCTGTGAACGTGGGTACGGTGGACTACGCGGCGATGCTCTGGGAGGCGATGAAGCCTACGCTGCGTGGTGTGGACATCTCATGGTGCGCGGCAGCGCGTAAGGAGAGGCGTAGGGACCTAGTGCGGCACGAGGCTGACCTGGAGGCGCTGGAATGCAGGAGCAGAGAGGAGGGCGGGGGGCTGGCCAGGAGACAGCTGATTCTAGCTCAGCAACAATACTCTGCAGTGCTTCTGGACGAAGCCAGACAGGCTTGGCTGGCTACGCGTAGTCGCATATATCAATGGGGCGATAAGTCCAGTAAGATGCTGCATCGATTATGCCAGGGCGTCATGCACGCCCAACCCCTGCCCCAGACAGTTAGACTCAATGGGGATCCCCTTTTGGAGTCGGCGGCGTTAGCCAAGAGCTTTGCTACCTAATATGAGGCCCTCTACGTGCCACGGGAAAGTTTGGAAGTGGAGGTAGTACAACGATTTATTGATGACCTGCCGCCTAGGGCCGTCACAGATGAGGCACGTGAGATATTAGACCGCCCTCTGACAGACGAGGAGCTCACCACAGCGCTGGGTGAACTGAACCCGGGGAAAGTTCCAGGGCCGAATGGGTTCCCTAGTCAGTTTTGTAAACGCTATATGACCCAGTTGAGCCCATATTTCCGCCCAGTCATAGAAGAGGCACGGGAGAACGGCTCGCTGCCACAGGACTGGCGCCATGTGGAGGTAGTGGTTTTTTTGAAGCCAGGGCGACCCCTAGAGACTCATGCATCCTATTGTCCGATATCTCTGCTCAATACAGATGCCAAGATACTAGCCAAGGCCCTCGCCAATAGACTCAAGCCGTATATTACCGACCTGGTGCATCCTGACCAAGCTGGTTTTATGCCACAGCGGGCTACTCGCCACAATATACGACGGGGGCAGGTCGCGGTGTCGCACTGGCGAGGGCTGGGGGAGCGGGCTGCACTGTTCTTGGCCGACATGGACAGGGCATTTAATTCCCTGAGCTGGACGTATCTGTTCGCTCTGTTGGGGCGTCTCAATCTGGGCCCTCGCTTCTTGGCATATATACGGCTCCTGTATACAGATCTCACGGCGGCGGTGCGAGTGGGGGGGGGAGATTTCCCGCTCCTTTCGGCACGAGCATGGACGAGGCAGGGCTGCCCCCTCTCCCCTTATCTATTCACCCTTGCTATGAAGCCCCTTACGGCGTGGGTGCGGATAGATGCTCAGCTCAGGGGATTCCAGTGGGCGGGTGGCGTGATGGATAGAATAGCACTTTACGCCAATGACGTGCTGTTTTTCCTCACCGACCTGGAGCGCTCGGGCCTAGGATCTTGCGAATCCTACAAATCTTTGGTGAAACATCTGGATTATATTTGAATCCTCAGAAATCTACGTTATGGATTCTGGGCGGCCCGCAGCCTGTTGGGGACTGGGCGGGAGAGCTCCAGATAGCTACAAACGGAGTGAAATACTTGGGAGTGTTCCTGTCGGAGGACGCATCCGCTGCTATGGAGCGTAGCATTACTCATGTATGGGAGCGCACCCGAGACGACATTAAGGTCAGGTCCAAAATGCCACTTTCCATTCATGGTCCGTCGGGCATCTTCAAGATGGTGGCACTCCCACGTTTGATCTACCAATTGCAGAATCACCCAGTCCTGATTGTGCAGAGTTGGTTCAGGCGCCTTAACTCGGCGCTCAGCCGGTTTCTGTGGGAGGGGGGTACGGCGCGGGTTGCCCTGCGGACCTGCTTCCGGTCAACTTATACCGGGGGCCTGGCCACTTCAGATGTTCTTTCCTATTACCAGGCGTCCCACTTATTGGTCCTGAACGACTGGTGGTATGCGGACAGACGTGACCCCGCCTACACGGTCGAGAGGGCATTGATGGGCACAGTGTCTGTCCATACACTATTATACTCGGCGCCTCTCAGGAATTCTCTGCCATCCGTCACAAAGGTGGTTTTTCAGGTCTGGAGGCAGACGCTATGTAGGATGGGTTGGTGGAACGTGCTAACCCAGGAGACCCCGCTGTGGCACAATGGCCGCCTGCCCCAGTTGGACACCTTGATGGGCTTTCGGGGATGGGATGCGATCGGCATCTCAACCTTAGGCGACGTTATGTCAGGGGGCGTGCTCAAGTCCTTTGATGACCTGCATGTTGAATACGAAACGCCGAGAACCCAGTTCTATAAATATCTCCAATTCCGACATGCTTCGACGCCCTATATAGTGGGATTGGATGACCTTCCTGAATTTAGCCCGATAGAGGCAAAAGATTTTATGGGGGAGTTGCCAGAAACTCTCCCGTATATACCAAACCGTGGTCCGACACTGCACCAATGACCTGCAGCACCTCAGAACAACATGGGAACAAGACATGGGTGAACTAGATGAGGAGGACTGGGTGGAGGCACTGGAGAGCCCTAGGGGAGCTGCAATATCTACGCGCCTGCGACTCATACAATTTAGGTACCTACACCGCACATATTATACTAGGCAGCGCTTATGGAAGGCGGGTCTAATTGCGTCCCCGGATTGCCTTAGGTGTGGGACGGAGGTTGGAACGCTACTACATACAGTGTGGGAATGCAGGGCGTTACAGAGATTCTGGACGGGAGTGCTTCGGTGTTTGGACGAAGTCCTAGCCTCGGTGATTCAAAGAGACCCTAAACTGATTCTGCTGCATGTCATGGCCGGGGTGGGAGGAAACAGGTACAAACGCCATTTGCTTCTCTTGGGACTGACATTGGCGAAACGAGACATTGCGCGTTCATGGAAAGCGCCCCAGGCTCCCTCTCTGGCGGCGTGGAAGCGGGGCATGGATTTCTGCATGGGGATGGAGCAGCCAGTCTTTGTGGCCAGGGGATGCCCGCTCAAACATTATAGGGTTTGGAAACGGTGGGCTGACTATCGTGGTCTAGAACTGGACCCGCCTCCCGAGGACACCACAGACCAGCCTCGGATTTAGCCGGAATACCTTGGCAATACCGAACAATTGTCAGTGCATGTGGTACACCGTGCACTGAATGTGTTTTATCTGAGCAGAGCAGGCAGCAGCGCGCAGGGGGGGGGAGTTGTGGGTGGTGGGGAGATAGGGGGGGCAGGGACCAGTTCATTGTATCCTTGATTTGCATTTCTTTCCTTTTTTCTATAATGTAACAAAGAAAATGACTGCATATGTGTTTGGATTAATGATGATGGTGATCGACTCTGGGTGTCAGAGCGTTACAGAATATATACTTAATTTGCACTCAATAAAAATCTGTTTAAAAAAAAACATATTTTGTTCATAGAACCACATTTTATAAAAAGTGAACATTCTCGCTGTCAAATTATTTAATCTCTTATCTTGTTTCCACAGCAGACATGATAAGACCATATTAACAAGATTGTGCAGTACTCATTTCTAATCTAAAGGACAGGGGAGATGATACAGTAAGTGACCCAATAAAATTCGACTCAGAAGGAGGGTTGCTACAACATAGAGACGCCATAACTCTACTATTCGGACAGTTATATTAGTTTATAGCGATATTCATTTAAAACCTAAATCCTATACAGGCTTTCGATAGCAATATTCATACTTATTGGATCAGACTCACTGTTTAGGAAGGATTACAGGACTTGTTTATGGGATACAATCAATTGATTCTTGAGATCTCTGCAAAATATTGTCTGGAACAGATATAGTCCTAGAACACACAAAATACCAAGATTAAGTATGCAATCCTATAAGTGCAACCCGTGAGATGCATGGGCAACCGCAGTCACCCGAGCATTGGATGCCACATGAATGCATAAGTTAGAAGACATGTAGAAGGATGAATATCAGCCATGTTAATATGGCATTTTTAAGAAGGTTTCAAAAATCTTCAACCCAATCTGAGCTATATATGGGTCAATACTTTGAGCCACATCGTGGGGCACAGTCTATATCTCTGCAGTACTAACATCACAGTCTGTATCTCTACAGCATTAACATCAATATGCGCGGTAGGGAGGAGACAGGTAAATCTCAAACCGAATGAATTTATTAGTAGAACTGTCATATCTTATCGTTGCAATCATTTATCGTCAATACAGTGATGTCATAAGTATAGATTTCCTTAAATGACTGTATATTGACTATCTGAAAAATGACATTCTTCCATTGGCTGAAAAGCTGCTATTATATAATGTATGTACATGATAGTAGAACAATAAAGGACGGGGAGGAGAAAAGAAAGAAAGGAGCACTAAATCTCCCGGGATATATACCTGGTAGATAGCACCTTTCAAATTAAGTATTAATGTTCTATTTTCTCTGTGTATGTGGAGACTGAATTATTAATCTACGGAGATAGGGATAAACACGTGAGGAAAGGTTAAAAAATGATCTTATATTTCAATTGGACAAAACGACCAGATAAGGAGCATGTGGAAGTCGTGTGTCTACATACCTGATATAGAAAAGATTAAGCGGCAAAGCTTCTACACGTAGTGCCACAGATGTGATAATATCTCAAAGCACCAATAAATATCGTATGAAGATTCCTGCAAGGCACATATAAGACAATTTCAGGACCGAATGAGCCTGACAAAATGTAGATGGAGGTGCTATAACATGAGAGGATATACCTTAAAATGCAGAGCTGTGTCTTCTATATAACTGCATACTATTTTTAAGCAAAACTTCTTGAACCCCCTTCCCTTTCACTTCCTTTACATACTTCCTAAACTCCTTGGTTCAGCATATGAATTTCTGGTGGTTGTAATGCATATAACATTGATTATGCTGTATACAGGGATTCCCTCATGTTTTATGCAATTCTACAAGTTGTTTCCCTTATTTTTCTGTACTAATGATCTCCCCTGTTACATCTCTCCATTTATTGGCTATTCCTCATTAGATGTAATTTCTAGTCTGTTGGTCTCTGCCTTTTTGCAGGATTAACCCCAAACTCTGCATTTTTCTTCCTAATTTTTTCCGCCCTGTTTTTGTTAGCTTTAGGACTCTTTACCACGGCTAACGAGTACTAATGTGCATATGATGTGCATATGATCTCTGTCTAAATTGTATTGGTGTTTGGTTAATCCATGATTGGCATATTTGATTTACTTGTAGGTCTGTAGTAAAGTGCACCAGGTGTGCCCAAAGCCTGTGAATCAAATACTACTAGTGGGCCTGTAGCACTGATTGTGACACCCACATTAGTAACCCTGCAAACAAGTTTCAGACCTACCACTGCAGTGTCTGTGTGTGCAGTTTTAAATTGCCATTTCGACCTGGCAAGTGCACCCACTTGCCATGCCCAAATCTTCCCTTTTACTACATGTACGTCACCCCTAAGTTAGGCCGTTGGCAGCCCCATGGGCAGGGTACTGTCTATTTAAAATGTTGGACATTTTGTGTTGTGTTTTACATGTCCTAATAGCATAATATTGCTCATTTTGTTTTTCACTATTGCAAGGACTATCTCTCTCATAGCGTAACATGGGGGTTGCCTTGAAATACCTTTTAAGTATAATTTCCTATTGGTGAAGTTGGTTTTTAAATTGCGTGTTTGGAAATGTCACTAAAGTAGGAATTTTCTTGCTTAACCATTCTGTGCCTCTGCCTGTCTGTAAAATCCGCATCTTGGTTAGGATGACAGTTGGACTCTTGTGCATTCA
The DNA here is from genome assembly GCF_964263255.1 of Lissotriton vulgaris. Lineage (NCBI taxonomy): Eukaryota > Metazoa > Chordata > Amphibia > Caudata > Salamandridae > Lissotriton > Lissotriton vulgaris. Next base: position 1,981,872,073 of record NC_141687.1, on the reverse strand, counting down.
CTTTAAACAATTACACAAAGGGAGTTGAGGTGTGCCTTGCATATCCTGCTGGGTCCGTCCTGAGCTAGAGTGGTGGGAGGAGTTGTCACTGACACCTGTATAGGACTGTGCTTGTCGTCACACAAATCTTTCTCCACCCCCTGTAGTGTGTCTGGAGCCAGGTCAAGGAAAGGTAGGCAGAAAAGGCTCTAAGTATTGGACCTCTGACATTCTCAAATCAGAACAGGTTTAGAGTGAGGACATTCCGCCTAGAAAGAAGAGCTGTATGATGCAGGAGGGACTGCCAGTTGCCTCTGTCCTGGGAGTGTAAGGACTAGACTTTGCTTTCTGTATCCTGCTTCCAAGATTCTCCCAGGGCTTGTGTGTTTTTTCCGACTTTTAAGGAGCCTCAGGGCCATCAAAAACTTTACCTACCAGTGCCTGGGCTCCCCTGTTCATAGCCCTTACTTGCCAATTGATGCCAAATCCAGTTTCTAGGTCCTTTGATGTAGAATCTGGTGAACTGAAAGACAAAATCCACATATCGACTTCCAGCACCTGTTTTTATTGACGCATCGCTACAAACTTTGAAGCATCACTACTGCCAGCACTGGAGCGTGGTTCCCGATCAGTGCATGGGCCACAGCTTTCACTGCAGGCCCCACCTTTCCATCACAGCACATCAGAATATCCTTCTCCACATGAGTATTGAGCACCACGTCATCGAAGTCCGTGATGGACCGCTCCAACTCTGACCAGCGTCTGCTTCATCGCTGTGAAATCAACAAAGCACATCTGGATTTTCGACGCATCTTCCCTGGGTGCCATTTTCTTTATTGACGTTGCCCAGCAGTTAAAAAACGAGGCAGTGTGTCTGGAGATCAAAGTATCACCTCCCCTTCCAGTAAGGAACCTACACATTACCTCCACTGCATAGCAGTAAGGAACCGACACATTACCTCCCCTGGCAGTAAGGAATCGGCACACCTTCTTCCCTGGCTGTAAGGAAAAGACTCATCCCTTTGCTTTCCTGGTGCCTCACCTCCCCAGTGCCTGTTTTGTATTTGAATTTGGCACATCTAAGATACTTTGTGCTAAAAGAAACCCATCCATAGATTTCTATGGACTGAACTTATTTAGCCTTTGAAAAGTGATAGCTTTACTTGTGTATGTTGGATTTTTGTTGTTTTGGTCTTGTTTTATTCTGATGAATATTGATATTTTTTCTGAACTGGTGTGGACTCATTTTGTACTGTGTTTACTGTATAAATGTGTGCGTATGTACAAATTCTTTACACATTGCCTCTGAGATAAGCTTGACTGCTCATGCCAATCTACCAAGGGGGAAAGCAGGGGTTATCTTAGCTATGTGATGCCCCTACACTGACTCAACTATGGATCTCTACTTGGACAGGGTGCAAACCAATATCAACTAGAGACCCCATTTCTAACACAGACTGTAACATCATTTAGTGTTGTGAGATGAATGTATGTGTTAAATGTGGGTAATAACTCCACAGCATTCACGTTGTGCTTTGGTTCCTCTGTCCTAGCTAAAACTGAGTGAATTTGAACATATAATTTCTCGCTGAGCACTCAAAATGTTCTCCAATATTGTGTAGTAATAACAGTCCAATAATCCATTCAATTCTTTGAAAAGTTCATCTCATTAAGGGTTTTTGCCAAAGTTCAGTCCACTCAATATGAGTCCTGTAATATAGAGACACCGGGGCTGAAAGTTCAGTTCTGTGTTGTTCCAATGTTTATTGAAAATTCTCCCATCAATTAATTATGCCTTATTCTCGCAGCAGCCAACACGTGTTTCGTCAGGCATTAATATCATGCCTAAATTACTTAAAAGAGCTTTCAAGTTAAAAAGAGAAGATGCCCTTAGACCTAAGACGAAGAATACAACAGCGAAGAATTTACAGAAAGTCAGAATAGTTACCAATTTTGGTACTGGTAGCCATAAACGTTTTGCAATTTTAAATAAACACTGGCACCTATTGCAAACTGATAGTGATATTACTCCATTCTTAACAGACCGGCCTAGTTTAACATTCAGGAAGGGTACTACAATAGCGAATATTGTGAGTCCCAGTTATCCTACACCTATCCAGAAGAGGAGCTGGTTGAGTACACGTCCGTCTGGTTTTTATTACTGTGGTAATTGCAGCTCCTGTCGGTGGGCTACTAAGAAAATCCAAACTTTTGAGTACAATGATGCAGGTGTCTTTAAAATCAACACGTTCATCAATTGTGAGACAACATTTGTTGTATATATAATTGCTTGTACATGTGGTAAAATTTATGTCGGAAGTACTGTTAGACGATTAAAAGATCGTATGGTTGAGCACATCCGTGCTCTCAAAAACGGGGATACCAGGTATCCCATCTCTTCTCACGCTATCCAAAATGGTAATGATTCTGTGAACCATAGATTTACTTATCATGGGATAGAACATGTAACTATGGACCGTAGAGGTGGTAATAGAATTCTCAAACTGTGACTCAGAGAGGCGAGATGGATGATGGTCTTACGTGCAGTTGAGGATGGTCTGAATTTGGATTCTGAACTTCAATATTTCTTGGGAGACGGATACGAATTTTGTTTTTCATTGGTTCAATTTTTCTTTTCATTTCTGTATTAGGAATTGAGAATGTGTGGAATTTATACTGTATATAGGTGCGAGTACTGGTACACTTTACTATTGTCATAGTCTCTTTGTTATCATGACTGAGGATTAGTATTAGTACTGTACTAGGATAACTGAATCTATGGTTGACTTTATGCTTCTTCCTCTTTCCCACTTTCCTTGCCCCCCTGTTTATAAATAACTCCTTAATCTATTCTTGAAATCGGAAGAGTGCTGGAATGTAGGGAGGCCGTCCTCTCTTTTCTGTTCTATTATGGGATCTTGAACTTTAGGACTTTGGGTATAGTATACTCAAACTGGACTAATATTATTATGGCGTACTACGCAAAGATGTTGAACGGACTAATACGCTTGTCCTTATGAGTATAGAGATATAGAAGGAAATGCTGTTGGTGGCGTGACACACTAAAACTAGAGTTACGATATTATAGGACCCGGGTTCGAGACTTCTAAGACTTGTCGGAAGTGGTTAACATTAGGTATTACCTTTGTCTAGCACAAATGATGAGACAACTTGAATTATTTGATAACAACGATTAAATAACGCGTTATGCTTTTTAATGCAACCTTTATATTAAGTCTCTCAATTTCTACTGAATAGTTAAATGGTATACCTGCCTTATACAATATATTGTTATTCACTAAATTTTGGCCACTACAAGATGGCGGCTATTTTTATGCCCTGCACTTATTTGGTTAATATGGCGCCTGTGAAGCACGCCAGATATTGCATTTTAGTTGTATTATTTATAATAACACTATAATTATTTGCACAAGTCATTATCGTTGCCTAAGTATTTTCAAAGTCTTACACTGCAACCCATCAGTTAGGTCAACTATGAAATATTTAGCCATCTCAAGATGGCGGCTACTTTTGTCCCGCGCTCTGTAGTGTTATTTAATGAACATGGCGCTTGTGGTGTACGCCAGATGCCGCATTGATACAGGAGCAGGCGTACACGCTATCGGTAAGCGGATTCCTCGAGTGAGTGTAGTCAGTATGCTTCCTTAGAAGAAGTCCATTAGCGACTTCAATATACCATGTATACAGAATTTTTTTCTTATTGCACTAGTCTATTAGTGGGGGAAAAAACTTAGGAGCAAAGAGGGAAACAAACAGCTAGGACGCCCTCCACTCAATAAGTCAACAAACTACTATTGTCCTGGTGTTCAAGGCAGTTACCATACCATACAAAGATCTGCAGGCATCTCTGGTTGTACATAAATTACAACATACCTCTCTTCTTACAATGTATCTAGAGTAGGGGATGTCTCAGTCTACTGCCACTGTTAAAAATAGCCCAACTCTGATAGACAGACTTAAACAAGTACAAAACCCACATTCACCTAGTGTGACAACAGAAAAAAGGTGACAGAAAAAAGGTATCAGGCAGTGCGACGATGCATCAACCATTTAAATCGGAAAAAACACTCATCCGGTTCAGTTTAATAATGATATACTGTGTTTATGGTTAGACTAAAGCCATAGAAAAATCTCAGAATAGCCAGCTATTCACAAGGCGACCGGATAAAAACACTTTGTATATGTCCCTCAATAGATTTGGGGCAAATAAATGCACTTATTTTTTAAGTCTACCACGGATAGTCGTGTGGTTATATTCTTAACTTTCTGCTCTTAATTCACAGTCAGTTCAACGCCATCGCCGACGGAGCGATTCTATACCCGCGTTTATCACAGTGACTCGTTGTTCTTTAAACCACAAGCTATGCAATCCGACCCTCTGCTCTGCTCATTTCAAATTAACTATCTCGAAAGTCGGGATTCTATACACCTACTACGATTTCCCACATGTATTTAATTTTCAGAAACCTCCTGTATTAAGGCGAAGCTTTTATTTCAAACGCCAGAATACGTTTCTAGCAGCAGATTGCGTGGTAAGGATTTTTGCAAAACATCAAGCTTATAATTTCTTGCCAGCAGTTTTTGTCTATGGAATATTTATAATCTGGTTCTTCATTAGTTTAAACATGAGCCATGTCCATTTTTTAGTTGCCATGTTTTCTTTCTGCTCACATACATGTTTGCTGCTACATTTTCTTATTTTCTGTGGGTCACATTATTTTCTTCAGTTCATCTCATTATCAATGCAAAATGTGAAGCTTTTCTTTAATCAATTTTTTTAAAAAAAAACTAGGAACCTAATGTGTTTATAGTGTAATTGCTGACTGACGGTTTATATACTCACGTTTATATATGAACATTACTTTGTGTTTTTCAGTGCCCCTGACGAAGGGATTTTCTCCCGAAATGCATTGGGATTGGATTAATTGTTTATTGTCATATATTTTTTGTTTATACAGACAATTTAATGTCTAGAACTGGTTTAAGAATCATTGAATGTTCATCTTGAATGTACACACAAAATGTTTAAATACTTGAAATGACAATATGAGTGGTTATCATTAAAACTCTTGAAATAACTTGCAAGCATTTGAAAAGTTTATAGAGTTCATAGGCGGACAGATCTCTGCCATCAGTAGTGCGGGTAGGGTCTAATGACGTCAGTCACTAGTGTTCATCTCACAGGTTTGTGTGTACGGGCACCAGTGGGGTATTCCAGTTTTGTGTCACATGGAAGGGGAACCAGTTGGGGCTGCCAGGATTGCTTTGAGTAGGAAGATATACCACTGGAGACTACCAGAGGTCTCAACAGATACCTTATAGTACATACTCTTAGGTTACTGTGTCAGTTTATTATAGAATGTTTGCCTTGGTTCTGTTTTTCCTACGAATGTTCCCTCATACCCATTCTATGCTGGTGCTTGATTGCAGATTCCATTCTAAGTCAGTTGCATTCCTGCTTCTGCCTGGAGGAGTCTGCTCTTGTACCATCAAATACAGGAACCTGAATCTTACCTCATCTGTCAGCTGCATCTTCTTTATTACATACTTATTCAGAAAACCACCTTCTCCAAGCTTGCGTTGGGTTGGAGAAGGGATATTTAGCAGCTGCCAAGGGTCAGAGCAAGCATTCTTTGATACACTGCTTGCTGCATGTTTGTGCTGGGTTGGAGGTGGGAGCAGTGAAATCTGAAAGGGGTGAAAGCAGATGGCTCTTCAGCACAAAGCCTGCTCTGATGCTTACATCATGTGGGGGAACCAATGAGGTCAGAGAAGGCTGCTTTTCAACATACTACCTGCTCTAAGCTTGCGTCAGGTGTGAGGGGGAGCAGTGGGATCTGCTAGGAATCAGAACAAGTGGCTCTTCAGTACACTGCTTTTTCAAGCTTGCGTTGGGCGAGGGAGCCCAGTGTCCCTGTTTGGGTTCAGGCTAGCACCTTTTCTGCACACTGCCTTGTTCTAGCTTATGTTGGAGAGGAGGGAGGCCAATGGTGGCATGATCATGGTACAACTAAGGCAGAGCACTGAGAGCATATGGAAAATGACAAGTTTGTTTGGAAGGCAAGGAAACAAGAGTGAGTTATGATCCATGAATCACCACTTGCATTAATCCTGGACAACGTACTTCACTTCCCTGTGACTAGGTACAAATCCATTTTCTCTAATTGACCTACATTTGTGTGATTCTATACAATTTTACTTCATTGTACCTTGTTTTAATTGACCGTCAAATCTGAGACAATTTTGAAGAAATTAATTACATGTTGTCTGTTCAAGCCCATATTCAGGCTGAGGGCAATAATGTTGGTCCACATACCACAATATTGGCTATACATACAGTATAAAATACAAAAAAAAAAAAACTTACATTCCTTCAATCACTCATGGAAGTGTTGTGAGACCGTTTGAGATGGGAAAAAGTTCGTATTCAAAATGTGGTCGAGTGAAACACTTTTTAGAGAAAAAATCTATATTTAATTTGAAAGCGTCATTCTTATTTGCCGTTGAAAGTTTAGTGATTTGTTAATAGTTGCAAACTGGCCGAACGCAAACTGGTTGCTGACCTCTAAAATAGGGATTTCTTATGCACAGAAAGCATTTTTGTTAAGCAACCGATGTCCAAATCACTAAGTTAGCACCTCCAAATTGTGAATTATTAGGAATTTCTTAGTAGCAATTCGGTATGTCTATATATGAAGCGTTTGCAATTTGGACTTGCCACAGAATGATGATTTTGCATGTGTAAAATACCATCAAATACGAACCAGTTGCTAATCAGGTGCAACCTATGTGAAAAGCCCCAGACTGCCTCAGGCCCTTTCACAATAGCTGGTTTGTATGTGATGTTGAGGAGGATGTGAATACTGGATGGTCTGAAGAGGAGAATGAGTAGACAGGAGATGGTTAGGATAATCCTCCAAATTGAGGAATATTTGAGAAATATAGCCTTAATAATCAGATTATTTTAGACTGAGCTTAAATCTTTGTTTGAAAGACATACAGGCAGAAGTAATGCTATACCAACTAATGTCCAAGTACTTTGCTCCCTTCATCTGCTAGCTTCTGAAAGTTACCAGGAAGTACGGAAGCAGAGGGTGTTTCCAAAACTGCCTTATCACGTTTTTAGTAGATTTTTGGATGTGAAGTTTGGAAAAATAAATGAGAATATATTTTGTCCTAAAACACAATAGGATTTACAGCAGACAAAACTTGTATTTTACGGTATTGCCCGAGTCCCATATTGATTGGCAGTGCAGGCTCATTGGGACTCGTAGCAGTATGCCCACCATCTGCACATGAGTTTGTATTGCATAATTGGAAAAATGCTCACTCCTTAAATATACAGGGTGTATGTGATGCATCACTGACCTTGTTGCACGTTTTCTAGGCAGAACACTTCTACATGTTCTGCCATTTGTAATCAGCGATGTAGAGGGGACTTTGGGAATGATTACTTGCCTGGCAAGTATGTTTAAGTTTGTTTAATTCTTTGCACAGATATCTAGGCTGGGTGTATTTATTTTTTTCCAATATTAAAGTGTCTCTTTATAGGTCTTAGGCTCTACGTCCATGGATATTGACACCATATCTGAAATCAACCACCAGAAATGAGTGCATGTGCGACATAGCTCACAAGCACACTCACTCTCTATTAGAGTGCACAGTTGGGCTTTTCATAGGAAGATGTCTGTGCCTTCACAAGACTGGTGGTGCACTTCAATATTGCCCAGACATTTGCTGCAAGATCATTGCAACCTACGCTATGCTACATAAGATAGCTGCACAAAGGAAATTCCCCCTTGTGGAACCCAATTCTTTTTTTAATAAATCTGTTTATCAAGCAGTTGTTCGGTTCACTGCAATACAGACCGAATGGAACACAGATAAAGTAAGCCACTCACAGAAGCCATAAACAATTCCTTCCTCATAAGTGTTCAATTTAGGCCGAGCCGCATGTTCCATAATTAAAATACGGCATGTGACCCTGGACAAATCTGGTGGGGGCATTCCTGTGCTCTCCCTCCAGTACCTTCTGCCACCCCCCTCAGGGCTCACTGTGTTGTATCCAGCTACCCCAAATCTTGTCAAATTTATGAGGGTATCCCCGACCCTGGTACACCTAGCTGCCATCTAAGCGGCACCAGTTAAGGCTGTCTTCCCAATCCCGGACGTTTGTGGGTCTTACCCCCATGTTCTGACTATATTTCTTTTTATGACCCCCGTAGCCAGTGTGAGCCACAGAGCAAAGTATTTGGGCCATTTCGCCTCCCGGTGATACCCAGGAGCAACCATCTGGCCTCCATCTGGACCCTGCCGGGGTGTCTCACAGGGGAATACCAGGACGGGTTCCCTAAGCGAGCGCGTAGATGCCTGCGATGTGGGCGATTTGCGCTATTTAAATACATGTACATTTACATTTACGTTTACATTTACATCTAGACCTGTAACCATTAGCAACACTGCCCTAGCCTCCCTCCAGTAGCAACTGAATCTCAGGGCATTCCCAAATTATGGGGCATAAGGTGTCTATGGTGCCGCAACTTCGGGTGCATTGATCCAAATCTCAGTGGCCTATCCGGTGCAACTGGGATCGGGAATAATAAGACCTATGTAATGTACGAAGTTGCACCAGGTAAAAACGGGCCCTTATTTCCCTGGGGCTTGGTAGGGCTTTCTCCCAATCATTGTCCTCTATTAGGCCCACATCCTCCTCTCAAGTCCCTCGCAGTGGGCAAAGGAGATCTGGTGAATTATTCATTATTTTCCTATAACTAGAGAAACCGCTTTAGTTGGCATAGGATCTAGGAGTAAACTACCCAGTGAGCGTGCAATCTGGTAATTGTAAGAACTCAATTCTAAGTCGAATATTGAGGAGGAGGAGCAACTACCACATCTACCACAAGATGCACCTCAGGCTGCTGAAGGCAGAGCATTTTTTGGCAGACATAACAGATCAATAATTTTAAGATAAGCTCTAAAAAATTACTTCTAACAAAACACAAGACAACAGTTTAGCAAGTAAAAGAAACAAATAATATTCTGGTTGGAAATTGTTTGTGCTTTCTCTCAAAAAGTACAACAATAATTTAACAATGTTTGCACCGATGTTATTTTTTACAAAGTGCACAAATAAGTAGGTTCATGTTAACATATGTTCTTAATGCTTCCTTCTCCCTCTTCCAGTACTACCCTATATCAGTGCTTAGAGCTGTATGTGTTGCAGAGACATCAGTACCTCGTGCTGTCTGCTAGTGCGCTACATACTCAAGTCTTCTGTCAACAAGGTGCTACTGAGGCTTGAAGACTGTTCACTTTCCCCCTTATTTAAATCACTAGCAGCAGAGATTGCCCCGTTTTTAGGTCGAGCCTAGGCAGAGTGCGTGCACTGTCTACAAGACATGCTGTATCTACAATATGGGCTTAAAACACGCCCATCAATTGACATTTGTTTTTTCTTGTGACATTCAGACTTGCTGCCTTTTGGTTGGTGCATGTAAAATAGACATCCACAAGATGATGATAGTAAGTAGTAGGTTATTACGAATAAAGATCCCATCCACAGGTGAACATCCAGCCAGCATCAAAGCGTGGTTGTAACTGCCTGCTGAACAAAGCATAACATTCCATGAGATGTGCAGGTGATTCTAGTGCCTGCCTCATGACATCAGCGCAGCTATGTCATGAAGCACAGACACAGAGAACCAGGATGCCACAGTGCATTGGTTGAAATTGTCCCTCCTTTGAGTGCTTGGTTCCCTCCCAGGTGATTTCACTAAATTATCCTTTTTGATGACTATTGTAACACATTCATTCTTCCTCCTGGCACAGCTTGAGGTGGCCCCTCCATCCATCTGTGCATCGCAGCCTTGGGGTTCCTTCTACTTGCCCATCTCTTTGTTCTGGCTCGTGTTCAGCTGTGGGTTGTATTTCATCGCCCATCCCTCGAGAACCCTCCTCAGACTTGCCTACTGACAACGACACAGCAGATAAGCGGACTGCATCTAATGCTGTATCTTTCGCAGTCTCTTGGTACTTTTCAATGCTCTTTTGTGAACTTTCTTTCTTTCTCCTACCCCCTTTATCTTATTTATCTCATTGTGTCCCCATGTGTTCCTCGATCTCTGTTGCTCCTCTACCTTCTATTTCTCTCTCTATCGCTCACCGTTTTTCTCTCTCTCCACTCCCTCTCTTTCGTCATTCTTTGCTGTTCTGCTACCGTCTTCCTTTTTTTCTCACCCCTCGACCATCTCTCCACTCTTTTCTGCTTACTTTGCTGCCCTCTCTTTCTTTCCCATATTTCCCATTATCTCTTTCTCCCCACCTGTCTCTCTTTCTCCACAGTCTGATGTCTCCGTCCTGCTCTATCTTCCTATGACTCTGTTTCCTCATGTTTTCAGTCTCTTTGCCTCACTCTCTTGCTTCTGTCTTTCTTCTCTTCTCTGCCTGGCTTTGTGTCACTGGGAATGCTGTGATTTGGGAACCAAGTCCGGCTGTTCAGTTTTTCCAGAACCTCATTTGGAAGGAAGAAAGGAGGGTCTAAATAAGAGTCCTTCGTGCCACATACATCTTCCTGCTCTTCACTCGGTAGGTCACCCTGTTTATGTGTAGCAAAATATGCATCGTGTGCCTCTCACTATATCTCTAAATCTGCTTGTGCCTGTCACTCTCTGTCTAAAAAAATGAATGTCTCCTTGGTTCGGGCGTGTCCCTCTGTCACAGTGTGCTCAAACCTACGTTTTTGTCTGTGTGTGTGTCATGAAGTGGTTTTAAATCTGTGTGTCTGCATGTGTGTGCTTGGCTGTGCCCCACATGGAGATTCTGTGCATGGGCGTAGGAGACACAAAATTTCTAGGGGGACAGGGACAACCTTGTGGACTTTCTAGTGACCCTATACAAATCGCCCATTGTGTGAGACCGTACGCCCATTAAACGCATACAATCGCGTAGTTATGAAGAGAAATATTGACAAAGGCAGGCAAGTAGTCACAGTCTGCAAGTATTCTTTATTGTTATTTACATTCACAATAAAGACCAAATGAGAAAAAAATATGAATATGTATCTTGCATCTTCATGCACCAAGAAAACAAAGGTGGGACGAAAAAAGGAAGAATAAACAAAATGCTATTAGTGACATTCCTACATCTCAAAATGCAATTGGACTAATTAGAAATTGATTTTCTTGCTGCAGGAATCTGTAATAAAATTATGAACTTCATTTTGAAAAGCCAAACAATTTCTTGCACCGTTCTGTGCGGAGGACACATTCTTTTGCTATTGTATGTAGGTCAACTGAGTCCATCATCTCTTTATGTTTGTTGCATAAGGCAACATGATTCAGTCTTTTCTTAGACCTAGTTGATCTTAGCCAAGTTTTCAGTCGGCAGAGACCACTGAAACTTCTCTCAGCCTCAAAAGAAGATACTGGTATGACTAAAAGAATCGATCCAACACATGAAGAGTGGTTAAATTCAGTAATTAAGATAAACAGACTAGATAGAAGAGGGGAAACTAGCAAGAGATACAAATACTGGGAAATCATGGAAAATTACCTGACCTCCAATAAATGAATAGAACATGCAGTCCCATGATTAATGCGAAAACATGTTCTGGTTTATGAGTATAATACTCATAGAGTAGCCAAGTTGGCTAGCTCCCCCACTCTCCGAAAACAGAAATGTCAATATGTAAATGGCTTAAAGGACTCCTCTGGTACAACCAAATAAGGGAAACTCCCCAACCAAGAAAGACCAAGGGGCAGTGAAGGTACAAAAGTACAGAGGCAGAGACCTGAATTTCCATACACATAGAATTTTCGCAATATGAGGATTAAAAAAAAAAAATAAAAAAAAAAAAAAGATGACTAAAAGAATCGGCAATAGCTTCTCAACCTGTTAAAAGAAAGCTCTCTCTCTTGGAAGCATTTTTCGGAGAATGTCTGCCAGTTTTGGGACTGAAGAGTACTTGAGCATACTTGATAACATAATCAATTGAGCAGAGAGCAACAAAGGGTCAGTTTCTTTTTTTTTTTTTTTTTTTTTTTTATTTTTTTATTATTGCAGGAAGAACATCATCATACAATACAAAAAAAATTATATACAATCTTTCATTTAACAGCTAAAGCAGGGGATAAACCAATATAGTTTCAAAAATGCTTTTCAGAAAACCATAGTTAGAACAATAAATTAAACACTGGCCTGTAAACATGATTATAGTTCAAAACAAGTGAAGGTTCCCCAAATTTTTTCTTTCTTTTTCAAGGCATTCGGTCCTCTAAGTCTTGCTAAGGATAGTTCCATAACATTAATTTCATTTATCAAGCTCCACCATTCCATTACGCTTGGAGGATCTTTTAAGATCCAGGATCTGGCTATGACTAGCCTTGCACAAGCATATACAATTGTTAATAAATCCCTACATTGACTATGGTTGTCCTGAATATCAAGTAAGATCAGTTGTGGTGATATCGGCGGAGTATTAATTTTTTTCTTCAGCAGAGCATCAGTTATTCCTTTCCAAAATATAGATAGCTTCGGACATAAGACCAGCATATGTTCGATGCCAGCTGCATCCATATCGCATTTCGGACATTTAGTACGATCGTTAGTCTGGTTACCACATGTCCAAATAGCTATTCTCTGTGGAGTATAATATAGCTGGGTTACTGTTCGATATTGCTGGAGCCTTAAATTTGAGGATTGAACAACCCGGTTTATTTGACATAATGAGGCTGAGATCTGTTTAGGGTTAATGTTGACTCCTAGTCTAGTCGACCATTTAGCCGCTAGATTCCCACAGTCATCCCGTTTGTTTGCAGGGTCAGTTTCTTTGTACTGATCAAGAGAGTCAATGCCATTGCCTGTTAAAAGCACTTGTTCAAGTTTTTCATATGTTTGGATGTCTTCCTGGTCAAAACGCTCATGAGATGAAGATAAACAGTATCTAAAAGTTCAAAATACTGAGGGTGATAGTAGTCCCTAACGGTTGCAGGATGAAAAGTTTCTGCTGCTCCATCATCTATCCGTTTAGGGATTCGGTGCATTCGTGGCACTTCAATGACATTAAGATGGTACTTAGCAACCATGTGATTATTGGCATCAAGCAGACTGTCAAACGACTCTTCACTACGGAGCTTTAGTATTGCACTTTTTGCTACATTAACAGCAGCTAGTAGCCCTGATATTGTTTGCTGGCGTCCTTGCAAGGCAATATTCAAACATTCCAGAAGCTGCAGTACTTGGAGAGCAATTTGAAGACCCAGGACATTTGTTCCTCTCTGAAACTGTGCCAGCATACCACGAGCACGAGCAGGCACATCACCACTGGACCTTGATGTTAATAAGTATTCTAGGGTTTCCAGAATAGGTTCATAACTATCCATTACATTTGTAACAGCTTTTACACAGACCGTCCAGCGTGTTGGACACACAGGCTTTATTTTTAACACATTTGCAGGGCCTTCTACACTGTGTTGGATGAGGTCTGAGAATATTGTACGGCATGTCATAGTTTGTGGACATAAAGTAGTGCATCTTCCATTTTGGAACATTTATGTGCTGCAGCCTGCATCACCAGATTTGTACAATGTGCTCCACAATGGACATAAAGAGCAAGTGGTTGATCTTGGCGTATTAATGCTTGCGCACCATGGTATTTCCCTGCCATATTTGCTGCACCATTATATGTTTGTGCTCTCAACTTTGACAGAGAAAGACCATGACTGCGTATGGATTGTCACCAATATTTGTACGGATTTGGTGCAAAATTGCATGAGACAGTAACTGAATCACTTTACTTTGGATGTCTGGGCTAAGATATTCTGCTCGATTTGCTGTAATCCACTGTTTCAAAGAAGGTACATCCTCTGCTTGTGCAATAAGAAATTGACGGAAATTCCCATCACTGTCATCATGACCTCGGAGTGCAAGGCCTTGTTTTGCCAGAAGAGCTATGGTACAAATGATTTTGTTAAGACAAAGCCAAGCTTCTTTCTGTTGTTATTGGACTTGCTGTGATAACTGTTGATTGATTGATTGGCCTCCTCTATACTATACTAGTTGACTCACAGCATATGAATGAGCATAACTGTTCTGGTGCTTTTTGAACCTTTCTATTGCCTTCTTCCAGTTGGTGTAACCGGGGCTGCAAAATGCTTCTTCTGTGTTCTTGGTAAGCTCAGTTAATTTCAGTGACTTAGCCTTTGCACAGTGAAAGCATAGTACTCCTGCCACTCTACTGCTGTAATGAAGCCAGGGGAAATCCTGGAACCGTCTTCCTTGAAAATCTAGAATGCACTTTTTCTTTATTTGTGACTGTGTTACAATGATTTGAACTGGCAATGTGCTCTTGTGCAGTTGGTTTGGTGCCACTGTGATTACAAGTGTTTCCTCTGTATCCTGAAGACTAGTTGTTGTTGCATAAGAACTGTTGCTTGATTCGTCTGAGGCAGTGACAACTCCACAAAATGTTCCAGGGAGCAGTGTGCAATCACTTGATATTTCTAAATCTGTGGCCCCAACTCCGTATTGAATTACCGACTGCAGTTCTGACATATCATCACTATGAATCGTGTTCATTTCTGAGTAGTCTGAATATAGGTTCACTTCACTTGGCTGTTTCTTGGCAAAGAATTTCTGGATGTCCATTCTAGAAAAAAAGGAACAAATAAGTTTATAGCAGTTGCAATTTGGGGACATACAGAATATTTAACTGCAGTTTAAAAGTTGCAAACAGTCTTTTGTGTGCACTCTCTCATGTAATCAACGCAGGAAGTATGAGGGGCAAAACCTTCCTCCAGTATAAGGATCCTCTTCCAATGTAGTGCGACAGTGAGGGGAAATGATGCATGTGCAAAGGCTTCCCAGAAGGTCTATCCAGTTGTTTTATAACCCCTTAAGGTTTCCACAGTAAGAAGAGCATTCTAGTCAGCATCTTACCTGACTAGAGTGTGTTTTAGAAATACATAAGGCACTGCAGTATATCTTTTATGGTGGCAAATAAACCTAACTGAAAAATCTCTTTTAGCTGAAGATGACAGGCAATGTATCAAAGCAGGTTTTCTAAAGCAAAGTATTTTTGTATTTGTAGCAAAAATACTCTGTTGGGGAAAATGATACATTATAAGGCATTTGGTCTGAGTAATACAAGTACTGTACTACAGAATTGGTCTGAACATAGCATAGAAAGAGAAAATGCACAAATAATGTGATGCTGAGAAAGGGAGTGAATTATCACAATCTGAAGAAAAGTATCCAAACAGATTGGCCAAGAAATCATTATTTTTTTACGCTAGACAATACTATAGTGTACTTACTTATTAGCAGTAGTTGTGGCAGCCGTAGACCTCTTTTGCAATTTTCTTGATCCACTCACTGGCTGCAAGTTGCTGGTCGGACTGACTACTGGATTCCGACGGCTTGTAGTGCTGCGTTTCCTTCTGCTCTGGGCCTCTGGAGACTTACCACCAGGCAATGGTTCTGGTGAGCCGGTGCTCGTCTGTGGACTTGGAAAAGGTGCTGGCTACTCAAATGCGGTACTAAGATGATCCTGCTCAGTTGCTAAATGATGACTAGTACAAAGAAATGAAACTGAGGGACTTGAGACAAAGTCTTCATTAGCAGTACCCTGAGCCAAGCTACCATCAGGTGTAAAACTCCACATAGTTTTAAGAGCAATAGAGAATTGTGAAACACTGAACTAGGAGAGAGTGTGAGTGTGTGTGAGATGCACGAAGACTCAAACATGGTGCAAGGAACCTCTGGCCTCTATTCAACCATTACTCTGCCATAGCCTGCCCTTGCTCTGAAAATATGTAAGGGAGTGAGTACCAAATTGCCAGTTCCCAGCCTTAAAAATCAAATAAAAAATAGTGCAAATACTATGTTCATTTTTTGTACCATAGGTGAGACCCCTGCAGGTGGAAAGTTTACACATTAAAGAAACACTGCTTTAAAGAACACTACTTCACAAAGCATTAATAGCTCAGAAACCAGCTAACTTTACCACTGCTGGTTGGCACTCAGCTACACTATGTAAGGCTAGATTTCAAAGTCCATGCCTATAGTAGAAAACATAAAACTACAAGTACCAGAATGCAAAGGGCTGCTGGCTAAAGAGCCACAAGTGGATGATGACCTCATCTATAATTCTTGCCCACTTGGGGCTTTAAAATTTAATGTCACTATGCTGAAAATCTAAATTGTACAGTATTCAAAAGCATAATTTTTCCTTGAAATCCCACTTGAGTGTCCCTAATTCAAGAGTACCCACAGCTGTCACATACAAACACAAACAGACAGCTCAGAGGGCATGTGGCACTTGGCACACGTTTTATCAAGAAGATGCCCTAGCAGGCCTGACACTTCTAAAGGTGCAGTGCGCCGACTGGTGCAGTGGGGTCATAAGGGCTACTCACATTTCAAATGCTGGTTCAAGACTGTGAGTAAATCTCTTGCACTTTTTGTCAATCACAAACACAAGCACAAGAGGCTTAAGCGGGAAAATCCATTTTTAATTTGGGAACATTGTCAGGCCATTAATGGTAAAAGACTTGATAATGGGGCAACTCAGTTTGCACTTGCCACACCTTCAAAAAGGGCCCTCATATTTCTCTCTGGGTTCTGAGAGGTTCTGTCTGAATAAATGCGGCTTACCATTAATGTTATCAGAGTACTCTATATCATTAGATACACAGTGGTCAAGCCATGGGTCTTCCCTTTTCCTGATATTGCTCTCAGGTATATTAGTCCACTTGGTTAAGCTGATGTAATGCAACACTACACATACCAGGATGCATTATTGTGCTTAAGGAAAGTCAGGGACTATAAAATAGCATTTTTCCTGAAAGTGTCATCTGGTACGTTTATTAGGCTTCATTAGTAAAATGGCAAGGCACAGGGAAAGAGCCCATGCCCCAATGCAGCCTGTGATTCCTAATTTCAAGCCCCAGTTCCCACCTGAGCCACCTGTGATCTGCGACTGTCGCGCTTAACCCCACAGTCAAACTCTGATAATACTCCAGTTTGTGGGCCTCGACATTCAAAACAAAATCAGCTGAAAGCAGTGGTCAGAGTGGAGGGAAGAAGTAGGAGAACTGTGGGCAGAAAATCAGAGGCCCAGAATAACCTGAGGATTAGATGTATAGGCAGAGTCAGAAGTGTGGCCAGAAAGAGCAAAACTTCCCTATTTTTAGTATTTATTTGGCATTTCACTGACCAATTGCAAACTACTACGCTATCTAATTCAAACAATAGACGCACATGCTTATTTAAGGTTTAATACGAGTTATTGACATTAAAATACATTCACAAAGTGGGATATGTTTCCAATCACAGAATGTCCCAAATACGCTTACAAGTGGAATCACAAGCCATTTGTCTCTGAGCCAAGCAGTGTCTGTTATCAGTACTTTTCCCTTTTCCGCAGTTCAGATATGAATAGCAAAATATCCTAGTTTGCAAATGTTTTGTACATAATTATAGTTGTACCATATTTGCCACATAATTCATCATCTGCTGCATTATCTGACAGTTTTAACAAAAAAATGGTTTGTAGCTCACAGGGATCAAAAATTACTGATAAAATGTGACTTAAGTTGCTGCAAAGTGGAGGGTCCTTTACAAAGGTTGACTGGTCACCTTTCTCATTGCTGCATTTGTATGTTACACTGGTACTAACAAGGCAAAATCTTTGCAGAGATTGTAGGTATGTGTAAAAATGTCAAAATTCACTAGAAGTAGCTGGTTCCCTAAATTAATAATTGTTCCCCTAAATTAAGAATTTTAACCAAAACTAAAGTCATGTGTTTTTCACATGTATTATAAAAAAACATGTCATGTGTGGCACAGAACATATCTAATCACAACAGAATCTTGGTTTTCTGGATCATTCTATTTTTTCATGTCAGCTGATTTTATTGCTGTTTCACTTGCAGTAATTCATCCCCCAACCCCGGACGATTTCACTGTCATGTCATACCTGTGAAATAAGTCCCATTAAGTACGGAATGGCTAGTTTCACTGTTGTCTAAGCTGCATGCCAATGCATTTAGTTCACGGCAGCCCCAACCCACATGGCTGGGCTTCACCTTTACCCATAGCTTAATCAATCAGTGCTCTTTTCGTGGAAAGTAAACAACGCTTTAACGTGCTGGGTGGAATCAGGGTCCTTTGTTAGCTACACCTAGGGGCAGATTCAAGGACATATTATTTCCACTGTTAGATTGTGCTCAGCAAAGGAGAACGCCTCTACCAAAAGCTCACCTCTTGAAGGAGAGAATTACGCATTTCTTTCAATTTTAAAACAACCAAACTGCGTGTCTCTTCAAATATTGCTAAAGTCAGAACAAATTTAAGAGTTCTTGAACATTAAATAGCAAGCCCCGGATTTGGAGCCACAGACAATCTAATTGTAATTTTACCCTCCGTAAATAAGTATTGGATTAAAATATTAGGGCAAGAAGAGTGCAAAGGTTTGAATGACCGAAATATTTTCTGGCCTAGCTACTGTTTTAATGGCAGTGCAGGGTCGTCTGTGCGAACTGAATCCTTTCAGTGACAGGCTTTGCAGATGAAGCCAGGATAGCAGCAGGCCCTGCTTTGCTCTGCATTGATGTGTCGTGGCAGTGCTTGTCTGAGAGATGGAGATTAAGTTATCACCGGCCCCAATTCCCAAGCAGGCACTAGCGGGACAAGCTGACAGCGGCCCCAAAGGTTAAGTACACACGTTTGACCCAGGCAGACCTCCGCAGATCGTCAAATACGTTGCGCTCTTTTGAGGCAACTGGCTGCACTGAAAAGTATCCTGTGAGTGTCTTTTAATGCTTAGACCCTCTTCTTATATTTAACAAATTATTTTTAAAAAAACGCTTTTTTCTGGGGAAGCATTTTTTGACTGCAGATTGCTTCAAACAAATAATAGAGAAAGTCGCCTATTGGATAACTTGTGTTATTCTCCAATGATGCGGTCTTGGGGTTCTGGTGATAGTTACACCCCTCCACCTGGCCCTCAGTGTAACTGTAAATTTTGTAACCTAGGGGATGAGGGGGAGGGTTTACGCGCGAGCCGGTCCGTGTGTGGATACAATGCCACTGGGAGTCAATTCATCTCTTAAATCAATAGACCAAAGTATATGTAAATGGCACCAGAACCTATAAATCACATTTTATTGCAGAACATCCAGCGCCTGGTGTTCAGTATAGTGACTTCAGAAGGATGAAAGGTTGAGTCAGCAGTGATATGCACATCAGCACATGTATAACTTAGATGGCAGCAGTAAGTATTTTGTCGTTTATTTTAAGACCATAAGACATGAGTGCGCACCCAGTTCAATGGCACTCAGATTGTGACATGATGAGAACGTCGCCTATTGGATAACTTGTGTTATTCTCCAATGATGCGGTCTTGGGGTCTAAGAAGACACATCTCCTCCTTTCAGCAGCGGACTGGATAATCTCTGAGCTCCAGAAACGGCGATCGCCACACCTCAAGCACCTGACTATGATGCACCTATTTTTTTAAGCTCTTCGTATACCCCTGTTAACAGAGGGGTAGAGTGGTCCATACGTTCATCAGGCATGCAATTAAAATCTACACCCTGCACACGAGGGACCTGTATGTCAGTTAGTAATGTCGGTGTCAACATGGCCAGAACATTGGGGATTCCAGCATTCAGTGCATGAACAGCTACAAGGGACAGTGGGTCTCCATCTGACACCCACTCAAGAGCTATCTCATCTATCTGGTCAACCATTTTGGGGCACATAACAAAGACAACTACCCAAATAAGGACCTCTCTGGAGTAGGTGAAATAAGTGCTACCCACTACTAATCCCCACCAGCGCTTCTGTTAATTGTGTAATTCTGCAGCAGTTAAGTGCATCTCCTGAAGTCATGCAAAATGTATCAGGTATGCATGTATTCTGTAATGCTTTGTCTGAGTGGCCTTCCCTCTAATGTTTTATGTCAGTATGTGATATCGAGAGATTAGACCTCCATCTTGTCTAGTCACAGGCTGGAAAAAGGAGTAAGAGGGAACCCCATGTCTGGGGATCTCCAATCCTGCATCCCAATCTGACCGCACCATAAAAAGAATAACTTGGACAATCCTGGCTTTGTAACAAACAACCCCAGAACTCCTCATCCCTTGCAGGGGTTAAAAACGTCACCCACCAAACAAACCACATTGTAAAACAGTGCATTGAACTGGGTCATTTTGGGAAAAAAGAGGGTTGTCACTGCAATGCTCGATGAAGTGGAGCTCCGGTCATTCCACCCAATTCACATGCTTCCAATTACATTGCTTTTGACAGCAAGTGCAGCTCCTGCGAGTCCATACTGCTGCGACAGGTGGCCCCACCCTCTCCAGCTAGTCACCCGCCTTGTGGGAAGTTGTCAGGATCTCTGGGGCGCGGTGGAAACGCTGAACACAACAGCCGCAAGAAGACAGATCCCATCACGGAAGGCTCATGAACCACAAGATCCGGAATGCTAAGCGCGCGCATCACACACCCGGAAAAGCGTACTTAAAGCGCATTGGCCGAAGGGACACTGTTGAATATTTTGATTCCTGGTCGGCGGTCCGTTGCGTTCCGATTTCCCTTGGTTCACGGAACAAGGAGCTGTGAGCAGTTCGGCGTTGGAAGTAAGTACCGCAGTTCGGAACTTCGGTATTGTTTCCTAGAAGCGAGCAGTGCTCGTTTCATTCTTCAGCATTGGAGTCTTGGTAGATCGTTGGGTTTTACGCTCCCGGGACAGACAGGAACAGAGATGCCCACCAAAGGAGGTGGTTGCTGCATCTCTGTTTTGGGACGTTATTGATATTGCTTCTGACCCCTCGGTGGAGCGCCAGGCTAGGTGTTCCCGAGGCGAGTTGCAGATTAAAGAGGACGCCTCAGCGTGATTCCCCATCAGTCGTTTTCGAACGGCATTTTCGGCCATTTCTCTGCACAGTGTCCTCTGTTGGCCAGACACCGGGACCGGTGTCCATGCAGAGGACAGTTGGATCATCGGCCCTAATGAACTAGGAGCCAACGGCTGATGGGTAACGTAGGAGAGACCTTGTAGTGCGAGACTAGTATCGCTCTTACTATTGTTTTCCCTAATCTATGTGTACTTGTGCATATTAAACAAGACCATAGCAGTACAATTGTTGCCGTGGATTTTTCTTACTAATACCCTCGATCCTGAGAAGTAGGGTGATTACAGAAGTCAAGTGAGCACCTTAAAATGGTCAACAAGATCAGATCAATAAATCTGCAGCCATTGGAATCATTTGTGGGCCTTGTCTGAATGCAGTCTCAACCTCTTCAATGTCCCCACCATCAACCCCATCAACCCCAAATTGATTAGCCATGTTCCCTCTAGGTAACCCCACATTCCTGCATTCTGAGTTCCTCTACTACCTGTGCAAGCTCCTTGGTAGCCTGCTCTCTGGCGGGGCGCCCTTTGTCTGTGCTTCTAGGTTCACCACTGTCCTCCGTCGTCGGTCTGATCTGCCGGCCTCTGTATCCCTTTTGACTCCAGCCAGTCTCAGGCATCCATCAGGATGGTGAAGTATCATCCAATACCCTTTGTGTGGCTGGGAACATCAGGGAGTAATGGTTCAGTTGGGAGAGTCGTCTCCTCACTTCTAAAAAGGACTCTCGACAATTCTTCACCTGCGACATGTAGTACAGATCGATGTGCACTTTGCACTTTTTAACAGTTTAAGGGTCTTTACTGAGGGACATGTGTAAGAATATAAACATGGTCCCTGTAGTTGAATAGTCTTGGCTCTACCAGCCTGGAGAGGGTTAACTGGGGGTGGCTGATAGCCCAAACTATAAGTGAACACTCAAGTGAAAAGAAGGATGATTGTTTCCCAGTCAGTACTGTGTGTGTCAACCAGTCCAGTCCTCCAAGTAGAGGTCCATACTTGAGCCTTTCACCTTTTCTGACAAACTAACGATGTGCACAATATTTTGACATGGGCATCCTTCATCATTGTCCACTTTCACCTTCAGATAGTGGACTTCGTACCAAGGGACCTATAGCTGCACTTGTACTTCGCGGACCAACAGACATATCGTGGTAATGGCAGATTTGCTCATTTGTGAAAGCTTTTTATGATCCACTTTCAAAAGCCCAACCTTCAGGGCCACCGCATTGATTTTGGGTTCCTGTGCGCTTTTGACGTCTGAAATGGCATTTGTGAAAGTTGGCGCAACCCTGTTATAAGGTCGCTTATACAAGCGGGGCCGGCGGAGCGAGGTTAGGTCTGTCGACGGGAACACAGCTTCTTCCTAGACACTGAACTATTCAGTGATCGGGCCCACCGGCTACCAATGTAACATCACCACAACCCAACCAAGGTTGACTCCAAATTGATCTACAGGTACCACTTTTTAAGGTGCTGGAAGGGTGGTCACTATTTTTATTAATGGTGTACTACCACCAAAAAGTGTGGATAGATTACGTTTAAGGTCCTGAAGAATTGCCTTCTAATTGAAGTAGTGGCAAGAAACATGTTGACCTACATGGGGATACGAGGAAGATTTCAGATTAATATTCTAAGGAAACTTAAACCCTTCCTACCAAAAAACGACCTCAAAACGGCAGTTCAAGCTCTAGTTATCCCCAGGATCGAATACGGAAGTGTGTCCCTTTGCGGTCTCGCCAAAGCTACAACAGCACCACTAAGTGCCACCATCAACGCTGCAGCCAGGCTCATCACGGGCTCAAAAAAAAGGTCTCACATCTCCCCCAACCTGAAAGCGTTGAACTGGCTACCATGGGAAGCCAGAATTCACCTAAAAATAGCATGCTTAACCCACAAAGCCATTCACCATAAAGCACCCAGCTATCTCTCTCGGAAACTGTCTATCTCGGGAGGCAAGAGATCCACAAGAAGTGCAGAAAGCCTATTATTGAAGCCACATAGATTTATCAAGGCAAAAACTTACAAACACTCCTTCTCAGGGATGGCTCCTAGGATTTGGAACGCACTACCCCCAGAAACCAGACTTACCACATCTACTGCACTGTTCAAAAAGGAAGTAAAGGCGATCCTCATGGAAAAATTCACATGAGCCTCTCTGACATTCACGACCTATATAGATGCAAACAGACAATCTACATCGCATGTTGGCTCTCTCGGCCCGCACCTTTCTCTATATTGGAGTCAAGATTTAGCGCATCTTAGGATGCAGCTTTTGATCTACCTCTCTTGGCTGTTTTTATGCACACTTTATCCACACACGTCTGTATTTCTGTATTGTGTACTGCCGTATTATGTTTTTATATCTCATTCTGCTTATTTATGCTATTGTATATTGTTTTTGTATACATTTTTTCACTGTTTGTAAAGCGCTTTGATATCCGCAAGGATCTGGTTCGCGCGCTATAAAACTTTCAAATAATAATGGCGGCCGGCTAGAAGGTCCGGTCGGGAACTCCATGCTCGCCGCCTATTATAATTAAGAATTGCTACATGAATATTACCACTACGATACATTAGCGAAAAAAAAGAAAGGTTATCTACCCACTGAAGCTCTGAGGATTCTCGAGGTCGGGGAAAGTCGGAGAAGTCGGCCCGTGGTAGACCTACGGGGGATGCGGGACTCTCACCCGCAGGGAGTCAAGGACGACAGCAGCAGCCTCGTTGTTTTCCCCGGACTCTGGGCGGCGGCATCTGGCGCACACAGGGAGTGCCGGAGAGCGCTCGGGAGAGTCGATTTCCTCTTCCAGGGGAAGAGTGGCAGCAGCAGAGGCAGTAGCGACCGCATAGGCTCTCCAGTACATCGGGAGCAGTGCTGTGTCCGGGGCAGGAAGGGCAGCGCTGCCGGAGCCAGAACCAGAGCTGAAACTGTCCACGCATGGAGGGGAGAGGGAAAAGCTACAATCAGTATTAGCCCCAATACCAATGCTATCCTCTGGGAAGGAAAGCGAAATAAAGACTCCCAGTACACGCAGGGCCAGATTGAGAGAGTAAAAACAGAAGATGCTGAAATAAAATACAAGCAACAAATACATCCAAAAGACGAGGACCGGTGGACTCCTCTCAGCTCCAGCTCATATCTCATGAACAAGGTACGAGGGGAAAAGAAAGGACAGGGGGCATTGCTTTGGACTTGATTGAAAGGTGCAAAGGGGGTAACCAGGAGGGCTCACTAGGAAAGGGTGAAGGAAAAGAGTGTATTGGAGGTGCCGGGAGGGCTGATTGGTGGAAGGGGAGAGTTCAGAGTTACAAACCCTACAATCCGGCACTAAAACAGAAGAAAAAGGGAATTTTCAACCTGAAGAAGAGATAAGATCTAGCTACTGCCTCAGAAACAGGCAATTCCCTAAGCAAGGCTTCTTCCCCCTTACCAAACAAGCAGTTCTACCAGTGAACCCAGAAAAAAACTGAAAGTCACCCCCAACCGTGACCGCCAACCTAAACCCAGGTCTCAGATAGCAGAGGCTCAAACAAAACAAAAAATAAAAGTTACCCCCTCGCTGAGATCTTTTTTTAAAGTTCAGCAACCGACACAAGTGAGAGATAACCCCCTAATACTCCGAGACTTAACTAGTACACCAAAGACTGATCTTCCCCCAGGAGAGCTACCGCACACCGAAGAACAAAGAAACAACATGAGCACAGGAAACAATACTCTCATAAGTCCACAAATGGAGGTTCAAGGAGACTCGTTACAACCAGATATAAATGAACCCCAGATGCCTAATCCAGGTCTCCCTCACTCCATCATAGAACAAACGGGAAAAATCATGGAGAATTTTATGGAGAAAGTGCTGGGAGAGATGAGAGAGGAATTCACAATCTCCGAAACCAATCAAGCCAAGATCCAGGAGGTTTGTGAAACCCTAGATCAAAAAATGAATGCACTGAGTGATAGGGTATCAGCAGTCAAGGCAGTGGTGGAGACCCTAAGTAAAAAAGTAGATGCTAATCAGAAGGAGATTAGAAAACTAAGAGACTCAGACAGAAACACAAAAGAAAAGCTCCAATCATTAGAAAATCAAGCAAGGAAAAACAATCTGAGGATCTTAAATGTTCCAGAAAATCTTGAAGGATCTGACATCAAGAAATTTATCATCTCACTACTAGAAGAATACTTTCCCTGGACCAAAGAGGTGAATCTGGCTGACGATATACAGAGGGTGCATCGAGACCCCTTTGGAAAAAGTAAAGAGAGAAGGACCCCAAGAAAAATCCTAATAAACTTTAAAACATATACACTAAAGGAAAGACTACTTAGCGAGAGTCTAAAGAGCAATTCCCTAAACAAAGACAACTGGTCTTTCAGGATTCGTTCTGATATGTCTGAAGCCACCCACGACAGACAGTGGGAGTTAGGACAATTTATGCAAGAGCTAAAGTCCCTCGGAGCCACAGTCCAGATGAGATTCCCCACTGCACTGAGAATCATGTGGCAAAACAAAATGTATAATATTAGGGAGCCCAGTGAGGTAGAAACTTTCATAGAGCAAATAAAGGAACAACTGCGGACCACAAATGTAAGTTAAAGCAAAAAATGTACGTAACTTAAGGCGAGCTTATGGAACTCAAAAGGGCAAACAATACCGCCCAAAAAAAAGACAGGAGGCTTCCTCGGGGTGGGCATCAGTGAACGTCACAAAAAAAAAATACAAAAACATGCAAAAAAATCACCACGGGTGGGGAGCAAACTAGGGAAAAAACAAAAAAAAATTCCTCAGCATTAAAAATAGAAGGAGTCTATTGGGATTGTAAAAATGAATCTAGCTTAAGTACCTACCTACAAAGAAATGTGTGATGGCAGAAACTAAAGAATTTAAAGTTCTATCATGGAACGTAAATAGGCTCAGAACAAATAGTAGACGGAGAAGGATATTCGAGTACTTAAAGAAGTGGACAATGAAGTGATCATACTCCAAGAAACACATCTCTTGAAGGTAGAGTGGGAACAAATAGTGAAAAAAACTTAGTTGGGTGGACACTTATGTATGCACCAACCAAGACTGCAACGTCAAGGGCATTGCAATTATTTTTAAAAAATCACTCAATGCAAAAGTCGAGCAAAAGATAGTGTCAGTCAGTCAGTCAAAAGTCTTTATTTCGATTAATTAAAATCATAAAAGCAGCATCAAACATACATACATACAAGTTGCAAGAAAAAATGTAAAATGTAATGTACAAATAGATAGGTGTGCAAAGTTTTAGCAGCTGTTCCTACATATACACAATATTTGCAGTTCATGATTTGTGCATATAACAAACTTTATAGCACCACTAAGGAAGCTACAGTTTAAAACGATACTATATACAAATAAATAATTATGCAAAGTTTTACAAATGTTCATATATATACACAATATTTACAATTCATGATTTGTGCAAATGTTAAACTTTGTAACACCTCTATAAAAAAACTACAATTTAAAACAGAAGTGCAACTATTGTGTTATCATAATTTATAACTGAGTTCCCCCTACTCCTCCTACTGTGCCTTAAAGCAAACAGGTATTCACGCTTTTTCTATTAATCCTCACTGCTGCCACCAGGAAACTTGCTACACTAAAAATGGTGTGCACGCTACTCAGAAGTTGCAAGTGTAAGAGGGCTGGTCTTACTTGCAAGAAGCCTGCTTCTCGTAGTATGGGGATTAGAAATTTGTAACGAGCCACAGAAAACTTTTCGCAAAACATAATTAAATGAAGTGTATCTTGTGTGGAAAAATTATCACAAGAGCACGGTGCAGAATCTTCAGGTTTAGCCCAGTGCGGAAAGGAACCTAAGGTGAGGTGTATTAAATTGAACCTAAATCTTGTCAACAGAAAACGGTGGAAAGGTTTCGTGACAATCTTTAAATAGGGTTCTATTGAGGTGGATGACTGTAAAAGATAGATACTTCTTGCACCCCTTTTTTTAAGCTCCTCTTCCTCCCTCTCTGCCTCCAACAAAGTTCTAAAATTGTGTTTGATCCAAACCACATCCTCTTTCTTAATTCCCTCTGGGGCTGTGTATAATTCAGGTCGACCCAGTCTGACACACGCCGCTCTAACGTATGCCAGCCATGGGATTCCCTCTGCCTTCTCCAAGGCTAAGCAATCTTTGAGGATAAGATGGTTAAGGGTGATTTCCTAATTAAGCCACGTATTTGCCCAGCAAATCAGGGGAGCTGCTTTTAGTTGATCTG
Organism: Lissotriton vulgaris; assembly: GCF_964263255.1. Taxonomy (NCBI): domain Eukaryota; kingdom Metazoa; phylum Chordata; class Amphibia; order Caudata; family Salamandridae; genus Lissotriton; species Lissotriton vulgaris. The sequence goes on along the minus strand of NC_141687.1, from coordinate 1,981,844,920 downwards.
TGATGTAGCCTACACCTAATTCAGAATGTATAGAAAGAGTTGGGGTTGACTGTGGAACCGACAACAAGGATCTAAGAAATCTATTTTCCACAAGTTGGATTTTGCTGACGGAGGCGTATCCCCATATAGAAGCCTCATAAGATGCGATTGCACAGCATTTAGACCTATATATTTTTAGCATGGCCTCCATGGGTTCGCTCCCAACCTTTTGGCAAAACTAAGAAGGGCTGATGTAGATCTTATGACAGCATTACTCTTCTGTTTCTGCTGGGGGAACCAATTACCCTTTTCATCAAATAAGACGCCTAGGTAGTTAAACACTGGTACCCTGGAGAGTTGTTTACCCAGGCATCTAAATGTGGTGATCTTGCTGATCTTCCTGCGACCCCCCGCGATCATTACGTGGGATTTGCTGCTGTTAACTTTTAGGTCTAATGACTCCATAAAGGTGCCAAAATTATCCAGCAGCCTCTGTAGTGCCACCCCTGTCCGGGCAATCAACACGGCATCATCAGCGTACAGGAGGACCAGGATACCCGATCCCCCGCACGCGGAATGTCCGCCCTTACCCCAGACAAGGATTTTTCCAGTCCATTAATGTAGATTGTAAATAGGAGGGGTGCCAGAATACAGCCTTGTCTGACACCCCACCTAGAGTTAAAACAGACAGTTATGTAGCGCACTAAAGTGATCCTCTTGCGGGGAGTTTCCTATTGAGTTATATAGATTAATTAGAAGGTAATGTTGATCAAAAATCCGTTATTCTATTATAAGGAAATTGTCTGACTCTACCTTGAGGTTTTTAAAAGTACCTATTAAGTCTAGAGAGGTAAGAAAAAGTAAACCCCCCTTAGGTCTCCCAGCGGAACCCTGCACCGCGGGGATAGAAAAACTACGGTACCCATCTAAAAAGAAACTGGACTCTGCATCCCAGGTTTCCTGGAAAGCCAGGATATCGAACTGTTTTAAAAACTGTAACCAAATGGTATCAGAGCTTTTTGATCTAGTCCCCGCCACGTTCCAGCTTATCATTTTACATGTGGGCACCTGATTATGTGTTATTTGGGTTGCGTCACTTATCCCAATTCCAGGACCCATGAGTTCATCTCTCAGTCAATCATTAGAATCCATCTGTGAGAGAAGTGAAAAGCGATTATGTTGCTCTATGTCATCCCTATGCGAAAGATGTACAAGGGAATCTGATTGTGCAGCTGTTACTGTGGGTCTAGGTAGGGCGACAGTCTCCCCTCCCCTTGGAAGCCCTTGTGTGGAACTCCTCTGCGCACTCATCCTTGCCTGGTAGGATGTTGAAGATTTGTGAGTGGGGAGAGAGGTATAACGTGTGTGGTGCTTTTTTGGGTGCTGATGGTGATTGTGGGCACATACTGGGGGATAGAAGAACCCCAGAGGGAGAGGTCTAATCCCCTTATTATCGATATTCGAGCCGTCCCAAAATAACCTTTCAGCACTATGCATGTTACTAAAATTAACCACTACACAGTCTCCAGGGATTTTCTTAGGGCAGTGCCCCACCCAGTGGACCCTCCTTGCCATAGTGAGAGCGCAAACAACCTCCTCGCCACCTGTGCTAAACTGATGGCACCACTGTCTGGCTTTGGTCATTAAATCAGCGGTGGTTTCAATAGTGTCTCCCCTTATTGGGGATACCCCAGTGAACACGGCTACCAGTGGGGCTGCCTCTGGGGGCAGTTCCAGGTTGCGCCCCCGGTGCCGTTGACCCCTTTTCATATCTGATGGCTGGCTATGCCTAGTACAGCTCGGATAACTGTCGGGAGACATCGACGGACATCGACGGACAGAGCGGTGCTCCTCATACCTGAGCCGCAGCCAGGTGGGGTGAAGCGCCTCAACCACCAACTTTGATATGTGGTTGAGCACATGACCTGAATCTACAGGTGATATCTTTTTAAACATTTTTTCACGAAAAGCAGTAGTTTTGAAATAACAGGTCCTGAAGAATGCATGAAAATCTTTTCTTGATATGCAGAAACATGTTGACCACTACTGATTGCGGATATTATTTCAAACCCGCATTTGCACTTGTCTTTTAGCGTTAGGGACTGGGAGACACTAATAAATTGTTTACTTCTACCCAGTTCACCTAATTTTATAACCCTTCACTATTTCACTCCTCACTTTACACTGCTTTTTTCATCTGCCAACACTTAAAACATATATTACTTCCCTCTCACATGTTTTTTCATCCATAATCGGTCACGGTAACATCTGACCGGCAGTTTTGTTTTGTCTCCTGGGCAAGGAGAACCCAAGTGATGTTAAAGAGGGCGGTACAGTGTGGCTTCTGATGGGAATTTTTTCCAGATGCCCATGAGCCCTAACTCGGCCAATATCACCTAGGTGTGTGCATGGTGTGCTCCCACGGGTGTTATATGTATGGTATTAGTTTTTTGATCCATGGTGAACAACTACTTCTTTTGACTCCCAGGTATAATTCGGTGTTTTGATATGCCTAGTATTGACTTCAGGCGAGCAAGCCCCCACCGCCGTCCCCACATGAGGGGTCACTGTCAAACTATTAGAGCCCCCTAAGCTAGAATTTATTTTCGGTGTTTCATCGATGGTCTGATTAGCGACAGGGACCGCTGGCTGAATGGAACCCTCCATTGTCCCCCTATATTGCTTAAGTGTTTCATCAATTTTCTCACATTTTGTCAAAAGGCCAGATACACATGTATTTAAAGTGTCAACAATGTCTTTGGCTATAGACACAAGGGCTGGTTCCAGATGTGAGATAAATAAATCCTCCACCATTTTTCCAATTTGTTCTTTAAGGCCGGGATCTATTCCAACTGTCTTAGTCACAGAGAACTTTCTTCTGCCCGCCATATTTGTGATCTTTCGCCTCTGTTTCGGGTGGGGCTTATGTACTGCAACGGCAGGTATGGGGGGTGATAGCTCAGGGGAAACTGCCTGAAGAGTTGGGGAATTTGTATGGGTAAGAACCGCTCCCTGGGTAGGGATCACGACATTTGGCCCCAAAGGTATCACCCAGCTGTTAACTGTCAAGGGCTCTTGTGAGGGATTAATTAATTCAATAGCGTTGAGGCCCAGCTCTTTTTCAGCATTAGCAATCTCTTTGGACAAAACCCGCACGGCAGAGGTTAAATAAGATATAATCGATTCCGACTTTCTAGGGTGTTTGGCTTTGGTCCCCACATCCTCGTTGGCACATACCTTTTTCCTTTTGCCCATTGTTGATTTTTAGGAAATAGATGTTTGGGGGGTCACCCGACCCGACCTCCTTCGGCCCCTGACGGCCACAGACGGCCCGGCCTCTGCCCGGGCTCCGCCCGGCGCCGCCCACACGCGTCCGCGACGCGGAGGGAGCAAGACATCTTTGAGCGCCTTCCTGCACCAGGAAGTGGGCGGTTCAAGCCCCATTGCCCACTGGGAGCTGTAGTCTTCCCCCGCTGCGGCCGTGCGGTGTTGCGAGCAACGGCGGCGGGGAAGAACAGATAGCGTCAGGGCCCCAGTGATGATGTATCCGGCAATGTTTCCCGGTAGGTCTGGCCTCCCTCGCCTTTCAAACGGTGTCCCCGCTCCACCGAGGGAGCAAGCGATCTTTGAGCGCCTTCGGGCGCGCTGCACCAGGAAGTGGGCGGTTCAAGCCCCAATGCCCACTGGGAGCTGTAGTCTTCCCCCGCTGCGGCCGTGCGGTGTTGCGAGCAACGGCGGCGGGGAAGAACAGACAGCATCAGGGCCCCAGTGATGATGTATCCGGCAATGTTTCCCGGTAGGTCTGGCCTCCCTCGCCTTTCAAACGATGTCCCCGCTCCACCGAGGGAGCAAGCGATCTTTGAGCGCCTCCGGGCGCGCTGCACCAGGAAGTGGGCGGTTCAAGCCCCAATGCCCACTGGGAGCTGTAGTCTTCCCCCGCTGCGGCCGTGCGGTGTTGCGAGCAACGGCGGCGGGAAGAACAGACAGCGTCAGGGCCCCAGTGATGTTGTCTCCGGCAATGTTTCCCGGTAGGTCTGGCCTCCCTCGCCTTTCAAACGGTGGATAACAAAGGCAGATGGGCCCTAGTTAAGGTAAGAATATACAACAACATCTTTGCCATAGCAGGATACTATGGACCAAATACCGATGATTCAACCCCCCTTCAAAGGCTATACACAGAACTACTAACGACAACGACTCCGATATTACTAGGGGGTGATTACAACATTATGCTGGATCCAAAACAAGATAGATCCCCCCCTGGAAGACAAGCCAATTTACCCAAGATAAGAGAATGGCTAGGGATCTACAAAAAAGACTTAGGTTTGATAGATATGTGGAAAGAGAAAGGCAACAAAAGGTTCCCCTTTACTCTACATACTAAAAAATTAGGGCACAGATCCAGAATCGATTATTTTCTGATGAGCAAAAGCCTGCATAGTAATGTCAAAGCTATAGACCATATACCAGCACACCTATCTGACCACTCGGCAGTGCAACTAACCCTACAAATCACAAGAAATAAAACACAACCCAGATGGACAGTTGATCGTACTTTATTACTAGATCCCAAACTACCGGAAGAACTAGGTACAACCTCAGCCAATTTCTTTGAGGATAATCGAGAAGGGACATCAGACCAAATCACTTGGGACACATATAAAGCAGTCATTAGAGGAAAACTAATTAGCATGGGAGCCCATAGAACAAAACTCTCCAAAAACGAGATTGGAGATATGGAAAAAAGTATAAACTTAATTGATGCACAGATAAGGACAGAAAATGATAAAGGTAAAATAGATACCATGGAGGAAGAAAGGAGAGAATTAAGAGAAAAACTGGCGGATTACCTAGAAAAAAGAGTTAAGATAAAATGGGAAGCCAGCAATCTCGCTAATCACGAGTATGGGGAGGGATGCAGAAAACTGCTGGCCTGGAAAACAAAAACAGATCAAACCAGAAATAAAATTGCCAGCATACAGCAGAACAATCAAATCGGATTAACCTCTGAAGAGCCGGTAATCAAGCAGGAATTTGAAAACTTTTTCTCCAACCTATACAAGGAAGACTCCTTCCCATCCGAAGAACAAACTGGAGAGTACTTAGACCCCTTACTTCTGCCCAAACTATCGGAAGAAGAGAAAGAGGAGCTAAATGCGGAAATAACGATCGAGGAAGTAAAAATGACATTGAAAGACCTGAAAAGAGGGAAGGCTGCAGTTCCTGACGACCTCCCAAACGAACTCTACTCCGCCTTGAGAGAGAGCTTGGCCCCACCGATAACAAGACTTTTAAATACAATTTACAAGGAACAGGGTAAAATCAGAGACTCCTGGAATGACGCAACTATCAGCATCATTTTAAAACCGGGGAAAAACCCTGCAATCTGTGAATCATATAGACCCATCTCGCTGTTGAATTGTGATTACAAAATCTTTATGCAGATCATAGCAAGGAGATTGGCCCTTGTAATGCCAAAACTGATCCACCCGGATCAAAAGGGATCCGTAAAAGGAAGACAAATATATGAAATAACTCATGAGCTCTTTGCTGCGATAGATGCAGCAACTTGTGAAAAGATCCCCCTAACCATAATAACTCTTGACGCGGTTAAAGCATTCGATAGAGTCAACTGGTCTTTTTTAAACAAAGCTATCACCAAATTCAACCTTGGGCAGTGCTTAGTCATTTGGTGTCGGAGATCTATAAAAAACCAAGAGCTAAGATTCTAATTAATGGGAGCCTCACTAATAATATCAATATACAAAGAGGAACGAGGCAAGGGTGCCCCCTGTCACCACTACTATTTAACCTCTACATCGAGCCATTATCAAATAATCTAAGAAATAATGATTTAATAACTCCCTTCAAATATCGCGAGTGGGCCAAAAAGGTAGCGCTATATGCGGACCATCTAATGATCTTTACAGACAACTTCCAAAACTCCGCCGCAGCAATAGATAAGACAATTGTGGAATTTGGCAAAGTATCTGGGTACTTAACCAGTGAAGCCAAAACTGAATCCATGAGTTGGAATGTACATCAGAATATCCCACATTCTAAAGACAAAATAAAATACCTGGGTGTAATATTGGTAAAGGATCTAGAAAAAGTGCCCCAGCTAAACCTTACTAGGGTTGCTACTGAGACCAAAAAACTCCTCAAAGTATGGGATGGATTACCACTAAGCTTCTTGGGGAGATCAAACTTGATAAAAATGTCTATACTCCCCAAATTTACGTATCTCTTTAATGTCATCCCATTGGAATTTAAAAGAGATTCTCTGAAGAAGATCCAGGGAGAAATTGTGACCTTTATATGGGCATATAAAGGATCAAGGATTCCCTGGAATAAAATAAGGAGGAAAAAAGAACAAGGTGGAATAGCCAGCCCAGACCTCGTCGAATACTGCAGGGCTTTCCAATTTAAAAACGTGAGACCCCTATTAAAAAGATATGAGTTTTATCCTGCATTCCTTCAAACATTGACAAACAAAACTGACTATTTCCTATTCAAATTCGGACACCCGAAATTCTTTAAAAAAGTAAAATTGAAGATCCTAATTGGTGCAGCAAAACTATGTTACCAAGTCAGAAGTTCACTGAATATCCCTTACTACAGCTCCTTGGCTCCCATATGGGATTCACCGGGTACCCCTGAATGCCTAAAAGATTCTCTGGCACTGCCATTAAAGATGGCTGGAATCAACAAATGGGGCCAGTTGATGACAGAGAACTCAATAGAATCGTGGGAATATCTAGTAGAAATCACCAATTCATCGGTGTCAAAATTTATATATTACCAATTTACAAGCTGGGCAAGCTCATTAAAGGAAAAAAAAAACGGGAAGAATAGATCTAGAGAAAGAAATGACGAAAACCACTCCAATAAAGAAGGAAATATCGAAATGGTACTGGGCTCAAATCACTGCAGAAGAGAATTTCTCGATCCCAGAATCACTTTGGAGGAAAGACATAACAGAGCTGGATCTTCAAAATCTATGGCAGAGATCACTAGAAAAATGCTGGTCAACCATCAAACCTGCCCGCCTGAAGAGAAATCATCTATTCACAGTACATAGGGCATACTGGACCCCCAAAAGGTTATCAAAATTTAAAGGAACCAGCGTAAAATCATGCCCAAAATGCGGACTAGAATAAGCGGATGACCTGCATATGTTCCGAGCTTGTCCCTTACTTGATTCCTTTTGGCAGGAGGTTGGTAAGACGCTATGCCAGGTATTGAGAAAACATCTAGAAGTAAGTACAACTCTTATTATTTTTGGGATTGACACCAAGGTGGAGATAAGTAAAGAGAAGTTAACAAAAAAACAGGAAAATTTGTTGTTTGTATTAATACTACTTGCAAGAAGGGAAATATGTTTAAACTGGGTTAAACCAGTACCACCGATACATAGTGATTGGTTAAATTCTATAATAAAAACACACAAAATGGATAGGAAAGGAAAGCCCACAAAAATATCTACTTTTTGGGAATACTGGGAAACATATCATACACTCAACACACAAGGCATTGTAGGAACTTGACTAATTTAAACAAATCCAATGATTAAAGCCTTGACAATAATTCAGACGGGAATCATTCCCGCCGAGAGGTCAGGAAGGCCAGCTCAACCCCGGATACAAAGAATTATTGATTAAAGGATACAGGAGAGCCAAGTATCGACTCCACTCCAATAAAGGGAAACTCTCCGCTGCCAGGAACAGTATCGCTAAAAGAGTGCAGGTACAATCCTGGAAGTCACGGCCTCCCGTTAAACTCCTTACACATCTCACGTGCAAAATGAGGATAAACAAAATATATAAAAAAAAAAAAAAAAGAAACATGTTGACCACAAATGCGCACAGTCCTGTGACCTTATAACAGGGTTGCGCCAACTTTCACGTTTTTAATCAGGATAGTGGCCACAATCATTAAAATAGTTCTGGGTGGACCACTAGTTCCTGGTTTTTTTTTCACAACAAATTTTATTGATTGATTAGGTAAAGGCATAAATACAGCTCTCCACAGTCAGGAGATTACTGCCAAATAGCAAGACATGTCTCAGTATTATTACAAACCTAATCAATAAAAAGGAACAACCCCTCCACCCCCCCACAACCCCAGCTACCCAACATCCCAGCTACCCACCCCTTATCCCGCCCTAACCCGGTGCACGTGATCCCAATAAGCCTTCATCATTTGATTATATTGTATTACGCATCTTGCGCCTCTTTAGGCCTGAAGGTCCTCATTCGTAAGTAACCCATCTTCTGGTTCTGCTGGAGGCTCCAGAGTCAGACCTCTGTAATATGCCCACCTTTTCCATATTTTGCCATGTTTTCTGGGGCATCCTCTGGCCTCAAAACAGGTCTCTCCAACCCCATGAAGTAATCTAGTCCGGCCTTCCAGGCGCCCAGTGGAGGAGCCCGCTCACCCTTCCATGCCCTTGCCAGATCCCGCTTGGCGACCACCAGGCCTAATAACAAAAGATGACGCTTGTAGATGTTCCCACCCACGCTCTCTAATACATGGAGAAGTCCCAAACGGGGAGTGCGGGGGAGATCCCATCCCAGTACCTCCGACAAACAGCTCCAAACACTCCCACATTGGTATCACGTTGCGCTCCCATGCAATATCTGCGGACTCGGACAGGAATACTCCCAGGTGCTTCAGTCCCCCGGCCGCCACCTGCAAGGCCGACGCCCATGAGTACGTACTCGCCCCTTCGCCCAGTACCCATAGGGTGGACTTACGCGGGTTAAGACAAAGGCCCTACACCTCACCAAATATACGCATAACTTCCAAGATTCGGGGGCCTGATCGATTTAGATCCGTAAGGAAGAAGAGGACATCGTCCGCATAGAGTGTGATCCTGTCGAAGAGTCCCCCGCCCCACACGAAGCCTCGCAGCTGCGCGTCAATGCGTACCCAAGAGGCAAGGGGCTCCATGACCAGCGCAAAGAGATAAGGGGACAGCGGGCATCCCTGCCGGGTCCCCCCTACCGACTCGAAACCTCTCCGAGACTGCCCCGGATACACGCACGGATGCAGTGATATCAGTATATAGCAGTTTGATGTCTGAAATAAACACCGGGCCCAGATTAAGATATGGTTGGAGTGCGAACAGATACGTCCAACTGACAGAGTCAAAGGCCCTATCTATATCCGCTAACAGTAGGGCCGCCCGCTCTCCAGTGGCCCCTATGGCATTGACAGCCGCCTGCGCCCGTCTGATGTTGTGCCGCGTCGCCCTATGTGGCATGAAGCCAGCCTGATCCGGGTGGACCAGGTCAGCCACATATGGGAGAAGGCGATTCGCCAACGCCTTAGCCAGCAGTTTGGCCTCGATATTGAGCAGGGATATGGGGCGATATGAGTCATGCCGGTCCGGGGGTCTACCCGGCTTCTGGAAAACTACAACCTCTGCGTGTCGCCAGTCAGCTGGCAGGCTACCTAGTTCCCGTGCCGTCTCCACCGCGGTCCTATAGTGGGACCCCAATTGGAGTTGGAATTTCTTATAAAATTCACATGGAAAGTCACTCGGCGCCGGTGCCTTCCCTGTGTTGAGCTGCCCTAACGCGTTTCCCAGTTCTTCCGCCGTTAGAGGGAGGTCCAGAGCTTTTCTTGTCTCATCGGAGACTGCCCTCGGGGGCAGTTCTGCAATGAATTTGTCGATCGCATCCGCCGGAAGACAGTTCTGCTGTGCATATTGCTCCGTATAATAGTGGGCAAAACTCGCTGCCAGTTTAGCCGGGTCTGTTATAGCTACACCTTCTCCATCAGTGAGACCTGGTAGCATAATCGGTTGCATGGTATGTTGACATAACCTATGGAGCATAGTACAGGACTTATCTCCCCACTGATATACCCTACTCCGCGTGGTCAGCCATGCTTGTCGAGCCTTATCGATTAAGACAGATGTGTAGGACTGCTGCGCCTGCAGGAGCAACCGCACCGCCAGATCGCCTCCCCCTCTCTGGCACCGCTGTTCTAGAAGCTCTACCTGTGCCGCGGCCGCAACAATGGCCTCTCGACGTTGACGACGGGCAGCCGTGCACCATGCTATGTCTATTCCCCTCAGCGTGGGCTTCATGGCCTCCCAGACCACCACTGCATCTATATTCTCTACCAGGTTTTCCTGCCAATAGTGGGCGATCGCACACCGCATGTGTTGGATATAGTCAGCCTGCTGAAGGTGCCACGAGGACATCCTCCATCGGAACGGTTGACGTTTTCTATGCAATTCAATCCTGGCAGCTACCGGGGAGTGGTCAGATAATCCTCTAGGCAAGATCCCCTCCTCCCTCACCCTATTTAGGAACGCCCCTGGCACAAAAACATAATCTAGCTGCGAAAAGGAGCCATGTACAGCAGAAACATAGGTGTACTCTCGCACTTTGGCATGCATGTGTCTCCAAACATCCACCCAGCCCAATCCTTCCACCATCGCTTTCAGTCGGGTAGGGGCAGCAGCCGTCATCGTCCCCTGCAGTCTCCTGCGGTCCATGCACACATCCATTACGTCATTCCAATCACCTCCCAGTACAGCCAGGGATTCTGGGATGTCCGCCCACACCTCAAATAGCCTCTCAGCCAGGGACCACTGTAATGGGGGAGGAGCATATACACTCCCAAACACCACTGGTTCAGTACCCACCATTCCCTTGATAAAAATGTAGCGGCCCTGTGGGTCAATCCAATGTCGCTCATGAATGTAGGCCAACCTGCGGTGGACCAAAATGGCCACCCCTCTCGAACCCCTGGAAAACCCCACATGATAGACCTGTTGGTAACCAAATCTCTGCAGGCTAAGCACTTTTGTTCCCATCATGTGCGTTTCTTCTAGCAGTAATACATCGGCGGCCTCCCTCTTCCCCCATCGCAAGATCGCCCCCCTCTTAATTTTGTCCAGCATCCCCCTGACATTCCAACTCAGTACTCGCATGGACTCTCTAGGGAGTCCTGGAATTGGTGTATCAGCCATAGTCAAGTTGGACAGGACACAGAGCACCCCAGCGCCAGGTCCAGGCGCACAGCACAATCAGTTGCAAGTCATTAGGAATCATGTGCAAACCCCTCCAACCACCCCTGACTCCCCCCCTCACCCTCCCAAAACCTTCCCCTCATCTTCCCATCCCTCCCACCCCTATACCTCATGGAACTCTGAAGTATCTGTCGCGGCATGGGCAACCTCGGGCCCAAAACAGAGCGCCCAAGGCCAACCATGCCAATGGATCCCAACTACCCACTCTAACTAAGGAACTACCCCCTCGGGGCCAACCCCCACCCGCAGGGGAATCAGGCAGCCCCTATAAAACTGCACCCCGAACCCCACTCCGCCACCACCCACTATCATAGATATGCAAAGCAAGTGGCTGCCCTATACTATATGTTCTATCGCCAGCCTAAGAAAGCACAGCTATAGCCTGTGATGTGCACAGTCGTCTTACGCTCAATGTTCAGCTGTCCAGGCAGTAGCGCTCCGCTCTCCGATTATCCCCCCAGCAGGGCCAGCGGCACTAGCAGACAGTCTCACACCCAGAGTTTTCAATGTTCTTTTCCGGATTGATCGGATTCGGCCGGCGTCTCATCACGCTGGCCACTGCGAGAGGAGGAGCGTTTCCGTGATCGAGATTTCCTGTGCCGCTTACTCCTGGCCGCGGGGTCACCCTGCTCCTGTGACGATCCACGCGACGGGCCCGAACCCAAGCCCGGCTGGGCGTTCGGTCGGACCCTGACCGTCTCATCAGTCCACCTGAAGACCTCCTCCGGGGTATCGAAGAAATGGGTACGCGACTGAAAGACCACACGGAGGCAGGCCGGAAAAAGCAGGGAGTACTGTATCTTTAGACCGCGCAGCTTGGCCTTAGCTGCTATGAAGGAGTGGCGTTGTTGTTGCACCAATTTAGTATAGTCCGGAAAAATCATGATCTTGTGATTCTCGAACATGAGTGAATCCTAAGCCCTCGCTTCCCGTAGGATAGTGTCCCTGTCATGGAAGTTCAGTATTCTAGCTATCACCGGCCGAGGTCGCTCCCCAACGGGCGGCTTCTGCATCAGGGCTCTGTGAGCACGCTCTATCACAAAACATTGTGACAGGACATCCGGGGGGAGCCAGCCATCAAGCCATTGAGTTAAAAAATGTTCCATGGTCCCTTTCTCGCAGCCCTCCGGAAAGCCCACAAAGCGAAGGTTATTCCTGCGCGCCCGCCCTTCTGCGTCCTCCACCCGGAGCGCAAGGCCTTTTTGAATTTTCTTCATCGCAGCCACCTTCTGCTTTAATGTCCCCACATCGCCTTCCACGCCAAAGATTCCAGATTCTGCCTCCGTGATGCGGGCCACTGCGTTACGTAGATCTTGTCGCAGCAAGGTTACATCAGCCCCCACCGCTCCTATTTTAGCATCCAGCATGTCCCTGGATTGGGTGATTGCCGCCATAAGCGCCGCATTATCAGGTCCCTGCGCCCTGGCTACCTCCAGATGCCCCGGGCCCCCCGCTAGGTCCGGTAAATTTGTCAATGGGCCCCTGTTTGGCGGACCCACTTCCCCCTCCGCCTCTGGTCATGTCGGGGTTGTATAGGGGGGGCAGCCTCCCACAATTAGAATGCAGGGCTCCTCAGGTCGAGCTGCTACGCAACCAGGATCTACCAGGGCTACTTCTCCCTATGGGTTCCTCAGCCCCAAGGTGTACGGGTCCGCCACGTGGTCCTCCACCAATGCCCAGGGACGCCTTAGGCCTTTACTTAGCTCCGGTTGTGTATCTAGAAATGTGGCATGGTGCCCATTCGGCTATGTCGCCCTGTGCATGCGGCTTCAGTAGCCGACCATCCACTTCCAGTCACTCGCCTCAGGCCTTCGGGGTCTCCTACCCCTCCATCCAACGCCCGTAGTGGTCTGCCGGTACACCCGCAGCGGGACCTAGCTCCTCCGCCTCTCAGCCATTCACCTGGGGCCCCTAGAGACACTTAGTGTGCTCACCTCGCCTCTGTCACCACAGTCCACGGGCGCGCCAGATCTCAGGCACCACCTCCGGGGAGATTGCAAGGGGTGCACCGGCCAGGAGTCCCGGCAAGCACGTCCGCTCCAGGTCTAGGTCCCTGAGAGCGAGTAGGATCTCGCCCCAGGGCCACAGCACCGTCCGTCCTGCTGCTATTCCACCCGGATCTCTGACACTCCGAACCTCGGGCAGCCGGGGACCGCCAAACTCGAGGCCCCGGCTTCCGGGCCTCAGCGCAGGCCGCAGTCCTCCTCAAGTGCTTCACGCGGCGTCAGCACTCACTCCGTTATTGTGGGGCACAGCCGTGCTCTCACTCACTCCTCCGCTGCTGGTCTAGACTCCAGATCGCGGGCCCCACCGCCGCCACAGCTTGCCAACTTCGGGTGCTCCCAGCCGCGGATCACCAAAATCGAGGCCCCGGCTGTCCATGCTGTTACTAGGCCCTGGATCGTCGCCGACGCTATCTCCACCCCCAAAGGTCAGGGAGCCCAAATTTCTGCACCGGAGGGCACCCCCGCCAGCCGCCACCCCTGCAGCAAGTATAGGTTGGGATACGGGTCCGGGGGCCAGGATAATTAGTCGGATGAGGATCGGGCTGGTGGGAGCTCTACCAAGCTGTGCCCACCATCTTCGCCCTCGAAGCCATGCCCCCACTAGTTCCTGTTTTAACCTCACTTCTACACTCTCCCCATCGACACTCACTAGGGCCCTCACACGCACGGCACCCTACGGCAAAGGAAATAAAGATCTCCGCCAAAAGGACACGGCAAGGGCACCGATCGGGTATTGCAGCACCGACCCGATTAGGAGCAGACCCGATGATGAAGCAAGACAGCCCACTGTTGGGGGGGGGGGGTGTGAGGGCGTCCTTTCCAAAAGGAGGAATTTTTCTCCTGCCTATAAGTGTGTGAGCCACAACACACCTCGTGCACGTCGACCTACAGTGTTCATTAGGAACTGCATACCTTACTGCTTATGAACTTGCTTGGGCATGTATACTGGACTTGGACAAATATTGCCCATATCCTCTTTTTTACTCAATATTCAGGATAGCATCACATTTACTTGTGTGCTCCTTGAGCATTGTGGTGACAGCATTATTAGAGGCTGAACGTGGACGCAGTTACCCGAACGCATAGTGCTTTTCATCCTGGGGGCTCCACCTACCCCCATAGGACTTGGATTTGCCCAGGTTTTCCTGCTCAAGGGTGCCGCCAGACCTCTGATCCTCTATCCCAATTGTGGTTGTTGCTAATGTGCTTGCCTAAAGATCATTCTCTCAGCATCCCATACTAGAAAGTGGATGTGGCTAGTCGGATGTCTTCTCCCTCCACTTTCCTTGTGTTGCCCACAGTTTAGAAGCCACAACTAGGGCTCACTTAAGGTACAGTTTATGGGGAAGGACTCAGAGCAGACTCATTTGTGATGATCTCCCAGATAGGGGTACTCACTTTACTATTTCTGCTGCTTTTCATGCGATGCAAACTGGCCTCCTGCACATTTTCCAGATATGACCGGGAATGGAAGCCCCCAGCAGACCTCGTTGGGAGAGTTTGGCTGCAGGCCCATTCACTGTCTGTACCTATGTCCCCATTGTGGTATCGCAGGGACGGGTGCAGTGGAAGAGCTAATTCATTCAGGTGAAGGGGGGAGCCACCATCCACAAGGGTGAGTGTAATCCTCTGTGCTGTCAGGGACCCCCAACAGGACAGACCAAGGTAGGCACTGCTATCCCAATTGGCAAAAGAACAGCCTCCCAGTGCAATTCAATTTAGCCAGCAACTGCCACTGACAATCTAGCCCGCACCTCTTATGCCTACGCCACTGGTATGACACTCCAGGATCTCCAAGGGCTTGGAACAGAGTTTGCCTCCCGTGGAGGAGAGGGTTGAGGGTTCAGTATATGTTTATGCCAAAGAAAGGAGAAAGGAACTTTGTGTACTTTATTTTCAACTTGTGAAGGATCTCCAAGGGCTTGGAACAGAGCTTGCCACCCGTGGAGGAGAGTGTTAAGGGTTCAGTATATGTTTATCGGGCTGGTCCAGCGGAAGCTCATTTCAGTACGACTTACATGACTGCCACCTTGGCCACAGACCCCACAGAATAGCTTATACTGTTACCAGCAGAATTTCTTCCATCATAACAAGGATTTCCATTTCTAGGCAGTAATGGGCTAGTTCTGCTGGAGCCGAGCTAGAAAGAGGCTGTCTTTGTCGTGGATGAACTACAACAGGTCAAGCAGGTAAAGGATAACTTTCTAAAAGTTATGTTTCCTTAATAATTATACAAATCTGACTTCATCATTTAATTGGATAAGAATAACTATTACAAATAGTGGTTTCATTATTTTTCTAACTGCCAAAGTGTATATTTTGACAGATTGCAGTGCACATTTTACACTGTTACAGTGACACTACAATGGTAGGTGTGAAGCCATGCTTGCACTGCCACTATAGTAAATGGCTGCAGCCCACTAGTGGCACTTAATTTCCAGGCTTTGTGCACATTTTGGACCTTATACCAAGGACTTATAGGGAAATCAACTTTATTGATTAGGAGTACCGTATGCCAATTCAATCATGTTTAAAGGGCGAGCACAAGCACTTTACTACTGGTTAGCATGGGTGAAGGGCACAGAGTTCTAAAGCCAGCAATACTAATATGGCAAAAATCTTGGGGGACATCACAAAAAAGATAGGCATTTCCTAAACTCGGCATTGCAAGTATGTCGTTTTACATTTCTCCCAAACACTTTAGTGTTAGTGTTCTCTCTATGTTACAGATCTGAGCCTGTAGTACAGGATCAGTATTTTTGTTAACTGAAATTTGCTCTCATGAAATGACCGAAGGGTAATATTAAAGCGCTGAGACATTCTTCCACACCTTCAGCGCATACCATGCTTTTGGCAGCTTCAAGAAACTCAAACACTTAGTTTTTGCTGCTCCCGCTTTCTGGTATCTTCACATACAATGATGGGTGGTCGTGGATTTCTTGAACTAACAGCGTTAAAGCATTTACCCTGGCCAGCAGCAACATATTGTTGCCACCCACTCCCTCCTTGTCCTCCTCGGCCTGCCACAACCGCGGCCATTGAAGTGTATAGAGTTTTGTAACTCCTCCCAGAGCCACTCTTCATGCAACCCAAAAGCAACCGGATTCATGGCATTGGGCCTATGAAAATCAACATCTCTTCATTCAGGGATCCTTGCTGTTCAATGACTTCTAATATGATTCCTCTCTCACCAAAGCTGATTTGTGAACTTTGCTACTTAGATGGTGTGTAAAGTAATCAAGTTTCCAGTAATCATCCTGCATCTTTCTAGTAGAAAAGTCCCTAAAAATGTTCTGGGCACCAGTGGCGGCTGGTGACCTTTAAAAGTGGTAGGCGTAATCCTTGGTTCAAATTCCAATGAGCATCTTCTCGAAGGGTTCTCTACACTTTATAACAGTGATGGTCTCATTTACAAAGATTTGGCGTACTGCAGAGCCACAAGGATTTTTGCTGTGCTGCCCTATGCCAAATGAAAAGGGTAGGAATACTCTCCTTTCAGCCAGCATACAATTCGGCGCCTAGGGCCAACACAGGAACCCTTGTTCTGTGTTATTGGCAGGATTATTTTTGTGTAGGAAGGGATTGCCTTCCTGCTCCAACACAATCCATGGAGGCGTTGTCCTCACTCCATGGGGGATGCAGAAAACCTTGCGCAGTAGGACTTCTGCAAAGTTAACTAGAGTTCACCCAGGACATTCTGCACATCACCTCCGAGCAGTAATTTATTTTCTTCTGCTCTGTGTTAATTTTCCCTGTTCTTGCCTCATCCTTGAGAGTGGTCTCTTGTCTATTAACACCAGTAGTCGTCCCTGCCGGGCACATGCTTTACCTAGCAAGACTGTGGCAGGGCTGTATTAAAGTAGCCCCCCAGTAGTACATAAACCTTGCTCTGTAATTGCTGTCTTAGCTTCCACATAGCCTTCTAACCAGAGGTGGCTCCTTCGCTATGGTGGAGGAGTGCCTGTCAGCTGCCTCAAAACAGCAGGAAAGGAAAAATTAACTGATGATAAACATGTTTTATTATTGTTTTATTTTTCCTTTCGTGCCAAGTCTTTGGGGGCGGGGCCAAGGGAGATGACAGCCTGCAGGATGAGTGGTGGGAAATGTTGTCAGTGCACATGACAGTTTGGCCGGACGTCTCATTCTGTGTGTGTCTCCTGCATAACTCTTTGCCTCCTGTATAGCTGATTCAGGATACCAGCTTAGTAGAGAGACAGTAGAGTAATGCACACGCCCAACCCCTGTGCTGCAGGGGGGCCAAGTCTCCCTGTGTTGGAAGGCCCATTCAGCCAGTTACTAATTGTAGGTGCTCCCATCATGGATCATGTTGCAACATGCTGTCTCTTGTGTGACAGAGGGGGTTGCTTTGCAGAAACGAAAGTAACACGTTTTTGTTACAACTTGTGAACTGTTCATTGTTTTTCCTTCCTTTTTAAGAGACCTGTCCAGGGTCAAGTAGGGGTCCTGCTGATTTCAGGAATGTGTGTGTGGCCGCTCGGGCTGGCAGAATGAATGTAGACAGGTTGCAAGAGAAAGAGGGGCTTTTTGGAATTGTGTATTACTGAATGAAAGTCTGAAACAGCTTTCTATCTGGCTGCAATGTATGGAGACTGAAAAAAGAGTGAGATTACCCCACTGATTTGAGAAGGAGAGCAGAGGGCAGCCCTTTGTCTGCTGCAAAATAAAGGCATATACTTAGGAGAAGGTTCTCCGTTTAGCTCTTAGGGCCTAATTATGAGTTTGGCGGCCCATGGGCGTCCAAACTCACTGTTACGCGGTCTGACTGCCCTATTACAACTTGGGCTGTCGTAGCACCATTGCACCTCCACAACCGCAAGGGATCAGAGATCCCTGGTGGTGGCACAGCGGTCTTGAGGCCGCAATATGCTTGGCGGGACTGCTACGGTCAAGCCAAGAATATTACACGTTTTCTCTCCGCCCCGGGTTTCATGGCGGTTCCTACTCCATGAAAACTGTGGTGGAGAGGAAACAAAGGGGGCCCTGCAGGGCCCCCTGTTGCCTCGGGGCCATGGGGTGCATGCTGGGGGGGCCAATGTTGTGCCTCCCTGGGTGCATGACACTGACTGAATCAGTTCATGCCATGCACATACTGCCTTTGAGGTTCCCATTGTGGTGCCTATCTCTTAGTTATTCTACTGTGTCAAGAAATATAAGACTCTGTGACAAAGATTTAACTGTCTACACTTAGTCTTTGAAAGTATGTATGTGTTATGTTTACAAAACGTACAACAATCACACAGAGGAAAAAGTGGTGGCATTGTTTTCATCTATTTATAATGAAACAACCATAAATTTGAATTTAATAAATTAAAATGCAATAACTTTGATTGTGCTCAATACCAATTTAACTATCCCTCAGTTTATATACTTTAAAATCTCAGGCAACAGGCTGCTGTAAAATCTTTCACACTACACTGCTGCACTGCATGATTGACTAAATAGTCCTCAATCAAGTGAGTTGCCCAAGAACACTGTGGGACTTTGCAGAGAGCTGGAGCCTCCCCAATTGAAGATCAAATATAGGCTTTGCACAATGTGTTCATGCTAAGGCCATAATTTAAAGAATGTTGTGGGGAGTACATAAATTGATTTCATATTTAGAGAAACGTGCATCAAGAAATTCAGTAATACATCTTTTAGGCACCAGAAAAACTTACTAGTTAGCACCAGCTTATGTCTGATGTTATTTGCATGCTTTTAAATGTGGATAAAAATCAGGAGGCACAGTTTCCACATATTATTCCCTAATTCATCAAATTTTACTGTAGTATCACAGTTTCTGGTTGGGGTAACATGATTACCAGATTTGTGGTATTACGAAAAATGTCTTGAAGATCTTTATATAAGGCTCTAAGTTTTTCTCAGTGTCTTTAAGTCTCTCTTGCTCACTCTCTTTCTCTTTCTCTAATCCTAGCACTATGTTGTAAAAAGAGAGAGACTCTTTGCACCCGCATGTGCTGGAACAGACTTTGAGATTGAGAGAGAAGTAGAGGAGACAGATTTGCTCATCGAGACAGTGGTCCATTGGTAGAGCTGTGTGAAAATCCATTCATAGAAAAGCAGCAAGTGCTGCTTTGCTCTGCACTTAAAGCACTTAAAGATCTAAAAGATGAGGTACATTGTCAGGGCTATGTGCAGATTTCAGTAATATTATAAAAAGGGGATGACAGCAATGCTGGACAAGTCAGGAATGAGGTACATGGGTAGAGCCTTAAAACTCCCTGCTGTTTAAGTTTGTAAACATCAGTATGCAGTTAGTGCTCAATCTGAACTATTTTCTTAACATCATATTCAGGATTTAGAAGTCACAAATATTTTCCATTTTCTTTAAACTACTGATCTTACCCTCATATCTGGATTTGAGCTGCCTAATCCAAGCAAGTCACCCACACTACTATTAAACTGCCACTCTGTGAAGATGGGCCTTTTATTTTAACACAGCAAGTGTTTTGGTAAAAATCATTCTATTTTGTTCAATTATTTTCTAGCGTGGTAGTAGGCCCAGGAGGAAAAACAGAGCATACCTGCATCCTCCGACTTCATCAACAGATGAAGCAGACCTTCAAGGAAGGTCATATTCAGTCATATAACACACTGATGAGCTGTGTATTATGTTCTGAGGCGTTATGGGCTCACAGTTGCCTGTAAAACGTGCCTTGAAATGTAGTCTGTTTGTGACAAATTAAGTAAAGCAGTACACCTTTTGTTATAATAAATGTAGAAAATGAAGAAGGCCAGCTCATGTCAAAGTAAGCATCAGCAGAAACGTGTGTGCAGGTGCATGTCTTAAAGGAGGAATACAGGCCGAAGCTATCTGCGATAGTAGAATAGAAAAGCAGGGCAAAATGGAGTCAGGTCCGGGTGGAGGGAAGTAGACATGAGCTTCAGTAAAATTCAAACAATGGATCACTCAAAGCGCTGACGAATTAGCACCCTTGAGAAACCACCAGATCAAATCAGGCAACAAAAAGGCCCCCTGGTTCAACAATGACCTTAAGAAATCCAAGAAGCTGTTGCCGCACTCTAGAGAAAACATGGAGAAAAAACCAAAACACCGACAACATGACCACCTTCAAGGCAGCCACCCGCAAACACCACCAACTGATTCGATCCACCAAGAAATCAGCACTCAAGGATCGACTCGACAACAACGCCCATAACAGCAAGGAACTTTTCAACATCGTCAAAAAAGTCACCAAACCCACCGCAGCCTCAAACGACATTACTCCCTCCCAAGACCTCTGCGATTGGTTATCCTCCTTCTTCTACAACAAAATTGCCGACATACATAACAGCTTCGAGAACATTTCCAAAGCACAATCCTCCCCACCCACCTCCGAACCTACACCGCCCGCTAACAACCTCAGCGCCTGGAACCCAATCACCACTGAAGACACCATCCGCCTAATGAACTCCATCCATTCTGGCTCGCCTACCGACACCTGTCCCCACCACATCTTCAACAAAGCAGACTCCATCATCACACCCCATCTCCGTGATGTCATCAACTGCTCTTTCAACTCTGCTACCTTCCCAGAGAGCTGGAAACACGCCGAACTTAGCGCCCTCCTGAAGAAACCCACAGCAGACCCCTCTGAACTTAAAAACTATTGCCCCATATCCCTCCTCCCATTCCCTGCCAAAGTCATTGAGAAAGATGTCAATAACCAGCTCGCCGCCTTCCTTGAATCCAACAACTCTCTCGATCCCTCTCAGTCCGGATTTCGAGCCAAACACAGCACCGAAACTGCCCTCATTGCAGCGACAGACGACATCCGAACACTACTGGACAACGCAGAAACAGTGGCCCTCATTCTACTCAACCTCTCCGCCGCTTTCGACACAGTCTGTCACAACACCCTTACACAACGCCTCAGCAACATCGGCATACAAGGAAAAGCCTTGGACTGGATCATCTCGTTCCTCGCTGGGAGAACTCAGAGAGTCCGACTTCCCCCATTCAAATCAGAGGCCACCGAAGTCATCTGCGGTGTTCCACAAGGATCTCAGTCCCACCCTCTTCAATGTTTACATGAGTTCACTCGCATCCATCGCGCGTCAACACAACCTTAACATCATCTCCTACGCTGACGACACCCAGTTGATCCTTTGCCTCACCAAAGACCCTAACACCGCCAAAACCAATCTTCACGAAGGCATGAAAGAAGTAGCCGAATGGATGAAAAACAGCCGCCTAAAACTTAACTCAGACAAAACGGAGGTGCTCATCCTAGGATCATCCCCCTCTGCCTGGGACGACTCATGGTGGCCTTCAGCTCTGGGCACAGCACCCATACCCACAGACCACGCACGTAACCTTGGCTTCATCCTAGACTCCTCACTCTCGCTGACCAGACAAGTCAACACAGTCTCATCCTCCTGCTTCAACGTACTTCGCATGATCAAAAAAATCTTCAGTTGGATCCCCCCCGAGACAAGAAAGACTGTCACCCGTGCACTGGTCACGAGTCGACTGGACTATGGAAACACACTATAAGCCGAAATCAAAGCCAAATCACAGAAAAAACTCCAACGCATCCAAAACGCATCAGCGAGACTCATTTTGGACATCCCTCGCCAAGATCACATTACCGGCCACCTGAAAGACCTCCATTGGCTTCCCGTCAACAAGAGAATAACGTTCCGTCTCCTCACCCACGCACACAAAGCCCTTTACAAACTAGGACCCGAATGCCTCAACACTCGTCTGTACTTCTACACACCCACCGCCAACTAAGATCCTCCAATCAAGCCCTCGCCGCAGTTCTGCGTATCCAAAGATCCACCATGGGAGGTAGATCCTTCTCCTACTTGGTGGCCAAGACCTGGAACTCACTCCCCACTCACCTCCGCCTTACACAGAACCACATCTCCTTCAGAAAAGAACTTAAAACCTGGTTATTCGACAAATAATGAACCCCCCCCCCCCAAGCGCCTTGAGACCCTCTGGGTGAGTAGTGCGCTATATAAATTCCTGAACTTGAACTTTGTTGGACAGGCCACATGAAGGGCTCGCTCCCTCCCCGCATGACAGGGCCCGGACACCGGCTCTCCAGGTGCTACCCACAGAAGCAACCCGCAAACCGTCCCCTACGGGACTCCTGCTCCCGGACATCTCTGCATCACTGGCCCGGCCACGGTCAGCTCCATTGCCGGCCCGGCTGCCATCTTGGACACTGCACCACGAGGCCGCGTGGCCTCAGCTCGACCCTAACCCTGGGCCTGGCCAGGCCCCGACATCTCAGCACCACCCTGCCTTGTGAACTGTCGTCCTGCCTGCTGGCGCTGCCGCGGCCTTCTGCAACCTTCATCCTCGTTGGACCTGCTGGCGCTGCCGCGGCCTTCTTGCAACCTTCGTCCTCGTCGGGACCTGCTGGCGCTGCCGCGGCCCGTTCCTATCTACGACCACCTCGGGACCTGCTGGCGCTGCCGCGGCCCGTCCTTCTCGAACGCCGAGCTCGAGGATTGTGAGCTACCATTGTCTCATCGCAGTACCAGATTGGTAACAAAGACTGTCCCGCTACCCCTTTTCCCTGTCAGAGACTAGAATTGAGAGGATCCTCGTGTCCTGATCTCATTGTACCGTACTACCGTACTTCAAGAATTGCCTATGAAGAACGTTAACCGTATCCTTGTGTGGTGTCCATCTGTGGGGGGAAGTTACTTGTCTGTACGATCGCTGGAGACGGCCCTCACCGGAGGCCTCTCCCCTTGTCCTCGGCCGAACCTCCCGGTCCCCGTCTAACAAACTTGAACTATAATGTTGTGCTTAAGTAAATGTCCGATTGATTATGCAAACGCATGACATACTTACGCTTACACGTGTGTGAATGAAATTGGATGCCCCATTGTAAGTTGAAGCTCAGATTCCAATTCCACAGAGCTGACTGACCTTCCACGTGCTTTATTAAACTACATTGCTTGCAGAACTCGTGTTGTTTTTTCTTTCGTCTTCCAACAATTTTCTATTACGTTTTACTTCTTATCAATTGAATTAGGGGCATGTTTTGTAAAATAATGCATGTGTACTGTTAGATTCTACACTATCACGGATTTATGGTTCCACCCCTCTTGGCTTCACACCATTTTGGACCACCCCCTGACTGAATCAACTTGTAGGTTTGCAAGACATTTTTCCCTTTTACAACCGTGATCTACTGAGCTATATCACTGGCTATATATGTTGGCCAAATGCATTCACACGTACTATTGTTCACTGCATCAAGATGCAGTGTGTAGCCAGCAGGGCTCAGATTGAAATGCTGCTTAAATACATGAGGACATAAATATATTTGCTATACAGACCTGTGAGTAATAAACAAGTTGTAGGTTTATATTTTCATGAAATAGCTCAAATAGTCAATGTTATGGAATCACAGCATTGTGTATAACCTGCAGGTAATGAGTCTGAATACCAGTATGAAACTCCAAATTGGAATGTGACACATAGTGGCCAGTAGTTATGGGAGTGGGTATATTGGGGGGCCTTCGCGTTACATTCCAGTGGGTCCTCTTCATGTTTTGTTACGCCACTGTGATGATTTTTCTATTATCGTTTTTTGTGTATTTGCAATAAGTAAAACATTGACCAACATGAGCTTCATAATTATAACATCTGCCCAACCCCATCCTCCTTCCCCCCCAATCTCACCCCCAGAAACCTCTTTAATCTGGTCATGCAGTTGTATGAGGAAATGTCTTTAGAAGAGAATGAGAACTCAAAGGCTCTTTTTCTGGCTCAGTATATTTAGGGTAGTCCATCCCAGCTGCACGCTGTCTCGCGTTCCTCCCATCCCTGACCTCTGTAACCCACGCACTCGCCACCGTATCCTTACCAACAGCCACCATATTTTTTTGAACTTCCTGAGACATCCCCTAACCTTGTATATCACCTTTTCCCTGGCATAACAACTATTCATCTTTCACGCCCTGTCATTCAGTTGGGGTCTTCTTCTGTTCCCCAGTGTAGTGCCACTTCTCTTTTTGCCAGTACGAAATCCTGGTTAAGGAAGAGTTTCTGGTTTGAGGTTGCATCTGACTCTCTTTATATTCCCAGCAATACCAAGGGGGCCTGCACCTCTATTTGTATTCCAACTGCTTCTTGTAATCATTGTATTACTCCCTTCCGGAATGGTTGTAGTGCTGGGCAAGCCCAAAACGTATGTAGGATAGTACCCCTTTGCCCACAAGCGCACAGGCATGTCTCATCACAGGTGCTGCCTATTTTATGCAACAGGGCTCTATTGTAGCTATTCTGTGTAGTATTTATAGTTGGATCAGGTGATGTCTCACTTTTATTGCTACATGCCTGGGGAATCGCAGGGCCTCTCTCCAATCCTCCTCGCCTAACTTTCCCATGCCCTTTTGCCAGCGTGCCTTTAACTATTCCAACTCGCCCTGGGTATTTCTCATCAATGAGCCATACGTGAGGGAGATCGCCTTCTGGTCTTGCGCCCCTCCAGTGATCTACTTTCTATGGGAGTCTTCTATGGTCACGGTACCTGGAGGTATCGATGACTGTAGCGCATGATGTAGCTAAAGATATTTAAATATTTGTGTGGGTGCCATTTCATATTCTTTTCTAGGGGTGCTTAAATGGTACATTACCATTTACATCCCAGACGTCCCCCAACGAGGAGAGTCCTATCTCGTCCCCTCATTTAAACCCCGATAGCGTTTTCACCAGGCCAAGTTTCGTACCCATTCCTAAGGGTTTTTTTGGCATCAATTTTTTACCCCAGCCTATTTCTCTAATGAGTCTGTGCCAAATAGCTACCACTATTGAGATTGCTGATGGGACATCAGTATCCACCTTACCACCTTACAACACGTGTAAACAGCTTTGCATTTCCAGTGCCTTCCAATCTAGCCTGTATGCAAGGTTGTCGAGAGGTGCGCATGCCCCCATTCATTCACTACACTTACTTGTGTGGCTTCATAGTATTTGCTGTTGTTATATCA
Organism: Lissotriton vulgaris; assembly: GCF_964263255.1. Classification (NCBI taxonomy): domain Eukaryota; kingdom Metazoa; phylum Chordata; class Amphibia; order Caudata; family Salamandridae; genus Lissotriton; species Lissotriton vulgaris. The sequence continues at coordinate 1,981,819,906 of NC_141687.1, read as the reverse complement.
TATATCACCATCCACCGTCATATGTGGAATGGTGGAGGGTGGATAAGGCCATTTATGGCAGGCAGTTCTGCCATAATAGGAACATTATGTGCTTGTTGATAGCCAGGAAGGACTTGCTTGGTTACGCATATGGTGTGTTTTGCAATATGTATGTAAATCTCGTCAGAGCAATCATTTTAAAGATCGCAGCCAGTCCCATAATTGAGAGTGGTAGTGCCCTCCAATGTTTCATGTCTATCTCTAACCTATGGTCAGTGGGGAAAGATTGTCTTCATAGCGCGTCCCCCTGCTCTATAAACATTGGAGGGCTTACATATGGGATTCTGGCATAGTGCAGCGCAGCGCAGCGCAGCACGGCACCTTGCTGCACTGGCTGCCCTATGCCAAAGTGAAAGGGCAGGAATGCACCGTTTAAGCAATATGGTGCATTCCTGTCCCTTCTCCATGAGCTAGCACAGTTTTGGCAGCCTAGCGCCACTGTAGGCACCCTTGCAACATGGTGCAAGTATACCTCTGTTAGATGCAGGAATGTTTCTGGGCAGGAAGAAGTACCCTCCATCACAAAAAACAATCCTAAGCGGCATTTTCCTCTTTCTATGTGTGTTGCAGAATGCAGTCTGGGATAAGAATGGTGCTTGGATAAGTGGCTTAATTGCATTTCCAAACCTTTATGAATGTCCCAAAGTTACTACTTTTTTTGGTGTATATCACAAATGCATTGCTTTTCTAGGACTAGCTCATTTTTCACTCCTTATGGGAAGTTACATGTGCATGATACATGCATTAAGACAGAGATACCGACACACACCCAATAGTCAAAATATACCAAGAATTGGCTATAATGACAACCAACAGCACCCATTTTACCAACTCCATTTCATACATACACTTTTGCAAGGTAAGGGGCACACATCTCATCTTAGAAGTAGAAGCAGTGTGGTACAGCTTTCCAGAGTCACCCATCAGTCAGCAGTACCTCTGTGCATGGATAGGTGGCGTCGTGATCGACAGAATGACATTGCAGGATCTACTTAGAACCCGCCCCTGCATACTCACGTCAGTTCTTTACACAACATTCCACTCCAGAAGCGCAGAGCCATGCAAGACACTGACCACCGGTCCACAAAACTAGGGCCCTGAAAGGGAGTCCCTTACTCTAGAAGTAAGTTTGCAGAACGAGGAGGATGGGTGGGGCGGTAAGGAATCTATAACGAATATGTGTCGCTTACAGATATATCGTTACCGAAGGTAAGTAACTTGTTCATCTGAAAGACAGGGCCGTTTCTAGGTGTTTTGGCGCCCTAGGCGAGAATTGAAAAATGCCGCCCCCTACCTTTTACTACCATCACTCTCTCCCCCTGTCATCCAGGTGTTAGGAAATAGAGGCCTGCTTTTGTGCCTCTTCATCTAGTCTGGACTGTCAATTCCTTATTAAAGTATGTCATCTGTATCAATTGTTGCGGCTATGTAAGTGTTATTGCCCTGTTCTGAGGGTATTAACTCAGTTATGCTATCATGGGCTTGAGTTGAGAGAACAGTAGGGCTTCTGGCCTCTACCACCTGCAATCACACCCAACACAGGCAGATACACAGACCAACAATCCCGGAATGCATTACCCTCTCCATTCACGTTGAACTAAGAATGCAGGCAGCAAAGAACTGCCGCTACTTTTGGCCATCTTGCCACTCTGATTGGTTGCATCCCTTGTCGGCTGTATGTCTAGTTGGCCACTGGTTGCCCATCAGTGTAGTCCGTTGCTTTGCATCATCATTATTTCCAAGCAGTGCAGTAACTCATGTGTCAAGTATTTTGAAATACACTTTTCTTTCACTTAAGAGCCGGAAGCATCAGATGTCCGCATCTGCAGAGATAGCACTGTGAATCCCTGACACGAGTGTGCTGCGCGAGAGGCACGGAGAAGTGCACGCCAGCATTAGTATGCAGCACACCGTGCACCCCTCATTACCAGACATACGTTTTAGTTTTTAGATGTGGTGCTTGGCCTCCAAAATCCTATGAGCACTATTGGTGGGGTTTTCATTTGCAGGACTAGAATCCAAGAAAAGAAACACTTCTTCACATCAGGAGACACATTCAAGACACGTATTGCAACAACGAAATGCAAATTGTATGGCAAGTTTAATGCTATGTGTCGATGGCACCACTAGCTGTTTAAAGCATCTGTACTGGTGCATACTAGTTGCTATTTTCTCAGTCCTACAAATGATCAATCTTAAATTGTTTGGTAATTCACTCTGCATAAACAATACCTTTAAATCTCGTTATGTGGGCCTGCAAAATCGCCCTTGAATCTGTGGTGTACTATGGTCGAAGATTAAATGCGTGATTCATGGGATCTGTTTGGTTTTAGTTTGAGACCAGATACTGTATAAGGTTCCCAGTTTTGTGGACTTATTTCTATATTTCTGACTGTCTCCATGAATATCTATGCTTTTCTAATTTTATCCAAATGTATTTGTGTTCAATATTTATCCGCATTTAAACATACGAAATATGAAAATTTCTGCTAAAACACTTGCAGGGTTTTTGAATTATGTTACAGGGTTATGCAACACCACATTACTTTTCTTATAACTATTTTGTATTTAATTTAACTTCTTCAGTGATACAACCTGAGTGTATCCATTCACTGCAAATATTTGTGCTCACCCGAAAGCTGCTTGATTAATAATGCTGTCAAACGAAGGCACTACCCCCAATTTACCATCCCAAAATATAGCGTTCAGGAAACACCAATTGATTACAGAGCCCGCAGTGGGATTACCAACACTTTGGATTAGCGCTGCTGGTTTGGCGCTGTAACACCCAGCAACATTCCAGGAACAGCGAGGTTACACAAATGGACGCTTGACGCCACAACGCCAACTCAGTTATCCTAATTTGTCATTAAAAGACTGCAGTCAACACACAGAAGACGAGGCTGCGGCCACGAGCCCACTCACTGCACATTGTTCAAGCGCCAACTCCCGTCGGGGAGAGCCTCCTAGGTGAAGCAACACAGACCAAATTATTATTTGTTTCAGTTTATTTTTCCTATACAATGTTTGTGTGCTTTTGTCTTATTTTCAGAAAATCAGCAAGCGTTTAACTTCTTTTCTTTCTCAAATATTTATACATAGCTTTGATGAAAAAAGTATTATCATAACATTTTAAGGAGAGAGTCCACTTATCTTTTCTCTCTCTGAACTCTGTTTCAAGGTCAAACTTTATTCTAAAGAGTAGAGCACAAGTAAAAGGGGTTTGTTTATTTAACAAACCTTCACGCAAGCATGTTTTTTGCCGCCCTCCCCCTTTTGCCGCCCTAGGCGGCTGCCTAGTCTTGCCTAATATTTACAACAAGGGGTGGTGAGGGACAGAGTCTCTGAATTAAGCAGAAAGCTCTCACCCAGTCATGAGATCAGGGCTAGATCCAACACAGTTTTTTAGCTCACTGCACCATCCCAGTTTCAGAACCTGGCTGTATGCAAATTAGTCTGTTCCTGTCCCAGTGCATGATGGGAACAGGGCAAACCAAACTACAAAAGCCAATTCTTACACTGGGAAGGAAACAAGCTCCCGGGGACCGGTTTCTGGCATTACAGCCGTCTTCGGCCCGGTTTGCTTGAATCCTGATGGTGCAATGAGCAAGGGTCTCACATCTGAGAATACCCTTCCACGCTTAGGGTGGACAAAAATATTTACAACAAGGGGTGGTGAGGGACAGAGTCTCTGAATTAAGCAGAAAGCTCTCACCCAGTCAAGAGATCAGGGCTAGATCCAACACCGTTTTTTAGCTCACTGCACCATCCTAGTCTTGCCTAATGGCAGAAACGGCCCTGCTGAAAGAGACTATTAGTTATAGATTCATTACCTTAGAATATATACCCCAGCAGTACCAACCCCGGAGGTGGGTCTGTGAACCAAGTTCACACCATAAAGTCCTGGAGAACTGAATAGCCAAAGAAGCCGTCTCTACGTACATGACTGTCCTGGCAGTAATGTTTAGCGAACGTGTGCATTGATGCCCATGTGGCTGCCTGGCAGATGTCCTCGAGGGGAGACTCCACGTCCCAAAGCAGCAGTGGCTGCCTTCGGCCTGGTGGAATGGTTGTGCAACCCCACAAGAGGCTCCTTTTTTGCCAAGAAATAACAGATTTTAATGCAAAGAGCAACCCATCAAGAGGTAGTTCATTTTTGCACTGCCTGACCTTTTTTGGTGCCCACATAGCCAAAAAAGAGTTGATCATCACCCAGAATTGTTTTGTGCGATCCAGGTAAAATGATAGCGTACGTTTTGGATACAGATGGTGGAGCCTCTCCTCCTTGGAAGGATGCAGGGCAGAAAGAAGGTGGGAAAGAGATGGTCTGTCCTATGTGGAAAGTGGTAACAACTTAGGGAAGAAAAGAAGGTTGAGTGTAGTATCTTTAAAATGAATTGAAGAAGAATAGTAGTAGAACAAAGTAGATTTATTCCAAGGAAAAGAGCACATCCATTCAGATCCTCTGCCAGCATCAACAGTGAGTAACTGTCCTCACAGAGATTACATCATGGAACTTAGAACACTAATGATGAAATGTATACAAGCAAGTTAAAGGGGAAATGCATAACATATAATGGAAACAAAACCAATTCAATGAAAAGCAGGATACTACATTGAGTTCGCAGGACAACCTTGTACGGATGAACAGCAAGGAAAGGAGGTTTAGAAGAAAGAGCCTGAAGCTCACTCACCCTGTGAGCAGAGGTGATGTCAACCAGGAAAGCAGTCTTCAAGGTCAAGAGTCAGAGAAGACAATTATATAGTGGCTCGAAATGAGCACACATGAGGTAAGTTAAGATCAGATTCAAGTCCCTCTGGGGCATTACAAAAGGAATAGGAGGAAAGAGGTGAGTAATGCCCTTAAGAAATCAATTTACAATAGGGGACTTGAAAAGAAAAGGCTGATCAGGAAGGCGAAGAAAGGCCAAAATGGACGAAAGATAGCCTTTACGGGTGCCTAGAGCAGAGCCCTGCTGGGCCAAAGAAAGAAGGAAGAAGAAAACCTCTGAAACAGGGGCAGAAAAGGGATCCACAGCCTTTGCTGTGCACCATGTCACAAATTTGTTCCATCTACAGGCGTATACCGTTTTAGTGGAGGGCCACCCGGCTGCCAAGATGACCTTACAGACTTCAGGAGCAAGGTCAAAAGCTGTCAACTATCGCCGCTCAATCTCCACGCAAGTAGGTGAGGCTGGACAGGTTCAGGTAGAGGACCGCCCCTGCTGCTGCAACAGAAGATCCTCCCGAAGAGGCAGTCTGTTCGGAGGATCGATGGCCATGTTGAAAAGCTTGGGACACCAGTCTATTCGTGCCCAATCCAGAGCCACAAGAATGATTTGGGCCCGGTCGTGTTAGATCTTCTTCAGCACTCTGGGCAGAAGTGGTATAGGCGAAAAGGCGTATAGAAGACCGCAATTGCAATCGCGACGAAAAGCGTCGCCAAGCGAGTTCAGCCTATGAAATTCCAACGCACAGAACTGCTGACATTGCGTATTCTCTTCGGTCACGAACAGATCTAACCAAGGCTCTCTCCACTCCTGAAAGAGACCTTGCACCACCTCCCAGTGAAGACGCCATTCGTGATCCATCATGCACCAGTGGCTGAGTTCTTCTGCCCTGCAATTCAGATAACCTGCCAGGGGTTGAACCACCAGGAAAACACACAAGATGATGGACGGAATGTTGCACAATGGCAAAACATTCACCCCCAGTCACAGATCTGGGTTTAATCCATCGTTATTTTGCTCACCAAGCCACCCCTAGTTCAGACATGACCATATTCAAATCAGTCTTGACCCTGTGCCTCATGGGAACAGTCCAGTCCGAAATGCCAAGCCATCTCTTCCCTGGACCGGAATCAAGCATCCTAGGACCGGTTTCTGGTTATCAGCCGTCTTCAGCCAGGATAGCTTGACTCCAGTGGCATAGTGAGCACAGGACCCACGTCTGGGCATACCCTTCCCACATAGGGTGAACAGCAAAACACACAAGATGATGGACGCAATGTTGCACAATGGCAAAACATTCACCCCCAATCACAGATCTAGGTTTAATACATTGTTATTTTGCTCACCAAGCCACCCCAGTTCAGACATGGCCATATGCAATCAGTCTTGACCCTTTGCCTCATGGGAACAGTGCAGCCCGAACTGCCAAGTCATGTCTTCCCTGGACCGGAATCAAGCGTCCTAGGACCGGTTTCTGGCTATCAGCCGTCTTCAGCCAGGATAGCTTGACTCCAGTGGCGTAGTGAGCACGGGACCCACGTCTGGGCATACCCTTCCCACATAGGGTGAACAGCAAAACACACAAGATGATGGACGGAATGTTGCACAATGGCAAAACATTCACCCCCAGTCACAGATCTGGGTTTAATCCATCGTTATTTTGCTCAACAAGCCACCCCAGTTCAGACATGGCTATATGCAAATCAGTCTTGACCCTGTGCCTCATGGGAACAGTCCAGCCCGAACTGCCAAGCCATGTCTTCCCTGGACCGGAATCAAGCATCCTATGACCGGTTTCGGGCTAACAGCCGTCTTCAGCCAGGATAGCTTGACTCCAGTGGTGTAGTGAGCACGGGACTAAACATACAAGATGATGGACGGAATGTTGCACAATGGCAAAACATTCACCCCCAGTCACAGATCTGGGTTTAATCCATCGTTATTTTGCTCACCAAGCTACCCCAGTTCAGACCTGGCCATATGCAAATCAGTCTTGACCCTGTGCCTCATGGGAACAGTCCAGCCAGGACGTGCCCTAATTTTCCAAATGCAAAAAGAACAATTGATGGACAGAATGCAGAACAATGTCATACATTCACCCCAGTACAGAGATCTGGGCCTAAATCCAGCCACTTTCAAAGGCAAAGAGCCTCATGACATAGGGTCCATAACTCCACCCGCCCTGTTTGTTGCAGTACCACATGGTAGTGGTGTTGTCTGTGAACACCTACACTACTCTTCCTTTGACGGAAGGAAGGAATGCTTTCAGTGCAAGACGGTTCACCTGGAGCTCTAGCAGATTGCTGTGGAACCCAGATTCCACCGGAGACCACGGGCCTCTGATCTCTGCCTCTCCCAAGTGGCCACCCCATCCCAGTAGTGATGCATCTGTCACCACTGTGAAGTCTGGTTAAGAAAGGGAGAGGTATCTGCCGTTGACCCAATTCTGGTTTGTTAGCCATCACTGCAATTGGTGCCCTCCGAGATCTGGACGTCATCGGAAAGATTCCCCTTATGCTGCACCCACTGGAACTTCAGATCCCATCGTTCGAGGAAGGAGCATAGAACCCCCGAGTCCCGTCGCCGGAATTTTCGAGCCCTGTTGATACGAATTGGACAGGGAGTTATTTTAAACCACTTGAAATCGACCATCTATTGGAATACAAGCAAAAGGGCTATCATCGCCACTCACTATCCCCATATCAGGCGGATCATATCTTGACGTCCTCATATAAAAACGCATCATTGAGGCTAATATTTTAACTTCCGGTCGGCGGGTCTAAACGAACTTTCACTTGTAAATCAAGGAAATAAAAAATATTTTAAATTCAACACTTGAGATCGACTAAACGCATCAGTAATCACAGAATTTCCATCTGAATCAACAATTAAAATAGAATATCCTCATCACCCATTTAAAGAAAGGATTCTAGTTATACTGACAAACCAGACTGCAGCGTTGAATTGCATTAAAATAATTCGTGCTCTTAAAATATTATCGTGGCTGCTCCAGAAGAAGGCGCTGGTTCGCCGAAACGCGCGTAGAGATTAATTTAGCCACATTTTTCTCATGATATTTGTGTTTATTTTATGTATACCTCATCTGTTGGATTAATTGCCTTTTTTAATGATGCTGTTATATATTTTGATTTATTGAGTTATATGTGTTAAATATAATTTGTGAATGTATATTTTTTCCAATGTGTTTTTAAAGAATTTTTGTGAATAAAATTGTACCTCCCCTTTTTACAAAAAAACAATGTTTTAAGCTCAGTTCATTTCGACCAACTAATTTGCTGTGTTGCCTAGATTGATACATACCAATTCATTTGCAGAACAATGTCATACATTCACCCCAGTACAGAGATCTGGGCCTAAATCCAGCCACTTTCAAAGGCAAAGAGCCTCATGACATAGGGTCCATAACTCCACCCGCCCTGTTTGTTGCAGTACCACATGGTAGTGGTGTTGTCTGTGAACACCTACACTACTCTTCCTTTGACAGAAGGAAGGAATGCTTTCAGTGCAAGACGGTTCACCTGGAGCTCTAGCAGGTTGCTGTGGAACCCAGATTCCACCGGAGACCACGGGCCTCTGATCTCTGCCTCTCCCAAGTGGCCACCCCATCCCAGTAGTGATGCATCTGTCACCACTGTGAAGTCTGGTTAAGAAAGGGAGAGGTATCTGCCGTTGACCCAATTCTGGTTTGTTAGCCATCACTGCAATTGGTGCCCTCCGAGATCTGGACGTCATCGGAAAGATTCCCGTGATGCTGCACCCACTGGAACTTCAGATCCCACTGCAGAGCTTGCAGATGCCACCTGTTAATCAATATGCCTGTTTTCTAGTGTGCATATAGGGTAATTGTATGCCAAGGGTAGCAACGAGGAAGTTAAATAGCAGAGACGCAGGGGAGATATGTAACACAAATTATTTATTTTTTATTAAGAAAAGAATGATAATGTAGTTCAAGTGCTCACACAAAGGGACAGCAAATGTGAGGTGGTGAGTGGGAGTGACTTTTAAAATATATACGGTACAAAAGGGGGTGGTGATGGACGGAGCATCTGAATCAATCAAACACTCACACCCAGTCAAAAGGTCTGGGTTTAATCCATCACCGTTCTTTAGCCCACTATGCCACCCCAGTTCAGACATGGCTATATGCAAATCAGTCTGACCCTGTGCCTCATGGGAACAGTCCAGCCCGAACTACCAAGCCATGTCTTCCCTGGACCGGAAACAAGCTTCCGAGGACTGGTTTCTGGCATTCCAGCCGTCTTCATCCCGGCTTGCTTGAATCCAGTGGAAAAGTGAGCAAGGGACTCACGTCTGAGCATACCCTGCCACACTTATGGCAACCAAAAGGGGTACAAAAGGGGGTGGTGATGGACGGAGCATCTGAATCAATCAACCACTCACACCCAGTCAAAAGATCTTGGTTTAATCCATCACCGTTCTTTAGCCCACTCTGGCACCCCAGTTCAGACATGGCTATATGCAAATCAGTCTGACCCTGTGCCTCATGGGAACAGTCCAGCCCGAACTACCAAGCCATGTCTTCCCTGGACCGGAAACAAGCTTAAGAGGACCGGTTTCTGGCATTCCAGCTGTCGTCAGCCCGGCTTGCTTGAATCCAGTGGCAAAGTGAGCAAGGGACTTATGGCGGCCAAAAGCGGAACAAAAGGGGGTGGTGATGGACGGAGCATCTGAATCAATCAAACACTCACACCCAGTCAAAAGATCTGGGTTTAATCCATCACCATTCTTTAGCCCACTCTGCCACCCCAGTTCAGACATGGCTATATGCAAATCAGTCTGACCCTGTCTGACCCTGTGCCTCATGGGAACAGTCCAGCCCGAACTACCAAGCTTGGAAGCTTGTTTCCGGTCCAGGGAAGGCATGGCTTGGCAGTTTGGGCTGGACTGTTCCCATGAGGCACAGGGTCAGACTGATTTGCATATAGCCATGTCTGAACTGGGGTGGCAGAGTGGGCTAAAGAACGGTGATGGATTAAACCCAGATCTTTTGACTGGGTGTGAGCGTTTGATTGGTTCAGATGCTCCGTCCATTACCACCCCCTTTTGTACCGCTTTTGGCCACCATAAGTGTGGCAGGGTATGCTCAGACGTGACTCCCTTGCTCACTTTGCCACTGGATTCAAGCAAGCCGGGCTGAAGACGGCTGGAATGCCAGAAACCGGTCCTCGGAAGCTTGTTTCCGGTCCAAGGAAGGCATGGCTTGGCAGTTCGGGCTGGACTGTTCCCATGAGGCACAGGGTCAGACTAATTTGCATATAGCCATGTCTGAACTGGGGTGGCAGAGTGGGCTAAAGAACGGTGATGGATTAAACCCAGATCTTTTGACTGGGTGTGAGTGTTTGATTGGTTCAGATGCTCCGTTCATTACCACCCCCTTTTGTACCGCTTTTGGCCGCCATAAGTGTACCACCCCCATTTGTACCGCTTTTGGCCGCCATAAGTGTGGCAGGGTATGCTCAGACGTGAGTCCCTTGCTCACTTGCCACTGGATTCAAGCAAGCCGGGCTGAAGACGGCTGGAATGCCAGAAATGCCAGAAACCGGTCCTCGGAAGCTTGTTTCTGGTCCAGGGAAGGCATGGCTTGGCAGTTCGGGCTGGACTGTTCCCATGAGGCACAGGGTCAAACTGATTTGCATATAGCCATGTCTGAACTGGGGTGGCAGATAAAGAACGGTGATGGATTAAACCCAGATCTTTTGACTGGGTATGAGTGTTTGATTGGTTCAGATGCTCCGTCCATTACCACCCCCTTTTGTACCGTTTTAAAATATATACCTCGCATTGTCAACAAAAAGTGGAAACTCCTAAGTGACAACTTTTAAGCAATACAGGGAGTTTCTGTTGCATGGGGTCGTAGGTATTTCAATCTCATTGATTAAAGATCATCATCAGGACACAACGTATGTGAGCAAGAAGAATTGGGACATCTGTCCGGGGCCAGTTAGCAGTAATGAAGAATTGTCAATGAAGTAACGGAGGACGCTGTGATTAGCATAGGAAATTGGTTGGAGCAGCAGGGACAGTGCGCTGAGGACTACAGGCAGGGCAACTGCCCGTTCTTCCAGCGTGGGCCGACTTACGCGGTCTCCACTATTTCAAGTCCGGATGCACCAACTGCTTGGTTTCCTCCTGATTCCCGGTAGAATTTATGGAGAAGTGTGGCTCACTGGTTAGAGGAGGCAGACCCTGATGCAGAGGTCAGACCCAGGACCAGGGTTTATTCCCGACGCGGCAGGGTCTTGAGCTCAAAATGTCCATGGACTCGATAATTCTCGCCTCAGGTGCCTACTCGAATCATGGGTTCACACTCTGCAACTCTGGGCAATAGCTTGCTTAATCTCCACTACGGCCCTACCGTGATGGGATGCCTGGTCTTCACCTTGGGGATGCCCAGTAGGGTTATCTCGCAGGGAAAGCCAGGACGGGTTCCCAAAGCAAGCGCTAAGAGACCTGTCGGTGATTTGGCGCTATATAAATCGAAATTAACATAACATAACATAACTTTATCCTGGAATTTTTCCTTACTACTGCAGCATTTAATTTAAATCACAGCAACCCCCATTACTTCATTGACAATTCTTCAATAATGCACACGTAAAAATAGAGGCATATTGATTAACCGATACCTCTAATGCAATTGCTTGTGCCAAGTTGGACAGCATTGGCTACTAAAGAACTATTGTTGTCCAAAACACAAAAGTTACCTCCGGTTCTAGTATTGGGGTCCCCTTGTTTATCTTACTACGCATATGCCACCTGGCATGGTCCACCAGCAGGATACAGGAAGCCATGTGGCCCAGCAGCCTCAGGCTCATTCTCATTGAAACCCGGAATAGAGGCAGAAACATCAGTATCATAGGCTGAATATTCTGGGCTCGCTGATCGGGAGGATAGGCCCGTAACAGCGCTGTATCCAGGACTGCTCTGAGGAAAAGGAGCTTCTAAGAGGGAATCAGGTGTGACTTCAGCACATTGATAGTGAACCCCAGCGGGTGCAGGAAGTCTGCCGTAGTCTGGAGTTGGGAAACGACAGCCTGGGTTGAACTCGTCTTCAACAGCCAGTCGCTGAGATTGGGGAAGACTGGAACCCCTGATCTGCGCAGATGAACTGCGACCACCGCCATCACTTTCGTGAACACCCGAGTGGTACTGGTAAGGCCAAAGGGGAGCAGGGTAAACTGAAAATGCTCATGGCCTACCGTGAACCGCAGGTAACTCCTGAGGGCAAGCAGGACAGGGATGTGAAAATAAGCGTCCTGCAAGTCCAACGCTACCATCCAGTCGAGAGGGTTGAGGGAAGACAAGACCTGAGCCAATGTCAACATTTTGAACTTCTCCTTCCGGAGGAAGCAGTTGATGTCCCTGAGATCCACAATAGGATGCAGGCCTTTGTTCTTCTTGGGCACCAGGAAGTAGTAGGAATAACAACCACAACCTACTTCTGGCACTGGGAATCACCCTATGGCTCCCTTGGCCAAGAGAGCCGCAACTTCCTGAAAGAGAAGGGCCAAGTGATCCTCCGACATGCCATGGAGTGTTGGTGGCATGGTGGGAGTGGTAGTGTTGAAGGGGTGGGAGTAGCCCCTTTGGACTATCTGCAAAACCCACCTGTCCTACGTGATTTGGTGCCACTGGGGGAGATGATGGTGAATCCTGCCACCCACTGGCAACTAGTGGTCCTGAAATGTCGGACTGGGAAGGCTTGGAGGCTGATGCAGAGGAGACACTGGTGGACTGGCCTACCCGCTGGCCCCCAGACCCACGACACTGGATCCCAAGTCCCCAGCAGCACAGAGGTTGAGTAGCTTGCGCTGGCCTGTGGCCCTGGATGGAACGTGGCGGGGCACCTGTTACGTAGCCACGAAAGGCAGACTGAGTGGGGCGAGAGGTGGCAGCGAGGCCCAAGGATATGGCCGTAGCCCGAGAATCCTTGAAGCGCTCAAGTTCATTGTCCACCTTGTCGCCAAACAGGCGACGGCCATCAACAGGCATGTCCAAAATGGTCCATTGGACATCCCCAGAAAAGCCAGTGAACCTCAGCCAGGTGTAGCGTCTCAAGGCTACTGACATAGAAATCGTTCTACCTAGTGAGTCGGCATAATTAAGCCCACATCGAATGGCGAACTTCGCTGCATCTCTACTCTCTGCAACCACACAGATGAGTACAGTCCGGGTCCCCTCTGGGCACGGTGGCAGCAACCGTGTCCCACACAGAGTGGGTGTAGCGGCCCAAGAGACATGAGGTGTTCATCGACAGCAGTCCTAAGCTGGCGGAAGAAAACATCTTCTTCCTAAGATGATCCAGCCGGGGACACAGCAGACGGCACAGGTGTTATCAGTGGAATCAGTGCCTGGGGAGGTGTTATGAGGTCAACCGTCACTGATCTGGATCCAGGCCTTGATCCCTGGGGGCCCTGTGGCGCATCCCTACATGCACCAGGAGTCGAAAAACTCGTAAAGTAAAGAAACGTTAGTCATAAAGTGACTAAGGGTACCGCTCTCTCCGGATCTGCGCTGGCTGGAAGAACTGACATCAGTGCACGAGAACGCCATCTAAGTAGATACTGGCCATCACGGCGACATCGACAAACGCAGAGTCGACCGACTACACCCACCGATGCACAGGGGTACTGCTGAAGTAAAATTCTTTGAATCCAGTCTGACACCTGTGGGTAATTCTAAGGTAAGGAATCTATAATTAATAGTTTGTTTCAGATTTTGCCTGTAACACTGTAGACCCTCATGGGGCAGCTCTGACAGCCCATGCTGCACTTGTTCAAGGCCGCACCTGTTGCAGCACTCCACCTGATTCAGACAAACCTCAAAAAGGCGGGATTCAGGAAAAGGGGTGCCAGCACATTATTTTCCTCTTCTCAGTGTCTCTAAAGACACTTTACCTGCAACTGCTTGCATTGATCTGGTAAATCTTTTTTTGCATTTGTTTATCCCAGGAGTGCTAATGTTTGCCCATTAGCTGTGAGAGCCTCACATCTGAAAGACATCTTTGCCGTCTCATCCACTAAGCTGTTTAACCGATGATTGCGTACAAGAAAAAAGGAAGAAATTGAATTTATATTGGCCGTATTGGACCCTATTATTTTCGTTCAAAATGTGTCCAGTATATCCCTCACAGAACGCTTAGATCTTCAGATGCTATGCTACTAACACTTCTAAGGATTAGGCGAGCAAATTGGGGAGGCAGGAGCTTCATTTTGAGGACCGCCAAGTTGTGGAATGTCCTTCCAGTCAACATTAGAAAATGCTCAGATCTTCTTGCATCTCGGAACATAATTAAGACATCGATCTTTAATCGATGGTGAAGCATCATTTAATTTTGCCTATATTACCTCCCCTTTTTTGATGGCAGGCGAGCAGAGCCAAGACACTTCAGGGCAATTGAGATCTATATATAAAACAAAAAATCAAAATCAAATCACAACTCTTGTTAGAAAATTATTAACATTTTACAAGTCTGAATGGCACTGTAACTTGCAAATAGGGCCACTGGAGTTATGTGTTCGCCTCATTTGCCACATAATACACCATAAATTGAATATTTCTCCAAAAGAGAAATTTTGTTCCTAGCTCAAACGTTGGTAAACGAGAAGTGGTGCATGTATTTCCGGGCCATGGAAGATCCTTTGAAGACTTTTACTCGTCACCTTTCAGTTGCTGTATTGAGGTGTTAAACCAGTACAAATATAGCACAAATATATGACATTATAACACATACCTTTACCACGCAGTCCTTATTTAATAAGTATATGTTTTTATTTTTTTTGTTTACAAATCATCTAGTCCATTTTACAACCTGCTTGTTTTGTATTTAAAATTAAAAGTAAATTATGTTCAAATATTTTGTGAGGCTTCACTCTTTCATTTAGAGTATGCAGTGAGCTTCACAACACAAGAAATTTACAACTTGAAGTAGTATAGTGAGTATTTCATTGACCATTGTAGAAGGAAGGAAATGGGCCGCATGGCTGCTATTTGAACTGTGAAATATAGCAGCAATCAGGGTTCAGTGGGCCCTCAGGCCCCTATCAATCTGCACCTTCTGCACCAATGGAAGCTAAGCCCCTGACTACATGGGCAGCAGCAAGGCAATCTTCCTAACACACAGAGTAAGTTACAGACAAGTTGCAGGAGCAGTATCACATGTTGTTTCAAACATATGGAACAGCTACAACATGGGTAGCTAAACAACTGAAGAGGGGGTGAGAGGAATTAACACACTGTTGTATGATCTTTGTAAACAGACATAAACATACAAGACGTAGAATAGTTCTGGAAGAAACAACAATACCTCTAATCGAATTACTAACATATATGATGAACTCTTACCTACTTAGTCTGATACGTTTCATCAATGGGTTCCACATCTAGCTCTTGAAAACATCCAAGAGTGCCACTTTTGACTAGTTGTGCAGTATCCTAGTTATAAGTTCTCTAGTATGGGTGAAGTTATGTCCCTCAAGTTGACATTTATGTTCTCCATTTGTTATACTCAAACCGACAGCGGATATCGGGGAGGCTGCCGCCGTTTGACGAATATGGCTATTTGCTTTTAGATGTGTGTGCGCATGCTATTTTATGCATCATTTAACCTCCTTAATTCTATTTCAAATCTCACCTGCCTTTTGCACTGTACCCCGTTCCACCGCGGCTGAGTGCCGTTTGTGTGGAGGGCATTTCAGTCATGTTCCTGGCCACTCCCTGACAGCTCCATACTTCTGGGTGTGGGAGGGGCGGTCTAGTTTTGCCGCTCTCTCCTCAATTTAAACCAATGTGTCAGTGGACATGCACACCAGGCCAGGGGCGTAACACAAGGCCCCGCAGCCCCCGCATTGCGGGGGGGCCTCCGAGGGCCACTGGCTCCGGGGGGGCCCCTCAGGGGCCCCTCACGTAACATGCTGCTTGCGCACACACAGTAGTAGGGCTGTGACAAAATGAGCAGCGTGGGCCGGCCGGGCCCCTGCTGCGAGTTTGAAATGGTGGCGGACCTGGCGGTGCATGGCGGCGGGGGCCCCGACAGGGGCCAGGGGGCCCCCTGCAAATCTCAGTCTGGACTTTCATCCGTGCGGGGCGCGGGCCGGCCGGGGCCCCGGCACGGCCGCCGGGGCCCTGGCCATCCGTAGTGAGTGACTTCTGTTCTTGACTAGTGTGAGGGAAGGCGAGGCGAGGCGGGCCGGCAGGGGGCCCCCACCCCGCCCGACTCGAGTCAAGTCAGTGTCAGTGACAGACAGTAAAGTCCGAATTTCGGGGGGGGGGGGGGCGGCCGGGGCCCGGCCGTCTGTCTGATGATGCAGGCAGGGCCAGGGCAGGGTGGGTACGCGGCAGTGTGGCAGGCTGCAGCAGTGTGCAGTGCAGTGGCACGCCACTCTCTGATGATGCAAATAACATATAAATGGAATTGGAATGGTGCTGAATCGATCGATCAATCATCAGGCCAGGCGGGACGGACAGACTGTAGAGATGTGCGGCGCGCACACACTTGTTTACTCCCAGCAACAGTCGGTCCTGTCCAATCCTGGCTGACTTGGCTTTAATTCTTTCACTTTCAATTCCCATTTCCGCCGCGTATGCGCGTGCCGCGTGTCGTGGGGTACGGGGGGGCTGGGGCAAGACTGATTGGCTGGCAGGTGAGTACTGAGTAGAGGTGACCAATGATGCCCTGCCCTACATTTGTCGGCACACAGCAGCACATGCGCAATCGCCGGCGGCGCAATTAACACAAGGTGTGGCATCAGGGGCCAGGGGCGCGCATAGCCCGCCCACCCCAAGGAGCCAGGCCAAGCAGCCGCCCATAGCCATACTCAAGACAACTTACAAGAGAAGAGATCGATTTAGAACGACGAAGAAGACAAAAGCCAGCCAGGCCCGCCCCGCCGCCAGACAGACTGTCCGATTCAGTCCGAAGTAAGTTTGTCCCAGTCCCTGCCGTCACCCACGTCTGACTCCTGAGTGACACTGACCTGTCCTGCTGCGGGGCCTAAGAAGGGCCTTATAATCCTGTCCAGGCTGTCCTTATTTAAATTGCCCGGCCCCGGCGGCCCCCGGCCCTGTCCTGTCCCTGGCAGCTGGCTAGCTAGCCTCCTCTGGCCCGGGTGTGGCGCATTGCCATTCAGGATGGCATGGTGTGTAAAAGAGCGAGCAGACTAGCTCCGGACTGGTAGAAGAACTTTGAATGGGCTGGGCTGGGCAATTAATTCAATGGCGAACGGGCCGCCGGGGCATATATATGGGCGGGTGACTGTGAGGTGTGGTAGCGGCCCATAAGGAGAGCGTTTTTTACTCAAAATGTGGAGGGGAGCAGGCGAGCAAAAGTAGGGCTAGGTCAGGATTGGAACGGAAGGCAGGGGGTCAGGTGGCGTGGTGGGTGTGTGAACAGTGAACTCTGGAGTGTTATTATATCACAGTTACTATCATTCCTCCAAAGGACCAGGGGTTGGTTACGGTATTGTAATAGGATGGGGGGAGGCCGAGGGAGATGATATCAATCATGGTGAGAGTGGCACTGGCGCGGCGTTGGTTGGTTGTCTGACAGTCTGTGGGGCCGGGTACTAGGGAGGTTCAGGTTGTGTGAGGTGGAACGCTTGCATGCAATTTGAGGTCGGAGCGGAGGACGTGACGTGTACCCCTGAAGACGTGTGTAAGTTCGGGTGTCCGTGTCCGTGAAGTACTCCATGTGCAACTGGCCATGTGGGACCAGAGATTTAACCGAACGAACCGTTACCGCCCGGCGGTAGATGACGATGTGATGATGTAATGGGGCAGAACTTAGAATTGGAGGAAGGGGGGCAGAACTTAGAATTGGAGCGGAGGAAGGGAATGGTGCAGTCGTGCTGCTGCCAGGTGCTCAGCCTCCTCTGTCTGAGACTGACTCTGATGGCCCGGGCAGTGGGCACTCTGGTCTGCAAAGTGCGCAATTATAAATGGTGCCCGTGCCCCGGGGCCACCCTGAGCCTGGCTGAGGCCAGACTCCTGAGCATGAGCAGAGCACTTTATTTTTTCCTGAGTTTATTTTTTTCAGTCGACAGTCGACTCGAAAGTCTCGAATTTAAATTCAAAACGATGATGAAATAGCGGCAGGACAGGGAGCGAGGGTGGGGGATGATGCGTGCGCGCGGCGCGCACACGTCACACTTGTTGTTTACAAGTCCCGACTTTCACTTTTGCCGACTGCCGCGTATGCCTCGCCCTCGGGGGCAGCAGGGGGGGCAGGGCAGGGCAAGGCCCAGCCAGGTGGTAAAGTGGGAGCAGTGGAGCAGCAGCAGGTATATGATATTATGGGCGTCTTGTCTGTGAGGTGGTAGGGGTAACCGTAGCATGCATCCTGTCAGGTGCCGCCCAGTGCAGTGCCCCCCCCACCCCCACAGAGGCCTCCAGAAATACTCTCTCCCTGTGCCCTATAATATTGTGCCACCCATTTTAAAAAGGACATTACATTGTTGCTTATCGATATGTCAATAAGTGAACTAGTGAAGTGACAATGTTTACAGACGGAAGAGCGGCTGCACAGCGTAATGTGTATGAGGTGGGACTGGGAGTTGGTGGTGGTGGGAGGTGGGGGGGGTTAAATAATTCCCTGACGAAAAAGACGCATTTGGTAATGACGAAGACTGAAGTAGACAGGACCCGCCCACTCCTTTAAACTAAAGTGCAGAATTAATTCTTCCTAACTAACTCCTGTGGTAAACCATCGACGCTGTGGGGTTTCACTGGACGTCAGTGACGTCACTTGGTAATTCGAGATCCACATTTCGGACTGGGGATTAACTCGAGCTTTAAATTTAAGAGCACAAGCAGCATTATTTCAAATCAACCACAATTTCGACGTTATTTCTGCATTTTCTTACTGCCGTGCCTTGCTGCTACGAACCCTCTACAAGGCACAACACAACTGGCACACCACCCGGTGATCACCCAAACTGCACCAGCAGCACCTACCCGTATGCCACACAAACCAGCATCCTTCGCTAAGTTCCACAGATACATGTGCAGTGCGGTGCCTCTCGCCGCTCTAGTAGCAGACTGCAGCAGGGCGCTATATATAAATGACAGAAGTGCTGTCACCCTACCAGTCCAACTTGGACGAAAACAGCTGCTATGTGTTTTGGGATATCCTGTTTTTTTAATTAAAAAATATTGTAAAGCGCACCTTGGGACTTAAGCTCTAGCGGCCCATAAGAGGAGGAGAACTTAGAACGTTTGTTCCAGGAGGTAAATTGTGGAGGGGAGGGGAGCAGTTGCAACGCAGGGGGTGGGTGGGTGTGTGAACTGGAAGGTATCATCATTCCAAAGGTGAAAGGACCAGGGGTTGGTAACAGGCTGGGGAGAAAATTGTCAGTTTCCGAAGCGTGCTCTGAAGGGAGTGGGAATGAGTAAAGATTCTTCAGATATTTCCTCGTTTATGGATGGAGAATCAAACCAGTCTGAAAGTAAACTTGATTTTCAGACAGATACCCTGAAGATTGCTGGCCGATAATTCTGGAAGGAACATCTTATCTGCGAGTGCGAGGATTAGGTAGAACTCTGACGGGGCTTCCTATTACTGGCGGCAGGCGGATTCAGTGTATTCAGCTGGGTGCAGGCTTTTCACACAGTGCCGCATCTGCGCCCTTACATGCAGCATGTCACTAATCTTGTCGAGATCTGTTTAGCTCTTTCTGTGGGGAGATGGTCAGGGAGTGGCACTGGCACACTGTGCGGGTAAGGTGGGAGGTTGAACGCTTGCATTCAGGACAGGAGGACGTGCAGGGTACACAGTGGGTGTCTAATGAAAGAAAGTGGCTCTCTGTGGAAGGGAATGGGATACAGATGTCATGGGGAAAGTATGTATCTATGGGAGGAGGACGGTGGCTGTTTAGAGGCATAATTTGGATGTCTACGTTAAATGGGTGTTTACAAAGAAGGAAGGTGTATATGTGTAGGAGTTCAGGGTTCAAAGGTGAACGTGAATTGACTTGTTAAGTCTTTAAAAGGATACAGAGAATGGGTTTTGGTAATATGGGATTTAAATTTCACCCAGCGGGTCCCATGCAGAAGGGTGCCTTAGAGAACATAGTGTGTGTGTGTGTGTGTTCAGGATTCCGAAGTTTAGACAGTCTCAGAGAGGCAAACAGCACACGTGATGTCCACTTTCATGATTGCTGCCTCAGTTAAATTATCTGCTTTTGACAGGGTTGTTGCAAATGGCATATGTTGAGAGTGTTTCTCACTAGAACTTACAGCAAGACAATATAAAGGCATTTCATTTAAATGTTGGAGGTTTCAAAGCAAAATATGCCAGATTTCTGCGTGGTGGGGTAAAGTGGTAGTGGTACATGGTGGGCCGCGCCGCCGGAGGGAGGCATGGTGGGCCGCGCCGCGGGTGGTGGGGGGGCCCCCTCCATGTGCTTTGCAGGGGGGCCCCCTCAAGTTTCGTTACGCCACTGCACCAGGCGTGCCTAAGACGAGCCCGTCTGCACCCGTCCACGACTGGACAACGCCAGACATGCTGCCGGTTCGTCCGGGAGCAAGCAGGTCTACTCCTGGGGCGATCTATTTCCTATTAGCAAGAGGGTCAGTCTATGAGATCATCCAGGGGGTGTCACGCCTGTGGGCCCTTTCTGTTGCAGAAGGTGTGGATTTAACTCTTGGGCCATTGCATCTTCTCTACCCCCCTCTGCGCACGCTGTAAAACTCCTTAGTTTAAATTGCCGCTCTTTAGTAAAGCATTTTGCTGAAATGTACGATCTGCTGCAAGATGAGTCACCAGACATCCTCTTCCTTACAGAAACATGTCTCACAGCTAACACGGACACTGAGCCTGGTCTGGCTGTGCCCCAGGGTTTTAACATCGTGACTCTTAACAGAGGGACTAGAGGTGGTGGCATTGCTATTATCTTTAAATCCATTACACCCACACTCCTAGTAAAGAGACTTTGGTGGGCTGTGCGTGCTCGTGCCTTAAGATCGACTTTAATGACACCTTTACAATGTCTGGATTCCAGGTCTACCGCCCACTGGGCCACTCCAAAGAGTTTAGGGACGCACTGATTGACGCAGCGGGCACACTGGCTATTAGATCGGCCAACTTTAGCATTATTGGTGACATGAACTTATACCTGGATAACAAACACTCTTGTGAAATAGGCAACTTTCTAGCAGATCTTGCCACCCTCCAGCTGACACAACATGTCCTAGGCTGCAACCACTCTGCTGGACACATGCTAGATTCTGTTTTCTTCAATCAATCCACCCTCACAGTCAACTCACCTATCCTGATGAGTTGGTCTGACCACTATCTAGTACCCATGGCACTGCTGGGAGTAGACCACCTCCAGAGGGTAGCCTGGAATTCGGTCCTAAGACGCCCCTGGCATAAACTTGACATTGAACAGTTTCAGGCCCTACTCCTCAGGCATACACCTAGGACGCCAGATGCCCTTGATGTGGCCGAAAAAGCTTTATCTGATTGGATTCTGCATTTCCTTGACCTGATTATCCCTGTCAAGTGATCACAGAACTATGATAGCCAATCCAGCCCATGGTATAATAGTAATCTGGCCACGGTTTAGAAAGCCTGCAAAAGGTTGGAACGGGCATGGAGATGGGACTACGACCCCATTATGAATGGGCATTATCGTCCAGCCATTAAAAACTACCACATGGCCATCCAGAGGGAAAGGGTGGCCTACTTTGCTGATGAGATCAGAAATAGTTGTAATCCTGCTAAATACATTTTCACGATACTTACAGATCTTAAATCTGCAGGGCAACCTAAAGCTCCCCCTCTCTCCTCCAAACAGCAACGTGAAGATCTTGCCACCTTTTTCATTAAGAAGGTCGAGAACATCCACAGGACCTTCTTCCACACCGCGATCAGAACAGGCCCTGCATATAGACCTCATGCTAACCCCATACTCTCTGTCTTCCTATATATCTCCCAAGAGGGGATGCATACAATCTGCAAGAGAGTTAAATCAGGCTCTCCTGCAGACCCTCTTAAACCAGAGCATTTCCTTAAATCATTGCCTCCGCTCCTCTCGCCTTTTTGTAAACTGCTCAATATGTCACTGTCCACAGCGGTAGTCCCCAGGGCCTGGAAACGGGCCATGGTGGTTCCTTTATTAAAGAAACCTACTCTGGATGCATCCAAACCTGAGAGTCTTCAGCCTTTCTCTCTCCTGCCGTGGGTATCCAAGATCTCAGAGACCTATATCAATTCCATTCTTACAAGATTCATAGACAATAACAATCTGCTTGATTCTTCTCAGAATGGTTTTCGCCCTGGTCATAGCACGGAGACTGCCCTCCTCGATGTAACCGAACATCTGAGGGATGCATGAGATGCCGGGCGAACGTCAGCACTGATATTATTAGATCTGAGCACTGCTTTCAACACTGTATCTCACCAGATTCTGTTGCAGCATCTGGAGGAGGCCGGCATTGAGGGCCAGTGGCGGCTCCTCCTTTGGGGCATGGGGGCGTCACCCCTCTGCTTTCTCATAGTGCAAGTAACAGAAACATAAAATGGTAAAACCACCATTTTATGTTTCTGCTTCTCGCACTACTAGAAAGTAGAAGTGCCTGGTTGGGGGCGGGCAAGTGGGCGGTCTGCTCGTGGGCAAGGGGGAGTGGCTTGCCCACTGTTGTGGCCCCTGACTGTTTGGTCGGCCCCAGGGCCGACCAAAGCAGTTATGCACACTCTACATTTGGTGCCCGGCTGGGGTGCTGTCCACTGCACCACACCATTCACAATGCTGCAACGGCAGCATTGTGATTGGTTTATGGGAGGTGAAGGAGGACGCCTAGGTAAAACGCGGGTGCCAGGAGCTGCTGCTCCCCTTCGCACGTCTTGCCAGCCGTGACTGACTGATTTGAGGTGTTAGGCACCTTGGGCTGTTCTGGTTTAACTGCTCCTTAATTCAAAAGTGGAAATAAAATATTTGTCTTTTAAAATAAGTACCTGTGGCAGCACACAGGTGCTTATGGGGCCGCCATTGAAGGGTGAACCATTTGGTGGGGGTGTGGTGGGGGGGCAGAAGGGGGTTGAACTATCCCTTGCAAACGGTCCACCTCATACCAGGCCCGTGGCCAGAAATGGAAAAAGAGAGAAGAAGGGATCCCCAAGAAGAGATGGAGATAGAAGGGTAGTAGTGGGGCGGGGGTTCGGGGGAGGGAAAGAAAGACAGGGAAAGTGTAAGAGAAACAGGTGAGAGGGAGAGGAAGGAACAGCAAGCATTGGTATAGCCAATAGGTCTCGCCTTGGGGACCATATAAGTGTTTAGCCATGCAACTGTTGATGTTGTTGCATCAAGGATATTGTGCTGCATAACTAAATACTTATAAGGTCCCAAAAGCGAAACCTATTGGCTATGCCAATGCTTGTTTACATAGTAACTGTTGAGTATCAGCTACGTCCTACTCCCAAATAGACAGCTAGCATGTCAACCGACCAGAGTGTGAGAGGTTTAGAGAGAATTTTAGAGAGAGAGAGAGATTTAGAGAGAGAGATTTAGAGAGAGATTTAGAGAGAGAGATTTATATATATATATATATATATATATATATATATATATATATATATATATATATATATGTATATATATATATACATATATATATATATATATGTGTGTGTGTAAGAGAAAGAGAGAGAGAGAGAAAGAGAGAGAGAGAGAGAGAGAGAGAGAGAGAGAGAGAGAGAGAGAGAGAGATTTAACGAGTGAGATGATTTAGAGAGATTTACAGAGAGAGAAATTTAGAGAGAGAGGGAGATTTAGAGAGAGAGATTTAGAAAGGGGGATTTAGAGAGAGAGAGAGAGAGATTTAGAAGGGGAGATTTAGAGCGAGAGAGATTGAGAGAGAGAGAGAGAGAGAGAGAGAGAGAGAGAGATTTAGATAGAGAGATTCATAGAGAGAGTTTTAGAGGGAGAGACATTTAGTGAGAGAGACCTGAAAAGTTTGCTACATTTTTGAAAGACAATAATGTGACAAGAGTACATTGACAACGGTTAAATACTGTTTTCATTCTCTTCATTCCACATTGTTTTCAAAAATGGAAATGGATACTTCAGAACTTCAAAGCAGGTGGTGGTTTGACATGTGTTTACGTCAATGAAAGCTGTACTATCGTGGAAAGAGTAAGGACTTTGTTGCTTCCCTACATGAAGAACAGACCAGTAGCAGTGGTAGGCATTTAAGCCGTGTGTGTGACATACACTAAATAGAAGACCATCTCACTAGAAAGCAGCAACTACATTCTGATTGAAAACAATCCGCCTTTTCACCCAAACAAGAACTGTTTTGTGCTAACTGATTGATGTTGTTGGAAGGATCTTTAGTCGGATGTTTATAGCGCATGTCTGGAAGACGTGCATTACATAGATGTTAAAGGCATCAGAGCTTCAGACAGGTTTTATACAATGTTTACAGTCATTGCCTAGACCAAAATTATTATGCATAAGAGGAGTGAAGATATTTCAACCAGACCCACGCTTGGAGGAAAGAAATACATGGAAAGAAATACATGGAAAGAGAGACGGGGAGATACAGAGGGAAAGAGAAAGTAGAAGACAGCCGCAAGAAAGGACAAGCCCTGTAGGGAGTGGTGCGCACGCGTACTAGGGTAGAGGGGAGACAAATGAAGAGCAAAAGAAGGGACCTGGCCATGGGAGAGGGACAATGAGGCAGAATAAGGAGAGGATAAAAATAGTCTGGGCGGACAGGCAGTAAATACAAACAGCTCCAGGGGAAAGAGAATATAAAGCTGGAGGGGGAATACTGAAATCGGACTATGGTGATGGATAGGAGTAGTGGAGAGAATCCAAAACAAGCATTGGAAATGCAATAGGGCTCGCATTAGGAAAGTTTGAGCTATTGGTCTGATAAATGATTTTTTTTTAATTTATGTGTTATTTTTTAAAATAGCTAAATTAATAGCTTTGTCATTTACAATGCCAATAGTTATAACTTTCGCAAATGTGCCACCTATAGCATTTGTAATGCAACATGTTTTGTATTTACGTGACTTAGATGTATTGATACTACAAATAACAATGATTTTTAATTTTTTAAAATAATTAATAATTTAATAATTTATTTAATTTGTAATGGCAATAGCTTAAACTTTTGTAAATAACGTTTGTGAAGATTATGTTTAGTGTTTTTATTGCGACGGGGGCACACTAGGTTTTTCAAGGCTGCTCTTTTTGTATATAAAGCGCCATTGGTTTTCTGCTAATTGCAAGTTTATCCAAATGATTGGGAATTGTGCTTCCCTCGATATCAAGGCGCGATAAGCTAGAGGAAGAGCGAATGGTAGCATTTGTTCTCAGCATTTACTATTACCTAGAAAGATCTTTGGCAGTAGGGGGGCTTGGGAATCTGCACGATGGCCGCCAGGGAATGTGACTGGTGGAGAAATTGAAGAGATGTTGTTGTCAAGGAGCGATAGGGATTCACAGAACGAGGCAAGGCTGCCACAAATCTATATGCAGCCTAAGACTTCTATAAATCTGTGTTGATTCACAGTTCGTCACTTTGCCTAAGCACTTTCCCACATAATGTGACATGGACATGATCTAATGGGTTTACGTTTGTTTGAGCACATTTCTGAAGTAAATGAAAAAGCTTATAGTTGTGAGAGCTATGAAATAGTATTGTTTGTTCTAGGAATAAACCAGGGCCGTGGAGTCATCGTTAAATAATCTGCTCATTGGTCATAGAAAATGCCCTTGTTTCCGGTGAACAGCAACCGTTAAAACGCCTGACAGTGATTAGTCTGTTCATGACACAGTACCTGAGTCCGCTTTAAACAATCACTGACACATCGTTACACCCACCACCACCGCCCCTGTGAGCGGAAAGAAGAAACTACAGATTGTCTGTGAACCCAGAAAAATCATACTCCTGTATCCGATGCAGCTAAAATGTAGAAGTAACGTGTCTTCAAAGTGGAGCATACAGAAAACTTTGGTGGTATCCATGGAGATGCGAGGGTCCTGTTAGCCAAGCTATTGCTCACCAGCAGGCGGGCTGAACTACAAAGGGGGCATTCTCCATGTTAATTTAACTAATCACCCAAAAAAATAACAGGATGATTTTTTCCAAAAACGGGACCTACATTACAAAATGCCTTCGATTTCCGTGCTCATACACTTGTGCCAGCTAGATAGGAAAACAAAGCCAATCGAAAGAAGCCTTAAAAGAATAGAAAGTGGAACGGGGAGAAGTGTACACAAAACACCTGTAAAAGCTGTTCTACAGTTTGCCTACAATTATTACAAGGATTAGAAGTATTTTTTTAACAAAGCATAAAACCTCAAACACACAGGAAAACCTGTTTGCACAACCGGAAAGGAATATGTGGCACTAATTCGAACAGGAACATTTCCACCTACAAGAGTCGAATTTTTAACACCTTCACCCTTACCCCAAATTACTGGGCAGATTCCAGCTACATAGACATGATAATAAAAAGTGCAAATACGGAGAGTGATACAAAATCAGAGACAAGCGTTGGCAAAGCAGGCAAGTCTTCCGTGCGTCGTGCTGAAAGTGAAACCAGCCCTCGGCATTGCTGTGGTGGGGGAGGAGGGGCGGGGGAGAAGCAAGAAGGGAACAAGTTAAACAAGTTTTAAAAGGAGACGAAACTGAAAGTACGGCCGGCCGGCCGGCCAGCCGGCCGGCCGTGAATAATTAGGGGGTGATAAATGCGCTGGGAGGGCTGCCTTTGATGTGTTATTGCGAGGCAGGCAGGCAGGCGGCTGGTGGCATTGTGCACGCGCTTTTTAGGGCTTGCGCTTGCGCAATTACCTAAAAAGCACATGCACTGCAAGAAATCGCCAGTGGAATCGCCAGTGGTGGTTAAACACTGGATAAGCCATAATAGAGCTTCGCCAGCTATGCGCAGACGCGCATCAGCAGGCGAGCCCTAAAAACTAGATATATGACGAGAAGAAGGGCTTAAGACCAGGAGGCAGAGAAGGTGTGAGACAGGGTGATAGTACTGCCTGTAACAGTAGGGGAGAGAAAGTAGATTACAAGAGACAAAGATAGAGACACCGAGAGTGGCAAAATACAGAGACAACAGATGAAAGCGGGGAGAAAGGGCAAAAAAAGAGTTGGGCATGAGGACAGTAGAAGGCACACAAGTGAGTGGCAATAGTTTACGAAAAAGTAAAGAAGAAACAGTTGGTTGAGAAGAGAGAAATGGACTGATGACAAAGAAGATTATGAAATATCTAGAGACAGCAGAAAAAGGGGGCAGCTGAAGAGATACTGGGTGAAATCAAACCCGAGAAAGTAGCTGAGGCCGAGGATTAAAAGAGACATCAGAACAGCATAATGGAAAGAAGAGGTGCCAGGCTGGGGAGAGAAGACCTAAAGACAGCAGAGTGGTAACCACAGACATGGTCTGACAGCAGACAAGGGGGGAGGGAGAAGAAATTAAATTGTCCTTAAGGATGAATGCAGACATGCACAGCCGATGGGACCGACAGAGGAGCACGCGTTACAGACAGGGCTGGTGGAGGGGGTAGAAGCGAGGTGGGGTGAGAAGATCCCTAAGGTCAGGATAAGAGACTGAAAGGACAGGGAGTTGAAAACAGATTGAAAGGGCGCATACAACAGAGGAGAGAAGGGCACGAGAGGATGGGAAGGGCATAGGGACCGATGGAAGGAGATAGAGAAGGCAACAAGGTGTCCACAGTTGTCAGGACTCACAGTAGGTTTCCTACTTATTTAACTCTGGCCACCATTTCTCTCTCACAAATCCATCAAAAAGCCTTCGAACCCTGGAGTTGGAGAGCAAGTGCATTGTAGAAATTCCAACATGGCCGCTAACATTCCAACACTGCTGCAGAATATGGCTGTGTAGCAGTCTAGTCATTTAGGTTCATCACACACTGGTGAAGCGCGCTCCAAGATTCCACTGTGCATTTCACCGAAGTACTTCAAGGAAGAGCAACTAATTTACATGGGCCTCATGGAAGTCAGTCAGGGTAGTTTGCGTGCACACCGGGTTTAGATTCGATGGTTGGAAAAATCCCTGTTTTAAGGTCAGTGAACTGTTTAGTTCTTACCATGTAAAAAAAAATACTTTTGTGAAAAGCTAATAGCATAGATTCTAAATATCACCGGGAGGATAGAGGTGAAATAAAAGTATTTAAAACTGCTTCCTCAGTTCCCCTCTAAACCTTGGGTGTATTCTCAGAGGCTTTTATTAGACAATTTCTGTTAGAACCATTTAGTTTCTCCTGAACGCGGGTGTGACCTTTCAACACGCCGCATTTACCAGTGAGAAATGCAAGCATCCAATTTCAGCTGTGTTCAGTCAGCTGAGGCAAAATATCTATAACGGAGAAATTGATCAATGCCCAACTGAATGAGTTTCTGAAAGATGCTAACATCTTACATCCCAAGCAATCTTGTTTCAGACCGGGACACTCCACAGAGTCAGTGCTGCTCCATACAACAGACACCCTCAAGTCTGCACTGGACCAGGGTAAGGAGGCAGTACTGATTCTGTTGGACCTTTCTGCGGCCTCCGATACTGTCTTTCACTACATTCTGATAGACAGATTGAAGCACATCGGAATAAACTGCAAGGCGCTCGCCTGGGTAACATCATTCTTAGATAAAAGAAACCAGATTGTAACACTTGGCAGCTACAGATCTGAAGGAAAGTGGCTTTCATCGGGGGTCCCTCAGGGATCCTCCCTTAGCCCGACCCTCTTTAATTTTTATATGTCTCCCCTCCTCTCGTTGATTGACACCTTCAATATTGAATCAGTTGCCTACGCAGATGACACACAATTGATCCTCACCCTAGACAAAAACTCCACCACAGCGGAAGAAAAATTCCATCACTGCCTTACCGCAAAAATGAACTGGATGGAAACAAATCACCTCAGATGCAACAGCTCTAAAACAGAAGTCATGCTGTTTGGAAAGTCCAATGCTTTCAGACCCACCCTATGGTGGCCCTCCAACTCAGACGCCCCGCCCTGCACAGTAGACAATGCAAAAAACGTAGGCATAAAATTCGACCCCACACTATCCTTCCATAAACAGACACTCACTGTTGCAGGCATGTTTTTCCAAACTATAAAAACCCTGCAAAATTATTTTGACCTTCTCTTACTGCATGCCAGGAAGACTGTGGCAGTGGCCCTTGTATTGTCACGTCTGAACTACTGAAACAGTCTGTATGCAGGAACAAAAAAGACTGTGGTGAAAAGATTACAAGTAGTCCAAAACTCAGCGGCTAGGCTGGTACTTGGGCTCCCCAAGTGCTCTTCCTCAGCTGAAGCACTAAAAAATCTTCATTGGCTGCCAGTCCATAAAAGGATCTTGTTTAAAATCCTGACTATCACCTATAAAGTTATAAACTAAACTGGCCCAGAATATCTGAGAAATAAAATCAAGCCATACCGCACCAAACGAACTTTGCGATCTACATCAAAGATTCTATTACCATCCCCAACTTCAAAATGAAAACCTGGGGAGGAAAAACCCTGGCAGCCCTAGGTACAAAAGCCTGGAACACCCTGCCTACTCAATTAAGACACACCCACAATGAACTCACCTTCAGGAAGCTCCTTAAAACATGGATCTTCGGCACTCCAGACAACTTAGTACTGTCACTAATATAATCCTTTCACCACTATTTTCTGGACCCCCCCCTCTTTCTCCTTTTTCCCCAGTCAAACCTTTTTCTGATGTCCTTAATAGTGCCAAGATGCTCCCTGGTGTGAACGTTGCGCTATATAAAAACCCTCTCATTCATTCATTCATTCATTCATTCATTCATTCATTCATTCATTCATTCATTCATTCATTCATTCATTCATTCATAACGTGGGCTTCTCTTTTAACACACTGAGTTTCCTCTCAACTAAATAAAAAAGGAATATTCTTCAAACCACATACTTTTCAGCCAGAGTCAGAGTTATTCGAGTGTGACGAAGAAGAATAGAAGATTGGCAGAACTTGCAGAGTGTTGGGAGCTGTCTCTTCTCTGTCCCATTCCCCTTTTCCCCCTTGCTACTTACCTGCAATAGTTTATTGAGATACTAAGCAGGGAGGTTCTGAGAGGGGCATTGGAAACTAGCATTGTTCTGCTCCCGTGCCATTAGAACCATTGTTGCTAGCATTGACATTTTAGGACCCTATTATAATTTTCCCAATTCATGCCCTTATATAGGTATAAATCACCATTTCCTTATATAGGCATAAGAATCATAACCCTATTTAGACATAGCTCATGCAGTCCAAATACAGCAGGGCTACTTCCACTCGTTCCGAAAATCTACAACGATTTCTTGGAAAACTCGGCTTCAGCAGCTAGGGACTTCCCCTTGCTCAAAACCTGACTTGTCCAAGAACTCATGAAGTTTTCAAAGAACTGAAACTCTTTGATGACGTTAATATGTCCACCTTTACGTCAAACTCAGTACCTTCAAGTTATAAATATGCCCACACTTGCCATAGCAAACACACAGTGGTTTGGAGCAGTTTGACTATCTACTTGCCCCACGCAGCTCGCTACAGAAAGTGCCGAAGGAAGGCGACCCTCCAGCAGACGAACTGAGAGAGACGCTGTCTTTTCTCTTACCAAGAAATCTAGCTTCAGTGTTTCCAAGCTACCCTTGCGGGTTGTTGAGAAATCGAGTCCTGAGACTGACCTTCTTCATTCCAAATCAAGGTACGGAGCTGATTTGACCCTAAGAGAAATCTTGGACAGATTCTTGGCAAAGAATATTACATTTATGCTACACCTCACTTACTTCTTCCCTCGTACTAAGCTTAGGTTAGGTACATCGGGGTAGGCATATTTTAGAAGCACCAGTTGAGTACTTTTAGCCTCTGTTATTTATGTATGTATTTATCTATGGTCTAGGCACCATACAATGCTCTTACAGTATTATTTTATTCTACTCTTTTTACTGTATGCATTATATTTTGCAACCAGTTTTACAATTGTAGCAGTTCATTTCTTATGCTTGAGAAAGAAGACTGTTCAATAAATCATTTTATTGAAAACGCCTGTCTCTCTATTTCTCTGCCCCTCTGATGAAACAAAGCATGCACGATTGACTGAGTGAAATATCTATCTATTGTTTCCACGACTCTGAAGATCAGTTTTATCTTGGGGAAACAATGTTGTCATGTTTATGTGGTTGTCAGACACTTAGGGCCAGTTGTAGGAGCCCTAATACCGGTCGGTAACAGCCGAATTCGACAGTTACCGATCGGTATTAGGGTTTCCAGATGTAGGGGGCCTATATTTTACTGATTCTGTAAAGTTACCGAATCAGTAAATTTACAGAATCGGTAAAATACCGAATCGGTATATTTACCGATTCGGAAAAACCACATGTAGGTGGCACTCCTAAGAGTGCCACAGGCCCTTAAAAATCGGTATTTTATCACCCAATCCTATTGGGTGGTAAAATACCGAATTCAGGTGTGCATGCACATCTGTGCATGCCCACCTGTGCAATGTGACACACAGACATGCCCTTAGGGCATGTCTTTGAGCCACATGGCACACAAGTCCGGAATTGGGGTGCTAGAGGGTGTCAAAGTGACACCCCCTGCACCCTTGCAGGATTCGGTACTTGAAGCCCATAGGAATCAATGGGAAATACAGATTCAGTATTTACAGAATCGGAAAATACCGACTCTTACAGATTCGGTAATTTTTTACCTACATCTGCCTCCTTCCAATTTACCGACTCTTAAATACCGAATCGGTACGAGTCGGTATTTAAGAGTCGGTAAATCGGATTTACCTACATCTGGCCCCAAATACCTTCTTTTGAACTCGAAAAAGTTTCTAGTGACCTCTGAGCTAGCTGGCACTCACAATTAAGTCTAATATATTCCGATAGAGACCTAGTCGGCATAAGTCCTACGTCACATCTATAGGATATATTATTCCAATGCGCAGAGCCTATTGGGAATATAGGAACTACACTACATGGTGCCCAACATTTGGTAAGGCACTAATTTAACACTAGATACTAAAGTAACTCAGTCATGCTTTACACAAAGACCTCTTTTTTCCATAAAATACTCCAATAGACGTCTGGAGTGGGTTAAAGGATAAAAATACCAGCCATAACTAAGTAGGACGAAAAATCCTATGTATTAGTTTTTGATTTTGTTCAACGTTGAAGGATACAGTGTTCCAAAATATTGTGCACCTTATCTTTATTTCCTTGAGACTAGCTCTGCAAACTTTCATTAAACAATGTCGAATAGCGACAACACTGGAGCCGGTGGAGCTGCAGTGAATGCAAATCAACAAGGTTTTGACACCACAGGGTTTAATGAAGACGACGATGATGCTATTATCATCCCGGAAAATGTAAGGAAAACCATCGCTATAAAGCTTATAGAAAATGGTATATCACCGAGAGGTGGTAGTTTAATCTTTGTCATATAGGCACATGAATATCGGCAGACAGAGGTATTCTATTCATGAATTATCTTTCCACAAGCAAATCCAATAACACATGTGTTCCACTTCTACAAGATAGAGGAACTTCCAGCGGAATACACTCCTTTCGAGGACATTGAAATTCCACTAACTTACCAAGAGCATCAACTCTGGTTAAAGGCGCCCTACAACATCAAAATCACATTACCAGGCTCGGTCTATTAGGTAGACCAGGAGCAACATGGCCGGTACTAGCCAGCTAAACACCACATCCTGACATTGAACAGATGACAGTTCCAGAAGTGTTAGCTCAGCTAAATCAATTAATTAAAATACATAGACAATTGGTACAATATGTCATGCGGGCTCCAACAATCCAACCTGCTATAAGGATTCCACAGCACACCCCTCATCAGGGGAACACAAACAAAATTACACCACAGACTATACAATCAGTCATTGGTAAATTGCCCGCAAAAAGGGAACAAATTCCATTCTGGTTAGCTCAAAAAATTACTCAAATAGAGGCAGTATTTCCTGATAGTACACCTCATGAGAAACACAGGATTCTAACAATCTATTTACCAATGGGGACAGCACCACACGTGGAGGTCTGTGACACTTGGGGTACAGTCTTTGCTTCAATCTACACAAAAACACATGGTGGTCCGTCTATGGCGGTAATACCAGACGTCCTGAAACAGATTCAAAATGAATACGGACCAGAACCTTCCTTGATTCTTGGTATGAAATTACTGAAAGATTTCAAACAGGCCTCAGCTATATTATTAGCTAACATTAAAGGAGAAGCAGCATCCGTGGCAATCCGCCAACAACTAAAAGAACTTGATGTAACTGAGCAACCGTATGAACTGGCCAGAATAATAGAAAAATCCTATGAAGAACTAGAAAGAGATAGATTGGGAGGGAAACAAGTAAAGCCTGAACTAATAGAAAATCCTGAAAAGGTTTTTATTAAAAACAATCTCACCACTCCTAAAAAGAAGTGGGAAAATACTAGACAGACACTTCCTGAAGAGAACCGTTCCCATTCCAGAGGTAGGTCTCCTCAAAAGGAGCCCTCTGAAAAGAGGTATGACCTCAAAAACAGGGATAATTTAAGAAAACCTGATAGATATCAAGATACTGATACACGTTCCTCACAAACCTTTCAGACTTCACACAAGGAAGAACGCGTAAAGTCCAATGACGATCAACACGTTCCGAAAAAGAAGAAAACTCAATTACCAAAAAGAAGGTAGCAAGTCTTAAAATCAGACATGCCGAGGATCTTGAGGACACTACTCAAGAACGGGGAGTGGGCCCAGAAAATGCTAGACAGCGCAGCAGAGGTTACCATAGCTCACAAGATCCTGAAGGATCATCTGGAGACACTGAACCAGAATGAATGCATTCAGGTTGAAACTGCAGATACCAGGGTTAGTGTACCACAAAGGTTATATGAAGTGATACACTCCGAATAGAGGGGGACATAACTAGGAAAATAAAAGCTCTCCTTTGGGAAAAAATATATAAGGGTTATGACATCCTTCTGCCTGAAAAAGACTGGCCACCTGAATTTGTCAGGGAGTGCCCACATGGTGAAGAAATCATTATGCCAGCCTTCTCAAATCATATTGCTATTCATAAAAAATACACCTTAGCCCAGGCTACAGCATTATATACAAATCATGTGGGATGGGATGAGGATTCTCCTCACCACAAAATCCAGTTAAAAAATTAACCAACTGCTCAGAAACAGTATCCAGTTAAACAAGAATCAAATAAACAAGTCAGGGAGATCCTAAATCAACTTGAATATCATGGGGTGATTGAAACATGCACCTCGCCAATGAGCAATCCTTTGTTTCCTGTCTCCAAACCAGACAATACATATTGTCTAGGTTTGGACTACAGACATTTAAATTCCTGTTGCAAAACCTTTGCAGTACAAAATGCACACAGTGCAGCACTGATGAATAACATTGTGCGCAAAAAATATAAAACAACATTAGATATTTCAAACGGTTTCTTCTGTCAAATCAAATCAAAAGGTGCTTTATTCGGTTTGTAAAAAAATACA
Organism: Lissotriton vulgaris; assembly: GCF_964263255.1. NCBI lineage: Eukaryota > Metazoa > Chordata > Amphibia > Caudata > Salamandridae > Lissotriton > Lissotriton vulgaris. Next base: position 1,981,785,576 of record NC_141687.1, on the reverse strand, counting down.
ACCATATAGCAACATACACATAAAATTTAACACAATACTAAATTAAGCTGTCAAAAAAAAAAAAAAAAAACAGTCTTACACAGTAGCGCTCATTGTAGAAACATTTACAGTATCAATAGTGCATAGTCATTAGGTCATTCAAGTTTGGCTAAGATTTTAACAATCCTGCGACCTATAATTATGTGCAAAGATGCAATTTAAAGTGCTAAATATTGTCTCTATATTAGTATATGTGCAAATTGGCAATTCTAAAGTGCATATGCAATTAGCAGCACCTAGACTATCTATTAATTAAAAACAATAATATGAAACAAAGTGCAAGTAGTAAGCCAATCCTATGATAAATCTAGTACAGTAGCAGCAATTAGTCCAACAAACATATGTGTGCAAAATACAAATACATAATTCAGCAGCATCAATTTAAAGTGCATAGTACATTTAGCAGCTAAAGAAATTCATATAATAATTGATTTTCTTGCAGAGATACATTTTAAAATATAAGTAGCCACATAAAAGCAAACATCTGGGGACTCTAGGTTAAACACTAGTGTCATTGCTGTTTGTAGATGATGCGTATTATATTTTAAAAAGATGGGTTTCAAATAATATTTCCTTAAAAAAGTATAAAAAGTACAAGTCAACATAAAGTGACACGTGCTCTGTTTTGATTTGCCATCACACGGGCATACACAAGTTCCAGGTTTTTTAGGCACAGGGAAAGCCACAAGGTGATGTACAATTCCTAGGCGGAGGCGGGTTAAAACAAATCGATGGGAGGGAATACTAACTATTACAAAATAAGATTGGAAGCCTACATTAATATTATGTTGTTGGTAAAGATTGAATGTACTCTGTTTGGTATATTTTTCCATCCTAGTCTCTTCTGTAAATTTCATAAACGAAACTTTCAGTTCCCGCTTTGATAAAATAGGGTCCATTATTAGTTCATTATAAATGTCCAGTCCATATAATGTTTTGTACCAATGATGTATATGCTTCAGCCAGGGGATGTTTGATCGGCGATCAAGTTTGATACAATCTGTTATTACGTCCTGCGTAAACTTGGTTTCCTCCTTTGCCCATATTGAGCGCCATAAGGATAGAGGACGAAGGGCAATTAGATCATTGATATAGTACATATCAAGTTCCTTATGTATTAGCTCCGTTGAAGCCATGACTGGAACACTAATTAATCTTTTTAAAAACACATTCTCCCTCACCTGGATAGATTTAGCACACTGTACATCATACCCCCATACTCCAGCTCCATATATAGCTGAGGAGACGCATCTAGCATTAAAAAGGGATAGCATTTCACGAATTCTGCGATCCCCTAATTTAGTGGCAAATCTAAATATACAGTTTGTATTCCGGGACATTTTGAAAAGGACACTGTTTTGTTCATTAATCCATTTCCCATTTCCCGAAAAGGTGATGCCTAAATAGCAGAAGCTATTAACAGATTCTAGTTTCTCTCCTTCTAAAAAAAAGGGTTTGTGTTTTCTAGGTTTCTTACCACAAACCATGGTAACCGTTTTCCCTTTATTAATTTTCAAATTCCTACTCTTAATAAAAATATGGAATTGATCAATTAATTGTTGCAGTCCATTATGTGTCCTAGAGAGGAGGACCGCGTCGTCCGCATATAAGAGGACTGGGACGGGGTTACCATTTATAGTTGGGGCATCTGCATTAATCAATTTCAGAAATGTATCCACATGGTTGATAAAAAGTGAAAATAGTAAAGGGGCAAGTACGCATCCTTGACAGATGCCTCGCTTAACTTCAAAGAAAGGGGTACACTCTCCATCTATTCCAAACCTTACTTTGCTTGATAAGTTACTATACAAGCGAGCTAGCAGATGGATAATTTCAGTGGGGGCGCCCATTGCTAGTAGTATGGGCCAGAGCAGTGCGTGTTCCACCAGGTCGAACGCGGAACTCAAGTCGGCAAAGCATAAATAAAGATTACCAGATTTAGCTTTGGTATACTTGCCAACTATGAGTTCCAGGTTCACGCACTGCTCCATTGTTCCTAATCCCCTACGAAACCCATACTGCACTGGGGACAGAATGGTATTCTCCTCGGCCCAGGCTTCCAATCTCACTAATAGGACTCGACTAAGGATTTTAACTGTCGAGTCCAAAAGAGAGATTGGACGATAATTCCTTGCCTCTGACCTGGATCCTTTTTTATAAAGGGGTATAATAATTGATTGGCCCCATGTCAGTGGTAAATTATCTTCCACCGCAGCATTAAAGTAACGAGTTAGGATTGGGGCCCATAATGTTATTTCATGTTTATAAAAGTCCATGGGTACCCCATCGGGCCCGGGTGCTTTACCACCCTTACTATTTGTGATTGCGTCTGTCACTTCATTTAAAGTTAAAAACAACTGCATTTTCTTCCAATTAAAACATAAAATAGACCCATCAGATTTAAGATCAGAATTAAAAATCTCAGAGAAATGTGCAATCCATGCAAGACTGCTGACATGCGAACTGACCTCAGGAATGTTTTCATTCTTTAAGAATGGGCCATTTATCGTTTCCCAAAAGAGTTTATGGTTTTTAGTTACAGCGGCCATATCAAGTTTATTCCAGGCCTCGTCCTGTAGCTCCATTTTCCTGGTTGACAGGGCCAGTTTATAATTAATACGTTCTTCTCTGACTCTTTCTTTATTTCTAGGTTTAGCATTAAGTACACTTTTTAATCTTTTCAGAGTCTCTGCACAATGTTTGTCAAACCACACAGTTTTGTTTCTTTTAACCCTTCTGTTTCTTTTTAACAGGGAATTTTCAACTGTGCATGTAATTTTCATAAAATTGGAGAGGACATCGGGCGCTATCACATTAGGTGCAAGGCAGTATTCAACCTCTCTGGTACATTTACAAATAATATCCTTTGTTAGTTTGTTAGGGTCAATTTTAATCCATTTAATTCTCGTGCCATTAGGTCTCTCAACGGAGATCCCATGGACAGCTTTGCCATTCACAACCGTTTTTTGACCCCAACCCATTAACTCCACAGAGATGCTGTTGTGATCGCTCACAGGCTGCTCTATTACCCAAGCATTAGTAAAAATTGAGCCGCTGGACACCAAAATATGATCGATATTGGAATGGGCATCTCTCCCCCTAAAAGTTGGACAAATTTCATTATTTTTGTTTTTTGTACAATCAAGCAATTCCAAGTTGAACTTGGCTATTAAATTGTTCAGTGCGCTGCCATAATTACTGTGTGGGAAATGATTAACATAAACACTGTCACCCCCTACATAATCCTCGCGGTGACCACATATCCCCTTCCGGGCATATCTGCAAGCTTGGATGTTAAAGTCACCTGCCCACAGGATTACAAAATTGTTCTTGGAGAGAGTGATTGCAGCTTCAATAGCACGTTCAACATCGGGAACAATCATATCACGTTTAGGGCCCACAATATTATTATAAAAATTTACAATAATTAGATCCCTACCATGGCTATGTTTTAGGCGCAATATAGACGCATGCTGACAAACTATAGAGTGTTCCCCAAGAATAAATTCTGTTAATTTAGTTGAAACCAAAGTCAGTAGGCCTCCCTTGGCTCTACCAGCTTTGGAAGCTACTGCTGCCACTTTGTAGGAGGTGTAACCTTCAACTTCTATTGGTCCTGTATGCCATGTCTCTTGTAAACAAATAATGTCATAACCACATATGATAAAGTCATCCCAAAATGGGGTACATAATTTAGAGGCAATTCCGGCAATATTCCAGCTGTTAAATACAAGAGAATCAGCATTACTAGATCCTATACTTTCAGAGTGATTAGTCAAGAGTGAAGCTTCAAAGCTTACGATCGGGGTAACAATAGCATTATCATTTGTTACAGTTGGTTCATTGTCTATAACATTGCCTATACATAGTACAGTATTTGATGAAATTAATTGCGACTCAGTTATATTATTTGCACAGCTTTCATCACCCCGCTCTTTCTCTAAGGTTAATGTATCACCTGTTACAGAACTACCAGAACTCGGGGTCAAGCATGGATCGCACAGTCAGTCATTCTCCTCAAGTGAGCTGAGCAACTGGAATCTATTAGAGGTTGGGACCAAGAAGTTGTCATACAGGTTAGGCAGTAGAGGGGGACAAATAGATACAACATTAGGGTATTTGATAAAAGCCGCTCTTGGATGCTGGAAGTTATGTGTAGTAATTTGTCTTACTGCCTGGTTCCTATAAAAATAATCCAGTGGGAACAGTGTGATGTTATATTCATGATTCGATGGCATAGGTGCATGTAAAATCGAATCTCTCGCCCATTCTGTAGTCCTGAAATTTATAATTATGCAGTCCCCGTCTATCTCCTTTTTATTAGGCCCTACCCAACCTACCCTCTGTGTAGTTATGATCTCATCCGCGCCTCGCATTGGGAACCCACAATTTTTCACCAACCAATATAGGGTCTTATTTTTCAAGGTTTCTTGATTTTCAAATTGGTTAGGCAGCAGCTTGGGGACATTCGCGAGTATCGCTACAAATGGTCTGCAATCAGGTGGCAGATTAATAGTGGCTGGGATGACATTATTAATATGGGACCTCGGTACAGGTAGGCTCTTATAGGTGGTGGCAGGTTCATTGGTGTTTCTTTGGCCCTCATCTACTTTTTGCCCATGTGCTACCTTGGGAGTGATGGTTATTGGCCTCTGCCTTCCACTTGTAGAGGGTACCGGGTTTCCCATCACAATGGGCACACTAGGAGTGCGATTTTCTGCACTTGATTTACTATTACTCTGGGTCCCAGAATTTACTTTATTTGAATGAGGTCTAATTTGTGAACCCAGTTGTTCTAGGACATCCAAGTTAGCTATTCCCAGTTTCTCTAGGTTTTCTATTTTTTTACTTAGAATTTCTAAAGATTCCATCACTGGTGCGATGTAGGTTTTTACCATTTTCTCGAGACATTCTTTGACTGCCTCGGCTTTGTTTAAAGTTTGCATTTCCAGTAATTTTATATCTTTTACGTGTCTCCCTCCACTGTTCTGCTGTATCTCACCTTCACTTTCGTTGGTTTCAAGAATTTGTATGGCCCTCTTCCTTTTTCTTCTATGTATTTTAGTCTGTTTATTTATTATTAACCTTTTTCGACTTTGGGTTAGTTTCCTTTTAAAGGGTACAGGCTCACAGTCAGTTTCGCTACTTAACAAACTAATTTCACTGATTTGTACAGTTGGAATGACAAGATTAGTAACACAGCCATCCAAATCCCCATTAGTTACAGTCACAACACTAGGCATTAGGGGCTGTGGTGATATGCTGGCTGACAGGTCAGGTGTTATAGACAATCTACACTCTCTAGTACAAGGAACAGTGGGTCCTAAAAGCTGTGGTACATCAGGTTGAATTATATCATACCTTGGCAAACCTGCAAATGATTCCAATAGAAGTGAATTGTTAGAACTGGCTATTTCTGGTAGGCTAAGGCTGACGCCAAAGCCAGGCAGAAACCACCATTCTAGTCAGGGCAAGGAAGTCACACGCCAAGATAACCTCTGCTCACCCCCTTGGTAGCTTGGCACAAGCAGTAAGGCTAAACTCGGAGGCAATGTGTAAAGCATTTGCGCCAGCGCACAACAGCAACAACATACTAGGCACACCACAGAAGAGACTCCACACAAGGTTATTATAAAAATAACTTTTGTATTGTAAAAACACATCAGATAAAATCACACATATACATTGTGCCAACTGGCACAGGCAATATTCACAGGGATTATGTACACAAGACAGGGCCACAAGGGCCACTGTCATATTCAGATATAGCACTTCTAGATAAAATGTAGAATATAAAATCACTTCTAGAATGAAATAGTAAAACATAAAATGGTAATCACAAAGATAACAACCAGTCACCACTGGTAACAGGAACCAGGACCTTACTAGGACCACCTGTACTAAGAAAGAAGAACCACCTAAGTATCACACAGCATTAGGGGTCTAAGAAAGAATACGTTACTCATGATGCAATAAACCTACATTCAGAGGAGTAAGAATAGAGCACATGATGCAATACACTACATTCAGGGGTGCAGCGCAAGAAGACACATGATGACTAACCATTCAGAGGTGCAGCGCATGGAAAGGAAGACACATGATGCAGTAACACATTCAGAGGTGTTAAGGATAGGGCACATGATGCAATAAAAATACATTCAGGGGTGCAGCGCAAGAAGACACATGATGACTAAACATTCAGAGGTGCAGCGCATGGAAAGGAAGACACATAATGCATAAACATTCAGAGGTGCCTAATAAATCAATAGCGCAAAAACTCACACAAGCAATAACTATTTAAAAGCATAGAAATCACATTGCGCCTACACTACATAAGCCACTACCTGTGGCAGTCCCTAGGCCAACTGGCCTTGTGGGGGCAAAGATGCCCTGGGTCCAAAGTCAGGGCGCGCTGCCATGCAGCGCCAGTCCAAAGTACAAAAAGCCTAAACGTGGCAGGTGCCCACAAAGTGCTGGGCACCTGGGCATCGCAATAAAATGAACTGCGCCAGGGTCCTCACTGACCCTTGGGCGCAAACTGCGCCATGCTGGAGCCACACAGGCTCTGGGACACATACACTGTGCACGTTGGAGCCACACAGGCTCTGGCCAACACTGGTCAAACGTTGGAGCCACACAGGCTCTTAAAAACACATATGGCCCCTCTGAGCCACACAGGTTCTCTCAGCGTTGGGGCGACCCACTGCCATCCGGGGCCGCCCTGACTCTCCATTTACTTCACCAAATGTCCCCCAGAGCCTCTCAGGGCTCTAAATACAATAAAATGGGGCGGGGAGCCTCTCCGGGCTCTGTGCACGTTGGGGCGACCCACTGCCAACCGGGGCCGCCCATGAAGCCTTCATGGCTTCCTTCTGGCACTCTGCAACGTTGGGGCGGCCCACTGCCATCTGGGGCCGCCCTTGAAGCCTTCGTGGCTTCTCTTCATCGAGCGCGAGCTCGCGCTACTGCGGGGGAGGGGCGGACACCGACAACGTGTCCCGGCGCCCCTCCCCTGCTCTGCCCCACTCCGCCCGGCCCCAGCCCAGACTCACCGGGCCTCGGGGCGGCTCCTCCGGACGGCGGCTCTTCTCTGCTGGCGGTGGGGGCAGGCACCGACAATGTGCCTCGCGCCCCCGCCGCTCCTCTCCTCACTCCGGCCTCCTCAGATGCCGCCGGGCTCCCTCAGCTCACGGGAGCCCGGCCGACCCGCCGCAATACGTCCTCTTCTCTCCCCCGGGCAGCTTCTCTCCTCTCGGGCTGCGGGGGCGGGACTTCCGGCCGGCCGCGCTGGGATTGGCCGGCCGGCCATCCACTTCCGGGTCGCTGCGGGCAGCGCAGCGGCCCTTCTCCTTTAGGCAGGCAGGCGGGGAGGCATTTTAAAATATCGGTAATACCGGCGTGGGCAGCCGAAGTTAGATAAAAAGTAAGAATAAGCGAGGTGGGCACTCGCCAGGCTGGCAAAGCGCTCCTCAGCGCTAGAATCAAAAATAAAGCGCTCGAAAGCGCTATGGGCAATAAAGCGCTCCCAAAGCGCTAGAATAAAAAGTACAAAGGGTCCTTCCAGAAATGCAGCTCCACCATGCTGCACAAAGGTCCAGAGAGTCCCAGGGGGCAAAGCAAAGTCCCCCCCATCAGCCCAGCAAGGCAGAGGGGTCCCCCAGGAGTCCAGGAAAGTCCATCAGGTGCCCAGGGCTGGGCAGAGCCAGGGATTCCCCTGAGCTCAAGCAGCAGCAGCCCCTGGCAGATTCAAGTTGAAAACAAGAACAATTTGGAAGGGGATACAACCCCTTTTTATACAGTGCAAAACCTTTGAAGTTCTTTGAAGTCCTTTGAAGCAGGCAGTGTGAGAACCAGCTGGACTGGTTTAGAGGGAAGTCCCCTTCAGTATCAGGGACAGAGGTGTCAGTCGCCCAGCGGGAGGTGGAGCCAGCTTTGTAGTTACACAGGAACAGCCCTTCACTATCAGGTGCCATCTCCTCCCACTTCCCTGGCAGCAGATGCTGCCTTTCATCCATGGGCTGACTCAGACAACCTCCTGGGCTCTCCAGCCCCTGTCATCCTCAAACCAGACAGTCAATCCACAAGCAGGCCCATGCACTCTGGGCCAGGCTCACCAGCCAATCACACGCTAGCACCAACTTGCACAAGTATGCCAACTTCCAAAAGTAGGACTTCTAGACTAGACACAGCCATGCTGCATACATCATTTTGCAGCATTCATTCTCACGAGTTCTCTCATACCAAACTCGCCCCTGCACTCCCCACGCATCAGGAACTACCATGGGCATACAGATTCCCCATTCATTCCTACGGGAGGGCAGGTCACTCACCATTCATTCACAGAGAGCTCAAGCACTTTACTCTGTACCACAGTGAAAAAGTGCGCAGAGGCCTAAAATCACCAATCCCAGGTTCCATAAATAGGCTAGGAAAACGCAAAAAGTCTAGGGGTGAACCTGCCTAATGGGCCGGGTCCAACACAACCCCCTTCCAGCCAAAACGCAGGGTAGACCAATCACACCACTGATGGGCTTCACTGCTTTGGGCGACAAAACCACGGACACGGCCTCGCACAGCAGGGACACCGTCCAGTTTTGCGCCACTCTGAACCTACATGGTTTCCTCCAAATAATAACTCTCTGACTCAACTAGGGTACCCCACTGGTACACACTAGTCATCCACAGCCAAGACCAGGCCATAGGCCATCCAAATCACAGGTCCTAACTAATCCACAGAGTGGGGGGTAGTAACCCCTGGCACACAATAGCCATTCTCCACTCTCTCTCTGTGTAGCTACAACTACCACTGATCCAACAACCTAGGGACCATACCCTCAAGCTGACCAGAGGTCACGGGAGAGAATGCCCCACCCTACCTCTACTTCTGGGTTTCCGCACCCTCACAGAAAAGCACTTCACCAGAACACAATTCTCCTACCAGATCAGGACCTCACTCCATCACTGGTCTACCACCTGGAAACTATTTCACTTCTGAGGTACAAAGCACATAGCACAGTTCCTCTTCAAGCAGGTGGGGGGACACAGCACACAGCAAAGCCCCCTTTCCTCTACCTTGGTGGAAACAACAAACTGCAGGTGAGCCCCAGAACACACAGCAAGGGCAGCCCCCTCAGTCTCTTCAGCTGATCCACTTTGGTAGAGATTCCTCTTGACCTAGAAGTTTCCTAATCTCCCAACCTAAGATCTAAACCCTCAGGTTACACCGGGGTCAGAAGTAAGGACACCGTCCCTCTGCACCCCCTTCCAGTTCCAGTATGTCTCAGGCTAGACAGAGCACACGCCAGCGGCGTATCAGCGACACATTCTCCTCCAGTACTCCCTATCAGGTCAGGCCACACCCCAACCCGGCTTTCCCCCCTCCTCGGGGAACGACCTCCAGAGGCCCCACAAATGGTCAAGCACTCTAGACGGTCAAATGCCCAGCGAGCCAGGACTTCTGCACCCTCCACTTAGGAGCGGTACTGCCCAACACTAGGACCGCCGGAGTTCTGGTTACAGACACTCCCCGTCCTCTAGACACAGGAAGATCCTCCTCAAATGACCCCTGACCCCTGACCTGGCGCTCCCTTAAGGAACCCTCCAGGCCCTGAGATAGGGTTTCAGGCCAACGTGGGACACACCGTCCCACACTCACTCCGCCTCCACTGAGACAGGGCGTGAGCCCCTACACCCCTACCATACTACTGGGACCAAGCTGGGTTACACATGAACCTCTTCCCCTTTACAGGATCATCAGATACACAAGCCACTCCTTTTGGAACCACTCCCTAATGCCTCTGCAAGACATCTAGCACACCGCCAGACATCCACCTTCTTGTCCAGTGCCTCTGCAGGACCTCCTGCACACCACCAGAGGTACACCTCTCATGCAAGCTCTTTAACAAAAAGAAAACTCACACCAACTCCTCCAGTTCAGCACATCACTCATTCGCACACTCCCCCCCCTCGGACTGGTAAGGCAGTTACTACCACCCCTGATCACTCAACCTGACCACACGTGACACAGGTACCAAACTCTGGGAGCAGGGAATGGGAATTAACACACTGGACACATTAAAGCTGCCACCACTGGATCCTACCACACTGGGGAATCCAGACACACACTACACTCAGGGAACAACCACCCTCCTGAGCAAGTCATTTCTCCTCACACTCCCTCTCTTCCATCTACCCACACAGGGACAGGATTTGGGATTGGACATTGGACCCAGCAAGGGATTCCTAAGCTATGGGAACCTCCCCCTCTACTGGCGTCCCGCCCTATCACTTTCTCTCATCTGCCACTAAACATAAAGCGCAGAAACACATTTGAAAATGACACTCTTGAGGAAAAAAATCAAAAACAATAATCCCAAACATGTGACTATCTGAAAAAAACAATTGCAGAGTTTTGTAATGTAGCCAGTTGTCGCTATGGCACTGCGCAAACACAAGTCCAAAATCCGCACCGCTGACCAACAATGTTAGAACTGGCTATTTCTGGTAGGCTAAGGCTGACGCCAAAGCCAGGCAGAAACCACCATTCTAGTCAGGGCAAGGAAGTCACACGCCAAGATAACCTCTGCTCACCCCCTTGGTAGCTTGGCACAAGCAGTAAGGCTAAACTCGGAGGCAATGTGTAAAGCATTTGCGCCAGCGCACAACAGCAACAACATACTAGGCACACCACAGAAGAGACTCCACACAAGGTTATTATAAAAATAACTTTTGTATTGTAAAAACACATCAGATAAAATCACACATATACATTGTGCCAACTGGCACAGGCAATATTCACAGGGATTATGTACACAAGACAGGGCCACAAGGGCCACTGTCATATTCAGATATAGCACTTCTAGATAAAATGTAGAATATAAAATCACTTCTAGAATGAAATAGTAAAACATAAAATGGTAATCACAAAGATAACAACCAGTCACCACTGGTAACAGGAACCAGGACCTTACTAGGACCACCTGTACTAAGAAAGAAGAACCACCTAAGTATCACACAGCATTAGGGGTCTAAGAAAGAATACGTTACTCATGATGCAATAAACCTACATTCAGAGGAGTAAGAATAGAGCACATGATGCAATACACTACATTCAGGGGTGCAGCGCAAGAAGACACATGATGACTAACCATTCAGAGGTGCAGCGCATGGAAAGGAAGACACATGATGCAGTAACACATTCAGAGGTGTTAAGGATAGGGCACATGATGCAATAAAAATACATTCAGGGGTGCAGCGCAAGAAGACACATGATGACTAAACATTCAGAGGTGCAGCGCATGGAAAGGAAGACACATAATGCATAAACATTCAGAGGTGCCTAATAAATCAATAGCGCAAAAACTCACACAAGCAATAACTATTTAAAAGCATAGAAATCACATTGCGCCTACACTACATAAGCCACTACCTGTGGCAGTCCCTAGGCCAACTGGCCTTGTGGGGGCAAAGATGCCCTGGGTCCAAAGTCAGGGCGCGCTGCCATGCAGCGCCAGTCCAAAGTACAAAAAGCCTAAACGTGGCAGGTGCCCACAAAGTGCTGGGCACCTGGGCATCGCAATAAAATGAACTGCGCCAGGGTCCTCACTGACCCTTGGGCGCAAACTGCGCCATGCTGGAGCCACACAGGCTCTGGGACACATACACTGTGCACGTTGGAGCCACACAGGCTCTGGCCAACACTGGTCAAACGTTGGAGCCACACAGGCTCTTAAAAACACATATGGCCCCTCTGAGCCACACAGGTTCTCTCAGCGTTGGGGCGACCCACTGCCATCCGGGGCCGCCCTGACTCTCCATTTACTTCACCAAATGTCCCCCAGAGCCTCTCAGGGCTCTAAATACAATAAAATGGGGCGGGGAGCCTCTCCGGGCTCTGTGCACGTTGGGGCGACCCACTGCCAACCGGGGCCGCCCATGAAGCCTTCATGGCTTCCTTCTGGCACTCTGCAACGTTGGGGCGGCCCACTGCCATCTGGGGCCGCCCTTGAAGCCTTCGTGGCTTCTCTTCATCGAGCGCGAGCTCGCGCTACTGCGGGGGAGGGGCGGACACCGACAACGTGTCCCGGCGCCCCTCCCCTGCTCTGCCCCACTCCGCCCGGCCCCAGCCCAGACTCACCGGGCCTCGGGGCGGCTCCTCCGGACGGCGGCTCTTCTCTGCTGGCGGTGGGGGCAGGCACCGACAATGTGCCTCGCGCCCCCGCCGCTCCTCTCCTCACTCCGGCCTCCTCAGATGCCGCCGGGCTCCCTCAGCTCACGGGAGCCCGGCCGACCCGCCGCAATACGTCCTCTTCTCTCCCCCGGGCAGCTTCTCTCCTCTCGGGCTGCGGGGGCGGGACTTCCGGCCGGCCGCGCTGGGATTGGCCGGCCGGCCATCCACTTCCGGGTCGCTGCGGGCAGCGCAGCGGCCCTTCTCCTTTAGGCAGGCAGGCGGGGAGGCATTTTAAAATATCGGTAATACCGGCGTGGGCAGCCGAAGTTAGATAAAAAGTAAGAATAAGCGAGGTGGGCACTCGCCAGGCTGGCAAAGCGCTCCTCAGCGCTAGAATCAAAAATAAAGCGCTCGAAAGCGCTATGGGCAATAAAGCGCTCCCAAAGCGCTAGAATAAAAAGTACAAAGGGTCCTTCCAGAAATGCAGCTCCACCATGCTGCACAAAGGTCCAGAGAGTCCCAGGGGGCAAAGCAAAGTCCCCCCCATCAGCCCAGCAAGGCAGAGGGGTCCCCCAGGAGTCCAGGAAAGTCCATCAGGTGCCCAGGGCTGGGCAGAGCCAGGGATTCCCCTGAGCTCAAGCAGCAGCAGCCCCTGGCAGATTCAAGTTGAAAACAAGAACAATTTGGAAGGGGATACAACCCCTTTTTATACAGTGCAAAACCTTTGAAGTTCTTTGAAGTCCTTTGAAGCAGGCAGTGTGAGAACCAGCTGGACTGGTTTAGAGGGAAGTCCCCTTCAGTATCAGGGACAGAGGTGTCAGTCGCCCAGCGGGAGGTGGAGCCAGCTTTGTAGTTACACAGGAACAGCCCTTCACTATCAGGTGCCATCTCCTCCCACTTCCCTGGCAGCAGATGCTGCCTTTCATCCATGGGCTGACTCAGACAACCTCCTGGGCTCTCCAGCCCCTGTCATCCTCAAACCAGACAGTCAATCCACAAGCAGGCCCATGCACTCTGGGCCAGGCTCACCAGCCAATCACACGCTAGCACCAACTTGCACAAGTATGCCAACTTCCAAAAGTAGGACTTCTAGACTAGACACAGCCATGCTGCATACATCATTTTGCAGCATTCATTCTCACGAGTTCTCTCATACCAAACTCGCCCCTGCACTCCCCACGCATCAGGAACTACCATGGGCATACAGATTCCCCATTCATTCCTACGGGAGGGCAGGTCACTCACCATTCATTCACAGAGAGCTCAAGCACTTTACTCTGTACCACAGTGAAAAAGTGCGCAGAGGCCTAAAATCACCAATCCCAGGTTCCATAAATAGGCTAGGAAAACGCAAAAAGTCTAGGGGTGAACCTGCCTAATGGGCCGGGTCCAACATGAATCATGTGATATTGTTGTTTCATTTGGAACGCTAACATGTGTGTTAATAGTTTGTGACGTTTGATTTATTAAACACATACTCGCTGGTAATGATAATCTTCTTTCAGTACTTTCAATAGCGTTAACAACAACACCAATTGTTTGTTGCAACATCCTATCAATTGCAGTTAGGGTGGGTAAAGGGGTTGGCGCCAAGGTTTGTTTTCTTGTAGTTGAGCGAGTGTGCATAGGTGTTTTTTTGACCGCCACCCTACTTTTACTTTTGCCCTCCATCGGGCCTGTTACCCAATATTTACTGTATATAATCACAAAAGATGGGTTGTATACCTTAGGAAAGCCGGGGATGGTAAATGTCAGGGGGGTGGCCCGGTCCGGTCTCCTGCGGTCTCTGAGGACCTCAGAGGGCCCGCCCTTTGCCCGGGCTTAGCCCGGCGCTCCCGCGCGCTCCCGCGACGCGGATGTGGAGCCTTGAATTTAAACGCCGCCTGGCGCGCTGGATGACCTCCTCCCTTCCGGTCCCGGTGCAAGGGCAGCTGGGGGTTGTAGTCAGGCTCCCTCTCACTCTCCCTCACTCGTCAGCTGCTGTTGGTCTGCAGCGCCGGGGGGAGAGCGGGAAGCACACACAGGTCCGGGGATGCAGGACGGGCTGGTGAACGCAACCACAAAGTATGCCGGTGAGTTTTAAATGGGCAGTTTCTGTCCCTCGCTCCACCGATGTGGAGCCTTGAATTTAAACGCCGCCTGGCGCGCTGGATGACCTCCTCCCTTCCGGTCCCGGTGCAAAGGCAGCTGGGGGTTGTAGTCAGGCTCCCTCTCACTCTCCCTCACTCGTCAGCTGCTGTTGGTCTGCAGCGCCGGGGGGAGAGCGGGAAGCACACACAGGTCCGGGGATGCAGGACGGGCTGGTGAACGCAACCACAAAGTATGCCGGTGAGTTTTAAATGGGCAGTTTCTGTCCCTCGCTCCACCGATGTGGAGCCTTGAATTTAAACGCCGCCTGGCGCGCTGGATGACCTCCTCCCTTCCGGTCCCGGTGCAAGGGCAGCTGGGGGTTGTAGTCAGGCTCCCTCTCACTCTCCCTCACTCGTCAGCTGCTGTTGGTCTGCAGCGCCGGGGGGAGAGCGGGAAGCACACACAGGTCCGGGGATGCAGGACGGGCTGGTGAACGCAACCACAAAGTATGCCGGTGAGTTTTAAATGGGCAGTTTCTGTCAAAACATTGCACGTGAAAGCAGGTACTTGACCGTTTTCTCAATAATGGGGACACCGACACTTTTGTTGTCTCCCCCAGGGATTCAAGAACAGTCCAGGGTTATTTTCAGCCAGAGTAACAGAGTTACTTCAAATGTACAATGATGAGGCATTATCTTTTGTCGATGACATCTATCTTACAGATGATGATTTGGCACTTGACCAGGGTGAACACAATAATACTTGGATTGCGCTCTGAAGGGTACAAATTCAACTTTAAAAAATCAAGAATTTCCCACCTCAATGTCCTATTCTTGGGATACAAACTTTCAAGTGAAGGCAAAAGCCTGGCAGCAAACTTTTTAGAAAAATGTGCGCTGGTCCAACCTCCAAAAACGCTGAAAAATTTACAATCAGTTCTAGGATTCCTGAATTTCAGAAGAACTTACATTCTAATTTACGCAGAAAGGGTTAAACCTCTCTATGAATTAATCAAACCTGATTTCAAACCTTCTAAGTGGACTCAAAAACACACGGAAATTTTGTGTTCACTGCAAACAGACATGTTAGCAACAACACATTTAAAGACACGTGTAAACAAACGCAACCTTGTAATCCGTATCATCCCAGGGAGATGCGGATTCACATACCTAACCTTTAATGAAGGTGAAAAGGTACCAATAGCTTACAGATCAAACTTGTACACACAAGCTGAAATGAAATTCACTTCAACAGAAAAACTTCTGACAGCGGTTCAGATTGCGGTAGCAAAAGAGAGAGCCCTCTCGCAGGGTAAACGCATAAAAGTCGTTACTCCTGTACCTGCCTTAGAGGCAGTGATAAAGGCAAGCATTCCAAATACAAAAGTTCTACATCCGAGATGGATACAATGGGTCAATTCTCTTGCTGCAATAGACGTTGAATACGTTTTGGACCCTTGCTTGAAGACACAAGAATTTCTCCAATACGAACAAGAATGTCTTCTGCCGACTGAAATTGTGCCTCTAGAACATTACGGCAGTATAATATATACAGACGGATCAGCACAGCTCGCAATTGGGGATTAAACAAGCTTATAGTGCTGCATACGCGATTATTAAAGGTCACTGGCGCAATGGCAAATTCAGACCTATGGTCACAAAAACTCAATCTCTTGGAGACTGTACAGCTCAGCGAGCTGAACTACAGGCTTTCAAGATGGCGCTTGAAAATACAGATCGCGAATTCCCCACACTCATAGTGTGTGATTCGTATTACTGTGTCAAGTCTTAAAATGAATATCTGCAGAACTGGATTCAAAATGGTTTAAAAGGCGGCACAATCAAGCATAAAATGCTTTGGAAACAAGTAGTTCTTTTACAGAAAGAACTACAGAAGACTCATGTGATCCATACACTGAGTCATCAGCATGATGGCGTTCACGTTGAAGGGAATTCATTGGCTGATGAAACCGCGAAGGAAGCTGAGCAAACGGCTTCTGTAGCTGCAATCACTCGTTCAAACACAAATAGACGGAGAAACGATGCTAGCTGTCAATGCCACAAGCAAAGGCTTCGGAGCTGCATTACCTCTAAACTATCCACTCGAGTATACATACATATTTGATGCAAACTCTGTTCCTTTTGCTCGAATCCCTGAAGTGGGGGATAGGGTAATTCCAAACAGGAATCGGAGAGGTGCTTTGATTCAAGAAACACATATAGGAGAGGGTCTGATACATCAAGGGATCTCAAAATCTCTAATAGAATTAAAAGAGATATACTGGTGGCCAGGGAGGAGTGCCCACATTTACGAATTTGGGATTAATTGCAATGACTG
Organism: Lissotriton vulgaris; assembly: GCF_964263255.1. Lineage (NCBI taxonomy): Eukaryota > Metazoa > Chordata > Amphibia > Caudata > Salamandridae > Lissotriton > Lissotriton vulgaris. The sequence goes on along the minus strand of NC_141687.1, from coordinate 1,981,768,961 downwards.
TTACAGAGATCACAGCTTGGAGCGCCACCAGATTCCTGACTACAGTGTAGCCAGCCCGGTACAGACACCATTGTTAGATAGAATTAGACTATCCACGATCAAACGTCCCTATGGACAGAAGCGGTCCTACAAATACTAGGACAAGATTCATTTGGATGTGGCCTCAGCGCTCGGCTGACGCCCAAACTGTTATAAAAGATTTGCGAGTCTTTATTGGCACATACGCAATCGGCAGGCTGCATTCTGACCAGGGTCCTGCGTTTAGCTCTAGAGCTTACAAAGAAGCCATGGCCAGCTTGGGCGTTGTATTGCGGTACTCAAGACCATTTCATCCTGAGGGAAATGCGGTAGTGGAAAAAAAAAGCTGAGACATAAAGCAATCTATAACAGCTAGGGTATTAGGTTCGGGTGACGGGTGGGTTAAACATCTAATAAGTGTCCAACGTAGTCTTAATGACCTGCCAAGAAATTCTCTGGGTGGAATCACTCCATATGAAATCCTTTTTGGTAATAGAATGATGGTTGAGGACCTCGATCGTCATACTTCAGTGATTGAACAAAAACCCTTTGATATCAAAGATCGTTTGGCTGTCTTACAGGACTTAAACGAAACAATGAGAAGTCTAAGCAACACCATCCAGAAGCCAATGACCACTGAAGAAAAACCACCTGTCCCAGCAAGACCTGTCTGGATTCCAAAGATTGGGGATCTGGTCAGAGAAAAAATAGCGGATAAGAAGGAATTTGGGCCTTGTACCTGTACTAGCAGTCCACGGATCAAGAACAGTGTTACTGCCGCCCCTTGCTCAAAGAAAGGAGAACCGGTCCGTATCAATTGACCTGGTAAAACCACACCATGTGGCCGATAATATGTAGTAGGCCCAGTGGACTCCCAAGATGTAGCAGACGACCAAATCTTGCTACTATCCAAGAGGTTCAAACTGAAAGACTCATCACCTTTGAAGATTCTGCAGTGAGAAAAGAAGGACTATGCAACAAAGCCATGGAACTTGTGCCTCTTGAAACCCAAATAACAGTTCGTCAAGAAACTCCCGTCTACAATGAGGTAGCATCTGACTATACTAACATGTCAAGGGGCCAAGCAGCTCCAGCGATTTCAAATAGTCCGGATGCAAAACCAACTATTGACAGAACTGCCTCAGGCTATTTCATCAACTTCGATACCTTTTCTGAGGATCTCAGTGAGCCTGAAACAACGCCAACAAACAAAACTTTCAAGGAACTATTAACGGAACTTGGTCAAGAGCTTACAAATACATATCTGGTTTCACCATGGGTTGAATTTTGGATTGGGTTAGGTGTATTTTATCTCCTAATATGGCTCATTCTCGTTTTAAGTTTCGGAAAGCTGATAGATGGAAAACATATTAAAATGGATACAGCAAGTAAGAACATCAACTTGCTCCTGAAACCACACAAATCATCTCATCGTGAACAACGAGACCTGTCATCAGTGAACATCACAGCGGTTCCTCTACCTGGTGGAATTGCATGGGATAGAGCTGATTATGACATTCATGGCCCTGTAGAGCTGCTGAAGATTCCACATCAATGTAAGGTTTCCTTGAGTGATTTTGTTTCACCTAGTACATTTTCTGATGATTGGGACTTTGAGACTGTTAATAACATGATGACAGACTTGCAAAATTTGCAAAAATGAATACTTAGAAGGTTCATCAAATTATGAAGAAATGTATTGATTTGATCATTTTGCTCATCATTATTTGCATTAATCAGCAAACCCTAGAAATGTTTTAACTTATAATCAATGGGAACATTGTCCAACACCTCCAAAAGGTAGTTCTAAAACATTCTACAGAAAATTTCCATATTTAAAGGTTTGAATGTCACACACCCAGAAACCTTTTACTTCAAAAATATTAATAAGACAGGCATGAAAAGCATGTTGACAAACACTAAACAGATTTATTCTGCGGCCTTTTATGCTCAATTGTCCACATTAGGCTTTGACTTTTGGAAAGACAACATTGAGACAAAAACAGTTTGGGGCACAAAAGACTGGCAGGTACAAGATTTAGAAGCATTGTTCAGAGCCTGCATCATCCCAGAACAAATAATGTTTTTAAATTAAACTGTTCAACAGACACTTTGTCTTTGCTTGGCTAAGATAAAAGATTTAAACAAACAGTCCATACCTAAGCCCACACCTGATAGTAATACCACTACAGATGAGGAGATAGATGTAAATTATATTTAACAACAACACCAAACAAAAACTGATTGGAAAAATTGGTTAATCTGGCCCACAGACATGAATAACTGTCAAGATAGATTTCTGAACAAGACACAAGGGTTTACAGTAACTCGGCCAGATCCAAGATATGTCCAGAGACAACATCCAGGGATAATAACAACTTACAGTGTAGGAAAGCTATGCCTTGAGTGGCTACAGAAATCCACACTCCCGGATATAAAACAACATGTAACTTTACTTAAAGATGGCGTTGATTTGACAGACTTCTTACAAAGGCCTCGTAAACCACGTCATAAACGTTTCATATACGCCGGTATTTACGCTGCTTACAATGAAGAATGGAAAGTCACGCAAATGGAAATAGCTGAACGAATACGAGAAATTGAACGTATTAATTTAGAGAAAGCACTCTCTGTAGTTGACAATGGGTTAACAACTCTGTCGTCCAGAATGTATTCTTTGGACAGCATTGTATCTTCTGCCATAGACATAATGGAACTGGACTTGCTAATGTTACAACATGGCCAGTTTCAATTACGTTCTATAATGCTGCTAGGCTGTACGTTACAAAATCTTCGTTCTGGCTATGTGCCTTGGCGTCTAATCAACACCAAGTCATTGTTTTCTGTATTTAACCTTACAGATAAACAAATCTCCTTGGCACAGAGGGGAGCAGACTATACGGTGCTGAGCATAGAAACACTGGAAAGATTACCATTGACCGTTTCTGAGAAGCCATCTGTTGAATGGATAATACATGGCACCATCACAATACCAGTGACGATTTTCCAGTTTCAGTATTGCTTAAAACACATACCAGCGGGCCTGTATGAAAGGTTGGGTAAAGAGTACATAAAGTCGACCTGGGATTTACCATACATATACAAATGTTGGAGTGGGGGAAAGGAGGTGTTTCTTAGTGGTAAGAATTGCAGCAACACACTAAGCGGAACTCTTCTATGTCAAGGCATTAATTTGCATGGAGCCTGCGATGGTTCTACAAACAACTTATCATGCCACCTGCAAGGTTTCCCGGCAGCAGTGATAGATCCAATTTCTAGGCAGCTTTCCAATGGAAGCTACATAATGCTAAATGATCACAGTTGTTGTGGAATGATGCCAGGGACAGCCTATCTAGTTAGGGTGTCAGCCAGGGTCACTTGTTGTATGCAAGTATTGTTTCCAAAAACTAAGACAGAAGGAGAGTCGCCACTATGGCCTTCACTGAACATCTCTTCTATACGAATTGATACTTTAAGCAGAATGAAAGCCATTCTTTTACAAAAAACTGTGCCACTGACTTCGTCCAGAGAGACGTATGAGCTGCAAGTTGCAAGGTCCTCTGCAGAGATACATGCATTATTATCAACAAACTGCCCAATACATTTCGCAGAAATGTTAGGTCGTATCTTAAACATGTCTGATACCAGCGGTATAGTACATGTTTGTAAGACAATTTTTTCGGGACTGTTAGCACCCTTCCTGGACATTTTTCCTAACTTCGTGCACTCTGTGTTCGGCGGCCTGCCTCTCATCTTGGGACTCGTAGCAGGGATCCTATTTTTATTCCTCCTGCTCTGTTATGGCAAGTCCGGCCACCAGCGATACCAATGCTCTTCTGGCCATGCATTATCGTGAACGCATAACACAGATCCTTGGCTTGGCTCGTTTGAGAGATCTGAATACCACATGGTTTCTGTCATTCAGACCAATTTGGCAAGATTGCATCTTACCTGTTCTACTATGCCTGCTTTGTGGAGAGGAATGCATGTTAGATATCTGTCTAACACTTCCATCGGCAATGCCAACAGATGTTGATGCATTACTGGGCCCAGTAACGGCTCATGCATTGTGTTGCCCCCAACGGCTACCAACCCTGATGGCAGCATTCATTGAGATCTCACCGGCAAATCCAGCTGGAGGTGGGATACGCGGACCAACAGGCACACAGGTACCATCTGCTGCGAACATTGCTAATGCGACTGACGCTGAATGCGATGTTTCACATCTGTATACAATTGAACTTCTAAATAAAGTGGTTCAACTTTCATCTACTGTGGTAGACGATTTCTTTGCCAGCCTGACGACTTAATGTTTTCTCCTGACACGGAGAATAACTTTTGAAGTTAGCACACAGAGTTCCTTGAAATCTGAAATTCGACCTTCACTTTTTCAAAACAAAACTTCTAACATTGGAACTCTATTTTTCTACGATTTGATTTGACTTTTTCCCAAAATTTTTATTATTTTTTTTTTGGCACAAAGTAATCTGCTTAAAGTAGAACTATTCTTAGAGAACAAGAATTCTTTGAATACTTCCTAGGAACAATATTGACCTAATACGCATACCAAAACCGAAACAGTTTGTATATTCTGCTATGGGATGGTCTCGACTTTTTTTTCTGTAACTAAGAGCCATTTCATAAATGTAATTTTCGTGATTCATTCGGTTTGCATTGCTAATATCATATCAAATGTTTACAAGGAAATCATTGCTTTTAAAATTTTTACATTTTAAAACTGCACAAATGCTCATTTTATGTGTACAACTATTTTCAAATGCATTTTATGTATTTTTGGGTGGGATTGTAAACACATGCTCTAGATTATATGTTTTAGTGCTTGAACTTAGATGAACATGATAACGTGGAGTGGGTGTTTTCTTTAACATTTTAGGACCCTATTGTAATTTTCCCGATTCATGCCTTTATATAGGTATAAATCATCATATCCTTATATAGGCATAAGAATCATAACCATATTTAGACATAGCTCATGCAGTCCAAATACGGCAGGGCTACTTCCACTAGTTCCAAAAATCTACAACGATTTCTTGGAAAATTCGGCTTCAGCAGCTAGGGACTTCCCCTTGCTCGAAAACTGACTTGTCCAAGAACTCGTGGAGTTTTCAAAGAACTGAGACTCTTTGATGACGTTATTATGTCCACCTTTACGTCAAACTGGGTACCTTCAAGGTATAAATATGTCCATACTTGCCATAGCAAACACACAGTGGTTTGGAGCAGTTCGACTATCTACTTGCCCCACGCAGCTCGCTACAGCAAGTGCCGAAGGAAGCCAACCCTCCAGCAGATGCACTGAGAGAGACGCTGTCTATTCTCTTACCAAGAAATCCAGTTCCAGTGTTTCCAAGCTACCCTTGCGTGTTGTTGGGAAATCGAGTCCTGAGACTGACCTTCTTCATTCCAAATCAAAGTAAGGAGCTGATTAGACCCTAAGAGAAATCTTGGACAGATTCTTGGCAAAGAATATTACATTTATGCTACACCTCACTTACTTCTTCCCTCGTACTAAGCTTAGGTTAGGTACATCGGGGTAGGCATATTTTAGAAGCACCAGTTGAGTACTTTTAGCCTCTGTTATTTATGTATGTATTTATCTATGGTCTAGGCACCATACAATGCTCTTACAGTATTATTTTATTCTACTCTTTTTACTGTATGCATTATATTTTGCAACCAGTTTTACAATTGTAGCAGTTCATTTCTTATGCTTGAGAAAGAAGACTGTTCAATAAATCCTTTCATTGAAAACGCCCATCTCTCTATTTCTCTGCCCCTCTGATGAAACAAAGCATGCAAGATTGACTGAGTGAAATATCTATGTATTGTTTCCACGACTCTGAAGATCAGTTTTATCTTGGGGAAACAAAGTTGTCATGTTTATGCAGTTGTCAGAAACTAAATCCCTTCATGTGAACTCGAGAAAGTTTCTAGTGACCTCTGAGCTAGCTGGCACTCACAATTAAGTCTAATATATTCCGATAGAGACCTAGTCGACATAAGTTCTATGTCACATCTATAGGCTATATTATTCCAATGCGCAGAGCCTATTGGGAATATAGGAACTACACTACACTAGCCCAATTCAATAAACTAGTGGCAGAAACAGACTGGCCTGAGAATAAAAGAGCGGCAGTATTCTACAGAGGGTTGAGAGACGAACTGAAGGATGCGTTGTCACAGATTCCAAATTGTCCTATTGATATTTCAGCACTGGTGGATCTAACCTTGGAAATTGATTATTGGCAAAATGAGCAAAATGGTGAATGAAGAAGAGATTTTAGACCCAGTATTCCCCGTTTTGATTGAGCCAAACCAGAATCCGCGCGGGCGATAGAAGGAACTTCGGGAGTTGAACCTATGCAAATTGGTGTTATCCGAGGACCACTCTCAAAAGAGGAAAAAGAAAAGAGTAGACTAAATAATTTGGCATGTTACGTGGCGGCAGTGGACATTTTGTCAAAACATGCTTGAAGCGACCCAAAATTCCAGCCAAGGAGAAGGAAAACTAGCAGCCCCACCAGTAAACGGAGTTGGATTAGTGGATGCTAACAAAGAAACAACTCCAATAAATCACCAACTGGCGAACACCCTACAAGTCTCCTCACCCCACTTGGTTATGTCTGTAAAGTTAACATTCAGGGAGGTAGTTCATAAAGATATTATGGTCATGGTTGACTCTGGAGCAACCGGTAATTTTTGCGACCACAAATTTGCTAATCGAATTGGATTGCAAGCTATCAGGAAAGAGAAAAGTGAGAAGGTCAGAGCCGTAGATGGTACGGCTTTAACCTCTAGACCCATAACCAGTCTCATATAAGTTGTGCAAATGACTACCGCCCAAGGACATCGAGAAACCCTACAATTTAAATTAATTGATACTCCCCAATTTCAATTGATTTTAGGTTTACCGTGGCTAACTGAACACAACCCGTTGATTGATTGGGGAGCTCGTACTATTAAATTAAATTCTGCCTACTGCACCAAGAATTGTTTTCATAACTCGACCGAATTTTCTGAACCCAGTCCAGATGCTCAGCTGTGTGAAAATGGTAGTTCGGTATGTGTGATCCAAACCAATATGATACCAGAAGACTATCAAGACTTTGCTGACATTTTTTAGGAAGTTAAGGCTGAAACTATACCTCCTCACAGGCCCTACGACTGCAAAATTGATCTTGAACCTGGGGAAAACTTGCCGTGCAGTCGGATCTATGCCTTAACGGAAAAAGGAAACGGCCATTTGAAAGAATATTTAGGCAAGAATTTGGAGAACGGGTTTATTAGACCATCTCAATCTGCAGTCTCTTCCCCCCTTTTTTTCGTGCCACAGAAAGGGTGAGATCTCAGAACGTGCATTGACTTTCGGGCAATCAACAGGATAACAATTAAAAATCGCTACCCATTGCCCCTCATTTCGGTCTTGATTGATCAGGTCAAAGAAGCAAAAATCTAAACCCATTTAGATCTGCGAGGAGCATATCACCTGATTAGATTCCTGGGAAGGCGACAAATGGAAAGGGGCGACCACTCGGTCCCCCCGAACGTATGGTGGAGTACCCCGATCCTCCCGGGAGGCCATCTTGGGCGGGAGGCGAGTCTCGGCTGGTATGCCCAAAGCGGCGTAGCCGGGGCGCGCCTTTTCCCGCCCTGGAGTGGGTTGTCCTAGACGCTGACGCCGCCGGCCACGCCCCCGGGGGGCAGGCGGAGGTGGGTTTACGCCCGCCCGAAGACGGATAAAAGGAGCAACAAGCCAAGAAAGCATCCTCTTGTTCCTGTGCTCTGAAGCTGCACCTCCCCGCTGCACGTGAGCTCGAGACGCAACGAAGAGCCAATTTTGAGCGTTGTAATTTTGTTCTTGTTTTCCAGATATCTTCGTTGGAGAATGCCGGGCAAGAAGGTCGGAAAGCGGGCCGGTACCGATCAGATGCTCCGCATGCTCGTAAAGGAGGTAGCCGAGTTGAAGAAACAGATGGCGGTAAAGAACGGGGAGGGAGGCCCGAAGCGAATCGTCGGACCAGCATCGCCGGGAGTAGTCCCTAGCGGGAGAGGCAGGAGGTCCAAGAGGGTGGCACCTGGGGGGGAGGCCCCGGTTCCCGATACACCGATAGAGGAGCCAATCCCGGTTCCGAAGGAGGGGCATCCGATCCCTGTGGTAGTTACCCCCGTGAACGGAGAAGATATGCCTCCCGAGTTGGCTGCACAACTGGCAGCGTGGTTGGGAAAGGATAGTGAGGGCACCACGGTGGACGACGCCAGGGCAATGATGAGGCAATTGCGGGAATCTAGACAGGCTGCGAGGGCGCCATCTTATGTTCCCCCGCAGGTTCCGGTGGCTGAGATCGCAGCAGGCGCAAGTTCGGCAGCAAGTACAGCACCTTGGTCAGGTAAGCGGCTACTGCCGATTGCGGGGGAGGGGTCTGTACCCTCGCGAAGGGAGAAAGTGGCCCAGCATGTTCCACTCGAAATTAAGGAAAAGATTTGGGCTAATAATTATGTGAACATGTTTTCTTTGCTTACTGACCATTACGAGATCGAGCGTGTGAAGGCCCAAAAAGAGCTTATGCATCCGAGTGTTTGGCGCGCAAAAATGGCCGCCTTTAAGGTCGACGAGACCATAGGTACTTGGGGCAGAGCGTTTGGCATTTTCACCTCCATTATGGGTGAGCGAAGGCCTGAGTTGTTGACGGAATTGCCCATTTATCAGACACGTATTATGGAGTATTCTCTAGCGTACGAGGGCAATCAGTGGTTTTGTTATGACAATATTTTCAGGAAGGCTAAGGAGCACGACCCAGCTCTAACTTGGGATTGTTATGACTCTATTTCTTGGCAAAAAATGGAGAATTCAGGCATGTTAAAGGTACCATTGTTGGGGGGTAGCGGGGTGAGTCTTCCCGCCAAACCTCTGGGACACCCTTTCGGACGGGTGCAGGTAACGAGCATCACTCGAAGTCGAGTGGCAACGCAGGTAAAAAGGGGATTTGTTGGAATTTTAACAGGGGAAAATGTACAAGGCCTCAGGGGTCATGCAAGTTTAGACATGAATGTGGGGGGTGTGGACAGTCCTCTCATCCCGAGACCATGTGCAGAGCCAAGACGGGTGATAACGGTGGTAGGGGAAGCGCCAAACAGGTCTGAAATAGTCCGAGGGGCGCCTTTACCTACCCCGGTTGATACCATGGCAATGATTCCTTGGCTCAATGAATACCCAGATCATGTCTCCGCTGGGGTGTTGCGAGACAGGTTTTCGTATGGTTTCCGCATTCCAGTGGGGGATTTTCAGGGTGAAACAAGTTGTAAGAACCAACTGTCGGTCCTCCAGCATACGGCGGTGGTACAGGTAAAGATTGGGAAAGAGGTGACTCGAGGGCGGGTTGCCGGTCCATTCGATTTACCACCGGTTGCTAACTTTGTTTGTTCCCCCTTAGGGGTGGTCCCCAAGAAGGACCCGGGGGAGTTTAGGCTAATACATAATTTGTCAGCCCCACGAGGTCTTTCCGTGAATGATGCGATAGACCCGGAAGTGTGTTCGGTGCGGTACGCATCTTTCGATGAGGCCGTCGCCATGTTGAATCGCCTGGGGCCCGGAGCGCTGATGGCCAAATCAGACATCGAGTCAGCGTTCCGGTTGCTCCCGGTACACCCAGACGATCAGCGTCTCCTTGGTTTCATGTTTCAGGGTCGCTATTACATGGATAAATGTATGCCAATGGGATGCTCTATATCTTGTGCTTATTTTGAAAAGTTCAGTTGTTTCTTGCAATGGGTATTCACAAGAAAGACGGGTTTTCAGCATGTTATGCATTATCTCGATGACTTTCTGTTTCTGGGGGCAGCCGGGGATCCAGAATGTGGACAGGCTTTAAAAGCATTTTGTGGCTTGATGAATCATTTTGGTGTGCCATTGGCACCAAGTAAGACTGTGGGTCCCTCGACTTCACTCGAATTTCTTGGGATAGAGCTCGACTCGGTGGAGGGTTGTTTTCGGTTACCCAAAGAAAAGGTGGTAAAATTCAGGGCCTCCCTTGAAACATGTATTCGAGAGACTAAGGTAAACTTGCATCAATTGCAGCAAACGGTGGGCCAGTTGAATTTTGCCCTTAGAGTAATGCCAATGGCCCGCCCCTTTTCCCGCTCGATTGCACAAGCCATGGTCGGTCTTAAAAAGGGACATCACCGCACGAGGCTCTCGGCAGAGATTCGCCAGGACATGCGTATTTGGTTGGCATTCCTGGCGGATTTCAATGGTCGAATTGTCTGGAACAAACCGGCGGTGTCCTCCGAGGAGCTGGGGCTGTGGACAGATTCGGCGGGGAGTATAGGTTTTGGCGCCATATTCGGTACGCAATGGTCGGCTCAAAGATGGCCGTCATGGTGGCACGAGTGCGGGCTGACGAGTAACATTGCTTTTCTCGAACTCTTCCCCATTTTGGTGGCCCTGAAAACATGGCCGGAGGGGTTCCGGGATCACTCTGTGGTGTTTTGGTCTGATAACATGACCGTGGTTGAGTGTATCAACAGTCAGGCAGCACGTTGCAAATGGATTCTGAGACTGCTCAAAGAAATTGTGTTATTGTGTATGCAGTTGAATGTGCTCTTTAGGGCAAGTCATGTCCCGGGGGTGCTGAACCAAGCGGCTGATGCGCTTTCTCGTTTCCGTATGCAGGCCTTCTGGGGTTTTCTGCCCACAGCGGACCCGGTGGCGGCACCCTTTCCCGAAGCTCTCTGGTCTCTCGGTGCCCCGAACTACAAAACCTCGTGGGAGAGAGTTTAGCACCCAGGACAAGGAAGGCATATGAAGGGGCGTTCCGTTCCTATTGGTCCTTTTTGGGTTCTGCCAGGGGGGAGCTTTGGGGCCAGGAAGAGCTTGTCGTAAAATTTTTGCTGTCTTTACATCAGGCAGGCAAGTCAGTAGCTACGGCCCAGAGGCATCGGGCCGCCATTTCCTTTATGGCAAGGGCTCATGGGATCCAGGACCCGACAGCGTCTTTCGTGGTCCAGAAAGCGCTACGTGGGTGGCAACGCCTTGAGGGTCGCAGAGTAGATGAGAGGCACCCGATAGGTCTGGATAGATTGGCCCTGTTATTATCCGTACTCCCTGCGACATGTTCATCCCAGTATGAAACAGTGTTATTCCGGGCCGCCTTTGCGTTAGCATTCCATGGGGCAATGCGGGTAAGCGAACTGGTGGCGAAGAACAAGCAGGATACGGTGGGGGGACTGTGCCGAGAGCACATTCAGGTTAAGGGGGAGACGATGACTGTCTCGTTTGTCAGGTCCAAGGCCGATCAGGGTGCGGTTGGGGACTGCGTAGTGATACATAGGATGCCCAGATCTCCCATGTGCCCTGTTGTTTGCGTAGAGGAATATTTAGCGCAGAGGGTGGCATCATGGGAGGGGACCTTGTTGAGACACGCTGACGCCACCCCACTAACGAGGTTTCAGTTCCAGCGGGTGCTTACAATGGCAATTTCGGCCGCGGGCTTGAACCCCGGTGAGTTTGGGACCCATTCCTTTCGGATAGGGGCTGCTAGTGAGGCTACAGCCAGGGGTCTGAGTGTAGAAAAAGTGAAACGTTTGGGGCGTTGGTCCTCGAATTGTTACAAAAGGTATGTGCGGTTGCACATGTTGTGAAGCAGCTATCATGTACTCACGCTTCTTGTTTTTGTTTGGTTTACAGTTTCGCAAGCTTACGAGGCAGGGCGGACTGTGCAGTCGACCCGACACCTGGGAACCAGCGGTCAAACATCACCGGCTGCGGAAAAAGTGGTGTGGGTCGTGGGCCACTCATACGTGAGGCGTGCCGCGGACGTATTCAAAGCAGGTGACATAATTCACATAGCTGGGGAATACGGGTACAGGGTGACCTTCTACGGAAGGGGCGGGCTCTGTATTGACCAGTTTCAATTCTTTTTCGAGGGTTTGTTAGGGCGGACAAGGTCACCGCCGTCTATAATCATAGTCCATCTTGGGGGTAATGATTTGGTGACCACTGGTAGACGACTGCTTCTCGAGGCAATGCTTTCCACTGTAAGTTGGTTGGCGAGAAGAGTTCCAGGGTGCACAATTGCATGGTCCCATATGATTCCACGAAAAGTGTGGCGGGGGCGATTTCGGTTTCTGCTCTGAATCACTCAGTGAAGAAGGTAAATAACAAGTTGGGTAGATTGTTTCGTTCAAATGCACTGCATTCTATTCCGCATGGTTGTATCAAGGGGGACAGTATGTATTTGGGAGATGGGGTCCATTTGTCCCGGGTGGGGAATGAGTTACTCATAGGAGACCTCATAGCTTGGCTAAAGAGTTTAAAACATGACCTTTAGGCAGGAGTTGTTGTGGGGGGTCCGGATAGCCGGTCAACTATCCGGCCTGTGGCGGTAAGGTCATGATCGGTGAGCAGTAATTGGAAGATCCCTATGGGGGGGCGTCACCCATTACGGATGGGAGCGCCCGGGGGAGGTGGCCATTGGCCCCTCAACGGGGAGGCGGTCCCTTCTAAGGATGGGCCGCCGAAAGTAAAGGAAAGGCGGTCAAGGCCCCTTCCTTGATAGGAGGGGCTACGGGCCCCTCCTGGGGAATTTCCCGGGGCCAGGACACCTGCGACGGCAGATGTGGTAAGTTGTGTGGGGTGGGGAGGGGGTTTACGCTACCTTCTAGACACCTCACACGAGTCCTCGGACGACCTTTAAATGGCGTCGAGTTCATTGGGGCCCCCGTCAAGTCAAGGGAAATTGGTAGATGCATGTGAGGTACAGCCTCTGTGCGGTCGCCCCTCCCAAGTGGGGGGGGGTAATTCTGGTTTAGGGATCTGACACCGGTTACGACCTTGCCGTTGGCCCTTAACGTTAGGATGTACAATTTCAAGTAAATGTTTTGTAGGATGTTAGTTCGGCTAGGAGAACCTTTGTATTAGAAATATGTTAAGGTTAGCCAAACATCGTAATGTGGATTTGAAATTGTACATAATATGAAACTGTTATTTTAATGTTTTGATTTTGTTTCATATTTTAATAAATACGGCCGGGAGGGTCACTCCCTCCCGCCTTCCAAAAGTTCAGAACCGTTTCCGTTTTCCCATCCTTGGGGATTGCGTCGAGAGGGGGTGGCGGGTATCTCAGCCATATGGAAAGGGGCGACCACTCGGTCCCCCCGAACGTATGGTGGAGTACCCCGATCCTCCCGGGAGGCCATCTTGGGCGGGAGGCGAGTCTCGGCTGGTATGCCCAAAGCGGCGTAGCCGGGGCGCGCCTTTTCCCGCCCTGGAGTGGGTTGTCCTAGACGCTGACGCCGCCGGCCACGCCCCCGGGGGGCAGGCGCAGGTGGGTTTACGCCCGCCCGAAGACGGATAAAAGGAGCAACAAGCCAAGAAAGCATCCTCTTGTTCCTGTGCTCTGAAGCTGCACCTCCCCGCTGCACGTGAGCTCGAGACGGAACGAAGAGCCAATTTTGACCCACCCACCAGCCCCTGAAGACAGCAAGTGGTTTTTTAAATAAAGTTTTGATGTGGTAACCCTATTTCTTACAGGTTGTGATGATGGACGTGTTATCTGTATGCAATAAAGAGAATGATCATTTAGAGTATGTTTTTTCGAATAAAGTTTTGCACTAGTGTTGATCAGTAATCATACGTGAAGTAGTTAGGGTGTCTTTTAATTTAGTAATTTAGTTAATTGTCGTATTTATTTTGGTCGGGCGGTAAGGTCATGATCGGTGAGCAGTAATTGGAAGATCCCTATGGGGGGGCGTCACCCATTACGGATGGGAGCGCCCGGGGGAGGTGGCCATTGGCCCCTCAACGGGGAGGCGGTCCCTTCTAAGGATGGGCCGCCGAAAGTAAAGGAAAGGCGGTCAAGGCCCCTTCCTTGATAGGAGGGGCTACGGGCCCCTCCTGGGGAATTTCCCGGGGCCAGGACACCTGCGACGGCAGATGTGGTAAGTTGTGTGGGGTGGGGAGGGGGTTTACGCTACCTTCTAGACACCTCACACGAGTCCTCGGACGACCTTTAAATGGCGTCGAGATCATTGGGGCCCCCGTCAAGTCAAGGGAAATTGGTAGATGCATGTGAGGTACAGCCTCTGTGCGGTCGCCCCTCCCAAGTGGGGGGGGTAATTCTGGTTTAGGGATCTGACACCGGTTACGACCTTGCCGTTGGCCCTTAACGTTAGGATGTACAATTTCAAGTAAATGTTTTGTAGGATGTTAGTTCGGCTAGGAGAACCTTTGTATTAGAAATATGTTAAGGTTAGCCAAACATCGTAATGTGGAAATGAAATTGTACATAATATGAAACTGTTATTTTAATGTTTTGATTTTGTTTCATATTTTAATAAATACGGCCGGGAGGGTCACTCCCTCCCGCCTTCCAAAAGTTCAGAACCGTTTCCGTTTTCCCATCCTTGGGGATTGCGTCGAGAGGGGGTGGCGGGTATCTCAGCCATATGGAAGACGGCTTTTAAGACCAAATACAGCCTTTACGAGTACCTAGTAATGCTGTATGGTTTTTGTAATGCTCCAGCGGCCTTTCAGTACTTTATCATTCATGTTTTGAGTGACTTTATCAACCAATATGCCATTGTGTACATTGATGACATTCTGATTTATTCCAACTCTATAGAAGAACATCAAGATCAAGTACGAGCTGTTATACAACATTTACGTAGGAATTCCTTATACGTCAAGTTAGAGAAATGCTTGTTCAACACTGATACAGTGGAATTTTTAAGGTTTGTATTGTCAACCGCAGGTGTACAAAATGGACGAACAGAAAGTGAGAGTGATTACGGACTGGAAATCTCCTACCTCTATCAAAGAGGTTCAAAGTTGTATTGGATTCTCTAACTTTTATAGGCTAGAGGACATATGGGAGGGTGGGAGAAATGCAGTGGGAGGAGACGGAGACTCGATTCCGGCGGATGTGTAAACACGTAAGTTGTCCACGCATTAATGTCCGTATGTTTAAAGCACATCAAAGAGCTTGGCTAGTAGAGAGCCCGGTGCAGACAGACTCATTACCCGCCTTTACATAACACCAAATTAGAACATTTCCTGTAAGTGAAGTAAACTAAAGTAATAAAAAGCAAGAATTAAAGCCCTGTTTTAAAGTCAGAGGAAGCTGCCACATGCCTTTCTTTTAGCAACACGGCACCCGCTTGGTGGCCTCTGCACTTCATTAAACATGAAAACGAGTGAGTTAGAAATAGAACAAGTTAGAAAAAGAGTGAATGCTCACCTTATGGTTAGCAACCAGGGATTACCAAAAATTCCATAGTCGGAAGACGGTGAGCTCAGTGGACGCCAAGATTTAACAAGCCCGGCAGGGAGTGTTGCACGCGCACGCACGCTCGTGTTGCTGGTCTGCATGGAAGGAACAAGCCCGGGAGTGGTGAGTGTTGGCGTGCAGTTTGCTCTTTTTGGAAGCACACACTTGTGCTTGTGGCATGCCCCTGCGCGCTCCTGCCAGGTGGATGCCACCACAAGCAGAAGCATGTGCTTCCAAAAAAGAGCAGAGTGACGGCTAAAGGTCTCCTATGCGCGCTGCATAGGCTAGACCTAAAAACAAATTTGGGGTGGAAATAGTGGGATACTGAGGATGACAAAGGGAGAGGGGCTGACAGAAGATGGAATAGAGCAGAGAGGGAGACAGGAGAAGAGAGGAGGAAGAGAAGAAAGAGTCGGAGAGGGGAATGGAAAGAACAGAGTGGGGGAAGAGAGAGAGAAACATAAAAGAGAAGAGGTATAGCGCTGAGAGGAGATCACGAAGAGTAGAGAGCTGTGCAAGAGAGAGAGGAGAGAAGGGGGGAGGTGGGTGAGGCGAGGGTGGGCCGACAGGAAAGAAGCGTGTGGGTGAGGCCGAAGGGAGAGTGAGAGGGAAGTGCGTAGAGGCAAGAGGGAGAGAAGGCAGACATGAATGTAGACATATTTGCTGCACCTATTTGTTTGTCCGTTCTGAATCTCTGCATTTGAAGCCGGCGCATTAACTACCCCACTTTGCATGCTCGATGCCTCATCAGACAGCCAGGCTAATTAGCCAAATGCAATGATAGAGTACGAGGTTCCGCCTCTAAATGGTCTTTGAAAATGAACATTTTTTGTTCTTAGCAGTGAATACTTTTTAAACTCTTTCTACTAGACTGCACACACAGCGGCTTGCAAATTGTAGTGTGTTACAGTGCACTGTGAAGGGTGTGGCCTGTCCCAGCCTCTCGTCAAGACATTGAGGAAACATTGAATCCGGGGCCTAGGGATTGTGAAAACATTACTTCCCCGGCACTACCATGCGCACGCCCCGGCCTCTGCTGCTGTCTCTCTGCTGCCTTTCTTTGGCCACTGTCGCTGTCACAGGTAAGAGACCCTGAAGTCTGTATGTAGGGCAACTTTGAAGACAGACAGCAAACAGGGGAAAGAGCAGTTATAGTGAAAGAATCTTCTCTGTACATGCTTCACTTACACATACATGTCTAATAACATTATATTTGATGCAGGTAAGTGGTAATATTTTGCACAACCCCATCTGCGTAACTTGGTCATACTTGCCCGTGTGCTCGCATACGGAATGATTTCTGGAATTTGTAGCGTTTACACACACACGCTGGTAATGTCTGATCATAGCTATATTTGCACAAATGCCAGCGTATACTTGCACACATACACAGGTAATGGCTGCACACTAGAGTCTGAGATTTTCTGAAATCACATCATTTCTTTAGACTTGGAAGTCCTTCAGTATAAAGGGACCTCCATCTCCGAGTGTCACCCCCAACCCATTTGCCGTTACACCCCATGCTGTTGGCAGTTATCACCTCATCTGCAGGCTTTTTTTTGTCATTCCTACTCCTGTTACCACACTTAGCTTCTCTTATACTGGTTTTTCACTCTTTAAATGCCTCCCCGAACTTCCCTGAGTTCTCTCCACGTTTTTAGGTCGAGCAGACCTTACTCTCAATGCGTGAGCATTGAGAGTGTCTGCTTCAGACCTTTTGCCGCCCGTATTGAGAATGAGTTGGGAATGAGGACACCAATCTGTTACGAGCGTTTTTCCTAGCGGGAGCGCGCGTCTGATACCTGCGCATGCGCGGTGCAAGCCCTGGCTCTCACACAGACACAGGCAGCCCCCACCCCTCTGCATGCACGCACGCACACACACAGGCGCAAGCCCTCGCTCACACACAGACACAGGCAGCCCCCACCCCTCTGCATGCACGCACACACACACAGGCGCGTGCATGCACACGCAGGCACACTATCCCCTGCCTCGCATTCTCTCAATCACACACAGTCACGCATGCGCACACACATGCACACACACACACGCACGCACACACGCATACACACAGGCCTTCACATTAGCCCTGGCCCCCCCCTCCCCTCCCACTCACCGGGCTCTTTCGGCGTGTTCCGTGTCTCCTCTGCAGCGCTGGTCGTAGTCGGCCGGCTTCACTGCTTCCTCGGCGGCGGCGGGCAGAACTTCCTGCTGGATTGCAGGCCCCGCCCCCGTCTTGGCCAAAAGTGCCTGACTTCCGGTTTACACGGAGCAGGGCTGCGGCGGTGATTTCGAATGCTCATTAAGTTATTGAATGTAATACTGCAAGTTAAAGGTTAAAGTGATTTAACGCTCCGTGAAGGATACGTTATTGAATATAATACAACAGTTTGCAAATGAAACTGACACGGAGTGAATTTATGATACCGTGTATTGAATTCGGAATTGACACGGAGTGAATTTCAGAAACTGGAAATTGATACTGACAGGGTGTATGTCACATTTTTGTTTGAATAGGAACGAATGTTCTGTATGCTTTCGTTTGTATGTGCTTTTCTTCATGCCCTCCCTTTCCATCTTTGGCTCTTGACTTACTCTGGGCCAGCACAAGCCGACTTTTCAACTTGCTTTGTCATTATTTATGTGAGCAAATTTCCGCGTGTTTTAAAGTATAAATTGCTTATGTTTCTTGTTTTCATCATAATTAGCTTTGTTATTCCCTTGTTCGAGCGTGACGGCGCTGGCACTAAATCCTATTACACGAAATATTGAGTTTCCGGGGAAATTTGCTCCTTCTCTCCACTCACACGCTCTGGTACCAAGCACTCTCTCTCAGTAGGGAGAGAGACCAGTCAGGCGACACGCACGTGAGCACGCCCCCTATGGTGAGGTTCGGCAGCACAGCTGTGCTCTTGGATTTGGCTCTCGGGGTAGGACGCACACACCTAGCCAAAAACGCCGAACCTACAGAATTGAACCCGTCTTTAACCCCGCGTGTCCCTTCTCCTCTGACAAAGTAGCGGCCTGAAGCAGCAGGGTGAGCCTGCACGTGGCGCTCTGTAAATAAGTAACAATATAACAAACACCTATTGGCAGACATGTATGGCGGGAATTTAAATTGATATATGTGTGTGTGTGTGTGTGTTGTAAACAGATCTTGGCATACACACACACACATATGTGTATATATATATATATATATACACATATATAGATGTATATGTGTGTGTATATATATATATATATATATATATATATATATACGTGTGTTGTAAACAGATCTTGGCATACACACACACACACACACACACACACACACACACACACACACACACACATATATATATATATATATATATATATATATATATATATATATATATATATATATATATATATATATATATATATATATATATATATAATCGCACACAATAATCCTTTCCAGGAAAAGCTCGCACTCTGGATAAGTATCACCACAATTTTATTCCAGCAAAGTTACGCTTATCGACAGCAAGAGCTGTCTTGTGTTGTGACGCGGGGCGAAACGCGTCATGGAGGGCACTTGCTCTGCACTTTCCACTGCTAATTAAAATGCACTGATCAACTAAACAACGTTGGTGTCTGGCTCATCTATTGCTTGTTGAAGATTAAGGAGTTATTTCGAGGTCTGCGCTCGCCAAATACTGCGACCATAGCAGTTGGGAGTCTGCTGTTTTCATATATATATATATATATACAGAGTTTTAAGTGGGATGAAGTAACTGGGGGGTCTCTCAAAGGGCCGTGGTCAATGTAATTTAGGGCGTGGCTTAAAACACATAAGCTAAAAATCTGTGTTTAGCACAGTGTGCCGCCCGACTTGTATTTTGCTGTTCTTGTCATATGATACAACAAGTCACATCATACCTACAAGTCAGGACCATTGGCTTTGTCAATGGTTGCTAGTTGCATAAGATAAATAAGCAGCAACTATGGCTTGTTTAATTTTATTTTATGCATTTTTAAAAAGCGCGGACTTTACCCGAAGGTGTCAGAACACTGTACAATAGAACCAGTTACGTTACATAGGAGAAACTGTTACAGAAATGGAACAAAGTTAGCAGGCCGTAGAGTCAAAACAGCGCAGGCACACATTATTGAACACAGAATGTACAAACAAATATATGAGTATATATGACATTTACAAGGACTAAAGAACTAAAATATATCTGTTGCCGCCAACTCAGTGGAGTAAGCACACAATTTTGGATGTCCCCACTCGAAGTCAGGGCATTAATAAGAGGCTCGGAGGAGTTCTGGGAAGAGATGTTGATTTAGGCAGCAAGATTTGACCAGTAAATAAATCGGAACGGAAAATGTGAAATACGAAGCGGTCGCACTTCACTGGCAAAGCACTCCGTCCCCACTGTTTACAAGAG
Source organism: Lissotriton vulgaris (assembly GCF_964263255.1). Classification (NCBI taxonomy): domain Eukaryota; kingdom Metazoa; phylum Chordata; class Amphibia; order Caudata; family Salamandridae; genus Lissotriton; species Lissotriton vulgaris. The sequence goes on along the minus strand of NC_141687.1, from coordinate 1,981,749,238 downwards.
GACTTCCAGATTGTCAGGTCATGTTTGAAATCGCTGATGCTTGTTCATGTTGTATGTGTCCTGTACATGCTGTGGCTGGATGGTGGGTGAAACAGGGTGACATAACAAGGAGGTCCTTCCAGAGGCTGGCTGAACATGATTTTTGTAATGACGGCACTTTGTCATTTTAATTGAGTTTGATATGGAGACTTAAGACGCCTCTTCATTAAACCCCACTTTAATAAGCATTACTAACCTGCCTCCCCATCAACAGCCCCCATACAATTTGTATACTGTCGTTTTGAAATCTTTTAAAGTCAGGGAAGGCTGTAATTATCTTTGCTTTTAATTTGTATTCTATAATCCGTTACTGTAATGGTTGCATTGATGAGTTTTATTTAGTTTGATGGCAGTAAGGACCTTCACAGTTTTTAGGTGTCGCTGGTCCCCCGAGGTCCTTCTTCCTCAGCAATTGCCTGCTCTCTGTCCCCTGGATTCTACACTCCAGAACAAGATGCTGAGTGGTTAAGATACAACAGAATCATAACAAACAATTGGAACACAAGAGGGGAAGAGTGGGCCTAACTAATAGTACTCTCGCTAGCGGCTTAGATAATCCTTTTATGTTACCTTAGACTTTCACATTACCGTGTCATATCTAGTGTGTGATATGTGCGCATGACCAGACTGTGTGTGGATCTGTTCTTGTATTTTCATCATAATAAAATACAATGAACATAATCTACACAAAAGTTTAAGCTATTGCCATTATAATTTACAATAACCTTTTTTTACGTATTGATTATTAAAAAAATTACAAGCCATTGTTATTTGTAATATCAATACATCTAAGTCCTGTAAATACAACACATATTGCGTTACAAATGCTATAGGTGTCTCATTTGCGAAAGTTAAAACTATTGGCATTGTAAATGACAAAGCTATTAATTTAGCTATTTTCAAAACCAACACGTAAATAAAAAAATGGTCATTTACAATACCAATAGCTCAAACTTTCCTAATGCGAGACCTATTGCATTGCAAATGCTTGTTATTGAAGCACACATTCTCTGCTGTTCGGAAACAAGCATCCTAGGACAGGTTTCACCCCTCATGAGCCAGGATAGATTAAATCCAGTGGCAACGTCCTAGGATGCTTGTTTCCGGTCCAGGAAGGACCTGGCTTGGCAGTTCAGGCTGGACTGTTCCCATGAGGCACAGGACCAAGACTGATTTGCATATGGCCAGGTCTAAACTGGGGTGGCATGGTGAGCAAAAGAATGATGGATTTAACCCAGATCTCTTGACTGGGGGTGAATGTTTTGATTTGTTCTGCATTCCGCCCATCAATTGCGTGTCTTTTGCTTTTTCGCCTTAAGTGCACCGGGTATGCCCAGACGTGAGACCCAGCCTCACTGTGCCACCGGATTCAAGCTATCTTGACTGATGATGGGGTGAAACCCCGAAACGGGTCCTAGGATGCTTGTTTCTGGTCCAGGGAGGACTTGGCTTGGCAGTTCGGCTGGACTGTTCCCATAACGAACAGGGACAAGGCTGATTTGCATATGGCTAGGTCTAAACTGGGGTGGCATGGCGAGTAAAAGAATGATGGATTTAACCCAGATCTCTTGACTGGGGTTGAATGTTTTGATTTGTTCTGCATTCCCTCGATCAATTGTGTTTGCATTTTCACAATGAGCCACACCGGTCTTCACATTTAACATGACGTCTGCATGCCTTTCTTGTGTGCTGCATGGCTTGCCTAAATCAACTTTCAAAACATTCTTTTTCTTATTTGACAGTAACGCACCATGCCGCACTTTAACTTTAAGAATGGCACCTGTGCGCTTATTCAGCAGATCACCATCCCTTTAATATGCATGCTGTCCTCACTGCCCACTCCTCCAATTGGCAACTGCCTGTGCCTTTAAATATGTCTGCCATATGTCCTGCTGCAAAGACACAACGAATACCACAGCAGCTTTTCAGCGGGGAACATCCTTTACAATGCAACTTTTACCACGCAGTGCCTTTACGACGCAACTTTTACAACGCAAACCATTACAACGCATTACGCTGTGGGGCGCTCTAGGATAGGGAATAGGTTTAATGTACTATCCAACACCTTCCCTACTATCCACGGGGACTGGAGTTGGAATAGTAAATTAAACTATTCACTATCCAGCGCCCAAAAGCACTATGCGTGGTAAAGGCATGCGCTGTAAAAAGCGCATTGTAAAGGCATGCGTTGTAACGTCATACATCCCTTTTCAGCATTTCCAACACTAAGAGCTCTAAATTTCACAAATGTGAGACCCATTGCATTTCAAATGCTTGTTAAATGCATGAGCCATACACCTTCTCTTCTCAAGCCTCCACTTTCCTTTCTCAGTCTCACATATCTTCCTCTCTAACTTTTCATTTGCTGAACTATTTTTGTGCATCCTCTGAAACCCTGCTCTCTGTCTCCTTCTCAGTTCCCTCAAGCTTAGCACACACACTACTCTTTCCGACAATCATCTCACTATTGTCTCTCATTTATTCCTTTCTCAAATCTTGCTCTCACATATCTTCTAATCTAAACGTTTAACACCGTTCTTTCAAAGCCACTCTTTTCTGTTCTACGCAATCCTCTTACCAACCAATTTAACTCTGACACACTCTTACACCCTCACCTCTCAATGACACGCTCCTCTCACAAACGTGTGCACATTCCTTCTTGCAAATCCTTTCCTTCGAAAACCCTACTTACTTGCCCTTCTCACACAATCTCCCAAACACTGCCTTCTCCTGCTCATATCAGTCTCAGCTCTTGCTTATCACAAGCACCTTCAGCTCTCTCTTACTTGCATAGATACAGAAACTAGAGTACTACTGTGCTTTTATGTTTCTTATCACCAGTGGATCACTGCTGACTCTTAAAAAATGAAACTTAAATGTTTTATTTTTTGAAATGCATCCCATTTTCCTGTCAAGAAACCGGACTGCATTTTAAAATAAAGTTTGCTGTATTAAAAACCAATCACAGACATGGTGGTCTGCTGAACCCAGCAGACCACCACCCCTGTGACGGCTGCAATTACTAATGGGTCGCAAATTGCAACCTACCGTATTAACATTAATATGGTAGGTATTGCAACCCCATCAGGAATTGCTGTTTCCAATTTGAACATTTGTATACATTAGGAATTGCAATTTCCTAATTGGGATTTGCAAAGAATCACAATTAGTAAATTACAATCCTTAAATTCTGTACATTTGGCTCACTGGTCTTTTTTTTAATGCCTTTATTTATTGTTTTTGTTAGCAAACACAACATAAGTATGTGTGACAGCAGTCAGAACAAAATACAGTAATAATGTTCTAGACAGGCACACAGAGGTGCCATACTCTTCAAAGATGGGTTGACTGCATGAGCACCAGGCACCGTGCAGTCTGTGTTGCATCTGCTCAAAATGTTGAGGGCCGCCAGTGGCCAGCATGGTCTAGTGTCTCCTAGTACAGACCTAATTCTTCTAGCCGGCTCTTCACTGTTGCAGTGACTCCTGAAATACTCCAATAAGACTGTACCTACACATGAGAACCTAAGTGCTTCTTTGATGTCCTAGCTTCAGTAGTAAAACCATGCAGTTCATAGCAAGATCCACCTCTTGCAAATATTTGCGGGGTAATATTTGCTTTATGTGGCTGCATGCATGCCAACCCTCCCGATTCAGGTGGGAGTTCTCCAATTTCCCGCTGCTGATTCCAGCATGCAAAAACCTGATTCCTTGGTGGGCTTCAGATGACAGGGGTTGGTCTTGTGTGACTCAGATTATGCACTCCGACCTACCTGGTATATTCTGTGGGGTGGGGTGAGCCTTCCCTGCCCCGGTCCACCGCGGCTGTTGTGCCGTTTGTGTGGAGGGCGGGCGGCCATCTTGCTAGTAGTCCTCTCCCCGGCTGAACCTGTGGCAGCGGTCTAGCTGGGGGAGGGACGGGCTCCTATAAGAACAACATGCCCTGTCTGACGCGCAGCGGTCACGCGTGGTGGGCACGACTCAGGCGTGCCAAAGGTAAGCCAAAGGTCAGCCCGTCTGCGCCCGTCCGCGCCTCGGCCGTGGCGGACGCAGGACGGGCTGGCCCACAGTCGCAAACCGTCCATGTTACTGCTATCTCCTATACTCGCGAGCAGCTGTGCTCTCTGCGTTCCCTGAGATGCCCTGGTGCAGGAAGGGGGGGGGGAACTCTATTATGTTTAACCCCTGCTCGATCAGTGGATTTTGTTGTGTTAAAACATTGATTGACTAATCTCCGCCTGCGACGGCTTTCCACTCAGTCTCGGCAGCTTTGGTTAATGCTCGTTCATTGAGCAAGCATGCTGCGGATATATTTGAGCTCCTTGCTGACGGCTCTCTCGACATTCTGTTTGTGACCGAAACCTGGCTTAATAACGCCTGTGCTCCGGATGTCGAGTTAGCAGTCCCCCGAGGTTACAAAATATATAGGAGAGATAGAGTTCTGGGAAGAGGGGGTGGTCTGCCAATCATCCTGAAAGACTCCTGGACCCTTCAAGTTGAGCCCTTGGAAGAACTAGGAATTTGGGGAAGTGATGAACATTTCCCTGGTCCTCTCTCCTCATCTCACTTTGGGGGGTACGTTAATTTATCGGCCCCCAGGACCGGCAGGATCGTTTCTGGCAGCACTGCTTGAGTCTATAGTACCTCGAGCTCTGAGATTCCCGCATTTCTTATTGCTAGGTGATTTTAATATCCATGCTGAGGTAGCGGATCTCCCGGAATGTAAAGCTCTGTGGGATTTCTTTGACCTGGCACATCTCTCCCAATGGGTCTCTTTACCTGCGCACTCGGGGGGTCACACTTTGGATGTGATTTGTTCAAACTTTCCCCTCCAAGTGGAAGCCCCTCAAGGTTTGACGTGGTCGGACCATCAGCTGATCAGATTTGCGTGTCACTGGTCAGCTCTGAAAACTACCACTAGGGGGGCCAAAACCATTTGTGCCAAGAAAATCAACATAAAGACTTTGGGTGCCACCCTGAATGAGTGTAGGCCCGTGTTAGGCACTGATCTTGCCAAAGCGGTGTTGAACTTTAGAGAATGGGTGGTAGCGGGGGTGACTGCATCATCTAAAGGGAGGAGCAGTGGTAGAGCTCGCTCCACCCCTTTTAAGCCTTGGTTCTCCCCTGAGCTGCGCATTCATAAGCTGACATATAAAAAGCTAGAATGGGCCTGGCGTCAAACCTATTGCCCCCTAGCTAAGGCTGCTTTACGGGGGGAGCAGAGAATCTACTATGCCAGCATTAAAACAGCTAAGGGTGAATATTTTGCCAATCGGATTGAAAGGGCTAACAATAGCAGTCGCGAGATCTTTGCGATTGTTAATAGTTTTCTTTCCCCCTGTGCTGAGCAACGGACGGTTCCAGCTTCAGGGGCATGGTGTGAGAGCTTGTCTGTGTTTTTTGAGCAAAAAATAGCTGCTATTCAGTCCAGTTTTAGCTCCAGCCACTTTTTGGATGGCACTCCCCACCTTTCCCCTCCTCTAGGGTGTTCATCTTCCAGGATGGTGGAGCTCGCTCCTCCCACAGCTACTGACACGCTGGCCGTGATTAAATCCTTGAAATCAGGATCTCCATCTGATCTGTGTCCGGCGAGGGTGTTGGCATGTGTAGCTGAAGTGGTGGTGCAGGAAGGGACGCATATCGTCGGCCTTTCATTTAAATCAGCCATAGTGCCTGCTGAGTGGAAACAGGCTAAGCTCCTACCCCTGCTGAAAAAGGCTGGAGCGGACCCTGCTGTGCTGGCCAATTACCAGCCAATTTCTCTGCTTCCGGCTATGGCAAAAATTTGCCAAAAACGTGGCTTTTCGGCAGCTTAACGAGTTTGTGGAATCATCTGGGGCTCTCCACCCGGCTCAATCTGGGTTCCGTGCTGCTCACAGCACGGAATCTGCTTTGGTGGAAATCTCTGAGGCAGTTAGGGAGTGTCTGGACTGTGGCGGCAGAGCGGCTCTAATTTTATTGGACCTCTCTGCCGCGTTCGACACGGTGCCGCACCAACGCCTTCTCGCTCGACTTGCTGATATTGGGGTCTCCGGCCTTGCCCTGGACTGGCTGAGCTCCTTTCTCTCATCTAGATCCCAGCAGGTCTGGCTCCCTCCCTTTCATCCTTGGCTAAGCCTCGCACGACTGGGGTCCCTCAGGGCTCCACTTTGAGCCCTCTTCTTTTTCATGTTTATCTGACCCCCCTGATAGAGCTAGCCGAACAACTGGGGGCCAAAATCATCGCCTATGCCGATGACACGCAGCTGTTGTTCACCTGGCCCATCGCTGTCTTAGATACCGAGCGGATTCAGACATGTCTATCCTCAGTTTTCAATTGGTTAGCTTCCGTACAACTGAAGTGCAATGAGGATAAGACAGAAATACTGCTCTACGGTCAATTCCCCCCTAACTTTAGAGAATCACTTTGGCCGGTGGGTTTCCCGATGCCCTGTTCAGTTAATGTTCTCGCTAAGAACTTGGGGGTCTGGTTTGGGGAAGACCTCCGGTTTGAGGGGCATATCAAGAAGCTGACAGGATGCTGCTTCGGGACTCTTAAGGCGCTTCGGAAGTTTTTCCCTTATCTTCCTGCCTCAGCAAGAGAGTCAGTCGCGAGAGCTTTAATTCTCTCGCGTCTCGACTATGCCAACGCTCTGCTGAGTGGCTCCCCGGCTTACATGGTGAGGCGTCTCCAGGTGATCCAAAACGCGACCGCCAGACTGTTGGGTAATATTTCCAGCCGGGTTAGCGTAAGGAATCACCTGCAGAAAACAACAAAGCCCCTGCACTGGAAAGAAGCAGTAATTTCTAGGTGATTTACAGTTTCAAATGAGAGAAGTAAACTGAGCACATCAAGACTTTGGAAAGTCGACTGATATGTACAATAATAAAGTTCAAAAAATGTAGAGTTCTTGGTGTATAGCAACGGTTTAATGTTCCTCTGTACTGGCCAACACGTGTTTCATCGCAGGGAACAGACTGCGAATCTTCAGGGCCTCATAAGCTATGAAGCGAAAGCGGGGGTGATTTGGCCAATCGGATGCGCAGAGCAAAAAGCGTTATTCGCGTATTTGGCAGTCTCTCATTAGAGTTCAAATGGAGGCCACAACCGGGAGGAGAAGTTTTAGCGCAGTAGCGCTCGAAAACATAGACAGGCGGGTACACCTGACTAAACGCAATCCCCCTCCTGTAGTTCCCGGCGCCGTGTTTCAAAAACACGGCGCCGGGAACTACAGGAGGGGGATTGCGTTTAGTCAGGTGTACCCGCCTGTCTATGTTTTTGAACTCTAATGAGAGACTGCCAAATACGCGAATAACGCTTTTTGCTCTGCGCATCCGATTGGCCAAATCACCCCCGCTTTCGCTTCATAGTTTATGAGGCCCTGAAGATTCGCAGTCTGTTCCCTGCGATGAAACACGTGTTGGCCAGTACAGAGGAACATTAAACCGTTGCTATACACCAAGAACTCTACATTTTTTGAACTTTATTATTGTACATATCAGTCGACTTTCCAAAGTCTTGATGTGCTCAGTTTACTTCTCTCATTTGAAACTGTAAATCACCTAGAAATTACTGCTTCTTTCCAGTGCAGGGGCTTTGTTGTTTTCGTGCAATTAGTGTGGATCTGTTGGGTCCCACCTTGAGCGGTTACGAGGGATTACCGCCCGCCCTTTTTGCCTGGAGTGCTGTACTCTGTAGTTACATATACCTTGCGGTTACTCAGGTGTGCGCCTGGTCATATCTGGAATTACCCAAAACCCTCCCAGTTGAATTCTAAGGAATCACCTGCAGAGTCTGCACTGGTTGCCAGTTTCTCAAAGGATTATTTTAAAAATTTTGACACTGGCTCATAAAGCAATCAATGGGCAAGGACTCGCCTACTTGATAAAATGATTTAGTCGCTACTCTCCCAATCGACTCCTGCGCTCTGCCGCTCAACATCTGCTGCAGGTTCCACGCTTCCGGCTCACCCGGCTGGGAGGGCAATCAGTGGCGGTGAAGGCCGCTTTGGCCTGGAATGAGCTTCCTCTATCCCTGCGAGCTACCTTGAATTTTGGTTCTTTTAAAAAAGCGTTGAAAACCCATCTATTTCGGCAGGCCTTCTAGTTTTTTTCTTTGTAGTGTTGGCTGTTTAATCTGTTTCTTCATCTTCGCGCCAGGATACTCCAGCAGTAATTGAGCGCGTTACAAAACAGCATAACATAACATAACACTGTCAGTAACCTGCTCCTTCAAGCAATTGCACATTTTTGTCACACTTTCTCTGCCGGCTATAGAGATTTCTCTGTGCTCCTGACAGGTATGGAAAAAAACTTATATTTGAATTACTAATCTCCGATCCTGCAGCAGCACACTTGAATGCCCATAAGGCCAATAGACCCGATGCAGGCCACAACAGAAGTAGATTGGAGAAATACATTCTCTTGATTATTTTTTTAATCTCCCATTTTCTTCTGCCAGAATGTTGGCACGCATGCGTGGTGGCCATCAACACAAGTTTTTTTTTTTTTTTAAATCTTTTTTTGAAACTCTTTTTATCAACAATGCTCATTCTGATTGACATATCCATTCATTGGTCACAGTGCATCAGACAAATAGGCAGTGTAAAGCATAAAGAATAATCACATTTAGCCAGCATCAGGACAATCAAAATAAAACCCATTACCCCAGGCGTCCGCCATTCCCCTGTATCTTCTCCAAGGCACCCAGATCTTCTTCCATTTTTTGAGGGAACCCCTGCTCCTATAAATGGTCTCCTCTGCCCTCTGACACCAGTCAAGGTCTCGCTCCCATTGGTCCCACTGCGGAGGAGCCGCCGCCCCCCAGGCCTTGGCAATGTTCCTTTTTGCCACTTCCGCCGCCATGGCCAACGAGAGATCCCGATATCTGGTCCAATCGATAGGCCCCTTTATCATTAAAAGCAGCCATTTGGGTTCCCTCGGAACCGGAGATACCACCACCTCTGCCATTATGTCTGTGACCTTGGTCCAAAAGGGGACAATCTCCGGGCAATCCCAAAGTATGTGGTAGAAGGACCCTTCCCCTCCAAATCCCCGCACGCACGAAGAGGACTGGCAACCCCCCAGTATACAGCAGGGTGTGGGGGTAGTCCACGCGGTGCAGAATTTTAAGTTGCACCAGTCGGAACCGGACCCTAATTGCAATTTCCCGTGGGCTCTGCAGGGCGTCCTGCCAATTGTCGTCTATCAAGGGACCCAAGTCACGCTCCCAGGTTGCCCTCAATGACACCAACGGGTCAGGCACGTTGTTTATTAACTTGTGATAGATTGTGGACGTGGACTTGTCCAGAATGGGATTAAGCAGTAATCGATCCTCCATGGGGGAATATTCAGAGACTGAGGCGCCCCCGCGAATACGGGAACAGCGCGTGTGTACAAGGCGTATGTAATGATAGCGCTGCAAGTCCTGTAAATCGTATTCCTTCTGCAAATATGCAAACGAGCGTGGGGCGTCCACTTTCCACACATCCCCAAGTAATCAATGCCAATGAGCTTCCAGCCCCTCAAGCCCGCCAATCTAGCCACCTCACTCATCTGCTCCCCAATTCACAAGGGAGTCCGACCCATCAGGGATCCCGTTCACCCTAGGAATTGATTTGCTTCTCTCCAACATTGGACTACTACTCCGGTATGAGAGGGCCAATCAGTGCGTGTCTGCTTGGTGTACAGTAGAGACTCGCAATTCCCTCCGGGCATCATGAAACGATCTACTCTATAGACCGGCTCAGCCCTATCTGTATACACCCAGTCGTTCACCACCTGTAGCTGGGATGCCCATTAATATAGCTGCACGTCCGGCAGGGCCAGCCCACCGTCGCATACCCCCGTGTCAGTTTGAGCAGCGCAATCCGAGGGGTGCCCCAGTCCCAAAGAAGCGTCCGCACAACCTGAGATATTCGTTTGAAGAATCCCGGCGAGATTTAATACGCATGTTCTGCAGGATGTATAAAAGGCGGGGTAATGCCAACATTTTGAACATCGCGGCCTTACCCATCATGGACAGAAGCAGAGTGCGCCAGTGGCTTACATCTGTGAAAAGGCGCTTCAACTGGGACTTAAGGTTTTTGGTCAAAAACTCTGCTTAGTCTCTGGTGATAAACACCCCTAAGTACCTGAAACCATCACTGTCCACCACCGCCGGACATCTAGACGGTAACCGCGGAGGAGGACCCGAGAGGGGAAAGATAACTGATTTCGCCCAGTTGTTTCTGTAGCCTGAGTAGCTCCCAAAGAGCTCGAAGAGGAGGAGTGCCTGCGCCATAGACTGGTAGGGCCTAGCCATATAGAGCACGATGTCGTCAGCATAAAGGCTAATACGCTCCTCCCAGTCATCGACAGAAGTCAGGCCCCAGAATGAGCAGTCCCTTCTGACCCAATGAGTCAATGGCTCCAATGCCAAGGCGAACAGAAGGGGGGACAGCGGGCATCCCTGTGTTGTACCCCGCGGAGCTGGAAGGCTCTGTAGACAGTACTATTCACCCATACCCGCGCCAATGGCTGTTCATACAAAAGGCGCCGCACCCAGCTACAAAAGATCGGCCCGAAGCCCAGTCTCCGCAGGACCATGAAGAGGTATGGCCACTCAATACTATCGAACGCCATTGATGCGTCCAGCGCCATCAATGCCATCTGTGTGTCCCCAATACCCTCCGTCATGTACAGTACGCCATACAGACGTCGCAAGTTATGCCTGGTACTTCTTCGCAGCATGAATCCTGACTTATCTACGTGTACCAGGTCAGGCAGTAGCGGGAGCAACCTATCTGCCAGGACCTTTGCTAATTCCTTCGCCTCCACATTTATGAGTGAGTTCGGCCGGTAAGAGGAGCAGAAATCAACCAGTTTGTCATCCTTGTGAATAACCACAATCGTGGCCTCTCTCTGATCCGGTGGTAACAAGCCTACCTGGCGTGCCTCTAGGTACATTCATAAAAGGGGCCCTGTAACAATGTTCGATTGTCTCTTAAAAATCTCAACCGGAAGCCCGTTGGGATACTGCGCCTTGCCAGACTGCAGGGAGACTATCTCCTCTCCGGACAAAGCAGTCTCTAGAGCATCACTCCGAGACTGCGACAGAGTGGGAAGCGCAAAGTCGCAGAGGAATTCCTGACAATCCTGCTCTGTCCTGGTGCATACCAGGTTATATACCTCCTCAAGGTGCGTCACAAACGCCTCTGCAATGTCAGTACTGGTGGTCACAAGAGCGCCTGACTTATCCCGCACTGCCGCCACCCAGGAGCGCTCTCTATCTCTATGTTGCAGCCGCGCTACGAGCTATAAGGCTTTGTCTCCGACATCATATATATGGTGTTGTGTGGCCAGGGCAAAGGCCCACTCCTCGCCCTCCGCTAGGGCCCTAAGCTCTTTCTGCTTTAGCGCCAGAGCGTGGCGACTCTCTAGTGAGGACACAGCACCCTCCTCCCTCTCCAGCTCCGTGATTTCGTCCTCTATCCTCCTGATCCATAAGGATTCCTCCTTCTTTTTGGCTCCAATCAGGGCCTGTGCCTGCCCCCTCAAGACAGTCTTGTAAGCCTCCCATAGTACAATATGTGATGCTACTGATTCCTGGTTTTCCTGAAAGTAGAGCTGGGAGCCCTCCCTGAGCTTATCGCTTAGCTTATCATCACAGAAGTGCCATGGGTCTGTCCGCAGGAACATGGCCTTATTGACAACTGGCCCTCTCAAGATTGCACTCACTGGCGAGTGGTCGGAGAGACCCCTAGCCATGATTTGGGGGTCCGAAAAGTCCCCTACTTTATCAGTAAATGTCAAGAGGTGATCCAACCTAGAGAAGGACCCGTGCCTGGCCGAGTAGAATGTGTATTGTCTCACGGAGGGATGATGTACCCGCCATAAGTCGCTCAGGCCAAAAGAATCCATGAAACCCTGCAGACCCAACTTCCCCCAGTAGCTCTGCCCCCCACCTGATCTGTCAGGATCAGCTGAGCGTCCCCAGAGGAAGAGTCGCCAAGAAGGAGCCCAGTCGTGTATAGGTCGCTGAGTGTAGGGTCGGCGTGACATAACAAGAACAAAAAAAAAACGTCCGTCCCTCCAATCCTCCCGCCACTGCCACCATGCATCCCGAATCGTCTGTCCACTTCCCAGAGAGTACTATAGGAAAGGTCTTACGTATGAGAAAGCCCAGCCCCCTGGAGCCAGACGTGAAGCCCGAGTAGGCAGCCATTTTGTACCCAAAACGGTCCAATGCCTGGCATCTGTTACCCCGCAAATGCGTCTACTGCAGGAGAATCACATCAGGGGAGTGTCGTCAACACAAAGTTGACATCTGCCTGGTGTTTTTAACACCCACCTATGTGCAGCGCTCTGAAATCTTATCGCTATGTAGAGAGCGAGAGACAGTGAAACCAGTTGCACTCTCCCACCATCAATAGTTACACACAATAGCAACTGGCATTGACAATGAGATAGGATGAAGAAAGAAATTGGAGCCTACCATGACAAGAGATGCTCTGTCTTAACCTCTTGAAAATCCAGAGATACTGGATTACACACCTCATTCACTTATCCTGACATCATGCTTCATCAAATAAAAAAAAATCAAAAGAAGGTTTTATTCGATTGTTATATCAGACAATCATGAAAGCACATTGCAAAAAGAGACAATACATTTTTAATTACATACAATAAAAATTCCGTTAAAATATTAATTAAAATGGTATTAAACTAACATAGCCCTCTTTCATATAAAACAATTAAGTGAGCATACATTTCCTTTGGCTCATCACTTTCCTCTAGAAGATTGCTATCCTAAAAACACTATACTCGTTGTCCAGGTGTTGTAATGCCAAAAAAAGCAGGTCGGCACTGTCGAAGTCTGAACCACTTTAAAATGGGTACTAAATACTTACTCCTCACGTGGGAATAACATTTACAAACAAGCATTTACAATGCAATGGTCTCGGCATCATTAAAGGTGGAGCTATTGGCATTGCTCATGACATTTCTTTTTTTTCTTTAAATCATAAATAGATGGCATTGTCATTTACATTGCCAATACACAGCACTCTGCACTCAACAGCACACACCACTCTGCACCTGCACTCACTGCTCTGCACACTCACTCTGCACTCACTACTCTGCATTCCGCACTCACTACTCACTGCTCTGCACTCACTGCTCTGCACTCACTGCTCTGCACTCACTGCTCTGCACTCACTACTCACTACTCTGCACTCTATGCTCTGCACTCACTGCTCTGCACTCACTGCTCTGCACTCACTGCTCTGCACTCACTACTCACTACTCTGCACTCACTACTCACTACTCTGCACTCACTGCTCTGCACTCACAGCTCTGCACTCACTACTCACTACTCTGCACTCACTGCTCTGCACTCACTGCTCTGCACTCACTGCTCTGCACTCACTACTCACTACTCTGCACTCACTACTCACTACTCTGCACTCACTACTCACTACTCTGCACTCACTACTCACTACTCTGCACTCACTACTCACTACTCTGCACTCACTACTCTGCACTCACTACTCACTACTCTGCACTCACTACTCTGCACTCACTACTCTGCACTCACTACTCTGCACTCACTACTCTGCACTCACTACTCTGCACTCACTACTCTGCAATCTGCACTCACTACTCTGCAATCTGCACTCACTACTCTGCACTCACTACTCTGCACTCACTACTCACTACTCTGCACTCACTACTCACTACTCTGCACTCACTACTCACTACTCTGCACTCACTACTCACTACTCTGCACTCACTACTCTCTACTCTGCACTCACTACTCACTACTCTGCACTCACTACCTACTACTCACTACTCTGCACTCACTACTCACTACTCTGCACTCACTACTCTGCACTCACTACTCACTACTCTGCACTCACTACTCACTACTCTGCACTCACTACTCACTACTCTGCACTCACTACTCACTACTCACTACTCTGCACTCACTACTCTGCACTCACTACTCTGCACTCACTACTCACTACTCTGCACTCACTACTCTCTACTCTGCACTCACTACTCTGCACTCACTACCTACTACTCACTACTCTGCACTCAATACTCACTACTCTGCACTCACTACTCACTACTCTGCACTCACTACTCACTACTCACTACTCTGCACTCACTACTCACTACTCTGCACTCACTACTCACTACTCTGCACTCACTACTCACTACTCTGCACTCACTACTCATTACTCACTACTCTGCACTCACTACTCTGCACTCACTACTCTGCACTCACTACTCACTACTCTGCACTCACTACTCACTACTCTGCACTCACTACTCACTACTCTGCACTCACTACTCACTACTCTGCACTCACTACTCACTACTCACTACTCTGCACTCACTACTCTGCACTCACTACTCACTACTCTGCACTCACTACTCACTACTCTGCACTCACTACTCTCTACTCTGCACTCACTACTCACTACCCTGCACTCACTACCTACTACTCACTACTCTGCACTCACTACTCACTACTCTGCACTCACTACTCTGCACTCACTACTCACTACTCTGCACTCACTACTCAATACTCACTACTCTGCACTCACTACTCACTACTCTGCACTCACTACTCACTACTCACTACTCTGCACTCACTACTCTGCACTCACTACTCACTACTCTGCACTCACTACTCACTACTCTGCACTCACTACTCTCTACTCTGCACTCACTACTCACTACTCTGCACTCACTACCTACTACTCACTACTCTGCACTCACTACTCACTACTCTGCACTCACTACTCTGCACTCACTACTCACTACTCTGCACTCACTACTCACTACTCACTACTCTGAACTCACTATTCACTATTCTGCACTCACTACTCACTACTCTGCACTCACTACTCTGCACTCACTACTCTGCACTCACTACTCTGCACTCACTACTCACTACTCTGCACTCACTACTCACTACTCTGCACTCACTACTCTGCACTCACTACTCTGCACTCACTACTCTGCACTCACTACTCTGCACTCACTACTCACTACTCTGCACTCACTACTCACTACTCACTACTCTGCACTCACTACTCACTACTCACTACTCTGCACTCACTACTCACTACTCTGCACTCACTACTCTGCACTCACTACTCACTACTCTGCACTCACTACTCACTACTCTGCACTCACTACTCACTACTCTGCACTCACTACTCTGCACTCACTACTCTGCACTCACTACTCTGCACTCACTACTCACTACTCTGGACTCCCTACTCACTACTCATTACTCTGCACTCACTACTCACTACTCTGCATTCACTACTCACTACTCACTACTCTGCACTCACTACTCACTACTCTGCACTCACTACTCTGCACTCACTACTCTGCACTCACTACTCACTACTCTGCACTCACTACTCACTACTCTGCACTCTACACTCACTACTCACTACTCATTACTCTGCACTCACTACTCACTACTCTGCACTCACTACTCACTACTCTGCACTCACTACTCACTGCTCTGCACTCACTACTCTGCACTCACTACTCACTACTCTGCTCTCACTACTCTGCACTCACTACTCACTACTCTGCACTCACTACTCACTACCCTGCACTCACTACTCACTACCCTGCACTCACTACTCACTACTCTGCACTCACTACTCACTACTCTGCACTCACTACTCTGCAATTTGCACTCACTACTCTGCAACCACTACTCACTACTCACTACTCTGCACTCACTACTCACTACTCTGCACTCGCTACTCTGCACTCACTACTCTGCACTCACTACTCTGCACTCACTACTCACTACTCTGCACTCACTACTCTGCAATGTGCACTCACTACTCACTACTCTGCACTCACTACTCTGCACTCACTACTCTGCACTCACTACTCACTACTCTGCACTCACTACTCACTACTCTGCACTCACTACTCTGAACTCACTACTCTGCACTCACTACTCACTACTCTGCACTCACTACTCTGCACTCAATACTCTGCACTCACTACTCTGCACTCACTACTCACAACTCTGCACTCACTACTCACTACTCTGCACTCACTACTCACTACTCTGCACTCACTATGCTGCACTCACTACTCACTACTCTGCACTCACTACTCTGCACTCACTACTCACTACTCTGCACTCACTACTCTGCACTCACTACTCACTACTTTGCACTCACTACTCACTACTCTGCACTCACTACTCTGCACTCACTACTCTGCACTCACTACTCACTACTCTGCACTCACTACTCACTACTCACTTCTCTGCACCCACTACTCTGCACTCACTACTCTGCACTCACTACTCTGCAATGTGCACTCACTACTCACTACTCTGCAACCACTACTCACTACTCTGCACTCACTACTCTGCACTCACTACTCTGCACTCACTACTCTGCACTCACTACTCTGCACTCACTACCACTCACTACTCTGCACTCACTACTCACTACTCTGCACTCACTACTCACTACTCACTACTCTGCACTCTGCACTCACTACTCACTACTCTCTACTCTGCACTCTGCACTCACTACTCACTACTCTGCACTCACTACTCTGCACTCACTACTCACTGCTCTGCACTCACTACTCTGCACTCACTACTCACTACTCTGCTCTCACTACTCTGCACTCACTACTCACTACTCTGCACTCACTACTCACTACCCTGCACTCACTACTCACTACCCTGCACTCACTACTCACTACTCTGCACTCACTACTCACTACTCTGCACTCACTACTCACTACTCTGCACTCACTACTCTGCAATTTGCACTCACTACTCTGCAACCACTACTCACTACTCACTACTCTGCACTCACTACTCACTACTCTGCACTCACTACTCTGCACTCACTACTCTGCACTCACTACTCACTACTCTGCACTCACTACTCTGCAATGTGCACTCACTACTCACTACTCTGCACTCACTACTCTGCACTCACTACTCTGCACTCACTACTCACTACTCTGCACTCACTACTCACTACTCTGCACTCACTACTCACTACTCTGCACTCACTACTCACTACTCTGCACTCACTACTCTGCACTCACTACTCTGCACTCACTACTCTGCACTCACTACTCACTACTCTGCACTCACTACTCACTACTCTGCACTCACTACTCTGCACTCACTACTCTGCACTCACTACTCTGCACTCACTACTCACTACTCTGCACTCCCTACTCACTACTCACTACTCTGCACTCACTACTCACTACTCTGCACTCACTACTCACTACTCACTACTCTGCACTCACTACTCACTACTCTGCACTCACTACTCTGCACTCACTACTCACTACTCTGCTCTCACTACTCACTACTCTGCACTCTACACTCACTACTCACTACTCTGCACTCTGCACTCACTACTCACTACTCTGCACTCACTACTCACTACTCTGCACTCACTACTCACTGCTCTGCCCTCACTACTCTGCACTCACTACTCACTACTCTGCTCTCACTACTCTGCACTCACTACTCACTACTCTGCACTCACTACTCACTACTCTGCACTCACTACTCACTACTCTGCACTCACTACTCTGCAATTTGCACTCACTACTCTGCAACCACTACTCACTACTCACTACTCTGCACTCACTACTCACTACTCTGCACTCACTACTCTGCACTCACTACTCTGCACTCACTACTCACTACTCTGCACTCACTACTCTGCAATGTGCACTCACTACTCACTACTCTGCACTCACTACTCTGCACTCACTACTCTGCACTCACTACTCACTACTCTGCACTCACTACTCACTACTCTGCACTCACTACTCTGCACTCACTACTCTGCACTCACTACTCTGCACTCACTACTCTGCACTCACTACTCACTACTCTGCACTCACTACTCACTACTCTGCACTCACTACTCTGAACTCACTACTCACTACTCTGCACTCACTACTCACTACTCTGCACTCACTACTCACTACTCTGCACTCACTACTCTGCACTCAATACTCTGCACTCACTACTCTGCACTCACTACTCACAACTCTGCACTCACTACTCACTACTCTGCACTCACTACTCACTACTCTGCACTCACTATGCTGCACTCACTACTCACTACTCTGCACTCACTACTCTGCACTCACTACTCACTACTCTGCACTCACTACTCTGCACTCACTACTCACTACTTTGCACTCACTACTCACTACTCTGCACTCACTACTCTGCACTCACTACTCTGCACTCACTACTCTGCACTCACTACTCACTACTCTGCACTCACTACTCACTACTCTGCACTCACTACTCACTACTCACTACTCTGCACCCACTACTCTGCACTCACTACTCTGCACTCACTACTCTGCAATGTGCACTCACTACTCACTACTCTGCAACCACTACTCACTACTCTGCACTCACTACTCTGCACTCACTACTCTGCACTCACTACTCACTACTCTGCACTCACTATGCTGCACTCACTACTCACTACTCTGCACTCACTACTCTGCACTCACTACTCACTACTCTGCACTCACTACTCTGCACTCACTACTCACTACTTTGCACTCACTACTCACTACTCTGCACTCACTACTCTGCACTCACTACTCTGCACTCACTACTCTGCACTCACTACTCACTACTCTGCACTCACTACTCACTACTCTGCACTCACTACTCACTACTCACTACTCTGCACCCACTACTCTGCACTCACTACTCTGCACTCACTACTCTGCAATGTGCACTCACTACTCACTACTCTGCAACCACTACTCACTACTCTGCACTCACTACTCTGCACTCACTACTCTGCACTCACTACTCTGCACTCACTACTCTGCACTCACTACCACTCACTACTCTGCACTCACTACTCACTACTCTGCACTCACTACTCACTACTCTGCACTCACTACTCACTACTCACTACTCTGCACTCTGCACTCACTACTCACTACTCTCTACTCTGCACTCTGCACTCACTACTCACTACTCTGCACTCACTACTCTGCACTCACTACTCACTGCTCTGCACTCACTACTCTGCACTCACTACTCACTACTCTGCTCTCACTACTCTGCACTCACTACTCTGCACTCACTACTCACTACCCTGCACTCACTACACACTACCCTGCACTCACTACTTACTACTCTGCACTCACTACTCACTACTCTGCACTCACTACTCACTACTCTGCACTCACTACTCACTACTCTGCACTCACTACTCTGCAATTTGCACTCACTACTCTGCAACCACTACTCACTACTCACTACTCTGCACTCACTACTCACTACTCTGCACTCACTACTCTGCACTCACTACTCTGCACTCACTACTCTGCACTCACTACTCACTACTCTGCACTCACTACTCTGCAATGTGCACTCACTACTCACTACTCTGCACTCACTACTCTGCACTCACTACTCTGCACTCACTACTAACTACTCTGCACTCACTACTCACTACTCTGCACTCACTACTCTGCACTCACTACTCACTACTCTGCACTCACTACTCACTACTCTGCACTCACTACTCTGCACTCACTACTCTGCACTCACTACTCTGCACTCACTACTCACTACTCTGCACTCACTACTCACTACTCTGCACTCACTACTCACTACTCTGCACTCACTACTCTGCACTCACTACTCTGCACTCACTACTCTGCACTCACTACTCTGCACTCACTACTCACTACTCTGCACTCCCTACTCACTACTCACTACTCTGCACTCACTACTCACTACTCTGCACTCACTACTCACTACTCACTACTCTGCACTCACTACTCACTACTCTGCACTCACTACTCTGCACTCACTACTCTGCACTCACTACTCACTACTCTGCTCTCACTACTCACTACTCTGCACTCTACACTCACTACTCACTACTCTGCACTCTGCACTCACTACTCACTACTCTGCACTCACTACTCACTACTCTGCACTCACTACTCACTGCTCTGCCCTCACTACTCTGCACTCACTACTCACTACTCTGCTCTCACTACTCTGCACTCACTACTCACTACTCTGCACTCACTACTCACTACCCTGCACTCACTACTCACTACCCTGCACTCACTACTCACTACTCTGCACTCACTACTCACTACTCTGCACTCACTACTCACTACTCTGCACTCACTACTCTGCAATTTGCACTCACTACTCTGCAACCACTACTCACTACTCACTACTCTGCACTCACTACTCACTACTCTGCACTCACTACTCTGCACTCACTACTCTGCACTCACTACTCACTACTCTGCACTCACTACTCTGCAATGTGCACTCACTACTCACTACTCTGCACTCACTACTCTGCACTCACTACTCACTACTCTGCACTCACTACTCACTACTCTGCACTCACTACTCTGCACTCACTACTCTGCACTCACTACTCACTACTCTGCACTCACTACTCACTACTCTGCACTCACTACTCTGAACTCACTACTCACTACTCTGCACTCACTACTCACTACTCTGCACTCACTACTCACTACTCTGCACTCACTACTCTGCACTCAATACTCTGCACTCACTACTCTGCACTCACTACTCACAACTCTGCACTCACTACTCACTACTCTGCACTCACTACTCACTACTCTGCACTCACTATGCTGCACTCACTACTCACTACTCTGCACTCACTATGCTGCACTCACTACTCACTACTCTGCACTCACTACTCTGCACTCACTACTCACTACTCTGCACTCACTACTCTGCACTCACTACCACTCACTACTCTGCACTCACTACTCACTACTCTGCACTCACTACTCACTACTCTGCACTCACTACTCACTACTCACTACTCTGCACTCTGCACTCACTACTCACTACTCTCTACTCTGCACTCTGCACTCACTACTCACTACTCACTACTCTGCACTCACTACTCTGCACTCACTACTCACTGCTCTGCACTCACTACTCTGCACTCACTACTCACTACTCTGCTCTCACTACTCTGCACTCACTACTCACTACTCTGCACTCACTACTCACTACCCTGCACTCACTACTCACTACCCTGCACTCACTACTCACTACTCTGCACTCACTACTCACTACTCTGCACTCACTACTCACTACTCTGCACTCACTACTCACTACTCTGCACTCACTACTCTGCAATTTGCACTCACTACTCTGCAACCACTACTCACTACTCACTACTCTGCACTCACTACTCACTACTCTGCACTCACTACTCTGCACTCACTACTCTGCACTCACTACTCTGCACTCACTACTCACTACTCTGCACTCACTACTCTGCAATGTGCACTCACTACTCACTACTCTGCACTCACTACTCTGCACTCACTACTCACTACCCTGCACTCACTACTCACTACTCTGCACTCACTACTCTGCACTCACTACTCTGCACTCACTACTCTGTACTCACTACTCTGCACTCACTACTCACTACTCTGCACTCACTACTCTGCACTCACTACTCTGAACTCACTACTCACTACTCTGCACTCACTACTCACTACTCTGCACTCACTACTCACTACTCTGCACTCACTACTCTGCACTCACTACTCTGCACTCACTACTCTGCACTCACTACTCACTACTCTGCACTCACTACTCACTACTCTGCACTCACTACTCACTACTCACTACTCTGCAACCACTACTCTGCACTCACTACTCTGCACTCACTACTCTGCAATGTGCACTCACTACTCACTACTCTGCAACCACTACTCACTACTCTGCACTCACTACTCTGCACTCACTACTCTGCACTCACTACTCTGCACTCACTACCACTCACTACTCTGCACTCACTACTCACTACTCTGCACTCACTACTCACTACTCTGCACTCACTACTCACTACTCACTACTCTGCACTCTGCACTCACTACTCACTACTCTCTACTCTGCACTCTGCACTCACTACTCACTACTCTGCACTCACTCACTACTCTGCACTCACTACTCACTACTCTGCACTCACTACTCTGCACTCACTACTCACTACTCTGCACTCACTACTCACTACTCTGCACTCACTACTCTGCACTCACTACTCACTACTCTGCACTCACTACTCCGCACTCACTACTCTGCATTCCGCACTCACTACTCACTGCTCTGCACTCACTGCTCTGCACTCACTGCTCTGCACTCACTGCTCTGCACTCACTACTCACTACTCTGCACTCTATGCTCTGCACTCACTGCTCTGCACTCACTGCTCTGCACTCACTGCTCTGCACTCACTACTCACTACTCTGCACTCACTACTCACTACTCTGCACTCACTGCTCTGCACTCACTGCTCTGCACTCACTACTCACTACTCTGCACTCACTGCTCTGCACTCACTGCTCTGCACTCACTGCTCTGCACTCACTACTCACTACTCTGCACTCACTACTCACTACTCTGCACTCACTACTCACTACTCTGCACTCACTACTCACTACTCTGCACTCACTACTCACTACTCTGCACTCACTACTCTGCACTCACTACTCACTACTCTGCACTCACTACTCTGCACTCACTACTCTGCACTCACTACTCTGCACTCACTACTCTGCACTCACTACTCTGCACTCACTACTCTGCACTCACTACTCTGCAATCTGCACTCACTACTCTGCAATCTGCACTCACTACTCTGCACTCACTACTCTGCACTCACTACTCACTACTCTGCACTCACTACTCACTACTCTGGACTCCCTACTCACTACTCATTACTCTGCACTCACTACTCACTACTCTGCATTCACTACTCACTACTCACTACTCTGCACTCACTACTCACTACTCTGCACTCACTACTCTGCACTCACTACTCTGCACTCACTACTCACTACTCTGCACTCACTACTCACTACTCTGCACTCTACACTCACTACTCACTACTCATTACTCTGCACTCACTACTCACTACTCTGCACTCACTACTCACTACTCTGCACTCACTACTCACTGCTCTGCACTCACTACTCTGCACTCACTACTCACTACTCTGCTCTCACTACTCTGCACTCACTACTCACTACTCTGCACTCACTACTCACTACCCTGCACTCACTACTCACTACCCTGCACTCACTACTCACTACTCTGCACTCACTACTCACTACTCTGCACTCACTACTCTGCAATTTGCACTCACTACTCTGCAACCACTACTCACTACTCACTACTCTGCACTCACTACTCACTACTCTGCACTCGCTACTCTGCACTCACTACTCTGCACTCACTACTCTGCACTCACTACTCACTACTCTGCACTCACTACTCTGCAATGTGCACTCACTACTCACTACTCTGCACTCACTACTCTGCACTCACTACTCTGCACTCACTACTCACTACTCTGCACTCACTACTCACTACTCTGCACTCACTACTCTGAACTCACTACTCTGCACTCACTACTCACTACTCTGCACTCACTACTCTGCACTCAATACTCTGCACTCACTACTCTGCACTCACTACTCACAACTCTGCACTCACTACTCACTACTCTGCACTCACTACTCACTACTCTGCACTCACTATGCTGCACTCACTACTCACTACTCTGCACTCACTACTCTGCACTCACTACTCACTACTCTGCACTCACTACTCTGCACTCACTACTCACTACTTTGCACTCACTACTCACTACTCTGCACTCACTACTCTGCACTCACTACTCTGCACTCACTACTCACTACTCTGCACTCACTACTCACTACTCACTTCTCTGCACCCACTACTCTGCACTCACTACTCTGCACTCACTACTCTGCAATGTGCACTCACTACTCACTACTCTGCAACCACTACTCACTACTCTGCACTCACTACTCTGCACTCACTACTCTGCACTCACTACTCTGCACTCACTACTCTGCACTCACTACCACTCACTACTCTGCACTCACTACTCACTACTCTGCACTCACTACTCACTACTCACTACTCTGCACTCTGCACTCACTACTCACTACTCTCTACTCTGCACTCTGCACTCACTACTCACTACTCTGCACTCACTACTCTGCACTCACTACTCACTGCTCTGCACTCACTACTCTGCACTCACTACTCACTACTCTGCTCTCACTACTCTGCACTCACTACTCACTACTCTGCACTCACTACTCACTACCCTGCACTCACTACTCACTACCCTGCACTCACTACTCACTACTCTGCACTCACTACTCACTACTCTGCACTCACTACTCACTACTCTGCACTCACTACTCTGCAATTTGCACTCACTACTCTGCAACCACTACTCACTACTCACTACTCTGCACTCACTACTCACTACTCTGCACTCACTACTCTGCACTCACTACTCTGCACTCACTACTCACTACTCTGCACTCACTACTCTGCAATGTGCACTCACTACTCACTACTCTGCACTCACTACTCTGCACTCACTACTCTGCACTCACTACTCACTACTCTGCACTCACTACTCACTACTCTGCACTCACTACTCACTACTCTGCACTCACTACTCACTACTCTGCACTCACTACTCTGCACTCACTACTCTGCACTCACTACTCTGCACTCACTACTCACTACTCTGCACTCACTACTCACTACTCTGCACTCACTACTCTGCACTCACTACTCTGCACTCACTACTCTGCACTCACTACTCACTACTCTGCACTCCCTACTCACTACTCACTACTCTGCACTCACTACTCACTACTCTGCACTCACTACTCACTACTCACTACTCTGCACTCACTACTCACTACTCTGCACTCACTACTCTGCACTCACTACTCACTACTCTGCTCTCACTACTCACTACTCTGCACTCTACACTCACTACTCACTACTCTGCACTCTGCACTCACTACTCACTACTCTGCACTCACTACTCACTACTCTGCACTCACTACTCACTGCTCTGCCCTCACTACTCTGCACTCACTACTCACTACTCTGCTCTCACTACTCTGCACTCACTACTCACTACTCTGCACTCACTACTCACTACTCTGCACTCACTACTCACTACTCTGCACTCACTACTCTGCAATTTGCACTCACTACTCTGCAACCACTACTCACTACTCACTACTCTGCACTCACTACTCACTACTCTGCACTCACTACTCTGCACTCACTACTCTGCACTCACTACTCACTACTCTGCACTCACTACTCTGCAATGTGCACTCACTACTCACTACTCTGCACTCACTACTCTGCACTCACTACTCTGCACTCACTACTCACTACTCTGCACTCACTACTCACTACTCTGCACTCACTACTCTGCACTCACTACTCTGCACTCACTACTCTGCACTCACTACTCTGCACTCACTACTCACTACTCTGCACTCACTACTCACTACTCTGCACTCACTACTCTGAACTCACTACTCACTACTCTGCACTCACTACTCACTACTCTGCACTCACTACTCACTACTCTGCACTCACTACTCTGCACTCAATACTCTGCACTCACTACTCTGCACTCACTACTCACAACTCTGCACTCACTACTCACTACTCTGCACTCACTACTCACTACTCTGCACTCACTATGCTGCACTCACTACTCACTACTCTGCACTCACTACTCTGCACTCACTACTCACTACTCTGCACTCACTACTCTGCACTCACTACTCACTACTTTGCACTCACTACTCACTACTCTGCACTCACTACTCTGCACTCACTACTCTGCACTCACTACTCTGCACTCACTACTCACTACTCTGCACTCACTACTCACTACTCTGCACTCACTACTCACTACTCACTACTCTGCACCCACTACTCTGCACTCACTACTCTGCACTCACTACTCTGCAATGTGCACTCACTACTCACTACTCTGCAACCACTACTCACTACTCTGCACTCACTACTCTGCACTCACTACTCTGCACTCACTACTCACTACTCTGCACTCACTATGCTGCACTCACTACTCACTACTCTGCACTCACTACTCTGCACTCACTACTCACTACTCTGCACTCACTACTCTGCACTCACTACTCACTACTTTGCACTCACTACTCACTACTCTGCACTCACTACTCTGCACTCACTACTCTGCACTCACTACTCTGCACTCACTACTCACTACTCTGCACTCACTACTCACTACTCTGCACTCACTACTCACTACTCACTACTCTGCACCCACTACTCTGCACTCACTACTCTGCACTCACTACTCTGCAATGTGCACTCACTACTCACTACTCTGCAACCACTACTCACTACTCTGCACTCACTACTCTGCACTCACTACTCTGCACTCACTACTCTGCACTCACTACTCTGCACTCACTACCACTCACTACTCTGCACTCACTACTCACTACTCTGCACTCACTACTCACTACTCTGCACTCACTACTCACTACTCACTACTCTGCACTCTGCACTCACTACTCACTACTCTCTACTCTGCACTCTGCACTCACTACTCACTACTCTGCACTCACTACTCTGCACTCACTACTCACTGCTCTGCACTCACTACTCTGCACTCACTACTCACTACTCTGCTCTCACTACTCTGCACTCACTACTCTGCACTCACTACTCACTACCCTGCACTCACTACACACTACCCTGCACTCACTACTTACTACTCTGCACTCACTACTCACTACTCTGCACTCACTACTCACTACTCTGCACTCACTACTCACTACTCTGCACTCACTACTCTGCAATTTGCACTCACTACTCTGCAACCACTACTCACTACTCACTACTCTGCACTCACTACTCACTACTCTGCACTCACTACTCTGCACTCACTACTCTGCACTCACTACTCTGCACTCACTACTCACTACTCTGCACTCACTACTCTGCAATGTGCACTCACTACTCACTACTCTGCACTCACTACTCTGCACTCACTACTCTGCACTCACTACTAACTACTCTGCACTCACTACTCACTACTCTGCACTCACTACTCTGCACTCACTACTCACTACTCTGCACTCACTACTCACTACTCTGCACTCACTACTCTGCACTCACTACTCTGCACTCACTACTC
This sequence comes from Lissotriton vulgaris, assembly GCF_964263255.1. Lineage (NCBI taxonomy): Eukaryota > Metazoa > Chordata > Amphibia > Caudata > Salamandridae > Lissotriton > Lissotriton vulgaris. The sequence continues at coordinate 1,981,722,087 of NC_141687.1, read as the reverse complement.
TGCACTCACTACTCACTACTCTGCACTCACTACTCACTACTCTGCACTCACTACTCACTACTCTGCACTCACTACTCTGCACTCACTACTCTGCACTCACTACTCTGCACTCACTACTCTGCACTCACTACTCACTACTCTGCACTCCCTACTCACTACTCACTACTCTGCACTCACTACTCACTACTCTGCACTCACTACTCACTACTCACTACTCTGCACTCACTACTCACTACTCTGCACTCACTACTCTGCACTCACTACTCTGCACTCACTACTCACTACTCTGCTCTCACTACTCACTACTCTGCACTCTACACTCACTACTCACTACTCTGCACTCTGCACTCACTACTCACTACTCTGCACTCACTACTCACTACTCTGCACTCACTACTCACTGCTCTGCCCTCACTACTCTGCACTCACTACTCACTACTCTGCTCTCACTACTCTGCACTCACTACTCACTACTCTGCACTCACTACTCACTACCCTGCACTCACTACTCACTACCCTGCACTCACTACTCACTACTCTGCACTCACTACTCACTACTCTGCACTCACTACTCACTACTCTGCACTCACTACTCTGCAATTTGCACTCACTACTCTGCAACCACTACTCACTACTCACTACTCTGCACTCACTACTCACTACTCTGCACTCACTACTCTGCACTCACTACTCTGCACTCACTACTCACTACTCTGCACTCACTACTCTGCAATGTGCACTCACTACTCACTACTCTGCACTCACTACTCTGCACTCACTACTCACTACTCTGCACTCACTACTCACTACTCTGCACTCACTACTCTGCACTCACTACTCTGCACTCACTACTCACTACTCTGCACTCACTACTCACTACTCTGCACTCACTACTCTGAACTCACTACTCACTACTCTGCACTCACTACTCACTACTCTGCACTCACTACTCACTACTCTGCACTCACTACTCTGCACTCAATACTCTGCACTCACTACTCTGCACTCACTACTCACAACTCTGCACTCACTACTCACTACTCTGCACTCACTACTCACTACTCTGCACTCACTATGCTGCACTCACTACTCACTACTCTGCACTCACTATGCTGCACTCACTACTCACTACTCTGCACTCACTACTCTGCACTCACTACTCACTACTCTGCACTCACTACTCTGCACTCACTACCACTCACTACTCTGCACTCACTACTCACTACTCTGCACTCACTACTCACTACTCTGCACTCACTACTCACTACTCACTACTCTGCACTCTGCACTCACTACTCACTACTCTCTACTCTGCACTCTGCACTCACTACTCACTACTCACTACTCTGCACTCACTACTCTGCACTCACTACTCACTGCTCTGCACTCACTACTCTGCACTCACTACTCACTACTCTGCTCTCACTACTCTGCACTCACTACTCACTACTCTGCACTCACTACTCACTACCCTGCACTCACTACTCACTACCCTGCACTCACTACTCACTACTCTGCACTCACTACTCACTACTCTGCACTCACTACTCACTACTCTGCACTCACTACTCACTACTCTGCACTCACTACTCTGCAATTTGCACTCACTACTCTGCAACCACTACTCACTACTCACTACTCTGCACTCACTACTCACTACTCTGCACTCACTACTCTGCACTCACTACTCTGCACTCACTACTCTGCACTCACTACTCACTACTCTGCACTCACTACTCTGCAATGTGCACTCACTACTCACTACTCTGCACTCACTACTCTGCACTCACTACTCACTACCCTGCACTCACTACTCACTACTCTGCACTCACTACTCTGCACTCACTACTCTGCACTCACTACTCTGTACTCACTACTCTGCACTCACTACTCACTACTCTGCACTCACTACTCTGCACTCACTACTCTGAACTCACTACTCACTACTCTGCACTCACTACTCACTACTCTGCACTCACTACTCACTACTCTGCACTCACTACTCTGCACTCACTACTCTGCACTCACTACTCTGCACTCACTACTCACTACTCTGCACTCACTACTCACTACTCTGCACTCACTACTCACTACTCACTACTCTGCAACCACTACTCTGCACTCACTACTCTGCACTCACTACTCTGCAATGTGCACTCACTACTCACTACTCTGCAACCACTACTCACTACTCTGCACTCACTACTCTGCACTCACTACTCTGCACTCACTACTCTGCACTCACTACCACTCACTACTCTGCACTCACTACTCACTACTCTGCACTCACTACTCACTACTCTGCACTCACTACTCACTACTCACTACTCTGCACTCTGCACTCACTACTCACTACTCTCTACTCTGCACTCTGCACTCACTACTCACTACTCTGCACTCACTCACTACTCTGCACTCACTACTCACTACTCTGCACTCACTACTCTGCACTCACTACTCACTACTCTGCACTCACTACTCACTACTCTGCACTCACTACTCTGCACTCACTACTCACTACTCTGCACTCACTACTCCGCACTCACTACTCTGCATTCCGCACTCACTACTCACTGCTCTGCACTCACTGCTCTGCACTCACTGCTCTGCACTCACTGCTCTGCACTCACTACTCACTACTCTGCACTCTATGCTCTGCACTCACTGCTCTGCACTCACTGCTCTGCACTCACTGCTCTGCACTCACTACTCACTACTCTGCACTCACTACTCACTACTCTGCACTCACTGCTCTGCACTCACTGCTCTGCACTCACTACTCACTACTCTGCACTCACTGCTCTGCACTCACTGCTCTGCACTCACTGCTCTGCACTCACTACTCACTACTCTGCACTCACTACTCACTACTCTGCACTCACTACTCACTACTCTGCACTCACTACTCACTACTCTGCACTCACTACTCACTACTCTGCACTCACTACTCTGCACTCACTACTCACTACTCTGCACTCACTACTCTGCACTCACTACTCTGCACTCACTACTCTGCACTCACTACTCTGCACTCACTACTCTGCACTCACTACTCTGCACTCACTACTCTGCAATCTGCACTCACTACTCTGCAATCTGCACTCACTACTCTGCACTCACTACTCTGCACTCACTACTCACTACTCTGCACTCACTACTCACTACTCTGCACTCACTACTCACTACTCTGCACTCACTACTCACTACTCTGAACTCACTACTCACTACTCTGCACTCACTACTCTGCACTCACTACTCTGCACTCACTACTCACTACTCTGCAGTCACTACTCACTACTCTGCACTCACTACTCACTACTCTGCACTCACTACTCACTACTCTGCACTCACTACTCACTACTCTGCACTCACTACTCTGCACTCACTACTCTGCACTCACTACTCTGCACTCACTACTCTGCACTCACTACTCACTACTCTGCACTCACTACTCTGCACTTGCTACTCTGCACTCACTACTCTGCACTCACTACTCTGCACTCACTACTCTGCACTCACTACTCTGCACTCACTACTCTGCACTCACTACTCTGCACTCACTACTCACTACTCTGCACTCACTACTCTGCACTCACTACTCTGCACTCACTCCTCTGCACCCACTACTCTGCACTCACTACTCTGCACTCACTACTCTGCACTCACTACTCACTACTCTGCACTCACTACTCACTACTCACTACTCTGCACTCACTACTCACTACTCTGCACTCACTACTCTGCACTCACTACTCTGCACTCACTACTCTGCACTCACTACTCTGCACTCACTACTCTGCAATCTGCACTCACTACTCTGCACTCACTACTCTGCACTCACTACTCTGCACTCACTACTCACTACTCTGCACTCACTACTCACTACTCACTACTCTGCACTCACTACTCACTACTCTGCACTCACTACTCTGCACTCACTACTCTGCACTCACTACTCTGCACTCACTACTCTGCACTCACTACTCTGCAATCTGCACTCACTACTCTGCAATCTGCACTCACTACTCACTACTCTACACTCACTACTCACTACTCTGCACTCTACACTCACTACTCACTACTCTGCACTCTGCACTCACTACTCACTACTCTGCACTCACTACTCTGCATTCTGCACTCACTACTCTGCACTCACTACTCACTACTCTGCACTCACTACTCACTACTCTGCACTCACTACTCTGCACTCACTACTCTGCACTCACTACTCACTAGCACTCACTACTCACTACTCTGCACTCACTACTCTGCACTCACTACTCTGCACTCACTACTCACTACTCTGCACCCACTACTCACTACTCACTACTCTGCACTCACTACTCACTACTCTGCACTCACTACTCACTACTCTGCACTCACTACTCTGCACTCACTACTCTGCACTCACTACTCACTACTCTGCACTCACTACTCACTACTCTGCACTCACTACTCACTACTCTGCACTCACTACTCTGCACTCACTACTCTGCACTCACTACTCTGCACTCACTACTCTGCACTCACTACTCTGCAATCTGCACTCACTACTCACTACTCTGCACTCACTACTCTGCACTCACTACTCTGCAATCTGCACTCACTACTCTGCACTCACTACTCACTACTCTGCACTCACTACTCACTACTCTGCACTCACTACTCTGCACTCACTACTCACTACTCTGCACTCACTACTCACTACTCTGCACTCACTACTCACTACTCTGCACTCACTACTCTGCACTCACTACTCACTACTCTGCACTCACTACTCTGCACTCACTACTCTGCACTCACTACTCTGCACTCACTACTCTGCACTCACTACTCTGCACTCACTACTCTGCAATCTGCACTCACTACTCTGCAATCTGCACTCACTACTCTGCACTCACTACTCTGCACTCACTACTCACTACTCTGCACTCACTACTCACTACTCTGCACTCACTACTCACTACTCTGCACTCACTACTCACTACTCTGAACTCACTACTCACTACTCTGCACTCACTACTCTGCACTCACTACTCTGCACTCACTACTCACTACTCTGCAGTCACTACTCACTACTCTGCACTCACTACTCACTACTCTGCACTCACTACTCACTACTCTGCACTCACTACTCACTACTCTGCACTCACTACTCTGCACTCACTACTCTGCACTCACTACTCTGCACTCACTACTCTGCACTCACTACTCACTACTCTGCACTCACTACTCTGCACTTGCTACTCTGCACTCACTACTCTGCACTCACTACTCTGCACTCACTACTCTGCACTCACTACTCTGCACTCACTACTCTGCACTCACTACTCTGCACTCACTACTCACTACTCTGCACTCACTACTCTGCACTCACTACTCTGCACTCACTCCTCTGCACCCACTACTCTGCACTCACTACTCTGCACTCACTACTCTGCACTCACTACTCACTACTCTGCACTCACTACTCACTACTCACTACTCTGCACTCACTACTCACTACTCTGCACTCACTACTCTGCACTCACTACTCTGCACTCACTACTCTGCACTCACTACTCTGCACTCACTACTCTGTGTTAGACGGACCGGGAGGGTCGGCCGAGATTACGGGGAGAGGTCTCCAGGGAGAGCCGTCTCCAACGACTGTACAGGTAAGTAACTTCCCCCCCACAGACGGACACCACACAAGATTGAAGGTTAACGAGACTTTATATGCAATTCTTAGGTTACGTCGTTATGATACAAGGAGGTCTGGACTCAGGGGTCCCCTCGGTTCTGATCTCTGGTTGAGGAGAAAGGGTAGCGGGACAGTCTTAGTTACCAATGAGTTAAATAGCTCTCAATCCTCGAGCTCGGCGTGGTTGCTGATCGGGCCGTGGAGGAGCCAAGCAGGTCCCGAGATGGATGAAGGATGGTCGACGGGCCGTGGAGAAGCCAAGCAGGTCCCGATGAAGATGATGGTTACAACGGTCCGCGGCCTCGCCAGCAGATCCGGACGACGGTGAAGAATGAAGGTTACGACGGCTGTGGCAGCGCCAACAGGCAGGACGATGGTGCACAGGACAGAGCTACGGCAGCGCCAGTAGTCCGTCCAGGATGAGTTCCTCTTACGTCTCTCGACTCCAAGATACAACTGACTTCCTGCTCTGGAGCTGCCCCAGTTATAGGGCTGGCGTGCTTTGATGTCCGGACCCTCGCACTTGGAGGTCGGGAGGTCCGGGATGAGGGAGTCCAGACACCCAGCAGGGGGGTGGAGCCAGCGCCCGGGGAGGCGATGGGCGAGCGGCACTGGGCGGGGGGAGAGCCATCGGCACCTCTTTCTCCCATTGACTTGCCAAGTAGCCCGCTCACCTCCTGGGTGGAGGGTGGTGCCGGATTGTCTGAGGCTGGGCTAGGCCCAGGGTTGAGGTCGATCGGGGGCCAGGCGGCCTCGTGGCGAGGTGTCCAAGATGGCGGCCCGGGCTGGGTGCATGGGCCGGCAGTGGATCGGACCCACGAGGTTATCATGTTCGAGGGCAGGGGTCCCTGAGGGGACGCAGGGCGTGCAATGGTGGTGTGTGGTGCTTGCGTGACTGGGCTCGGGCCTGGTCGAGCCGGGGGAGAGCGGCCCGTCATGTGGCCTGTCCAACATGCGTCCCCCCCAGCTGAAGGCGGGGAGAGTTACCCATCCTCTTGGGGACTCTCTTCGTCGAGGCGGAAAAACCGGGACAGGCCATCGGCGTTGGCGTGGTCGGACCCAGGCCGGTGTTCGACTGTGAAGTCCATACCTTGTAAGGAGATGGACCAGCGTAGCAATTTTGGGTTTTCCCCCCGCATATGCATCAACCACTGCAGGGGTCGGTGGTCAGTCTGCACCCGAAAGTGGGTGCCAAAAAGGTAGGGCCGGAGCTTCTTGAGGGCCCATACCACAGCGAAGGCTTCCCTCTCTATGGTGCTCCAGCGTTGTTCCCGGGGTAGGAGTCTCCGGCTGATGAAGGCCACCGGTTGATCGAGGCCTTCGGTGTTCACTTGGGACAGGACCGCCCCAATGCCCTGGTCGGAGGCGTCCGTCTGGACGACGAACTCCCGGCTGTAGTCTGGGGCCTGGAGCACAGGAGCGGAACACATGGCGGCCTTTAACTGTTCGAACGCCGCTTGACACTCTGGGGTCCAGTTCACCTTCTTGGGCTGATTTTTTGACGTGAGTTCGGTGAGAGGCCCCACGATGGTACCATAGTCTTTCACGAACCTTCGGTAGTAGCCCGTGAGGCCCAGGAAGGCTCGCACCTCAGTTTGAGTGATAGGGGGTTGCCAGTTCTGGATGGCGGCAATTTTCAGCTGTAGGGGGGCCACTAGGCCGCTTCCCACCTGGTGTCCGAGGTAGGTCACCGACCCTTGTCCAATTTGGCATTTGCTGGCCTTGATCGTGAGGCCAGCTCGCTGAAGGGCTTGCAGCACTGCTTGGAGGTGGTGGAGGTGCTCGGTCCAATGGTGGCTGTACACAGCGATGTCGTCCAGGTAGGCGGCGCTGAACTCTTCGAGCCCCGCCAGGACCTGATTGACGAGCCGTTGGAACGTCGCTGGGGCATTCTTCATGCCGAAGGGCATGACCGTAAAGTGATAGTGGCCATCGGGGGTGGAGAAGGCAGAGCGTTCTTGTGCTCGGGGTGTGAGGCCGATCTGCCAATAACCTGCCGTCAGGTCGAAGATGCTGAGGTAGCGGGCAGCGCCCATTCGGTCGACCAGTTCATCTGCCCGGGGGATGGGGTGTGCGTCCGTTCTGGTGACTTCATTCAGGCCCCGGTAGTCGACACAGAACCGGAGTTCTGGTGTGGTCCCGGGGGCGGCTGCTTTGGGGACCAGTACGACCGGGCTGGCCCATGGACTGTCTGAGGGCTCGATGACCCCGAGCGTGAGCATCTTAGCTACTTCCGCCTGGATGCAGGCCCGTACCCGATCAGGTACGCGGTAGGCCCGGTGGCGGATAGGAGGGCTGTCTCCGGTGTCCACATCGTGCACACACCAGGAAGTGACACCCGGGGTGAGGGAGAACAGACTGGCGAACCGTGATAGGAGGGCTTGGCACTCTTGCCGTTGTTCTCTGGTGAGGGTCTCCGAGAGTCGGACCCCATCCACGGAGCCGTCTTGCTCCTGGGTCCGCAAGAGGTCAGGGAGAGGCTCGGAGTCGTCTTCAACCCCATTGTCTGTGGCCATCAAGAGGCTGAGTTCTGTTCGTGCAAAGTGGGGTTTCAGTCTGTTGGTGTGGAGGACTCGGAGCGGATTCCGGGCGGACTCCATATCGATCAGATAGGTGGCAGGACCCTTGCGCTCGATTACCTTGAAGGGTCCCGTCCATTTGTCTTGGAGAGCGCACGGTTCTGTGGGGGACATTACCCAGACCTGTTGCCCCGGCTCGAATTCAATGGATGAGGCGTTCTGGTCATACCATTTCTTCATGTCCTCTTGACTGGCCTCTAGGTTGGCTTTTGCTAGGTCTCTGAACCGCCGGGACTGGTTGCGGAGGGTGAGGAGGTACCGGAAGACATCTGGAGGACTCTTGGCCGGAGGCATCTCCCAGCCTTCTTTGATCAGGCTGAGTGGCCCCCGTACTGGGTGCCCATAGAGCAGCTCGAAGGGGCTGAAGCCTAGGGACTTCTGTGGGACCTCCCGGTAGGCGAAGAGGAGGCACGGCAGCAGCACGTCCCACTGGCGACGGAGGGGCTCTTCCAATCCCCCGATCATCCCTTTTAGCGTGCGATTGAACCGCTCAACAAGTCCGTTTCCTTGGGGGTGATAGGGGGTCGTGAAGCGGTAGGTGACCCCACACTGTTGCCAGAGGGACTTCATATATTTAGAAATAAAGTTCGTGCCTCTGTCACTGACGACTTCCCGGGGGAACCCCACACGGGAGAAGATCCCCATCAGGGCCCGGCCGACCACTGGGGCTGTCACGGTCCGGAGAGGAATAGCCTCAGGGTAGCGGGTGGCGTGGTCCACTAGTACCAGGATGAAGCGATGGCCTTGTCTTGTACGCGGGTCCAGGGGTCCCACAATGTCTATCCCGACCCTCTCAAATGGGGTTGTGACTACTGGAAAGGGTTGCAGGGGAGCCTTTAATTTGCGGCCGCTCTTCCCACTGGCTTGGCACGTGGGGCAAGATCGGCAATGCTGGTGCACATCGTTTCTCATTTTGGGCCAGAAGAAGTGGGTCACTAGGCGGCTGTAGGTTTTATCCTGTCCCAGGTGCCCTGCCAGGGGGGCATCGTGGGCCAGGTTTAGCAGGAAGTCTCTAAAGCGGAGGGGCACCACTAGTACTCGGTTGGCCCCCAGCTCGGCGATTCGTTGCTCGCTGTACAATAGATCATTGTCCCAGTAGACCCAATGAGTTCCGGAGGTATCCCCGGCGCTTTGGGCGAGCGCTTGTTGTCGGAGTCCCTCAAGGGAGGGACAGGTCTTCTGTTCCTGACGAAATTGTTCTTGTGTGGGTCCCCCTTCTTGAGCCCACTGATCAAGATTAGCGAGGTCGGAAGGTTGAGCAAGTTCGAGGGGGATGCCATGGTCGGGGGTCTCGGCGGGGGCGACCGGAGGCGGTGGCGCCGGCCATTCGGGTTCTTCCGGGTGATGGTTGGCACGGGCGGCCATGGACCGGGTGGTGACGCACGCCCAGTCTGGGACGCCCAACATCCCCAAGTGTTCTTTTCGCTCCACGGCTGCCCACGGGGAGCTTTCCAGGTCATTTCCGAGGAGGCATTCCACGGGGGCGTCGTCTCGGACCGTTACCTTCAACATGCCGGAGACCCCTCCCCACTCAAAGGGGACGCAGGCCATCCGACACAGACTTTCCGAGTTGTCGGCTGATCGCACAGGGCAGAGAACGTTCGGTAGATATTGTTCTGGGGTCACCAGATGACAGCGGACGGCTGTCACACTGGCCCCGGTGTCTCGAAGGGCTTCGGCCCGTTGTCCATTGATGCTCACCCATTGGCTGTACTTCTGGGTGTTAGCGGGTAGGGGGACCCGCGGGACCATGTCTCTTCCCCCTAAGCACGCGAGAGTCATGGCGGCTGGCTCCCACTCTTGATACTCTTGCTCGCCTGTTTCTTGTTCCTCGGAGATCTGTTCTTCCCCTAGTGCCGCGGCGGCCACCTGGCGGGGTCTTGGACTCTGATACTGCGGGCAGCTTGGGTCGTTTGCATAGTGGCCGACTCGTTGGCATCGGTGACATGTAACATTGGCTCTGTATCCCGGTCGCGCCGGGGTGCTGCCCCGGTTGGCCGGGGGGGTGGTGCTGGTAGCGGGGGCGGCCGGAGTATTGTCTCTTCCTCGTCCTTGGCCCCCTCCTCCTCCTCTGGGTCGGTAGTGACCATTGTTGTTCCTGTTCTGCTCGTAGGACCCATTCCGGCCCACTCTGGTGATCTCCCACCGGTCAGCTTCGGCTGCGAGCTGCCGGGGATCGGTTAACTTGCTGTCGAGGAGGTGTTGGCGTAGTTCAATGAAGCAATTGTTGGACAGATGCTCCCATACCATCAGATTGAACAGCTGCTCGTAGGTCGTGACGTTGTTCCCTCTGATCCAGCCTTCGAAGGCTCGGCTAAAGTACGTTACATAGTCCACCCAAGTTGTACCTGGAATGCGTGTGCAGTCTCGGAACCTCTGACGGTACATCTCGGGCGTGAGGCCATAGCGGGTGAGGAGGGCCGCTTTCATATGGTCGTAGGAGGTCATCTGGTGGTCTGGGAGCTGTAACAGAGTATCGCGGCCCTCATTGAGGAATTTGCCCCATAGGCCGGCTCCCCAGTCGGCTCTATCGATCCGGTGCGCAGTCATCGCGATTTCATAGGCCTTAAACCATTGCTGGATGTCGTCTTCTCGAAAATATTCTCGGACCACATCCTTGGGGATGTGCACTTTTTTCTCCGCGGTCCCTGGGGTGGACGGTCTGTCGGGCACCCCTAACTCTTTATTTTGTTTGCGCAGGTTGATCTCGGCTAGGTTCCGTTCGTGCTCGTACGTTAGTCTTTTTTCCTCGAGCTCCCTTTGCCTCTGTTTCTCCTCTCTTTCTTCTCGGAGGCGAAGGTGCTCTAAGTTTATTTTTTGCTCGGCCAATTTGAGTTCTATGTCCATCTTGAGTCGGGCCATTTCGAGTTCGTGTAGTCGGGCTTTTTCTCTTTCTTGGATCTCGTCTTGCGAGAGACTGGTTCTTTGCCCCTCAGGGGCCGTGTTGGTATTTTTCGCGGTGCTTTGCTCAGGGGCTTCGACATCCCCGGTCTCTGCCCAAGATTCTAGGGCATGCTTAAAATCGTCCTTGGTACTTAGTCCGGTGGTAGCGATACCTAGTTCGATGCAGAACTGCTTTAGTTCACGATGGCTGTATTCCTCTAGTTTTTCCATTTGGAACTTCTCAGTTGATCCGCTCTCTTTAGTCGACATTTGTTGTTCGTTGTGGGGTGAGCTACTCTCTGTACGTTATGCGGTGATTCGGATCGCGCCGCTGGCCACCAATGTTAGACGGACCGGGAGGGTCGGCCGAGATTACGGGGAGAGGTCTCCAGGGAGAGCCGTCTCCAACGACTGTACAGGTAAGTAACTTCCCCCCCACAGACGGACACCACACAAGATTGAAGGTTAACGAGACTTTATATGCAATTCTTAGGTTACGTCGTTATGATACAAGGAGGTCTGGACTCAGGGGTCCCCTCGGTTCTGATCTCTGGTTGAGGAGAAAGGGTAGCGGGACAGTCTTAGTTACCAATGAGTTAAATAGCTCTCAATCCTCGAGCTCGGCGTGGTTGCTGATCGGGCCGTGGAGGAGCCAAGCAGGTCCCGAGATGGATGAAGGATGGTCGACGGGCCGTGGAGAAGCCAAGCAGGTCCCGATGAAGATGATGGTTACAACGGTCCGCGGCCTCGCCAGCAGATCCGGACGACGGTGAAGAATGAAGGTTACGACGGCTGTGGCAGCGCCAACAGGCAGGACGATGGTGCACAGGACAGAGCTACGGCAGCGCCAGTAGTCCGTCCAGGATGAGTTCCTCTTACGTCTCTCGACTCCAAGATACAACTGACTTCCTGCTCTGGAGCTGCCCCAGTTATAGGGCTGGCGTGCTTTGATGTCCGGACCCTCGCACTTGGAGGTCGGGAGGTCCGGGATGAGGGAGTCCAGACACCCAGCAGGGGGGTGGAGCCAGCGCCCGGGGAGGCGATGGGCGAGCGGCACTGGGCGGGGGGAGAGCCATCGGCACCTCTTTCTCCCATTGACTTGCCAAGTAGCCCGCTCACCTCCTGGGTGGAGGGTGGTGCCGGATTGTCTGAGGCTGGGCTAGGCCCAGGGTTGAGGTCGATCGGGGGCCAGGCGGCCTCGTGGCGAGGTGTCCAAGATGGCGGCCCGGGCTGGGTGCATGGGCCGGCAGTGGATCGGACCCACGAGGTTATCATGTTCGAGGGCAGGGGTCCCTGAGGGGACGCAGGGCGTGCAATGGTGGTGTGTGGTGCTTGCGTGACTGGGCTCGGGCCTGGTCGAGCCGGGGGAGAGCGGCCCGTCATGTGGCCTGTCCAACACTCTGCAATCTGCACTCACTACTCTGCACTCACTACTCTGCACTCACTACTCTGCACTCACTACTCACTACTCTGCACTCACTACTCACTACTCACTACTCTGCACTCACTACTCACTACTCTGCACTCACTACTCTGCACTCACTACTCTGCACTCACTACTCTGCACTCACTACTCTGCACTCACTACTCTGCAATCTGCACTCACTACTCTGCACTCACTACTCTGCAATCTGCACTCACTACTCACTACTCTACACTCACTACTCACTACTCTGCACTCTACACTCACTACTCACTACTCTGCACTCTGCACTCACTACTCACTACTCTGCACTCACTACTCTGCATTCTGCACTCACTACTCTGCACTCACTACTCACTACTCTGCACTCACTACTCACTACTCTGCACTCACTACTCTGCACTCACTACTCTGCACTCACTACTCACTACTCTGCACTCACTACTCACTACTCTGCACTCACTACTCTGCACTCACTACTCTGCACTCACTACTCACTACTCTGCACCCACTACTCACTACTCACTACTCTGCACTCACTACTCACTACTCTGCACTCACTACTCACTACTCTGCACTCACTACTCTGCACTCACTACTCTGCACTCACTACTCACTACTCTGCACTCACTACTCACTACTCTGCACTCACTACTCACTACTCTGCACTCACTACTCACTACTCTGCACTCACTACTCTGCACTCACTACTCTGCACTCACTACTCTGCACTCACTACTCTGCACTCACTACTCTGCAATCTGCACTCACTACTCACTACTCTGCACTCACTACTCTGCACTCACTACTCTGCAATCTGCACTCACTACTCTGCACTCACTACTCACTACTCTGCACTCACTACTCACTACTCTGCACTCACTACTCTGCACTCACTACTCTGCACTCACTACTCTGCACTCACTACTCTGCACTCACTACTCACTACTCTGCACTCACTGCTCTGCACTCACTACTCACTACTCTGCACTGACTACTCACTACTCACTACTCTGCACTCACTACTCACTACTCTGCACTCACTACTCACTACTCTGCACTCACTACTCTGCACTCACTACTCTGCACTCACTACTCACTACTCTGCACTCACTACTCTGCAATGTGCACTCACTACTCACTACTCTGCACTCACTACTCTGCACTCACTACTCTGCACTCACTACTCACTACTCTGCACTCACTACTCACTACTCTGCACTCACTACTCTGCACTCACTACTCTGCACTCACTACTCTGCACTCACTACTCTGCACTCACTACTCACTACTCTGCACTCACTACTCACTACTCTGCACTCACTACTCTGAACTCACTACTCACTACTCTGCACTCACTACTCACTACTCTGCACTCACTACTCACTACTCTGCACTCACTACTCTGCACTCAATACTCTGCACTCACTACTCTGCACTCACTACTCACAACTCTGCACTCACTACTCACTACTCTGCACTCACTACTCACTACTCTGCACTCACTATGCTGCACTCACTACTCACTACTCTGCACTCACTACTCTGCACTCACTACTCACTACTCTGCACTCACTACTCTGCACTCACTACTCACTACTTTGCACTCACTACTCACTACTCTGCACTCACTACTCTGCACTCACTACTCTGCACTCACTACTCTGCACTCACTACTCACTACTCTGCACTCACTACTCACTACTCTGCACTCACTACTCACTACTCACTACTCTGCACCCACTACTCTGCACTCACTACTCTGCACTCACTACTCTGCAATGTGCACTCACTACTCACTACTCTGCAACCACTACTCACTACTCTGCACTCACTACTCTGCACTCACTACTCTGCACTCACTACTCACTACTCTGCACTCACTATGCTGCACTCACTACTCACTACTCTGCACTCACTACTCTGCACTCACTACTCACTACTCTGCACTCACTACTCTGCACTCACTACTCACTACTTTGCACTCACTACTCACTACTCTGCACTCACTACTCTGCACTCACTACTCTGCACTCACTACTCTGCACTCACTACTCACTACTCTGCACTCACTACTCACTACTCTGCACTCACTACTCACTACTCACTACTCTGCACCCACTACTCTGCACTCACTACTCTGCACTCACTACTCTGCAATGTGCACTCACTACTCACTACTCTGCAACCACTACTCACTACTCTGCACTCACTACTCTGCACTCACTACTCTGCACTCACTACTCTGCACTCACTACTCTGCACTCACTACCACTCACTACTCTGCACTCACTACTCACTACTCTGCACTCACTACTCACTACTCTGCACTCACTACTCACTACTCACTACTCTGCACTCTGCACTCACTACTCACTACTCTCTACTCTGCACTCTGCACTCACTACTCACTACTCTGCACTCACTACTCTGCACTCACTACTCACTGCTCTGCACTCACTACTCTGCACTCACTACTCACTACTCTGCTCTCACTACTCTGCACTCACTACTCTGCACTCACTACTCACTACCCTGCACTCACTACACACTACCCTGCACTCACTACTTACTACTCTGCACTCACTACTCACTACTCTGCACTCACTACTCACTACTCTGCACTCACTACTCACTACTCTGCACTCACTACTCTGCAATTTGCACTCACTACTCTGCAACCACTACTCACTACTCACTACTCTGCACTCACTACTCACTACTCTGCACTCACTACTCTGCACTCACTACTCTGCACTCACTACTCTGCACTCACTACTCACTACTCTGCACTCACTACTCTGCAATGTGCACTCACTACTCACTACTCTGCACTCACTACTCTGCACTCACTACTCTGCACTCACTACTAACTACTCTGCACTCACTACTCACTACTCTGCACTCACTACTCTGCACTCACTACTCACTACTCTGCACTCACTACTCACTACTCTGCACTCACTACTCTGCACTCACTACTCTGCACTCACTACTCTGCACTCACTACTCACTACTCTGCACTCACTACTCACTACTCTGCACTCACTACTCACTACTCTGCACTCACTACTCTGCACTCACTACTCTGCACTCACTACTCTGCACTCACTACTCTGCACTCACTACTCACTACTCTGCACTCCCTACTCACTACTCACTACTCTGCACTCACTACTCACTACTCTGCACTCACTACTCACTACTCACTACTCTGCACTCACTACTCACTACTCTGCACTCACTACTCTGCACTCACTACTCTGCACTCTCTACTCACTACTCTGCTCTCACTACTCACTACTCTGCACTCTACACTCACTACTCACTACTCTGCACTCTGCACTCACTACTCACTACTCTGCACTCACTACTCACTACTCTGCACTCACTACTCACTGCTCTGCCCTCACTACTCTGCACTCACTACTCACTACTCTGCTCTCACTACTCTGCACTCACTACTCACTACTCTGCACTCACTACTCACTACCCTGCACTCACTACTCACTACCCTGCACTCACTACTCACTACTCTGCACTCACTACTCACTACTCTGCACTCACTACTCACTACTCTGCACTCACTACTCTGCAATTTGCACTCACTACTCTGCAACCACTACTCACTACTCACTACTCTGCACTCACTACTCACTACTCTGCACTCACTACTCTGCACTCACTACTCTGCACTCACTACTCTGCACTCACTACTCACTACTCTGCACTCACTACTCTGCAATGTGCACTCACTACTCACTACTCTGCACTCACTACTCTGCACTCACTACTCACTACTCTGCACTCACTACTCACTACTCTGCACTCACTACTCTGCACTCACTACTCTGCACTCACTACTCACTACTCTGCACTCACTACTCACTACTCTGCACTCACTACTCTGAACTCACTACTCACTACTCTGCACTCACTACTCACTACTCTGCACTCACTACTCACTACTCTGCACTCACTACTCTGCACTCAATACTCTGCACTCACTACTCTGCACTCACTACTCACAACTCTGCACTCACTACTCACTACTCTGCACTCACTACTCACTACTCTGCACTCACTATGCTGCACTCACTACTCACTACTCTGCACTCACTATGCTGCACTCACTACTCACTACTCTGCACTCACTACTCTGCACTCACTACTCACTACTCTGCACTCACTACTCTGCACTCACTACCACTCACTACTCTGCACTCACTACTCACTACTCTGCACTCACTACTCACTACTCTGCACTCACTACTCACTACTCACTACTCTGCACTCTGCACTCACTACTCACTACTCTCTACTCTGCACTCTGCACTCACTACTCACTACTCACTACTCTGCACTCACTACTCTGCACTCACTACTCACTGCTCTGCACTCACTACTCTGCACTCACTACTCACTACTCTGCTCTCACTACTCTGCACTCACTACTCACTACTCTGCACTCACTACTCACTACCCTGCACTCACTACTCACTACCCTGCACTCACTACTCACTACTCTGCACTCACTACTCACTACTCTGCACTCACTACTCACTACTCTGCACTCACTACTCACTACTCTGCACTCACTACTCTGCAATTTGCACTCACTACTCTGCAACCACTACTCACTACTCACTACTCTGCACTCACTACTCACTACTCTGCACTCACTACTCTGCACTCACTACTCTGCACTCACTACTCTGCACTCACTACTCACTACTCTGCACTCACTACTCTGCAATGTGCACTCACTACTCACTACTCTGCACTCACTACTCTGCACTCACTACTCACTACCCTGCACTCACTACTCACTACTCTGCACTCACTACTCTGCACTCACTACTCTGCACTCACTACTCTGTACTCACTACTCTGCACTCACTACTCACTACTCTGCACTCACTACTCTGCACTCACTACTCTGAACTCACTACTCACTACTCTGCACTCACTACTCACTACTCTGCACTCACTACTCACTACTCTGCACTCACTACTCTGCACTCACTACTCTGCACTCACTACTCTGCACTCACTACTCACTACTCTGCACTCACTACTCACTACTCTGCACTCACTACTCACTACTCACTACTCTGCAACCACTACTCTGCACTCACTACTCTGCACTCACTACTCTGCAATGTGCACTCACTACTCACTACTCTGCAACCACTACTCACTACTCTGCACTCACTACTCTGCACTCACTACTCTGCACTCACTACTCTGCACTCACTACCACTCACTACTCTGCACTCACTACTCACTACTCTGCACTCACTACTCACTACTCTGCACTCACTACTCACTACTCACTACTCTGCACTCTGCACTCACTACTCACTACTCTCTACTCTGCACTCTGCACTCACTACTCACTACTCTGCACTCACTCACTACTCTGCACTCACTACTCACTACTCTGCACTCACTACTCTGCACTCACTACTCACTACTCTGCACTCACTACTCACTACTCTGCACTCACTACTCTGCACTCACTACTCACTACTCTGCACTCACTACTCCGCACTCACTACTCTGCATTCCGCACTCACTACTCACTGCTCTGCACTCACTGCTCTGCACTCACTGCTCTGCACTCACTGCTCTGCACTCACTACTCACTACTCTGCACTCTATGCTCTGCACTCACTGCTCTGCACTCACTGCTCTGCACTCACTGCTCTGCACTCACTACTCACTACTCTGCACTCACTACTCACTACTCTGCACTCACTGCTCTGCACTCACTGCTCTGCACTCACTACTCACTACTCTGCACTCACTGCTCTGCACTCACTGCTCTGCACTCACTGCTCTGCACTCACTACTCACTACTCTGCACTCACTACTCACTACTCTGCACTCACTACTCACTACTCTGCACTCACTACTCACTACTCTGCACTCACTACTCACTACTCTGCACTCACTACTCTGCACTCACTACTCACTACTCTGCACTCACTACTCTGCACTCACTACTCTGCACTCACTACTCTGCACTCACTACTCTGCACTCACTACTCTGCACTCACTACTCTGCACTCACTACTCTGCAATCTGCACTCACTACTCTGCAATCTGCACTCACTACTCTGCACTCACTACTCTGCACTCACTACTCTGCACTCACTACTCACTACTCTGCACTCACTACTCACTACTCTGCACTCACTACTCACTACTCTGAACTCACTACTCACTACTCTGCACTCACTACTCTGCACTCACTACTCTGCACTCACTACTCACTACTCTGCAGTCACTACTCACTACTCTGCACTCACTACTCACTACTCTGCACTCACTACTCACTACTCTGCACTCACTACTCACTACTCTGCACTCACTACTCTGCACTCACTACTCTGCACTCACTACTCTGCACTCACTACTCACTACTCTGCACTCACTACTCTGCACTTGCTACTCTGCACTCACTACTCTGCACTCACTACTCTGCACTCACTACTCTGCACTCACTACTCTGCACTCACTACTCTGCACTCACTACTCTGCACTCACTACTCACTACTCTGCACTCACTACTCTGCACTCACTACTCTGCACTCACTCCTCTGCACCCACTACTCTGCACTCACTACTCTGCACTCACTACTCTGCACTCACTACTCACTACTCTGCACTCACTACTCACTACTCACTACTCTGCACTCACTACTCACTACTCTGCACTCACTACTCTGCACTCACTACTCTGCACTCACTACTCTGCACTCACTACTCTGCACTCACTACTCTGCAATCTGCACTCACTACTCTGCACTCACTACTCTGCACTCACTACTCTGCACTCACTACTCACTACTCTGCACTCACTACTCACTACTCACTACTCTGCACTCACTACTCACTACTCTGCACTCACTACTCTGCACTCACTACTCTGCACTCACTACTCTGCACTCACTACTCTGCACTCACTACTCTGCAATCTGCACTCACTACTCTGCAATCTGCACTCACTACTCACTACTCTACACTCACTACTCACTACTCTGCACTCTACACTCACTACTCACTACTCTGCACTCTGCACTCACTACTCACTACTCTGCACTCACTACTCTGCATTCTGCACTCACTACTCTGCACTCACTACTCACTACTCTGCACTCACTACTCACTACTCTGCACTCACTACTCTGCACTCACTACTCTGCACTCACTACTCACTAGCACTCACTACTCACTACTCTGCACTCACTACTCTGCACTCACTACTCTGCACTCACTACTCACTACTCTGCACCCACTACTCACTACTCACTACTCTGCACTCACTACTCACTACTCTGCACTCACTACTCACTACTCTGCACTCACTACTCTGCACTCACTACTCTGCACTCACTACTCACTACTCTGCACTCACTACTCACTACTCTGCACTCACTACTCACTACTCTGCACTCACTACTCTGCACTCACTACTCTGCACTCACTACTCTGCACTCACTACTCTGCACTCACTACTCTGCAATCTGCACTCACTACTCACTACTCTGCACTCACTACTCTGCACTCACTACTCTGCAATCTGCACTCACTACTCTGCACTCACTACTCACTACTCTGCACTCACTACTCACTACTCTGCACTCACTACTCTGCACTCACTACTCACTACTCTGCACTCACTACTCACTACTCTGCACTCACTACTCACTACTCTGCACTCACTACTCACTACTCTGCACTCACTACTCTGCACTCACTACTCACTACTCTGCACTCACTACTCTGCACTCACTACTCTGCACTCACTACTCTGCACTCACTACTCTGCACTCACTACTCTGCACTCACTACTCTGCAATCTGCACTCACTACTCTGCAATCTGCACTCACTACTCTGCACTCACTACTCTGCACTCACTACTCACTACTCTGCACTCACTACTCACTACTCTGCACTCACTACTCACTACTCTGCACTCACTACTCACTACTCTGAACTCACTACTCACTACTCTGCACTCACTACTCTGCACTCACTACTCTGCACTCACTACTCACTACTCTGCAGTCACTACTCACTACTCTGCACTCACTACTCACTACTCTGCACTCACTACTCACTACTCTGCACTCACTACTCACTACTCTGCACTCACTACTCTGCACTCACTACTCTGCACTCACTACTCTGCACTCACTACTCTGCACTCACTACTCACTACTCTGCACTCACTACTCTGCACTTGCTACTCTGCACTCACTACTCTGCACTCACTACTCTGCACTCACTACTCTGCACTCACTACTCTGCACTCACTACTCTGCACTCACTACTCTGCACTCACTACTCACTACTCTGCACTCACTACTCTGCACTCACTACTCTGCACTCACTCCTCTGCACCCACTACTCTGCACTCACTACTCTGCACTCACTACTCTGCACTCACTACTCACTACTCTGCACTCACTACTCACTACTCACTACTCTGCACTCACTACTCACTACTCTGCACTCACTACTCTGCACTCACTACTCTGCACTCACTACTCTGCACTCACTACTCTGCACTCACTACTCTGCAATCTGCACTCACTACTCTGCACTCACTACTCTGCACTCACTACTCTGCACTCACTACTCACTACTCTGCACTCACTACTCACTACTCACTACTCTGCACTCACTACTCACTACTCTGCACTCACTACTCTGCACTCACTACTCTGCACTCACTACTCTGCACTCACTACTCTGCACTCACTACTCTGCAATCTGCACTCACTACTCTGCACTCACTACTCTGCAATCTGCACTCACTACTCACTACTCTACACTCACTACTCACTACTCTGCACTCTACACTCACTACTCACTACTCTGCACTCTGCACTCACTACTCACTACTCTGCACTCACTACTCTGCATTCTGCACTCACTACTCTGCACTCACTACTCACTACTCTGCACTCACTACTCACTACTCTGCACTCACTACTCTGCACTCACTACTCTGCACTCACTACTCACTACTCTGCACTCACTACTCACTACTCTGCACTCACTACTCTGCACTCACTACTCTGCACTCACTACTCACTACTCTGCACCCACTACTCACTACTCACTACTCTGCACTCACTACTCACTACTCTGCACTCACTACTCACTACTCTGCACTCACTACTCTGCACTCACTACTCTGCACTCACTACTCACTACTCTGCACTCACTACTCACTACTCTGCACTCACTACTCACTACTCTGCACTCACTACTCACTACTCTGCACTCACTACTCTGCACTCACTACTCTGCACTCACTACTCTGCACTCACTACTCTGCAATCTGCACTCACTACTCACTACTCTGCACTCACTACTCTGCACTCACTACTCTGCAATCTGCACTCACTACTCTGCACTCACTACTCACTACTCTGCACTCACTACTCACTACTCTGCACTCACTACTCTGCACTCACTACTCTGCACTCACTACTCTGCACTCACTACTCTGCACTCACTACTCACTACTCTGCACTCACTGCTCTGCACTCACTACTCACTACTCTGCACTGACTACTCACTACTCACTACTCTGCACTCACTACTCACTACTCTGCACTCACTACTCACTACTCTGCACTCACTACTCCCTACTCTGCACTCACTACTCCCTACTCTGCACTCACTACTCCCTACTCTGCACTCACTACTCTGCACTCACTACTCTGCACTCACTACTCACTACTCTGCACTCACTACTCACTACTCACTACTCTGCACTCACTACTCACTACTCTGCACTCACTACTCTGCACTCACTACTCTGCACTCACTACTCTGCACTCACTACTCACTACTCTGCACCCACTACTCACTACTCACTACTCTGCACTCACTACTCACTACTCTGCACTCACTACTCACTACTCTGCACTCACTACTCTGCACTCACTACTCTGCACTCACTACTCACTACTCTGCACTCACTACTCACTACTCTGCACTCACTACTCACTACTCTGCACTCACTACTCACTACTCTGCACTCACTACTCTGCACTCACTACTCTGCACTCACTACTCTGCACTCACTACTCTGCACTCACTACTCTGCAATCTGCACTCACTACTCACTACTCTGCACTCACTACTCTGCACTCACTACTCTGCAATCTGCACTCACTACTCTGCACTCACTACTCACTACTCTGCACTCACTACTCACTACTCTGCACTCACTACTCTGCACTCACTACTCTGCACTCACTACTCTGCACTCACTACTCTGCACTCACTACTCACTACTCTGCACTCACTGCTCTGCACTCACTACTCACTACTCTGCACTGACTACTCACTACTCACTACTCTGCACTCACTACTCACTACTCTGCACTCACTACTCACTACTCTGCACTCACTACTCTGCACTCACTACTCTGCACTCACTACTCACTACTCTGCACTCACTACTCTGCAATGTGCACTCACTACTCACTACTCTGCACTCACTACTCTGCACTCACTACTCTGCACTCACTACTCACTACTCTGCACTCACTACTCACTACTCTGCACTCACTACTCTGCACTCACTACTCTGCACTCACTACTCTGCACTCACTACTCTGCACTCACTACTCACTACTCTGCACTCACTACTCACTACTCTGCACTCACTACTCTGAACTCACTACTCACTACTCTGCACTCACTACTCACTACTCTGCACTCACTACTCACTACTCTGCACTCACTACTCTGCACTCAATACTCTGCACTCACTACTCTGCACTCACTACTCACAACTCTGCACTCACTACTCACTACTCTGCACTCACTACTCACTACTCTGCACTCACTATGCTGCACTCACTACTCACTACTCTGCACTCACTACTCTGCACTCACTACTCACTACTCTGCACTCACTACTCTGCACTCACTACTCACTACTTTGCACTCACTACTCACTACTCTGCACTCACTACTCTGCACTCACTACTCTGCACTCACTACTCTGCACTCACTACTCACTACTCTGCACTCACTACTCACTACTCTGCACTCACTACTCACTACTCACTACTCTGCACCCACTACTCTGCACTCACTACTCTGCACTCACTACTCTGCAATGTGCACTCACTACTCACTACTCTGCAACCACTACTCACTACTCTGCACTCACTACTCTGCACTCACTACTCTGCACTCACTACTCACTACTCTGCACTCACTATGCTGCACTCACTACTCACTACTCTGCACTCACTACTCTGCACTCACTACTCACTACTCTGCACTCACTACTCTGCACTCACTACTCACTACTTTGCACTCACTACTCACTACTCTGCACTCACTACTCTGCACTCACTACTCTGCACTCACTACTCTGCACTCACTACTCACTACTCTGCACTCACTACTCACTACTCTGCACTCACTACTCACTACTCACTACTCTGCACCCACTACTCTGCACTCACTACTCTGCACTCACTACTCTGCAATGTGCACTCACTACTCACTACTCTGCAACCACTACTCACTACTCTGCACTCACTACTCTGCACTCACTACTCTGCACTCACTACTCTGCACTCACTACTCTGCACTCACTACCACTCACTACTCTGCACTCACTACTCACTACTCTGCACTCACTACTCACTACTCTGCACTCACTACTCACTACTCACTACTCTGCACTCTGCACTCACTACTCACTACTCTCTACTCTGCACTCTGCACTCACTACTCACTACTCTGCACTCACTACTCTGCACTCACTACTCACTGCTCTGCACTCACTACTCTGCACTCACTACTCACTACTCTGCTCTCACTACTCTGCACTCACTACTCTGCACTCACTACTCACTACCCTGCACTCACTACACACTACCCTGCACTCACTACTTACTACTCTGCACTCACTACTCACTACTCTGCACTCACTACTCACTACTCTGCACTCACTACTCACTACTCTGCACTCACTACTCTGCAATTTGCACTCACTACTCTGCAACCACTACTCACTACTCACTACTCTGCACTCACTACTCACTACTCTGCACTCACTACTCTGCACTCACTACTCTGCACTCACTACTCTGCACTCACTACTCACTACTCTGCACTCACTACTCTGCAATGTGCACTCACTACTCACTACTCTGCACTCACTACTCTGCACTCACTACTCTGCACTCACTACTAACTACTCTGCACTCACTACTCACTACTCTGCACTCACTACTCTGCACTCACTACTCACTACTCTGCACTCACTACTCACTACTCTGCACTCACTACTCTGCACTCACTACTCTGCACTCACTACTCTGCACTCACTACTCACTACTCTGCACTCACTACTCACTACTCTGCACTCACTACTCACTACTCTGCACTCACTACTCTGCACTCACTACTCTGCACTCACTACTCTGCACTCACTACTCTGCACTCACTACTCACTACTCTGCACTCCCTACTCACTACTCACTACTCTGCACTCACTACTCACTACTCTGCACTCACTACTCACTACTCACTACTCTGCACTCACTACTCACTACTCTGCACTCACTACTCTGCACTCACTACTCTGCACTCACTACTCACTACTCTGCTCTCACTACTCACTACTCTGCACTCTACACTCACTACTCACTACTCTGCACTCTGCACTCACTACTCACTACTCTGCACTCACTACTCACTACTCTGCACTCACTACTCACTGCTCTGCCCTCACTACTCTGCACTCACTACTCACTACTCTGCTCTCACTACTCTGCACTCACTACTCACTACTCTGCACTCACTACTCACTACCCTGCACTCACTACTCACTACTCTGCACTCACTACTCACTACTCTGCACTCACTACTCACTACTCTGCACTCACTACTCTGCAATTTGCACTCACTACTCTGCAACCACTACTCACTACTCACTACTCTGCACTCACTACTCACTACTCTGCACTCACTACTCTGCACTCACTACTCTGCACTCACTACTCTGCACTCACTACTCACTACTCTGCACTCACTACTCTGCAATGTGCACTCACTACTCACTACTCTGCACTCACTACTCTGCACTCACTACTCACTACTCTGCACTCACTACTCACTACTCTGCACTCACTACTCTGCACTCACTACTCTGCACTCACTACTCACTACTCTGCACTCACTACTCACTACTCTGCACTCACTACTCTGAACTCACTACTCACTACTCTGCACTCACTACTCACTACTCTGCACTCACTACTCACTACTCTGCACTCACTACTCTGCACTCAATACTCTGCACTCACTACTCTGCACTCACTACTCACAACTCTGCACTCACTACTCACTACTCTGCACTCACTACTCACTACTCTGCACTCACTATGCTGCACTCACTACTCACTACTCTGCACTCACTATGCTGCACTCACTACTCACTACTCTGCACTCACTACTCTGCACTCACTACTCACTACTCTGCACTCACTACTCTGCACTCACTACCACTCACTACTCTGCACTCACTACTCACTACTCTGCACTCACTACTCACTACTCTGCACTCACTACTCACTACTCACTACTCTGCACTCTGCACTCACTACTCACTACTCTCTACTCTGCACTCTGCACTCACTACTCACTACTCACTACTCTGCACTCACTACTCTGCACTCACTACTCACTGCTCTGCACTCACTACTCTGCACTCACTACTCACTACTCTGCTCTCACTACTCTGCACTCACTACTCACTACTCTGCACTCACTACTCACTACCCTGCACTCACTACTCACTACCCTGCACTCACTACTCACTACTCTGCACTCACTACTCACTACTCTGCACTCACTACTCACTACTCTGCACTCACTACTCACTACTCTGCACTCACTACTCTGCAATTTGCACTCACTACTCTGCAACCACTACTCACTACTCACTACTCTGCACTCACTACTCACTACTCTGCACTCACTACTCTGCACTCACTACTCTGCACTCACTACTCTGCACTCACTACTCACTACTCTGCACTCACTACTCTGCAATGTGCACTCACTACTCACTACTCTGCACTCACTACTCTGCACTCACTACTCACTACCCTGCACTCACTACTCACTACTCTGCACTCACTACTCTGCACTCACTACTCTGCACTCACTACTCTGTACTCACTACTCTGCACTCACTACTCACTACTCTGCACTCACTACTCTGCACTCACTACTCTGAACTCACTACTCACTACTCTGCACTCACTACTCACTACTCTGCACTCACTACTCACTACTCTGCACTCACTACTCTGCACTCACTACTCTGCACTCACTACTCTGCACTCACTACTCACTACTCTGCACTCACTACTCACTACTCTGCACTCACTACTCACTACTCACTACTCTGCAACCACTACTCTGCACTCACTACTCTGCACTCACTACTCTGCAATGTGCACTCACTACTCACTACTCTGCAACCACTACTCACTACTCTGCACTCACTACTCTGCACTCACTACTCTGCACTCACTACTCTGCACTCACTACCACTCACTACTCTGCACTCACTACTCACTACTCTGCACTCACTACTCACTACTCTGCACTCACTACTCACTACTCACTACTCTGCACTCTGCACTCACTACTCACTACTCTCTACTCTGCACTCTGCACTCACTACTCACTACTCTGCACTCACTCACTACTCTGCACTCACTACTCACTACTCTGCACTCACTACTCTGCACTCACTACTCACTACTCTGCACTCACTACTCACTACTCTGCACTCACTACTCTGCACTCACTACTCACTACTCTGCACTCACTACTCCGCACTCACTACTCTGCATTCCGCACTCACTACTCACTGCTCTGCACTCACTGCTCTGCACTCACTGCTCTGCACTCACTGCTCTGCACTCACTACTCACTACTCTGCACTCTATGCTCTGCACTCACTGCTCTGCACTCACTGCTCTGCACTCACTGCTCTGCACTCACTACTCACTACTCTGCACTCACTACTCACTACTCTGCACTCACTGCTCTGCACTCACTGCTCTGCACTCACTACTCACTACTCTGCACTCACTGCTCTGCACTCACTGCTCTGCACTCACTGCTCTGCACTCACTACTCACTACTCTGCACTCACTACTCACTACTCTGCACTCACTACTCACTACTCTGCACTCACTACTCACTACTCTGCACTCACTACTCACTACTCTGCACTCACTACTCTGCACTCACTACTCACTACTCTGCACTCACTACTCTGCACTCACTACTCTGCACTCACTACTCTGCACTCACTACTCTGCACTCACTACTCTGCACTCACTACTCTGCAATCTGCACTCACTACTCTGCAATCTGCACTCACTACTCTGCACTCACTACTCTGCACTCACTACTCACTACTCTGCACTCACTACTCACTACTCTGCACTCACTACTCACTACTCTGCACTCACTACTCACTACTCTGAACTCACTACTCACTACTCTGCACTCACTACTCTGCACTCACTACTCTGCACTCACTACTCACTACTCTGCAGTCACTACTCACTACTCTGCACTCACTACTCACTACTCTGCACTCACTACTCACTACTCTGCACTCACTACTCACTACTCTGCACTCACTACTCTGCACTCACTACTCTGCACTCACTACTCTGCACTCACTACTCTGCACTCACTACTCACTACTCTGCACTCACTACTCTGCACTTGCTACTCTGCACTCACTACTCTGCACTCACTACTCTGCACTCACTACTCTGCACTCACTACTCTGCACTCACTACTCTGCACTCACTACTCTGCACTCACTACTCACTACTCTGCACTCACTACTCTGCACTCACTACTCTGCACTCACTCCTCTGCACCCACTACTCTGCACTCACTACTCTGCACTCACTACTCTGCACTCACTACTCACTACTCTGCACTCACTACTCACTACTCACTACTCTGCACTCACTACTCACTACTCTGCACTCACTACTCTGCACTCACTACTCTGCACTCACTACTCTGCACTCACTACTCTGCACTCACTACTCTGCAATCTGCACTCACTACTCTGCACTCACTACTCTGCACTCACTACTCTGCACTCACTACTCACTACTCTGCACTCACTACTCACTACTCACTACTCTGCACTCACTACTCACTACTCTGCACTCACTACTCTGCACTCACTACTCTGCACTCACTACTCTGCACTCACTACTCTGCACTCACTACTCTGCAATCTGCACTCACTACTCTGCAATCTGCACTCACTACTCACTACTCTACACTCACTACTCACTACTCTGCACTCTACACTCACTACTCACTACTCTGCACTCTGCACTCACTACTCACTACTCTGCACTCACTACTCTGCATTCTGCACTCACTACTCTGCACTCACTACTCACTACTCTGCACTCACTACTCACTACTCTGCACTCACTACTCTGCACTCACTACTCTGCACTCACTACTCACTAGCACTCACTACTCACTACTCTGCACTCACTACTCTGCACTCACTACTCTGCACTCACTACTCACTACTCTGCACCCACTACTCACTACTCACTACTCTGCACTCACTACTCACTACTCTGCACTCACTACTCACTACTCTGCACTCACTACTCTGCACTCACTACTCTGCACTCACTACTCACTACTCTGCACTCACTACTCACTACTCTGCACTCACTACTCACTACTCTGCACTCACTACTCTGCACTCACTACTCTGCACTCACTACTCTGCACTCACTACTCTGCACTCACTACTCTGCAATCTGCACTCACTACTCACTACTCTGCACTCACTACTCTGCACTCACTACTCTGCAATCTGCACTCACTACTCTGCACTCACTACTCACTACTCTGCACTCACTACTCACTACTCTGCACTCACTACTCTGCACTCACTACTCACTACTCTGCACTCACTACTCACTACTCTGCACTCACTACTCACTACTCTGCACTCACTACTCACTACTCTGCACTCACTACTCACTACTCTGCACTCACTACTCTGCACTCACTACTCACTACTCTGCACTCACTACTCTGCACTCACTACTCTGCACTCACTACTCTGCACTCACTACTCTGCACTCACTACTCTGCACTCACTACTCTGCACTCACTACTCTGCAATCTGCACTCACTACTCTGCAATCTGCACTCACTACTCTGCACTCACTACTCTGCACTCACTACTCACTACTCTGCACTCACTACTCACTACTCTGCACTCACTACTCACTACTCTGCACTCACTACTCACTACTCTGAACTCACTACTCACTACTCTGCACTCACTACTCTGCACTCACTACTCTGCACTCACTACTCACTACTCTGCAGTCACTACTCACTACTCTGCACTCACTACTCACTACTCTGCACTCACTACTCACTACTCTGCACTCACTACTCACTACTCTGCACTCACTACTCTGCACTCACTACTCTGCACTCACTACTCTGCACTCACTACTCTGCACTCACTACTCACTACTCTGCACTCACTACTCTGCACTTGCTACTCTGCACTCACTACTCTGCACTCACTACTCTGCACTCACTACTCTGCACTCACTACTCTGCACTCACTACTCACTACTCTGCACTCACTACTCTGCACTCACTACTCTGCACTCACTCCTCTGCACCCACTACTCTGCACTCACTACTCTGCACTCACTACTCTGCACTCACTACTCACTACTCTGCACTCACTACTCACTACTCACTACTCTGCACTCACTACTCACTACTCTGCACTCACTACTCTGCACTCACTACTCTGCACTCACTACTCTGCACTCACTACTCTGCACTCACTACTCTGCAATCTGCACTCACTACTCTGCACTCACTACTCTGCACTCACTACTCTGCACTCACTACTCACTACTCTGCACTCACTACTCACTACTCACTACTCTGCACTCACTACTCACTACTCTGCACTCACTACTCTGCACTCACTACTCTGCACTCACTACTCTGCACTCACTACTCTGCACTCACTACTCTGCAATCTGCACTCACTACTCTGCACTCACTACTCTGCAATCTGCACTCACTACTCACTACTCTACACTCACTACTCACTACTCTGCACTCTACACTCACTACTCACTACTCTGCACTCTGCACTCACTACTCACTACTCTGCACTCACTACTCTGCATTCTGCACTCACTACTCTGCACTCACTACTCACTACTCTGCACTCACTACTCACTACTCTGCACTCACTACTCTGCACTCACTACTCTGCACTCACTACTCACTACTCTGCACTCACTACTCACTACTCTGCACTCACTACTCTGCACTCACTACTCTGCACTCACTACTCACTACTCTGCACCCACTACTCACTACTCACTACTCTGCACTCACTACTCACTACTCTGCACTCACTACTCACTACTCTGCACTCACTACTCTGCACTCACTACTCTGCACTCACTACTCACTACTCTGCACTCACTACTCACTACTCTGCACTCACTACTCACTACTCTGCACTCACTACTCACTACTCTGCACTCACTACTCTGCACTCACTACTCTGCACTCACTACTCTGCACTCACTACTCTGCACTCACTACTCTGCAATCTGCACTCACTACTCACTACTCTGCACTCACTACTCTGCACTCACTACTCTGCAATCTGCACTCACTACTCTGCACTCACTACTCACTACTCTGCACTCACTACTCACTACTCTGCACTCACTACTCTGCACTCACTACTCTGCACTCACTACTCTGCACTCACTACTCTGCACTCACTACTCACTACTCTGCACTCACTGCTCTGCACTCACTACTCACTACTCTGCACTGACTACTCACTACTCACTACTCTGCACTCACTACTCACTACTCTGCACTCACTACTCACTACTCTGCACTCACTACTCCCTACTCTGCACTCACTACTCCCTACTCTGCACTCACTACTCCCTACTCTGCACTCACTACTCTGCACTCACTACTCTGCACTCACTACTCACTACTCTGCACTTACTACTCACTACTCACTACTCTGCACTCACTACTCACTACTCTGCACTCACTACTCTGCACTCACTACTCTGCACTCACTACTCTGCACTCACTACTCTGCACTCACTACTCTGCACTCACTACTCACTACTCTGCACCCACTACTCACTACTCACTACTCTGCACTCACTACTCACTACTCTGCACTCACTACTCACTACTCTGCACTCACTACTCTGCACTCACTACTCTGCACTCACTACTCACTACTCTGCACTCACTACTCACTACTCTGCACTCACTACTCACTACTCTGCACTCACTACTCACTACTCTGCACTCACTACTCTGCACTCACTACTCTGCACTCACTACTCTGCACTCACTACTCTGCACTCACTACTCTGCAATCTGCACTCACTACTCACTACTCTGCACTCACTACTCTGCACTCACTACTCTGCAATCTGCACTCACTACTCTGCACTCACTACTCACTACTCTGCACTCACTACTCACTACTCTGCACTCACTACTCTGCACTCACTACTCTGCACTCACTACTCTGCACTCACTACTCACTACTCTGCACTCACTACTCTGCACTCACTACTCACTACTCTGCACTGACTACTCACTACTCACTACTCTGCACTCACTACTCACTACTCTGCACTCACTACTCACTACTCTGCACTCACTACTCCCTACTCTGCACTCACTACTCCCTACTCTGCACTCACTACTCCCTACTCTGCACTCACTACTCTGCACTCACTACTCTGCACTCACTACTCACTACTCTGCACTCACTACTCACTACTCACTACTCTGCACTCACTACTCACTACTCTGCACTCACTACTCTGCACTCACTACTCTGCACTCACTACTCTGCACTCACTACTCTGCACTCACTACTCTGCACTCACTACTCACTACTCTGCACTCACTACTCTCTACTCTGCACTCACTACTCACTACTCTGCACTCACTACTCATTACTCACTACTCTGCATTCAGTACTCTGCACTCACTACTCTGCACTCACTACTCACTACTCTGCACTCACTACTCTGCACTCACTACTCACTACTCTGCACTCACTACTCTGCACTCACTACTCACTACTCTGCACTCACTACTCACTACTCTGCACTCACTACTCACTACTCACTACTCTGTACTCACTACTCACTACTCTGCACTCACTACTCACTACTCACTACTCTGCACTCACTACTCTGCACTCACTACTCACTACTCTGCACTCACTACTCACTACTCTGCACTCACTACTCACTACTCTGCACTCACTACTCTCTACTCTGCACTCACTACTCTGCACTCACTACCTACTACTCACTACTCTGCACTCACTACTCACTACTCTGCACTCACTACTCTGCACTCACTACTCACTACTCTGCACTCACTACTCACTACTCACTACTCTGCACTCACTACTCACTACTCTGCACTCACTACTCACTACTCACTACTCTGCACTCACTACTCTGCACTCACTACTCTGCACTCACTACTCACTACTCTGCACTCACTACTCTCTACTCTGCACTCACTACTCTGCACTCACTACCTACTACTCACTACTCTGCACTCAATACTCACTACTCTGCACTCACTACTCACTACTCTGCACTCACTACTCACTACTCACTACTCTGCACTCACTACTCACTACTCTGCACTCACTACTCACTACTCTGCACTCACTACTCACTACTCTGCACTCACTACTCATTACTCACTACTCATTACTCACTACTCTGCACTCACTACTCTGCACTCACTACTCACTACTCTGCACTCACGACTCACTACTCTGCACTCACTACTCACTACTCTGCACTCACTACTCACTACTCTGCACTCACTACTCACTACTCTGCACTCACTACTCACTACTCACTACTCTGCACTCACTACTCTGCACTCACTACTCACTACTCTGCACTCACTACTCACTACTCTGCACTCACTACTCTCTACTCTGCACTCACTACTCACTACTCTGCACTCACTACCTACTACTCACTACTCTGCACTCACTACTCTGCACTCACTACTCTGCACTCACTACTCACTACTCTGCACTCACTACTCAATACTCACTACTCTGCACTCACTACTCACTACTCTGCACTCACTACTCACTACTCACTACTCTGCACTCACTACTCTGCACTCACTACTCACTACTCTGCACTCACTACTCACTACTCACTACTCTGAACTCACTACTCACTATTCTGCACTCACTACTCACTACTCTGCACTCACTACTCTGCACTCACTACTCTGCACTCACTACTCTGCACTCACTACTCACTACTCTGCACTCACTACTCACTACTCTGCACTCACTACTCACTACTCTGCACTCACTACTCTGCACTCACTACTCACTACTCACTACTCTGAACTCACTACTCACTATTCTGCACTCACTACTCACTACTCTGCACTCACTACTCTGCACTCACTACTCTGCACTCACTACTCTGCACTCACTACTCACTACTCTGCACTCACTACTCACTACTCTGCACTCACTACTCTGCACTCACTACTCTGCACTCACTACTCTGCACTCACTACTCTGCACTCACTACTCACTACTCTGCACTCACTACTCACTACTCACTACTCTGCACTCACTACTCACTACTCACTACTCTGCACTCACTACTCACTACTCTGCACTCACTACTCTGCACTCACTACTCACTACTCTGCACTCACTACTCACTACTCTGCACTCACTACTCACTACTCTGCACTCACTACTCTGCACTCACTACTCTGCACTCACTACTCTGCACTCACTACTCACTACTCTGGACTCCCTACTCACTACTCATTACTCTGCACTCACTACTCACTACTCTGCATTCACTACTCACTACTCACTACTCTGCACTCACTACTCACTACTCTGCACTCACTACTCTGCACTCACTACTCTGCACTCACTACTCACTACTCTGCACTCACTACTCACTACTCTGCACTCTACACTCACTACTCACTACTCATTACTCTGCACTCACTACTCACTACTCTGCACTCACTACTCACTACTCTGCACTCACTACTCACTGCTCTGCACTCACTACTCTGCACTCACTACTCACTACTCTGCTCTCACTACTCTGCACTCACTACTCACTACTCTGCACTCACTACTCACTACCCTGCACTCACTACTCACTACCCTGCACTCACTACTCACTACTCTGCACTCACTACTCACTACTCTGCACTCACTACTCTGCAATTTGCACTCACTACTCTGCAACCACTACTCACTACTCACTACTCTGCACTCACTACTCACTACTCTGCACTCACTACTCTGCACTCACTACTCTGCACTCACTACTCTGCACTCACTACTCACTACTCTGCACTCACTACTCTGCAATGTGCACTCACTACTCACTACTCTGCACTCACTACTCTGCACTCACTACTCTGCACTCACTACTCTGCACTCACTACTCACTACTCTGCACTCACTACTCTGCACTCACTACTCTGCACTCACTACTCTGCACTCACTACTCACTACTCTGCACTCACTACTCACTACTCTGCACTCACTACTCTGAACTCACTACTCACTACTCTGCACTCACTACTCACTACTCTGCACTCACTACTCTGCACTCAATACTCTGCACTCACTACTCTGCACTCACTACTCACAACTCTGCACTCACTACTCACTACTCTGCACTCACTACTCACTACTCTGCACTCACTATGCTGCACTCACTACTCACTACTCTGCACTCACTACTCTGCACTCACTACTCACTACTCTGCACTCACTACTCTGCACTCACTACTCTGCAATTTGCACTCACTACTCTGCAACCACTACTCACTACTCACTACTCTGCACTCACTACTCACTACTCTGCACTCACTACTCTGCACTCACTACTCTGCACTCACTACTCTGCACTCACTACTCACTACTCTGCACTCACTACTCACTACTCACTTCTCTGCACCCACTACTCTGCACTCACTACTCTGCACTCACTACTCTGCAATGTGCACTCACTACTCACTACTCTGCAACCACTACTCACTACTCTGCACTCACTACTCTGCACTCACTACTCTGCACTCACTACTCTGCACTCACTACTCTGCACTCACTACCACTCACTACTCTGCACTCACTACTCACTACTCTGCACTCACTACTCACTACTCACTACTCTGCACTCTGCACTCACTACTCACTACTCTCTACTCTGCACTCTGCACTCACTACTCACTACTCTGCACTCACTACTCTGCACTCACTACTCACTGCTCTGCACTCACTACTCTGCACTCACTACTCACTACTCTGCTCTCACTACTCTGCGCTCACTACTCACTACTCTGCACTCACTACTCACTACCCTGCACTCACTACTCACTACCCTGCACTCACTACTCACTACTCTGCACTCACTACTCACTACTCTGCACTCACTACTCACTACTCTGCACTCACTACTCTGCAATTTGCACTCACTACTCTGCAACCACTACTCACTACTCACTACTCTGCACTCACTACTCACTACTCTGCACTCACTACTCTGCACTCACTACTCTGCACTCACTACTCTGCACTCACTACTCACTACTCTGCACTCACTACTCTGCAATGTGCACTCACTACTCACTACTCTGCACTCACTACTCTGCACTCACTACTCTGCACTCACTACTCACTACTCTGCACTCACTACTCACTACTCTGCACTCACTACTCACTACTCTGCACTCACTACTCACTACTCTGCACTCACTACTCTGCACTCACTACTCTGCACTCACTACTCTGCACTCACTACTCACTACTCTGCACTCACTACTCACTACTCTGCACTCACTACTCTGCACTCACTACTCTGCACTCACTACTCTGCACTCACTACTCACTACTCTGCACTCCCTACTCACTACTCACTACTCTGCACTCACTACTCACTACTCTGCACTCACTACTCACTACTCACTACTCTGCACTCACTACTCACTACTCTGCACTCACTACTCTGCACTCACTACTCACTACTCTGCTCTCACTACTCACTACTCTGCACTCTACACTCACTACTCACTACTCTGCACTCTGCACTCACTACTCACTACTCTGCACTCACTACTCACTACTCTGCACTCACTACTCACTGCTCTGCCCTCACTACTCTGCACTCACTACTCACTACTCTGCTCTCACTACTCTGCACTCACTACTCACTACTCTGCACTCACTACTCACTACTCTGCACTCACTACTCACTACTCTGCACTCACTACTCTGCAATTTGCACTCACTACTCTGCAACCACTACTCACTACTCACTACTCTGCACTCACTACTCACTACTCTGAACTCACTACTCTGCACTCACTACTCTGCACTCACTACTCTGCACTCACTACTCACTACTCTGCACTCACTACTCTGCAATGTGCACTCACTACTCACTACTCTGCACTCACTACTCTGCACTCACTACTCTGCACTCACTACTCACTACTCTGCACTCACTACTCACTACTCTGCACTCACTACTCTGCACTCACTACTCTGCACTCACTACTCTGCACTCACTACTCTGCACTCACTACTCACTACTCTGCACTCACTACTCACTACTCTGCACTCACTACTCTGAACTCACTACTCACTACTCTGCACTCACTACTCACTACTCTGCACTCACTACTCACTACTCTGCACTCACTACTCTGCACTCAATACTCTGCACTCACTACTCTGCACTCACTACTCACAACTCTGCACTCACTACTCACTACTCTGCACTCACTACTCACTACTCTGCACTCACTATGCTGCACTCACTACTCACTACTCTGCACTCACTACTCTGCACTCACTACTCACTACTCTGCACTCACTACTCTGCACTCACTACTCACTACTTTGCACTCACTACTCACTACTCTGCACTCACTACTCTGCACTCACTACTCTGCACTCACTACTCTGCACTCACTACTCACTACTCTGCACTCACTACTCACTACTCTGCACTCACTACTCACTACTCACTACTCTGCACCCACTACTCTGCACTCACTACTCTGCACTCACTACTCTGCAATGTGCACTCACTACTCACTACTCTGCAACCACTACTCACTACTCTGCACTCACTACTCTGCACTCACTACTCTGCACTCACTACTCACTACTCTGCACTCACTATGCTGCACTCACTACTCACTACTCTGCACTCACTACTCTGCACTCACTACTCACTACTCTGCACTCACTACTCTGCACTCACTACTCACTACTTTGCACTCACTACTCACTACTCTGCACTCACTACTCTGCACTCACTACTCTGCACTCACTACTCTGCACTCACTACTCACTACTCTGCACTCACTACTCACTACTCTGCACTCACTACTCACTACTCACTACTCTGCACCCACTACTCTGCACTCACTACTCTGCACTCACTACTCTGCAATGTGCACTCACTACTCACTACTCTGCAACCACTACTCACTACTCTGCACTCACTACTCTGCACTCACTACTCTGCACTCACTACTCTGCACTCACTACTCTGCACTCACTACCACTCACTACTCTGCACTCACTACTCACTACTCTGCACTCACTACTCACTACTCTGCACTCACTACTCACTACTCACTACTCACTACTCTGCACTCTGCACTCACTACTCACTACTCTCTACTCTGCACTCTGCACTCACTACTCACTACTCTGCACTCACTACTCTGCACTCACTACTCACTGCTCTGCACTCACTACTCTGCACTCACTACTCACTACTCTGCTCTCACTACTCTGCACTCACTACTCACTACTCTGCACTCACTACTCACTACCCTGCACTCACTACTCACTACCCTGCACTCACTACTTACTACTCTGCACTCACTACTCACTACTCTGCACTCACTACTCACTACTCTGCACTCACTACTCACTACTCTGCACTCACTACTCTGCAATTTGCACTCACTACTCTGCAACCACTACTCACTACTCACTACTCTGCACTCACTACTCACTACTCTGCACTCACTACTCTGCACTCACTACTCTGCACTCACTACTCACTACTCTGCACTCACTACTCTGCAATGTGCACTCACTACTCACTACTCTGCACTCACTACTCTGCACTCACTACTCTGCACTCACTACTAACTACTCTGCACTCACTACTCACTACTCTGCACTCACTACTCTGCACTCACTACTCACTACTCTGCACTCACTACTCACTACTCTGCACTCACTACTCTGCACTCACTACTCTGCACTCACTACTCTGCACTCACTACTCACTACTCTGCACTCACTACTCACTACTCTGCACTCACTACTCACTACTCTGCACTCACTACTCTGCACTCACTACTCTGCACTCACTACTCTGCACTCACTACTCACTACTCTGCACTCCCTACTCACTACTCACTACTCTGCACTCACTACTCACTACTCTGCACTCACTACTCACTACTCACTACTCTGCACTCACTACTCACTACTCTGCACTCACTACTCTGCACTCACTACTCTGCACTCACTACTCACTACTCTGCTCTCACTACTCACTACTCTGCACTCTACACTCACTACTCACTACTCTGCACTCTGCACTCACTACTCACTACTCTGCACTCACTACTCACTACTCTGCACTCACTACTCACTGCTCTGCCCTCACTACTCTGCACTCACTACTCACTACTCTGCTCTCACTACTCTGCACTCACTACTCACTACTCTGCACTCACTACTCACTACCCTGCACTCACTACTCACTACCCTGCACTCACTACTCACTACTCTGCACTCACTACTCACTACTCTGCACTCACTACTCACTACTCTGCACTCACTACTCTGCAATTTGCACTCACTACTCTGCAACCACTACTCACTACTCACTACTCTGCACTCACTACTCACTACTCTGCACTCACTACTCTGCACTCACTACTCTGCACTCACTACTCTGCACTCACTACTCACTACTCTGCACTCACTACTCTGCAATGTGCACTCACTACTCACTACTCTGCACTCACTACTCTGCACTCACTACTCACTACTCTGCACTCACTACTCACTACTCTGCACTCACTACTCTGCACTCACTACTCTGCACTCACTACTCACTACTCTGCACTCACTACTCACTACTCTGCACTCACTACTCTGAACTCACTACTCACTACTCTGCACTCACTACTCACTACTCTGCACTCACTACTCACTACTCTGCACTCACTACTCTGCACTCAATACTCTGCACTCACTACTCTGCACTCACTACTCACAACTCTGCACTCACTACTCACTACTCTGCACTCACTACTCACTACTCTGCACTCACTATGCTGCACTCACTACTCACTACTCTGCACTCACTATGCTGCACTCACTACTCACTACTCTGCACTCACTACTCTGCACTCACTACTCTGCACTCACTACTCTGCACTCACTACTCACTACTCTGCACTCACTACTCTGCACTCACTACTCACTACTCTGCACTCACTACTCACTACTCTGCACTCACTACTCACTACTCACTACTCTGCACCCACTACTCTGCACTCACTACTCTGCACTCACTACTCTGCAATGTGCACTCACTACTCACTACTCTGCAACCACTACTCACTACTCTGCACTCACTACTCTGCACTCACTACTCTGCACTCACTACTCTGCACTCACTACTCTGCACTCACTACCACTCACTACTCTGCACTCACTACTCACTACTCTGCACTCACTACTCACTACTCTGCACTCACTACTCACTACTCACTACTCTGCACTCTGCACTCACTACTCACTACTCTCTACTCTGCACTCTGCACTCACTACTCACTACTCACTACTCTGCACTCACTACTCTGCACTCACTACTCACTGCTCTGCACTCACTACTCTGCACTCACTACTCACTACTCTGCTCTCACTACTCTGCACTCACTACTCACTACTCTGCACTCACTACTCACTACCCTGCACTCACTACTCACTACCCTGCACTCACTACTCACTACTCTGCACTCACTACTCACTACTCTGCACTCACTACTCACTACTCTGCACTCACTACTCACTACTCTGCACTCACTACTCTGCAATTTGCACTCACTACTCTGCAACCACTACTCACTACTCACTACTCTGCACTCACTACTCACTACTCTGCACTCACTACTCTGCACTCACTACTCTGCACTCACTACTCACTACTCTGCACTCACTACTCTGCAATGTGCACTCACTACTCACTACTCTGCACTCACTACTCTGCACTCACTACTCACTACCCTGCACTCACTACTCACTACTCTGCACTCACTACTCTGCACTCACTACTCTGCACTCACTACTCTGTACTCACTACTCTGCACTCACTACTCTGCACTCACTACTCACTACTCTGCACTCACTACTCTGCACTCACTACTCTGAACTCACTACTCACTACTCTGCACTCACTACTCTGCACTCACTACTCACTACTCTGCACTCACTACTCTGCACTCACTACTCTGCACTCACTACTCTGCACTCACTACTCACTACTCTGCACTCACTACTCACTACTCTGCACTCACTACTCACTACTCACTACTCTGCAACCACTACTCTGCACTCACTACTCTGCACTCACTACTCTGCAATGTGCACTCACTACTCACTACTCTGCAACCACTACTCACTACTCTGCACTCACTACTCTGCACTCACTACTCTGCACTCACTACTCTGCACTCACTACCACTCACTACTCTGCACTCACTACTCACTACTCTGCACTCACTACTCACTACTCTGCACTCACTACTCACTACTCACTACTCTGCACTCTGCACTCACTACTCACTACTCTCTACTCTGCACTCTGCACTCACTACTCACTACTCTGCACTCACTCACTACTCTGCACTCACTACTCACTACTCTGCACTCACTACTCTGCACTCACTACTCACTGCACTCACTACTCACTACTCTGCACTCACTACTCTGCACTCACTACTCACTACTCTGCACTCACTACTCCGCACTCACTACTCTGCAATGTGCACTCACTACTCACTACTCTGCAACCACTACTCACTACTCTGCTCTCACTACTCTGCACTCACTACTCACTACTCTGCACTCACTACTCACTACCCTGCACTCACTACTCACTACCCTGCACTCACTACTCTGCACTCACTACTCTGCACTCACTACTCTGCACTCACTACTCTGCACTCACTACTCTGCACTCACTACTCACTACTCTGCACTCACTACTCTGCAATGTGCACTCACTACTCACTACTCTGCACTCACTACTCTGCACTCACTACTCTGCACTCACTACTCACTACTCTGCACTCACTACTCACTACTCTGCACTCACTACTCACTACTCTGCACTCACTACTCACTACTCTGCACTCACTACTCTGCACTCTGCACTCACTACTCTGCACTCACTACTCTGCACTCACTACTCTGCACTCACTACTCACTACTCTGCACTCACTACTCACCACTCACTACTCTGCACTCACTACTCACCACTCACTACTCTGAACTCACTACTCACTACTCTGAACTCACTACTCACTACTCTGCACTCACTACTCACTACTCTGCACTCACTACTCTGCACTCACTACTCTGCACTCAATACTCTGCACTCACTACTCTGCACTCACTACTCTGCACTCACTACTCACTACTCTGCACTCACTACTCACTACTCTGCACTCACTACTCACTACTCTGCACTCACTACTCACTATTCACTACTCTGCACTCACTACTCACTATTCACTACTCTGCACTCACTACTCTGCACTCACTACTCTGCACTCACTACTCTGCACTCACTACTCTGCACTCACTACTCACACTCTGCACTCACTACTCACACTCTGCACTCACTACTCACACTCTGCACTCACTACTCACACTCTGCACTCACTACTCTGCACTCACTACTCTGCACTCTGCACTCACACTTACACTCTGCACTCACACTCTGCACTCAACTCTGCATGCTGCATTCACACTCTGCACACTCACTCTGCACTCACTACTTCACACTCTGCACTCACACTCTGCTCACTCACTCTGCACTCACTACTACTCACTCTGCACTCACTACTTCACACTCTGCACTCACACTCTGCACTCACTACTTCACACTCTGCACTCTGCGCACTCTGAACTGTGCGCACTCTGCACTCACACTATAATAATCCTTATGCAGAATTCCTCTAAAGTATAAGCAGCTTGGGTTTTTCCTATAGGCGCCAAAGAGTCAATGATAGGAAAAGAGGGCAGAGAGTGCTAACCCCATCTCCCCACCCACAGACAACAAAAAATTATCTTCTGCGTTGCTTTGTTCTAATAATATGAATAAGGAATTTAAAGTATATGTATGGGCGAGTGGAAGGTGATCTATCGTATTCAATATATTTTAACACAATTGGTGTTCATGGTTACCTATACAAACGTGAGATGAAGATGATGCTCACTTTTTAGTTATATAAGGATATTTTGTCGAGTACATTCAAGTTCAACTCACTGGCTGTAAGCAACAAGCTGAGGATCAACGGGCGCGAAACAGCGTGGTGGGCGCGCACGAGACGCAGCGTGGGCGTGCACATCACCTGAAGATCCCTGGAGAAGACACCGAGTCTGCCTGCTGCCATGACTGACCCGCTGCGAGGGAAAGAGCCCGGTGAGTGGGGGTCGAGGGGGGGCGGCAGAGAGGGAGTCGGCAGAGAGGGAGGGTGTGTGTGTGTGTGTGTGTGCATGCGTGCGTGCGTGAGTGTGTGCTTCCGTGAGTGTGAAGCACTCACGGAAGGGTGAAGAGCAAGAGATGTGCACGGCTCCAGGAGGCTCGGCGTGCGTGTCCACGAGATGCAATCGGCGCTCGTTCACCGCTCTGGCTCCGTTGAGAGTGAACTCAGTCACAATAGGTCTCGAAGCCGAGACCTAAAAAGGACAACATGAATCGTGGATTGAGCGAAAATGTTATAGCAGGGATATGGTTGGAGGTCCTGAGCCCAGTCATTCATCTTAGGACGGGTAACTAATCTATGAAAACCCCCCAACCTGAATCGGGTTAATAGAAACCTGTCATGAGCGCCTGGTACAAATGTTAAATAGGGTTGGATATTAAACGAAGTTAAAATCAATCGGTTGTGCAGGATTGTGGGTTTTAATATCTCGGTTGACATTCTAATGGAGTCCAACTACAGAATACCCTATTTTCTTAATTCCTTCCTAGTTATTG
Source organism: Lissotriton vulgaris (assembly GCF_964263255.1). Classification (NCBI taxonomy): domain Eukaryota; kingdom Metazoa; phylum Chordata; class Amphibia; order Caudata; family Salamandridae; genus Lissotriton; species Lissotriton vulgaris. The sequence goes on along the minus strand of NC_141687.1, from coordinate 1,981,677,989 downwards.
ACCAAATGGTTCTGGGGTTAGAAAAATACTCTAGATAGCCCAGATCTTTTAGGAAATTGCGGACATATCTTATCCTCAAAGCCCCTTCTAATTTCAAGGTATCCAAAAGAATATCTCTGTTTAATTTTGCCTCTTCTTTAGTCCAGAGCATAAGCCATAATAGCACAGGCTCAAGCTTTATTAAATCAGAGATGAAGGGGAGTCCTAACACCGCATGGCATATACACGCTGAAGTACCCGTAGGTACGGTTAAAATATATCTTGGGAAATAATTTTCTGCTCATTGGATAGAGAGCATGTTGGTAAAGCCCCAAACTCCTGCCCCATATACTACTGCTGAAAGACGCTTTGCCTTATAAACTGCAATGAGCTCCTCAGGTGTTCTTTTGCTCCGTTTCCTGGCAAAGGTGGTGATGGCAGATGTTGCTTGTAGGAGTACCCGTTTTTTCGCTGCAACTGTATGTGCCCAGTTAACATTATGGGCAAACAGAATAACCAGATATGAAAACCTCTTGCTTACCCCGATCTTCTGACCTGACACAAACATAGTTCAAGATTTATTGATGCCAAGACTGCAGCGCTTAATGGAAGTCTTGGAGGAATTTGTTCTAAAACCAAGATCCTTCATAAATAGAGAAACCCTGTCAAACACTCTCTAAAGACCTACTTGTGTGCGGGACATCAACACTGCATCGTCCGCATACAAGAGTGCTGGTATTGGGCATCCGGCCACTTGAGGGGAGTGATGGTTATTGAAATGAAGTTTAATGGTAGTCATGAGGTTGATTCTACTTGGGGGAGGCTCTTCTTAAAGATTAATTTTGTTATCTTTAAGAAGAGCCTCCCCCAATCCACTGATGTAAAGGTTAAAAAGGAAAGGGCCAGGACACAGCCTGGTCTGACTCCGCTCCTAATCGGAAAAGCAGCCGAGTGCTCGCCCTTCAAACCGCAGCGCATGTGTGCCTTGGCATCACTATAAAAACGTTTTGAAAAATGAATGATCTGAACATCAACTCCCTTAACTTCTAAAATTGACCAGAGCTTACTATGAACCATGCAGTCAAGCGCGGCTGTGAGGTCAACAAATGTTAAAAACAGGTTCCCCTTCCAAGCCTGCGTGTATTTCCCCACCAGGATGGACAGATTTATGCCCTGCTCCACCTTCCCTAGACCGGCTCGGAAGCCGTATTGCAGGTCAGATAGAACAGAGCTCTCCTCGGCCCAATCCTGGAGACATTCAAGAATTATTCTGCCCGCTACTTTAGTTAATGCATCTAATATGGAAATTTGCCCTGTAGCACCCTAGGTCCTGTCTATTGCCCTTTTTAGGTCTCGCGCCTAGCGGTGCACTGCGCAGCAGTGCTCACCCAGTGCGAGACATTTTGTATGTGAAAAAAGGGGAATGTGAGGTGACCTAGGAATCGCACACACTCGTGCGTGTGCGTTTCCTTTTGTGCTCCCCCATTGGCCTTTGCGTGCGTCTTATTGTAAAAGAGTTGCGCGCATAGCTCCTCTCATGCCTATTGGTGTCTATTATGCGCACCAAGTGCGTAATAGACACCAAAAAGCCATGGGAGGAGCAATGATCGTGCCCCGACACAGGCGTGACGCACGCATGACTTGTGGGCTTGTTTCAATAGCGATCAGTTTCGCAATCGCTTTCAGTCCGGCTTTTCAGAGAAAGCCGTGTTTTTTTTTTTTACTGTGTTTAACAAATTAACTTATTTTTTTTAATTGGGCACCAGCGAGGTCAAAGGAGAGGTTTACCTCAGCGTGCATGGACATGAACTCCAAAGCCCCGAACGCACCCAGCAAACTGAAACTAATCACTGCTGTATAATCCCGCCTGTCCGACAAGGTAGATGGTAATGCCTGCCCTGTCCCCACAGTGCACACTAAACCAACAACGTGAGAAAAATTGCGCAAAAAAAACTTACCTCGCCTTTGCAGAGGAATTTTTTATTTTTATTTATTATTTGCACATGATCCCGTGTCCTTTGTAGACACGAGGGAACATCACCAGCCTGCCTGGTAGGCAGAGACAAGCTGATGAGAAGCACTGAACAGGGGTCAGTGCGAGAGACCGCAACGCCTCGAAATGCCAGGTTGGATACTTTTCTCATGATAAAAGGCCTGACAAGTGCCGCATTCCTCGCCGCGCCCTCCCTCTTCCTTACAGAAAGGTATGAAAGCCTCCATAGAATGCACTCTGCTCCGTGATGTAAGCGCTGAGGTATCTTAGGAGTACTCACGTTGGAGCTGTGGGTAGTTTAGTAGTAGGTTTAATTATTTTTGCATGCTTGCCTAACGCTTCCTAGAGCATGCAGGTAGAGTTGTGAATTGTGTACATTTGTGGCAGTCGAATTTTCTCAAAGTCTAGGAGTGGTGAGGATGGCTGGCACATGGCACACCAGTCTGCCAGGGGGCATTGAGAGCGGGGTTCTCTTTAGATCCGTAGTGGTCGCCTGTTCCATTGGGACTGGTATGGGAGCCTCGCTGGCATCTTTAATATCCTTGCATTCCATTGCTGGCACGCTGGTTTCTGTGGCTTATTCTGCCGACAGTTGGAAGTGCCTTGCATGGCTGCTTGACATTGGAGTTTCACTGCGCTGCCCAGGGTGTTCTCTTGTACAGCTGTACCTTTCAGTAGTGAGCGATCCTACTACAGTGTATCTGCAGCAGACTGTTGGGGTGCATGTAGGAGCGTCCAGTGCAGTATAGTCCATTATGATAGTATGGACTCTGGTTCTTCCCCATGGCTGAGTAGGGTGCGTGGCAGGATCAGTTAGTGAGTTGTGTACATTCAGCGAGCGCTGCCCTGGGTGTTCTCTTGTACAGCTGTACCTTTCGGTAGTGAGCGAACCTACTACAGTGTATCTGCAGCCGACTGTTGGGGTGCATGTAGGAGCGTCCAGTGCAGTTTAGTCCATAATGGTAGTACGGACCCCGGTTCTTCCCCAGGGCTGAGTAGGGTGCTTGGCTGGATCTGTTAGTGAGTTCTATACATTCAGCAAGATGTCCATGTCTTAAAAATTGACTAGACTAGTTTTTTGGGGCTGGGTGTGCCCTCCCCCCTTGCTAGTCTGTGCCTTACTCTGCAGACCATGTGTATTTATTGGTGCTGCTGGCAGGCGGCTGTAGTGTTCCTGGTTATATTTGCATGCATTACAAAATTGGGCAGACTCTGTTCAGCATTCTGCAATCCCCGCCTCACCCCACTCAAGTGAAAGTCGTGGCTCGCAAAAATCTATTTTTCCGTTCGTGCTTTGAGGAGCATAGGCAGCGTAGGCCCCTTCATATGTGAGGAGGTGGGCAGGGAGTGATGCAGCTCTATTTGTTTCCTCATTTGTACTGCAATAGATTTTGTTTAGAAGATGGCATCTTCCCAGCTCATTGGCACTTATGCAGGTGGCTTTTCTTAAGATATCCAGTTGTTCTGGTAAGTGTGGCAATCTCCCGTGTGCTCACGTGCATGGTATTGCCACCTTTAGTCAAACTTACTGTGCTAACCGTGTCGCCTCCATATTAACTTTTTCCTTTTAGCCCATTCTCTCGACACTTTCATTCAATCAGACAGTCTCCTTTTTTCCTGTTACCAAATAATTTCACTTCTGTGTCCAGCTTCTCTCACCTGTCTTATTCGTCTTACTTCTCCTCTCATACCACCCTATTTTTTAGGTATAGAGGCAGTTTCTCTGCCTTCTAGCATATCATTCCACAGTCTCTTTTCTCCTTCTTCTTAGCTTTTTGTCTATCCTGTGTGTTGGACAGGCCACAGGACGGGCCGCTCTCCCCCGGCTCGACCAAGCCCGAGCCAGTCATACAAGCACCACACACCACCATTGCACGTCCTACGTCCCCTCAGGGACACCTGCCCTCGAGCATGATAACCTCGTGGGTCCGATCCACGGCCGACCCACGCGCCCAGCCCGGGCCGCCATCTTGGACACTCGCCACGAGGCCGCCTGGCCCCCGATCGACCTCAACCCTGGGCCTAGCCCGGCCTCAGACATTCCGGCACCACCCTCCACCCAGGAGGCGAGCGAGCTACTTGGCCAGTCAATGGGAGAAAGAGGTGTCGATGGTTCTCCCCCGGCCAGTGCCGCTCGCCCATCGCCTCCCCGGGCGCTGGCTCCACCCCCCTGCTGGGTGTCTGGACTCCCTCATCCCGGACCTCCCGACCTCCAAGTGCGAGGGTCCGGACATCAAAGCACGCCAGCCCTATAACTGGGGCAGCTCCAGAACAGGAAGGCAGTTGTATCTTGGAGTCGAGAGACGAAAGAAGAACTCATCCTGGACGGACTACTGGCGCTGCCGTAGCTCTGTCCTGTGCACCATCATCCTGCCTGTTGGCGCTGCCACAGCCGTCGTAACCTTCATCCTTCACCGTCGTCCGGATCTGCTGGCGAGGCCGCGGACCGTTGTAACTGTCATCTGCATCGGGACCTGCTTGGCTTCTCCACGGCCCGTCGACCATCCTTCATCCATATCGGGACCTGCTTGGCTTCTCCACGGCCCGCCGACCACCCTTCATCCATCTCGGGACCTGCTTGGCTCCTCCACGGCCCGATCAGCAATCACGCCGAGCTCGAGGATTGAGAGCTATTGAACTCATTGGTAACTAAGACTGTCCCGCTACCCTTTTCCTCAACCAGAGATCAGAACCGAGGGGACCCCTGAGTCCAGACCTCCTTGTATTATATCAACGTAACCTAAGAAGTGCATATAAAGTCTCGTTAACCTTCAATCTTGTGTGGTGTCCGTCTGTGGGGGGGAAGTTACTTATCTGTACAGTCGTTGGAGACGGCTCTCCCTGGAGACCTCTCCCCGTAATCTCGGCCGACCCTCCCGGTCCGTCTAACATTGGTGGCCAGCGGCGCGATCCGAATCACCGCATAACGTACAGAGAGTAGCTCACCCCACAACGAACAACAATGTCGACTAAAGAGAGCGGATCAACTGAGAAGTTCCAAATGGAAAAGCTAGAGGAATACAGCCATCGTGAACTAAAGCAGTTCTGCATCGAACTAGGTATCGCTACCACCGGACTAAGTACCAAGGACGATTTTAAGCATGCCCTAGAATCTTGGGCAGAGACCGGGGATGTCGAAGCCCCGGAGCAAAGCACCGCGAAAAAAACCAACACGGCCCCTGAAGAGCAAAGAACGGGTCTCTCGCAAGACGAGATCCAAGAAAGAGAAAAAGCCCGACTACACGAACTTGAAATGGCCCGACTCAAGATGGACATAGAACTCAAATTGGCCGAGCAAAAAATAAACTTAGAGCACCTTCGCCTCCGAGAAGAAAGAGAGGAGAAACAGAGGCAAAGGGAGCTCGAGGAAAAAAGACTAACGTACGAGCACGAGCGGAACCTAGCCGAGATCAACCTGCGCAAACAGAATAAAGAATTAGGGGTGCCCGACAGACCGTCCACCCCCGGGACCACGGACAAAAAAGTGCACATCCCCAAGGATGTGGTCCGAGAATATTTTCGAGAAGACGACATCCAGCAATGGTTTAAGGCATATGAAATCGCGATGACTGCGCACCGGATCGATAGAGCCGACTGGGGAGCCGGCCTATGGGGCAAATTCCTCAATGAGGGCCGCGATACTCTGTTACAGCTCCCAGACCACCAGATGACCTCCTACGACCATATGAAAGCGGCCCTCCTCACTCGCTATGGCCTCACGCCCGAGATGTACCGTCAGAGGTTCCGAGACTGCACACGCATTCCAGGTACAACTTGGGTGGACTATGTAACGTACTTCAGCCGAGCCTTCGAAGGCTGGATCAGAGGGAACAACGTCACGACCTACGAGCAGTTGTTCAATCTGATGGTATGGGAGCATCTGTCCAACAACTGCTTCATTGAACTACGCCAACACCTCCTCGACAGCAAGTTAACCGATCCCCGGCAGCTCGCAGCCGAAGCTGACCGGTGGGAGATCACCCGAGTGGGCCGGAATGGGTCCTACGAGCAGAACAGGAACAACAATGGTCACCACCGATCCAGAGGAGGAGGAGGGGGCCAAGGACGAGGAAGAGACAACACTCCGGCCGCCCCCACTACCAGCACCACCCCCCCGGCCAACCGGGGCAGCACCCCGGCGCGACCGGGATACAGAGCCAATGTTACATGTCACCGATGCCAACGAGTAGGCCACTATGCAAATGACCCAAGCTGCCCGCAGTATCCGAGCCCAAGACCCCGCCAGGTGGCCGCCGCGGCACTAGGGGAAGAACAGATCTCCGAGGAACCAGAAACAGACGAGCAAGAGTATCAAGGGTGGGAGCCAGCCGCCATGACTCTCGCGTGCTTAGGGGGAAGAGACATGGTCCCGCGGGTCCCCCTACCCGCTAACACCCAGAAGTACAGCCAATGGGTGAGCATCAATGGACAACGGGCCGAAGCCCTTCGAGACACCGGGGCCAGTGTGACAGCCGTCCGCTGTCATCTGGTGACCCCAGAACAATATCTACCGAACATTCTCTGCCCTGTACGATCAGCCGACAACTCGGAGAGTCTGTGTCGGATGGCCTGCGTCCCCTTTGAGTGGGGAGGGGTCTCCGGCATGTTGAAAGTAACGGTCCGAGACGACGCCCCCGTGGACTGCCTCCTCGGAAATGACCTGGAAAGCTCCCCGTGGGCAGCCGTGGAGCGAAAAGAACACTTGGGGATGTTGGGCGTCCCAGACTGGGCGTGCGTCACCACCCGGTCTATGGCCGCCCGTGCCAACCATCACCCGGAAGAACCAGAATGGCCGGCGCCTCCGCCTCCGGTCGCCCCCGCCGAGACCCCCGACCAGGGCATCCCCCTCGAACCTGCTCAACCTTCCGACCTTGCTAATCTCGACCAGTGGGCTCAAGAAGGGGGGCCCACACAAGAACAATTTCGTCAGGAGCAGAAGACCTGTCCCTCCCTTGAGGGACTCCGACAACAAGCGCTCGCCCAAAGCGCAGGGGATACCTCCGGAACTCATTGGGTCTACTGGGACAATGACCTACTGTACAGCGAGCAACGAATCGCCGAGCTGGGGGCCAACCGAGTACTAGTGGTGCCACTCCGCTTTAGAGACTTCCTGCTAAATCTGGCCCACGATGTCCCCCTGGCAGGGCACCTGGGACAAGATAAAACCTACAGCCGCCTAGTGACCCACTTCTTCTGGCCAAAAATGAGAAACGATGTGCACCAGCATTGCCGATCTTGCCCCACGTGCCAAGCCAGTGGGAAGAGCGGCCGCAAATTAAAGGCCCCCCTGCAACCCTTTCCCGTAGTCACGACCCCATTTGAGAGGGTCGGAATAGACATTGTGGGACCCCTAGACCCACGTACAAGACAAGGCCATCGCTTCATCCTAGTACTAGTGGACCACGCCACCCGCTACCCTGAGGCTATTCCTCTCCGGACCGTCACAGCCCCAGTGGTCGGCAGGGCCCTGATGGGGATCTTCTCCCGTGTGGGGTTCCCCCGAGAAGTCGTCAGTGACAGAGGCACGAACTTTATTTCCAAATACATGAAGTCCCTCTGGCAACAGTGTGGGGTCACCTACCGCTTCACGACCCCCTATCACCCCCAAGGAAACGGACTTGTTGAGCGGTTCAATCGCACTCTAAAAGGGATGATCGGGGGATTGGAAGAACCCCTCCGTCGCCAGTGGGACGTGCTGCTGCCGTGCCTCCTCTTCGCCTACCGGGAGGTCCCACAGAAGTCCCTAGGCTTCAGCCCATTCGAGCTGCTCTATGGGCACCCAGTACGGGGGCCACTCAGCCTGATCAAAGAAGGCTGGGAGTTGCCTCCGGCCAAGAGTCCTCCAGATGTCTTCCGGTACCTCCTCACCCTCCGCAACCAGTCCCAGCGGTTCAGAGACCTAGCGAAAGCCAACCTAGAGGCCAGTCAAGAGGACATGAAGAGATGGTATGACCAGAACGCCTCATCTATTGAATTCGAGCCGGGGCAACAGGTCTGGGTAATGTCCCCCACAGAACCGTGCGCTCTCCAAGACAAATGGACGGGACCCTTCAAAGTAATCGAGCGCAAGGGACCCGCCACCTATCTGATCGATATGGAGTCCGCCCGGAATCCGCTCCGAGTCCTCCACACCAACAGACTGAAACCCCACTTTGCACGAACAGAACTCAGCCTCTTGATGGCCACAGACAACGGGGTTGAGGACGACTCCGAGCCTCTCCCTGACCTCTTGCGGACCCAGGAGCAAGACGGCTCCGTGGATGGGGTCCGACTCTCGGAGACCCTCTCCCAGGAACAACGCCAAGAGTGCCAAGCCCTCCTATCACGGTTTTCCAGCCTGTTCTCCCTCACCCCAGGTGTCACTTCCTGGTGTGTGCACGATGTGGACACCGGAGACAGCCCTCCTATCCGCCACCGGGCCTACCGCGTACCTGATCGGGTACGGGCCTGCATCCAGGCGGAAGTAACTAAGATGCTCACGCTCGGGGTCATCGAGCCCTCCGACAGTCCATGGGCCAGCCCGGTCGTACTGGTCCCCAAAGCAGCCGCCCCCGGAACCACACCCGAACTCCGGTTCTGTGTCGACTACCGGGGCCTGAATGAAGTCACCAGAACGGACGCACACCCCATCCCCCGGGCAGATGAACTGGTCGACCGAATGGGCGCTGCCCGCTACCTCAGCATCTTCGATCTAACGGCAGGATATTGGCAGATCGGCCTCACACCCCGAGCACAAGAACGTTCTGCCTTCTCCACCCCCGATGGCCACTATCACTTCACGGTCATGCCCTTCGGCATGAAAAATGCCCCAGCGACGTTCCAACGGCTCGTCAATCAGGTCCTGGCGGGGCTCGAAGAGTTCAGCGCCGCCTACCTGGACGACATCGCTGTGTACAGCCACCACTGGACCGAGCACCTCCACCACCTCCAAGCAGTGTTGCAAGCCCTTCAGCGAGCTGGCCTCACGATCAAGGCCAGCAAATGTCAAATTGGACAAGGGTCAGTGACCTACCTCGGACACCAAGTGGGAAGCGGTCTAGTGGCCCCTCTTCAACTGAAAATTGCCGCCATCCAGAACTGGCAACCCCCTAACACTCAAACTGAGGTGCGAGCCTTCCTGGGCCTCACGGGCTACTACCGAAGGTTCGTGAAAGACTATGGTACCATCGTGGGGCCTCTCACCGAACTCACGTCGAAAAATCAGCCCAAGAAGGTGAACTGGACCCCAGAGTGTCAAGCGGCCTTCGAACAGCTAAAGGCCGCCATGTGTTCCGCTCCTGTACTCCAGGCCCCAGACTACAGCCGGGAGTTCGTCGTCCAGACGGATGCCTCCGACCAGGGCATTGGGGCGGTCCTGTCCCAGGTGAACACCGAAGGCCTTGATCAACCGGTGGCCTTCATCAGCCGGAGACTCCTACCACGGGAGCAACGCTGGAGCACCATAGAGAGGGAAGCCTTCGCTGTGGTATGGGCCCTCAAGAAGCTCCGACCCTACCTTTTTGGCACCCACTTCCGGGTGCAGACTGACCACCGACCCCTGCAGTGGTTGATGCATATGCGGGGGGAAAACCCAAAACTGCTACGCTGGTCCATCTCCTTGCAAGGTATGGACTTTACCGTTGAACACCGGCCTGGGTCTGACCACGCCAACGCGGATGGCCTGTCCCGGTTTTTCCGCCTCGACGAAGAGAGTCCCCAAGAGGATGGGTAACTCTCCCCGCCTTCAGCTGGGGGGGACGCATGTTGGACAGGCCACAGGACGGGCCGCTCTCCCCCGGCTCGACCAAGCCCGAGCCAGTCATACAAGCACCACACACCACCATTGCACGTCCTACGTCCCCTCAGGGACACCTGCCCTCGAGCATGATAACCTCGTGGGTCCGATCCACGGCCGACCCACGCGCCCAGCCCGGGCCGCCATCTTGGACACTCGCCACGAGGCCGCCTGGCCCCCGATCGACCTCAACCCTGGGCCTAGCCCGGCCTCAGACATTCCGGCACCACCCTCCACCCAGGAGGCGAGCGAGCTACTTGGCCAGTCAATGGGAGAAAGAGGTGTCGATGGTTCTCCCCCGGCCAGTGCCGCTCGCCCATCGCCTCCCCGGGCGCTGGCTCCACCCCCCTGCTGGGTGTCTGGACTCCCTCATCCCGGACCTCCCGACCTCCAAGTGCGAGGGTCCGGACATCAAAGCACGCCAGCCCTATAACTGGGGCAGCTCCAGAACAGGAAGGCAGTTGTATCTTGGAGTCGAGAGACGAAAGAAGAACTCATCCTGGACGGACTACTGGCGCTGCCGTAGCTCTGTCCTGTGCACCATCATCCTGCCTGTTGGCGCTGCCACAGCCGTCGTAACCTTCATCCTTCACCGTCGTCCGGATCTGCTGGCGAGGCCGCGGACCGTTGTAACTGTCATCTGCATCGGGACCTGCTTGGCTTCTCCACGGCCCGTCGACCATCCTTCATCCATATCGGGACCTGCTTGGCTTCTCCACGGCCCGCCGACCACCCTTCATCCATCTCGGGACCTGCTTGGCTCCTCCACGGCCCGATCAGCAATCACGCCGAGCTCGAGGATTGAGAGCTATTGAACTCATTGGTAACTAAGACTGTCCCGCTACCCTTTTCCTCAACCAGAGATCAGAACCGAGGGGACCCCTGAGTCCAGACCTCCTTGTATTATATCAACGTAACCTAAGAAGTGCATATAAAGTCTCGTTAACCTTCAATCTTGTGTGGTGTCCGTCTGTGGGGGGGAAGTTACTTATCTGTACAGTCGTTGGAGACGGCTCTCCCTGGAGACCTCTCCCCGTAATCTCGGCCGACCCTCCCGGTCCGTCTAACACTGTGTCTCTTTAATTATTATTCTACCTTCCAATGTTTTGCTCCACTTCGTATCTCCATTGTACATTTTTGGGGTTTTACTTCACCTGCATTCAGTGTCTCTCTCCCCCATACATCTCCAGTGCCTCTTTCATTCTCCATCATCCGTACTCCATATTCTTTAAACTCAGCAAAAGTACAAACCATTGTCATTTTCAAAGTCCACAGTTCTAACTTTAACAATTGCAAGACCTATTGCATTGCAAATGCTTGTTAAAAATGGGCACCATCCTGGATTCTACATAGGTAGATAAAAAAGGAGTACTGCAGCTAGCAGTAAGCACCTGAACTATAATAGGCCCCTGCAGAGAAGTATTTGCTTTGAACAAGACTACAGGGATTCAGTCTGGTCCAGGGGCCTTGCCACCCTTACTGACAGAAAGTGCCCGCTCCACCTCATCCAGAGTGAACAGCAGGTCGTGATGCTGGGGTGAGGGCTTCCACCTGTAATCCTCCCATACATGGTTATCTGTCTCAACCGGGTTTACCTCACCATTATATACTCATGAGAAATGGTTAATCCATTGTTCCTCACTAATTGCAATTTCAAATGAAGGGTCAACCTCACTGTGCAGAAATGGTGCCTTGACTGCTTTCCAAAATGCCGCACTATCTTTAGCTACAGAGGCCGTGTGTAATGCCTCCCACACCAGGGGCGTAACACAGGCCGAAGAACCCCCGCAGTCTGGGGGCCCCAAGGAACCTTTACCCTGGAGGGGTCCCCATCCACTTCAGAAGCCTTCTCGCAAGGGCTTCTGGAATAAACACAGCAGCTGCTGCCTGGCTGAGAGCTGCTGTACAGGATGGGATATCCCAGCACAAGGAAACACATAATAAACATGCAAAATGAATCGATTTTGGCAGAGGGGGCTCCCGGCTAAATGCGCCTCAATGTCTCTGTATGTCAGTGAGGAAGGCAACACCTGCAGAGCCCAGGGTGATAGAGGGGAAAGACAACGCAGGGAAGGAGAATGGCAAACGAGTAAAAGCAAGCACTAAAAAGGCACAGGTAAGAGGGAGAAAGAGAGAGAGAGAAGTGCAAAATTTAGTGACAGGCAATAAAGAACAGGTTACAGAGAGAGGTGGAAAGGTGGGAGAGACGGGAAAAGGGCAGATGAGAGAAGAGACAGGTGTGAGACAGAAATAGACACAAGCCAGCTCCCAGAGAATTAGAGTGGAGGGGTGAAAAAGAAGCAGGCAGGTGAGATAGGAATTGGCTAGAGAGAAAGAGAAGAGACAGGTGTGTGAGCGATAGGCAGGAGAGGCCAGTTAAAAAGGTACAAAAGAGACTGCATAAAGAAAAGTAATAGCTTAGAGAGAGAAAGAGAGACTGTTAGAAATGGAATTTCTGGTTGGCTAGGGCTTGCGCCAAAGCCAGGCAGAAACCACCATTCCTAAGGTAGGGTAAGGAAGTCACCCGCCAAGACAATACCCTGCTCACCCTCTTGGTAGCTTGGCACGAGCAGTCAGGCTTATCTGGGAGGCGATGTGTAAAGCATTTGCGCACGCACCCACCAGCAACAACATCCAAGGCCCCCCACAAAAGGAACTGCACACAAGGTATATGTAAAAATAGCCTTTGTATTGAAAAACACATTAGATAGGAACACCCACTTTACAATGTGCCAACAGGCACGGGCAGAATTTACAGGGGATTATGTACAGGACAGGGCCACAGGCACCACTGTCAGGAATATGCACTTAGTAGAACTAGCACTTAGAACATTTAACAATCAGAAGCTTCACACATGATGCATAGAACATTCAGAGGTGTAGGAAACACACATGATGTATAAACATACATTCAGCAATGTAAGGAACAAGGCACATGACGCATCAAAACACATTCAGAGGAGCAGGAGAAAACACATGATGCATAAACACACATTCAGAGGTGTAAGGAACAAGGCACATGATGCATCTACAACACATTCAGAGGTGCAGCACAGGTGAACACATGATGCATAAACAACACATTCAGAGGTGTAAGGAACAAGGCACATGATGCATCTACAACACATTCAGAGGTGCAGCAAAGAACACTTCGCAGAAATCCTATTAGCATGAACTGAAAACTATACCCAGGCCAACTGGCCTCACTGAGGCTAGGACGCCCTATGTCGCAATGCCAGGACAGGCTGCAGGTAACCAAGAACACCTAAACGTGGCAGCTGCCCACGAAGTGCTGGGCAGCTGTAGATGATGGGGCCAACGTGGGAGCCTCCCAGTCTCTGAACAATTACACTGTCCCCCTGAGCCTCTCTGGGCTCGAGCAAATGTAGCACCAACGTTGGAGTTCCCCCTCTGGGAACTCGAAATCAATGAATGCCCCCAAGAGCCTCTCTGGGCTTGCAAAACAATGAAATGCCGCTTGATTGGGGGAGTCCCTCTCTGGGGACTCTCAGCAAAAATATGCCCCGTGGAGCCTTTGGGGGCTCGAGAACAATTGCACCTCCTGAGCCTCGTGGGCTCTGCTCAAACACTGCGGCACTCCAGCGCCTCTCGGGCTCTCAACCAACTGTGGGGCTCTGGAGCCTCTCTCTGGCTCGTGACTAAAGGTAGGGGGTAGGCGGAGTCCCTCTCAGGGGACTCGGCATCACTCGAGGCCCCTCCGGGCCTCTTAGCACAAAGTGACTCGTCTGGAGGGGAGGGGCGGGCACCGGCAATGTGCTCCGACGCCGCTCCTCCCCTTCAGCCAACTCACCGGGTCTCTGGACGCGCCGGACTCTTCTTCTGTGCTGCGCTCTTGGGAGCCCCGGGGTGGGGGGGACGGCGGCTTCACCACGGGCCATGCAGGAGCGCGGAGTAGGCTCCCGCCGCTACCTGCTTCCTCTTTGCTCTCCACTGGGGGCTGGGCTCCTCGGGCCACCAGCCAATCACGGCGCGGCCCGGAGAATGACGTCAGAGGGTATCCCGGGCCGGCAGCCAATCCCAGCGCTGCCCGGGGAGAACGTCTCGAGGGGTCCCGGGCCAGCGGCGGTGAACTCGGGGGACAATGAGGGGTGGGCTCCCTCGAGAATCTATTAAATAAGAAATAAAGCGAGGTAGGCACTCGCTGGGGGTCCCGGAAACCTTCGTATGACGGGGTAAATGCCGGGTGGGCACCGGCTTGGAAACCAAAGCGCTCTCAGCGCTAGGGAGAAATGAAGCGCTCCCAAGCGCTAGAAGGTAATAACCAGCGCTCCCAAGCGCTAGGCAGGAGGAACAGCGCTCTCAAGCGCTAGGGGCCAAAGGAAAGCGCTAGGGCAAGCAGAAAACTGCAAAGTCCTTCAAGGGTCCAGGACCTCAGCAGTCCAGGGGCCAGGGCAGGGCCCAAAGAGGCAAGCATCCCCCCGGGCCCCAGCAGCAGCACACCCCTGGTAAGATTCAAGTTGGTAACAAGAACATTTGACAAGAGGTCACAGCCTCCTTTTATACAGAGAAATCCTTAGTCTAAAGGTGCAGGGTGGGGGAAGAACCAGTCGCAGCTGGTCTGGAAGCACCCTTGATGTGCTCAGCACCTCACTCTATTCACTGGCAGGGCTAGGGACATTAGACGCACCACAGGGGGCGGAGCCAGCATTGTGTGGGGAAAGCCCAGCACTATTCAGGACCCAGGTGCACTCCTCCCCAGCCATCAGCATGCTAATCTCACACTCACCACCGGGCAGACCCATCCAGATTCCTGGAGCCAGGCTCACCAGCCAGCTCCAGCCAATCACAAGCCAGACACAAATTACACAACCATGGCAACGTCTAGAAGTGGCACTTCCACACTAGACACAATCATGCCGCATATATCATTGCGCAGCATTCAATCACACGAGTCCGCACATACCAAACTCGAACCTGCACATACCACGCATCAGGAACTACCAGGGACACAGACATTCCCCATGCATTCCTATGGGAGGGCAGGCCAACCTCACTACACGCACTCAGAGTGCGCACGCACTTTCCACTGGGACACAGTGAAAGTGCGCAGAAACCAAGACATCACTATAATTATTTAATAACACCAGGCAAAAAGTTCAGGGGTGAACCTGCCAGAAGGGCCAAGTCCAACAGAGACAGAGTGAGTGGGATGGGGGTTGGTACAGAGACAGCCATGTTATAAATGACAACGGAGGATAAATGTGTGGAAGAGACAGATGTGAGAGAGATAGCAGACAAGCGAGAGACAGTTATTGAGAGAAGGGGAGAGGAGTGATAGAGCCAGAACAGTAAGAAAGAAAGGCAGTTGAGAAAGAGACAGTCAGTTGTTCGGAGGGAGATAAGTTAAATACAGACAAGAGGTATGGAAAGAGAGATTTGTGTGAGAAGTGATGAAGGCAGAGGCATATGAGAAAGACAGCTTAAAGGACACACAGACGGGGGCATGGGAGAGGGAGAAGAGCTGGGAGGGGGAGACAGGAGAGCTAGCCAGAGTGAGTGAGTAAGAGAGAGAAGTAAAAAAAAGACTGAAAAGTAGAAGAGACAGAGATAGGGAGGAGACAGGCATTTGTTTGAGAAGAAGAGAGGGGAACGTAAACTGAGAGAGGTAAAAAGGGTGGCAGATGAGAGAGGCTTTAAAGAGACAGCCAAGAAAGCAATAGCCTCGAGAGAGCATTAGTAGCCATAAAAGAGAGGGATGAGAAAGAGAGGTACAGGTTGGAGAAACAGAGGTGAGAAAGGGACAAGCTAAAAGAGGAAATTAAGCGACAGACAGATGCGAAGGGGGCAGCAGAGAGCGATAAGGAGGGGCGAAGTGAAGGTTGAATATGATCAAGAGACAGTTTACAAAGAGGCAGTGGGGAGAGAGATTAGGGTATATTAAGAGACAGATACAGATGGGAAAGAACTGAGAGAGGGTGGGTAGATAGGAGAGAGCATGGTGATACAGAGACAGGTTAGAAAGAGAGCAGAGGGGGAAAGAGATAGCAAGTTGATAAAGGGACAGGCATGATATAAAGAGACAGGTGACACGAAAGACAGCGAAAGGGAGTGGAAACCATAGGAAAGGGAAGATGTGAAGGAGAGGGTGAAAAGAGAAGGCCACGTGAGGGAGAATATTAGTAGGAGAAGATACAAATGGGTAGAGTAGCTACAGGAAGGGGAAACTTGCAGAGGAGTACAACACAAAGGAGAAAAGTAAGCATGTCCTATTACAAATATAGATTAACATTCTGGTGTTCTATTATGGTGAATGTGTATGTATGTAGAGTGTTGGCCGCTTCACAAAGAACAGCATTACCCAGTAGAGCAGCAACTCATCCTTAGCTATACATTTTCTAGAAATGGCTGGTTTTAAACAGTTTCTCAGTTACCTAGTTTTCCAAAGGCAATATGTAACATAGGGAAACCACAAAGATGGCAAAGAAGGCTCCACTGGAATGACTTTTACAGTATCTCAGTGAGATAGGTCTCATTGGAGCTGAATATCGCAAATGTCTTCTGGGGCAGCATCTTCTAATGAATTGCTTTTTAAGGCACAAATCCCCTTTGTAATAAGTAGCTCTATGGGCCGGATATAGTACCTTTAATTCCATAGAGCACAGCATAATGTGGTTTCTTTACGCAGTAAATAAATCACATAGCACGTTAAATCTGCCCAGTAGTTATCTTGTCATGAAGGACATTATCATAGGCCATACAAAATAAAATGTTAACCCTCATAAGTGCAGCCCTATTAGTTGAGCCCAAGAACGGAACAAGATGTCGGGCCAGTCTGGACTACACTTTTCACTTCTGTTCTAATTTTAGGACTTAAAGAGAGTTGATGGTCAGTATAGACTTTTAGTATCTTAACGGTAGAGATAGTTCATGATGCTGCCATAAGGAACTCTGGCCAAGAAAACAGAGATTAAGATAAAATAGCCACTCCATTTTGTGATATTTCCTTTTTTCCGCCACAGAAAGTTGGTTTACTTACTCTCATCCCCACAAGAAGCTGTTATTTACTCTCTCTCTATTGTCAGACATGAGGGGATGGAATACAACAACCCTCACTCTAAAATAGTGCATGCATCCTAGCTTACAAGAGGCAGCACCAAGCATCAGGATGATGGCAGTCTAAATTCTGTCTTTCAAGATTGGTCTTTGAACTTCAATGGTTGTGGAGTGAAATGGTAATCAGCAGTACAGTTGACCAGCTGTAGACTAGGTAGTGATAGTAAAGAAACCAGAAGCCTGGAGTGACGCACTGCTAGTTGAAATTCGGATCTGAAAATGCCTGGTAATAAAGGTATCTGACGAGGGATAAATATAGTAGGTCAGTAGAAAAATAGCATAATGGCACTGAAAAGGCAAAGAGGACAATTTGGAACTGAGAGGCTAGGAAATCTAGAAGAATGAAAGAGTACACACTAAGGGGTAGGCAAGGAGAAAAATGTGGAGTAGTGATGAGCAGAAGTACAATTGAGGATGCTTAGAAGAGCTGGAGAGGTTCTGTACTGCAACGAAATGCTGCGGAACACTGGAGCTAAACTCCTTTTTAAGTGTGCTGATATTCAAACATGCTCAATTGATCAGAATTTTCTTAAAGGCATTTGCTGCATTCCGTTTACTGAAAAAAGGCATGTGCAGGATAACAGCTAATTCCGTGCTTGGTGTGATTGCTGATGAAGGCTCATGGATGAAGGCAATGATTCCATGATTAAATGTTGCCACCGAGAGGCCATCATCTCTGTGAGCCTGTAAGAATGTGGGAACAGAGCCTGGCAACTACCTTCCTCCAGATAAGCCCTTTGGGTGTCATCTATTTAGTGCTGAATGTCCACTCCAGTTGAACGTCAGCCATATACCCTTTAAAAAGCAATCGCTAAACTGCAGAATTTTGTGGCAGTGCAAAAACAAAGCTCCCTCACCATAGGATAATTATCTTAATCACTAAACCCAGTCTAAACCTAATTACAGACAAGCTTTGTACCTCAAATCCGTAGGGAAAAGTTCTCCAGTTCCAGAAGAACAGAGTCATCTACTGTAACATAGGACAAGGACAGGTTCAAGCAAAAAAAATACTATCTCTGTACCATGCCCCAGTTGAAATCCTAATTACCATTCTCTGAATAAGTAAAACTTACAAACATGCTTCTGGATCAGAAACCAAAAGATGGGTGTTTGATAGAGTCATCCTTAAAGATGAGTCAGTGATTGAACAATTAAAAGTGGATAATCTGCTCTTTTTTTCTAAGTAAATGATCAGTCCGCCCCTCTGGAGAGAATATGGGATGCCTATAAGGTGTATATCAGAGGCAGAATCATTGGTATCTCGGCTAAAATTAATAAGGAAAAAAAAGAAAAAATTAAGCTACTGGAAGCAGAAATTCTTAAAGCCTCGCTTAACCAAACAACAAGTCGAAGGGGTGTAGAACAGAAGGAGGAAAGTCCTGAGCTATTATCCAAACGACGATGCATCGCTTTTTATGGGCACAAACACATAAACCTCAAAGAGATGTCGCCTAGGCAACAGAACTTGCGCGATCGGGCCCAGACCCACCCACAGGTACTGATAGGCCGCATCCAAGACGAGCCCCTAATCACCATTTAGCGGCTGTACCTCGCGGTGCAGACAGGCCCCCAAGATATCGCTACATCTAGCGTGAGTGCTCCGAGCTGCCCCATGACCAGTAATCGCCGAACAAGAGAGAGGTGAGTCCTACCCGGCTGTCCCTAGATTAACTGCATCTTGTTACAAGAACTTTTTGAGTAATACGTAGCTACCCACTTGACCGCAATGTTATTTTACACACACTGCCTCAGCCCGATTTAGTTCACTGCGACGGTGCCGCGCACCCGATAGTAATGCGCTCTTGTCACAAGATTGTTTTGAGTAAAACGTAGTTACTACCTACTTGACCGCAATGTTACTTCACGCACACGGCCAAAGCCCAATTTAGTTCACTGCAACAGTGCCACTTTCTGGGGTATTGCACTTTGATAGCCCGAGCTCTTCTGACAGCGCGTCCTTTTAGCGAAGACACGCTGGGTCGGATTTTCAAGCGTGTGATGTGTTAGCGACACATAGCCTTACACCCTGCATACCATTGATGGGTCATGCCCGAACATAAGTAAACTGCTGACACCGAGTATGCCGATACCACACCCTGGAAGTGCTCTGGGGTTATTGACCCGGCTAGCCTCCTTTCCCCCCGTTCTCACGCTGACAACGCTTCTTCCTCGATAGTATAGTTATGTAGACACCTCATCACGATTGGAATGCACGCGTTGTTCTAGCCCTACATAGCCTCACTTCCTGAATGTACCTGGTTTGCTATGCCCGAACTCACTTACCATTTTGAATAAGAACTCACATCTCTCTCCTAACCTTGAGGGAGGACATGCTCCTGAACGACCCCTTTTCTTCTCCCTTACAGACCCTGTTTATGATTGAATCTACTCCGCATCGGGAGACTCGTCACCCCGTTTGCCAGGTTTACTGAAGAGTGAATCTCTGTACCGCCAACCTCATACATGAGGATTCTAGATTCTTCTACCTCATACTTAGTGCCTGTATTCCTGTTTAGATTTCCAGGAGCCTTTGTGTGCCCTACAAGGATTGTGCACTTTCCGTCCTTCCTTTTACAAGTAGGTTTAATCCGGATGACCTACCGCGCGTTTCACCAGAGATACTATACACACAAACATACTGAACCATTTCCATTACTTGCAGGTGCTCCACACTTATTCTTGTCCTGATGAAGACCCCAAAGTGAGGACCAAGTCAACCTCCTTATGCGTGGGGTCGAAACGTAGACCATCTACCACGTACCAACAATTACCCAATACCCTCTTCTTCATCCATGTCACACTGAGAGCATTGTAAATATTACATGCACTTTAAATGTATTCAAGTTGATACATGTTGAAACATTAATGCTTTGATTTATAATTGCAATTAATGAATGTGTCACTTATGGAAATTAAATTTCCTTATCTTTGAATTGAATCAAAATTCTCTGTGGTGAATTGTCTGTTTCTATGTATATAGTGTATAGTAATAAGAAACTACCACAACCACCTCTTGAAAAGTACTGTACTACTGACCCAGGCCGGGTAGTTTTATGGGTTCACCCCGTTAAAACTTAACACTATATTCCACTCTGGCCAACCTTACCATAGTCAGATATCTCGGGATCTTATGCAGCTCTTTTTTAAGTGGGAGTAGGCTTGTGTGCACCTAGAGTCAAACCATCCCTTTGGGTTCCTATTACTACTTTTCCGTCTAAGGAGGACTCTCTTACTGCATTGGAAATCATGGAGAATGATGATAAGATGTTAGCTAGAGCAGCTGATTCACTCAGACATGTCTCTATAGCAAGTTTACACTGCCGACCACTGCTGTGACTAGTGCTACTTGAATCATATTCCAGCGCAGGGAATATCCGCTAACACTCCCGATGGCTAGATTTTCTAACATCTGATCTTTAATTTTAGACACAGTAATTTTGCTAGAAGGTAGTGTAATAGCAAGGCATAAAGGAAAATGGCCACTTAGCGAGTTGTCTGAGACATGGAAGAAATGGAGCCTGTGTGCATGACAGCTAGATATTAAAACATAATCGATAGTAGAATAGAGACCTCTGCCCTTGAAAGTCCAGGGCATGGGGATAGGTGCTGGGCATAATTCTTTAACAAAACCCAAATCAAGACTAAAGGTTAATTCATTTAAATGCTCCCCTAAAATTGAATACCAGAAATGTGATCAGCATGCCCCTTCTTCATTTAGGGCTCTGCATAAATTATTCCCAGCATTAGCACATAGCGCACAGTTAAAGTCCCCTGCTAATATTACCATTGTGTCTCTTACTAAGTTTCTCCCCACAGATTTAAACAATTGCAACATATATTTAACAACAGTTCCTATTTGCTTGGAAGGAATGTTATTATAGAAGTTGGTCAGGACTATAGAGTGTTTAGCATCTATGTCCGTTTTACTTAATTGGTAATAGTGGTCGCTAGCAAGCATCGTTATCTTCTTTACGTTCATGCTGCATGATATATATGTACTCGACCCACCCTTAGCCCTACCACTCAGACCATCAAATGCTTGGGTGTGAAACGTCCTGAACCCATTTAGATGAGTTGCCTCCTTGGTCCATGTTTCTTGGAAGCACATAACCTCAAACTGTGAAATAAAGTCCCACCATAGATGACTGCCTAATTTGGAGCAGATACCTGCAATATTCCATGAAACGATATTATCTAGGGCGGGTTTGACGTTATCCAAAGGATTAGTGGGGAATGCAAGCCCAGGTGGATCCTCAATTACATTGCTACGTAGAGGAGAAGCAGTTAGAGGACCATCTTCAATTACATTGCTATGTGTAGGAGAAGACATTAAATGACCATGAGGATCTGCATGTACTGCCAGCTCTAAGTTTGTAGTCATAAGGACCACATCTATACCTCTTTTACTAATATATGTAGGCAGTGAGTCAACATTACCAGTTGAGGTCAGTCTAGAATGGCCCTCATCATTGGGCCTACTAGCTTCGGGGCAGGGACAAACAGGCCTCTTTAAATTCAGGTAATCAATGTCTTCCAAGGGATTCAGGACATCGAAACAGTTACCTACCGGGACCGAAAAGCTGAGATCCCTGGTCCTCGTGGGGTTGCCTCCTACGTGCATGTGACCTCAGAAGTTATGGGGATTAGGTGGTTGATAAAAATAACCAAGTGGAAGTACATTTATCTCATTAAATTTGATGTATCCATTATTTCCCCTCTCTAAGATTTCATGCACCAGAAAAGGGGAGCTAAAAGTTAGGACTACACAATCTCCAAAAAGTGATTTGGCTGAGGGCCCCACCAACCCTATTCTCCGTGCCATTTTACATTTTGAGAAAAGGAAGTTTTTAATGCTGGTCTTTGAGCTTAGATAGTGTAGTGACTTGTTCTTTAAAGTCGACCAGTGTTCCTAGACATTATGGGGTGAAGAAGGGACATTAGCCAAGATGACAGTGAACGGAGTTGCTTCTGTGGGCAGATTTAAATGTTGTGGGGAATTAGGAGGTTTATCTTCGTGTTCTTGGAAGTATGTCCCTCTCTCAAGCTCCTCATTTCTGCCATGTATTCTAGCCCCTGGGGCTCCTCTCTCGGAACTAACTAAACTATTAGTTGCTCCTACCGAAAGTCCTACTCCAGGGGGAATCTGGTCAGTACAAGTGGGGATGTTAGTTACACTAGGTGCGAAATTATCAAAACTATTCTTGTCTTGAGCCTGTCTATTTGCAGTAATACTAACTGACTCACCAGCCCTCGTATCTGTCCTCACAGTTCTTGACGGGTCTATGTTGTGTTTAGAGTTAACTGCCAGAAATGCTGAAGAGTTACAGCTCGCCAGTTCCTCCAATTTAATTTTTCTGGCTTCAACGGTACATATTTTTTGCAAAATATGTTCCAGCAATGTTGACATCATAGTTTCAAGTCTGCCCCAGAAATTCCCCTCTTGTACACTATCAGCAGGCTTCTCTAACACAATGTGAGGAGGGAAGTTGAAGGGACCCTCACTGGGTTCATTTACAATTATAGCAGATTTCGCTTTCTTCCCATGTATTCTTTGTGCGGGTTTATTCTGTTGTGGTATCCCTCTACTCTTTCTTTTATTTGGGGGGGTTCAGTGGTGCGATCCGATCCAGAGATATTGGATTAGACACCCCAGTCACTTATCCTGACATAATGCTAAATAATTAACACCTATCCACATCCTGGTAGGATGATACCACCAGGGCAGACTCAACCAAAGATGGAATGGGAGTTCTTTAATTAAATCAAGCTGGATAAGCAGTGATCCAGAAGAAAGGTATATTACTTAAAATACCTACAGGTCAGGGGCGCAATGTCCATTGGGCTCAAAGGGCATCAGCCCCCCATCGTGTGTGTCACCCCGGGCTGAGACAGCTTCCCGGGCACACACAGGCAGCTTTTTACCTTATGGCAGCCGCACCTGAGTACTTCACAGGTCTTTATAAGACCATTTACTTGTTAACGAGGCTTTGTTGTGTTTTCACCCATTCTTAGAGCCCCTACATCTCCATTCTGCCTAGTACTGGAAGAATTAGCTCCCCCTCTGAAATTGCTCCCCCTCTGAAATTTTCATTAGCTCCACCCCCTTCCCCCCGAAATTTGGCTCTAGTTGCGCCTCTGCTACAGGTATACCCAAAGGATTGCCATTATTTATAGGGTACAAGGGGTATGGGTGAAAACATTTTTTTATAGAAAATAATTGTTCAATTAGACCCCCTATGTCTGTGCCAACATGTTTCGGCCCACTCTATGAGCCCGGTTGGGTCTGGGGCCTTCGTCAGGGCTTGTTATGTGTATCCCTGCCTTTCTGTGAATGCATATTGTGCACATTCATGAGGCCTAAAGCTCTCACCTGTCTCGTTTTCTATCCTGAGAGCTTTCCGCAAGACAGAAAGGTTAGATTGAAAGAGGTTAAAAGTGGACCTAACCTGTTCTTTATTAGACAAGCTACTTGATCCCAATATATAAAGAGATATTTTCCAAAATATAGTCTACACCGTCTTAATTCTGAGCAATTGGGGAAACGTTCCTTATATTGAAGTGATAGTGATGCTACCAGGTGACTTTATGTGTTTTAACTCGTCTGGGTAGTTTACACGAGGAGTTAATACAATTTTAACCGATTTTTTTTTGTGTCTGAAACCCTGCTGGGCGAACACCGCGCTGAATAGCAACGAATAAATAAAGATCCACCAGAATTGTCTATAAATGTCATTGTTCACTCGAAGACCCTAACTCACTAAAGCGAGAAAAAGTTTCCAGAATGCAACTAATACCCAAGGCTAGAAAGCTGGAAGCTGGGTCAGGCATGGGCGTGAACAGGAGCGTGATTAAAGTTTACAGGACACGTGATGAGAAAACAGGTTTCAGAAAGTCAGCGTGAAATTGAGTTTCACAGCGGCAGTCTCTGTGGTAAATCCTGCCATGTGCACCCACAGGGCAGCTTCAGAAGCGAGGAGCGCGCCTCTAGGAAACTCTCGGCTGCAGGCAGGGCCGGTGAGGAGGCGGGGCGTGGGCGTGTCCTGCGCGCTGGACTGGACGGTCGCTGCGGGAGGTGGGCGGCGAGGGAAGCCCAGAACACGGCTGGGAGATCCCGAATCAAACTAGCTTCAAGCGGCCGGGAACCGAGGCTGCAGGAGCTTCCCTCTGGCGGGCAGCAGCGCACATTGTGCTGGAGCGCCCCCACAGCTGCCCGCCGCCATGGACTACCTGCTGCAGGTGAAGCTGGGCTGCCTCTTCGGACTGCTCGTCCTGACCTTGTTCTTCGGGCTCGTTCCATCCAGGGTCCCGTTCCTGCGCGACTCTGCGGGCACAGGTGAGGTGCATGGACGGGGGCAGCGTGGGAGGGGTGGGGCAGGAGTGAAAAGGATGCACATGGGCGAGGAGAGGGGCGGCTGCACTTGGGACAGGCAGAGTGGGGGAGGGCAAGGGGCACCAGGGAATTGGAAGAGTGAGAGGAGGAGGTCTCAAGGTAGAGGAGGGGGCAGGGCTTTAGGATAAGGATTAAGGACAGGGTCGGACTGGGACTGAAAATTAACATGGGTACACAATAAAAGATCAGATAGCTATAAAAAGTGACCCATGTTCGCATAGTGGGGCGGGTATGAACTTGTAAAACGCGCTGTGTTTTTACATTTGGACGAATGCATTGGGTTGAGCTTTTTCTTTTTTTTTTTTTGTAGTATTATATAGCGCGAACTCTACCCAAAGTTGTTATAGCGCTTTACACGAGGCCCAGTTACGTTACATACGGACACATTCATTATTATTTTAGACACGGGAAGATTGTCCACAATCTCTGGATGTTGAGCTGACGCCGAGATTATATTGGTTCCAAATTCGGCAGCTCTGGGCAATGTTTACAGTAATATCGGGGAATTCAGAAGTAAAAACTGACTCAGTGCACTATAAAACAACCGAAACACCGACCCCACGCAGTCTTTTCAAGCCAGCCCACTGGGCCCTGCCAGATTGTCGGAGATCCGACCGTGGCTACAGAGGGGGATTAAAGGGAGCGAGGCTCGCAGGAAAGTAGGTGTGCACAAGCAGAGATGAGGGTGGGTCCCGCATACAGAAACACACTGCTGACAACTTTCAGATCAGGACATGTCTTAAAAGTTGGCCTGACTGACACGATAAGCATTCTTGTAGAAATATGTTAAACACATAACCGAAACCAGTGTGGCTTTATTTTGCCCTGCAGATGTATCCGCATCACGTGTTTAAGTAACTTTCTTATCAGATAATTGCTAATTTTATCAGGTCAAGTGAAAGGGATGATTTCCACATAATAATACAACGAACTAATTAATGGAAACAGCAGACAAAAGGATCGTTTACATACAGACCCACCCCAACCCTTTTAAAGGTGACTCCTTCAGTAAGTCTACTATGCGCCTGCTGATCATTGCTTCAGAAAAGTGAGAACAAACAAAAACAAAGACCACGCATTCTCTTACACAACGTGTCCGAAAGCAAAGGAGAAACCATTCATTTCGTCATGTGGATCAATGAATATGACCTACACTAAAGGTTCACCAGCCACATGTATATTCCTAGTTCTGATGTTGATGGCAAAAGATAGAAAAAATACCTCCTGAAGTTTATCAAAGACCCCCAGACCACACATCCCTCCTAAGAGATGACAGTCCACATCCAAGATCATTCTTCTGTTGATTGACAGTTCCCCTTGATCAGGCACAATTGCAAAAATAGCGCCATATTCCTTGAACAGCCAGATGAGTTGATCAAAAAATTATCTGAAAAACTTGATTGAATGCAACTATTTTGCTGTTCAAAGAATTAGCTCTGAACAACAGGAAATATCTTTTTGAGACCCAAGAGACAGATAAGAATAAACATACTCCATGCATGAACAACTACTTGTCTATATCAAAGAAGTAAAAAAGATCACAAATAAACACCAGTGTTTCGTCAACGTAAGGAAAATGCAGCCTGACTGCATTATTTGCGATAAATAAAGGTCACGGCTCACTAAACTTTCTTGAATATATCGGTTGGAAACTCCAGATAGGCCACGATTATTGAATTTTCCACTAGTGAATGGACATTTCCCTTACATTAATGATAGTGTATGCAGATTTATTAACCAACCCATGAGATGGACATGGGCCCACACAAACCTCAGGAGATGCGTACAGACAGTAGTTTTAATAATGGCAATGGTCAAAGACAAGAATGTGCACCCTGGAGCAGTTTTGTGTGTAACGTACTACCATGAAAATGTCTACACACCTCGTAGAAGTAGGACACTCTGGAAATGATCTCATGTGTGTGGTCTTAGAGGAAGCACAGTCTGAACCACATTCGTCCAGAACACAGGCAAGACAGTTTACAATAGAATACTGAAATTTTCGACTACGGACCAACGTAACAGAACCGAACAATGACATTCAGTCACACCAGGTTCACTAGTAAGTTCTATTCCAGTCACTTCCCTCTGAAACACTATTAAGCTTCTATCACGTGACACATTAGTCACATCCATTGTGGCCAAATACTTCCACTACACGTTCTCTAGGATACCTTACAAGGCCATGCAGTCTGGCTGTGATCCTACATTGAGAAATAATATCTTTGTGCAATTTTTCTTTTCTTGAAAACCTACTGGCCCAGCATGCAGGGTGTTTTAAATTCTAAGTTCTCATGTACCTCTATAATTGATAGACAGTAACTACAAGATAATTTCCTCTCAAACAGCACGTTGCCAAACAATTCTCAGCATAAAGGAGGTGTCACAACCATGAAGGTGCTCATTCATTTGTCACCTACTTTGGACTTTAAATGTGGTAAAACAAAGTCCCGGGCACACATTACAAGGTAAAAACAATGGTTAACAAAGTCTCTTGCATCTGGAGAGTTGTCATGTAAGGTCCACTCAAGTAGTTAGAATTTCTTCAATTATTTAATCTTTGTCATTGGTGATAATTCCGACCCGGATGGTCTGGTTTAAGTATATAAGGATAAACGGAATAATTCTTAGGAATGTAAAAAAAGAATTGGGAAGCTCCCGAGTACCTTTTGGAACAGAAGTGAAATAGTGGCTGCGTTTCCCATAGCACACACACTAGAGGTTCTGTTGTAGGGGCGGACCCGCCACTCAACTTGATTACAGGCACTTACTTCCTGGGATCTCCGGTACACCGGAGAATCCCAAATCCTTTTTTACATTCCTAAGGATTATTCCGTTTATCCTTATATACTTAAACCAGACCAGCCGAGTCGGAATTATCACCGGCGGAGCGATTTCTCATACAACCCTGAAGTAGTCACGGGATACATCCCATTGTGACGAAACACGTGTTGGCTGGTTGTGTCCATTAATAATAAAGATTAAATAATTTAAGAAATTCTAACTACTTGAGTGGTCCTTATATGATAACTCTCCAGATGCAAGAGACTTTATTAACCATTTTTTTTTACCCTGTAACGTGTGCCCGGGACTGTTTTTCTGAAATTTGTGCGGGTCTCTACTCACACACACATAGGAGTTATAGGGTATTTCCTCTAACCTTGTTGCACCGTGTCGCAGTTATAGCAAACATATTAAACGCAAACATAGCAAGGCGCCTTACTTCCTGGCACATCCAAAACAATACTTTTCAGACAAACGTTTGATTGTGGTATTTCAGTGATACTTTTCTGTGATCAGTTATTGATCATACTCACCAGCAGCCGGACTGCCTGGTCATGTGTGAAACCAAAAAGCAGTCAGTATTTCTCTGCCACTTGCATGCAAGCGGGAGCAGAGACAAGAGTTGGTAGGTTTACCTGTGCTGTATTTTGCATAGAAGGTACTCCTGCAGCACCTTGTACTTTGTACAAACGCCTAACCTCGCTCTGATCCTAGTGTGCAAAAATAGTTTCATTGTCTATCTTTCCCTAGAGTCAAATGTGTCCTTGCAAGTAGGAGATTGGTCGCTGCCTCCATGAGGCCTTCCCTATGTAAGGTCAAGGTAAGTGAGTTGCAAAGCATGTTGCACTCTGCCACCATGTCTTGACAGATGCTCTGCATGTTGTGTTTGTTACATTGTCTGCCTCTGTAAATACTACATTCGTTACAAACCCTTTGTTGACTTCGTGGGCACCAGGTTTAGGGAGAAAAAATACTGTTGAAATCCGACATCATTTGATTTAAAATACCAGGGACTTCATTTGTCCTGTTGAATTGTCACAAACCTAGACCCGTCTATTTTTGACCCGAAACATGCCGATAGCCAGACATGAAGGGCAATAATTCACCCTCTTGCTTTTTTTTTGAGTTGCCACGCGCTAATAAAATACTAATTTTGTCTAACACAGACAATTTTATTATTGGGAGTCTGTAGCAGTAGTGTGAAGAGGGCGCCTTACCCAGTGCACCATCCTTTGGAAATCATCGTTCTAGTCACCAAATGGTCATTGAGGAACAATACAAACATGGGTGCTTCTTCTGCTAAAAAGCTTCTACCCAGCCCACCCCTGACAAACTCTGGTGTTTTAGTTGAGTAGCAGGCCTTATGATGAAGCATGCAACGTTGTGCAATGTGGGCCTCGAATCTGGTGTGAATTCTGCTGTGCTAGACTCTGCACAACAACCTAGGCTCTCCCTAAATAATTTGTAACCCTCTCTGTATCACACACAATGCCCGGCATGGTGCCCTTCCCCCACCTTTTGTTACATGTCACTGTAGCCATGAATTCTGGCCTGAGACAAGGAATTAAGGTGATCAACACCATGCCATGAGCCTTCCTCCCCTACTGAGAGTTGTTTCAAGTTCTTTGTCCAGTGCCATTGTTGGGAGTGCCTTTGTGGTGCAAGTACAGCCACTCATTGTAGAAATTGTCAGGGTGTGCAGATGGACATAGGCTATAAAAAAAAAAAAAGTACATTTAAAAATATACCTTTAAAAAAAAAGTAGTGCCCTGAAAGTAGCGCCGGCCGCGACGCTGCTCTGGCCGCGACGTAGCGCTGGCTGCGATGTGCGTGATGAGGACGTGCATGATGACGAGGCGGAGAGTGCGTGATGACGAGGCAGAGAGACGTGGAGCTGCGGTGAAGTGAGGAGCGCAGGCGCGTCATGGCGAAGAGGAGCGGCGGTGAAGTGAAGATCGCGGGAAGGAGCGGCAGCTCAGGTAAAGTAAATGCTCTTTGAAATCGAGGCGGGCGGCGGGAGGGGGGCGGGAGCGGGTGTGCACAGAGGGACAGGTGGGAGGGAGTCGGGGCGGGAGGGAGTCGGGGCGGGAGGGAGTCGGGGCGGGAGGGAGTCGGGGCGGGAGGGAGTCGGGGCGGGAGGGGGTCGGGGCGGGAGGGGGTCGGGGCGGGAGGGGGTCGGGCGGGAGGGGGTCGGGGAGGGAGGGGGTCGGGGCGGGAGCGGGTGTACTGCCCTCAGCCCCTTTCTGCTCCAGGCAACGCTGGGGCGGGCTGCTAGTCGATCTAATAAAGGTGGTTGGGTAAATCTTTTTCTTGTATATCAGCCAGGCTGAAAAGCAGAGTAAGCATGCCCTGGTCTCATAAATAAGAGTGCCTGATTGAGGTACATACAGACTAGCATGGTTTTGTCGTCGCACAACAGTGTACCTCTCTGCAGTCTGCCAATCATGCTGCTAGCCCAGATGTGAGGTAACACACACTTCCACACACACACACACACACACACACACACACGCTTCTAGCGGCCATCAGGTCGGGCCCCTCCCCACACCGCACAGCGCCATCTGTGCCCCCAGCCTCGCTGCCATCTGCTGCATTCTGCCTAATTTACTGCTTGTCTCACTGCCAATTCTGTAGTTTTTTCCCATTTTGCTGTACTTATTCTGTCTTGCCACGATTCCCACTCTCCTTTTTTGCATTCTGCCTTCTGTATTCCCGTTTTCCCCCGCTGCCTCCCTGTGGCCCCCGCCTCGCCGATTGGCCGCCCAACTCCCGCCTCCCAGATGCCCCTCCCTTCCACCTACCATTATATGGCGGCCTCTGCACGGCAGCGCAGCGGACGCCCTGCTGGCGCGCCTAAGGCAAGCCCGTCTGCACCTGGACCACGCCCAGCTCCAGAACCTCTGGCCCCCGCACATGCCACAACGAACGCCTCTGCTACGACTCCAGCATCCTTCACGCACTCAACACCAGGCGATCACACACCTGCTTCCAGGCCGCCCTGAAGCGCACCCAAGGAACCTTCTCCTGCAGGAACTGCAGCTTCACCAGCATCCGGCCTGCCAACCCACCAACCAGGTAAGAACTCGACTACCTCGGATGTATTCTTCTGAACACCCACTCTGCCCGCAAACACGCCGTTGAACTCTGGGACCTACTCGACTCAACCACCCCAGACGTCGCCTTCCTGACTGAGATCACCCCCAAGGACTGCACCAACGGAGTAGGTGGAGGAATCACCATCGTCCAACGGAACACTCTCCGAATCTCGACCAACACCGTTGACCCCCTCAGCACTGCTGAACACCTGCACTTCCAGATCCACACCGACCCCAACACCACCCTCCAAGGAACCCTTATGTACAGACCCCTGGACCCCAACCACAGTTCAGTGACTCAATCGCCGACTTCGTCAGCACACACGCCCTCGCCTCCACGGACCTGAACTTCTACCTCGTGAACAACAACAACACCAACTCCACCACACTGATCGACAACCTATCCAACCTCTGACTCGGACAACTCGTCACAACACCCACCCACCCACTCCTCCGTCCACACGCTTGACCCCATCTTCTCCGCAAGTCCCCACGTCTCCTTCAACCACACCTGCGAACTCCACTGGACTGACCATCGCCGCATCCACTTCACCTTCCGGAAACCCACCACGCACCACCGTACCCTACACGTGCCACGCCACTGCTGGAGCAAAGTCACCGAAGATGAGCTAACCATCGCCCAGAGCCCACCGGCTGACCCCGCCGCCTACAACCTCAGGCAATGGATCGACGACTGCTCAACACCCTCGCCCCGTTCAAGAAACCCTCCTACAGCCACACCAGCAAGAAAACCAGCAGACCTCAAAGCAAAACCTGCTGAAAGCTAGAGAAGAACTGGCTCCGTAAACGAATACACAGACACCATCACCTCATCAGATCTGCCAAAAGGGCCTCCTTCAAAGACCGCCCAGACCACAGCTTTCCAAACTTTTCATGTTGGTGACACACCTTTTTGTGAAAAGATGTTCAGGGACATGGTAACGCGAGCGAGCCCAAACCACCTAAGGGGGGTCGGGCCCCACACACACACACACCCCACACACACACCCAGGACCCTACACACACCAGACCTCCCACACCCCCCCCACACACACAACCCCACACCCACACAACCCCCCCCACACACAACCCCCCCCACACACTCACCCCCACACCCCCACACACTCCCCCCCCCCCACACACTCCCCCCCCCCCCCCACACACACACACACACCCACACACACAACGCCCCACACACACACAACGCCCCACACACACACAACGCCCCACACACACACAACGCCCCACACACACACAACGCCCCACACACACACAACGCCCCACACACACACAACGCCCCACACACACACAACGCCCCCCACACACAACGCCCCCCACACACAACGCCCCCCACACACAACGCCCCCCACACACACAACGCCCCCCACACACACAACGCCCCCCACACACACAACGCCCCCCACACACACAACGCCCCCCACACACACAACGCCCCCCACACACACAACGCCCCCCACACACACAACGCCCCCCACACACACAACGCCCCCCACACACACAACGCCCCACACACACACAACGCCCCACACACACACAACGCCCCACACACACACAACGCCCCACACACACACAACGCCCCACACACACACAACGCCCCACACACACACAACGCCCCCCACACACACAACGCCCCCCACACACACAACGCCCCCCACACACACAACGCCCCCCACACACACAACGCCCCCCACACACACAACGCCCCCCACACACACAACGCCCCCCACACACACAACGCCCCCCACACACACAACGCCCCCCACACACACAACGCCCCCCACACACACACCGTCCCACACACACACACCGTCCCACACACACACACCGTCCCACACACACACACAACGCCCCACACACACACAACGCCCCACACACACACAACGCCCCACACACACACAACGCCCCACACACACACAACGCCCCCCACACACACAACGTCCCCCACACACACACCGTCCCACACACACACACCGTCCCACACACACACACCGTCCCACACACACACACCGTCCCACACACACACACCGTCCCACACACACACACCGTCCCACACACACACACCGTCCCACACACACACACCGTCCCACACACACACAACGCCCCACACACACACAACGCCCCACACACACACAACGCCCCACACACACACAACGCCCCACACACAAACCGCCCCCCACACACACCGCCTGTTAGACCTGACATCATTGGCTTGAGTCTCTCCTCCATTTTTTTCTGTTTGCCTCTACTGTGTTACGATGTTTTGCTGGTATATGCTTTGGGCGCCGTGTCACTGCTGATCAGTGCCATAGCGCAAGTGCTCCCTCTGTTAAAATGATGTATCTATTGTATCCATGTTTGGCTTATTTGGTTTACTGTCAGCCCCTAGTCTAGTGCACCAGGAGTGCCAGGGCTTGTAAATACAAATGCCGCTCGTGGGCTTGCAGCACGTGTTGTGCCACCCACAGGAGCGGCCTTGTAAACGAATGTCTACGGGTCGGTCATTGCGAGACCCACGTGCAGTCCTGCACTGTCACGTCGGCTGCGCAGGTATACCTACTTGCCAGCCCCTCCAACCTTCCCTTAACTTCATGTTAGTCACCCCTATGGTAGGCCCATGGGCAGGGTGCATTGTAAGTGTAAGGTAGGACAAGCCTGACCAAGTTGGCATGTCCTGATAGTGAAGTGCCGCCATCTTAGGGCTTCACTATTGCGAGGTAGCCTGCTCTCCGTTGGATAGAATGGGCCGCCGGGATTATTAACGCTATAATCCTAGCTGGCTCGGGGAGCATGGTGCAATGTCGAGTTTGGTATCCCTGAACTCGGGGTTTAATTACGCATCCGTTGGTGTGGATGGTCTTTGGACTCTGGGTTCGAAAATAGCACTTTTAGAAAGTGTCTATTTTCTTGTCTAACCATATCTGGTCTCTGCTGGTCTTGCGTGTGTGTGACAGGAGCTGGGTGGCTCCAAGAGGTCTGGATGAGTCAGTGTGGGATGAGTGGGACATTACGTTGAGAGTAGGGGGAGAGTAGTTGTTGATAGCCTGCCTTGCCTGATACAATGCTGGCTCCACCTCCTGCCGAGCGACTGATGGCTCTGTACCTGCCATGGACGATCCTAGCCCCACCTCCTGCCAGGAGGGCGATAGCTCTGCTCCTGCCAGTGTCAATGCTGGCTCCACCTCCTGCGGGGCGTCTGAGGACCCGGCCCGGCTCAATGAATAGGCCAGGTGCTACTGCCTAGCTCCACCCACCACAGACCCAGGATGTTGGGAAATCCCCGGCATAGACAAAGGGATCAAAGACGAAAAGGGGTATAAGAGGAGGACCCCTGAACTAGGAAATCAGATCACTTCTGACAAGGAACCCTGTAACCAAGGACAAGAAGCCTGCTGATCTAAAGGACTGCTTACCCCTTCTGCCAGTGTGCTGTTGTTGGGGGAATCCTGCAGCGCTTCTTTATTTTTGCCAAGGAACCAGGAGAGAGGAACTGTGTGTGTACTCTCACGCTTGCTAAGAAAATCTCCAAGGACTGGAAGAGTGCCAGTCTCCTGCCGAAGTCACAGGGCTAAAGGACTTCACCTGCTACAAAGTGCTATCTGCTGGAAGTGTGAATCCAGCATCTCTGAAAGAACCAGCAACCACGACGATCGGACGCTGGGCCCAACCGACGCCAGCAGCAACGCCAGTGAGTAGGAGTACGGCTCTAACTCCAGAGGACCTCGTGTCTGCCCCGCTGCTGATCGCATCAACCGTGTGCCCTTCGACGCCGTGAGCGCTGCTCACTCCGTGCAACTGCATCATCGACAACGCCTGCTGAGGCCTGATCGACACCGGAGACGCGACGCCGGATTGCTCGACGCCGCTGATCATCGTGTGCTTCATTTTCCTAAGGTACTGTGTGGTTGGGGGTCCGTGTGACTCCAGGCCCGACGCAGCGCTCCTCGCGGTCGACGCCGAACCTGTGGATTATCTCTGCCCAGCGTTGTGTAGCTCCCGTGTGAGTTACCCTGTTGCTAAAGAACTGTGTTTCCAAGAAGAAGATTTGCTTGATATAAAAGACTCTTGTGCTAAAGAAGAAACTACCTTTGAACTATCCTTTTTCCTTCCCGAACGTATTTATTCCGATTGTGTACAGTTTTGCCGTTATTTTGGGTCTTGTGCTAAGCCTTATATAAAAATACTTATTTTTATAATACTACGGTGTCGTGTCCATTTGTAGTGTATTCACTGTATTACTGTATGTGGTCATAATTGCTTAACACACAGCCTCTGAGATAAGCCTGTTCTGCTCTGCCAAGCTACCAAGGGGGTGAGCAGGGGTTATCGAAGGGTGTGATCCCCTTGCCCTGACTAGAAAAGGAGTGTCCCTATTTGTCAGAAGTGTATACCTCTGCCAACTAGAGACAGCCGGTTCTAACACCGCCCCACACACACACCGCCCCACACACACACCGCCCCCACACACACACTGCCCCCACACACACACCGCCCCCACACACAATCCCCCCCCACACACAACCCCCCCCCACACACACAATCCCCCCCCCACACACACAATCCCCCCCCCACACACACAATCCCCCCCACACACAATCCCCCCCACACACACACAATCCCCCCACACACACACAATCCCCCCACACACACACAACCCCCCACACACACACAACCCCCCCACACAAACACAACCCCCCAACACAAACACAACCCCCCCACACAAACACAACCCCCCCACACAAACACAACCCCCCACACACACACAACCCCCCCACACACACACAGCCCACCCCCACACACACACACACAACCCACCCCCACACACACACACACAACCCACCCCCCACACACACAACCCACCTCCCCCACACACACACATACAACCCCACACATACACACAACCCCACACACACACAAGCACAACCCCACACACAAAAAAAGCAAGTGTCCATCTGTAACACAACTGGTGCTCATGTAAAGTGCTCTGATACCTTTGGCTCTAGTGTCCTCAACAAAAAAAGTTTGGCAAAAGTAGGTGGTAAAGCGTAAAGGATGTTTTCTACCATTATTTATCAACGTAATTGCTTTCTTAGAATTACTCCACTACGCTACACTGATGGTCGATTGGTCCCCAAACTACATTCACTTAAGAATCCCCATTTTGAGTACTTTGAAGCCCTGAAAAGAAATCAATATGAGGTTTTATAAAAACAATAGTTTCTACTGAGTGCCGATATGTATTTCATCCGTAGCCTCCAGGAGCACATGGGTGTAAGTGTGTGTGTGTGTGTGTGTGTTGAGTTTTGGAAAACCTACAGTACTACAGAGTGCAACACCATACAATAGGATACAATACTATACTATATACAGCAAATTAGGAAATGCTCTGAGCTTTTCACATTTACATCAGCTGGCCTATATCGTAGTCACATTTAACAGTTACAATACATCAGTTGACTATATCGTATACACCTGGAATATATTGATCCATCCTCAAACATCACAAAGATGCTGCAGGAGTCTGCAGATTTAAGCCAATTCAAAACTTTGAGAATTATGTAGAATAGTCCTTTTATGAGTAAATTGTTAATACTTCGGCCACCTCACAATTTCCTAAACATCAAGTATTTGTAATTTATGTCCATAGTTTATACAATACCATCCTTCCCCAAATAGCCGACATTGTAAGGGCCTAAAACGCTTTCCTATGCAATCTATTGATTGTAAATGTACAAATCCATTATTTCACTCATAAAAAATACAGTATTTACTTTATACAGTTAGAAATGCACTGTGAAATTACTACTGCGCATACATTTTTAAATACAGAACACTGAGTCACAGCAGAATATACTGATTTCCGTATTTTGCTTCTATGCCTACTGTAGACATATAGACATGCACAGTGAACATAAGTTATTTTATATCGCCTTCATGAACACAGTACATACCCAACCTCAGATACCTACATGCTAGTGCTACTTGCACACTCACAAAACCATATACATAATACATAACACACGTTAACCCAGTCAACACTAAAACACATTAAAAAACTGCACTTTTACAAGCTTTGTGTCCATGAGCAGATGGCCGTCCAAGAACCACCTCAGCACACTCATACCCTCAGAAAACATACAAGACTTTCAAAGACCAACACGGGGGCATGCAGAAAAATGCATGCATATACCTCACATGTGGCATACGTGTCTGCACGCACATGACATTACACAAAGTCGTACATGCAGACGTGTGTCACACATAGAAGCATGTATATAGCCATATACACAAATGCTTTATGCTTGTGTACATATGCACCCGAGTACTTCGCAGGTCTTTAAAAGACCATTTCCATGTTAATGGGACTTTGCTGTGAATAATCGGCCCCCATAGAGCAGAGTGTCTCGGAGTCCGCGCTGCTGCGGCAGACTCCGAGACACTCTTTCATAGGAATGCCTCTTCATTTTAGCAGCAGTTATGTGCTAAGTGCCCTGTCAACCTGCGACACACCCACCACTTGCAGGCGACACAATACTGTGTCGGGACACACATTTTGGAAAGCTCTGGCCTAGACAATAAGGCACACAACAGCAAAGAGCTCTTCCAACATCGTGAAGGAACTCTCCAACCCCAGCTCCAACACCAACGACATCCCACCTCCGCAAGACCTATGCGACTCGCTGGCCACCTTCTTTCATTGCAAGTTCGCAGACATCCACAACCTCTTCAACACCACAATCGCCCTGGCAACCACTGACACCACCGCCCCCACGTCCTCCACCCGCACCAACCGCCTGCTCTCCTGGACCAACATAAACGACGACGACACCATCCAGATCATGAATACCATCCACTCCGGATCTCCGTCAGACCCATGACCACACCACACCACCGCCAAGACCTGGACCACCCTCCCCATCCACCTACGGCAGACCCAAGACCTGCTGACCTTTAGAAGACTCCTCAAGACCTGGCTTTTTGAGCAATAGCAGCATTCCTGACCTGCCAGCGCCTTGAGACCCTCACGGGTGAGTAGTGCGCTTTATAAATGCTATGATTGATTGATTGGGTATGTAAGATGTTGTGTAATGTATTTGTAGTTCATTTATGTGAAGGGTATAAACAAAGCAACAAAGTTGGATTTCCAATGCCCCCTTCTCTACGGACGGTGTTGTGCTACCTGGAGGGCATTCAACCCATCCCACCTGACACGTTAATTTTCGTTATTCATTTATTATAGAATGCATCTAGAATAACGTGGACACACCTAAGACTTGGAAATGGGGACAACAAAGACACAACTTGTTGATTTACTTGCAAAACCGACTGCTGTAAGCCCCATTTCGAAAATAGTTATACAGGATCAGTTGTCCTCCTGATTACAATTATCACTTCAAGTATTGCCCCCACAAACATTGGCCAAAGTCGCATTGAAATGCCCATCTGTTTTAATTGGGTGCATAATCCCACACTCTTCTGGACTAACGAAAAGCTATTAGCAGTCTCTACTCCGAGCCAGTCCCTAGAATTGGTGTTACCTTTTATTGCTCATTCACAGAGGCTTACTGAGGACGTTTGACCTTGATCATTCGAGAAATAACCTATTCCTCTGACCGTCCAATTTTAAAATGTTGTGTTAATTTTATTTTAATTTACTAGTAAAGAAGCTTTAACTAGACACAACAGCACAATAAACATGTCTGTAGCGACACATGTGACATTATCCAAAACTATTGGTCCGATAACCAGGTTTAGGAGAGATTTTATAAAAGTAAATATATCCGTTTCAGTTCGCAGGAGGAAGGATTTCCAGAATCTGGTAATGGCAATGCAAAATGTACATTGGGTTGCCCCTTACGCCAGCTGAAGGTAGTGCAGCTCAGTGCTTTTGCCCATGCCCTTTGAATACTCAATATGCCCTTTGATGCATGTAAATGTTTAACCTACTTTTGTTGTGCTTTTCACAGCTGTTTTTTCTGTGTGGAATTCGACAGCACAGATGTGGCCCCCATCCCTTGGACTCATTCTTTCAATAGAAAAACTGCAGAAGACCAGAACACTTACAGGAATGCCATGACTGAATATGACCAGAGCATAAGAGCCACCAAGAGGACCTTTTATCCAGAACAAAATCCACACCAATGCAAGTAACGCAAAATAACTCTTCAACCTCATACAGCAGTTCACCAAACCCCCCAGCAAAGCCACGGACGTCACACCATCCCAGGACCTCTGCAGCAAGCTCAGCTCCTACTTCCACCTGAAAATCAAGGCCCTCTACGACCACTTCAGCGAACAGACTCCAGACATCACCCTCCTCACCACCACTGACAACTAGCCCACCATCACCACCTGGAAACCGGCTACCACTGATGACACCGCCACAACCATGAAGAACACCCACTCAGGAGCCCCCATGGACCCCTGCCCGTCGCAAATCTACCACAGAGCTGCCGCCGCCATAGCACCCAAACTACGCCGGACCATTATCCACTCTTTCAAATCCGGCATCTTCCCTGGCGACTGGAAGGGGGTAGAGGTTAAGCCCCTCCTCAAGAAACCCTCGGCTGACCCGATGGACCTGAAAAACTACCGGCCCATCTCTCTCCTTCCCTTCGCAGCCAAAGTCACTGAGAGATTCGTCAATGCCCAGCTGACCACCTTCATCATAGAAAACACCATCCTCGACTCCTCCCAGTCCGGATTCCACAGCACTGAGACCAACCTCCTCACTCCACCAAAGACATCCGCATGCTACTTGACCAGGTCCACACAGCGGCCCTCAACCTACTAGACCACTCTGCAGCCTTCGACACCGTCTCTCGCCGCCAGACTCCACAACGCTGGCATACGTGGAACTGCCCTCGACTGGATCCACTCCTTTCTCACTGGCAGAACCCAAACGATCAGACGCTCTCCCTTCCTCTCCAAACCCACAGAGATCAACTGCGGAGTACCCCAAGGATCCTCGCTCAGGCCCATGCGTTTCAACATCTGCATGACCGCCTTCAATAGACAGCATGGGCTCAGCAAAGCATACTTCGCCGACGACACCCAACTCATCCTCTCACTCACGAAGAACCCCGAAGACACCAGACTCCGCTTCCAGTAAGGAATGAAAGATGCCGCAGACTAGATGAACAACAGCTGCCTTAAGCTCTGCTTGGAGAACCCCACACACTCCATCAGACCACGCCCCAAACCTCAGCATCATTCTAGACTCCTCCCTCACCATGACCCACCGAATCAATGCCGTCGCCTCCACTAGCTTCAACTCTGTCCGCAAGACCTTCAAGTGGATACCCCCCGAATGCAGAAAGACAGTTTCCCACGCACTCGTAACCAGTAGACTGGACTATGGTAACACCTTCTACGCCGGAATCAGTAAAACCCTGCTACACCAGCTTCAAAATATCCAGAACACCGCAGCCAGACTCGTCGGCGAGTAGCTTGAAGGTTACTCTCTTCTAGACGGGCAGCCAAACTCGGCCTCAAAACCCCATGACATGAGCACATGACCCAGCACCTACGAGATCTACACTGGCTCCCCGGTAAGAAGAGAGTAACCTTCAAGCTACTCACCCACGCCTACAAATCCCTCCACATCATCGGACCCAAATACCTCAACAAGAGTCTCCTTCCCCTTTCCCAAAAGGAACCTCCGCTCTGCCAACCTCGCCCTGGCAGAGACCCCACAAATCTGCAGCACAACAGCAGGTGGAAGAGCCTTCTCCTAAATCGCAGCAAAGACCTGGAACGAGCTCCCAGTCAACATAAGACAATCCCCCACTCTGCACACCTTCAGGAAGAGCCTCAAGAACTGGCTATTTGACTGATCCGGAGCTGCAACACCCGCCCCCTCCCCCTTTAACACCCCTCCCACCCCCGCTGCCTTGAGACCCTCACAGGCGAGTAGCACACTCTAAAAAAAACACTTGATTGATTGATTGATTCATTCTTCACTTTGGTGTTCTAGCCAAAAGGCTGATGCTGCATGCCACTGCCAGTACATATGTGGGGTTTGAGGCATATTTGTGCACACATGTCAGTGTATGGACATAATAGCACTTTGAAAGTATAGGCCTTTATTTTATTTTGGCGATTTTTTTTAGAGCGCGCAAATACCCAAGGGTGTCTCGGCGCTATAGTTGCAGAACTCTCTGGTGGATAGGGGAGAATTAGGCTGGGAACAACCAAGTTTTCAAATTTTTTCCTGAAATTAAGCAGAGTCGGAGCACACTTGATGTGGAGGGGGAGGGTGTTCCACAATTTGGCTGTGGCAACAGAAAAACGTTTGTCGCCCCAGTTAGCCCTTCTTGTGCGGGGGACTCTTAATAAGTGAGCTGAGGATGACCGTAATGTTCTTAGGTGTTCGAGCGGGCGGAAGGCTTGTCTTAGGAATAGAGGGCCGTGGTTGTGGATAGCTTTATATGCTATGCATAAAGCTTTGAATTTGATGCGGCTCCTCACAGGCAGCCAGCGTAGCTGTCGGATGTAGGGGGAGACGGATGCAAATTTGGGAATGGATAACAGAGTCCTGGCTGCTGCATTTTGCACTGTCTGTAATTTGTTAAGGACCTTTTGTTGTGCATTTAGTAGCAAGGCATTACAATAGTCAGTTTTGGAAAAGACTAGAGTGCTGATTAATGTTTTGCCTGCGGATGATGGTAGGTACGGGATTAACTTTTTGATCCTTTTTAATATGTGGAAGGAAGATGAAACCACCGAGTTAGCATGCTGCTGGAAGGACATCTTGTTATCGAAGATAACACCTAGGTTTCGTACCTTGGTTACTGGTTCAGGAGGTTGTCCCATCTGATGGGGCCACCATTGCGGGGACCAAGTTGGTTGCAATCTCCCGAATGTCATCACTTCTGTCTTATCAGAATTTAGTTTAAGACAGTTGGATGACATCCAGGAGCTATTGCCTTCATTCCAATTTGGAAATTAGCAGCTACAGAGGTGCCATCATCGTATACGGACAACACCAGTTGGGTGTTGTCAGCGTATGTAGTGAGGGAGATTCCGTGGGATTGTATGACCCTCGCTAAGTCAGACACATATATGTTGAATAGTGTCGGGCTTAGCGAGGATCCCTGCGGTACTCCACAAGGCAGGGAAAAGGTCTGAGAGGTGTAGTTGCCTAGCTTCACAGTTTGTGGGCGGTTGGACAGAAATGAAACAAGAAGATCCTTTGCTTTGTTTTTTATTCCTATGGCCACGACACAGTCGATCAGAGTGGCATGATCGACCGTGTCGAAGGCTGCGGACAGATCTAAAAGTATCAGGATTGCGGCTCCTCCGTTGTCCATCGTGGACCTTATCTCGTCCGCTGCTTTTAAGAGCGCAGTCTCTGTTCCGTGGCCCTGTCGGAACCCGAACTGGTTGTCATACAGTAGGTTGTTGTTGTGAATATAGGTTGACAGCTGAGAGTTCATGATTTTTTCAAAAATCTTAGCAGGGAATGGGGGGCATGCGACGGGCCTGTAGCTGGCAGGAAGGAGACCGTCTAGGCTAGGCTTTTTTAGTAGAGGTTTGATGATAGCTTCCTTCCAGACCGAGGGGTAGGTGCCGGATGTAAACATTGCGTTACAGATGGTAGTTAGTGACGGGGCAATAGCTTCAGGGATGAGATTAAGAACGCCTGGAGGGCAAGGATCAAGAGGTGAACCGGATTTGGTTCGGGCGATCAAGGGTTGAATGAGTTCTTGCGTGGTGTTTTCAAAGGCTGCAAATTCTGGGGAATTATCGGCGGTAGATTGCCCGGTGGAAGTGAGAGAAGGGTCAGGCGAGAAAGTAGAAAAAATGGCTCTGACCTTATCTTCGAAGAATTTGGCCAATGCGTCCGAGAGGGCCTGAGATCCTTCTGAGCGGGGTGCAAGAGGATTGGACAGGTATGTTACCACCTGGAATAGTTTCCCTGTTGAGTTTTTGGCCTGATTGATTTGGTTGGTGTAGCAGGTGGTTTTCTCAGCTGTTATAAGTTTTTTGTAGTTGGAAAGGGCATTTTTGTAGGTGATCTTGTCAGTGTTATTGAAATGGCGACGCCATTGCCTTTCTAAATTTCTGCAGTATTGTCGCTGTAGTCGGAGCGACTCGGAGAACCAAGGGGCTGAGGGAAGTTTTCTACTCCGGTGAGATGTTTTAGTGGGTGCTAGCTTGTTGCATGCTCCATTCAGAT
Organism: Lissotriton vulgaris; assembly: GCF_964263255.1. NCBI lineage: Eukaryota > Metazoa > Chordata > Amphibia > Caudata > Salamandridae > Lissotriton > Lissotriton vulgaris. Next base: position 1,981,635,701 of record NC_141687.1, on the reverse strand, counting down.
TCTCCAGGTAGGTAGCCGAAGCTGCTGTGGGATCCTGTTCGTTTGGTATAGGACTGTCCCGCATCATTTGAGTAAGATGGTCGAGATTAATGTTCTTCCAGTGCAGATAATAAGGAAACTGACTGTAACAATCAATATTCAAAAACACAATAAGAAAATTATAAAAGATTAAAAACTGAATTGCATTACAATATTAAAAAACAATTCATGGCACATGATTAATATATTGTCATATATCCTATTATCATAGTTATATCATATTTCAATGATTTAAAACAATTATTTCAAACAATCATACATATATCAACAATCTAAAACCAATAACATATACAGCTACGACATTAACGGTGGCAAAGAGAATCAAGTATCTTTGACGCGCATTTCAACGCAAACTGCGTCTTTGTCAGGAAAAAGCCACACAATGACTCTATATATTGAAAGTGGATCTATGGATATTGCTGTTTTTTCATATGATTTGCAGCATCTCTCTTAGATGTCCAACTTTTAATTTTATATGATGATCAAAAAATTCTTTGAATAGACTGCTTTACATAAATCTGTGGAGTCACTTTAAAAGTTTATATTTCCTTCGTTTCTGTAAGAGTTAATCTTGTTTTTCGGTATATTGATATACCTTGAGCTGATTCATTCGGGATAAAATTTGTCTAAAATATTGATACAGTTGATTACTGTTCCGTCGGCGTCTTGGATCCTGACCGGTCGTCTCAAGTAAGCAGTTTGTGTCGAAACGCACGTCGAAGATACTTGATTCTCTTTGCCACTGTTAGTGTTGTAATTGTATATGTTATTGGTTTTAGATTATTGATATAAAATTGTGGATATATGTATGATTGTTTTAAATCATTGTTTTAAATCACTGAAATGATATAAATATAAGAATATGATATATGACAATAGATTAATCATGTGCCATGAATTGTTTTTTAGTATTGTAATACATTTCAGTTTTTAATCTTTTATAATTTTCTTATTGTGTTTTTGAATATTGATTGTTACACTCAGTTTCTGTATTATCTGCACTGGAAAGGCCTATATATTCATAGATCTATGACAAGTATAATAAATTGCCTAGGGATATACAATACACTTGAATAGTGCCTTGCCCTAGGATTTGCTGTACCAATTCAACAGGGGGTCCTTGTTACTTTTCGACATAACAGCACTTTTATGCTGTTGCACACATACTAAAGGGAAATATGGGCAACCTGGATGCCGTTTAAGGTCACACTTCTGCCACCCAAGGAATCCATGGAATGCTCTCTGTTCCTGGTGGGTATTTTATGACGGAGCCATGATGCCTAACCATTATCCACCAGTAGACCTCCAGAGAGAAAACAGTGGGTGGCAGCTCTGCTGTCTCAAGCCCCCAACCCCTCTCCCCAAACCATAGTATCGCACAAGTGCTCTCTCTAGCAGTGAAATGAAGCAGAAGATCAGATTCTTCAGGTGGTTCTGTCCTCGGGTTCATGGCTTTGCCAGTCGAAATGGAGAACCGGGTACAGTTTCCCGGCCTCTCATTCGACCACAAGCAACAAAACAGTGGCTGAACTGGCCTTCGAACTAGTGAAAAGATTCCCTTCACTTTTGGAAAAGAAGAGGAGAATTCGGGTGATTGTTTTCGCCAGGAAAGAAACCCCGTCTTCTGTTTATGCAAACATTAACCACTGTCGGCTGCATCAAGTGTTGTATCTAGTCTGTATCTGAGTTTATTCTGTGCCTAAACAAAAGTCAAGGAATAAGCTATACAGGGTAAAACAGTCACCCCACCTCCCTTCCCACCTCCACCCTCCACCCCCTACAAGTTTGAAGCTCATTGCACTTGTACTTTCCACTGCTTCATTTCCCACCGTCTTTCTTCTCAGTTCTCACTGGCCTTAAAGAAATCTCCCATTTCAAAGTGTGTGTGTGACTTGGACAGCTTAAATGTTGTTACAAAGCAATAATGCGCTCAACGTAATTGGGGATTTTATATTAAGATGGCTGTATAAAGTGGAAACAGCGAGGTTAAATGGGTATACAGCTTCTTGGATGGGAGTGACAAGGGGGTGTTGAGTACTGGGGTTATAGGTATGCTGTGGCAGAGCAGTGGGTGGGATATGGACTGGGAGTGGAAAATCTTCAGGTTGTCTGCTATTTGAGTGGTTACCCATTTACGTGTTACTTGAAGAGATGGTTTTCCAGCTTCTTGCCGAATTTGTGACTTAGTATGGCAGGTCTGCAGTTGGATAGAGTGCCCTATCCCCACTTTCACAGAAAGGTTATTGGTGGCCCTCAAACTTGCTCATGAATACAAAATGCATCATCGCTGTTAAAGTGATAATAGTACTGTCAATCAGGGCCTCCCTGGCATGACTTTTTCAGCTGTAGGTTGTCAGAATCCTGGTGTGGTCTTTAAAAGCCCCCAAAATAAATGTCATTAGCAACTCCTGTAATTAATGGTTAATACGTGGACGACCAGGTCGATAGCACTCTGTACCATGTGTGCTGATGTAAAAGAAACACGATAGTGATCAAAGGGTCCAGTGTACTAAACACCTTTGCGTTCACAAAAGCGGTGATCCACAAAATCACAGGGTTTTCAAACACAAAAGTTTTATATGCATCTAGGAAACCTACTTTGCAAGTCAGAAAAGCCTTTCCGAGTTGCCAAATAGGGTTTGCAATCCATTTTAAATTGCAATTAGGAGAGGACATGAAAAGGGCAACCCTTCCTAATTATGTCACAATGGTATGTGTTGATGGTTTGTGACTGCAGTTGATTGCAATCCTTAGATCAGTTATTAGCATCTCAAAAGAGTTGGTAACTGATTAACATCTACCCCTTTCTGAATTGTGTCGGGCATACTTGGTGGGGAGTGGAGGGAGGTTTCTGAAGAGGGATGCAGGCAGCGGTCCATGGGACTGCTTTCTGCTGTCACTGTTTTGACGAATGGAAAAAAATTCCAGATGTTTATTTTCCTTATATTATGCATAGAGTGGGCTTCAGGTCCACCATCCACCCATTGACCTTCTTCGACCAACATCTTTTATCCACTGGCTTGAGACTTTGATAATCGCGTCTTGGCTCAGCGCAGTGGCGTTTTCATCTCTCACCTAATGCTGTTAACTAATAGTAGAACCAAAAGATAGGTTTTTCCCTTGCGCCCAATTGTCCAAATGTATAAGAACAAGTTATCAAAAATTGCTACCAGGGATAATAATGACGTCTATCTAGCGTCATAAGTGGTGTAATAAATTACACACAAAACATTTATATACAATATATCCCGAGCAAATCTGTGTCGTGTACAAAACAGAAGTTCAATCCAATGAAATGTTCCAAAATTTCTTTTATATCAAATTCTTCTTCTTTATTGTTCTTGATAAACCACAAATATCTCCTCTGATTACTAGCCAACACGTGTTTCGTCTATTTACAGCAGTCTATGCAATTAGACTTCATCAGGGCAATTCAATCACTTGCGATATAATGTTTAGCATTGGCAATATCGTCACAGCGATAATATTTGTGTTTTTACAGACGTCGAAGAATAATCTCATCCCACGAATTAACAGCACCTTAGAATATCACTATGAACACGACCCGCGTCAGGGCTGGTCCAGTTTCTCATCCGTTAACTTGGAGTATTCAAGTCCACGAACAGTCATGAGTGCGGCGTATGCTGTTAACTGTTTGGGTGTTTCCTTCCCTGTTCACTAGTGTGCTTGTATTGAACTGCATAACTAATATGTCCCCTCCTGCAGGCTCCCTCCTGTGATTAGTGTGCTAATGTTGATGTTGGAACATGAAACCCAAATCTATTGGCGTTGCCAGTGCTTGCAGAGGTCTTGCTACAGACCACCTCAGCTGTCTTTTGCAGACCGAATTGTATACAATAATCCATAGTCACCTCTTGCTCATACTAGGATGGCTTTCTCGTCACTCAGTTCCCTTTGCACTGGTGACTTTCAGCTCTGTCTTCTGTGTTTGTCCCTCCCCTTACCCTTCCTTTTGATTGGCTATATGTAGCCATCCACTGTTGACACCATAGAATTATGATTTTGTATTGTATTCATGTCATTACTTATTTAGCACTCCATGGGAGTCCATAGCATTGTTTTCAGCGCGTGCTCATCCTCTTTACTTTAATTCCCCCATCTTCCCCCCTGTTCTCGCTGCTCACGCATCTCGACAGCGCGTGTAAGGTGATGGCCATTATGATGACCTGGAGGTTCCCTAAATACTCCATTGTGGCATGCATTGCGATGTCATTCGCGATACATGGTGGAAGGTGCTATTGGCTTTGCCGCTGGTGGTGGAGTTAAAAGGTTTTAAATTCCTCAGGCATTGGGAATGTCAATAGTGGCCTCAGGCCATGTTAAAAATATTATAAACAATGAAAACATTGTTCTCTGTTCTTTCAGGATGGCTTTTACATTGCGTGACTCAACGTGTGCTTCTTTGTAACGTTATGGAACCACGCTTGACAACATAAGGCACGTTGCATCCTGCAACCTGAGTGTTATATTAAATGTTTTGAAAGTAATCTATGAATTGTTTTCCACATTTTCAACATGGCCGGTCGGGCATTGTCAAAGCCATATGTGTGTCTCGCTTTTAGCGCTGAATAGTGAGATTGATTGACTCTGCCAATGCTTTTTAAAAAGATTTCTTTAAGGAACCCGGGGTGTGTTAAAGCAGCAAAAGTTTCATGTTGTGGAGTGCTGCAATCACAGGGATGATGGCCTGCGGTTTCTTGCATATAACCTTCGCTGTTTGGGTCCACAATCTCAGGGAGTTGCAGATTGCCTCCTGCCTAATCAATGTATCGCTGGGCAAGTCGTTCTGTGACCGTCTGTACACCCTGCCCGATCAACCCCCCGGGACCTGGGAATGGTCACCACGACTTAATAGTATGTGACCTGTATTGCATCACAAACCATGAAATGGGGGCAGAAAGGTGCAGTGCACTTTGCCTTTCATGTCTTTTGTCATGTGATTTAGGATTAGTTGTCACGGGGAAGAAATGATGGCTGGGATCCTTGACAAATCCACAGAAACGACTTTGTCAGTCAAGCAGTGTTTGCTCAGTGAAGAGTAGATTTCTAGGGATCAAAGGTCTGCTGTGATGAGGGCTCTGCAGGGAGGCTTTCCCTCTGCAGCTCTCAGCATGTTAAGGAAGGATCGAGCGGCTTTGTAGTTCCCCGAGAAGTTATCCTAACTCATGCAAACTTAAACCATGTATTGCTGTAATATTCCAGTTAATAATTTTCGAATTACTTTCAAATTCATGAATTGAATAGGAACAGAATTCTGTTTTTAAAGAGCCGACGTGTGTTATACGTGACCGTTTTCCACCCTGTGTTTATATTGCTGCTCTTTTTAATTGCACGTTCTTGACCTCTGCTTGCACTTTTCATCATTTGAATACTCGCTGCTCATTATATGGTTGCTGGGAGCTTGTTTTGACGTGAGGGGTGCTTACACTTCAGGTGAAGAGGGAGCACCATGCAGACTGCATCATTGCATGCGCATCATCTGCGCGAGGAAGCAGGCGCTGATCACACACTATAGTCGGACTGAAGGGTAAGAGTCTAGCACTGACGGGTGCCTCTGCGAGCATCTGTGGAACCTGAAACTCTACATTTGTGGCTCAAAGAGGCAATGTGGGGCTGGAGCAAAGACGGGGAGAGCAGGTTTTCTGCTTGGCAAGAGCATCACGCCAGAAAGAAATGATATAAGAGCACCAGCATCTTATAAATGTAGAAACAGATGGGACTTAAACTGCAGCTCAGTATTCCAGTGAACAAGCCTGGCCTCGTAAAGTGGGTGCGACAGATGCAGACTTGGTCAGTGCACAGATAAAGGCTGCCCCTCGCCGCGGGACAGCCGTGACCTCACACCTGCTATGGAGGCAGCACATAAGTGAAGAAAGTGGACCAGCTGACTAAGGTAGCTGTTCCACTTTTCATAATGCAATGGCAACAATGCCTGTTGTGTCCAGCTCCTGCCTGGAGAGGAATGTCTGGGTCATCCATGGTACCTTCTTTTATCCCCTTTCAAGGGGTGGCCTTTGCCTCTGCGCTTATATCTGTAATACCATGTAGGCGCGTGGAAAAGTGCGCTGAGAAAAAGGTTTCTCTCATTTGCATGGCGCCACCTGAGGCATTTCTTTGGCTTTCTGCTAATAATGAACCAGCATTCTCACAGAGGGCATGGTATTGATAGCTGGAGGTAAGACCTGGCCTAGTGTCCTCGCCGTTCAAAGAAGTTACACGGATAAACTACGAAAAATATAGGAGATTCTAGGGAAAACGAACCAGACGCTGCAGGAGACAGGGAAAATGAATGCTGAAGTGGTCTGCTACAACCTGAAAAGTAAGCACCTGTCGAAGGTAAAGCCCTATGATGAACTACTTTGCATTACTATTTCTGTAAACTGACAGCTGGCATTTGTTGATTACATACAATGTTAAGGAATACAGATAGTTAATTTATTGACGTAAGCAGCCATATGTTCCAAGAGGTACACAAAATAATATGGCTCATTACCCCCTACAACACCATAAGTTAAATGAACATTTCTATGAATAATCATTATTAGAAAAGATGCAGGCAAAACCCCAGTCATCCTGCCCTGTACCATCATGAGAGTCCTGGGTAAATTCTGTGAATGGTGAAGGCCAGTAGGGTAGAATACTGATGAGCTTCACTCACCAGAATGGTGATAGTATCAAAATATTCCACCAAAAGCAGAGCATTTAAAAACATCATAAAAAGGAATTGGATAATTCTATCTCAAGAAACTGAATTCAACAACATTTTTTGTGAACCACCTTTGTTCGCCTACCAAAGAGCCCAGAATTTGGGAAACCTGATTAAACCTAAGAAGATTGAAATGACTGAAACTTTTCATGGAACATTACCTTGTCACAATTGCAGTCACTGCAATAATATCATAAAAGGAAACATCATTACTCACCCAAGTAAGGGATATAATATCAGATTACGTGTGTCAGCCACTTGTGATTCAATGAATGTTATCTATTTGCTGAAATGTCCCTGTGGACATGGTTACGTTGGTAAAACAGAGAGAAAAATGAAAATCAGGTTGAACGAACATAAATCGAACATTCGTAACAAACAAACGAAATCCGCAGTAGCAGCACATTTTTGTGAAGCTTCCCACAATGTCAGCCAATTGAGGTTTACCATTCTTGAAATTGTGGCTAAGAGAAAAGGGGTGGACAATAACAAGAACTTATTGAAACAAGAGAACTTCTGGATTTTTAAATTGGAAACTTTGAAACCAATGGGGATGAATGAACGTACAGAATTCAGTTGTTACCTTTAATTTATGTCATGACACAGTTAATTCAGATTGATATGTAGGCTTCCTCTTTCATTGCCCTGATTGATGTCTTTATAATCTGTTTGACTTTTCGTTTGCACTTCATTCTATCAGCTCACTTTACACTTCTTTAAGATGGCGCCCACTGATTTCTTTTTACCTTAGTCCTACTTTTATTTTCACTAACTTCACGGCATTTATAGAATACGTGCACGCTTCACCAGTAGCTAACAGCTTTCCAAACCGGCGGTAATGAACGCCCGGCACGAGTTCTTCAAATGTAAGTAGATATCACTTGTGGTTACCTTTGGTGAATGGGCTTGTGTTTTACCGACACGCTCTTAGTTATCACTCATATGAGGTCTTGAACTAGCAGCACCGGCGATGTTATCACATCACAACCGCGTTTAACATTCTTTTGAACCTTGAATTTCACTTTGGTGGTCTGTCCTACCGAACCGGCACATATAGAACCGATTCTTTATTTTCATTTTCACTTCACTTCTAGATGATTCCGATAATTTTATTTTGACATTGGGCTACACTTGATTATCTTTCTTATGTTCGCTCCGTCACTTCATTCGCTTTTCTTTACCCGTTGCTTAATTTACTATGAGAGAGTATTTTTACCGCTACGTTAATAACTGTTTGCATATTCTCTGAGTATTCCTCATATATGATCATAATTGTTTGAATTTTCAGAAATCCTGTCCCCGATGAAGGCTAACCAAGCCGAAATGCATTGGACAATATGACATTGGATATATATTGGATGTTACCGTTGATTTTTGTTGGATTAATCTGAGGATTTGAACATAAAATCAGATGAAAGAATAAAGAAATCTGAAAACACGAACACTTTTGAACTCATATTGTGAAATTATAACTTAAACTTTACAACCCACATGTTTGGGACTCGGCTGTGACTAGGGGACGTCACCCAATTCAGGGTAAATGTAAATGTATTTGAGCTTATATAGCGCACAGCTACCCGCAGTGGGTTTCCCGGCGCTTGCTTAGGGAACCTGTCCTGGTATTCCCCTGTGAGATAACCCCGGCAGGGTATCCACAAGGTGAAAGCCAGGCATCCCACCACGAGGGGCCGTTGTGGAGATTAAGCAAGCTATTGCCCAGAGTCACAGAGTGTGAACCCGTGAGTTGAGAAGGCACCGGAGCGAGAATTATCGAGTCCGTGGAATTTTTAGCCCAAGACCTGCCAAGGCGGGGAATTGAACCCTGGTCCAGGGCCGATCTCAGCTTCCGGGTCTGCCGCCTCTAACCCCTGAGCCACACTTCTCCACGCTTTCTCATTCACTCACCTCTGCCATGTGCCACCCTGGCATATAATTCACGCTCCATAAAGTACACCGTGCATCTGTGGTTTTGTTATACAAATTCCATTAACGTTCTTTTCTACGTAAATGTATTAGTGTGCTGTCTTAGAACTCTGATTCATCAAATGAAACAGCAGCTATGTATTGTCATTGCTAGAACAAGTAAATCTAGCATTTATTTTTATGAATAGACCATCTTTATATTTTAATAGTTACTGGTGGACCTCTGCATTCACTTCACGCAGTGTCTGTCCTGTTTACCGCTCAAAAAATGACACTAAAACTAGTAGCTCCTTTTGTGTTTGTAACAACATCTGAGCATTGGAATGAATGTGGAGTGTGGCTCAAATTTGAGATGAACTGGGTTATAAAGTTATATTATCTGAATTCATAGGCATGACCAGTTTTCCACCAATGCCAGAACATTTTCTGCCTCTTGTCAGTTCTCTGATGGTGTGGCATTCGTCAGTATGAGCTCCTGCAGTCTTATCTTTTCTACGACCAACATTGTTTTGTCATTTCTTTGGAGCAGAACGTCATCGAATGTGTCTCAGTTTTATCAGCTGTGTTGCTGGAGGAGTTTTTCTGGCTGCCTGCCTTTTGGACATCATTCCGGACTTTCTGTCTGACATCGGAGAGGAGTTGGAGAATCATCAAATAGAGGTATGGGATCACTTTTGCTTTATTCTACTCTACCTTATGTTTTTAACAGGAACCAGAAGAAGAAAGAAAAGGAGTGCATTTTATCATTACCAGATAATTCTGAAATCACATTGTGTTTGCTCCATTGAGAACAGGTAGCAAAAGGAAGATCTTGTCAAAAAAGAAATAATCGTTTTTTTCCGGTTTCAGTTATTTAATTGAACCAAACCTGTTTTTTAACAGAAATGTACGTCACATCAAATTTCGAAAAGCTAAACTAATGTCAGGTACACTGCAAGAAACCTTATGAAGATTAGGACTTGTAAAATGTTTCACAATTTCAGTCTTATAATATTAAAGAGCAATGCTAATGTCTGGCATCCATGAGTAGACATCAGAATAGGGAAGGGTAGAAAGAGGAGAAATAACCGGTAACCAGAAAAATCCCACCCCATATCAAAATCCCTTCAGCCAATCCTCCCCCCTCCACCAAACTGTATCCCCTAGGACGACATCCAGCACAAGCCAAGCAAAGTTCGAAGCATCTCACCGGGTGCTCTGTGTAACCTCCTTTAAGTGCTTAAATAATCTTATCAATCTTTACACGCGTTTATTTCCTTCAGGTAAACTGACGTTCTTCTTTCATGTTAAAGGGCTATGAAATATCCTGATAATAAATGTTCAACCCGGCAGGGTATTGGAGCGATCCTGCAATTTGTAGCATACAGTAGCTCTTTTTTTCTCCCTACTGTCTAGGGTTCCGGTGGTAGGCAAAAAGGAGGGGCTTCTGCTTCTATTTTACCACTTTCCTTCACCAAGGTACTTGCAACGTGCAGTCCTCATGTCAGTGGATCTCAATGTCACCAGCGCTGTACCCCCATCAGTCTCTGCGGATTTAAGGCTTTTCATAGGCAGCCAACAGGTGCTAAATACACTATCTTGGTCACTTTGATTCTGTTTCTCACTGATCTTTTCTTCCATCACTGCTGTAGTGAGTGTATGAGGAAATCTTGTTCTGGGACACTTTTGAATCTGTTTGAGGAAAGTGAGCGTCAAATTGTGTAGTTCGGACAGTTACACCCTTTAAAACGTTTTTACCTTTATTTATGGGGCAACGCAGAGCGGACATTTTGGGAGGCCCTTCCTCTGGGAGTGATTAGCATTGTAGATGTCCTGGCTTTTCCTCCCTCATTACAGCCCAGGCCTTATCTAGCCATGGCCATAGTGCGGACACGTGCAGCAGGAGCGCTGCTGGTGCACCAGAGGCAAGACTGTCTGTGCTCATCCTTGGCCAAACGGGTCCGGGGCCCGGGAACTCTGGCTCTTTTAACTCGATTAAATTAAGATATTCTGCGATGCCTGTCATCTCACAGCCCTCTTTTGTGCTACCTCAGACGTATGTCATTTATCCATGAACTTGATTACTGGTATCACAGCGTGTAGTCATTTTGATTTTCATTTTTCTCCTCAATTTGCTAGTTCAGGAACATGTAATAAGACTGATGCTCTTCCTTCTGATGTTTCCACTGTGAGGGCTCTAGAATTATTGAACCCCAAACCCACCTTCTACCGTTTTTTCAATAATAATTGCCACTCTCGGGCTAATCACCAGTGAGATTTATTTAGCTTTCTACTAACTAGCCTGCCGGATGCTGTTTTTCTAACAGAAACCTGGCTTTATGAAGCCTTAGCTCCAGTCGTTACTGTTGCTCTTCCTAGTAATTATCACTTGATTGGATTAGATTGCGTGGACAAGAAGCGCATTGGAATGTCAAATGTTTTTTAAATGTAATATCCGCGCAGAATGCTTGATCTTTGTATCCCAAACTGTGAGTCTTTATTTTCCACCTTCTGCCTCTCAACAATTTTGAAATGCTGGGGCTTTAGTCACTCACCCACCACGACCTGTTGGCAGTTGGAGTCCTCAGTTATCAGAAGCACTTTCTCCCTATATACTCCAATGCGCTAATGTTAACGTTCTAGGTGAGTTCAACATTTATTTTAATGACCCAACTAGAAGCATCTCCACCTCAGTGGTAGAGGATTTTCGAGGCTCAGATATAATTTTAATGAATAATGTCCCCACGCATAAAGCTGGACATTTGCTTGATCACCTCTTTTATAACCTCAAGGGTTTGTGGCTGGATTGTCTGATTCCTCTATTTTTGTTTGGATCATTTTGCCGCACTGTTTTCCATCTCGATTTCTTCCACAGTTACAGTGCAGTCTCGTAGTCAGCTACCCATTCTAGAAATTGATCAAAACATAATTTCTCTACTTTTAATACTACACTACAGGATACAAAACCTGCTTTGAGCTTTGAGTCAGTTGATTCTGACTTCTGTGCGATTGATAATTGGATTCGGACCTCTCTTGACTCTGTTCTTCCTTACAAACTATTACTCATCTTACATCTCTTCCCTCTGCCCCCCAGATTTAATTATACTCTTTGTTGGGTCAAAAAGCATTAAAAGCACCTTGAAAAGATTTGGCCCAAATCTTACTGTGCGGAAGATAAATGGAAATATAGCCTGGCCCTGAAGAATATTACAAGGCCTGCCTCTCCACCCGAGCTACTTTTTATTCTGATAAAATTACTATGGCATAGAGCTGTCCAAATATTCTATTTCAAGTGGTCATGGATCTATCAGACCATGGGAGGATCTCTCCTTCCCCATATCTTTCACAGTTGCAATGCAAGGAACTGGCTGGTGTCTTTTGCAAAAAAGTGGTGGAAATTCAGAATCTTTTATCTTTTGTTTCGGACTTCCTGCCACTAGCTACAATCAGAAAATAGCACTACTTGCACCGCGGCCGCCTGTATTAAAATGGAAGTTGGTAATGGAGTTCAAAGAGGATCCAGATGGGACTGCTCTTTGGGTAAATTTTTGCCCATCAATGCACATGCTTTTTTTTTTAACCTTTTTGAAATCAATAAGTAGTCTGATTTGCCTCGATACCCTCCGCTGCCCTCCTATTTTAGTAAGTTATGCCACAACTATCTGCAAATGGTGATTTCTCTTATCTATATTTTACTGTTGGAAAGCAGAGACCCTAAAGCGTAGTAACATGTTATGATTCTACTCCTAATTAAGAAGCCTAATCTCGATCTCTTTAATTGGTCTAACTATTGACCAATTTTGCTTTTACCATTATTTTCAAAAATCCTGTAGAAACACACGAATCAACACATTTTGTTGATTGTTGAAATGAATATTCTTCTTCACCCTTCTCATTCTGGTTTTAGGGCTGGTCACAGTACAGAGTCACAGAACAGCTCAGATTCTATCTTAAAAGAGGTATGTTAAAGTGAAAGACGAAGCAGTAATCCTTCAAGGTTGTTTATTGCAGAATAAACATAGAAGCACAGGCGGAGCCAGGAACACATCTCACAGCAAGGCAGCCAGTTAGTAACTGACTCAAATAAGAGAACACTGTTGAAGTATGAGCAAACATTCTAGAGGCTCGCTCCAACACGAGCCTTAAAGCTACACACAAAGAATAATCACAACATAACACACCCCCCCCCCCTTACAAAGAACAGAAGGAATAAAGATAAAAGGGTAGAGGAAAAGGAAAAGCGGGGAAGATAAGACAATAAAAAAAATAAAAGATAGCCTACCTAACATAATCTTTTAGACAACCAGGCAAAACCCTTGACCTCTTTCAACTACCTGCGACAGGTAAACCGGCAACAGAATTAGCATCAGTAAGAGCGGGGCAAGAAGTCACATTTCCGCCCTTATAATCAACAACACCGTGGCTAGGTAAAAACTCACCTTGAGCCTGACAGATAGGATCACTAACCACCACTTCCCCCTCCCTTAATTGAGGAAGCGACACGTCAGGCGCTAACTGAGACTGCAACTCAGTATTCTCAAAATAATCTTCAACCCAATCAAAATCACCTGAACCTTTCCTCCCAAAAGACTCCACATCATGATCTTGACAAATGTCAAAAGCCACATCCTTTAAATTCCAAACTTTACCATCACTTAGACTAACAGTGTTCCTGAGAACATCAACAACCATTTTAGGCGAATCAAATTTATTCTCACCTTTCACAACTTTATAAGGTTTCCTAACTCCTACCCAATCTCCAGCTTTCACTACAGTGTATTTAGCACCATGACGTTTATCATAGTATACCTTGCTTTTGCCATGAACCAATTCAAGATTTTTTTTCACCTCCTCAGGGGACCATTCCTGAACACTGTCTTTAAAAACCCAACCTGGATTGAACTTACATCTGGGTAACCTACATCTCATCATTACAAAAGGGTACACACCAGTACAATTGTTCACAGTGACTTTATAGGACCAAACAGCCTTCTGTACTTCCAATTTCCAATCCAACTTCTTGTTGTTAGCCGCTTGCAAAATGCCTTTAATAACCCTATTAAAGCGTTCTACCGTTCCATTCCCACTAGGATTGTACAAAGAGGTGGTTTTATGTGTGATGCCACATTTTACAAAATACTCTTTGGCATCTTTGGATAAAAACTGTACTCCATTATCCGTTAGGATGTTCACTGGTAACCCTTCCACTACAAACATTTTATCCAAAAACTTTAAAACAGCTTGGGTGTCCACTTTTCCTACGAATTTAACTATAGGCCATTTGGTAAAAAGATCAATAGCCACCAATCCATATTCCTTCGCATCCCCAATTGGACCAAAAATGTCCATTGCAATAGTCTCCCAAGGAAGAGTAGGAATGAGTCCCTCACTCATGGTTGGTCTCAAAGTCCTTAACCCTTTCGATGCTGATGACGAGCTCAGCTCGTCATCACCCACGGGTGTCGTGTGCTGATGACGAGCTGAGCTCGTCATGGTGCCACTAAAATGGCATTTTCCAGCACACGGGGGGGGGGGGGGGAACGCCTAGCAGCCATGTGGTTAAAGACTTATCTGCTGAACTACAAACTGAACAACCCCTTACAAAAATTTCTACCTCTTTATCAACTTTCGGCCACCAAAACAAATTCTTGACCGCTAATTTCGTTCTTACAATGCCGAAATGTCCCTCATGGCACATCTGCAAAATTATTTTCCTTAATCCAGCAGGTGGGACAATCCTGTCACCCCTCATCAAAACCTCTTTCCAACGATAACTCTGATCGTATTTCCCAAAACGATTTCAAACTGCCTGACATAAATTTTTCTTTAGGCCATCCTTGACAAATAAACTTTGAAACTTCCACCAAATCCTTGTCCAAACCATGCTCCTTTAACCAATCATCCCTGCTGATGGCTGGAACCCCGGAGTCATGTACAAACGCCACAGTGAAGTTCCCCCACGGATCATCAACACACTCCTCTAGAGGAGAAGGTAATCTCGATAAACAATCAGCTACCACATTGTCTTTCCCCGGTACATAAGTGATGCTGTATATGTATTCTTTCATACGCATGGAAATCCTTGCCAACCTAGCAGAAGCAGTTGCAGTGCCATCAGTAGATAAGATGTGGACTAACGGTCTATGATCTGTCCTGATGTTTACCATCTTACCCCATACAAATGCACGAAAATGCTCTAATGCCCATGCACAGGCTAAAGCTTCCCTTTCTATGATAGGGTATCTGCTTTCTGCTGGTGGCAAGGCTCTGGACGCAAACAAAATAATCCTTTCTTTTCCATTTTCTCCAACTTGCGATAAAACGGCGCCTAAACCTTTATCGCTTGCATCAGTTGTCAAAAGACAATCTAAATAAGGATCAAAACTAGATAAGGCGTTTACTTTCTGCAGTTCCCACTTAATCTCGGCAAACTCTTTCACATTCCTTAGTCCATTCAAACTTTACATTTTTCTTTAACAAGGACCTGATATTATACACCTTAGAAGCGAAGTTTTTAATGAACTTAGCGCAGTATTCTGCCATTCCCAAAAAGGATTTGATTTCTTCTTTAGATTCAGGTGCAGGCGAAGCAACAATGCTTTCTATCAGCGACGTCTTCGGCCTGACACCCTCCTCGCTGATGATATGGCCAAGATAAGAGACGCTTCTCTCACCAAATTTACATTTGGATAATTCCACAGTTAAACCTGCTGAGTTAAGTGTGTCAAAAACCTTCCAGAGTTTAGCATCATGATCTTCTTTGTCGGTACCTGCAATGAAAACATCATCCTGAAAAAAACAAATGCCATCCATATCACCAAACAATTTGTGCATTAAACGCTGAAACACAGCTGCGGCCGATGCAAGGCCAAATGGCATTCTTATAAATTGGAAACAACCAAACGGCGTGATGAAGGCCGTTAAATGCCTCGACTCTGGTTCCAAAACTACTTGGTGGTAAGCAGCAGAAAGGTCTATCGTAGAGAACCAAGTTGCCCCTCTTAAGGAAGAAAACCATCTTGTTAATTTTTGGTAATGGAAACTGTTCAATTACAATATTTTTGTTAAGATGGCGTAAATCAATACACAAACGAATTTTGCCATTGGATTTCTTTGCTACAACTACTGGACTAATCCACTCCGAGGAATCTACCTCTTCAATAACACCTTTAGCCAAAAGACCATGAATTTCTTTCTTAACCTCGTCCCTTATTAACAGGGGAATAGGTCTGACCTTGTGCACTTTGGGTTGTGCATCACCCTTGAGCATGATTCTATGCTCAAAACCTTTCAACTCGCCTAAGTGTCCACTCACAACATTGGTGAATCTACTTTTTAATGCGTCTTCTATTTTGCTACACTCATCTAAGACCAACACTTTCTCCTTGCTGTTTGGGTCTAAGATGATGTGGAGATTTTTTTGGTCAAACCAGCCCAGGACAGATGGTCCCGTTTTGGCTATGTACAATTTACCTCTAGTTACTCTACCTTTAAAGAGGAAAGTGAGCCATCTGAAGCCTAACAACCCTATTCTTTCTCCTGTGTAACTCACAGGATTAACATCTGAGGGATTCAACTTGTCCCCTATTTTATGTGTAAATTTCTTCCTCCATACCTCCTCATTAACGATCGTGTATGGCGATCCAGAATCAGCATACACATTCACCTTAATGCCACCTAAAGACACTTCGCAAATTGGTTTACCTTCCATTGCTTCATCAGTGATGTTTAACATATAGTTACCCCTTACATTTTTAACGCAACCATCCTCATCTTCACCACTTTCACTAGCACTCACATCTTCATTCCAGATACATTTGACATCACTGCGCTTGCGACACATTTTGCTGAAATGGCCTATTAGACCACACACACTACTCTTTTTCCGTAAGGCAGGGCACGACTTGCAGTAAGCCATATGTTCTTTGCTACCGCAACGATAACCTCTTCTATCCTCCGATCTATTGTCTCTTGCTTGATTCCTGAAAGGTTGATTAAAGTTCTTGTTCTGAAATTGTTTGGTCTGATTCTTTGTTGTTCCTTGAATCTTGAAAACGGCAGACGACACTTTATCCGATTCCTTTACCGTGTCCTTGACAACAGTAGCACATCTCCCTGACATTTCCGACTTCCTCGTTATAGCAAGTACATCATCTAAAGGTGCGTCACCATTCACCCAAAGACGATCCTGAATTGGTGAGTTGTCATTGTGCATAACCAATTGGTCTCGAATGAGGTCTTCGTGCAAGTTTCCAAACTTACAGTCAATAGCAAGTTTTTTTAAGTCATCAAACCATTCATCAACCAACTCTTCCTTCTTCTGTTTCCTTTGAAAAAATTTGTGCCTCACCACACCTATGCATACCTTAGGTGCAAAGTACCTATCCATATCTGCAATGGCGTTATCAAATTCACTTAGGTCAGCATTTATTACTTTTCGCGTTTGTGAGAAAGTTTTTAAACCTTTAGGTCCCAAAGAATGTAACAGTATCCTTTTCTTTTGTTCAGGTTTCATCTTTCCATTTTCATCAATGGCGCAAATATAGTCATTGAAATATTCTTTCCATTCCACCCACTTCATGTCAGGTTGAGAACCTGTAGCCCAAAAAGGTTGTGGGGGGCTGATTACAAAGCTTTGTTGGGCCATCGCCGTATCCGGAGGTTGTTCCCCAGTATCCATAAAAAGTAACAATTCAAATGTACAACTAATGCCCAATAATATACAAAAAAATAAATAAATAAATGAGTGTCCCGACTGTCTCACCTGTGCTCCTTGTGAAATGTCAATCGATTCAAAATCCTGCGTGTAAATAATTAAACCTTGCTTCGTGTAGTCTCTGTGGTGAAACGGCGTGTGAAATTGACCATAGAAGCCGACAGCCGGAATTCCCACAAAATGGCCGCTACGCAGGGTCACGCAGCGTGACCTTGCGCGCCTCCGTCATCCCGCAAATGTTATTGAGTGACGATGCAGAGAAGAGTCGCGTAGGCAAGAGGTCGTTGCAAAGCCAAGATCGCGACTAGAACCTTGTAAGGAGATCGAAAAATGCAGGCAGGCGGCGTCAACAAGATCGTGAGTTGTAACGATTTTTGCCTACCGTGACAAAATTAATAGAGTTCCTTAACGGTTGTGGTAGGAATGGCGGAATAGCGGTCCACATCAAGGAGAAGTCCAGAAAAGTAATAAATCGTCAAATTTAAGTAACAAATATGTCTTTTTTTTTTTTTTAAATACCATGAAATTAAAGATCCGGATTGATCCCTCGTCATCGCCAATTGTTAAAGTGAAAGACGAAGCAGTAATCCTTCAAGGTTGTTTATTGCAGAATAAACATAGAAGCACAGGCGGAGCCAGGAACACATCTCACAGCAAGGCAGCCAGATAGTAACTGACTCACATAAGAGAACACTGTTGAAGTATGAGCAAACATTCTAGAGGCTCGCTCCAACACGAGCCTTAAAGCTACACACAAAGAATAATCACAACATAACAAGGTAGCACAGAAGCATTCATTTCATTTGATCTGATTGTCGCATTTGACACTGTATTGCACCAGCTACTTCTAAAAAGACTGTGAGTGTTCGAGACTTGGTATTGGCCTGCTAGATTCAGTTTTACAAGATCAGACTTTTCTAATTTTTGACACAAACCATACTTCCAGCACCCATCATCAACCTTAGAGTGTGCCCCAGGGGTCGGCTCTTAGCCCTATGCTATTTAACATTTATGTACGCCCCTGTGCAGACATTTTGGAAAGTTGTGGTCTCTCTATTTTGTTTATGCAGATGATACCCAGTTTATTTTATCCCTTTCACCTAAGGAGGATCGCAACTCCCACATCCTCAACATATGTCTTTTGAAGGTGGATGCCTGGATGAGCAACAACTCCCTTTAAGTAAATGGAGACATGACAAAAGTTTTGTTATTGGGCAATAACCCTAATTTTTGGGGATCTCCTCACTAATCGTGTGTGTTCGGCAATGTTCCCTCTAATTTTTTTTCTCTGTGTGCGGCAGTGGAGGGTCTCTGCCATAGAAGCATGGTTATGTGTGCCAGGAACCAAACCGCGCGTGTCTGCGGCGCCAAATGGCACTCCAAAATTTTACTTTAAAAAGTGAAAAGATAGTGCATTTTCACACATACAGCGCCACAATAAGGGTCTTAAGGGCAGTTTGCAAATTGGATAAGCACAGCATGGCATGAATTGGTTACACTGGCAAGTACACTTTAAGTTTAGAAAAGCACAAGACTTCAATGGTGGTACCATCATAAGATTTTAATAAATATTCTTAACTGGAGCACAATTCATTGGGTGGAGTTCGGTACTTCTCCAGTCCCTGATTCTGTGTTGCAAAAACATAGGGTTTTGGCTTGATAACAAGCTCTTGCTGAATCATCAAAATTTGAAGGTAGCCATCACCTGTTTTGGTGTTTTATGGTGGCTTAGGAAAATACTTTAGGTTACTGCCTGTTCCTGCCCAACGAACAGTAATACAGTCTTTCGTTCTGTCTAGATTGGACTATGGTAACATTCTTTATCTCGGGCCTCCAAGACCTCACTCAAATGTCAGCAGATTGCGCAGCATGCAGCTGCCTGATTATTAGCTAGATTATTAATCCATATCCCCAGAAATTCATCCACATCTAATCTTTCTCGAAACCTCCACTGGCTTCCAGTGGAAAAGCGTATCCAGTTTTCTGCACAAAGCTATGTCAAGCTCAAGTCCACAGTATCTTACAATGTTGGTGACACACTTTCCAGTCATTCTCGCTGATCAAGCAATAGTAATTTCTATGTAGTGCCCAGAATCTGGAGGATCCAACTGGGTGGTCGATCTTTCTCTTATCTGGGTCCTAAATTGTGGAACGCACAACCTGCTTTTATGAGAACATTACCGTCTTTAAGTGCTTTTTGGAAACTTGTACTGATTTGACTTTTTTTTCTAAATCTATTTCTGCTCTATTTCTGCTCTACCGTTCGGGTGTCTTCCCTACACATGCTTAGCGCTGGGAAACACTGTTGGGTAGCTATGCACTCTATAAAACTATATAATACTAGCAGCCCGTCCCGACGTTGTCCGGCTGCTTCAGGCCCCCCGCCCGCCCCGCAGAAGAGTTGTCTGTGCAAGTCCTGGCCCTGTTCAACTGATTTGGCCCACTTGTGTTATTTTTTTAGTTCGTATGTATTGTTTTCCGTGTTTTATGTTGTCCGCAAGATGTGAGGAAAGTGTGGTGTCACCTGTTTAATGTTTTTTTTTCTTTCGAAGGCTCTTTCCGTGTGTTCGTTTTTGTATCCCTTCAAAGAAGTTTCCCTTTCGTTTTGTCAATTGTGTGGTGAAGTCCTGGCAGTGCTCAAGTGATTATGGGCAGTTGTGTTATTTTCGTTATTCGTATGTCTTATTGTAAGCGTTTGATCTTGTCCGCAAGATGTGTGGAAAGTCTTGTGAATGCGCAGTCTATTGCGTTTCTCCGTTAAGAAATGTCGGCTTTTTTTGTTTGTGTTTACCCCCGTGTGACGTCGTTGGTCAATGGCCAATGGTTAAAGACTTTTTTTTGGTAAGCCGAAGTCGTGTGTGTGTTTTCTTTAGTGCGTTGTGATTGGTGTAGTATGCAATTAATCCTTCCCCCCTGTGTAGCGTCATTTGACACTCCTCGTCGATGGAAGGCCTGCCGTTTTTTAATGCAAAGGCGTCAATGTTGTCTGGGTAACTGCAACAAGTGTGTGTATATTTCTTACAGCGTGCACCTCTGCTGTTTTTGTATATTGGGGTTACCGCGCTGTATGTGTGAATTTAAATTCATTGAAAGCGCATTTCTGCTGTATGTGTTGGGATTTGCAAATGTTTGTTAGAAATTCATTGAAAGCGCGTTTCCGCTCTATGTCTGCATATTGTGCATTCTAAATTCAGTGAAAGCGCATTTCCGCTCTGTGTGCATATGTTAGTGTGTTGTGAAGTCGCTTGGCCTATGTTTGTTATTTGCACTTGGCACGGCCCTGTAAACACCCAAATTTGTTGTTTGAGATGCCCACGGCCACGACCACGCCCCCAAGGGACTACTTTACCACTTTTGGCGTTTTTTGCTTTTTTAATGTATATGGTGTACATATCTATAGCCTATGTCCTTCTGCCACATCTTCCCTTTCAAATGGTGTATTGGGTGTAGTGATTGGTGCATTACTTTTGTAGTTTACCTGGCTCAAAGGTTTGTGTACTCTCTTTATAATAGTAGTATAGATAATAATAATTACTGTCATAAAAGAGAATGGTACTCCGATTTTCAAAGCTTATGTTCTTTCAGGGATTCAAACTTGGATTCCAACTTTCTCTGCACCTTTTCTATCCTAAACACTCTCCTGCCCAGATCCTGTAATGTACCTTGAACAGATTTGATCACCAGTTATATTGTCCCAGTTTTGCTATTTAAAAAAAATAGTTTTAACTTTGTTTCATACTGTTCAAGTATACAGAGGCTTCTTTCAGCTTAAGAGCAGTGTAGTTCCAGCGCCAATAAAGAAATATCGAAAGCCACAAACACCACCACCACTCTCTCCTAAGACAGACATTGGTTGCTACAATAGCAGAATGAATCAAAAGCAATTAGTTACACGCACCAGTACATCAGACCATCCCACATCCAACCCTCTTTAAAGCCTAATCTGGCTCCAATAACAATCCTCATCATACGGTACTGAAAAACACGAGTGATATTGCAACCAACTGCCCCAAATCTTACGGAGTCTCCAGGGTCAGCCTCTGCACGTTACTTTTTCGGCAACCATATACATAGCCATGCCTCTCCTCCGCTCCTGTAACATAAGGCTTTACTGTGCACCCCAGTAGTGGGCTATACCTCTCTTTGCCACTATAAGGGCCAAGCTTAGATCTGGGTAAGTCCATGTCATTGGGGATTCCGAAAAGGATACATTTAGGGTCCAGTGGAACTGGTCCCAACAATGCCCCTGGAGTTGCTCAAGAAATCGCTGCCCAGTACACCTGGATTAAGGGGCTGCTCCAAATCATGTGAATAAAGGAGCCATCCTTTCCCTAACATCTCACACAACTTGGAGTCGGTGCCCTCTCCAAAGCATGCAGTCTCTGTCTATCATAGTAGTATCTTGAATTTGACTAAACTGCGCCTAGTTTTAATTGCCACTTCCTTCGGATGCATTCGCGCCACCTCCCAGTCATTATCTTCCAGGTATCGCACTTTTTTCACCCACTTTCCTCGCAGCATAGTATGGGTATCAGGCATGTTGCTATTCAGGGTCTTATAAGTAATTTGAGACCATACCACTACCCAACTCTTCTGTAAACAGCCACCTTGTACCCTGGGAGTCCCTCTGCTCACAAGGCAAGCCATATCTGTGTGTAATGTATGAATTTGTTGGCATGTAAATCAAACATTTGCTGAAGAGGCACATAACATGACATCGCTGCCTTCTAACAAGTCCCCAACCTTAGGGATACCGATAAGATCCCAGGCCTTAAAGCCTTGCTGTTTCCTTATTTCCAGGAGCCACGTTCCCTCCCACATATAGAGTACCGATTTGTCCCAATCAATTCGATAACCAGTGTAACTCACATACTCCTCAAACAGTTGGAAAATTAAGGTAAGGGAAGTTGACAGTTTTGATATTCTTGTCATGTTGCAAGTTCTTGAGTGACATTAAATGTGCATTTTCTATACTTTTGTTCCTTCCTGATGACATCTTCTTTTATCGATGTCTCCACCATGGCGAATGTCCTAAATGTAAATATGTTGTCCCCACCTCTTTTCCTTGCTCAGCATTGATGCACAGTGGCCAGATCCAGTCTCTGTGGAAAACATTAGGTTCCTACTTAGAGATCACACAAATGTCTTGTGGAGTCTCCTGATTCACTTTGAGGCAGAAATCTGGGTCCCAGTGCTTGATGCATGTTGGCATTTCTGCTGTGCTCGTGGTCAAATTTTTTACGGGGCGCCGAAGACGGAGTCTATATCCTATTGACTTGCGTTTGGTCCAGTCTCCATGAGACCACAAACTCAGCGTTGAGTTCGAAGTTGTGTGGTACATGTATTGTCTCTGGTGCTCCCAGAATTTGATATTCAAGTCTAACCAGTAAACACCAATGTGTAATGGAATACATGTCAAATTGACATAAAAACACACTGTAGCAATGAAGCAGGTGAGATAATGAGCCTTTACTTGGGAATGTGTTGCGGTGGACATTATGGGCCCTCTTCAGGAACAAGATGGTTCTCATCGGTACTTGATTGTCCTCATTGATTTGTTTTCTAAATGGCCCGTTGTTAAGGTTGTAGAGAGGGCAGATACTGATTCTGTTCTAAGTTTCCTGGATGAGACTTTTGTTACAGAGGGAATCCCTTCTTGCATTCTCACCGATAATGGTGTTCAGTTTTTGTCTGTAAGAACGAAAAGATATTTCAGTAAACTTGGTATTAGGCATAGGACAACTTCTCTTTATAATCCTGGTGGTAACGGTGTCTTAGAACGTTTTAATAGGGTGTTGAAGAATACTATTCAGCTTTCTATTAGTAATAATCTGGATTGGCCAACTCAGGTTGGGAAAGTTGTTTGGAATTACCGTATTACCGTTAATGATTCTACTGGTGTTTCCCCTTTTGTCTTAATGAAAGGTAGGAACCCACGTTCTAAAACTATCCCTACTTGGTTATTTTCAGGTGAAGTTGAACCTTATTCTAAGGACTTAGTTAAGGCACGGTTGGTACAGGTCCATGACAAAAGTAAAAAATATCATGATTTGAAACATGGATCTAAGGAAGTCAAGATAAATGTTGGTGATTGGATTAGAATTAAAAAACCTTTTAAGGTACAGAAAGGCGAGTCTACTTTTTCGGAACCCTTTCAAGTGATGGAAGTTTTAAAGAATTCTGTTAAACTTAGCAATGGGAAAGTTTGGAATTTGAGTAGGGTTGCTAGATGTAATCCGAGTTGTTTTTCTAGACCTGATTTTTCTACCACCCTTTGGAAACCAGAAGATTTGGATGTTGATGATTCTAGTGGTAACAATAATTTGATTGACAGTTCTGGGGTGGTTAGCTGTCCTAGTTCGAGTGATATTCCTAATTCTAGTGTGGTTGTTTCTGAGAATGATAATTTAGAGTCTTCTAAGCAATATCTCTGAAGATTCGGTTGTCACTCTTATGGAAGGAAGTTCTGTTGTTACTGGTGAGGATCCTTTTCTCCGCCATTCCTCAAGGAAGAGGGTGGTTCCTCTGTGGCTTAAAGATTATATCACAAACAATAGTTAAGGGTTATATCACAAACAATAGGTAGTAGTTTTCTTGTTTTTTTATAGCATTTAATTGGAAAAGTTTTGATCCACTTAATGTATGTTTTCCTTTGTTCTTTTATTTTTTATTTTATTATTAGAAAGGGGGATGTGTTGTGTTGCTTACTTATTGTACTGTTCCTTTAATCATACACATTCTAGTTATGTCATTACTGAATGTGGAATGTTATACATGTCATGTTGATGTGCATCCTTTGTAAAGGACAGTTATTCCTTGATGCTGATCTTGCTGGATTACTTGTACTGTGCTCTTCGATTGAAGAAAGGATCTACCTTAATTTCCTTGAATTTATCTTCATTTCATATTTGCACCATAATTGTCTATGGTTCTTCCGAATCTGGCAAATAGTGTCCATGCCCCACTTGAACGACCACCATTGTGATGTCTGCAGAAAACATGGTGATTGAGCGATCTAAATTAACAATAGTCCTAGTGGGTCATGTATACTTGATAAATTCACACCGAGCTGCAACTCCTTTTTCCTGTCAATCAGACTTTGACTTCAAGCTAATTCAAATCTATATAAGTGGAATCTGGTAGTGTCCACAATTCATCTCCTCTCCTGCTGTGAAAGCAGTTTAATACCCTGCCTGTTCTAAGTCTGGTGTGTTTCTGGTGCATTGTTCATCTAGTTCACATTCATTACGGGTGGACTCATGCCAGTCTCACACAGATCACGTTGGTAATGCTGTCTTAACACAAAAAGGATCCATTTCATGCTCTCTCATTTTTGACCACCACAGTGCATAGTGTTTCTGGAAATGTTTCTAGAGATGGTTGCACACCATGGAGAGTGTTTGTTGACTTTGGCACGGTTTTCAGTTTTTGTGGTAATATCACTGGATTATTGTGTTGTATGGGTTACATGGTATTATTTGACTGAGTTGATGGACACCTTCATCTTCTTTGACCCTGGGAATTTCAACTGTCCCTCAAATCTTGTGCTCTCTGAGCACTATACAGGTTATTTAACTATGATGTATCATTACTTAATACCCTTGTACTTTAAAGCTGGCTTAATCATGGTATTCATCCTCTCCACCATGCCGTTCATTTATGCAAGAGAAGTTTGAGAAGGAAGTAGGGCTACCTCTTTGGTAAGTGTTTTTACTAATACTTTGAAAGTGAAAACCAGCCCTTGGATGAGTGAAAAGTACACACCTATCCAATTACTACCAAGCCCAGTGGCTTGGCACTATGGCCACGCTCCTACTAAGTGACTGCATAAGTCAGCCCTACTAATACTAGTTTTTACATAGTAAGTGTTGGGAGAAGAGCAATATGGGTGAAGTAAACTGTCTCAAAGGACAACCTGCCATTTGCAAGAGAAATAGGTGATGGCCTTAGAAGTTTTGTTAATGGACATATTTTGCACTGTAGTACATATTGTCAGGTTGCATTTAGCATTAACCGCTGGCAATATAGCTTATGTAACCTGAGTAGAGACTCCAGCAGAAGTTGAATCTGCACTTATGAGCTGCACTTATAAAGTCAAGTCAGGTAGACTAATTCAGTACATCCTCGTCCCATACTCCTTCTACTTGACATGGTATCGGGTATCAGAGCGCTTTACATAGCACCGGTTACATTACTTGAGGACACATTCATTCTTCGGTCAAGCCTACGCAACTCGCATGCGCTGCATTAGGGACCTCTTGCAATTGATTTGCTTTTTCGGAGACAAACGTGCACGCGTTGCATTGCATTCAATGCCGACGCGTGCAAGTTTGTCTATTCCCTTGCAGGAGCGAGCTTTGGATAGTGCCCCTGCTTGCTCCCGCAAGGGAATCGCTCTGTGTGCTCTCGGCCACACTCCTCCCCTCCCTCCCCTCCCTCTCCCCCTCCCTCTCCTCCCAGCGTCTACAGGCCGCGCATGAGCCATATGTTATCTCGCGCCGTACCCGCTTTCACTTTGCTAGAAGCAGGCGCGCTGTCCCAGACTCGCCTTTGTTGGCAAGCCAATACTTCACCCTCCTATGATGACTTGTTTTAAAGATGGTGGCAATTCCAAGGAGGACCTAGTGGGTTCATCAGTGTTCTAAATGCACATTTATTCTACTACTGTACACCATTTTTCACCTGTGAGCTAATTAATCATTCCTCGCCCTGTGGCAGACAGCCGTGGCAAACTTTTTTAGAACAAGGCGATGTTAAAAGCACTTCAATAATATATATATTTTTATAAATCTTTCAGTCTTATAGGAACAAACGCATCTCTCATCGATTACACTTGAGGCGTAGTTTGAGGAAGAGCACAGACTGATCCATTTTCATACGCAATTGATAAATGGGTGTGGCCATCACAAAACGCCCAAGTCCGTTTTAGGTCGAGGACCGAAGGCTGCGCTTGCGCAGTCTCCGGGAGGAGATTTAATGATTTGGAATATGGTGGCTTGAACCGGCCTCTCTCCTCCTCCTCTCCTCCATTAGCTGGCTTCCTAAACGGAGCCCAGCCATTGGAGGAGACAGGCATCACTCCAATAAAGCCCCGTCTCTTTCGGATTCGGGGGCGTGTTTTCTTGCGTTCTTTCGACAGTGACGTCATCCGTCACTCAGAACGCCAAACACGCCCCCGAATCCGAAATTTTCGGATGTTTGCGGCCGCCATTTTTTTTGTGTTCTTATTTATTTAGCGTGCAGTCTCGGCTGTCCGCATCATTCTGGTACTCGGTGCTGAGGGTCACCGCCTTGGTGTTCAACCCTTCACCCCGCCATACCCAGCTGCCACACGGACTGACTGGAGCGGCCCCTCTCCCGGGCCTTCGGCCGGCTGGGCGCATTGATCGCCAGGCATCCCTGGTGATTCCTGCTGGTGCCCGTGGTGCTGGCTGCAGGGCTGGGAGCCGGGTTCTACTTCTTGCCCCAGAGGCTGTCCAATGACATTGAGGAGCAGTTCACACCCCTCGGGTGGCCCGCCAAGAGCGAGTGGGCTATCATCATAGAACACTTCCCTACCAACGACTCCGGGCTCTTCTCGGCACAGAGGATGTACACCGAGGGCATTTACGCCTCCCTCATTGCGGTGACCAGAGACACCAATAACATCCTGACCCCTGCCGCCTTCGAGGAGCTGCAGAGGCTGGACCGGATGGTGAGAGCTCTGCGTGCGTCCAGCATGAACCTGACCTTCGAGCAGCTCTGTGCCTGCAGTGGGGGCTCCTGCATGTCACCCAACCCGCTGCTGCACGAGGTGCAGGGCAACCCCGCTGCCATCCAGAGCCTCAACATCACCTTCCCCATTTTCCAAGGAGCATCAACTCCCGGGCCGCAGTTCCTTGGCGCGGCGCTAGGCGGCGTAGAGCTGAACCCCGAGTCTGAACTGGTGGAGCGGGCCAAGGCCGTCCGGCCGGTGTACAGCCTGTGGGAAGACGCGCCCGGGGACCGGGAGCAGAGCCGCGAGTGACTGCAGAGCTTTCTCAGTACCGTCCCGGGCAAGCTGAAGGCCTTCCACTTCAAACACATCGAGGTGAGGAGCGTACACTTAGTACTGTATCCCAAACGCGTGCTTGTTATCCATAGAGTGCAGAATAATGATGCTTTTTTTGTCGCCGCTTATCTGATTGTACAAGTATTGATGCCATTGTCTGATTCATGAATGTTTGCAAGCCATGTAAGAGTTGTAGGTCTGTCACAAAGTCTATAAAGTAACATAACAAACTGCTTGAAAAGCATACACGGTTTAAAAGACTGTTTGAGTCGCGCTGGGTAATTTTTAAATCACCTGTCATTCACCCACGCTCACTCGAGTAAGGAAGGGAAGACATATCTGTAAGTTAAGCAGCGACAGTCCAGTAAGAGCGCTCACTTTACAGTACACATCGCTGCATATAACTAACATCAGTACTCCTTATCGGCTAACCAACTTTACAACAAAGTGTGTCACAACACAAGCACACGCATGTACGATATTTCATATTCTAATACTGGTACAGTACAGTATTAAATCAGATTTCTGAGAAAGGCTATTTTCATGCAGCGCTTCAAACCACACATCTGCAGTTTCAAGGTGTTTCTGGTGCATTGTTCATCTAGTTAACATTCATTACGGGTGGACTCATGCCAGTCTAACACAGATCACGTTGGTAATGCTGTCTTAACAACACAAAAAGGATCCATTTCATGCTCTCTCATTTTTGACCACCACAGTGCATAGTGTTTCTGGAAATGTTTCTAGAGATGGTTGCACACCATGGAGAGTGTTTGTTGACTTTGGCACGGTTTTCAGTTTTTGTGGTAATATCACTGGATTACTGTGTTGTATGGGTTACATGGTATTATTTGACTGAGTTGATGGACACCATCTTCTTTGACCCTGGGAATTTCAACTGTCCCTCAAATCTTGTGCTCTCTGAGCACTATATAGGTTATTTAACTATGATGTATCATTACTTAGTACCCTTGTACTTTAAAGCTGGCTTAATCATGGTATTCATCCTCTCCACCATGCCGTTCATTTATGCAGGAGAAGTTTGAGAAGGAAGTTGGGCTACCTCTTTGGTAAGTGTTTTTACTAATACTTTGAAAGTGAAAACCAGCCCTTGGATGAGTGAAAAGTACACACCTATCCAATTACTACTAAGCCCAGTGGCTTGGCACTATGGCCACGCTCCTACCAAGTGACTGCATAAGCCAGCCCTACTAATACTAGTTTTTACATAGTAAGTGTTGGGAGAAGAGCAATATGGGTGAAGTAAACTGTCTCAAAGGACAACCTGCCATTTGCAAGAGAAATAGGTGATGGCCTTAGAAGTTTTGTTAATGGACATATTTTGCACTGTAGTACATATTGTCAGGTTGCATTTAGCATTAACCGCTGGCAATATAGCTTATGTAACCTGAGTAGAGACTCCAGCAGAAGTAAATCACAGGCGACACTATTAACTACTCTAACGGTACTGCGCCCAAATGGTAGATTCGCCTAGATTTCCGTGAAGAAAGCATCGCATTTCTGAACGCGACTGAAAACGATGATCTTCAAATGGGTCACTATACATTTACTATTAGAAAAGCTTTAATTCACTCGAGTGCCATATTTTCCTTTTCGTAGAGCTTAAGACCGCAGTTTATCTTTTCTGGGTGCTGCAAACAAACAAAACGGGCGACAGGGAAGTTGATGCGTCACTACCTTACACTCAGGGAAGGTGATGCGTCGGTTCCTTACCGGAGAGGAGGTGATGCGTTGGTTTCTTACTGCGTGGGGAGGGGATACGTCGGTTTCTTATGTGTCCCCCAACGATGCAACAAACTTGGCACCGCGATGCAACGATGCATGAACTCTTGCAGCCACCCAGCAGGCATTGTGTTGAACTCGGTGCAGTGATCTCGGACTTCAGAGATCAGTGCACTCGATGCAGCAATTTCTGAGCCGTGGCAGGCGCTATGATGATTTCTTCGGCCGTGCGTCAGAAACCGGTGTGGAGGTGCCTCGCTTCTAGAAGTTGTTACTTTTCCAACTCCCAGAGGAAACCAGTCTCTAGAGCTCCCAAACAACAGCACACACCTCTATGCTGGTCAGAACTCCCAGCAAGGAAGTTCAGGGAAGCTGTTGGTGAAGTCTTTGGGTTCCTGAGACTTCAGAACAGGAGGCCAGCTCAATTCAAGCCCTTGGAGATCTTCTTTCAAGCAGGGGACACTGCAAACAGCAACGTCCTTTTCTCCTTTGCTTGGCAGCAAGTAGCCACTGCAGGCCAACCCCATACATCAAACAGAACAGGGGCAGTATTCATCCTCCGCTTCTCCGGCTCTTCTCCTTGGCAAAGGTTCCTCTTGATTCCCAGAAATGATCTTAAGTTTTGGAGTCTGGGTCCCAATATTTATACTACAACATCCTTTGTTCTCTGGTGTCAGAGAAGTCCTGTGCTTGGTGAAAACTGGCTCCATCCTCTCTGGTGCAGCTTCCTTGCAGGAGGTGGAGACCACATTATCCTTGGCAGACCAGGCCCATTCAGGTGAAAGGAAATCTCCCCCTCTACTCTAAATGCAGCTCAGGTCTATTCAGCCCAATCCTGACTCATCAGGCTCTCTGGAGCCACTGCTCCTCCCCAGCCCCTGTCATCCAAAAGCCAGACCTGCACTACAAAAACCTAGCAGAGGCACACTAGATGGCTAAGCAAGAAAAAAACTACTTTCTAAAAGTAGTATTTTCAAGCACAGAATGTAAAAATCACCCTCACTAAAAGATGCATTTTAACATTCTGAGTTTAGGCATACAAAAGTAATATTATTTTCCTACCCTGTTCCCAGGGGCAGTTGTGTTTATAAGATGTTATAAGCAAACTCCCAATTCAGTCCTATGTGAACAGGTAGCCTTGCAATAGTGAAAAATGAGATTGGCAGTAATTCACTATCAGGACATGCCACACACACACCAGGGCATATCTTGCCTTTCACATACACTGCACCCTGCCCACAGGGGTACCTTGGGCCTACCTTGGGGGTGACTAACATGTAAGAAAAGAGAAGGTTAGGGCCTGGCAAGTGGGTGCGCTTGCCAGGTTGACATGGCAGTACCAGACTGCACACAGGCTCTGCACTGGCAGGCCAGAGTTACATTTACAGACATATGTGTGTGACACAATCAGTGCTGCAGCCCACTAGCAGCATTTGATTTACAGGCCCCGGGCACACAAGGGTGCACTGTACTAGGGACTGACTAGTAAATCAAATCAGCCAATCATAAAAAACACCAATCCTAAACACAATTTACAAGGAGAGCATATTCACTTTAGCACTGATCAGCAGTAGTAAAGTGCCCGGAGTCATAAAACCAACAAAAACAGGTCAGAAACAGGAGGCTAAAAAGTAAAACATCTGGGGATAAACCCACTGAAAAA
Source organism: Lissotriton vulgaris (assembly GCF_964263255.1). NCBI lineage: Eukaryota > Metazoa > Chordata > Amphibia > Caudata > Salamandridae > Lissotriton > Lissotriton vulgaris. Next base: position 1,981,604,881 of record NC_141687.1, on the reverse strand, counting down.
GCCAGGTCTAACCAGGATATATAATATTCAACATGCTGGAAAATAGTAAATCATGATAACCAGAGTGCTACAACAACAGTTGATGTTGGAAACAGAGTATGGATCAAATTTGTAGTGTAATCTGATCATAAAGTAATCAAAAATGGGGGTGCATCTTTAGAATAAACAAGTGCTGTACATGCGAAACCATGTAGAAGCTCTCTGTTCACGAAACATGACCAATTCAATGAAAAAGAGTGCGCCAAACAAAAAATACATTATTCTGTAAGGGGGCATGTGAGAGGAGCAATCAATCGCCACAAAGAGAAAAACACACTCAAAAGCAGGCCAAAGAGTAGTGTTTCACCATAGGAAGAATGGAATTCAAAAAGGCACAAGAAGAAACTAATAGAAAGCGGACCTCTAGGCTCAACCTTAAAAAATAAATAAATAAATAAATAGTGATCCTGTTTAGCAATTGCAAAACTCATTGCCAAGGCGAGACCTATTGGCTTTGTTAATTTTTTTTTTTAAGTAATTTTTATTGTAAACACACTTTACACAGGCCAATAGTTGCACATATTCAGTATCACTCACAGTGCCACAGTCTGGTTCATCAACATCTCGTTTACACAGCCTGCAGGCCCACATCCCGGGGGCCGGGCGGCAGCAGTGGTTCCGCACCCACATGCCTGGTTGTTCTTCCTCAGGAGTATGGTCTTGGATTTGTGTGTGTGCCTACTTTTCCGTCCTCGCCTAAAGAAACCCTGAACTCCCCCCCCCCCCCCCCCCCCCAACTTTCCCCCCAGTCCTAAAATCTAACCCCCCCCTGCTCCCCCCCCCCCCCCCAACCCACCATCCGCACAGGAGCCTTCCGATGTGTACCTCTAACCTTGGGCTTCAGGCTTTCTCTTCTACCGGTTCTCTTATCTCCAGATTATTGTAATGTGCTGTCCCCGGCCACGTCTAGGTCCTCCCCGTCATCCACCATTCCACTATCTCTAAGGCCTTGAACCATTACCTCCCAGGCCGTTGCTTGTTCTACCGCCCTCTCATTAGCAGTTCTACGCGCCATCTGATATCTATGCGTGCTATCGCAGGCCGCCCACTTCAGAAATTCGTTGTACCACCTCCTATGCGTCGGGCTCGTCCTTGCCTTCCAGTTTCTAGTTATCTCACGCTTGGCTACCATCAATCCCATATCTATGAACTTGCTTGAGAGCTTGTTTTTGGGGGTATGTGGGAACCAATGCAGGATGCACGCCGCTGCTCCTATTGGCTTTGTTAATGCTTGTTTAACTATGGAGAATTTTTTCAATAAGAGCAACACTCTGCTCAGCTTTTGAGTATAAATGCGATTTGCATGTTATAGGCGTGGTCTGACCTTCATTGTACACTGTTTGTAAAACCAAACTAGCTTTATGCCACCCTTATCACTACATTTACATTTAGTGTCCAGTGTCTATAAGTAAGCGGAAAGAAGCACCCACATCTCTTTGCAATTTTCTCGTACTGTGAGTGTGGCTTCCTGCCCAATGTTTTCCCAGGATTGGTCAAGGAATGATCAACTTATAAAGCAGCTTGACTCTTTCAGCATAATGTTAAATGGTATGGTTGACCAAAATTTAAAAAGCCCACTAAAATTTGTCATTTTGTAAGAGAGTTATGAGGCTCAATTCTAGCAAATTTTCCTAGGACCGCTGGAGATCATCTGTGCCCTTTACTTAGAGACTTATAGCCCAAGAATATGATGTAAATTTTCTGGGGGATTTCCTGAAATGCATAGGAACACCTGCTAGGATGAGGACAATGGTATCTGCATGTTGAAGGTCTCCTCTATTTGATCATCAATTGTGTACAAGTCATTCATACATCACACCACACATGTTTTCCAGAAGAAACTCAATGAGTGCTGCAAAATCTCAGAACTGTTAAGTGCTGTGACTCAGTAGCCATCTTTTATTGAAAAAATTATTAGCAACATCGGTTGTACTCTTTTGATTTTCTTTTCTTTTTTTAAAGCCAATCAGTCATCAGATTTTGATTTTGTAATGCATACGTTTAACAATGCAGAAACTGTTGGGCATAAAAAATGGGAATTTGAGGAATTTATGAATGATGTGCTTGGGGCTATTATTCCTGATATTCTAAATAATCTACGATTAATTTCTAATCTCTATAGTGCTCTGGTTTGTTAGAAAATGTTATTTCACCCGTGGCTCATCATGCATTGAAATTGTATGAGGAATTGCTGCTTTAACCCAGAAATCTTGAATAATTTTTTTTAGGGCAGAAACCAATTGTAATCGCCACTTCGTGGCTGACCTCTTAAGGTAGCTGGCGAAGAGGGGGCCCACTTAACTTCTTCCCTAATTGGAGCTTTAATGATTCAATATCAACTTGTGGAAGCCGGTCTTCCACAGCTACTGTAATAGCATAGGAGATTAATTCAGCCCAAAATATTATTGAAATTTGCTGCTCAGTGTCCCCTGCAATTTGTTTTGGGTTTTGTAAATTTTGTCAGGTTTGTTTCAAAGCTCCTCTACAGCTTCAAGTTGAATGTAGTTTTTAGTCTACGTTTGGAGGAGGGGCTTCAAGCAGGCTTCACTGTGGTTTCTGCTGCTTTGTCTAGGGCAGGCATTGCCCATTCCTAATCATCAGGAGAGTAGGAGAAATTATTATAAGAGGATTATTACTCTAAATACTGTTCTGGCTCAAATCATAGTCCTCTTTACTCCTGTTTTTTATGATAATAAATATTGATATTTCTTTTTACGGAGTTCACTCTCAAATCATAGTCCTCTTTACTCTTGTTCTTTATGATAATAAATATTGATATTTCTTTTTACGGAGTACACTCCTGGATTTATAATAATTTCCACTGGATCTTTGATCATGTGTTTTTGGGGGGGGGGGGGGGGGGGGGGGATTTACCTCACTTCAAGATTAAAATTTTAATTGGAGTCTTTGTGCGCTTGTCCCCAGAGTGTACTCTACCCATCGAAACATGCACTTGAGAAAAGTATTTTGGTAATTCTTATTATTTCTGATACTGTGGAGTAACCGTTTGAGTTTGGCTTATAGCTAATAGTGCTATGCCTCTGCCATGTGCAACCCAGGCACGATATCAGTATTTCCCATTATTTTTGTACCAAGATCTCCTGACGGGTAGGCTCCGTGCTCTTCTTGTATCTGCTTAAGAACCTCAGTAAATACTTTTGTTGAAGGAATGTTGTTGTCTTCAATGATGTGAATGTGGCTCCACAAAACTGACGTTGCTTGGGATTAGGAACCACTCCCATACAAAGACTCGTTCATCTGACTTGTAGAATGAGGTGGTACTCCTGGTGATCCAAAACATGATCTTATTATCCTGATGTAGCCTATCACCTCAGTGTCTTGTTGCTGTAACGCATATTGTTCAAGTTGCTAATAAATCTTTACTAATTCTAACAACATATCTTTCGTCATATCCATATTTTGTTGAACTGTAACAGAATGTGTGTGTGTCTGTCTGTCTAATAATGGCCTTTTTTGCCATGTAATGTTAAAAGTATGAACTGTGTAATCTACCCTAGAGTCTGTTCTACACTATTTAAGGAAAATGTTATGTAACTATAAAGATTATACTATGTTCATGGAGCCATCGGAGTATATTTAGTAAAGAATCCCTCACCATCTGCAACTTTACGCCACTCCATAACACTCCACTGTACTTCAGTTTATGGCACTCCTCGCCACCCCATTCTCCTTTAACCCTCCTAACTTTTAATTGTGCTGAACCGCAGCCACACTGGTGTACAACATGGCTAAAACATATTGGCCGAGCCCATTGCTCTTCAAAAGGGTAGACCTGTTGGTTTTGCCAGTTCTTGTTTTCCTGTGCGTGCTGGTGCTTGCGGTTCTGCAAAACTACACGTGCCAGAATTCTGAGAATACAAGAGCTAGATGAACTGCTCATTTTTAAGTCGAGCTGGTGTAAGCAGCGCAAAGCGCTGCTGTCTACAGCGAGCTCTATTGTTAGGGAATTGCTTTAGAAGTGGGACAGGAGATGGGCACGAGCTTTCAGAGATTTCAGCAGGTGCACGTACACATACAGCCACGCGCCTTGCACATCCCCTGTCCCGCTTCTGAGTCAAGTCAACCTCATACAATAGCATTATTTTAACTAACACACACGCACACACAGACGCATACACAGGAGCACACACACATGCACACACACACCCACCCCCCGCCCCCAGCCACTGCACACAACTTGTCTTCAAACAGCCTGCAAGCTCTCACTTACCGGCTCGATACTTGCCCGTCTCCTGGCATGCCGCAGGGCTCTCCTCACCACTCTGGAGCCCCCTGTTGCCTCTGGTGCCATGCAGTCTTCGCCCGGTCCCTCTGATGGGGCCAGGGAATTCAGCATTGAGCCTGCAGGGTTCCGGACGTTCTCTCGGCGGTTCCTTCCTGACAGGCTTCGAGCCCTGAGTGGACTGGTAAGAGCTTTTCACAGTTTGAAATCAAGACTCGTGGGCATCCTCCTACCCCAAAAGTTCTAACCTTTGAATCATGAATTGGTTAAGCATAGGCATAGCGCTCCTGTGTCTGCCTCATAGCTAGATTCTGCTGCAGGTTGAATGGCACAGTTTAAGGAAATCCTTTGTATATAATCACTTGATTCCATGTTGATGCTCGTGGTGCTTGAGAGGAGAGTGCGCGACCGGTGATCAAAATGTACTTCTCCTTGGCATATCCAGGGTTTAATACGTGCACGGATGGGCCGCTAAGAAATCCAGTGTCAGAAAGCACCAGACACCATGCAGAGCGCTGGGGAAGCCACGGTAACGCCGATGACTATGGGCAGCCGAGGCAATATATGGGATTTGTACTCAGATGGGATGGGAAGTATTTTTGTTCTAGCAGTTTATTATTATTATTATTATTATTAGGGCAGTTTATAAAGCGCCTGGTTACGCGCACCGGCGTGTCCCCGTGCTATGATAAGTGCAGTGAACAGTCCCAGCCGCCCTCATGGTCGCCTACCTCCCGTATAAGTGAGTTTTAAGTTTTTTTCTGAAGATGGACTCCGAAGGCTCCAAACGTAACTCCAAAGGGAGGGTATTCCATTGCTTGGCGGCCAGATATCTAAAAGACCTGCCCCCCATTCGGGCCTTCTTTATTTTAGGGACCTTCAGTAGTCCTGACCGGGAGGATCGAAGATCCCGCGTAGGCTCGTAGCGAGTCACCAAATTCCGTAGCGGAGCAGGGGCTTTGCCGCTCAGAATGCGGTGACACGTAGTGAGAGCCTTAAACTCCACCCTTCTTTTAACAGGGAGCCAGTGTAATGCCTGGAGCGCTGCTTTAGAGGGAGATCTCTTTGGGAGCCTCAGGACTAAACGAGCGGCTGCATGTTGCAGCACCTGAAGACGGCCTATGGCTTTCCCCGTGGCCCCCAGATACAACAAGTTGCCATAATCTAGGCGCGACGTGACTAGGGCATGCACCAGCGTTTGGCGCGCTGTAATGGGTAGGAGGTCTAAGACCTTCCTTAAGGTTTTCAGAACGCCGAAGCATGCCCCTACCACCCGGCCAATCTGGGGGCCAAAGGCCAGGTCAGCGTCCAGCCACACTCCAAGATTTTTTGCTTCCTGGCAGGAAGGCCACCATGCCGACGACCAGACAGACGGCTCTCTCCCTACCACGAGTACCTCGGTCTTGCTACCGTTTAGCTTCTAACAGTTGGCGGACATCCAGGTTGCAAGTTCTTGCATACAATCTCTGAAGATGTCTGCCGCAAGACCAGGCATATGTGCGACGGAGATGACCAACTGCGTGTCGTCGGCATAGGACACTAGGCGCAAACCATGTCTTTCTACAATTGCCGCCAGCGGGGAGACATAAAGATTAAACAAGGTTGGGCTCAGGGACGAGCCCTGTGGCATGCCCTGGCCCAAACTGATCTCCCTGGAGTAACAGTCTCTCAGACGGACTTGAAAACATCTGTTTGCCAGGAAGGACTGGAACCATCCAAGCGCAGCTCCTGATACCCCTCCTTCATTCAGACACTGTAGCAAGATGGAGTGTGCTACAGTGTCGAATGCTGCGCTTAGGTCCAGAAGGATCAGGGCCATAGTCTGGCCCTCATCCACACCCTGTCGTAAAGCCTCTACTGCCATGAGGAGTGCTGACTCCGTTGAATGGCGAGGGCGGAAGCCAAACTGAGAATCGTGGAGCAGGGAAGCCTCCTCCACAAAATTCATCAGTTGAAGGTTCGCTATTTTCTCTGCGACCTTCGCCATATATGGCAGGAGAGAGATGGGACGGAGATCTTCAAATTTTTCAAAACTGATGTTGGGCTTTTTCTGCAAGGGGAGTACCACCGCCCGGTTCCAGGCAATAGGTACCGTTGGGTCTCAAAAGAGGAATCCAGTAAATGGCGGATGTAAGGCTCCAGTACTGGCAGACTGCCCATCAGCCGTTTGGGTGTGGTGGGGTCCCTAGGAGATCCCGACTTTATGGATCCACAGATTTGGATAAGTGCCTCGGTAGGCGGAGTGATAAATGTGGTCAGCCATTGATCCCCCCCCCCCACCTTGGTTGTCACCTTGAGTTCAGGGCTTTCGCTAGCTTGATTGGGGAAGGCAGAGTATATCTTTGCTACCTTATTGGCGAAAAACTCTGCTATACGATTGCAATTATCCACCGAGCAAAGTTCTGCAGGGACGGATATGTTTAAAGTTTAAACATTTGTAAATGGAAAGTATTTAGATGCATGCGAGGTGTTAAGTGGGCCGGGTCTCAGACCCCGAGTATTTAAAATCGGAGATTGAAACTGGTACCTTTTGGGCCCTGTATTAATGTCCTGGACTTTACAGGCAAAAACATTGATCGATTTCTGAATAATAAGTGTAAAAATGTTAGGATAATCCACGTACTTTCTGTTCATATTTCATCTGCTTTATGTAATCTTGCATTCCCTAAGAGTTTTAGCTATTTGTAGTATGCTGTGTTATGGTATATTTTTCAAGCAGCCTGTTACTATTGTATAGTGCATGTTTTGAATTGAGTCTCATCCAGGTGATTCTAGGGGCCATGATTGAGTTGAGCCTGAAGGCACTGAACGTTTCTCTCAATGCCGCTCAGTGGCTCAAAAATGTTTTTGGAGCACATGGACATTCAATTCTTGGCCTCCATGTAGAGAGCGCACAGAGCAGGGATCATGAATGCTAGTTGCTCTTGTGATTTTCTGCAAATGTGTGGTAGGGTGGCATTCTGGGAATTTTAGTTTACATGTTTAAGCCATGCCCTTAATTATACATCCCTCGCCCGTTTTAGTCCCCCCCCCCCCTTTTATTTCATCCCCTGTAAAGCCCTGGATGTCTGGCACCGCACGTCGTTTGTTTACCACATCTTCTGGGCCACTAAGTCGGTCTGTATTGTCCTGCTCTAGCTACCTCCGTGAATTCACTGTGTGGCACGTTGGTGATTCTTGAAACAGCTAAACACATTGCTTGGTTGGTGCATAGCTCCTTGGGTTTTCTAAAGGCCCTGTAAAACACATGTTTAGATGCAGCATTACACTTAACAGCTGCCAGACTCAGAGTTTTCTTCCTCTTTTATTTAGTTTTGTAGCCTGTATCCACACCTCACTGTTTACTAATGGTCATCCCTGGTTAGGATTGCACCATTTATTCTCTGGGTAGCCATTGCATTTCCGCATAAGGCGCTGTAAGAAACACTGCCATTTACATGCACATGTTTCTTAAGTTTCCCTCATTTCTTCACAATGACTTTTGACAAACATTTGCCTGCTTGACAGTGCAGGATTAATTGATCTACAACCACACTGCTTACATATCCACTTTGTAAGTACACTATAACGACACCTTGAACAGTTAGTAAAAGGCCTATTCATAAATTGTGCAAATGTTGTTGTTTGTTATTCGTCCGTAAGGCGACATAGCTATCACAAGAGGATAAAAAATGACAGCCTGACTGAGGCCTCAGCACAAAAGCAAGGATTAAATGTACGGACACATTTCCGTGTTCAAATCGAAGAAGCACTTGGCTGTCATTGCGAGGTAGCTGTTATCAGAGTCTCAGCCCAGCTGATTCCTGTTTTCCCTCTCAGAGGACGGATGTCCAAGTTGTGACCAGGGCGGGGACTTGACCACATTCACCCTCAGGTAATGGGGAGTTAGATCATCCAGTAGGGGGTTTTGGCAGATCACCTGCCCTAGGTAAGTTTATTTATTATTTATTATGAAGTTTAATATAGCGCTGGCCAGACCCGACAACACACACAACCACACACACAGCCACACGTACAATTAAACACACACACAACCACACACACACACACAACCACACCCACACAACCATGAAACCACAAACACAATACACACAACCATACACACACACAACCACACACACACAACCATACACACACACACACAACCACACACAACCACATACACACACACAACCACATACACACACACAACCACACACACACACACACACACACACACACACAACCACACACACACACACACACACACACACACACACAACCACACACACACACACAACCACACCGTCCGTGCACACTTTCACCAGGCACAGACACCACCAGTCATCAGTGCACGCGTTCACCGGACACAAACACCACCACAGTCAGTGCACGCTTTCACCGGGCACAAACACACCAGCTTCCACCAGGCACACACCACCAGCCGTCAGTGCACGTTGTGATCAGGCACACACACACCACCAGCCGCCAGTGCACACTTTTACCAGGTACACACATCCAGGCGGCAGTGCACACTTCCACCAGGCACACACACCACCATCCATCAGTGCACAATTTATACAGACACACACACCACCAGCCATCAGTGCACACATCAATTGTTAACGCATCCGCAATTAACTATTGTAGTATTTGCAGTATGGCGCACTTTACTTTTAAATATTCATCTAAAGCGCAGCATGCTGCCATTGCCACAAAAATAAGTACACTTTTTTGGCCTACAATTTATAGACTTTTGTTGCAATTGGTGTTGCAATATTTAGCAATGCCAATAGCTCAAACTTAATTAATGCGAGACCTATTGCATTGCAAATGCTTGTTTTAGAAGTGGTAATGTGAGATCTGGGCCGGCATTATAACCTGTCACATTCAAACTTTAGTCTGAGCAGCAGGAGATCAGCGGTGTCAAAGTTCTTTCCTTCAAGGAAACCCTTTCCTCCGATCTTTATTCATTGGGCTTTCACTGTGTAAGTAAAATGCACTATTTGTTTTAGAGAGATGGGTTTGGGTGCCGTGTGTGTGTGTGTGTGTGTGTGTCTCTGTGTCTCTGTGTCTCTCTCTCGCTCACTTTTTAAAACAATTATACAATATTATGTTTTAAAAGTGCTAACCAACTTTTTTGCCGTTTTTTAAAATAATTTCATTTTTCACTGTTTGTAGGTGTTTTCACCAAGTAAAAGCTAGTGAAAATCTTGCAAGCAAGTATGCATACATTCTGCTTTTGTGCACCTCGGAGCGGACAAATCGCACGCAATGTGGTTGTTGCTCCCCACTCTGAGGTCTGAAATGTCAGCCACCTTGAATACCACACCTATATTATTGCAATCCACACCTGCAAAATGACCACACCAAACGCTCAGAATAGAGCAGGCCTATGTAAGAGAGATAAGCGTGATTGATCAAAGGGTGAAAATGACATTGATTTTCTCTTGTTTGGGCAATTTGACCTCAGTCTGCGAAAACTTTAGGAACAGCATGAGTTATATAATTACTAATCGGTCAGTAGCTCAGTGATCCGTTACTTTTGTAACTAAAGTTACTCCTTTCTGCTCCCACTAAAGAAAACAAAGCTCCAGGATGTGCTGCTGCTCTTAGACTACAACCACAGCTCATTATTTTGGGCTGATGTTCTCCTTTGTATAGGCGACACTTTGTGGAGTGAGTAATCACTGAAGCACAAGTCATACAGAAATGCTTTTCAACTTCTGTTTTTAGGTTCTTTTTTTAAGTTCACTGTCATAACTTGAGCCTGCCGCTAAAAATCATTTCTGTGAGTAAGAGGAACAATGCAGTCTTCTCTTCCTCAAACCCCATTCTTGTTCCCATAATCCTGAGCCACAGTCTAGTTTACCCATTGGATGGAAGCGGGTACAGCAGACTTGTCTTTGGCCACAAAACGCTATGGGAGGTATGTGTGTTAGAGTTGCAGAGTTTGCAGTAGCGACTCTGCATTCATGGGCAAGTCACATTTTGCTTTGAAAAGACAATTTTTGTACCACTAACTTTAGCAGTTTGCCAAATCTGCACAACATTTTTACACAAACATATATGCACCTATATTTGATCTGCTAAAGTTTTGTGCAGAAACTCTAAATCAGGCCCAACGACTTGCTGAAAAAGCCAGCAGAATTTTATTTTTTCATGAGATGACCAACATCTTTGCAAACATCGTAAATTGCACTAAAATAGTTAGTCCTCAAATTGTTAAACCACATTTTACCACAAGACCCAAAACTGATTTCCTGTATTTATGTATATATATATATATTTGTTTTACAAGAGTCGGAGACTATCCAATGGGCACTTCAGCACACTATCTCATGCAAAAGAAATTTGGGTTGAACTGTTTGTGTCTCGAGTAGATTTATAGCCAGTTGCTAAATCCTATCTGATCTTCTTCTTTATCGCTTGTTTTGAATGGTTGTGTTTTTAAAAATCACCTGATGTGCAAGTGATCAAATCAACTCTCACTGACCGCCTTGTGCTGTGTCTAATACTTCAATGGCATGTAATATGCTGCACATTTTTGTATTTAATATACACATTTATTTTAGTATGTTTTAAACAGTGCGGGCAATTTTCAGTTTTCTACAAGACTGTCATGAGCTAATAGAGGAATCTCGTTCCTAGCTTTAATTAGGTACGTTCAGGCACATTTTAGTTTCCTGTTACTGTAGTCTTTGCACCAATTAACGGTCATTTTGAGGAGCTAGGTGCGGATTACAGTTGTCTAAGCTCGTCATCAGAGATTTTGTCAGATGCACTGAGGGATATTGTCAGTGCTGGTTCAAGTATTCACCACCACATTTAAGTTTTCCAAGGGTTGTCTTCGACAATGTGACTCCCTCGTGGCACAAGGTACCTTCAACTACAGTGGAAATACATTTATGCCTTTGGAAGAGTTGAGATTTTGATCAATACCTTATCACTATCGATCTAAAACCCCGGTCTGGCCGACTGAATCTTTATTGCCTGTCATTGAGGAAAGAAAGTGCATCTCTTACCAAGTTAGTTCCCCCAGTAAAGGACTCTGCTTCAAAGGATCACAAACAACTTCTAGCTTTCAAAGATTTATTATAAGTTGCAGGTACAAGCATCTCAAGATGAGATTCACCAGATACACGGGCCCAACTACGTACACGTGTTCTCTGAAAGCCCTCAGACGAACAACGGAAACTATCAATACCAGTTCTAAAAACAATAGTGCCGTTAGCATAGACACATATTGAAATCTATCACTCATTTACAGGCGGAAGGAAAATACAGGTTAGGCTTTCCCTACCCTGTTCTAGATGGTATCCCTACTTAACCAGGTCTCAACCTATCAAAGGTGTCAGCAGTGAATGACTCCCAAGGGAAGCCACCCACTCTCAAACTCTTGGTGAAAACCTATAGATCTCCAATCATGACCCCTCTCTGCCTACCCATCCGCTCTCTAAAGGGTCCTCAGGCGTCTGCTCTAACTCCACCCAGGGGTGCTATCCCTAATACAAAAATACAACAACATTTAGGACGCCCCTCGTGAGACGCCCCTCACGTGGTGTAGCTTCTGGCTTTTTCCATGATGAGGCCTTGTGGTTAGAGTCGACCTTGCTTCTCAGACTCGTCTCCGGCCCGCTGATACCCCTTAAACATTCCGGAACCCTCCTCCATGTCTGGTCCATTTCTTGAACAAGCTTCTATTCATTATATTAATAATTGAATACCCCCCTTTTCTCTTCCAGACAGACATCTGCAGCCTAATCCCATTCTCATGGTTTTCCAACCGCATTGCAACATTCCCCAACCCAGACTAATACGTATAAATCAACATTTAAAGCTTTCCAGCTCTACTACATTTTATAGCATTCAACTTCTTCTTTAATTATTAGCATGTTAGTACTCATATTCTACTGATTTCGGTAAACACATCTATAAATCAAAAAGCCTACTCATTAATACTAAACATTAGTGCAATCCAAATTGTGCATCTTAATCACCTTCCCCCTCCCGCCTTGCTCTGGCCCTGAGGCCTACCACATTTCAACGTTTCCGTATGCCATCTTACATTTTAGCAGCTACACAACATGGATTCAGGAATAATCACGCTTAATAAAATTGTATTACTTCACACATTTCTGTATTAGTTCCACTTCTATTTAAACTTCTATATTAACTACACATTTCAGAATACAACTTTGAATACTATCAGCACTCATGGCATTTCTCTTCATGATTTGTGCTTACTACGTGTAAGTGTGATGTATTTCTACATTTTGGTCAGTTTGCGCTCTCTCAGTTCCCCCCTTTGATGACCTCTCGGGGTCATCATTAATATTCAAACTGCAGTGATTGCTAGCATAACTCGTTTCTGTGTTTCCAAAGCCCTCAGACTCCGGTACTGACTATCTTGTATGGCAGCCAATCTCTGCAGCTGTTTTCTCCGAGCCCTCTCTGACCTTCTTGATCTGTACCATTTGAATACCCTCACCAATCCCCACAACACGATCCCACAGATCAATATTATGATGATAGGTTTTAGTATTTTCCACACAAAGCTTTTGCCTAAAGTGGTGAGCCAACCTCCAGCGTCACTTATCCCTTGGCCCACCTTCTCCCAGACATTTTCTCTGCTTAGGTCTTCGATCTCCTTGTGAATATCAGTTATGTTCCTAATAACCTTTTCAAGGGGCTTCGAATTGTCTGGAATGTAAGTACAACATTCTTGGACCTTCAAAGCCTTACAGACTCCGCCCTCTTTTGCTAATAGGACATCTAAGGCAAGACGGTTCTGAAGAACCATAGCCCTTATCGATTGCATCTCTCCTTCTACCAGCATTAAGGACTGAGCAGTACTGGCAGACAACCTGTCTACGACTGTTGCTAGTCGTCTAATTTTAACATCATTAAGAATTAATCCTAGAAGAGGGAACACAGCTCCAAAGACATCTCCAACCATTTCTACACCTCCTACATCTCTCCTTCCCCTCGATGATGTCTTGCCCTCGATGATCTCTAAGTCTTGGGCATGGTATATTTTAGGGAAGATAATTGCCAAGTAACATGAGCCATACCAATTATCAGGTAGCTTCACGTAAGCATTTCTTCCACATACGAAATATACATTTGGAATCACTTGCATTCCCTTCAGGAAGTCCTTGGTGTAGTACTCTAAATTGAAAGCATGTTCACAGCTAACTTCTCCCACGTATACATTTTCATAATACGTTTTGGCTCTGTGAAGACATAACTTTCCTCTCTGCGTTCTATCTAAAGCTATTGGACCACTACTACCCTTTCTTTTGTGTACCCTTTCTTCATCGGTCCAATCTGTTTTCCCTTGTCCTGATTTTTTCAAAATCCTTTGTCTCCTATTCCGATCATCCACCTGCCCTATGAACTTTTTCTCGACCTCTGACACCTTGCATGTCAGATTATTTCTGCGGGCATGTGAAGTATCTAAGGTAATCCAAGGAATGAAAAATTTTGCCAATCTGTCTTCACTTTTCCAGTAGTCCCACTTGTTCATCTGCTTATAATTTGGGACTTCCGGCAACACTGAATCGAAATTGGAGAAATAGTATTCAAAACTATCTCTCCCATAAAATATACTAAGCAATAAGCTACATGTAATGCCATATGTCAGCGGGAGGTGATGATAACGAATGCCTTCATCTACAGACGCCGGCAACTGCATGCAGACATAGCAGTCCTTGACCTCCATGGCATCCACATATTCATACAATAATTTTGCATAAGCATTTGACCTAAAGTCACCTTGGGACTCATCTACATGTAACCTGCGGGCTTCTGCCGCTAATAACGCTTTCTCTTGTGTGTTCTCCCCTTTCCCACCAGCAACGGCGGGTGTAAGCGCCTCTACAGATTTCACATCAGTTACCTTTGCCTCTTCCTCACGTCCCTTTACATAGGAGACAGTCACTACTAAAGCTATTAATATTATCACTCCTACTATTAGTGTACCTATTATACATTTTGCTCTGCGGTTCTGGGTACCAGCCTCCATTTCGTCAGATAGTGTGGCTCTCTCGTAACTCTGCACAAAGTTCCTTTCTTTCCTTCTTTCCTTTACAGTCTCTTTACTCCTTTTGTCTTGAGAACCACGCACTGGAAGCTGACAACCTTTTCCGCCAAAGTTCCTTTTAGTCCAATATAGACAACCCTAGCCCTTCTCCATCCACTCAGGGAAAGTCCCTAAGATTCTCTGCTTCCTAGGCGCTAGGTAATCTTCTTTTCTTCGCGCTTATTTACAAAGTCTTTTTAAGCATCCACTATCAGGCGCTCGCCTGCAGCTTCGACAGCAAAATTCAATATTTCCAGACGAAGATTGTGCTCTTCTGCGGCTGATATCTTTGAACCAAAATCAGGGAATTGCAATTCTGTGAGAAACATGTCCTTTATCTTGCTGAGGCGGGGAGGACGGGGAAGCATGAATGTCAGTGACCCTTCTTGTTCGACACCGGGCACTAACAATCTTATCTCCACTGTCACGATGGGCTCAGAACTGGACACCACCACCGCTCGGATCCTCCCTGTCACTGGTTTCGAAGCCATCTGTCGCCAGATATGTCCACTCAGGGGTGGAGTATCTTCTGTTAGGCACCCGCACTCTTCTTGACCTCCTCAACTCCGGTGCTTCAGCGCCCTGAGCACCGTCTTCTGGGTCTGAGTCTTCTGATATTGGAGGAAGGGTTCTCTCCAGAGTTGACCTTAGGCTAGAGCTCCTTCTCTGCGGCCAATCAGCTTCTCCGCGTACCCTTCTACTCCGTCTTCTTCTCGTTGGTTCACGCTCTCTGTCAGACCTGTCAGTGTCTGACTCGTACTCCCAGCTACTTTCCCCTTCAGTAGCGTTGTCTGTTTCGCTGTTGTACTGACCGTCCTCAGCTTGGTCAGACTCGTTCCCTGCTTCCGCTGGCACCTCTACAGCTTGGCTAGCCCCCTCTATGGCTTCTCGGTCCGCTGCTGGACGTCTATCCGAGAGAGGAGCTGTTTCTATCAGAGGTGCTGGAACTCTCCGCGTGTGCGACGCGTGGATCCAATTGGGCAGGCCTCCCACTTTCACGGCTGTGTTTGTGGTCAGGATGATCTGGAAGGGCCCACGCCAACGAACATCCAAGCAGCTGCTTCTCACGTGCTTCTTCACCAGGACCCAGTCCCCAGGAAGCAAGTCATGACAAGGGTCCTGGCTCGATGGTACCTCGGCAGCCTGCACCTGAAGGGACACAGAATGAATGGCGTCAGACAGCCCCTTACAATAGTCCAGGATCATATCATCTGTGATGCTAATCAATGCAGCAGTTGGGACAGAAGGTAACCTCATTGCTCTTCCCATCAGTACCTCATGAGGAGACAAACCAGTTCTCCTATCCGGGGTACTACGGAGGCTCATAAGGACCAATGGCAGCGCATCAGGCCAACTCAAGGATGTTGATGAACACACTTTCGCAATTCTGGCCTTGATGGTGCCATTTATTTGCTCCACAATTCCTGAAGCCTCTGGTCGATAACTGCAATGCAGTTTTTGGTCTATATTCAAAGCTGCACAAATCATTTTCACAAGCGAGCTGTTGAAATGCGTTCCCCTATCTGATTCCAAAGAGGCCGGCACCCCGAAGCGCGGGATAAGCTCCCTGAGCAATATCTTAGCTACTGTGAGGGTGTCGCACCTGCGTGTAGGATATGCCTCAACCCATCTGGAGAAAACGCAAACAACCACCAGGATATAACGGAGGCGGCTGCACCTTGGCATTTCAATGAAATCTATCTGCATTCGATTGAATGGACCTCCTGACCTCCCTATGTGGCTCAGTGCAACTGGTGTCTTCTTCCCTACATTCAACTGCTGGCACGTCACACAACGCTGGCACACTGCTTCGGCTGCTACTCTGAACTTGGGGTTGTACCAGGTCTGTCTAAACACTCTCAGCATAGCATCTCTTCCTAAGTGGACAGGACCATGTATTTGTCGGGCCATTGGGCTCACCATCTCATTGGGCAACACTGCTCTGCCATCTGCTGAAACCCAGAAATGGGCCTCCCCCACTACACATCCTGCCTTTTGCCATGTTTCTTTTTCACAGTCAGGAGCATTTTCTTGCATCTCCTTCAGTTCGTCCCAAGTATCAACAGTTTCCAATATCATAGCTAATTCAGTCCTTACATTTATTCCACCCACTTCCACCTCAGTGAAAGAGTACCCTGTTTCCGCGCAATACCGTGCGACTTCGTCGGCATATCTATTGCCTTGTGACACGAAGTCCATATTTCTGGTATGTGCGGTGCATTTCACAACTGCGATACCTGCTGGACATTGCAATGCCTCTAACAACAGGCGCACAAACTCTCCATTGCGAATGGGAGAGCCTGAAGAGGTCATGAAACCTCTTTGAGACCACAACTGCCCGTAATCATGAACTACCCCGTAACCATATTGACTGTCAGTGTATATGGTGACTCGGATTTGATTGCTTGCCAGGCAGGCACGCGTCAGGGCAACAATCTCGGCTACCTGAGCGGAGTGTACTCCTTCCAGGCATCCAGCTTCCACTACTCCAGTAATTGTACAAACAGCGTAAGCTGCTCTTAACTGCCCAACTTCGTCTCTTACACATGAGCCATCGACAAAGAAAATTTCATCGGGGTCGGTCAGTGGCTCATCTACGATGTCGGGTCTTGGTTTGGTGCATAGTTCAGTCACATCGAGGCAGTCATGGTCTGTACATTCTTCATCATCCTCAATATCATTTGGAAGTGGCATTAAGGTAGCAGGATTTAAAACAGAGCATCTCCTGAGGGTCACGTTCTCTGCAGCAAGAATGACTTGCTCATAGCGCGTGAGCCTGCTATTCGTCAGATGGTGAGTTTTAGTCCTGGTCATCAACAATTCAACAGAGTGGGGCACATGCACCTCTAATGGGTGCCCCATTACAATATTCTCACATCTCTCAATGCTGACACCTGTTGCAGCAACGGATTTGAGACATCCGGGCAACGCTGCGGCTACTGGGTCTAAAGTAGCCGAGAAATACGCGACTGGTCTACGGGCATTCCCATGGATTTGGACTAACACAGACAGCGCGCATCCCTCTCTCTCACAGCAATAGAGCAAGAATGGTTTATCGTAATCTGGCATTCCCAGAGCCGGAGCACGACACAAGTCCTCTCTCAGCTGCAGGAACGCCATCAAACAGTCTTTGTCCCATGGTACCGGATCACTCACCTCCTTGTGCGTCAGTTTTTGTAAGGGCTTTGCTTTCAGTGAAAAGTTTGCGATCCACTGTCGGCAATATCCCACCATTCCTAGAAACATCCTGACTTCTCTCTGCGTTTTAGGCGCATTCATCTTCATGATGGCCTCTATCCTGTCTGGTGACACCTTCCGTTTCCCCTTCTCAATTCTGTGTCCCAAGTACTGTACCTCTGTCAGGCAGTACTGCAATTTTCCCGGGGACACCTTATGCCCATTTTCGGCTAGATGGTTTAACAAAGCAATAGAGTCTTCCCTGCAAGCTTCCTCTGTCTCTGACGCCACAAGGAGGTCGTCTATGTACTGGACCAGAACTGACCTCTGGGGTAGTACTAGACTTTCAAGATTTCTCTTCAGGAGCTGGTTAAAGATCGATGGGCTCTCTGTATACCCCTGAGGAATACGACACCATGTTAGGACGCGACCTTCCAGCTTAAATGCGAAAAGAAAATGGCTTTCTTCGTCCAAAGGGATCGAAAAGAAAGCCTGGCAAAGATCAATTACAGTGAACCATTCTGCTTGGAACGGTATCTGAAACAGTATCACTGATGGATTTGGTACCACTGGACAACACGAAACGACTATGTTATTAATCTTTCTGAGGTCCTGCACTATCCGGAATTTCCCATTTGGTTTCTGCAGACCCATAATCGGGGAGTTACATGGACTACCCACGATTTCCTTCAGTATTCCCTGCCTAATCATGGACTCAATCACGGGTTGTATACCTGCAATCGTTTCTGGTGTCAATTTATACTGAGGTGTTCTTGGGAACTCAGCATGAGGTTTCACTACGATTTTCACTGGGTCTACTCCTTTCACCAACCCAATCTCTTCCCCAGTGAAATCCCATACTTCCGGGGCAACGGTCTCTCTCAGATCCCAGGGTAGCTCGTCTACTGTCAAAGTGGGATACAGTTCCACACATATTCTGGAATTGGCGACTTTAAAGTCAGCATCATCATCATTAGTCAATACCTCCACGCCCTGTGGTGTGCAATATATGGTGCAATTTAACTTGCACAAAAGGTCTCTTCCTAGCAGACATACAGGACTAGAATCGCAAACCACAAACTGGTGCTCATCACTGTACTTCCCTATTTTCACCTGTACGGGTTCCGTCAGGGGACTGGTCATTCTTCTGTTAGCGACCCCCACCACTTGTATGGTCTCTCCAGACATAGGCAGGCCTGGCACGGCGGCTGACCTGATCGTGGATCTGGTGGCTCCTGTGTCCACTAGAAATGTCGTGGGGAACCCTGCCACTTCGGCCTCAACATAGGGTCCCCTCTGATCTACCTCCAGAGCTGCCCCGAGGGTGCAGTCATCCCTTTCCACCCTCTGTCCTGTTAGTGGGTCCACATAATAGCATTCCTCTCCCCCGACAACCAGGGGCATCTGTCTATAGGTCTTACCCATAGACCCTACTCTGGGTGGCTGTGGGAACTGAGCTCGGGGAGGTGGCCCCCCCCCCTTTGAGCACTTTTCCCTGGTACTGCGTTACCCCTCTTGCAGGCGCACTCTGGGTCGCTTCCTCTTCTACCTCTTCGTCTCCTATCTCAACATTATAGGGACACTCGCGTTTCCAATGTCCCACCTCGTTACACTGGTGGCACCTAGTTGTTTTCTTTAAGGCAGTTATATCTATCCTTGGTCTAAAGGTGGAGTTCTCCTCATTGCCTTTGTTCTGACTGTACTGTTTCTTTCCTCCAGTACCTGTTCCTGGTTGCTGTTGCTGCTGTCCCCCCTTCCCTGCTGCCTGCATCTGTACCACCATCAGTTTCTCCTTTAACTTCTTAGCCTTGGAGTCTATTTCATCACAGCAGTACCTGGCATACCTCAATATTTCGTCTAGGGGTTTATTTTGCCAACAGATCAAGTGTTGCTGTATCATTAAACTAATATCCGGTCTCAGACCCAAGACGAATTTGGACACAAACTGCCCTATGTCCTTTGGATCCATTACATCCAGACCGCTATACTGTTTGAACGCCTTCAGCAATCTCTCATAGTATTCGTGAACTGTCTCTTTGGGTTCCTGTCTGGTTCGGTCAATTTTTACCCAATCTATGTCTTGCATTGGCACCTTATCTTTCAGCCAAGTCATTACTCTCTCGAACTTTGCCATCACACTCTCAGACGGCCCATTAGTCTTAGCATCTCTCTCGGGCTCTATGGTGGGCCACTCAGCGCTAACCTTGCATGCGGTCCACAAATCTCCTGGCACTACTATGTCAAACAGCGTGTTCAAATCTATCCATAAGACCTTTGAGATTTTTACGAATCTCTCAACTTGCTTATACCACTCCACTGGGTTTTCCCGCAATTTGGGGAAAGAGGTGGTAAAAGCAGCTAAATCCCCCCTACTCCAAGGGACGTGGACATAGGTCCCATTTGCGACTTCCCTCAAAGGGTATGTCTCTACCCCCTGCTGTCCTCGTGGTGTCATCATAAGTGTGCTTCTCCTGACGGTCCCTCTCTTGGACCACCTCTCTTCCCACTTATCTAGGGCCCTCCATGTCCTTATTCCAGTGATCAGTTCCCTTATGTGTGTTTTCAATCCGATGGTTCGCCTCTCATCTAGGTCTCGGTCTGTGTAATGTAGCCTGTGGTTGCCCTGTAAGGCTTTGGTTCTTGACAGGTCTACCATGTACTTGCCTGCTAGTTCCACTAATTTCTCATGGGTTGCTCTCGCCTTTCGAGTTACGTCCTTTGCCATGAACAGAATTTCACCCTGCTCATACATGTCTATTCTTTCTAAGGGCAGGGTACCATCTACCATGTCATCCAGATCTGACTTTAAGCTGGAGACATCGAGCCTTTTGGCTTTTATTTCTGCTCGTAATATCTCCTTCGAGGGAGGTTCACAGGTGTCTCTCCCATCCCAACTCCGGGCCCTTCGTTTGGGTTCGGGAGAGTTGGGGAGTGCTCTCTCTTGTTCCCATCTCTCCAGATCCCATGCTCGGCCATCCGATCTTGGAAGGTGATGGAACACAGGCCTGTTACCCCCTAATTTACTCTGCCCGTTCTCTCCTCTTTTCTCACAGTAAGCCTCTCTGTTATTCTCCCTTCGATCACCATTCTCTCTTGGCCTCGTATCACTCAGTATCTGATACGATCCTTCCTTGTTTCCCATATACCCTGGGGTGTTCTCTTGTCCGTCATCACAGGGACTGTGGTGCGGCCTTTCGCAACTCCCACTCTGCTCTCTATTGTCTGGCACGCAGTGGATACACTTAAAGCTGTCTCTGTACTCCCGAGCCCTTCTGTCTTCATCACTACATAGTGGGCGAGACACCCCCCCGTTTTCCAGGTCTGATCTACCTCCACTCCGGGCCCAATGGGTGCCTCTCCTACTGTCTTTCTCCCTCCCGTCCCACTCCGGACTGCTCTCTTCAGCCCCGCAGTGAGTTCGGGCTCTGCTGTCCTGCCTTTCCCTTTCAGCTTCCGCCACTATGATGCTCTTGTGAGCCTCAACTGCCTCATCCCATTGCTTCATGTACTCGTTTAACTCTTGGAAGGATTTCCGTCCTGGTCCCCTCATATCCTCTGGGTATCTAATGTTCCCCAGATCCCCTGCCGTGGGTACTGGGGTACTCCACTCTCTTGGTATCGGCAACTGGCTCGGGGAGTTGATCGTATCATTCCTCCTTGCCATCTCTGCTCTTTCTCTGTCCCTCCGTACCCGTTCCTCCCCTCTTGCTCCCTCTGGGTCATATATTGATACTATAGGACCTATGGTAACAGGTACCTGTAGTGCATCAGGTAACGCGTAGGATGTGGCACACTCCATTTCTGGCGCTCTTTGCACCACAAACCTCCCGACCACCTGTTGCACTTGGCTAGGCTGGGACAGTTCTTTCTTTGCAGCAGGATCCCATTCGGAACTGGGAAGTGGCCCATGCTCTCCTGCATTGCCCCCCCCTTTCTCGGCATCTCCTTCTGCCCTGTTATACGGAGGCGGCCTGTCTGTCAATAATCTGTTTATCAGGCTATCCTCTGTCTCGCTCTCGTCATCCTCTTCTAGGGGGCTTTTATTTCCGGGCATCTCTAACACTGGATACAATTTGTTTACTTCCATGTTATGCGCCCTCCATCTTTTAGCATCCTCATCCCACTTGGCATCCTGCACTGCTCTTACCGAGCGTTTCACTCTTTCCTGCCGTCTGTTCATGTTCTTTTCATGCGCTGCCCTAATCCATGCATTGAGGGCTTCAAACTGTGTTGGTCTAGGCAAGGGTCTCGTAGAGGTCATAATTGCTTTTAATCTATGTAGCACCTCTAATCTATACGTCCCGTACTTCGGGAACGTAAGTTCCTCATTTCCATCTGTCATCTTACTCCACTCTGAGATCCACAGAATCGTGTGCAGCCCAACATTTACCCCCATGTAATGAGCTGGCGTACCCTCCGGCGGGGCTTCTTCCCCTTCATACGATCCCCTGCGTTCTCTTTTAAACAGCGCTTTTAACCATTTAAAACACTTCATAATTATGCGCAAGATTTCCAGCTTGAATACTCTGTTTACTTCCTGATGACAATCCACCAATCCTAGCGCGGCTTTGCCAGCTGGCCTATCGCAGCGCGGTCTTTCACCGGCCGGCCAATCCCAGCGCGGCACCTTCTGACGTCACTAGTCTCCGCTTCGCAGCAGCACCCCTCCTTTCTCAACTCTCCTCGCGGTCATGCATGCGTCCCATTCATACTCCGAAAAATGACTACTTCCGACCAAGCGGTCACTTCCCTCGACTGTACGTCCACAGTCTATCTGTAATTATCAACACAACTGACGAGATGTCTGTCGTCACTCTGATAGGTTCTTTACGCACACAGTAACTTCCGACCAGCGTCTGTTACTCGCGCACTCACTCCCCCTATCTGGTCCTTCGGGTGGTCACTGGTACCTCATGACCCCCTTTAGACTGATTAACAATTACTCTGAGTGTCCGATACACCCGAACCACTTAAGCTCTCCTTGAGCTTAAGATTTCCACCGGTTGCGCGCGCTCACAACCTGTTCCACAGTCTCTCTACAGTCATTCAACTCCGCCAAACATTACAACATAGATACAATACAAAACACCGCAATCTTAACACGCATGACCCTTTATACTCACTCTCGACCGATACTGCTGCTTTTCTGTCTCACGTCATCCGGTCCTTCTTCCGCGGGTGGTTCCTTCGATCATCGGTCTCTAGGGGGCTTGGGGTAATCTAACCTGGCCTAGATCACCTTCCTCAAGAAGGCAACCATTCTCTATAGCTACCAACTGGAAGAGTTGAGATTTTGATCAATACCTTATCACTATCGATCTAAAACCCCGGTCTGGCCGACTGAATCTTTATTGCCTGTCATTGAGGAAAGAAAGTGCATCTCTTACCAAGTTAGTTCCCCCAGTAAAGGACTCTGCTTCAAAGGATCACAAACAACTTCTAGCTTTCAAAGATTTATTATAAGTTGCAGGTACAAGCATCTCAAGATGAGATTCACCAGATACACGGGCCCAACTACGTACACGTGTTCTCTGAAAGCCCTCAGACGAACAACGGAAACTATCAATACCAGTTCTAAAAACAATAGTGCCGTTAGCATAGACACATATTGAAATCTATCACTCATTTACAGGCGGAAGGAAAATACAGGTTAGGCTTTCCCTACCCTGTTCTAGATGGTATCCCTACTTAACCAGGTCTCAACCTATCAAAGGTGTCAGCAGTGAATGACTCCCAAGGGAAGCCACCCACTCTCAAACTCTTGGTGAAAACCTATAGATCTCCAATCATGACCCCTCTCTGCCTACCCATCCGCTCTCTAAAGGGTCCTCAGGCGTCTGCTCTAACTCCACCCAGGGGTGCTATCCCTAATACAAAAATACAACAACATTTAGGACGCCCCTCACGTGGTGTAGCTTCTGGCTTTTTCCATGATGAGGCCTTGTGGTTAGAGTCGACCTTGCTTCTCAGACTCGTCTCCGGCCCGCTGATACCCCTTAAACATTCCGGAACCCTCCTCCATGTCTGGTCCATTTCTTGAACAAGCTTCTATTCATTATATTAATAATTGAATACCCCCCTTTTCTCTTCCAGACAGACATCTGCAGCCTAATCCCATTCTCATGGTTTTCCAACCGCATTGCAACATTCCCCAACCCAGACTAATACGTATAAATCAACATTTAAAGCTTTCCAGCTCTACTACATTTTATAGCATTCAACTTCTTCTTTAATTATTAGCATGTTAGTACTCATATTCTACTGATTTCGGTAAACACATCTATAAATCAAAAAGCCTACTCATTAATACTAAACATTAGTGCAATCCAAATTGTGCATCTTAATCACCTTCCCCCTCCCGCCTTGCTCTGGCCCTGAGGCCTACCACATTTCAACGTTTCCGTATGCCATCTTACATTTTAGCAGCTACACAACATGGATTCAGGAATAATCACGCTTAATAAAATTGTATTACTTCACACATTTCTGTATTAGTTCCACTTCTATTTAAACTTCTATATTAACTACACATTTCAGAATACAACTTTGAATACTATCAGCACTCATGGCATTTCTCTTCATGATTTGTGCTTACTACGTGTAAGTGTGATGTATTTCTACATTTTGGTCAGTTTGCGCTCTCTCACCTTCAAAGGGGTAGTTGGAGATTTGAACTTCGTCCTCACGGAGAACACCATTGCCAGGCTCACATGTACCATTGTGCATAGATTGGAGTTGTACACATTCTAAGATGGCAGTATCTGCACAGAAGATGATATTTTCCCTTCCAAACCAAGATGGTGCCCATTTCTAAAAGGAACTTCTGAGCCATGACTGGCAAAGCAAACATAAAAGGCAGGCTCAAAAATTACTTAATGCCTGGCAACAGTGCATCTTGCTAAGTTCTTCTGCCGGTCCTCTCAATTTACACCCGCCTTTCCCTGCTTCTCACCTTTGAGCTGTTTCTTTGATTTACCTCGAGATTTTTATATGATATTCTCCTCTTAGTCCCTGCTGATCCTCCCTTTCATATGTAGTTCTCCCTTGGCAATCCCTACGGTGTTGTCTCATTACTCTCACCCTTATAGGTGTAGCCCTCTTCTAACCTGCAACGGTGAGTATAGACCTCTACATCTTCTTCTACTAATATGTCTAGTATATTTGATTGTGCTATTCTAAACATGTTATGTCCTATTGAAGGGTGCCTTGTTTAATTATGTAGGTGGTGTATTGCATGAGGGATCTTGGAGAGTGTTCCAGTAGGACCATTGTTTTTCTTTTACCTAGCCCTTCTTCTAGGTTTAGCTTGAGTCCGATATCTAGGTCTTGATATACCATTAAGCACCAGACATCTAGGCTTACAAGAGACAAGTTGTTATCATAGTTCTGACAGATGATTTGTAGGAGCAGAAGCATTTTCCAAAACAAAAGTGGTTGACCCATTTTACCCCATTTTGCAAGGTAGGGAATGCACACCCTCTTTTAACAATGTTCCTCCTTATCTTTGATTAACAACTTTTTTTTGTGGTAGCGTGCACATCGGAATGGTGCCCTGCCCTTTCGGCACCATGAGTACTACATCACTGCATTTTTGGGACGACATTCCGCCCCAAGATCCAAGGCACAGCATCATGCAAACTTGCGTAATATGTTCCAGCTTACTCAATTTTTAATCATAATTTTTCTTAGCTCTCCTTTTGTTTTTCCACTTTTTTTCTTCTCTTCAATTACCCATTGACCCATTTTACCGCCATGTGGATTTAGGTTACAAATGTGTCCCACATCGAGTATCAGTCCGGTTACTCTTTGAGTATTCGTTTCTCAGTCTTGGCTCCATTCAGACTAGCCAACTCAGTCAGGTCTTGAAAGCAATACATGGGTTCAACAAAGGAATTTCAGTAGAGCTGTGTGACCAAGGCATTCCATAATATGTGTATGCACAATATGTAGACTCCTGCCCAATATCCTTTTCACAAAATGTACATTAAGCACACATTTTTATAAAGCGTTCATCATAATGGTCATGTTAGTAGAAAAGGTGTGCACATTTATTTATTAAAGTGGATCTTCTGAGAATACAGAATGACCTGCCGTGATATAGCTTTTGAGAATATATATGCCACAACCCTCTGCCTTATTGCCTCCGGATCAACAACTTTGTCTCTGGAAGGCTTGAGAACTAAGGAAGGGTGAATGAGAGGTGCAAGCTATCCTCCTGCACTGTCCCACTCTACCTCTCCTCTTATTTGTGGGTACTAAGATCAAGAGGTGGGATACACAAGGGAGTAGGGGGAAACAGAACAACTTTCTTCTAGCCACCCTCTAAGACTCATGTGGTTTGCATCTTCCATAAGGGATATCATGGAGCTGGGCACCGATTCCCTTCTCCCTTGGCCCACCACAAAGGGGATGTTCAAGTAAGGGATAAGCTAGAATCACGTATTCCTTCCCCCAGCCCACCCTTTCCACTCATTGACACCTGTAATAAAAATGAGCAAAGAGATGCATGGATGGCGATTCACCAAAATGCTAGGGGTAGTGGAGTGGCATCACGTGTCCTTATATCTGTGATGACATCATAAAATCGCCCCAGATGCATTACATTAAGTGACGTCATGTGACCTTTGGCTCTAACCACATGACAGGAAGTGACATCACTGAAATAAAATAAATGCAAAAAGAAATAGTCAATATGAATAACCTAGACAAGTTTCTAAACCAGGCATTTATATTTTTGTTTCTACACATATACTAAGTATGCTGCTACCATGTGTCGGAGATCCAGCGGACGCCATTATATGACAGTCATTCTAATCCCAAAAACATCCTCAAATGCCTGGCACAGGCCCAAATACATAGGCATAAGTTCAATTAGAAAATAAACAAAAAGGAGACAGACCGTATTCCTTACAAGGGTGAGACCTGCTGTCTGCGTCGCTAGACGCAGCCTTCAATAGCTCCGAATATTGAACCTAAGTCATAGCATTTCGTCCTGAGTGCAGGAAGTGGTTTCCTGTCCGCTGCTGATGAAACTGCCATGCATTTCAACATCTTGAAACTGATTTTGTTCATTAAAGTTATTACTCTTACAAACGGCTTTTGCAGGAGCTGGAGAGATATTCAAAGCCTTTTGTAATGCATCTTTTAAGAAATTTTAGTCTGTGAATCTGTTCAAGTCAAGTGTCTGTAGATTTTATCCAACTCCATTACAAACTGAACATACAGTTCGTTGAATTACCTTAAGTTTTATACATGGATCTCACCTACTTTTGAACCAGCAGAGAGCCACCGACCCCTTCCCAGCTCCAGCCACTTCCAGACATTATGGGGCAGACGTACTGCAGAATAGAAACCCTCTGTTGCTAAGCATAGCCAAACTCCTTATAGTTTCCTATAAACTCCTATTACATAAGGTGCCTGTGCTACTGTAGTTTATTCATATCAGAATGCCAGTCCCAGTGAATTTTGTACAATTTATTGAAGAGGCACATCATTCCTAAGCAATTAAAGGCCACACAAATGTGACTCTTTTGCACATTTGACATCCTTGGAGGGCAGATATGGCCTCATGGATTGCAGCGGCAGAAGTTTTTTAGGGCACTACTGATGAACACTGCAACAACACCAGGTTGCATGGGATAAAGTGCTGAATGCTCGATATACATGCTTCTCTTATATAATCTAAAACTGCTTCACATCATGCACTCGTAGACTGACGCTTAGGAATGCTGAAGGAGAAACTCCTAGTAAACAAAGATGTCTATAACATGAGGTTAATGCATAAAGAATCAAGTGAGCACGCATTTATTGTTCCAAAAGGATTACAGAAAATAGAGGATCTAGCCATCTATAGAAACTTGTTGTATTGGGTGAGATTGTAGTCCACCCCTGATTTGGCTCCATACAGAAATGGATTGCAAGAAATTTAGAATCTTGGCAAGGACCACACCCTCCCATGACTACTCCATGTTAAATCTTGGAGGAATGTCCTGGGGACAGGAAATACTCTGGCATGACTCCTCCTCGATTAACATATAGCCCCCAAAAATTGAAATGTGCATATTGGGTGTCTGTACTGGAGCGATGGCACACGTCCGTGAAAATCGACACCCGTACCAAAATATATTTGGCTATTAACCCTCTACCATCTGTTGAATCTTACATGGGTGAGATCCTTTACCACCAGGCAAAACGCCTCTTTATCAACCTGAGATATGGGAATTTGTCAACCACTTTACATGCAAATGGAAGCACAGCCAAAATGACTTCATAACTTGTAAGAGGTGAATCCATGTTGCTGTCTTGTTTTGCTGCCCATTGTATAAAGTAGCAAGAAGAAAGTGGATAAGACCGCCGTGTATAGGGTACTATCGGATTGCTTTCAGAAACTTTTTCTCTGGCATCCGCACACCCATTGTTTTAGATCTGTCTCCATTTTTGTTTTTAAGCTGCTGGCTTTTAAAGCACAGGCAAGGTCTGATAATATAATATGCAGGCCAATTGTAACTGTTCTTCAATAATTGACTCCTTCTTAACTTCGTACATATTGCATATGGCATGTAACATACTTGATTTTACTTGTACTATGTTGTGTTTTCTGTACGTGTGTTTTTATGGAACTATTCCCAAAATAAACATTGATTAATTGAATATTTTGTGGCAAAATAATTTAGAAATATTAGAACACCACTTCTCAGAAAGATACTGAAAAATTGTTTCCAATTAAATACATAGATAATGTGTTACAAAAACCTCTAAAACATGTATAATGGTACCACCGATTTAAATATGGAAATCATGTGAAACCTACCAAGCACTTTAAAATATTTTTTTGCACAGCGTAAGGGATATCACGGAGCTGAAATTACTGAGAACTCAAATGTCCGTGGTCGAGTTCCTACAGGAATAGGATAATTCAGTTAAATACAGATTAATCAAGGAAAAGCCGGGTTTTCATTTTCTTTCTGAAAATGATGTGGCTTTCTGTGAAGTGGATGGCGAGAGGCAGTTAGACGAAAGAATAGGTAGTCCCCCATGCCCACATAAAGTGCATTCCTATAGTCTAATCTACTCTTAACTAGAGCCTGGTCTTCAGTTCTACGCTAGCCCACAGGAATCCAGCAGAAGAGTTTTCTCAGGAGTTTAAGTATGCAGAAGCATTTACCACACATGGCGTTGACTTGCTCCAGCATGGATACGGAGTTGTCGTTTAAAACCCCCATGATCTTCGCCACTTTCTTGAGCTCAGGAACTGAGCCCCGGGCATTCAGCCACCAAGAGGAGTCTCAAATCTTTTGAGCCCCATCAAAGAACAGTATCTCTGTCTTTTCAGCGTTTAATTTCAGACAGTGTGCTCTCACGCAACTTGAAACCTCCGTAAGACAAATAGATTTTATCTCGTTTCCTGATGTTTTTCGCCTTTCAAAATGACCAGTTGTGTGTCATCTGTGTAAGAGCAGATCTCAAATCCACATTTCCTGACAATTTTCGCAATGCATGAGATGTAAACATTGAAGAGTATTGGACTCCAGCAGGAACCCTGAGGAAATCCACATTTGGACGTACGGGAAAGCGACCTTAAAATTGCACAGATTGAGGAGTGCGGCTTCGCCGTGTTGCGGAATGGCTACTACTTAGAGTGGCTCCGCCGGCTTACTTGAATTGATCCGTTAAATATCTGATTATTTTACCCAAATCGTGTGCCCATTACTGGTAGCAGACTTGCGCATGCTGAGCGGGCCCGGTTGCATACCAGATCGCAGAGCTGCTGTCAAAGGAGCCGGGAGATGGTGCGCCGCCTAAAACGGATGCAGCCCAGCCAAGCTCTATGGTGATTGAATGCTGGCCCAGGTGGCGATGCGGACAGCTAGAGGTGCCGAGGTGGAAGTAGTGGTGCTGGAACGGTGAAAGTAGGGATGTCAGGTCCATAATACACTGTACACACGCAAGTAAGACTGAGGCAAAGCGTGGGCTGTATTAGGCGCATTTAACTGTAATCGGCTTGCACAGAAATCGGAGAGCTCGATTGGGACTGGAAGCACTGAGGGCCGCTGCCCTGGAAGTAGAGATCTGTCCTCAGGGAGCTGGCCAGCAAATGCAGTGACAGGTGGGGTTTGGGGGTTTGCAGCGATTGTTATCCCCCGTGTGTACCGGCAGGGAAACACATACTGCATGTGTAGGCTGCCACATTATCGTGAGGGGACGAGAGCAATCGAGGCCTCCATTTTGTGCGGGACCTGGGAGAACTGGGGCTGACCCCTGGACGCGACCCTGTAGCGCTGGATGGATGGATGGATTGCTTGCTTGCTTGCAATGCATGCTGATGTTGGTGAACAGTAGTACGGCCCCTGAGCTAACAAAGATACGTGGCGGTCTGCACTCAATAGGAGGGGGGTGCAGTGCATAGCGGCACTCTTTCACCGACAGTCTGGTTCAGGTCTCAATCTGATGCAAGATGGTGGATGCAGCTATGATGGGTGAACTAAAGCACTTTTGAGACACATTGCAAACCCTATGCGAGTATACGTCTTGGAATCAGAGCCAGATATTAGTGCCTGCCTGCATGGGTGCGATCCACAGCAGCCCCATAAAGAAATGACAGTGGTGTGGTGTATGGAGGGGTGACATACTGCAGGATCCCTACAATGAAAGTTGCCACGGTCACCTCCCGTGAGGTTCAGCGCTGTGCAGAAACACCAGGACGGCAGTTGGTGTTAATAGTGGTAAAAAAAACCTTCGCTAAGTCGTTGGAGGCCACGGTCCGGTGGCACCAGTTTCCAGTACACCGGGTAATTTATGACCATTGGACAAGGGGCAAGTTGGCCTGAATAGGCTCAAGGCTCTCTAAACGGAGGAGACAGATGGCGCAGCTGGCCTAGTGAGAGAGGGACACGGTGCAGGTCACGCTTGGTGGCACTGCGACTGAGAGTCATTGAATATAAGCCAGGACGCGCTGTATACTGTGCCCTATATGACCTTTCACCTATTGTGTGTGGTCTGTCTGCTGCGAGGAATTGTAGAAGAGTGGAGTGGAACCCCAGTCGCTGTGAAAGGATAACGTTAGATTTGTGCCACATATCTGTAGTAGGTACCACTCTCCGAGGGTGCTATCAATAGAGAGGCATCACCCCACACGTTCCGTAATCGGGCAAGATGGGAAAGCCTGACACGCATCAACCTCGGATCACCTTCGATAAGAGGTCCAACAAAATGGCAGATGGAGATGCCGAAGACAGTGGCGGTGGACACCGCCAGAAGAAGACTTCCGATCAATGTTTAAGGACCTGAAAACGAGTCTTCAATGTATAGTTTCCAAGATGGATTCTC
The DNA here is from genome assembly GCF_964263255.1 of Lissotriton vulgaris. Classification (NCBI taxonomy): domain Eukaryota; kingdom Metazoa; phylum Chordata; class Amphibia; order Caudata; family Salamandridae; genus Lissotriton; species Lissotriton vulgaris. Next base: position 1,981,574,033 of record NC_141687.1, on the reverse strand, counting down.
TTGCAGAGAGAATGGACAGGATAACGCAAAGAGTGGAAAAGCAGGAAGGCCGAATGAGTGTTTTGGAAACCAGAGTGACAGAGACTGAAGAAGGGCAGACTGACATGGACAAGAAACTGCGTGATATGGACAGTGTGCTGAGTGTCATCAGGCAAAAGAATGAAGATTTGGAAGCTAGATCGAGAAAGAATAACATAAGAATCACGGGTGTTGCTGAAACAACAGTCATACAAAATATGGAGAAATACATCGAAACAATGATGGTAGATCTTTTTGGACCAGACTTATCCCCATGTTTTTAGTAGAACGTGCTCATACGACACTGGGCCCAAGGCCGAGACCGGGTGCTCCACCGAGGCCTATATTTGCGAGAGTGCTCAACTATAGGGATCGGGATATGATCCTTAGACTGGTGTGTGAAAAGGGGGCCATACAGTACAAAGGTAATGACATCGCTATGTACCCAGATTTTACACTACAAGTCCAAGCGGCCCGCAGGGAGTTCATGCCTGCGAAGATCTTCCGGCACCTTGGAACCAAATACTTGTTGATCTATCCTGCAAAGCTGAGGATTCGGGGTCATGGCAAGTCTACCTTCTTAAACTGATGCCAAAGTTGCCTTGGCATATGCAAAGCAAATGGCTAAGGAACAAAAGCCAAATGAGCGACACACAAGCTGAAAACAACCTAAGCGGCAATGATTGAGATCTCAGCTCCCATACTCTGGTTATTCAGATAAGTTTCTATGTATGAGGTGTTGAAATATTGGTTCATCCATGATTAAAGGGTCAGATAGCATTGCCACTATGCAAGTATGTTACAGATGTGTGTATGTCTATTAATAGCCGCGTCATAAGTGCTGGAACGAATGGGTTTTATGTTGAATATACGATTTGAGGTAGCATGACACAGGGTCGGCCACCCTGACGTAAGTGCAGGGAAGTCCCGCCGGTGGCCCCGCGTTCCCCCATGGGATGAATCCCTTAGGTTCACTTCTGTGGAGCAATTATTTAAATGTAATGTAAATGTAGTGTTGCTTGTATAGTGCACGTATCACCCCAGACGTGGCATCAAGATGCTGTAAGCATACCGCTGAGAAACCCTTCCTGGCCTCTCCCTGTGAATTGCCCACTCCTGGGCACCCCCAGGGTGAAAGCCAGGCATCCTAGCGCTGTTGGGGCTGTTGTGGAGATTAAGAAAGCTATTGCCCAGAGTTGCAGCGTGGGACCCATGATTAAATTAGGCACCGAGGCGAGAATTATCAGGTCCGAGGAAATTGAGCCCAAGACCGGCCGAGGCGGGAATTGAACTCAGGTTCTCTGCATCAGGGTCTGCCGCTCTAACCATAGAGCCACACTTCTCCACTTCTCTTACAGTTGTGTGGTAATGGGGTGGTAATTTCACAACCTGATTGGGGTGTTGGTGTGGGTGGGAAGTGGGAGCTGGGGAAGTTCTGTTACAGTGACCTGCCAGGTTATAGTTCAAGATGTGTGTATCGAACTCAGCAGCAACGTACCAAACTGTTTGGACCGCATTGTTACCGTAGGAGTATAGCCACTCTGGTTTATATTACATCTGCACTGCTCTTTGCTTTTGCTTTGATTGTACGTATGTTAACAGTGAGCCCTAAATATATGTCTTACTTATATCCACTATGACACATATGACATGCCTCACATGGAATGTTAGAGGTCTGAATGAACGAAGAAAGTCGAGGTTGGTGCACTCTTACCTTCAGAGACATGGAGTAGACATATGTCTACTTCAAGAAACTCGCCTGACAAGAGAGGCAGCGGGCATGCTTCGTAGTACTAGATGGGGAGAGGTTGTGGATGCTAGGTACTCTAACTACTCTAGAGGGGTTGCAATACTGATCCGTAAAGGACTCCAGTGGCGCACCCACAACACTATAATTGACAGCGAAGGGCAGTACATTATGCTTCAAGGTACGCTATACAATACCCCCACAGGGATAGTAAACAGTCCTAGCAATGCATAACACAGCAGTCATCTGGGAAGGCGATTTTAATCTAGTTCTTTCGGACACTGCAGACAGGCAAGGTGCGTCCCGTGTGCACCACCCGAAGACGGCGGCCGGCCTGCAAGATATTGTGGTTGACCTTCATTTTGTTGACTCCTGGAGAGCGATGCATCCCACGCTCAGGGAAGGCACATGTGTGACACATCATCGCAATGCTTGTTTGAGGCTGGACTTTTGGCTGGTCTCCAGGGACATGCATACTTAGGTCACTACTGCGGTGCACCACCCGCGTACTCTCTCTGATCATGCACCTGCTCCGTTACCGTTTCAAGTCCCAAGTCCGTACATAACACCGTTTAGCTGGAGGTTCCCGTCTAGCGCATTGTTGGACCATGTGTTTCGTGAGGAATTCGAGGGAAAATTGAAGACTGTTTCACACTGAATGAGGGCTCGGTGGAGTCACCTGGTACACTGTGGGAAGCATTTAAAGCTGTGATAAGGGGGGGGGGGGTTGTATATCACTTAAAACAGAGGTACTTAGGGATATACGTAACAGACTAATGAGACTGCAGCGTGAAATAAGGGAATTGGAAAAGTCGCAGCTACAGTCCCCCTCCGCTGCCACCATGGCATTGATTAGGACCAAATTGACTGAATTTCAGGCAGAGGCAGAGAGAGAAATGGCGAACCTCCATAAACACGCACATGCGCGGAGATATGGTGGGGGAGAGAGAGCTGGGAAAACACTGGCAGGCCTACTTAGACTGACTAGGGTTGCGGAATATATAACCGAAATTCGCACGGTTGATGGGGAGTTGGTAGGTACACCGTCGGAAGTATTACGCACGATGTCCCGCTTCTATGAAACACTATACACTTCTAAAATCAATCCTTCCCAGACTGACATAGTTGAATATCTAGATACATTGGCCTTGGTCTGGTTTAATGATGGTGCACGTCAATACATGGAGCTTCCAATCACTGTAGAAGATATCCGACGCGTAATCAGCAGTATGCCAGCAGGGAAGGCTCCTGGGGCAGACGGGCTAACTGCGGCCTTCTATGAAGAGTACGTTGATATCCTTGCTCCCCGTTTACTGCAGATGTATATAGAGGCTATGGAAACAGGTATCCTTCCCCCCACAATGCGCAAAGCTACCATAATCACACTGCTGAAATCAGACAAGGATCCCACTGTGCCCGATTCATATCGCCCACTATCCCGTATCAATGTAGATGCTAAGATCTACGCCAAACTTCTTGTGAACAGATTGCAACCAGTGCTTCCGCAGGTAGCTCTACAACACCAATCCAGTTTTATACTGGGTCGCTCGACCTCTCATAATTTGAGAACAATGTTTGGGCTGCTCCATTACCTGACCCCCCATGTACAGGCGACTGCCGCATTGTTAGATGCAACAAAAGCGCTTGACTCCTTGGAATGGAAGTTTCTGTTCGTCCTGTTTACTTGTATGGGGCTCAGTCCTCTGTTCATCAAGCAGATTCAATTGATATACACCAATCCGACGCGACAGTCGAAGTCAATGGGCATATGTCTGATTCTTTTACGATAACTAGGGGGATGCGGCAGGGTTGTCCCTTGTCACCGTTATTGTTCGCAATTGCGACTGAACCATTAGCAGCCAGGTTGCGACAACACCACACGCTTAGGAGCATAGGTTTCACATCCAGGGGCTTGTTGATCTCAATGTATGCCAACGATATGATAGTGTACTTGACCAATACCAAGGATAACTTTGTGGTAGTTATGAGGGAACTGATCAGGTATGGGGGGCTAACTGGCATTCAGATAAATTGGTCAGAATCCATAATGATTCCTCTCACTGACACCACAGCTCAGTTTGACACAGAGTTCCTTATCCAGTGGGCTAGTGGGGAAGTTAAATACTTGGGAATTTGGATAAGCAGGTCAATACAAGAAATCTGGCTAGCAAACTAGGGTAGGGCGGTAGATTAGATAGCGAGTAAAGTACAGAGATGGAAATCACTGCCACTGTCTTTGATAGTCCGTATTGCTATCACTAAAATGGTGCTATTGCCTAAACTATTGTACTTATTTGCTAATATACCAATGCCGCTGAACACTCGTTTTTTCAGACAACTCTGGTCTTATATTCTTGACCTAGTGTGGGCAGGTAAGCAGCCCCGGAGTCTCATGGAATTAGTTGACACTGCCATTTACCCAGGGTGGTTTAGGGGCTCCGGATTTTGAGCTTTATGCTTATAGCGCACAGGCGCAATACCTCCATTATTGGGAGCACCCGACATCCTATCAACCACATATGGCGATAGAAATTGATAGAGTGGCTCCCATTCCCCTGAATACGGCAGTATACCAGCCTTATAAAAGACCGCATTTGGAAATCGACACGGTGGAAACCACACAATGGGCGTGGAGAGGAATAGTGAAGAAAGCTCACCACGAGGAACTTTATGCTCGTTCCATGCCATTAGGGGGTAACCCACTATTATTTCCATTAACAGATAAGGCAGCTACAATGCGAGCTAAGGCAAAAGCATTGGAGGAGGGGGAGATCTATACCCAAATGGGACGTTCCTGACACTTCAACAGATGTGTAACATACAGTCGCCGACTGCAACGGACATGCTATTGTACTACCAAATCAGAGCCGCATGACGAGCTAGATATAAGACTTTTCCTCAGGAACTGCCTGGATTACCAGCGCTAGAAAATGTGCTGTCCAACCCTTCTCCTCGTAAATTAATTACACGTATATACAGTATAAAGCAAGGGGAGTCTCCTATTGTAGCGCCTACGTCTAAAGCGGAATGGAGAATGGTACACTGACCTCGTGATTACAGACAAACAGTGGCAGTACTGTTGCTCGCAACCAGAAAACCTTTCTCCAAATTATAGACTGCGGTTAAACCACTTCAACTTTTTACACAGACTATATCGTACACCTTTCCAGTTGCACCACATGGGTATACACCCAGACACAAGATGTTGGAGGTGCGGGGTTCCGAGCGCCACTTTTTCACATTTAGCATGGGAATGTGGTCCAATAGCAATGTTTTGGATGGAGATTTTAAGACATATTAGTCGGATCACTCATTATCAGATACAGGCTTCTCCTTTGATAGCTCTTCTGGGCTTTGTCCTTGATGTCCCAAAGAATAATCGCAAACTTACGGCCATGCTATTACTGATGGGGAAACGTCAAGTGGCAATACACTGGAAGAAGCAGCAGCCCACACGATAGCTGCATGGGTGAAAACTGTGGTCTATTGCAAGGATCAGCTATCCCACTACTGGGAACTAATGCCCAGCAGATCCAGACCTGCTGACATTTGGGAGCCCTTTGTGACCTGGCTGGGTTCGGGTGGGTCCGACCTCCTAGAGGACCAGACCATTAGACATGAATAGTGCCGCTATGAAATAGCTATCTATACTGACACCTATGAATGTAACTTCATGTATATGATTTCAGGCAGAGGGCAAACAGGGACAAGGGTGACCAAAGTGCCTTGGGGGTCGACGTGACCAGGGTGACAACAGCAACAACATGACATAAAGGATGGTGCAATGGTAATCTGGAGAGGGCAGGTGGGGAGGGAGGGGGAAGTTGTTCTTAAGTTATATTGCGGAACAATTGCTGATATTATAGACTGCTTGCCACAAGAATTATATATCGCTGCCGGTCCATTGGGTTGTAGGCGTGAGAGCTGTGTATTGGTATCCCCGTTCCTATGTGTTTCATGCTGCCAGCCTCAGGGTTGTGGATACACAGCTGTGTCAAATCTGTTATAGGCAATACAATTTGGGGGTGGTTAGGGGGGGCAGGGGCAGGGGGGAAATTGCACAGATTGGGTTCTCTTACGTAAGAAGGAGTCAAACCATTTGAAGGCCTTGGAGTGAATCTTAATCGCATTAAGTTTGTTTTTTTATCAGTAAATATTGGGATACAGTATCAAATTCTGCAGAGGGATCAAGACTGTGACTTTGCCCTGATCCACTTCTAATCTCCTGTTGTCAAGTATAGCAAGGAGGGTGGATTCTGTATTGCTGTTATCTCTAAATCCCGTCTAAGATCGTTCTAACAGATTGTTTTCAAGAAAGGCAAAGAGCGAGGCATTGACTAGTCTTTTAAGAACTTTTGACATGTAGGGAAGCAATGAAATGGATCAATAGTTTCATAGGATTGTAACATCTATGCTTGATGTTGCTCAGGTGAGTATAAACGCTTGCTTCCAGACGTCGTAGACAGGGTTAGGTTGAAAATTGGTGTCCGAGGAGGGCTTAACATGGGAGGCCAGATGAGCGAAAATAAAGCGGGGGCAGGGGGTCTACTGGATGATCCAGACTTTTCTACTTGTTTTACAGAGAACTTAGCAACATTTCCTAGTTCTGTGCTGCTGTTGGGGAGGTTAGATTGTTCCCAGGGGATCTCCTCTAAATAGAAGTGTGTATCAAAGGTTGCAGAAATACTGTTGTGCTTATCGGTGATGAAATTGACTATTTATTCATAGCCAGTAGCTGAGTGGGTGATCGCCTGAAATAAGCAGACTTACAATTTAAAAACGTTCTTTGGAAGAACTGCTATTTTCTTCCAGCCGCTTAATGAAGTAATTCTTTTTAGCCCTTTTGAGTGCTCTATGATAGTTATTAAGCTCTTGTTTACATTTCTGATGATCCTTATTACATTTGGAGCGCCTCCAAGCTTGCTTCAACAATGTATTGTTATTAACTCGATTGAGTACCATTTTTTTCGAAGGTGAGCTTTACTGAGATCACTTTCAGTGGGGTGCAGTTATTTAAGGAGTTGGTAATTACGATGCTAACCGTCTCTAGTCAGTCAGTCAGTCAAAAAGGCTTTATTTCGACATAAAAAATATCTTAAAAAGCATACATACAATAAAATTCATTTCAGTGCATTTAAAGATAAAAACCACAGATTTAAATATACCCTAAAAAAGATGATTAAACAATTTGTCTGAGTCTTTTTGACCGAATTCGCCATGCCCACCCAAGGTACTTCGAGGTGGCACAAGCGTAAAAGATACGAGTGTCTGAAAGTAGAATCCTTAGGGCCACGTTACAATGTCTAGTGCCCAGTGTGCGACACATGGGTTTTAGCCATTTTGACCGTGGGACTTTATATGCAGGACACTCGAATAAAAGGTGGGGGACGGATTCTTGGCGCTGTGGGCAGAAAGGACACCACGGAGCAGTCTGGTATGGAATTTTCCAATGACTAGTAAATTCCATTACGGGGAGGAGGCCAATTCTAAATTTAAAATACAAGGACCTTTCCCACGGGGCTGAGATTATGTCCAAATACAGTTCTCTAAAAGGAGTATCTTTGGACTCCATGAAGTTTCTGGTCGACTTGCAAATCGAGGTGGAAGAATTCCTTCTATTTGCCACCCAGTTCCAATAAAGCTGTTTTATTGTTGATTTGGGCGGGGCTGTCTGTTGGTGCCATGCTTCTTCTAGCCCCAGATTGGTGAGTAAAGCTTTGACATCCGTTAGCCACTTTATTTTCGCCCACCCTGTTGATCTTAATATCTCCCGTAGACCATCCGCGTAACTTGAGAGTTCAGGGACTCTCCAGATGCGGGCCCACAGGAGCAAAGGGCGTAACTTCGCTAGATCTTCAATAGCCCGACAGCCCATGTCCAATTGCAGAGGCAAGATGGGGACAGAAGGGCCAAGGGACATCAGGCTTCTCAAGAAGGTGTTCTCAGCTCGAATAAGGACTTTCAAGTTCGTCATTCCCCATAACTCCGCCCCGTACAAAGCGGCGCTTACTCCTCTAGCCGCGTAGATGTCCAAAACTGCAGCTATGGGTTTAGATGATGCTGCTCTCTGCTCTTTTAGCAGGATCCCGGTTACTCTTTTTAAGTTTAACAGCATTTTGAGCAGATGCTGGTCCCATTTCATGGAATCCACCAGCCTGATGCCCAAATAATCGAAGGTTTTAGTCCTGTCTAGTGCCACGGAGCCCAATGTTGGCGGAGGGCCAAGTTTTTGCGGAGGGTTCAAAATAAGATACTTCGTTTTATCTGTATTTATACTGAGTCCTCTTTGATTACAAAAATCGTCAAAGCCTGTAAGAAGCTGTTGTAGGCCCATTGGCGATTTTGACAGGAGCAAAGTATCGTCCGCAAAAAGCAGGGTGGGAATAGAACGACCTGCCAGGCGAGGTGCATCCGCTGGAATCTTCGACAAGTGGTCCACCACCCCGTTAACGTAGAGCGAAAAGAGTGTTGGGGCAAGAACACACCCTTGCCGCACTCCTCTGTTCACATCTATTCTTCGAGACTTTTGGCCATTGGGACCCCAACGGATTTGGGCATAGTTGTTTTCATGAAACTTCATGACCAAGTGGAGCAGGTAGGGTGGTAGGCCAAGATCACTAAGAACCTTCCATAAGTTATTTCTGGGGACCAAATCGAAGGCCGTCCGGAGGTCGATGAAAGCAAGATATAATGTGCCCTTCCCAATCGTAACGACCTTCCAGTAAATCATAAGAAGCCTTAACGATTGCTCAATTGTTCCGGTGCCAGCTCGGAACCCTGCCTGGAGATCCGAAAGGATCCTGTTCTCATCTGCCCATTGCTGTATTCTAGTTAGGAGAATCTTGCCTGCTACTTTCTGTGAGCAGTCTATCAGGCTAATTGGCCTGTAATTCCCCGGATCTTCTCTCGAGCCTTTTTTGTGTATGGGGACCACTTCGGCGGCCATCCAGGAGGCAGGCAGAGGTGCACCCGCCATAGCTGCGTTCAAAACAGAAGAAATCAGCGTACTCCAATCGTCTAGGTCAACTCGGAGCAGGTCACCCGGAAGACCATCGGGGCCAGCCGCCTTACGCGGGACGAGAGATTTTATTGCACCTTCCGCTTCTTTCTTAGTAAACAGACTTTCCTCGGGACTTTCCACCACTCGAGAGGGCTGTGGTAGTACGAAATCCAATGCTTCAACAGCGATTGCCGTATACAATTTCGAGAAATGTGTGAACCATTGATCCTCGGTTATGTTACAGGTGATGACTGTGTCGAGGGGTCTGTTTTTCTTATGTACTAAGTCCCAAAAGCCTTTTGCGTTTTTTCCCATGCTGGCAGTTCGGAGATCCTGCCAAAACTTGTCTTCCCAGTCTCTCTTTGCTGTTTTGAGCTCCGTTTTATAACCCTTCCGTTTGGTGGCTATTAGGGCGGCATCTCCACTTTTCACAGCCAATATCAGAGCTCTCTTCATGGCACGACACTCCTTTGAATACCATCCTGGCTTACCCTGCCAATTATCACGATTGGGGTTTCCCTTTTTCACTTTGGCTTTGAAAAGGTCCCCAATTGACAGCGAGACCTCGCAGAACAATGCTGTAATCTGATCTGGGCAAATAGGCTGACTTTTTAAAATGGCACAGGCTGTAGAGGTAACAGCTCTGATACATGCCATTTTCTCCTCATCTATTGCCACTTTGTCCCATTTCAGACGTCTTAAGCAGTTTGATGGAACCACCCCTCCCAATGGCCCTGTCGCTAGTGCATCATGATTTCCGCTTCCTGGGATATTCTCTTTCCACCAGATTGATAGGGTCAAAGAAAGTGCATTATGGTCACTATCCAGAGAGGGTAGGACCACCATATCCTTCATATGTACCCACAAAGAAAAGTTTAAAAGGATGTAATCAATCCGGGAAGAATGACCGATCCTATTGTATGTATGAGCCCCCTCTAAGTCTGATGGTGTCCTCCCATTGGCTGCCCGTAGGCCGTGCTCTAGAGTGAGGGAATTTAGCTGGATGATTCTGGGGGTCCAACTATTTATGATGGGAAGATCGAGTGACGGGACACCACTCCTAGAATCTTCTTCATACAAATCCAGGGATTCATCGGGCAACAAGGGCTCGAATGTGCAATTGAAGTCGCCCATGACCAAAATTAGGGAATCACTACTACACTCACCCAGGGCTGCCTCCAGGTCCAAGAGCGTTGGTGACAAGGCTCTCCCGGAGGCCCCTCGTGTATAGATGTTGATAATCTCCAGTTTTTCCGCTCTCCTGTTACAAGTTGCAGTGAGATGCATCAAATCTGGAGATTTTTGGGGGTGATGGTGTACCCTCCATCCCAACGTGATGTTTACCCAAACCAAGAGACCTCCATAGGGACGACCTCTTCCCGAAGCTGGTATTTCTGCCGGGACAAAAAAGGTGGCATAACCTACTCGGTGCCTTGGTTCTACGCACCACGTCTCTTGGAATGCGCAAACTGAGTGAGGTTCAACGAGCGCCACCCAGTCTGGGACATCTTGCTTACTGCTTAAGCCTGCCACATTCCAACTAATGATTTTCAGAGGTGCATGGTGCTGGGGCTCGTTACGACCGCTATTCCCACCCTGGGGACCCCAAATTTGAAGTCCGTCCACTAGTTCAATATTATCTAACCCCTCGCCTAAAAGAATGGGTAGAATTGGGGAGGGCGGGGGATGGTGCACGACATTATTGGTCAAGGGTTCCTCCCCTACTGTGCAAGTTGTGTTAGCCCTAGGGGGGGAGACATTGTTTGCCACTGAGTTATTAAGTCACCAGCCCCAACCCTGTGGAGTGGCTGGTTGAGTAGGAGTCCTTACCCTTGCTCTAGGATCCAAGATTGGATAATGAGGGAACCATACACCTCTACCCCCATCTTGGAAAGTTTTATTTGGCCCCATTAAAGGGGGGGGTGATAAAAATACCCCAAATCCCTAGTTTGTATGTCGCAGAAGTTGTGATGCGACTGTTGGCTACAAATCATGCCAGCTGCTCTGGGATCATTAAAATTGATCAACACACAGTCCCCGGTAATAGCCTTGCGTCTGTTACCAATCCAACCCACCCGTCGGACAAGGGCTATTCTACCATCAATGTGCCCTGGGAGGGGTCTATTAGCTTTTAGCCAGGAGAGCGTCTTGTGCTTGAGTTCAGAGTAGGACTCACAAGAACCCTCTTCAAGCTCGGGTACCCCTGTTAGAATAACCACATAAGGCTTACAGCCAGGGGGAAGGCTAGCATTTGGCGTACGCCGTTTTACCCTGTCTTTGGCCGGAGATTTTACTGTGGTTTTTGCTGGAGATTTGGGCACAGCTTGTGTAACAGGAGTGGGAGGAGATGGGGTTGTAACACCCTTACTTCCGGTCACTGTATCTCCGGTTACCTTAGTGTTAGGGGCAGTAGGCTTAGGATTTGCAGCAAATTTGACCCTAAGTGCCTTGGGTGCCTGGGTGCTAGATTTATTCATTGGACGGGCCAAACTAGACTCAAGAGTAGAAGTAGATGGGGGGGGGGTATGGTACCAGTTTTGGATTGTTGGGATTGGGGAACCTTAGCCAAGGCGGGCGTTTTTTCAGAAGATGAGGGCTCAGGGAGGGCTGTAGAAATAGGGAGAACTAATGGAGCAGCACCACTCCTTAGGCCACTGTTTTCTTCAGCCTGGGATTTAGCGTGAAATTTAACTAACGATTTCACTGCATAAAAGTTGTCCAGCATTGACTGCTCAAGTGAGGCCAGTTTGCGTGTGAGGCCATCAATCTTATCTACGAGAGGCATCACCACAGACTTAATGATGCTCTCTACTTGAGGGAAAATGCTAGCATCTATAGGAGCCATTTGACCAGGAATGCCCTCAAGGGCAGAATCTCCGGTATGGGATGTTTGGGGTTTTAAGTGGGGAATCTGATTCGGGGTATTGCCCCCTTTTGATATAATGTTCCTACTAAGTTTACTGTGAGGTTTTAGAGAGCCTCCCCTGCGGGGACTAGCGGGGCGCTTTCTCTTCTTTTGGGGGACTATGCCTAGGGCTGGGTTCCCTACAGGAGCAGTTTGAGGGGCTACTACTCTAGGAGTGTTAATATCGGAATGGCCTGCAGTGAGTGGGGAATTCACAGCTTCACTAACAAGCACAGGAGGGCTCAAGGCGTCAAGGATTTCGGAATTACAATCTGGACTCTGGCCCCCTGGTGATGAGATACTAGGAAGGGAGGAAATGGAGTGTGTCGGGTCAAGCACAATACTTGGTGCTGTGGTGGTTACCCTTTCTAAGCTAGCCCTAATCCGACTCACTCTCTCGTCAATAGTAGGGGAATCAGTTATCAGCAGAGGAGTTAGGGGAATATGACCAGGGCTATCAGCTAGGGCAATGGCGCCCAAAGAAGAGCGCTTATTAGACATACTCAAAGACTCCCGTGATAACCTTCGCTCTGCCAAGATTATCTCCTTCTCAACTATGGAAACGGCTCGGGTTATGAACTGGTCCATAGTACCTAACACAACGTCTCCAGCAGATTTTTTTGTCTTACAGGATCGAGTTCCTGAAGCCATTGTCCTGGTGGCTTGACGTCCGCTTTACGAAGCCAAGGGATGTGGCCCAGCCCGGCCTCCTCCAGCCCCGGACGGCCACAGACGGTCCCGCCCTTGTCCCGGGCTTCTCCCGCGCGCTCTCCCGCGCTGCGGGAGTACTAGTGGATATTTATAGGACCTACAAAAAGGTGGAATGGTGGGAGGGGTCGGGGAGAGCGGCCCAGGTGTTGCTCCTTTGTGCTGGCGTGCGCTCCTGGGATATGGAGTCCCTCCGTGAGCGCACGCACTCGCTCGCAGCCCCAGACAAGGTCTTCCCTCCAAGGACCCTCCAAACCTTGGCAAAAGCAGCAGTTGCACCAACGCGATGCGGGACCCGCGGAGCGGGTTCCGCGAGCTGTAGAGATGCAAGCAGGTCAGTCCCAGCAAGGAAAGCTTTAAAATCCGCAGAGCGTCCCGCTTTCTGCTCTGAAAAGCGCCCTTTTAATGGTGATCGGTGGAAGGGTGGGAGGGGTCGGGGAGAGCGGCCCAGGTGTTGCTCCTTTGTGCTGGCGTGCGCTCCTGGGATATGGAGTCCCTCCGTGAGCGCACGCACTCGCTCGCAGCCCCAGACAAGGTCTTCCCTCCAAGGACCCTCCAAACCTTGGCAAAAGCAGCAGTTGCACCAACGCGATGCGGGACCCGCGGAGCGGGTTCCGCGAGCTGTAGAGATGCAAGCAGGTCAGTCCCAGCAAGGAAAGCTTTAAAATCCGCAGAGCGTCCCGCTTTCTGCTCTGAAAAGCGCCCTTTTAATGGTGATCGGTGGAAGGGTGGGAGGGGTCGGGGAGAGCGGCCCAGGTGTTGCTCCTTTGTGCTGGCGTGCGCTCCTGGGATATGGAGTCCCTCCGTGAGCGCACGCACTCGCTCGCAGCCCCAGACAAGGTCTTCCCTCCAAGGACCCTCCAAACCTTGGCAAAAGCAGCAGTTGCACCAACGCGATGCGGGACCCGCGGAGCGGGTTCCGCGAGCTGTAGAGATGCAAGCAGGTCAGTCCCAGCAAGGAAAGCTTTAAAATCCGCAGAGCGTCCCGCTTTCTGCTCTGAAAAGCGCCCTTTTAATGGTGATCGGTGGAAGGGTGGGAGGGGTCGGGGAGAGCGGCCCAGGTGTTGCTCCTTTGTGCTGGCGTGCGCTCCTGGGATATGGAGTCCCTCCGTGAGCGCACGCACTCGCTCGCAGCCCCAGACAAGGTCTTCCCTCCAAGGACCCTCCAAACCTTGGCAAAAGAAGCAGTTGCACCAACGCGATGCGGGACCCGCGGAGCGGGTTCCGCGAGCTGTAGAGATGCAAGCAGGTCAGTCCCAGCAAGGAAAGCTTTAAAATCCGCAGAGCGTCCCCGTCTCTAGGTAAACATTGAATGATGACCCCTTATCGAGCGGCGGCAGGACTAATTGGTTTGAAAATGATAAAACATTTATTGTGCTCTAGGCTATCTGGGTGAGGGGGGTAGTGTGCCTCTTTTCATTTTGTGGCAGTGAGACTGAGAAACTAATCGACAAGTGGTCCGTCAAAACAGTGCATTAAATGGGACGGTACTGTCTGGTACTAAGTACTGGTACTTTTTTATTTTGAGAGGGAGACTACTTGCACATCTCAAGAGTGACGTAATACTTTAATTGGAGAGTACCAGCACTTCTCAGAAATAAGCAGGTTCTCTGGTACAGGGTAAATGCACTTCTATTTTTCCATTTCAAGCACTGGTCCAAAGTAAAGGATAAATGTAATGGATTGAGGTGGTTAGTGTGCCTTTTTAGGTCGAGCCTACAGCACGCATGTGCTGTCTGAAAGACCTGCTGTCGTCAATTATACTGCTTTTTTCCCGCCTACTACTTACCCATGGGTCACTCAAGTGTCACTTTTCTTTGGTGCCTCCTAACTCATTTACTTTGCTGATACATCACTCTTGTTGAAAGCTGTGGTGCACCGGCTAATTACACTTTCAGAAAACTTTAGCAAAAGGCAATTGCTCAAAAGAAAGCGTCCGTCACCCATTGAGGGTAAAGGCATGGTGATATGTGAGAATATTACATCTGGCCATTGTTAGCAAATGGCAGCAGTTTCAAAACTGGTAATTCAGAGCAACGATCATGTCACGCCCCGAACTGCAATATAGAAACCTAAAAGAGGTTATATTTTCGCTCTCTCTAAATGTGTGTTGTGTGTCTGTGTCTCTCTCTCTCTCTCTCTCTCCCTCACAATCTCGCCACTGGCTATTAAAATATATGAAAGACAAAATGTGCAGTAGCTGATAAATAAAAGGTAATATACATTCACAAATGCAAAATAAACAGGCACATAAAAAAGCACGAAGTTATTCTTTCCTTGCCTGCTATTGTGTGGATTTTAAAGCAATAACGCAGTTTCTCTTTCGCTTGAAGAGTTGTTTTGAACTCTCCTGTGACTTTGCCCAGACCGGTTTTTCTGCAGTGCGAGATATACATGTCCCAGAGCCTGTAGATTAACTTTCAGACAGTTTGCAGTGGAGGATGAAGGTGTAAACAAATAAACCCTTCTCTCTTCCCCACCAGGAGCAGGTCTCTCCCGTAGCCTGCCTATTGTTCTAATCTAGCACCTAGACTAAATGTCTTTAACAATGCGTGTGCACCCACACTTACAGACCTGTCTGACTATTGTACAGCAGACTCATTCGCAAAGCGAAACACCTCACAGAGTGCTTGTAAATCCTTCATTTGTTGCGTCGTCCTTTCTCTCATAATATAATAATTACTTTTTGTCAAAATGGCGTCCTGTTCACTCGGGGAGTGATCTGCGTCTGCTTTTCTGGCTTATCCAATAAACGTTGGCTTGAATTAACTTGTTTATAATTATCAGTATTATGAATAATAAAAAGATTCTGATATTTGTAGTACTGACAGCAATGTGCGATGTGAGGCACAAATGTATTTTTAGTATCATTTTCATCATTAATAATAAATAGTAAATAAGACCTCCGACCCTCGGTCTAGGTCCACAATTTCCCCGCAGCTCCGCTGTGCCGTCTCTTGCCTCCAGACCCCGACTTCCTCCTTGGGAGCTTCGAGGCTGCTGCCCACTCCTCCGCCTGCTGCCTGCTCCAACTGGGACCAGATTGCCTGCAACCACCATAACCTTTCTCAGCTGTTTTTTCTTCTTAATTCTTCCCTGTTGTGCCACTGTTATTGTGCCCATCTGTGTCTTGCTCTAATTCCCCCACTGTTTTTATTTTCTCGTGCCTGCCTATTCCTTTCGCTGCTGCTGCCCCTGTGGCCCCTCCCAACAAGCATTCCCCCCTGGAATTCCTCCGTTCCCGCCCTCTCCTTCCTCCCAGCTCGCCTACTTAATGGCGGTCTCGCACAGCAGGTACGCTGCCAGCGTGCCAAAGGCAAGCCTGTCTGCGCCAGTCTGTGGCCTGCGCCAGGAACCCTGGACCTCTCACTACCCATCGCTACGACACCACCATCCTCCTTCCACTTAACCCTGAAAGACTCAGAGAATGCCCACAGGCCTTGCCAAACACGACCCATGGGCAGTTTTCCTGCCTCCACTGCGGCCAGACCCTCACCACCACCCCGGCCTCCAACACCGCCGACGCCAGCCTCGGCGACGCCCTAAAATGCATCCTCCTCAACGTGCGGTCCGTACACAAACACGCCATGGAAATCTGATACCTACTTGACTCTCTCTCACCTGACATCGCCTTCTTCACAGAGACATGGACCAATACATCCTCCACCCCCAACATCAGCACCGCCATCCCAGATGGATACAAATTCTAGAGGAAAGACCGCCCGAGGAGAGTGCCTCGCCATCGCCCACAAGAGCACCCTCCTCCTCACCACCTCCAGCGAAACCTCCCCCTCCGCTGATGAAAATATCTCAAGCATAAACATCGGAATTGAAAGAAGACGGATTGGACTTTGATTTCATAACACACACTTAGTAGTGCTCAGGATAACCTGTTTTCAAATATTCATTTGTTTGGTTTCACACCTTACTACACTGCTAACAACGCGTTTTTCTGCCACTTAAAAATAAAAAGCTCTGTTGATGGATAGTTTTGACCAGAAGTTGTAACAAAAATGCAAATGGGCAAAAGAAAGTGAGTTGTTACTTGAACACCTCTGCAAAGGACTCTGCATTACCAGTCACTTCTACTTTAACTGTCTGGGATCTTTGGTGCTGGAAGAACATTTTCTTATATTAGTTTCAAAGTGTAAAACGTAATTAAACCTCAGTTAATTCACCAGGGCACTGGCTCCCATCAGAATACGAGAAGACCCGGGTGTGAGGTATACGTGTTATGGCTACTGTTTCTTTTTTGTAGGGCAAGCCTACAGTGCACATGCGCTGTCTGCAGGACCTGCTGTAATCAATAATACCACATTTTCCCCACCTGCTACTTACCATTGGTTCACTTCAACGTTGCTGTTCTTTGATGCCTCCTAACTCGTTCGCTTTGCTGATATGTCACTTCTTGGCAAGGCTGTGACGCACCGGCCAGTTACAGTTTCCTTAAACTTTCACTCTTCTGATGTTGTGTGGGAGAACTCTTTTTAGGTCTCGCGACCTATCGATGTGCGCAAGCGCATCGAACGGAGCGAGAATTCAAGTGGCGAAAATCTTCTTCAAACCACAGGCTTTCAGCCCCGCGGTTTTCATGCAGTTCACGTGAACCACGTGATTAAACATGCACGCGCATCGGCAGCATTTCTCCTGCAGGCTCGCAAAAGGCTCTCCTCCCTCCCCACATCAAAGTCATCAATCACCCTCCCACAGGCTTCCCCAGCGCTGCCCCGCCCCCTGCTTCACGGCCAGGCCATCTGTTCCCTGCCAGATCTCGTTTAACTTGTTCCCTTCTTGCCTCTCCCCCGCCCCCCCCCTCCCCCACCACAGCAATGCCGAGGGTTGGTTTCACTTTCAGCACGGAAGACTTGCCTGCTTTGCCAACGCTTGTTTTTATTAATTTTTTTTATTCAATGCTTGTTGTTTTCGTCTTCTTTTGCATGCCCCATGTGTGTACATGTACTGGCGGTCTGCTTGAGTATGGTTGCAGGTGGAAGATATTTCATCGGTTTACAGAAGGACGCATTCATCTCGTGTAAGCACACATTTGAGTCACAGGATATTGAGCCAGCTCGCACGAGGGTGGTCCGCTTGGGCCACCTTGTTGATTTATTTACTTAGTTGCACAAGCGTGGTCCGCTTCGACAGTGCTTGTTTATTTATTTAATGACTTAGTTGCACAAGCGCAGTCCGCTTCGCTCTCGTGTCTCTTTCCTGCTCTCTCTCTCGTGGTTCTGTTTAATATCCGTCTCCTTAAGTCTTGCTCCCTCCTCTCTTTCTCGCTTCTTTCAGTCTCTCTTCCAGTCTTGCCGTTATGTCTCTCTCTCGCTTGCTGTTCTCTCTCTCTTGCTGTTCTCTCTCTTGCTCTCCTCTCTTTCATTCTCACTCTTCTCGCTTTTATTCTC
This sequence comes from Lissotriton vulgaris, assembly GCF_964263255.1. Taxonomy (NCBI): domain Eukaryota; kingdom Metazoa; phylum Chordata; class Amphibia; order Caudata; family Salamandridae; genus Lissotriton; species Lissotriton vulgaris. Next base: position 1,981,556,253 of record NC_141687.1, on the reverse strand, counting down.
GCTCTTTTTTATTCTTGCTCTTCTCTTTCATTCTCGCTCTTCTCTTTCATTCTCGCTCTTCTCCTTCATTCTCGCTTTTCTTCTCTTTCATTCTCGCTTTTCTTCTCTTTCATTCTCGCTTTTCTTCTCTTTCATTTTAGCTCTTCCCTCTCTCTCTCCTGCTCTTTTCTCTCCCTCTCTCTCTTTCAGCCTCCCTCTACCGGCACTCACTTGATCTCTTAAACACACAGAGCTCCGTCTTCAGCCCATGCCTTTAACAGGCGAGTGAGGCGGGGAGAGATGCCCCAGCGGGCTGTTACCACCAGTGCCTCCACTGAGCGGCACTGCCTCTTTAGTAGCGTATATCGTCCACGGCCGATGTGATGACTGGTTCATGCTGGCTTTTATTTTACAAAAGATGAAATTAAGCACAATGAGTGAAAGATTGAATTGCATTTGTTTTCAAGTTTAGCCCCTTTTACACTGAGGCAGATTGTCAGAGGCTGCTCATTCAGTCACAATTCCTCCTGTGTTCCAGAGCGAGCCCAGCACGCAGGCCGCTGTTCTGCTTATAACCGAAGGGTGTACGTCTGGCACAGGGGCAACTAAAACAGTTGCCAATCGCTTGGGCTATCAATTTCATTCAGAATCATCTTGGGTTGAGGTCCCTTAATTGTTACATTTTCCAGAGTTAAGTAGATGAGCAGGGTGCCTTCTGATAAATTGAAAGTGTAATTTTTGTACAGGTTTGTGCACCAAATTATTACTAGCTCACTTAATGGCTTTGTTGTAATGCTGTAATAATGTGGAAGTGCAGTGAGTTACACAAAATGAGGGGCCTCACTGCAAAATGTGGTCATTCGTAAACACTGTGGGTTGCATGTTTTCTAAAGCCCTATGCCCCACTTGATTTCGACCCTCTCACCCTCTTGGTTGATCTTGTTTGGTATTTTGTAGCCACAGAGACCAAGTTATTTTAAAACCTACATAAGAACTAAGCCCTACCATCATCGGCTCTTCAGTGTTATTAAGATTGTTGAACCGGTTTAAGGGCGATCGTTGACTGCCACTTTATAAGTAACTGCCTTTATGTTGAGCCTCTGAATTTATAGTAATCTAAATTGTAGTGACTCCAGAGCCAAGTGTAGGTTGCAACAAGCAGCACTCTCGATTGTACATCTATAATGCATGGCTGTATGCAACAGTTCAACTTTTAAAGATAGGATGTTTCTGCATCCCGTGTTTAGGTAATCTTACAATGGCTAAAAGGGCAGTAAAATAAAAACACCTGTGGCTGCAGGATTTCACTTATCAATGCCCATTAAACAAGCATCCAGCCTTGACTATTTTTTTCCCCGATATGTCTATCACTGTCTACGCCCTTTCTCAGTCTGTTGTTAATTTTGTGGTCTGGAAGTAGTGGGGATTTATGCTAAGCTGCCCTTTGGATGTGTTCCTCTATTGCAGCATCTTTCTTTTGCCATGTTTCTTATTTATGCAGTGTCCTCAACAGCAAATGTGGCTAAACGCATTGGAGTGTTTTGCATAAGCACCTATTACATTACACAAGGTCAGATCCTGCGTATCTTTTGTATGTATTTATTTAGTTACTTATGCTGGAAAGTGCATTGCTAAACACGTATAAGGTCCCAAAGGCCACTGCAAATCCAAACACATAGGTAACACATACAATTCTGACAACATAAAATAACAACATATCACATACATACACTCAGTAATACATAGCTATAATACAATACCATTAGCAAAGCAAATGGCTTTAACTTAAAGGCAAGACCTGTTCGCAGTAGGAAAGTTGGAGTTATTGGTTTTGTAAATGACAAAGCCCTTTATGTTTTTAAAATGAAAACAAAAATAAAAGGCATTGTTATTTGCAATTGTAATAGCTCCAACTTTCCTACTGCGAGACCTATTGGCAACGCCAGTGCTTGTTTTGTTGTTGTTACTTTCTGCCGCCGCAAGTCATTGCCTATTAACGGGGTCGAATTGGGATGACAAATTGGCCCGTGCACTCGAAAAAAAGTGGCCCACAATTGCAGTTTGCAACCATTCATGCCGAAAAAGGTGAATTCTTCTTATCCGATTCTAGTCAGATTTTTTTTAAATTGCAGTTATTTTCCACGTTTGTATTTCATTTTTTTTTCTCTCATTTCATTGCATGGAATTTGAATGAAACTCCTAACCTCAATCTGAGAAAACTGGCAGCTTGCCCCAGAGGTTTGTCTGTCTGGTCCTGGTGGCCTGCGGAGGGGGACAAAAGCCTCCTCACCACACCAACGACTTGTTAATTGCACTGCTCAAAAGACACCTCTGTCAAAGGCTCACTGACACCTTCTGGGGCCCAGGATGAAAGGAGGTGCACCACATGATGCGTGCCCTCTGGCACCCTAGTGTCATTCTGCAACTAACAATAAATGGGCCTAAGATGTGCCCTTCGCAGACTACCTCTCACCTGAAGCTGCAGCTATAAAGGGGAAATCAGCCTAGGTATATGGAGTTGCTTGATCCACAGACTAAAAGAATTGGCCCACAAGCTGGCCTCTGCCACAGGCCCCCAGATTGCCCGCTCTGCCAATCCGACCCTGCTTGTTAATAATTATTACCATACTTTAAACTTTCAGTGCAGCGGCTGTTCCTCAAGCGCCATGTTTTATGTTTTACTTTTTCTTTCTTGTGTTGTATTATTTATGCACCGCATCTTCCAGTGAAGTGCCCTCCCTAGCACTGGGGAAGCTGTGTCGAGTTCACACCCTCTTCAGCAGCCCTTTGTTTTGGCGCCTTGTCCCTGACTCACCTATCCTTCGCATGACTGGCTGCGCTCTCAAACAGAGGACGTTTCAACACACTCCTTACAGTTTTTTTTTATTTAATCTTCCAAGATAGGTATCTAACCATGTTAAAATGGTAAATTAAAACAAAATGGACACCATGGCATGGTGCATTTGCACGTATATGTACTGAAACACAAACCCCTATTTGTCCGTCACCACGCTGTGCCAGCCACCTTCCTAAATTTCGCAGGTTTCACATTCTGAGTGTATGTGTTTTTTAAAATATATATTTTTTATTGAATTCTAGGTTGTACCTGCTATACATTCCATCCTGCATTTTGCTATCCTTTTAAAATATTTTAATCATCCATTCACACCCCTTTATGTAAACATAGCCATAGCTTTACAGTACAGTTGCTATAAAAGCTTATAATATGGTGTATCGTGCACTTTTTTCTTTAAATCACTTCACTGCAAACAAAAAAAACATTTATATAAAACATTGCCATTTACTGCTATGCCAATACCAACAACGTCAACAAATGCGGGATCTACTGCATTGCAAATGCAAGTTTTGATTTTGTGGCAGTAAGACTGAGAAACTAATCTACGAGTGGTCTGTCCAAAGTAGTGCTTTAAATGAGCCGGTACTGTCCAGTACTGAGAGTACTGGGACTTTTTTATTTTTAGAGGGAGAGTACCGGCACTACTGAAGAGAGACGTAATCACTTTAATTGATGAGTACCGGCACTTCTCAGAAACCAGCAGGTACCCCGGAAGAGGTACTTGCACTTCTATTTTTCCATTTCAAACACAGGTCCAAAGTAAGGGATTATTGTTCTGGATTGAGTTGGTTTCAGTATTTGAAAATTGTAGGTCCAATGAGTGTCCCGCAATGTGGGTCAGTATGTAAATCCATAGTTTGAGCTGGAGGACTTGCATATCACTCTCCAGTCGCCTGCAACGGGGTCTTCAGGGTTTTCGTAATGCAGGTTGAAATCTCCAATCGCTATATACATACACTTCATGTTTTAGGATTAGAACATTACACACAAGATAGGTCATTTCTGCACTAAAGTTAGGAGCCTTACCCACCCTTCTCCCAATACCTGGTTAGATTGTACTCTCAGTGCTCTTTTAATAATAGTACAGAATGCAGAGGAAAGAATTGAGCTGTCCACGGCAGCCTCTGCTCTCTTCTAAACACTCAGCACAGGCACTGTTCCCTGGTCAAATCAATGGCCATCCATTCAGACTTGGTTTATTCATGCAGTTATCCTGGAGGGGCCGGCACGTGCTATGTGTACGTTTTTCGTCCTGTTGCACGTCCTGCCTGGTGACATAAACAGGAATAAACATGGTTACCTCCCCTAGACCTTCGGTTGAAAATAGGAGCCTGCTGCAAGGCCAGGTGACAGATAAGGAGTTGAAACAACCCCACCCATATGCTCTCAGCAGCCTTCTACTTACTGCTGAAGGGCCGAGGCAAGGCAGGGGAAGGGGCGGAATGTAAACACGGCTGATGGGGAGCCGCCGCTGCTTTTCTTGTTCTTTGTTATTCCCCAGGACCCCTGTGCCAGCGGTCGGAAGGACCGTGCCAGAGGTTGCAAAGGGCAAGGCAGGGGTCGAAGGTGGGAGCCCACAGTGCATGCATACGTCTAGAGTTGCAAGTTATGTGATCTCTCCGGCTTGTAAAGGAGCCCTCATTGCCGATACTGATCTGGCACCCCTGAACTTTTCCTGAATTTAATTCAACACTTCGTTAATCCCTCCCGTGATGTTAAAAGTTTAAAAATAATGCCTACCAAGGCCTACAGGGGCTCTCAGAGGTCAAGGATATCTAGCTATGGGTGAAGTGTTTGTGAGGGAAATTATAGTGTCTATTTAAATGTATTATTTGCCAAAATAATGAAAAAGATCTTAAAAACTTCAGAAAATTATTTATGGCTACAATCTAATACCCCCAAAAAGCAGAAATGCACTAGATGTGTGGTGAGCTATGCAAGCACGAGTCCTCCCCGACCCGCATGTATGCAGACTTTCACATATTGTCACACGAGACCTCTCAGTTGACTTAATCGACGTTGCTAGTTTAAATGTTGGTGTATTTTGAAGTACTAATGTCAGTCAGCAGGTGTGGTCCACGTAAAGCCTGCAGGAACGAAATGATGCTGACGTTGCACTCACTAGCCATCGAAGTCATCGTGCGCTGACATCCGGTGTGACCTTCAGTTCATCACTGGCACCACCGTTTAATTTGTTTAATCCTTGGTTCTTGCAGCTGTTGGAGTGTGCGAGCAAGCAGCAGTTTAGGGGCATTGCGTCATGGGAACTGCATCAGAGGCTGCAAGGGAGGTGTCCTGGAGCTCCTCTGCAGCAGCGTGGCTACGCCTGAGTAAATAAACAGTTCACATTTTGAACTATTATTGGATATGAGTCATGTCAACCCCTGCTGCCAATCCACAGAGCTGGTGCATACACGGAGCTCACTTACATAGTAGGAGATGCTGCAGTGTAACTAACAACCTTATGTTACATGATTTTACAAAGCTCAAGGTTCTTCTGTTCTTCGGCCTCTTGGTACTGTTAGATACTTAGACGCACAGACCATGGTGAGCACAGACCATAGTCTGTACAGTGTGTTTCTCTGGTTGGGGCTTTGTGGATTGATAAAAGCGTGGAGAGGGTCTCTGACCTTTTCCGTAACCTGAAATAGTTCGATTTGTTTTTCCTTATGGTTATTTGGTTCAGAACATGCTCTCATCTGGTGTGACTGTTCTCTGACTAGAGACTCCTGCACCGAGAACACAGTGACATTCACACACAACGTAGACCACGTACATTAGGTCAGGACATGCCATGAAACTGGGACAGAGAAATGATTAGACCTGAACAGGGTAAAGGCCTGCACAGGGACTGGTAGCACAGTGAGACCATATGGTGGGGGTGAGAACACTTACTGTAGATGCATAAGCATGATGCAAAAGAAGACATCTGTACCACCAAGAGTACACACAGGGTCAGGGGTACCTTACCCGCTGATACTAATACAGTAAGGCATGCAAGGCCTTCTTTACAAAGCCATTTGCTGCTACGTTTAGCTTGCATATGCGAATACCTTCTTTCAGTTGTGGCTACCAGCGTATGTCTATCAGAGCTCCTGTCATCAAATCTAGAACTTGCTGGAGAGATAGGTTTTTAGTCGGCCCATTTCAGTCATTGGTGCGTAGTTATGCACCTAAAATACCTTTTACTTCAAAATGTCATATGTGCTCCTAATGGTTTTCCACGTTCATGTCAATGCTGCACCAAGGGTGGTTCTGCACATCCATGTGCTGTCAACTAAATGCAGTGTTATAGGTTTACACATGATATGAACTCTTACTACTAAAGTTTCTCTCTGTACAGAGTGGTTTTCCACTTAGATTTGATACCACCACCTGCTAATGTTGCACCAAAAGTGGTTTTGCACCTAAATTGGGTTCTCCACCTTCATGTGATTTTGCTCTTAAATGTGTTATTGATTCGAAATGGGATTTAAACTCTTAATTCACTCAGTGTTTTGCATCAAGGGAGATTTTTTGCCTAAATATAATTTTGTACTGACGTGTTTTCATTCTAATGATGTGTGTCTCTAAAGGTGATACCATTATCCTGCTACTTTGCAAGAGGACTGAATTAGTACCTGAAAAGACTTTTATACCTGACGCTATTTTCTCATCTAAGCGATTTGTGCTCCTCGAGGCTTTCCACACTCCTACTGATGTGTCGGCAAGTTACACTTGAACCACATGCAAATCTCCAAACCTTTGAAATGATATTGTGAAGCTCTCATAACTTCCTTAGATATGTAGCGAGCCTCTCATAACTGCATTGTGTGGCAAATTGAACTGTTTTTGTATTCCTATGATTATGAAAGAAATGTACTGTATAGGCCTCATTCAGCTGCACACCAATAATGGCGATTGGGTGGTAACAGCTATTACTCTCCCCATTGGCATTATGATATGTGGTGTTTTGTCCAAACATTTTGGATGAGACCCACCAAAAACATTCAGGATTTGCTGTGGAACAGAAACATCGATTTCAGTATGTTACTCGCTAACGTCTTATAATCCTGATCATGTCTGCCTTCCTTCAGCTGGAGTTACCAATGCCACCAACATTGGTAAATCCTGTGGGATAGGGAACAGGCCAAATTTCACCTGGTTTATAATCGTATCCTTTGTATACTGTTGACTGCTGGCCCGTGTCACCTATTAGAAGGGAGGAGGCAGTATTCTGTTCTCTAGCAGATAGAGTATTTCCTTACTGCTGTGTTTCTTTTCTTGTTTTAGACTGACTTCCCGCTCCCAGAATTCATCATCGCTTTGGGCTTCCTCCTCGTGCTCATCATTGAGCGCATTGTCCTGGAGTGCAACAACCCTGCATCTGAAGAGACCGTCCCACTCCTTTCTTCCAACGGACAGCCCCGTCTTCCCAGACTCTCCAGTGAAATCTCTGAAACTTCCAGAGATACTCAAGACATGGAAAAAGCAGGACATCACTTCCATGTAGATTTCAACGCACACTCCTCGTTCCGCTGCCTGATCCTGGTTCTGTCACTGTCCCTGCATTCCGTGTTCGAGGGACTGGCCATTGGGCTGCAGAACACGCAGTCCAAGGTGCTAGAGATTGCCATTGCCATTCTCGTCCACAAGAGTATCATCGCCGTCAGCCTGTCCCTCCTCCTGATGCAGAGTGGATTGAAGCCCTTCTGGTTCAGACTTTCCATTAGTACCTTTGCAGTCATGTCTCCTTTGGGCATTGGGCTTGGGATTGCAGTGATGCAGGGTGAAGGTTTGTGGAGCGGCATGGTTCAGTGTGTGCTGGAGGGACTGGCAGCTGGAACCTTCATATACATCACCTTCTTGGAGATCCTACCACATGAATTGAATTCCTCCAAGTGGCGTTTGCCTAAGCTCTTCTTCATTGTAACGGGATTTTCCTTGATGACAGGCTTGAGATTTTTAGGCTGAACTTTGTGTGCCATAAGACATTGACTTTTATGAAGGCGAATAGTTTTACATGTTTTGCAGCTCCTTCGTTAGAGCAGGTAAATGAACAATAATTATACATCCAAATAGCGTGTGAACTTTTTATTGACAGAGGAAGGTGCAATATCAATTCATGACTTCAGACTGCCTGAGGAATTGCGCATGAACGAGGACTCTCACTAGGATGTGATTTCAGTGCCATTGAACATCAACACAGAAAACATGGCATCCGTTCTTGCCCGGTGTACACCTTGAGGCACTCTGGATTGTGGGTTGTTTTTTTACCCATCTAGTTCTAATATTAAGTAGTTCAGGTGATTTAACTGTAGTTGCCTTTTTAAAAATATATATGTATATGTGCATTTTATTTTGGTCTTCTTTGCTTTTGTGAGGAAAGGGTGAATTAGACGATATCCCCAGCTATACCAGAAGAGTGTGTTCTCTTGGTGAAGGAGACAACATTAATAGTACAGACCAGTATAAGATTACTCCTACTTTAAAAATCAATTTTAAACCCTTATCTACAGACAACAGTGAAGGCCCTTCGCAGAATGAATGTCGATGTGACCTTAGTACAATTTAACATACCGACCGTAAGACCACAATTACAAACTGCATAATCAACCAAGAGCTTTTGTGTTAACAAACATCAATTTAAACAGACATGAGCATTCACTGGAAAATCTAGGAACATGGTGGATCATGAGTATCCCACTGTGGAGCAAAAAACAGTTAAATCTGAAAAAAGTACACTGTTGAAAGGGGAAGCCTGATCTACAAAGCATTGTAAATGGCAGGGTTTTGTCTATGTCTAGATCAATGTTGAGGGAGAAAGAAGCTATGATCCATTCAGCTTCCCGCTTCCAGAGGTAACATTAATAATCAGGGGGAGAATGCATCTTTTGTCCTGTGAAATCAGGGTCTTTGTTAGATAGGAACCATAAAAAACCCCTCATCAAACGTACACAGGTCGGGGCGGTATATCTTGATTCTCTACCTTGGTGTAACGTTACAGCATGATCATAGGGTTCTTAGATTGTCCACATGCTGTCCTCCACCCGGAGGTAGACCAACTGATTTTCAGTAGTGTTCAGAGAGATAAGAACAGTGAAGCAAGTGCTCAGGTGCTGTAAGTAAAAATTCTCTACACCACTTTTGCGCAAAAATTTTATTCTGTAAGAAGTGATGAGAAAAATAATAACAAATTCAAAGCAATTGTAGACCCAGTTACCAGTCTACCGCACTACTAGGTCGACATGTTTCAGCCTTCTTGTAAATTCTTAAGGCTTTCTTCACGGTCGAATTTCTTAGGTGACTTATTGCAGCCCCTAATTGTAGTGGCTAACTTACCACTCACATTATGAGTTCAGATATGTAGTATCTTTCTCCTTAGTGCTTCGTTCGTCAGGATGCCGCAGAGCGGTACGGGCCTTGTCGGATACAGACAAGTCACTTGCTTGTCCTGGCTCTGCGCGGCGTACCGGGACGCTGCGCAGAGCCAGCACAAGCAAGTGACTTGTCTGTATCCGACAAGGCCCGTACAGCCCGGCGGCGTCCTGACGAACGAAGCACTAACTAAGGAGAAAGATACTACCGATCTGAACTCATAATGTGAGTGGTAAGTTAACCACTACAATTAGGGGCTGCAATAAGTCACCTAAGAAATTCGGTCCTGAAGAAAGCCTTGAGAATTTACAAGAAGGCTGAAACATGTCGACCTAGTAGTGCGATAGACTGGTAAATGGGTCTACGATCGCACCAAATTTGTTTTTATTTTTCTCACATCACTTCTTACAGAATAAAACTTTTGCGCAAAAGTGGTGTAGAGAATTTTAACTCACAGCACCTGAGCACTTGCACTTGATTCACTGTTCTTATATCTCTGGACACTACTGAAAATCAGTTGGTCTACCTCCTCGTGGAGGACTGCATGTGGGCAATTTAAGAACCCTATGATGATGCTATAACGTTACACAAAGGCGGAGAATCAAGATATACCGCCCCCGGCCAGTGTACGTTGGAGGAGAGTTTTTTTATGGTCCCAATCTAACCAAGACCCTGATTTCACAGGACAAGTGATCCATTCTCCCCCTGATTATTAGGATTTTGTCTATACCATAATTCTATCCAGACAGTAATTCTCTGTACGAAGGTGCAGGATGTAAAGTATCTTTACAGGGTGTTAACTTGGAGGAACCATAATTACGCTATACATTTTCATGCTCATGTGCCACCTGGCCGTCATTGTAGTGTGTTCCTGTGTCATAATACCAAGATGCAAAAGCTAGAATATGCAGCCTATGCAATACACCAGCTCCAGAACTGCATACCTTTTGAAGCTCCATGTTTATTTGTTGCCTGCTAGTTGTACTAAACATCATATTAGCTCTTTGATGGAATGCCTTGACTATTCAGTTTCTGCAACTAAAAAGAACGGATGGACACTGCTAACTGGGATTTAAAGGCTCTGTTTTAATGGCAAGTACAACTAACTCTTTTTCAACAGCACTAGTTTATAAATTAGGTGTATGCTACCTAGTCTTCCCCCCGCTAGAGTAAATACTAGCAAACCTTTGTCAGTTAATTCAAAATTTTAGAAACCCTGACAAGGGGTTGCAGATTGAATATGGTTTAAAAAAATTCATTTCAAGGGAATAGTCAAATGAATGTGATCTGTATTTCACGAACTCTGAACACCTTTGCATCCACTGCAGGGCAAGTTTCAAGAAAACTTCAGAATTTACATAGTTCAGGTCACGCCCACGAGGAACATGGCGGCGGGCTGAGAGCCGGTCGCGGACGCACCCGGGGATCCCCTTAGACTGTATGGAGGGAGAACGAGTCTTGCGCGAGAGGAGATTCTGAAGCATCATGCCCCCTGCTTTGAGGTGAGATGTGAGCTCTGCAGCGTGAGAAGGTCCCGCACACATCCTAAATCGGTCTTGCCTTGCTTTCCTCTTTGTTTGTTCCGAGGATATGGCTGGAAGGAGACGGCGCTAGGACCTGCACGGATCCGCGCGCGCCTGCACTTTCACTCACACTGGAAGAACGCCGGCGGTGTTTGTGGAGCAGACTTCGCTCCGTCCTGTTTAACATCAAATTAAGAGGTCCAGCGTTTAATGTATATACACAACAACCCTGCAAAACGGAGACTGGAAAGAAGCTCTATTTACTCGCGTAAGGTGTGGCGAGAAGGGGGGTCAAGTGGCAAATCACGTGTTTTCCTTTGGTAGGCAGGGGTGTATGGATCAATCGCAGACTGGGGCTCCAATTGTCAAAAACAATCCTGTACATTTGAATATAGGATCAGAGCAGGAGCCGTCTCTACTGAAACCTGCTGAGTCAACAGAAAAGCTAACAGAAACCGCTTTAATTTTTGCAGTCCAGCCTGCCACTGTAAACATAACTTCTAATACAGTAAGAAAAAGGAACACCCCTCCAATAAGAAGGAATAGGTATCAGCTGAGATCCAGGGTAGAGCTTAAAGAGAGAGGTGCCTTAGAATTTGAATAGAGGGAAAGACCTATGCCATTAACCCCTTGTAAAAGAAAAAAGAAAAAAACTACTTTAGTAAAAAAAAAATCTAAGGGAGTAACCCTTGAAAACCAGGTGGTGAAGAGTACCCCTTCTCTTAAATCCTACTTTAAAGTTCTAGATCAGGCTAGGAGTTCTATATCGCAAATGGAGGATAGCACCAGCACTATATCCCTAAAAAATCGTTTTGGGCCCTTGGAGAACTTGGGCAACATGGAAAATGGCTCCCTGGTCTCCTTGAATGATGGAGTGTCGTGTGAGGAAGAGGGGGGTGTTGAGACTTTGAAACTAGCTGGTTTAGAGCAGCAACAGGCTCAGTCGCATCTTCCTGAGTTTAAGAGTCCAGGTATACCCCCTGCACCATCTACTCCGGCTAATTTAAACAAAGCGCCCTCTGGTGACAAAGCGCAAGGAAAGCAGGACACTAGACCGAAGAGTCAGCCGGTAACAGCCGTACCCGCACAAAGTAGTTCTAAAGGGGCTGGTGAGGGAACCAGGAGTCAGGATCTTAATAAGGACATTCATTCAGACCCGGCACCAGCTCCTATTGGAACGAGGAGAGGATCTGAAGACTCTGGTGAGCAAGTGAATGATCGCCTGGGCGATCTCTTTCAATCATTGAGAAGCGATATGATGTCAAAATTCGAGATATCAGAGAATAATCAAAAAACAATACATGACAGATTTGATCTTTTGGAATCTAAGTTAGAGGAGGTTACTCTTCGTACAGGAAAGTTGGAAACGGAAGTAGTTGCTCTGAATAAAACAGTTCATGGAAACTTAAAAGATATAGATACTTTGAAGGTCCAAAATAGAGCATTGGCTATGGACATTGAGAGATTGGAGACCCAAGAAACAACCTGAGGATCCTGAAAATACCCGAGGGGGAAGAGCTGGAGGATATAAAGGGCTTTGTGTGTAAACTACTGAGAGAAGGCGTTTTAAAAGATCGCCCAGACATAGACCTGGAAGCCGAAATTCAAAGGGTGCATAGAGACCCTTATAAGAGACGCACAGATAGGAAAGCACCTAGAAAAATATTAGTAAACTTTCTAACGTATAGCATCAAGGAGCTCATTCTGGGGAGATGCCTGTCAAAAACAGATCTTCGTTATAGGTCCAGTCCCTATCTTATCAGGTCCGACATAGGTGCAAGAACTGCACAGAGACAATGGGAGCTGGGCACCAGAATGCCAGACTTGAGGTCATTGGGGGCGCACGTGCAGATGAGGTTTCCTGCCTTGCTCAGGATCATGTGGAAGAATAAGACCTATAGCTTTTCACAGCCAGAAGAGGTCGATAATCTTTTAGGCCGAATGAGAAATGATCAGGATGATTAATAATGGGCAAATCTTGTCACAACTTCAAAAAAAAAAAGTGTATATTGAAGCTCAAAAACATTAAATATCGGTACAGGGGGCATGACTTATTTAATTATTTACTTTTCACTCGCTATAACATATTTGATTTGTCTGGGGATTCACCTGGGTGCTTCGAAAGGCGAAGCCATCGTCTGGTATGTTGGGGGGGTTCCTCAGGGGGGAGGGTGTTCACTGGGTGGAGGGAGCAAAGGGGAAAAGATAAAAAAAACTCATATATAGATGAATATATCTTGCACATAGCTATGGATGGGTACGAGAGAATAGTAGACTCATGAGTAACTCATATAAGCTTAAAGTCCTGTCTTGGAATATTAATGGCCTGGGGGGAAAAACGAAACAGAATAGAATTTGTGACTTCCTAAAAAATTCAGAAGCGCATATTATAATGTTACAAGAAACCCATTTAGAGGCAGATATCTGCAGTTCTCTCTTTAAGAATTTAAGCTGGGTCCAGGAAATAATTTGTTCCAGGCAATCTGGTACCACAAGGGAAGTCTCCATCATAATCCGAGCGAATAGAGGGATAAGTCTAAAAAAATACGAGACAGATCAATCAGGAAGATGGTTGGTAGCAGTAATAAATATCCAAAATATCCCGTTCACACTGGCAGCGTACTATGGTCCGAATGATGATAACCCGGGCCCATTATCTAAGTTATAGATAGCATTATTAGGGTCAACTGGCCCAGTAATCTTGGGAGGCAACTTTAATTTGGTCTTTGACCAAAAACTAGATAGAACTTCTAAAGCTAAATATCACGCCCCCTCGAAATTACTTGCTACCCTAGACGCAATAATGAAGAACTTTAGTCTCTTAGACGTATGGAGAAAAAAATACAGGACCACACTAGGGTTTACTCATTACAGTAAAAAATACAAGAATTATTCCAGGATTGACCACTTTTTAGTCGATCAGCACTTTCTCACAGACATCAATTACCTTTCCTTTACACAGACAGGGATGTCAGATCATGCAGTACTGGAAATGGTAATTACATTGAACTTAACTCCCTTAAAAACCAGATGGACCCTAGAGAGATCACTCCTATTTGATAATCAAGTAAAAATAGAAGTTAAGGATAAAACTGTAGAATTTTTTATATTAAATGCAGGTACTTCTACCCCTCAGGTAGTATGGGAGACATATGAGGCCTTTTTGAGAGGAGTCTTAGGCTCTTTAATGACTTATAAGAGAAAGAGTATGAAAGCAAAAAGAAGGGAAGACCTGGCAGCAATAATAAGAAAGGATCTTGAGCTACAAAACGCAATCTTAATTAACTCCTGGAGAATTCATTCGATAGAGAAGGAACTTATTGAATTACAACTTCAGCTTAAAATCTCGGATGAGAAAATTCTTAAAGAAAAGTGGGAGACCAGTAGATTAAAAACATTTGAATATGGAGAAAAATGTGGAGCCCTCTTAGCTTGGAAATCTAGAGAAGAGAGAACGAGGAACAATATTAAAACCCTATCACAAAGGCAGACAGGAGACTTCATAGAGACAGATGCAGAGATTAGAGAGGAAGCGCGGTCTTTTATGAGAAGCCTCTACACGGAAGACAAAGACCCCAAAGGGGATGACTTAGTAACTTGGTTGTTATCAAAAAATTTACCTCAAATTTCTGAACCAGATAAAATATATCTGGAAAGTGAGATCACAGAAGGGGAAATACTAAACCAATTGAAGAGAATGAAACGGGGAAAAGCTGCAGGTTCAGATGGGCTGCCCGTTGAGATTTATATGGATAATAAAGATCAGTTATTACCTACACTCAGGGAACTTTTTAACCTCTTCCTAACTCATGGTTACACTGTTCCCCCTTCTTGGGCAGAAGCTATTATAACGCTCATAGTAAAACCTAATAAAGATCCAAAGAGAATAGTCGTATCGACCAATTTCACTCAAATACGGATATTAAGATTTTCTCCGGAATTCTAGCCACCAGATTATCAAAGATCATAAAATCTATAATCCACCCTGATCAAAGAGGTTTTATTCCAGGGAGACAGTTAAATGAATTAACATTTCAAGTGATAGGGGCCATTGATTATGCCATCGATAAAAACCTCCCGTTGGCCTTGGTTGCGATAGATGCTGCTAAGGCCTTCAATCAGGTCAACTGGAGGTATTTATGGGCAACAATGTTGGCATTTGGATTTCCTCTAACCTTCATTAAGACGGTTAAATCTTTATATTATAACCCAAAGGCAAAAGTTTTAGTTAACGGAATACTATCTGACTGGTTTGATATATCCCGAGGTACTAGACAGGGTTGCCCTTTATCCCCTCTTTTGTTTGATGTTTATATGGAGCCTTTTGTTTGTGGAATCAGAGATAATATAATTCAACCTTTTCAGCTTGGTAATATGTCATTAAAAACTGCTTTGTAAGCAGATGACCTTCTCTTGTATACCTCTAATCACTCAGTGGCAATACCTAGGCTATTTTCTTTATCAGAAGAATTTGGAAAATTGTCAGGCTATCAGATTAACAAGGAGAAAACGGAGATAATGGGGTGGAATAATAACATACATATACAGGGCGTAAAACATAAAATGAGATACTTGGGAATTTATTTAACCCAAGCGCTAAAAAACATAACATCATTTAGTTGGCAGACTGTGGTCAAAGATATTAATAAAACTCTAACAAGATGGGGGAACCTACCTCTAAATATTTATGGCTGTGTTAACCTTATTAAAATGACAATTCTCCCGAAACTGACCTTTCTATATAATTGGATCCCTTTATCATTTTCTTCAAAACATATCAATACTTTACAGGGTAAGATCGGATCATTCATATGGGCCTGCAAGTCATCTAGAATAGCATGGAAAAAGTTGAGAAGGGGCTTAAAAATTGGAGGTTTAGCCCTTCCAGACTTACTATCATACTGTCATGCATTTCACTTTAAAAATTTTAGGCTACCTGCGAACAAGTTAGATGCATCATCACAGGGCCGCTTGTTTCAAGCTTTATTAAATGATTTACCTTATGACCATGATTACTTTTTATTCAAGTTTGGAGACCAGAAGTTTTTTTTAAAGATTCGTCTTAAGATACTTCAGACTGCACTAAAAAATTGGGGGTTCATCCGGAAGATGTTTAATATTCCTTACTACCATACTCACACTCCAATCTGGGATTCCCCGAGTATGCCCCTATGTCTCCAAGATCAGCTTTCACAACCCTTGAAAAGACCTGGACTACGAAAGTGGGGAGATCTATGGGTAGATTCATGTCTTTTGGATTGGAATGCTTTAATACAACTCACAAATGGACACCTTATTAGGTTTAAACATTATCAATTATCAGCTTGGTGGTCAAGTCAGAATCTGCAACTGGAAAAGGACCCAGCTATTCTTGATGCCGTTTGCAGAGGGGGGAAATGGATAAAAGAAGTTTCATTCTGGTATAAGTCGATAATCAAGGATGAGGAGAACAAACTACACTCGGAGGTGATAAAATTATGGGAAAATAACATAGCCGAACCTCCGGAAGAAGTTAGTAAAATATGGTCAGACTCCTTCTTTCTTTCCCAGAGGCTAATTAAACCAGCCAATTTAAGACGTAACCATCTTTTTACTGTCTATAGAGTATATTGGACCCCGGCCAAACTGCACAAGATAACACAGAATAACTTTTACTGTCCCCGATGTAACCACAATGTAGCAGACGATATCCATATTTTTTTGAATTGCCCAGCAATTCAGGACTACTGGAGAGCGATAATTGATTTTTTGGGCGATGTATTGTCAATAACTATTACATGTTCACCCAGATTGGTTTTCTTTGGCTTATTGAAAGACTATAACTTAAATAGTTGTGATACCCAGTTTATTTTTTATGTAGTAGTCTTGGCTAGGAGACAAATATGTATGGAGTGGAAGTCAACAGTTCCCCCCAGATTTTCAGCATGTTTAAAACATATAATGGAAGTATGCAAGATGGACATGGTTGGACGTAATGAGAATACCATGAATGTCTGGTCCAAACTGGTGGTCTGGTCAAACACGTAAATGGTCCGATGATTATGCCAGAGGTTGTGTCGGCCCTGTCCTCCCCCTGGTTTAGGGCTTCCAACATGGGCCAGGGGGAGTGGGATAAGGAAAACAGCCTACCTCTGGGACATCCCTGTTTGCTATGATACTGTTACCAGGGCGGACTCGAAAACATCAGTATAAGAGGCAACAGCGAGACACATCTAGAGCATACGAATCCTGGTGGCATATATGAGGACAAAAAAAAAAAAAAAAAGAATTGACATAGTTAAGTGGCTCAATATGTCAACTTTTAGATTTGCCTAGCACAGAGATTTATTGTTTCACAATAGCCATATAATTGCTCAAATCATGCTACGTTTTCCAGCTCATTTAACTATCCATAACTGTAAGTATTTGTAGGAGGTAGCTAACAAAATGACTGGTTGAAAAATATTTGGTAACCGCAACAGTTAAGAAATGCGGCAGATATAATTTGCTAATTTTTGTTTGTTTCTCATTGATGTTCATAGTTACGTTTTTGCAAGCCAGAACATGTACTCACTAAAATGCATTTAACCTCTTGTTAGTTATTGGAAAACAATTAAGTTTACCTTTCTTTTAGAGAAGACAACCTTGAAGTTAAGTTGTTAAAGGTATGAACATTTCCCATGAATGCTATTTTTATCAAACCTATATTCAGTGTATGTGTGTGTTAATTTTTTTTTATAGTAGAGGCATCTAGAAAGACACGTGACCATGACGCCACCTTTTGTCGTTTGTCTCAGAACTGTGAATCTTCTGTGAACTTTACATTTTAGATTGTGTCCTTGGAAATCTGTTGGTTTCTTGAAGTTTAAATATTTTTTTTATTTTTTATAACTATTGCATTCATTTTACAGTAGATCATTGACCATATTTGCCTAGTAATTAGCTCAATGCCATCAAATGCTTTTTGTACATTTAATATCACCTTTATTAGGTTCTGAAGCCTTTTAATCTTGCATGAATCACATGTTATACTTTCTTTACAAAGACATGTATTAGGTTTTGCAACTTTCTTCTCGGGTAAAAAAACATTTCAGAACTAAATCACTGTCGCTGCTACGGCACAGCAGAAAATCATCTGTTGTGTACAGCAATGGTTTTTTACAGCAATCTGTGTCTAGTTATTTGTCTGATAATTTCATAGGATTGTCATCGGCTAAGGAGGGGGGGGTTTGAAAGTAAGAGTGGCCTTGTAGTCTGTTGTAATTCAGTTAATGTCCCAGCCATTTCCTCACATCACTAAAGCAACAGGTAAATAAGTGACGCAGATGCCCGTATATCTCTCCTCACGATGTGGAGCTTCCGTTGAAGATGCCAGCGGATGCTGCTTAAATGACCTGATTAGTTTGTACATACAGTGAAGAGTGAGCTGTTCCTAGTGTTGATGATGGCCTACTTGTTGGAACAAAATGTTCTTGCGTTGTAGGGCTATTCCTGGAATATGGTTCAAATTATACACTGTTCAGTAAAATTGGTTGGGGACCCATTGAGCCACTCTAGGTTTTTGTATTTTTAGGGAACTTGAGAGTTGTATTATCCTCCCATGGATGAACAATCCTCCTGGATTCACTGTCTCTGCTGTGATGTCGAGTGCATCACTTTGCTTGCCCAGAATGAAATGCACACATTCAGGTAAGGCAATATGTTCTAGCCCTTTGTTAAGGGCATCACCGCAGTGCTGCATTGCATTAAGGACAGTTCTGAACTTCTGTTGATTGGTAAGAAATGACTATTTTTGTCTCAGAATCTGATACAACGTTGGCATTTATAGTGGGTATTTTAGGGATTTCTTTTTTAAGCCCACCATTTCAGGCTTTTCGTTCTAGCTCACCATATTATTTTCTCTGTTAACACATTGATGATCCATAACTGAGTAAGCATTACCTGTGTCACCTATCTCTCAGTGCTTTTCTGTCTGCCTTTGGTTTCCTATGTTTCTTGTCATTGGTGGCTCAGGGTCTTAAGTACGGTTGCACTCCAATTGGTTATCCACTCTACTTGCTTATGACATGTGACTGTCCAAGGTTAGTATAGATGAGCAGTTAACTCCTACTCCAGCAGGAAGAATGGTTGAAATTCAGATACTATTTCATACAAGTAATGACACTTATTAAATGAACTCCATGCTCAGATGGTGCTATATGTTTTTAAGTAAAAATATTGTATATGCATATCGGAAAGTAGGGCAATACAAATTTGAAACCATGCAGGATAGCATAAAGGCACCTTATGTGGCTAAGATATACTCGCAAAATAAGTGTTTCACATATGAAGCAAGAAGCTATGATACAAAGAAAATAGACTAGATGTGCATCGGGAAACGTTTGAGTGTCCTTTTTGTAGCTTTACAAACAATGACCTATCTGTGGGTACCAAGCAGAGTATTATAGTGCATTAAACTTAAATACAATTTGCCTACTTTTTACTGCCTAGGTCTGGTTGCAATAGGTTTCATCCTTTGTGGCTGAGATTATTCAGAGTGAAGTCAAGCATGGCACTGCACTCCAAAGCAATCAATCAGAACATTTACAGAGCGCGCTACTCACCCGTTCGGGTCTCAAGGTGCTGAAGGGTGGGGGGTGGAGGGGTGCTACTGCTCGAAAAGCCAGGTCTTGAGGTGTTTCCTGAAGGTGAGATGGTCCTGGGTCATTCTTAGGTGTGCGGGGTGGGAGTTCCAAGTTTTGGCTGCCAGGTAGGAGAACGCTCTTCCTCTGGTACTGCGAATCCGTGGAACGGTGGCAAAGGCAAGGCTGGCGGAGCGGAGCTGGCGGGTTCGAGTGTAGAACGAGAGGCGGTTGTTGAGGTATTCGGGGCCCATGCCGTGGAGCGCTTTGTGTGGGTGGGTGAGGAGCCTGAATGTGATGCTCTTGTTGACTGGGAGCCAGTGCAGGTTTCTCCGGTGGGCGGATATGTGGCTGTGGCGAGGGATGTCGAGGATGAGTCTCGCGGAGGCGTTCTGTATGCGTTGTAGTCGTTTACTGAAGTTTGGCGGTGGTTCCGGCGTATAGGGCGTTTCCGTAGTCCCGTCAGCTGGTTACGAGGGCTTGGGTCACCGTCTTTCTGGTTTCGGTGGGGATCCACTGGAAGATCTTTCGGAGCATGCGCAGGGTCTTGAAACATGATGATGAGACGGCGTTGACCTGCCTGGTCATCGTGAGGGAGGAGTCCAGGATGAATCCCAGGTTGCGTGAGTGGTCCGAGGGTGTCGGCGCCGAGCCCAGAGCTGAGGCCCACCAGGATTCGTCCCAGGCGGATGGGGCTTGTCCGAGGATGAGGACCTCCGTTTTGTCTGAGTTCAGCTTCAGGCGGCTGAGCTTCATCCAGTCTGCAACATCTTTCATTCCTTCCTGTAGGTTGGTCTTGGCGGTGGCTGGGTCTTTGGTGAGGGAGAGCATCAGCTGGGTGTCGTCGGCATAGGAGATGATGTTGATGTTATGTTTGCGTGTGATGGGGGTGATGGGGCTCATGTAGATATTGAAGAGGGTCGGGCTGAGCGAGTAGCATTGGGGTATGCCGCAGATGATCTTGGTGGCTTTTGAGCGGAAGGGAGGGAGGCGGACTCTCTGTGTTCTGTCCGTGAGGAACGAGGGGATCCAGTCCAGGGCTTTTCCTTGGATCCTCGTGTTGAAGTGGCAGGTTATTAGGGTGCGGTGGCATACGGTGTTGAAGGCTGCGGAGAGGTCCAGGAGGATGAGGGCGGTCGTTTCTCCATTGTCCATCAGGGTCCTGATGTTGTCGGTGGCTGTGATGAGGGCAGTCTCTGTGCTGTGGTTGGCTCGAAACCCGGACTGGGTAGGGTTGAGCGAGTTGTTTGCCTCGAGGAAAGCAGTCATCTGTTTGTTGACGGTCTTCTCGATGACTTTGGCCGGGAAGGGAAGAAGAGAGATCCGGCGCAAGTTCTTGAGGTCTTTGGGGTTCGCTGTGGGTTTCTTTAGTAGTGCGTTGATTTCTGCGTGCTTCCAGCTCTCCGGGAAGGTGTCTGACGTGAAGGAGTTGTTAATGATGTTCAGGAGATGGGGTGCGATGATGGAGTCACCTTTGTTGAAGATATGATGGGGGCATGGGTCCGAGGGGGAGCCGGAGTGGATGGAGTTCATGAGGTTGGTGGTGTCTTCAGAGCTGATGGGGGTCCAGGCGCGGAGGGTGGTGGTGGGGGTTGTCGCTTCGGTGACTGGTGGCGGCGGAGTCTGGGGTCCGAAGCTGTCATGTATATCTGCAATCTTACGGTGGAAGAACATGGCGAGGGCGTTGCAGAGTTCTTGTGATGTCGTTGCTGGCGCTGGGGTTGGAGAGCTCTTTGACGATGTTGAAGAGTTCCTTGCTGTTGTGGGTGTTGTTGTCAAGTCGCTCTTTGAATGATGTCCTTTTGGTGGTGCGGATCTGCTGGTGGTGTTTGCGGGTGGCGATCTTGAGGGCTGTCATGTTTCCTGTAGTTAGTTTGTGGCGCCAGGGTTTTTCGAGGGTTCGACAGGATTTCTTTGATTCTTTGAGGGTGTCTGTGTACCATGAGGTTTTCATGTTGCTGGACATTGCCGGGGCGTTCTTAAGGGGTGCCAGGTCGTCGGCGCTGTTGGTGATCCACTGTGCGAGGTTGTGGGCTGCGTCATTGGTGTCAGCGGTGTGGGCTGGCGGGTTCTGGCTCCGCGATGAGAGGAGCTGGTCTGTGGTGATTTTGTACCAGCATCTGCGGGGGGGTTCTGTTGCATGCGGTGGTGGGATGAGGTCTTTTTGAAGGTGAAGTGGATGCATCTATGGTCGGTCCAGTGTAGTTTGGAGGAGTGGCTGAAGGACACGTGGTTGCTGGCAAAGAAGATGGGGTCGAGCGTGTGGCCAGCGATGTGGGTGGGTGTGTTCACCAGTTGCTTGAGACAGAGGTTGGCGAGGTTGTCGAGTAGGGTGGTGGTGGTGGTGGTGGTGGTGGTGGTGGTGTTGTCGTCGCTGTTTTTCTCCAGGTGGAAGTTCAAGTCTCTGAGGAGGATGTATTCTGGTGAGGCCAGGGCGTGCAGGCTGATGAAGATGAAGATGGCGATGGTTTCGCTGAATTGTGTGTGTGGGCCCGGGGGTCTGTAGATGAGCGTTCCTCTAAGGGTGGTCTTGGAGTCGGTGTGAATCTGGAAGTGTATGTGTTTGGCAGCGGGGAGTGTGTCTTCGGTGATGGACGTTATGTTGATGGTGTTTCTGTGGACGATGGCGATTCCTCCTCCTCCTGTTTGGTTGACGCGGTCCTCCCGGGTGATCTTGTAGCTGTCTGTGATGGCTATGGTGATGTCGGGGGCCGAGGAGGCGTTCATCCAGGTTTCCGTGAGGAAGGCGACGTCCGGTGCTGTTGTATCGAGGAGGTCCCACAGTTCGACGGCGTGCTTGTGGACGGACCGTGTGTTGAGGAGGATGCACTTGAGGAGGATGCATTTGAGATGGTTGTTGTTGTTGTGGGGTCCGGTGGGTGGGTATGCAAGATCGGAAGCAGGTGCATTTGCAGGCTTGGTAGGTGAAGTGTCCGTGGGTTCGCTTTGGGGTGGCTCGGTAGCAGGCGGGTGTTCGTCCGGTGTTCAGTGCGTTGAGGGCGGCAGAGTTGTATCTCAGTTGAGTGCTCTGGGAGCGGCGGGGACCAGGGGTCCTGGCGCTGGGCGTGGTCCAGATGCAGACGGGCTTGCCCGCTGCGCGGGTTCCATATGAAGGGCTGTGGGAGGGAGGAGCAGCTGGGAGGCGGGAGCGGGGTGGCGAATGGGAACGGCGGGGGGCGGGGCCAGGGCCACATGGAGCAGTGGTGGGAAAGACTACGGGGAAAACAACGGGGAAAACAACAAGGCAATACGCGGGAAGGGGGCACAAAAAGTAAAAGAGGGTGAGGAGAACCAGGGGGCACAAAGGGGAGAAGACACAGGGGATGTGCAGAGGAGATAAAATACGAGTACAATACAGCAGAAACGATCGCACTCACAAAGGCAGAAGTGACGGGGGCAATACCAGAGGGCAGGGGGCTCACACCATCAGGTGGCGGGGCGAGGCGGCAACAAGAGCGGGGAAGCACACAATGCAGAGAGGACCGTGTAGTGGCAAGGGGGTGACCTACCTGGTGACAGTGTCAAGGGTCGCTCCCTCTATCAGCGCGCGGGCTCCATATGAGGGGCTGTGGGAGGGAGGAGCAGCTGGGAGGCGGGAGCGGGTGGCGAATGGGAATGGTGGGGGCGGGGCCACGGGGAGCAGCGGCGGGAAAGACTACGGGGAAAACAAAATGGAAAACAAGGCAATACGCGGGTGGGGGCACAAAAAGTAAAAGAGGGTGAGGAGATCCAGGGGGCACAAAGGGGAGAAGACACAGGGGATGTGCAGAGGAGATAAATTACGAGTACAATACAGCAGAAGCGATCACACTCAAAAAGGCAGCAGTGACGGGGCAATACCAGAGGGCAGGGGACTCACACCATCAGGCAGCGGGGCGAGGCGGCAACGAGAGCAGGGAAGCACACAACGCAGAGAGGACCGTGTGGTGGCAAGGGGGCGACCTACCTGGTGACAGGGTCGAGGGTCGCTCCCTCTATCACCGCGCGGGCTCCATATGAGGGGCTATGGGAGGGAGGAGCAGCTGGGGAGCGGGGTGGCGAATGGGAACGGCGGGGGGCGGGCTGCAGGGAGCATCGGCGGGAAAGACTACGGGGAAGACAACAAGGCAATACGCGGGGAGGGGGCACAAACAGTAAAAGAGGGTGAGGAGAACCAGGGGGAACAAGGGTGAGAAGATACAGGGGATGTGCAGAGGAGATAAAATAAGAGTACAATACAGCAGAAATGATTGCACTCACAAAGGCAGCAGTGACGGGGGCAATACCAGAGGGCAGGGGACTCACACCATCAGGCGGTGGGGCGAGGCGGCAACGAGAGCGGAGAAGCACACAACGCAGAGAGGACCGTGTGGTGGCAAGGGGGCGACCTACCTGGTTACAGGGTCATGGGTTGCTCCCTCTACAATCGCGCAGGCTCCATATGAGGGGCTGTGGGAGGGAGGAGCAGCTGGGAGGCGGGAGCGGGGTGGCGAATGGAAACGGTGGGGGGCGGGGCCACATGGAGCAGTGGCGGGAAAGACTACGGAAAAACGACAGGGAAAACAACAAGGCAATGCGCGGGGAGGGGGCGCAAAAAGTAAAAGAGGGTGAGGAGAACCAGGAGGCGCAAAGGGGAGAAGACACAGGGTATGTGCAGAGGAGATAAAATACGAGTACAATACAGCAGAAACGATCGCACTCACAAAGGCAGCAGTGACTGGGGCAATACCAGAGGGCGGGGGACTCGCACCATCAGGCGGCGGGGCGAGGCGGAAACGAGAGCGGGGAGGCACACTATGCAGAGAGGACTGTGTGGTGGCAATGGGGCGACCTACCTGGTGACAGGGTCAAAAGCATGAACAGACATCCCACGTAAATCAATCAGTCAGTGTACTTTATTCGACTCACAAAAAGCCATAAAAGAAACATAAAAATTGGATTAAAGTAAAAAGATGCAATAAAGCACACAGTACATTCAATAAAAACCATTGTAAATAGGAACAATCCAAAATGGAGGCAATAAATCTAAAGTGCATTCAGACTGACAGCATGAAGGTAAGTGCACCCAACAGACTCCTTAGGCTAATGGAATGATGCATAAAAAACATTATGGCTGTCCCAAAAGGTGCGAGACTCGTAACGTGGATTCAAGTAAATGGAATAAGTATAATCCTGTCCTGGAGCACTGTGTGTTAGGACCAACATGTTCCTTAATCTAATTGATTGCTGAATAAAACTAGAAACAGAGGCACATTTTAGTTGTGTTGAATGTTCTTGTAAAAAGGTCAAATCCTTTCTATAGTGTCTAAGTGGAGAAGTGTGGCTCAATGGTTAGAGAGGCAGACCCTGATGTAGAGGTCTAGACCGAGACCAGGGTTCAATTCCCCGCCTCGGCGGGTCTTGGGCTCAAAATTCTACGGACCTGATCATTCTCGCCGCGGTGCCTATTCCAATCATGGAGTCCCACTCTGCAACTCTGGGCAATAGCTTGTTTAATCTCCACAACGGCCCCCAGAACGCTAAGGATGCCTGGCCTCCAACTTGGGGGTGCCCAGGAGTGGACACCTCACAGGGAAAGCCAGGATGGGTTCCACAGCGGTATTCGTACAAGCGCCTTGAGACCCTTGCGGGTGAGTAGTGCGCTATACAAGTATCAATTTACAAGTATCAATTTAAAGTTGTGTATGCAATAATGGAAATAAAATGCATTTTCTTGATGCCTGATAGAAATGACAGAATAGGATAAAATGTATTGGGATGTGGTCACCATAGTCCAGTGATAGGCAATCCAAAATAACTTCGCGGTTAAATGATGTTTCTTCTTTACTCCAAATGGCTAACCATAGGGAAAGGAGGGCAAAGATAAACAAGTCCTCCAAATAGGTAATACCCAGTTCAGAGTGGCAAAAAAAAAGTAGATGAAGATTTGGGCATGGACAGTAGCCTTCGTACGAAACCATTCGGTGACAATTGTAACTCTATCACATCACTATAGTTACACATTTTAACCCTGTAGCCAGCGATTGAAATACTTTTACTGTCATACATTTCTATCATCTTGATTGGTTTCAATTCCTGCTTGATAAAAAAAAATCAAAAAGCAGCATAATTTCCTCTAGAACGTGCAGACTCTATCCCAGTGACAGTGGTCCCATTGGAGAACTGAATCATAAAGAACTCCCAGGTATTGAAAGGTTTTTACTCTACGAACTGGGGTGATGTGTACAAAATGGAACTTGGTTTTAGACAAGCTGGTCCCCAAACCTTCACAAAATCTTTGGTCACACCAGTCTTTAGGTCAAGATTTCCCATTAAATAGGCAAATAACAGCCATATTCATGAACCTGAATTGCGCTCGCAAATGGCCAGATTCTGAGAATCTGGCCGTTTGCGAGTGCGGTTTTTGCATTTGGGATTCATCATCCCAAATGCAAAAATCGGTATTTGCGAACTCGCATATTTGCGAGGAATTGGATTTAAGGAATCTCTAATAGAGATTCCTTAAATGCAATTCATCACCCTATTAGAAATTGCAAATTCGCAATATTTGGTCGCAATTTACCACGAAATCTGACTTCGTGGTAAATTGCGATAAACGAGTAAAAAGCACTTTTGTGCATTTTTTACTTTTGCATGTTGCACACACACATGTCCTCTGGACATGTGTGTGCGCAACACCTGTTCAAATGTACATTTGAGGGGTGCTACAGGGGGCACCCTTCAAATCGCAATCTTATTTGCGATTAGCAAATTGCTAATCGCAATTAAGGAATTCTCCCCATTCATTCCTATGGGCCTTTTGGCCCATAGGAATGAATGGGGAGTTTTTCTTTATTTGCGATTAGCAATTTGCTAATCGCAAATAAGGAATCAGTAGGAATCGCAATAATTTTTGCAAATCCTACATGAATCCCGTTTTGCGAGTCCTTAATAGCGAATCGCTTTAATTCGCTATTAGGGCCTCGCAAAACGGGAGATTAATGAATATGGCTGCAAATCTAGAATTATTTATAGTTCATTGGCTTTAGCCATCTGGGGCCATTGTATGGAAGTGTCCTGGGGGTGCAACAGATGTGTGCGGCCGCTTTGCACGCCCCTGGTGCACTTTGGTATTACAGAATGGGCTGCATACGCTTGTGCATCCCCTTCTGTAATACCAGTAGAGCTGGCACACATACAGCAACAGCGCTATCTTCAGAGGGCATTTCCTCATTTGCTAGGGAGCGAGGCCCCATGCAAATGAGAAAATCCCTTTGCCTCTGCGCTGTATTATAGATGCCGAAGCAGAGGCAAAGAAGCTGTCAGAAGTTGTACCCCGAAATGACAACCCTTTGGAGGGAGTAAAAGGTCCCATGGACCCCCCAAACATCCCCTTGCAGGTGGGTACACTTACTCACTGCACCCACCTGCGAGGGGGATCTATAATCCCCCTTAAAAGTGCAGACGGATTGCCGCCTGCACTGTGAAACCTGAAGCGGCTTCAAAACATCCGCTCCGTTTTTCACATTAATGCGCTTCCCCTGGCAGTGCAAGTTTGCGGCTGCCCTGGGAGCAGTACATTCCAAGTAATAGAGGGCACTTTCCCTGTTTGCGCCTGGTGCATCTGTTTTAAATTGTCCCTGGCGCAAACAGGTAAACTGCGCCCTTCACATAATAGTGCCCCTACACTGCATCATCAGCATGGAGGAGTAGATGACGTGAGCCCATCTGATATTTGGCTGTCATGCCAAAGAACAATATGTACTACACATTTTAGATTGAAACATCCTGGCCCCTTGACCGTGGGAATGCCCTCAGTTCATTAATATACAGGGTAAACCGAAAGGTTGCCAGAAAACATCTCTGCTGTACTCCTTTGCCAATTGTACGTTGTAGAAGTCGCCCTGTTCATCATAATAGACACAGGCTGTTGTGTCAGTGTGTAACTGCACTAAAAAATATAAAGGGACAATTGGGGGCTCTACCGCCATATCTAGCAATTTCTGCAGAAGTTTGGATCAATTCACATAATCAAAGCACCTGCCAAATCCATGAATGACTAGTGTGAAATGAGCCAGCTTTGGCAACTGCATTTTGGAAACTAACATGTGCAAATTTCAGAACTGCTCGAAAGTGGCTAACCCTTGGTGAAAGCCAAATTGAACCTCCGATAAGATGGTATTTTCTTCGGCCAATTTTCCATCTTTGCTTGTAGAACCCTGTCTGCTACGTTCTAGATCCCAACATCGAAACTGGTTTGTCACAAGCAGGGTTCATTTTGTCTCCTTTCTTGTAAATTGGAAAATGATAGATTTGGGCCAATATCTTGATGGTTGATTTACTGCAGTTGCCCAGAAAATATTAGTTACTAACAACTTGGGCAGCCCTGAACAAGGGGCAAATAATACTGAATCAAAACGAAGGTTCAAGATATCACTACATCCAGCAAACATAGTTACAACCAACAACATTTACCATCTGAAAACATCAGTGCAAAGAAAAAAGAAGAAAGGAAAAGGGTAGAAGTCGATGTACAAATGATTATAAAAGTCTAACAAATGTATTCAGTTCAATAAATTCTAAAACATATAAGACATGGCGCTCAAAATAATACACTGGTAACAAAGAATAAATAAATAAACAATACAGTGCGTAACCAGACAGGTGGCTGACGGAAGGATATATATAAACAGGGGGAGTTCAGGACAAAACTGAACCAACACAAAGCAAAACAATGCGTTTTCTTCAATTACGGCCACATATGTGCGTCAACAACATTTCGACCATTGTGAAAATACACTGTCATCATCAGGACAAGAAAATAGTCAACTGAGCGACCAAGAAATGTGCATAAAACATCTATCTATGGAGGGAATCCAGCACAAAATGATTTTTGCAATTTAAGCAGAAAGCACCAAGAGCTTTGAAGCGGAATAGAATTAATTCAAAATTTGGTAGAGAGATTGTAGCATATAATCACCTAAGTGATTAAACATCTGCCCATGCCTTCTTGATTTAGGCAACATGTACGGTGCATAATGAGCCCGGCGTGTATTATTGAAGAACACTGAACAACAATTCTATAAACCCATGGCTAGGATTTATATATCGAGTGCATACAGTCATTGACAGATTTAGATCTTGGTTGGACTGATACGTCTGTCGCTTTTTCTCGACCTCATTGATGGCGGGATAGCCAAAAGCGGATGTCGGAGGGAGGACCACCAGTTTCTCTACCGGGCCAATCACGATGTGCCTTCCTGCTGATGCAACAGTGGCATGGAAACCTCCACCCCTGAGTTGGCAGAATGTTAGACATAAACTCACCTTTACTCGCCTTCCCACTTCTGTACTGCCATGGACCCGATCCTACACATACTGCCTCTGCTGCTGCTGGCTGATCACGATGCAAATCAAAACCATTTTCGGCGGAACCAAAGATAACCTCCCCCCATTATCTGTTCTATTTTCGCTTAACGGTTCACATTTGCACATGACTTGTTCATTATTAAATTACTCACATAAGCAATAGCATACCACTGTGCAATGCATATGTCTGTAATGTTGACGTTTAAGAAATTTACACACCTTATAAACAAGCTGTGTTCATAAATGTGATGCCAGCTGCCTTTCAAAAAAGGACACTTGCACAAAAAAAGGATGTCAAATCAAAAATTAACAATATAGGTGTGTGTAAATTAAGTTTGAAAATTGTCACTATAAAAACATATGCATCACACATCATTGGGATAAGTGCAATGTAACATCATGTAGAAATTGCACCAGACAAGCTGTAACCATCCTCTCCTACATGCCCTGCAAAAACAATGGCAGTCCAAAATTTCACTCTACATATTCATCCATGTAGCATTCCCTCATGTGTAGTGCAAGTCCTGTATTGTTTACAATTTCAATTTGCACATTTCAAAGTGCAATGCATATGTGTACATACTTATCAGTAATTAAGGTGAAACAAACACACCTGTAGTAAAATATCCTTAAATAATGTATCAACATCTATTTGCAGGTGTCCACAACTACGTTGAATTGCTGCACCTAAATTCATCCATGTGAACTAAAGTATGTATTAGTTCTGGCTGTCATGTCATGCCAAAGAACAATATGTACTACACATTTTACATTGAAACATTGCTAGGAATCAAATCATTGTAAATGAAAATTAATGCCAGAACAATCTTGGTGAACAGAAAATTTGTGATTTATTCACAATGAAATTAGTCAAGTTGTTTTAAACAAAGCAACTGCAATTCCATATGGTGTCCACAAAGTCCTGTGCACTCAGCTTGCTTCCAGTTACACTGCCTGGGGAACCTCTCCGGGAAGGAGCATCTAGTGGGAAGAGAAAGTTAGGATGTGGAAGGAATGGATTGGGGTGGATCTGGTAGGTATGCGTTTGGGAGGGGTGCCAAACCCACCCCTCTGAAATATAGGCCTCAGGGCAAGGGCAAACAGAAAACTGTCACAGGGAAAATGGGTTGCAAAATCCTTTTAAATTTGCTGTTTAATCTCCATCATAGCTGTATCATCTAGACATGCCAAAGGACAGCGAGAAATGGTTTAGGGTATGTGTCACTTTGTCACCAATGTGTACACGTTCCTGTCTGTGATTCAGAAAAACTTGTCTTCCTAACACTATTATTTGTCCAAAAAAACGGACTTGCTTACACGCACATCTTTGAGAACGAGTCACTTTTAACATGTATGAAATAGTATTTCTGTTGCTAAACACAATTTAGATGTTTTGTTTCCAAAATGTAGCTATTAATACTGATGTTGCAAGTAATTTTGGCTCATATGCTCACACTTCTTTGTGTAAAATCCCAACATGCCAAAGTGATGTTTACTACATCCACTTTATCCTAACTTCTTAGTATGCTATGTCACGTGTAATAGGGCTACCATTAAATCATCCACAATAGTGAAGGAGCACCGCACCTGACACAGTACACAATATTTGCCTGTTTGGTACAACTGTCCCTCATGACCTCATACAATGTGATGTATATGTGGAATTTAGGCAGCCATTTATCTACTCAGAACAGTTAATTGGTTGTAAACAGGAATCAGGTGGGATCCTTTCCAACAAATTAATGGACAATGCATGGCCATGGCCATGCTCACACCCAAAGTAAATGGCTTGCTATGGCAATCCCAAGGTGCTGTGCTAGGGGGAAGTGTGGTCGAGCAGCCATAGGCTAAACACAGAGGGGTGCAAGACATTTGAAAATACACACAATGGTCAATAAATGAGACACGACTCAAGAAGGAGATCCACAGCAAGTTATGAAAACAGTAAGTATACTTATACATATTTAGGCATCAGAAGAAAGTCATTCAGGCACATACATTTTTAATTATGAATTCTTTTTAGTTCTATAAGTCGACACAGGTCAATTTCTGGAGCTGCAATGTTATCATATGGGAGGAAAAGTCAACATGGCATCCATAGGTATAGTGCAGCAACTTAGGGGACCCTTCTCCAGGAGTTAAGGTGAGTGGTGGGCAAGGTTCAAGGCAGCACCAGCAGAACACCACCAGAAGTACTGGGGCGGCCAGGCCCAGAGGTGCAAAACAGTGATGGGTGCCCAATGTTAATATTTGGAGCACGGTTGCGGTACAAAGAAGCTGCACGCTTTGACTGGGGGGCCAGTCGGGCTGAACTAACAGGAGGTCTCAGACCTGATGCTTGGGGGCGTAGGGACACCTTTGGTCCTCTTCTCCACAGTCCAGGGGTTATGATTGCAGAGGTGTCTTCAGGGATTGGGTTTTCTTACCGGGAGAAGTCATAGTAGCGGGGGCCTGCGTACAGAGGCTGCAGGCGATGTTGGTGAGTCAACGAGACGTGTTACCACATTGGGCTCAGTCTCTTGAGGGCTTGGGTACCACGCTGACACTGTTCGCCCACTTCAACTCATGGGTGGAGTAATTGGTGCATTGGTGTCTTCAGGCATTGTGTTTCTGCGGTCACTGAGTCCTTCTAAGGGTCTTTGGGTATCTGTAGGATGCAGGGAAGCAGATCCGTTGCTTCTGAGGAGGTCTTGGTTCCTGAGTGAAGTGCTGGCAGGTCTCTTGGGCTTTGGGGACTCAGCAACTGCAGGACAGTAGACTTTTGATGCAATTTGCAAAGGCAGCAGCCAGGCTGACAGGGTAGGCGCAGAGTCAGTTGCTGGATCTTCTGTTCTTACGGGATGCACCTCTTGTTCTTCTTTGTCTTTCAAGTATGCAGGGTCTGTTCTTCTGGTGCCAGGGGCTCCCCTAAATACTGAATTTAGTGGGGTTAGGGGAGTGTAGGGTAGTAGCCAATAGACTACTGACCTTGGGGTCACTACACCCCCTATATGACCACTTCCTGTGGGAAGTGGGCATAATCTTGTCCCAGAATTCCTAAGTATACCGTCAAAAAGATGGCTACTTCTGAAAATTTGTGGCCACCTCAGTTTAGCCCACCTTAGCGGTCATACTAGCCTGGGGTTGGCACACCTACCTGACTAGCATTTTTCTGCCTGTCCAGGTGCCAATGGGGCTCATAAAAGGGGGTCTGCTTCCTCTCCTGTGAGGGGAGCCAGACTCACATTTTCAAAGCAGCAGCTCTTTGAAACCCCCCAACCTAGGAAAGCCAATCAGCAGGTTATCCTGTGGGAGAGATGTGACACCCTCTTACCAGACAAGCATTTTGTTCTGGGTCTCCTAAGAGCAAAGGATCTCACCCCAGGAGGTCAGAAAGGTGTCTCGCGTGGCAGGCTGGCAGAAATCAGTCAGCAAGCACACCTGAGGTGGGTAGGTTTTCAGGAGGGCACCTCTAATGTGCCCTCTCTGGTCATGTATTGGTAAATCCAACATTGGAATCAGTGTTGGTTTATCAATATGAGATTGTGGATACCAAGCATTCCTGTATTCAGGGAAGCCATCATGAGGCTGGGGAATTCTTTTACACCAGTGTCCAGCACATGTTCTAAAATGGCTTCCCTGTCCACTTGCACTGGCAGTAGTGGAACTGACTAGCACAGGGGAATATCTGCTTAAACAGGTATGCCCTCACATGTAATACCAACAAGCACCCTGCCTTAGGGCTGTAAGGCCTGCTGTAGGGGTGACTTGCAAGTAATACATGCAGTGTTAGGAGTCCTGGCACACAGGGATGTGTGTCAGTCATGTTTTAGTTTGAAAATGGTTACAATGCTGCCGCCTTCCTGAAACCACCTCCAGCTTTCAATAGTGCCAAAAAGCAAAATATTGGCGATAAATGGATTGTTTGGATAGAGACATTTGATGATTTCATTGATGCCCTTGAAGAGACTGATAACAAAAAGATTATCAAGTATCTCAAAAAAAAATTCTGGGGATGGTGTAAAACACATCATAAAGAAAATCCTGCAAACTGACAAAGAAGCTATATACTGTCAGATTAAAGAAGCTTTGAATCTCAATTTTAATCCGATGCCCAATATTGATTACGAAATATAAATTTTCAGTCCAGAATAACAGAAAGTTGGTGAAACTATTTATGAATTTGTGTAGGGACTCAACACACTCATCAAGCACTAAGTTCAAATAATTTAATGATGAAGACGTTATATATCTTAGAGCTATTGATGGATGCTTGTCAGATTCATTTAGACGAGGAATGCTGAGAGAAACTGTTAGTCTAGACAAGGGCTAATAGCCAGCAGAGCTGATAAGCTGCTGACATGGAGGCTGGAGTTGCCCAGAATGAATCAGTCATAAGTGTGAAATGTAAGCCAAAGCAAAATACTGAAGGACACAAAGTGATGTTCACACATAAAAAGTTGTGTTTTAGATGTGGATTTTCGTTTCTACACGAAGATAAATGTCTCACCATTGGGCAGATATATAAAGACTGTATGAAGGAGAACCATTCTGTGATGGTTTGCAAAGCAAAGGAAAAAGCTAGAGAGTCACGGAGCGAACACAAAATGCACACCAGAACTATCCAGAAGAAATATTCAACACACACCCACAAGGCCAAGCACCAACATCACTTAAGACAAATTGACAGTGAACAAAGTTGGTTGCCATCTAAATCATCGTCAAACAGTTCTTCTGCATCCAGGAGCGGCCGCTTCAGTAGGGCAGTGGGGCCAGGTGAGGGGGTATTTCAAGATAGGACCACAAGGGAAAATTAATTATTTATTTGATTTTACCTCGAGGTTGTCTTTTGAAATCCCCCCCTCATCTGGCCCCACTGCCCCACTGTTCTTACCTGCCGCGGCTGTCTGTATCAGTATCAAGTGAAGACGTGGTTGTGCCATGTCACTGTTCCCCTCTGTAAAGCATGCACATGTTGGACTGGCGCATGTGAAGAAAAGTTTCAGTCAAAGAAAAGTAGACCTGCCAAAGCACCAAAGTCATTCAAATGTTGTCTGAAGATTACCCTGAAAGTAAATGGTTGTTAGATACCTTTCATCATCAACAGTGGTGCTTCGACAAATATTATGGCTGAGGAGAAATAAATTGAATCGTCTCCATTACCGAAACCTATGCCATCGAAAACCAAAGTGTATACATGGGCTGCATCAACGCCTTTAAATAGTCAAGGTTTATTTGTAGTGACGATAAAACACAAGAAAACGAAGCTGCAAGCACTAATCCATGTGCTTCAAGGTACAGAGTCAAGTGCTTGTCTACTCAGCTTCAAGACATCTCCTGATAGTGAACGGATTTCCGTAAACTACAACACACATGCTCACGAAGAAATAGTAAGCCGATTCCCTTTATTGTTTCCTGGTTTAGGATTGCTTAAGACTATGATAGTAAAGTTGCATATTAATCCCCTCCGTGCTGCCGTTGGCCGACGCAGCCCCGCCCACCCTTTAGAATGCTCGCACTGCGGCGGAAAAACCGCTGCGGTTAAGGCGTTAATGAGGACATCAGTCCTGTTGCTCAAAAACATATACAAATTGCTTTTCATTTACAAGACTCTGTTGAAATAGAGCTTGAATCGTTACTCAAGCATGATATCATTGAAAGTTCTACTGGTCCAACGCCATGTATTTCTCCCATAGTGGTAGTGCCCAAAAAGGACAGTGAAGGAGCTGTATGTATACCTGTTGACATGCGTCAGTCAAACAAAGCAATTGAATGAGAACGAAATCCAGATACACATATTGCTGACATGATAATGCACCTAAATAATGCTAAAGTCTTCTCTCACCTTGATTTGAATGATGGTTATCAGCAGTTGGAACTCAAAAAAAGTTGCAGGTATATTACAACTTTTTCTACATACGTGAGTCTGTTTTGATACAAATGACTGTTTTGGTATGTCATCAGCTGCAGCAGAACTTTTTTCAAGACATCATTCGAAGTATCACACAATCTGCCATGAATGCATTCAATTGTAGCAATGGGTTTTTGGAGCTACACAAATAGATCACAATAAAGCGTTCACACAAATATGTTATTTACTTATGGATACAGGTTTGATTTTGAATACAGATTAATGTGAGTTCCAGAGGACAAAGCTAAAATTCTTTGCCCATATATTTTCTGGGGGGATATGACACCTGGAATTACAAAAGTGCAAGCGCAGTTAAATGCTAATCCCCTACAAGATGTTTTGACTGTGTGTTCCTTGGCATAGCCATCTATTGTAATGTTATGTTAATTAAATTTATATAAGCGCACGATTACCCTCAGGTGTCTTGGTGCTGAGTTCTGCTTAATCGATAGTCGAAGGGGGGTTCAATGACTAAAAAGCCAGGTTTTCAGACCCTTTCTGAAGGAGAGAAGGTCTCCAGCATTTCTCAGAACAAACAGAAACTCGTTCCAGGCCTTGGACGCACAGGTAACAAAGCTCCTACCTCCCCAGCTGGCTTTCCTAACAATGGGGATATGGACAATTTTAGCTCCTTTGGACCGCAGGGTCCTGATCGGGGCATACCATTTGAATTTTTGCCTTAAATGGGTAGGGCCAATCCCGTTGAGAGCCTTGAATACTACTCATAAGGTCTTAAAACGAACCCTTTGCCTCACCGGGAACCAATGTAACAGAGTTAACTCCCTTTTTATCGAAGCAAATTTCTGTATACCCATCAGAAGCCTAGCAGCTGCATTCTGAGCTATCTGAAGCCTATTAAGATGTTGATTTTGGGCATTCAGATAGATGCCATTACAGTAGTCTAAACGTGACATAACAAGGACTGTGACTACTGTCCTAAGGTAGGTTTGAGAGAGAAAGGATTTAATTTTCCCCAGAATTCGCAAGATCAAGAAGCAAGAGGAAACTACTGAGCTTATGTGGTCATTAAAAGTCAATCTGTTGTCCACAATGACCCCTAAATTTTTTACTTTCAGGGATGGAATAGGCTGATTTCCCAACTCTGAGGGCCACCAATCCGGGGTCCAGATATGCAGGTTATTACCAAATACCATCACCTCAGTCTTAGTAGAGTTCAGCTTTAAACAATTCAAAGCCATCCAACCCACTATGGCTTGTATACAGTCATGAAAGCAAGCTCCAGCCTCCTTTTCATGACGGTTTTTAATGGATAAAACGATCTGAGTATCGTCAGCTTAAGAGGTTAACTGAAAACCAAAGGATCTGATCGGTGCAGCCAACGGTATCACATAAATATTAAAGAGGTTGGGGCTCAGCGAGAACCCTTGAGGGACCCCACACAGGGGACTAAATGGCCTAGAGTTATGATTATCCAGGTCTACAGTTTAGGTTCTATCGGCTAGGAAGGATTGAAGAAGTTTCCAAGCCACACCTCAAACTCCAGCCCCAGACAACCGATCCATCAACACCCTGAAGTTTTTTACAAGCCAGCTTCTGCAGCTTGAGCTTATCAGAGTACCACGGAGCCGAAGGATGAACTCGTTCAGGGATCCATTTAGTTATCGGAGCCAACTTCTTACATGCTGAATCTATCCAATCAGTATAGACCTTGGTGGCTTTATCAATCTCTTAAGATGGAAAGAGGTAAGGTACTCATCAAGGCCTCCTCTAGTTGTGTACCCTCTAAGTTTTTCCCTGCCCTTTTTTCCTGTGTCTTCGGCTTGACCCTATTTAAAATAGGATCTAAAGACTCCCTCATCTCAAAGATTATGGTGCTGTGGTCACACCAGGCCAAAGGGAGTACCTCAGAGCAGGATATGTGAGGATTGTTAGAGAATATCCCATCTAAGGTGTGTCCTTTAAGATGTGTGGGACTCACCACAAGCTGCTTAAGCTCGCCGGTTTCCATTACTCTATTCAGGCAGATGGTATCTGAGTCATTAAGATCCTCAAGATAGAAATTGAAGTCGGCAAGTACCGTAAAAAAGTTTAAGCTCAAACCATCTTCATGCAGGATGCCAATCAATTCCAAAACCCCAGTCTAGGGCCAGGCGGACGATAAAGAAGCACCCCCTTAAAGGTAGCAAAACCCTGAGCATTGATATTGAAGAAAAGTGCTTCACAGGAAGTTTTGGATGCAGGATGGAAAACTGCATTCAAAGTGTCATGATAAATGACCACTAAACCCCCACCTTTCCTTGGGGGTCTATCTAAGGAGTAACAGGAAAAACCTGGAGGTGTGGCTTTCACCAGGTCAGGCCCGAGGCTT
Source organism: Lissotriton vulgaris (assembly GCF_964263255.1). NCBI lineage: Eukaryota > Metazoa > Chordata > Amphibia > Caudata > Salamandridae > Lissotriton > Lissotriton vulgaris. The sequence goes on along the minus strand of NC_141687.1, from coordinate 1,981,519,391 downwards.
GATTTGTCCAGGCTTGCATAATAAAGGCAACTTTAATATTGTGTTCTTCTAGGAAGAGTGCGCATTCTAAGCTATGCTTAACTAAGGACCTGGAATTCAAGAGAACACATTTAGTAGATCTATATCATTCAAAGAATTAGAAGTGTGCAAAATGTGAGGACCACAAACTGGTAAATCGAGAAAGCTAGGCAGCTGTAAGCCACAGAAGTCACATACCCCAGCAGGTCGAATGCCTCCTTGTTCTACTATAAGCCTGGGACATCTCCATGTACTACCTCCTGGCATAAGCCCCAATAACTCTTGTTTAGTGTACCTCCTTATATCTGGGGACCTACAAACAGGGGGGCTCGCCCTAAGCCCGGTCTGAGCGCGGACGGGCGCAGACAGGCTTGTCTTAGGCGCCCCAGCGGTGTGTCCGCGTCAGCATGCCTCTTTTATAGGCAGCGTAAGACTTCTAGACCGCGAAACACCGCCTCCCCAATATGGCCCCAAAGAAGAAGAGTAAAGTGCAATGTGCAATGATAGCCCCATGCAACCTGGACAAGGAATACAATTTGGTGGCAGCAGTTAGAAGATTAAAGTAAGTTTTAAAAAATACAGCAGGGATTAAAATGCCAAAGCGCTAACGTTCAAAATAACCAGTCGGGCATTGAACGCAGCTCCAACACCGGTTAAGCTTCCCAAAGCATCCGCGTCAGCATGCCTCTTTTATAGGCAGTGTAAGACGTCTGGACCGAGAACTACCGCCTCGCCAATATGGCCCCCAAAGAAGAAGAGTAAGGTGCAATGTGCCAATGATAGCCCGACGCAACCTGGACTAGGAATGCAATTTGGAGGCAGCAGTTAGAAGATTAAAAGTATGTTTTAAAAAATACAGCAGGGATTAAAATGCCAAAGCGCTAACTTTCAAAATAACCGGTCGGGCATTGAAAGTTATGTTATGTTAATATAATTTATACCGCGCGCAGCTGCCCCAGCGAAGGGGCGTCCCGGGGCTAAGACCACCAACAGGCCAGCTACCAGATGGAATGAAAGGTAGCAGTGGCAGGTACAGAGCAGAGATTTATAGAGCAAAGATTAGCTCCTAGGTGGAAAAAGGTGCGTCTTGAGCGCCCTTCTGAACAGAAGGAGGTCGTCGATAGCGCGGATATGAACTGGTAGAGAGTTCCAGAGCTTCGCCGCCAAGTAGCGGAAGGAGCGCCCTCCAGCTCTACAGCGTTTGAAGCGTGGGACCGCGACCAGACCTTGACCTTTGGACCTCAGAGAGCGTGAGGGGACATAAGGGGTCAGTAGATTCTCCAGGATTTTGGGAGTGAACTGTTTAAGGATTTTAAAGGATAGGCACAATGTCTTGAACTGTATCCTTTGGGCAATTGGGAGCCAGTGCAGCTTCCGTATAGTTTCCTTCACTGAGCAAAACCTAGGTAGACCCACCAAGGCTCTGGCTGCAGCATTCTGTATGCGCTGCATCCGGGGGATTTCCACCTGATTTGCCCCCAGCAGGAGGGAGCTGACGTAATCCAGCTGGGACACAATAGTAGCCTGAATTATGAGTTGCCTGGTAGGTGCATCGAAGAATTTCAAAATTGGTCTGATGGCACGTAGAATGCCAAAACACGTAGCTGCCACTTTTTTAGTGTGGCTAGAGAAGCTGAGGGCGGGATCTAGCCATACCCCTAGATTTTTTACCTCTGTCACCGGTATGGGTGTCTTACCCAGGACAGAAGGCCACCACTGATCGCCCCACAGATCGTCGTTCTTACCGACGATCAGGACCTCCGTTTTACTGGCGTTCAGCTGGAGACAGTTAGCTGTCATCCAGCCTGCCACTGCAGCCAACCCCTCCCTGAACCTGGAGGCCTCGTAGTCTGAGTTCCTGGAGAGTGCCACCACCAGCTGCGTATCGTCGGCATGTGATATCATAGCCATGCCCCACTGCTTGGCGACAGCAGCTAGCGGCTGCACGTACAGATTGAATAGCGTGGGGCTCAATGAGGACTCCTGATTTACTCCCTATTCGATTGAATGGACTTGGGATTGGAACGGAAGGGTGGCTACCCGGAACAATCTACCAGAGAGGGACGACCTAAACCATTCAAGGGCCAGGCCGGTAATCCCTGCCTCTTCCAAGCGACGAAGCAGTACCGTGTGCGAGACCGTATCAAATGCGGCACTGAGATCGAGGAGAACCAGTGCCACCGTTTGACCGGAGTCAAGCACGGAACGCAGATGTTCTGCCATCACAAGGAGGGCAGTCTCTGTACTATGGCCTGCCCGGAACCCATTCTGGGAGATAGCCAGGATGTTGTTAGTTTGGAGGTATTTGGTAAGTATGTTATTGGCATGTGCTTCGGCCACTTTAGCCGCCCAAGGGAGATTGGGCGGTAATTCTCAGGCTTGCCTGGATCCAACGTGGGTTTCTTAAGGATCGGGGTGATGGAAGCTTGCTTCCATTTAGTGGGCAATGTACCTGAGGCACATGAGGCATTGATAAGCTGCCGCAGAGGAGGCAGGCACAGTGCGGCGGAGTCTCTAAACTGTGCAGGCCTGAGCGGATCGGCGGGGGAGCCGTATTTAACCTTGGCCGCTAGTTTGTCAAATTTGACCTGCGACACCTCGGGGAGAATGGTGAGGCCAGGGTTGTTACAGGGGCTGGGCATCGGCCATGCATTTGAGGGACCAGTGCTCGGGAATGAACAGTAGATGTTGCGAACTTTTTCCAAGAAAAAGATAGCGAGGTCTTCGCAATGCGACTCTGACGAGACCTTTGACACTGGGACTCTTTTGGCGGTGAGATCTTTAGGAATTTTAAAAACCAACTTGGTCGGATTGGAGCTGCGTTTGATCGCACTGGAGTAGTATGCCGCACGTGCCCTGCAGATGGCTCTTTGGTAAGTTTTTACTTTAGCTAGGTATAGTATTTTCTTCTCAGGGTCATAGTTTTTCCGCCAGTCTCTTTCCGTCTTTTTACAGGATTTTTTCAGAAACAACAAGGCATCGTCATACCATGGACTAGGTTCTAAGGTGCGGCATTTGCTCCGGGTGACTGGAATCAAGGAGTCAAGGGCCCGAGTGATCCAGTCTCAGAAGAGGTCATAGTCAGACTCTACTTCGTTGAATGGGCCAAGAGGGTGTTCCCTGAGAAGGCAGTGGAAGTCCACCAATTTCAGCTTATTCCAGGGGCGTTTGAGAGTGACTCTGTCTATATTTTTAAATGGAGGATCCGAGACTGGGAGGGATAACTGCACAAGTGAATGATCAGACCATACCACCGGGGTTGGCAGCTGGACATTCGCCATTGCTAAGTTGGTAAATATAGGATCCAGAATGTGCCCACCTACATGAGTAGGGTTAGTGACCACCTGATGGAGCTGGAATGCCGCAAGGTTGGTGAGCAAGCCGCCGATGGTGGGAGTCTGGGCTAGATCAAAATGCAGGTTAAGGTCACCAAAGATATTAAAGTTAGCCGCTCCCAATGCAAGAGAACTGACGGTCTCCGGAAGGGCTTTCCTAAATGTGGCATCATTCCCTGGGGGCCTATAGATCAGGAGGCCAGAGAGGGTGAAATGATGGTTGATCGAGATGCGAAAGTGCGCACTTTCACAACCTTCTATCACTATATTCTTCCACGTACACGGATAGCAGGATTTAACGACTACCGCTATCCCTCCTCCCCTGGTGTTTCGATTACTCGTGTAGATGGAGTACTCTGGTGGGAGAGCTAAGTTAAGCTCCGCCGTCGCCTCATCATGAAGCCAGGTTTCTGTCATGAAAAAAATATCATGTGTTTCATCTAGGATAAGGCCATGAACCTCGGCATGATGTTTGACGAGTGATCTGACGTTAAGTTGTTGGATCTTAAGATACTGTATGGCCGGGGGCTCAAGAAGAGCATTGATAGGGGAGGATTGGCCAAGTGAGAAATCCCCGCAAGGGCATTTGGACTGGCTGCACAACGGATGGAGGGAGGGGGGGGGGCTGTCACACTGATGGACTTGCTGGCGCACATTCAGCAGGGCATCTCTAGTATAGATGTGTCCATACAGGTTGGTGGGAGCAGCGTTTCTGGTGAGAGGCTATGGAGTGGCGCGGATGGGCGCAGACAGGCTTACCTTTGGCGCACCTTCGGCGCGCCATCGGCGCCTCCGCTGCGCCTCGTGGCAAGCTCCATTTTAAGTAGCCCTGTCTGCTCCGCCAGCTAGAGCACCAACCTAGTTTCCGGTGTAACCGGAAGTTTGTTTCCTGCCCGGAGCTGCCCCTAATCGCAATCCGTCAGATCTGTCTCTCTCCACGCAACGAGCAAGCCCGCGTTGGAACGAAGAGGAGATCTTGGAAGGCGGCGTGGGGTAGGTGTCGTAAAGAGGTATTAGATAAATGGTGAAGGAGTAAGTGCAAATAAATCTGCACAAAATTCTTTCAGGTAGCGTTGCAATAAAATAGTAAGTGCAAGTAAGTCTGCACGAAGTGCGTTAAAAAATGGATTCAAGTGGTGTAGAAACTAACCAAATGCTTCAAATTAATCAGTCCTAAATACCTGACACTCGGAACGTCCACTGCGCCCCTGCCAAACTCCAGTTTAAGTAGCCCCGTCTGCTCGGCCAGCTAGAGCGCCAACCTAGTTTCCGGTGAAACCAGAAGTGTGTTTTCTGCCTGGAGCTGCCCCTAATTGTAATCCGTCAGATCTGTCTCTCTCCACGTAACGAGCAAGCCCGCGTTGGAACGAAGAGGAGATCTTGGAAGGCGGCGTGGGGTAGGTGTCTTAAAGAGGTATTAGATAAGTGGTGAAGGAGTAAGTGCAAGTAAATCTGCACAAAATGCTTTCAGGTAGCGTTGCAATAAAATAGTAAGTGCAAGTAAGTCTGCACGAAGTGCGTTAAAAAAATGGAATGCAGCTCCGACACCGGTTAAACTTCCCAGATTGTTCCAGATATATACAAGAATTTACCACTGTAAGTGCTAAATTGAGAGATTTGATGATAAAGAATGTTTAATTTCATTAGTCACATGAATGTGAGAAAAGTTTTAAGGAAATCAAACAAGACATTGAGAATGCTACAGCAATGGGATATTTCAATCCGACGCTTCAAACAGAGGTTGTTGTCGACACTAGCCCAGTCGGGTTAGGCGCTATCTTTGCATAGCACAGTGGACCGAATGCTCAAAGGCATATTGTGTCATATGCAAGTAGGACTTTGTCCCAAACAGAATGTGCTTATTCACAACCCAAAAAAGAAAGCTTAACCATGATATTGGTTTGTGAACATTTCCATGTATACCCGTACGGAAAGCCTTTTACACTGGTAACTGCTAATCAAGCTTTGCTAACTATACTTAGCAATACAAAGGCCAAGATGCCTCCTCACATTGAGTGATGGGGACTACAGTTATAACATTATGAATTGTCCAGGGAAGGATCAGAACCCTGCTGACTACTTTTCCAAATTGTCTATACAAGGGCATGGTACTGCAACCAAGACGACTGAAGCCTATATCAATTTCATTGTAAAATAAAACACGCCAGCTGCCATTTCGTTAGCCCAGATTATCACTGCCATGAACCATGATAGTGGCATGCTAAAGTTGGGAGATATAATTACCAATCAGTCATGGAACCAGCACCCTTAACCTCTCACCAGTGATGGGGAATATCAAAAATACAAAAAAGTCAAAGATGAACTGTCATTAACTCAGGAAAGAGTTATACTGCAAGGTTTGAAAATCCTGATTCCAAAGAGTCTGCGACAGAAAATTATTGAAGTGGTCCATGAAGGACATTGCGGAATCATTGCCACAAAACGAGCTTTCTATCTTGATGAGTGGGTTGAAAAAGAATTAAAGGTCTGTCATACATGCAGTTGCCTTTCTACAAAAGTTACTCAACACACCTTAAAAATGTCAGAACTCCTGAAGCATGCCTGGGAGAGAGTAGCCATTGACGTTTTTGGTCCACATGACAATGAACATCATCTTATGGTGATTGGTGATGAATACTCACTACTTCCATTAATTGAGTATCCCTCATCTACCACTCAAGACCGAGTCATTGAGAGATGGCATCTTTGTGATAGGAGGTGTTCCACCCATATTGAATTCTGGCAATGAACCGCCTTTAAACAGTTGAGAGTTCAAAGATTTCTTAAGTCATTTGAATTTAAAGCTTCAGAAGAGCGCACCTTTTTAGCTGAAGGCCAACTGACTTGTTGAGCTCTTTATGAGTACCCTGGAAAAAGCAGTGCAGCATGATACTCTTGAGAAGTTTGATTTAAAAACTGTGTTAAACTCTATTGTAAGAGCTTATCGTTCAGCACCTCACGCGACCACAGGTGAAAGTCCTGCAACATTGATGTTAAGGAGAACAATGACAACCAAGATACCTCAGTGGACCAATCAGAGAGAGAAAAACAAGAACGGAACACATGAGAAGGACTTTGTTCATAAACAAAAGATGAAACGTACTCTGACAAAAGACGACATGTGATGAACATTGTCTTTAAGAAAGGAAATCGACTGCTCATACGTCAGGCGTGGAAAAGAAAATCTGATGCTCCATTTGTTGTCAAATCTTTAAAAGAGGTGTCTACCAAGGGATACATGGTGGCTGCCCAGCATCCTGGGTAGTCTTTTACCAGAGACTCTTCTCACTTCTGGCATTTAACTAATTGTTCATCAGATCTACATGTTGAAGCACCAGTGACTGCTGTTGCCTTTTTTGTGAAAATTTCATGTAGATTCAACACAGACGATGCCAAAGTTAGTACCAGAACAAAAAACACTTTGTCTATGGGAAAAGTTGGTCCTAGCTATAACTATAGGGAAACATCCTTTTCCACGCTACCATTACAACGCGTAATGGTTACATTGTGGTTTTAACAACGCAAGTCATTACGTCGACTTGCTCTGGAGGGTGCTCTAGACTAAGGATTAGTGTGAATTACTATTCCAGCACCTTCCCTACTGTACGTAGACTGGAGTTGGAATAGTAATTTACACTGTTCCTAAGTCCAGCGCCCTCCAACGTAAGTGGATGTAGCGACTTGCTTTATCAAAACTGCGATGTAAAATATCGCGTTATGTTGGTATGCGTGGTATCATCTACTGCCGGGAGGGAGGCAGGGAGAGGGAGACGAGGGAGGGAAAGGAAGAAAGAGAGAGAGAGTGATTATGCAGATGATCGGAGGCCGTGATTCATGAGAGAGCAACCTTTGTTAGTTATGATGCCTCCTCCTTCCCTAAAAATGATAATAAATTGCCTTTTTACAAGTAAATTTGTTTTAGCAAAAGTTATTTAACTAAAACCAGGATGCAAGATGTTACATTTCTCCATCAAGGTAAAATCACAATAAAGAGATAACCTGACTATCTGGAGAGTTGTGACCCTGTGTAAAGTAATGTTACATGCAATCCGTTTTTCTCATGTCACTTTCGCTGTACTTTAGTAGCAAACTCGAATTGAACCTTCGCACTGTAGTAATAAATATGTGATTGTATGGATATTGGTGCAGTTACTCTAAATACTGTATTTGGCTACATTTATTAACTGCCATGGTGTGTGTGCAAATATTTTTAATTGAGTTGGAGTGGGGTATCTTGTCACAAAATTATTTTGGAAAAAAAATCCTCTACATGATATTGACACTTTGCATATGAATATTTTCTACAGAGAAAGGGATTTCACAGGCGGGTCTGAAAGGGTACTAACGGTAATTCATACACGGCTTGTGACCAGGATATTGTCAGTACAAACCAAAGCTGTCAATAGAAAATCGTCACTACGGGCTATTAGGAAATTGAACCCAGGGAAAAAAGGAGCAAAAAAACAAGAAGCGATCCCCAAGGACTCCAACAGAGGTAGAAAGAGGACAATCTCAGTACCTAAACAGAATGAAACACAAATACAAAATATTCAATAAACTGCTCAAGAGACAAACAATAATCAACTAGCAGAAAAGAAAAATAGATCAAACACGAGAGGACACAAGTGGATGAAATGCAAACGGTGTTCATCACTTCAAAGCGGAGCTACCAGAAGCGCTATGCTGCACTTGTGCAACAGTGTTTGGAGCCTGTAATAGAAAATTTAATTGCACCTGCCTAGGAATCCCGAAAGTGTTTGCAGCCTGTAATGGTTGCCTTGGGAAAGAAAGCATTGAAATGGTAACATCGAAACCCCTTTATTATGGGCTGGATGCCTGTATGATATTTGCCCGCTAGATGGTGCTGTGCGCTTGGTTGAAAACAAGCAGTCAGCTTTTAGATTCTGCAAAACCACATATCTGTCTTCATGAATGACTTGCTCACACATGACACTTTTTTTTTCTAATTTAGTGCAACCTCGACCCGAAGGTATTGGAGCGCTTTACATGAGCACCAGTTACATTACAGACTGACACATTTACTTTTGGTAGACACAGGAAGATTTGGGGCCAGATGTAGGTGGCCAAATACCGGTCGGTAACGGACGATTTCGGGCGTTACCCACCGGTATTGGATTTTCAGATGTAGGGGGCCTTAAAATTACTAGTTCTGTAAATTTACCGAATCGGTAAATTTACTGAATCTGTAAATTACTGAATCTGTAAATTTACCGAATCGGTAATTTGTGATGTAGGTGGAACTGAAAACAGTGCCACAGACCCTTTAGAATTCGTTATTTACCATCAAATAGTATTTGATGGTAAATAAAGAATTCCTGTGTACATGCACCTTTAGGGCATGTATTTGTGTCACATGGCACACAAGCCTGAATCAGGGGTGCAACAGGGTGTCAAAGTGACACCCTGTCCCCCATGTCAATTCGGCATTTTTATCGAATCGGTATTTACCGATTCGGTAATTGCCATTGGTTTCTATGGGCCTCAAGGCCCATAGGAATCAATGGCAATTACCGTATCGGTAAATACCGAATGTTACAGATTCGGTAAATAATTCAGTAAAAATACTTACATAGCATTTACCGATTTGTAAATACCAAATCGGTAAAATTCGGTATTTACGAATCGGTAAATGCCTGGAATCACAGGATGTTGAGCCGAAGCCGCATCTCCAAACTTGTTCCCCTATTCCAAAGCCAGCTGCGCTAGTCGTTACACCACACCCACTTACCGAAACACCTGATCACCACCACAGCACCCAAAAGCCCCCCTAGCCCCCACAACGAAGAGAACATTGAGTTTGGTGGCCCAAAAGAGAAGTGCCACGCGGGGCACAAGCGGAACACCACGTGGCTGCCGGGGTTGTCGAGCCCCCAAGGATGCCTGGGGTAATCAGAGGCGTTTGAAGGCATGAGCCAAGTGGGCAATTGCCCAAGGTCCCAACATTTCAAAGCCCCACCTTATAAATGTTCAGAGTAGTGGACTACTGTGCATACTTTTTTATTTTAAATATTGTGCTTTAGTTTACCAAACGTGCATCAAGTTGGTGTGTCATTATTACCAGGATGAGAGTAACTGGCTGGTTAGACACAGAACTCCACACAAAATATTAGATTAAAAATATAAAGAGAAACATCTGAAAGTTTAACTTATAATTTAATATTATTTTGCTTCAAGACAGATTGCATTATCTAAAATGAATAATAAGTTCAAAGTGATTCCAAACAGGGGGCCCCGCAATATGGTAGGTGACTGAGTCTTTAAGACAATGGTGCTGTGACACATCCTTCAATTCGCGCCCCTGTTCTCCGTGCACTCAACTCTCCACTGTGACCAGTGGCGGTGCGTCCATTAGGGGCGTTGGGGCGTTGCCCCCCCGCCCGCACCAGCAGCTCCCTCGGCGTACTGCTCTGAACTTAAGTAAACTCTCAGTTTACTTAAGTTCAAAACGCCGAGGGACAATGCCTGTCAGTCAGCATGAATCAGGACCGCCCACCCCCTTCAGAGTCTGAAGGGGGTGGGCGGTCCTGATTCATGCTGACTGACAGGCATAAGGCATTGTCTGGGGCACGCAGCAGCACACAGGTGCGCATCAGTGGGGACGGAGGCACATTTTTCAGCCTTGCCCACGCATGCGCACTTGTGCCTGCTCGCATGCCCATTAGAAGAGCGAAACCTCGCTCTCCTAATGGGCAGCCGGGCAGAAAGCAACCATGCCCTGTGTCAATCCTGGTGCTGCTCCGGCACCAGGATTGGCTGAGGACGGAGGGCGGGGTAACTGTTTCCGCTTCAGTGAAGGCGCCAAGCCCAAGGTCGAAGGTCCCAGGATGCGGCGCTGACGGACGGTGGTCTGAACAGTATGAGAAAACGTAAGTTTTTATATTTTAGTTAACACATTCAGTTGTTAATGTTTCGAACATGGCAGTGGCAGCACAGCGGCTCTTCTAGCCTTTGAATATTCTGGGTCCGGCGACGGTCGATATTCTTTCCCGCGACAGATCCATCCGTATAAAAAATGGTTCATGGAAAAAAGGTCATAAGTAAGCAGCCAAAATATAATGTATTATTGCTGCGATAAGACTGCACACAATAAAAAAGAACACGTCTTCTTTTCAAATCATAAAAACCGTGGCATTTTCGGAGACCCAACTTTATCTTGCGAGAAACGGGTAGGAGCCTTTGGAGGACTGCATTTGGCATTCTCTGCAGCTCGTCTAGGGACATGATTTGCCCTATTCAATTAATGATGAAATGCGGGAAAACTTCAAAATGTTCCAGGCATTTACATCATAATAAGTAGGAAGTTAAAACTGCATATCATATAGTAGTGAGAACATCTGCACGTTGTACGCCCATGTCAAACACGCATGGATACGGCCCGTCTTAAGCGTTCCTTCTCAAATGGTCTTGAACGCCAATTTGGGTAGTGTTATGCCTTCAGTGAAGCAAACTAAAAACCTATACACCCATGTCAAAAACGAATGGATACGTCCCTTTTAAGTGGTCTTGAATGCCAACTCGGGTAGTATGTTGGCTCTGGCATAGTGTTACCCATTGTAACTCTATTTAAGTGCCCTCCTGCTCAAATACGGTTTATGCAAGTAATTTAGACCCGTTACCCTCCCATGTCTCCCTGATGCCGATCACATCAGAATCAGGAGCAAAATATGTGGAAAGTGTCTTTACGCGTACTTGTTTCACTGCGTAGACCAGCAGTCTCTTCATCTAAGCCCTATAGGTGTAAAAAATGCAAATTGAATTTCAAATCACATTCGTCTCTCTTTTTTTTTCCCGGCTGGCCACCAGACGTTAGTAATCTCTGAGCACCTGCACCCTTCGCAACAACCCCTGCCAGCAGTAAATTACGACTGTGGAAGCCCAGTAGATTTCAGTAATAAGATTGTCGGGACTCGGGATAACACAATGTTGTGGTGTAAAATAGCTCGGGCACCCCTGACATTTGCTGTGGGTCATTTAATCTCACGGTCTTTAAAAGGTGCGCCTGTGCCACTGTGCTGATTAATGCCCCCCAGAGGAGAGTGCCGCAGTGTGCCTAGCATGTTATGGTTAATTGTACTACAAGATCTGTTGCTGCGGGAATATATCGACCGTCACGATTCTGATAGCTTTGCTAATTGTTTTTCCCAACGGTGTCACTTTTTAAACAACCCCCATTCAGAGCAAAACAATGACGCTTTTTCTGGGCCCAGCAGTGTGTGCTTATTGGTGAATTCTTCAAGTGATGATCATGACACACTCCGTGGCTAAAACTGCCCAAAGGGTCTGTGAGCAAGATAAGAGAGGGGTCAGCTCCTGTGGTGTTGTGTTGTGTGATGTTTAAAGTGGGTGTTTGCAAGGATTACCCGAGGCTTGTGGCCTGGCTTTTATTGTCGCAGGTAATGCATACATTTTGGCAGGCGCACAATGGAGCTGGTGTTTGATATAGTTTAATGGCACCCACCCATGTACACCAGCAGACAGGCCAGGCATGCTGCCACTGTCCCACAGTGTGGGGCTGGGCCGCTCTCTGCCTGGCCCAGTAGCCATATCATGGAGTAGTGTACATATGGTTTACACATATCACAAGAGTGGGGGTGAAGGGGTGCAGGTGGATAGCAGGATCATGGCCCTGTGAGAGGTATTAGTGTCACTGGTTTTATCTGCCCAGTGCAGGACAGCAGGCAGTGTTTATTTAATTTTTGAAGTGCAGTGTGTCTGAACTCGGGGTCTTTACATATGGTAACTGCCTGGGGAAAGCTTTCACTTTATTAGTACCAGTTTACCACCACCCACATACAGTAATAAGCAGCTGAAAGATGACAAGTCAAAATTTGAGACGGGCTTTCCCCTTTCAAAAGAACAAACACATTCTGCCATGTTTTTCGTTACTTTTGATCCGTTTGAGCTAGAAACAAATTCGTTTATTGTTCAAATCTGCCGATTATGCAGCATAAGATGGATTTTGCGCCCCACCACTTTCAAATGTCACCAGCCGCCACTGACTGTGACCCAGCATTGGCTCACTCCTCACTGCTGCTCTGCATCCCCTTCTGAACTGTCTCTTCCCCTGCATGTTGGCTAACTGTAACCGCCTTTTGCAGTGGTGGCTGGTGACATTTGAAAGTGGTGTGTCGTAAATGTTCACGGTGAGTGCCCAGCGGCGAGCAAGCATAGCGAACGTGTCTGACCGTCATAAGGAGGGTTCTCCCTCAAGCATATCTGAGAAAGCAAGAAGGTTAATAAAGCAATTGTTAAAGAGAGGAACATAAACTACTGTTCTGTGATCAGCATATTACACCTGCTTTGCATCAGGCATATTAACCCTCTGTGCTACCTTAGGTGAGTCAAAACTGCCACGAGACAAAACTTCAATCCCTCTCAGGGAGGTACATTAATCAGAGTTATCTTGGCACTTTTATTGTTGCCTGAAAACTGTTGAATATACAAGGAACTCTGCAGTGCTTTTAAAAATGCTGAACTACTACAAAACCGACCCACGCCCTTCCAGCCTTCCGAGGGAAAGTCCTGAGGTTTGGAAAGGCAGTGTGGCCTTGATGCCATCCCCTCAATCTGTTACCAGGCCCTGTGTTATTATTATTTATGTCCTGACAAATGGCTTGCATTTTATGGCTTGCATTTGGAAGACTCTGCTTTCATCAAACCAGTTAATGTAGTTTGCAAGCCATTTGTCAAGCCATAAACAAACAAAGCACGCAGGGTGGACTGTAAACTATGTTGAACTAGATGAGCAGGGAGGAAACAGTCACAGAGTCCATTGTGAAATTTACATTTGTTCAATACACATAAGGTGTCAGGCCAGCGAGGCCCTTTGAAAACAGCAACATGCTCTTTCCTTTGAAAACGCTGAAGGGCATTGTGCAGCGGCCTGGATTTGAACGAATGCCCAGGTGAAGCATGGAGACACCAGCAGCCGAACAGCAGAGAGCAGAATCCATCTATGGTCACAGTGAACCTTGAAAACCTTTAGAGATGACGTGAGAAAATAAAACACACACATTCCGTCAGGCTGCCTGCCTGGAAAAATAAATTTCCTTGGATATGTGATTGAGCTAAGAGACAAGAAATGTGACTGCTCGAGCATGATACAGGCCGAGATCACCAAGGCATGTGATCGCCCCTGTGTGAAACTCGGAGCAAAAGTTACGTGACTGGTGACACTCAGCTCGAGTGTGAAAGACTGAGTTCAGCAACAAACGGCACTGCCGGACAACTCCCGGCTGAGACTAAGCTCTGCAGCACCAATAAATATGGCTTCTCTAATGTCAGACGGGCTCAGCCAGGGCTTTAAGTGGGCCGGGTCTCAAGGGGTCTGAGCACCGGCAGTTTTTTTCTGGGGGCCTCGAAACGGGTCTCTATCGGGCTCTGTTTTGAGCCCTGACACAGGCAGGCCATTTTTTTCCCCGGACTGCAATGACCGCTGTTTGCTGTCCCTGCAGGCCGGAAAAAAGTGCCATGGCTCAAAACAAAGCCTGATAGAGCCCCGTTTCGAGACAGCACCAGGCACATGGATGCGTGCTCCCCACAATGCTCACTTCTCAGTAGTAGAGAAGTTACAGCATGACGTCATGCCAGGAGAGCGTTGTGTGGGGAGGGTTTTCCTTTAAGAGTTATTTTCTTTCTGGATTTCCCTTCTCTTTCTGAAACTCAGGAGTAGCAACATTGTGGTAGGGTCACCAATGATTTAATTGGAAGCTTTGTCAATATTATATACAAGTTATAGTTGCAGCTTATTTATCTTCTGCAAGTAATAACCATTGACAAAGCCAATATTACTTATTTATTGTAGGTATGATGTTACTTGTATCAAATATCTGGATGCAATGACGGAAACAGCAAAATACAAGTCGGGCGGCACACTATGCTAAGCACACATTTTTTGCGTAAGGGATTTAAAGCCACGCCCCTAATTACACTGGCCACGCCCCTTTGAGAGACCCCCCAGTTTTTTCATCCCACTTAAAGCCCTGGGCTCAGCATTTGACCTTCGGCCGATGGACACAGAGATCACCTGTTGATTTGAATCTATCGCCTTCCTATAACATATGTCTGCATTGACTTCTTTCAGACAGTTTTCGAGACAAATTTGTATCCGTGTCAGAATCCGTCTACCGATCCTAGTGGAAAACAGGAATGACTTCTCGATGTTATTACTCAGCCTGGATTAAGCTAGTAACCTATCGGCATACTTTAGGTTTTTTGAGACGCTCGGTCTGCATGCTAAATATAACTGCATGGAATTTTCATGTTTCCACTTACCATGGTCCACTGCTTCCTTTCATTTGCGGCCAGCATGCTCACTGGAGGGGTGGGGGGCGTGGGTGTTCGTGGGTGGGGTGGGGAAATAATAATAAGAAAGAAAAAAAACTACCTTACCGCCGGCGCTGCCTCCGCTCTTGGCTGGTGTGGCGATGGTGCATTCTACATAGAGAAAAAAGGGGGAGTGCGCATGACTGCTTTGTTCGGCCCTAGGCCCGTCCCAAACAGTCTGTACCGACAACAGTGGGTAAGCCACTCCCCCTGCCCATGACCAGGACCGCCCACCGCCCTCCCACAACCAGGCACAGAGGCACTTCTGCTTTAGCAGTGCGAGAAGCAGATAACATAAAATGGTAGTTTTACTATTTTATGTTATCTGCTTCTCGCACTGCGAGAAAGCAGGGGGGCGACGCCGCCACACACCTATGGTGGAGCCGACACTGCCCTTTTGATATATTGAACCAGGATTTTCTCTGTCTGAGGTAGCAGTGTTGGTTCAAAAAACCAGCTCCACAGTACCCTTGGATTTATTGGAAAATCCACTTTCAATCTTTAGAATTTTTTTTCCCTGTGTTCCAGTGTCCTTCGTTTACACAAGACTATGGGTTAACGTGTCCCAGAACCCACTGTGGTGGTAGAACCTCTCAGTTACATGCATAAGTGGTAGAGTCCTCATTTTCAGGTAATGATTTCAAGAAATTAATCTGAAAATACAATGGGGATTTGTGCATTACAAACCTGCAGCTAAGAAAGTACCTCCGCCTCACCACCCACTCAGACAACCACATGAACAACATGGAGCACCTCCACTTCCAGGTTCAGACCAACCCGAAGACCACCCTCCGAGGCACCCTCATCTACAGACCTCCCGGACTCCATCTACCATTCAGTGACTTCATTCTCGACTTCATCGCACCCCACGCTCTTGCCTCTTCTGGCTACATCCTCCTCTGAGGATTTCAATCTTAGCCATGGCATGTATGAATGCCCTTACTCATCTTATGTACTTTCAGATGCTAAAAAGTGTGACAGTGTTTTGAATTAATTATTCTGTCTGTACATAAAAAAGAATCAAATAGAGTTATATCAAACTCTTGGATTAAATTATTTTGATTCCACTGCTCAACTAGTTAGTAGATATACTGAGTACATTTTAACAAAAATAGTACATACATGGAAGAACTATACATCTGATGAAACCAGTGATACTAGACAGACAAGTATAAATGCATAAGTGTGTCTGGAATAAACAGATTAGCATTAGGTCGTAAAATCATGTGTTGGGTATATATGTGAAAGTATCATTCGGAATTCTTTATATTTGTATTCCTGTTTTTGAAAACAAAGAATATCAACAGATAACAAAAGAATGAAAGAAAAAATAATAAAAAGACATTTTTGATATGGACTAATCTTTGGGTGTTTGCAAATTCTTAAATTTGTGGATCCACTTTTCCATTATTTTTCCTAAAAAATTTTTTCGCATGTACATCCTCCTCTGCGACCTTAACTTGGATCTGGACAACCCCAACAACAAGAACACATCTTCCCTGCTGGATAACCTTGCCACCGTCCGACTCAGATAGCAGGTCAGCACTCCAACTGACTCAGCAGAACCCATGCTCTACCCTGTCTTCTCCGCCAGTTATAACATCTCCTTCAGCCACACCTTTGAGTTGCCTTGGAACGACCACCGCTGCGTCCACTTTTCCTTCACCAAACCCACTACCACGCCCACCGCTACCCTCACAGAGGCTGGAACCAGGTCACAGAAGAACAGCTCACCACCTCCCTCAGAACACCCCACCTCTGACTTCTGTGGACAGTAATACCTCAGCTTGCAACCTCCACCAATGTATCTCCAACAGCACCAATGCACTGGCTCCTATCAAGAAAGTACCGGCAAACCACACTCCAAAAAAAGTCAATTGGTTCTCCCCCGCTCTGCATGAGTCCAGACACTCCTGTAGATGGCTGGAAAAGAGATAGATGGAGGAGCAGCAAGCCCATGGAAAACCACTCACCCTTCAAAAACGCTGTCACCGCACATCACCACCTCATCATACCAACAATGAAAAAGGCCCTAGAAGAAAGGATCAATGCCAACATGCACAATAGCATGGAATTTTTTTACGGTGGTCAAAGATTTTGCCAAACCCAGCACAGGGACTGCAGACATCCCACCCTCCCAAGACCTCTGATTAGACTAGAAATATGCAGAGATCAATCCTTTGCTGAAAAGAAACCCTCTGCCGACACGAAGGACCTCAAGAACTTTAGATCCATCTCTCTGCTTCTCTTTCCAACCAAGGCCATTGAGAAGGCAATCAGGGCCCTACTTTCCAAGTTCATCGAGGCGAACCATATCCTGGACCGCTCGCAATCCCACTTCCGACGCAATCACAGTAAGGAGACCGCCCCCCCTTACCCACAGAGACAATGTCCACACCCTCCTCCACTGAGGCCAAACTTCAGCCCTCATACTCCTGGAACTTTCACCACCGCCGACACCGTCTCCCACTGCACACTATGCACAAGACTCCATGACACCAGCATCTGCGAAAATTACCTGGAAGTGGATCCTATCCTTCTTCACTGGCCGAATACAGAGAGTCAGGCTACCACTGTTCTTCTCGGACCCCACAGCAATCAGCTGCGGAGTGCCTCATGGCTCCTCCGGCTCTCTTCAACATCTAAATGGCCCTGCCTGCAGCCATTGTCAGGAAGCACAGACTCAATATTGTCTCCTACGCCTATGACACCCAGATTATCCTCTCCCCTCACCAATGAACCCACGGTTGCCAAGAGCAACTTACACAATGGGATGAAGGCTGTCACCACCTGGATGAAGGAAAGCTAAACTCAGAGAAGACCGAAGTCCTCATCTTGGGCTCACACCCACTGCTTGGGATGACTCCTGGTGGCCTGCAGATCTTAGACCTCGGCCCACACCCACAGACCATGAAAGGAATCTTGGCATCATCTTGGGCTCCAAAAGATCTTCAAGTAGATCCCCATTGAGTCCAGAAAGATGGTCTCCCATGCACTCATCAGCAGCAGACTCGACTACCGCAATGAACTCTACACCGGCATCACCGAGAAACTCCTCAAGAAACTGCAAAGCATCCAGAATGCCTCTGCCAGACACAACTTCAACATCTCCCACCGCAGCCACATCACCAGCCACCTGAGAGACCTCCACTGGCTCCCAGTCAACAAAAGGATCACCTTCAAGCTCCACACACATGCCTACAAAGCCCTACACGAGACGGGACCTACATACCTGAACCACCGCCTCTCATTCCACACACCCACCAGAGACCTCAGCTCCGCTCAACTGGCCCTGGTAGCCATCCCACGTATCTGCAAGACCACGGTCAGGGGAGAGCCTTCTCCTACCTTGCAGCAAAGACCTAGAACACCCTGTCTCTCCCCCTAAGGCAATCACCGTCACTGCCCCAATTCATAAAGGACCTCAAGACCTGGCTCTTCGACTGAACCACAGTGCCTTGCGACAGCTCTGCAGTCAACCCTCCTCCCCCAGCGCCCTGAGACCCTTATGGGTGAGTAGTCATGCTTTACAAGCCACCTGAATGATTGATTGATTGATTGATTGATTGATTGATTGATTGACACCTCATTTTAATGCACTGCTTCCGAGTCTTGAATTCTAATGCACAAAGGTATCTTTTCACTAAATAAAGTAAAGTACATAACTTTGCTACAATGCACCTTTTTACACAAGCATGCATTGCTGGATGAATGTGTTTGTCTCAAAACACCCACTAAACTGCTAAAGGTGAAACCATTCCTCATCTTAAAATAATTGAAATGTCCCTCACAACTCAAAACGTTATCTCTGCTTTTATAGAAAAGAGTAACGCTTTTAGCCTCAGTGAACTATACTTGAGCTGGGCTCCACCTGGCATTACCTGGCATTACATATCAGTGCGGGTTTGAAATCTAAAGCTTTATTGATGCCACTTGGAGAAGTGATGGTAAAGATCACAACCAACAGTCAGGCTGTCAATAGTGATTAGATAAAGTTCCTGGGCATGTGGGTGAATGTTTTTGAGGATTCATATATAAAAGGCACAGTTTTAGTCAATTGACTGGTATGTTCATCCATAGTTAAATGTTGATCAAACGTGTAACCATGGCCTTCGCTTGTTAAGGGGGAGTGTTATAAAAGTCTTGCTGAAGCATAGACATCTATATGTTGCTCTGTAATTTAGAATTCCTCACAGGGCCCCAATGAGCACTGATTCCCTCTTACTGCTGCTGTTTGGAAATAGCTCCTTGACATCCTTCCTTTCCTGGACAGGGCTGCTGCATCCTCCACCCCCGCCGTGACGATGCACGTCACGGCGGGGGTGCTCCCGCCAAGAATTCTGCTTCAACTTCCGCTGGGTAATCGTACCCTTCACAGATGACAGCACTCACGGGGAAGAGTTCCAAATTTTATTCAAAAAGAACTCAGGGAGCACAGACGCGTTTTGGCAATCGCCTATATATATATAGTCAAACCTTGCGCCGGGAAAGCCTATTTGTCCTTGCTTTTATGTGCAAATTCACATGCACATTTTTTGGGTTTATATAAAAAAAAAAGAGGTACTATTCGTATCTGTAAAAATCAGAATACACTTAACTCCATGTTTGTTTTTGCTTGTTGAACTACTCTGATCTTAAGTTCAAAAATTCCCTTGGAAGAATTTGCAACCAAATGTCTCTCTCTGCACAGACTTCCGATAGATGTTTTTTGCTTCAGCTTCAGCTTCAGCACATCGTAAGAAGGGGAAGGGTTACTCACCTCTTTTTTGCCTGCTCGCCCCGGTCCACCCCTTGAGTGTGCTGTTTGAGTGGAGGGCGGAGCAGAGTAGGTCACATCCGGTCTGGCAGGCAGAGGCGCTTCTCCGCCCCAATTTCCCCCTTTATTTACATCAATGTGCCCGCGACTACGCAGCGGGCGCGCCGCTGCGTCAGCGCCCGGGACCAGGGGCCACGACCCCTGGCCCGATGAGGATCTCAGAACGGATAATTTACTCTAAAGGGGCACTGATAAAACTGAACAAACCCATCAGCACTAACTGCAGGCATACAATACAGCCTGGTAGCAGGGCACTAACTTACAAGCACTGCAGGACTACATTTAGCTGCCAGACACACATCACAGGAGAACCAAAAACACAGATGGCCGTATTAAACTGCAGATTCATGGCGAAACACAAATACGAGATACATGACCTGCTAGAGGAAAACTCATTAGATGCCTTGTTCCTGATCGAAACATGGCTTAGTGAAACATTCACACCTGATGTGATAGATGCCATCCCGAATGGCTACTGCCTAATCAGGCAAGGCAGGGTAGGCCAAAAAGGAGGTGGAATTGCCATAATCCATAAAGAAAAGCTAAAATGCGAGGTCCAACAAAGTGACATAGATAGTTGCGAGGCAATCTTCTTCACGCTCTCAATAACAGGAGAAAACACCTTAACAGGCTTCCTTATCTACCGCCCACCCAGGCACACTACGACATTTGTGACAAGTCTAGAGGAGAAAGTAGTCCATCCAGCAGTGAGATACAACAAATTCTCGGTATTAGGGGACTTAAATATACATTTCGACGATATAGAAAACAAAGAAGCAAATACTATCTGCAAAGAACTTCATGCACTAAGCTTTACACAAAATGTAGAGTCCCAAACACACCAAGGAGGACATATCCTAGACCCGATATTTACCAACTGCACTGAAATTGAAATAGGAACACAATAGGAATGTGGTCTGATCACTACTTAGTCCCTTTTTCCTTCCCCTCTCAGAGAATGAAGTCACAACTTTATAGAGAACCAATCACTACTAGAAAGTAGACAAAATTTAACTCCAGTTCGTTCTCACGTACTCTCGAGTCTCATAAACCAAGGTTGGACCAGGACATTGACAAAGCCAATGACCAGATAGAGGCCTGGGTTACCAATGCTCTAGATGAAGTGGCACCCTGGAGCACAAGAATACCAAAAAGACCTAAAACAACAGCCCCTTGGTACAACGAGGAGTTAAGAAAGGCTAGGAAAGGATCAAAAAAATCAGAACGAATCTGGAGGAAAGATTACTGTAATAAATCTAAGGAATATTATAAAGGGGAACTGCAAGCCTATCACGCAATGATTAAGAAGCATCAGATGGACATCTTTTTGTTGCTTGACACGGAGAAACCTGACATCCTTTTGCTAGCAGAAACGTGGCTATCTCCCACCTCTGCACCTGATATCATAGCAGCTCTGCCATCTGACTACTATATTATCCAGGCAGACCGTGCCAGCGTGAAAGGAGGAGGCGGAGTTGCGGCGATTATCCACTCTAGTCTAGAGGTCACTACTCTTACTTGCCTGACACTAGCCAACATAGATAACCTTGTACTAAAAATTGCCACTCCTCACATGACTACAGCATGTGTCCTCTTATATAGACCACCCACCTCAATGCCACTGTTTCCTATGGCCTTTAGTGAGCAAGTTGCTAATCTAGCGTTGGATCACGCCAGGGTGATGTTAGTAGGTGATTTCAATTACTGGTATAAAGATCCATCCGAGGGCTCTCAATCGGCGGAATTGACTGACCTTCTGTCTAACCTCAACTTTAAGCAACTGGTGCTCTCTTCCACTCATGATAAAGGTCACATATTGGATCACGTATGGTCTAATACCACTTGCGTGACCTCTCCGCTAATCCTGCCTTGCCTATGGTCAGACCATTTTATCTTGAAATTTAAGATCTGTATTCCTCATATCAGACCCACTGTGCCAACTGCCGGCAGATTAGCTAGGAATTGGAACGCCATGGATAAGACTGCTTTTTTACAGTCATTAGCTAATGATGTCCCTCCTTTGGATAATGACATAAACCTGTCAGTTTCCTCTCTAACCGACTGGCTACAAGCGGCCAGCAATCTCCATGCCCCGTACAAAAGAATTAAACTTGCACGGCGCACGGATGCCAATAGATGGTTTTCTGCCGACTTGAAAAGCAAGAAATTGGCTCTCCGTCATCTTGAGCACATGTGGCGCCGTGACTATGACACTGAGGAAAAAATTAAATATACTAGGGCAAGGAAGGAATATATGAATGCCATCTCTGCAGCTAAGGTGGAGTATTTCTCCTCTCGTATTTTAGACTCTACAAACAAATCTAAAGAGGTTTTCTCTATTTTCAATGAACTGACCAACTTGGAGAATGTCCGTCCTAAAGTAATCCCCACTCAGTGTTTGTGTGATTCACTCAATTCTTACTTTAGTGACAAAATCACCGACATCAAGGCTAGCATTCCTCAATCAAAGACCCCAATCACAACAGGCATGGCAATAAAGACTGGACATGCCACCCTTACCAGCTTTCAACCCATAACCCATGGCCAGTTTCTGGAATTAATGACGAGAGTCAAATCTGGCTCCCCACTGGATACTTGTCCCCCTCGTATTCTGAAAGAATGTTTTTCCACTCACCCAGCCCCTGTTCTTGCCCTTCTAAATGATTCCCTGTCGTCAGGTATAGTTCCATCCGCCTTCAAAGAAGCCACGGTTATACCGCTATTAAAAAAACCCGGGGCGGATCCTGGTTGTAAGGCGAATTACAGGCCCATTTCCTTACTGCCTTACCTGGCAAAAATTCTAGAGGCACACGTTGCGAAAATTCTCTCAAATTTTTTGGAGGAGTCCTCCTGCTTTGACCCTCATCAGGCTGGATTTCGGCCTGCACATTCTACGGAGGCAGTGGTCATCGCAGTTTTGGACACACTCCGAGATTGTGCAGATAGAAGGTCTCCTCAGGCCCTGGTGCTCTTGGATCTGTCGGCCGCGTTCGACACGGTCGACCATAACATCCTGGTCGACCGTGTCGGACAGACAGGCATTCAGGGCGTGGCGGCCTGCTGGCTGAGGTCCTTCCTGGAGGAACGATCCCAAGCGGTGCGTCTGGGGGATTTGACTGGTGTTAAACAGTCCATCCCATGTGGAGTGCCACAGGGCTCCTCCCTGTCACCCCATCTTTTTAACATATATATCCTCCCCCTTATTCAAACCTTGAGGGACAAACAGGTGAGAGTTTTTAATTATGCAGATGATCTGCAGTTACTCTTCACCATTGATAATTCTGAAGAATCTATAAGTCATTTCCAGTCAACCATGAGGTTTATTAAATCCTGGATGGATCAAAATCAGTTAAAACTAAATCCAGGTAAAACCGAACTGGTACTGACTGGGGACAGTGCTAAGTATTGGGGTCCCCACTACTGGCCTTCAGATCTAGGTCAAGTACCGCAACCATCGCCTTCGGCTAAAACGCTCGGAGTCATCGTGGATAGTGATCTTTCACTAAAAGCACAAGTGGGACAAGTGGTCTCCAAATGCTTTTACCAGCTAAAAAAAATAAGGAAGGTCAGGCGACTATTAACACCAGAAGCTATTACTCAGGTTGTGATCGCCACTGTTCTGTCTCATCTGGATTACGCAAACGCCATCTATCTGGGTCTCCCAAACTATTTACTTAAGCGCCTCCAGATGGTTCAGAACTATGCTGCTAGGTTGATCCTGAAGCAACCAAGATGGCAGGCGGCAACTCCTCTTCTTATTAAGCTTCATTGGCTTCCGGTCATGCAACGCTGTTCCTTCAAAGCAGGTTGTATGATCTTTAAGTCACTACACGGCAAAAGCCCTAAATTCATTAATCAACTGATCACCAGATACGTTCCCTCTCGTAACCTTCGGTCACTCCATCTAGGCCTTCTCCAGACCCCTTTTTTCAAACTCAAACGTTCTGGTGGACGAAGATTTGCTACATTAGCCCCCTGCTTATGGAACACCTTTCCCCTGGAAATTCGGTCCTGCCAAGACCTTTTACCTTTCCGGAAAGCATTGAAGACCTGGCTTTTTAGACAAGCTTTTTAATCTACCTTTTCTACCTCTGATTGTGTTACTGTCAATTTAGCGCCAAGAAACTAATCAGTGTTAGTGCGCTCAATAAATGATTTAATAACATAACATAACATAACATAACATAACAAGAAGACCAGGTGTGAATACTACACATATAAAATAGACACAGCCAACAATTCACATAAGGAAATGTTCATCATACTAAAGTCCCTTAACTCAAAAAGAAAGAACAGCCGACATCCCAAGTACCAAAGAAAGCTGCAAAGAGATAGCTGAATTCTTTTCCAACAAAGTTATTGAAATATAAGAGACCTTTCCGGAAGAGGCATGGCTAGGGACTACCATGCACACTGGTGAAACAATTACCTCAGTTACAATACCAGAAAGCATGGAACTACAAACCATAATAAAAGGAATAAAATCAGGTTCGCCCAGAGACCCGGCTCGACCTGATAAAATGATGGAGGGGATGGAAGCAATCCTACCATACATCAAGGATCTAATTTCGCGCTCCTTCCAGATGGGTATAGACCCTAGGAAATGGAAGCAAGCCATTGTGAGACCACTAAAAAAAACACTCTTGATTTCACCAGACTAGACAATCTGCGCCCAATTTCGCTTCTCCCATTTGTGGCAAAAATTGCAGAAAAAATCATCAACAAACAACTAGTGGCCCACATCAACATGAACGACCTATTGCACCCCTCACAATCAGGTTTTAGAATGGCACACTCAAAAGAATCAGCACTGCTAATGGCGAAAGAGGCTCTGAGGAAACATGTGGATGAGGGACAAACAGCCGCTCTGATCCTACTGGACCTCAGCGCGGCATTTGACACCGTCTCTCATCCACTACTACTTCAGAGATTAGAAACCTGCGGCATTACGAGCACAGCCCTGAAGTGGATGACTTCGTTCTTAGAGGAACAGAGCTTCCAAGTTGCCCAAGGTATGCACCTGTCTGATAGCTACACTCTGCCTCAAGGAGTACCACAGGGGTCAACTTTAAGCCCCACTCTATTTAGCCTATACGTGGGGCCACTGGCAGAGTGTGTAGAGAAACACAAAGTGTCAATAGTATCTTATGCTGACGACACACAGCTAATTGTAAAGCTATCTCAAAACAAAGACCACGCAGCAACGAGCTTTGCCAACTGTCTTAAAGAAGTGGCTGACTGGATGTCAAACCACTGCCTCCGGTTAAATGGCAACAAAACGGAGGTACTAGTGGTAGGGAAGACACCCACCATCTGGCCATCTGCATGGTGGCCAGAAGAATTGGGCCAAGCCCCCCTCCCCAAAGCTGAGGTGAAAAACCTGGGAATCTGGTTAGACCAGCAATTATCCTTCGACAATCAAATCCAGAAGGTAACCGGGAAATGCTATGGTGCCATGAAACCCCTCAGGAAAGTCATAGACCTACTTCCAGCCAAAACCAGAAAGACCATAGTCCACGCGGTTATCACCTCGCAACTGGACTATGGGAATGTACTGTACCTAGGAGCTTCGAAGAAAGGTCTAGCCAAATTACAACAGGTACAAAACTCTGCGGCATGCCTGGTTCTCAGTCTCCCAAGGAGAACAAACACTAGGAAAGCCCTTGACACTCTACACTGGCTGCCAGTGGAGAAAAGAGCCATGTTTAACGCAATGTGCTATTGCCACCGCATCCTCTATCATAAGTGTCCCAGTTACCTGCAACCACTACTGACCAAATATATCCCTGGTCGTAACCTAAGGTCCCTGGACTTAGCTTTGGTAAAAATTCCAAGAATTTTCAAAGCCCGCACGGTAGCCCGTTCATTTAGGTATCTGGCGGCCAAAATCTGGAACACCCTGCCAATCTCGACAAGGTTGGAACCCAGCGAAAGAGTTTTCAGGAAACAGCTAAAGACGTGGCTGTTCTCCAATACTTTTGAGGGGAAAGTGTAAGACCTTCTTGCAACAGCAGTATCTCATCTAATTGTGTCTTCGCGCGTGGACACACCGTTGGTGTAACCAAGCACTCTACAAATGAAATAAATAAATGAATTGCCGGAGGAGGAGCCAAGATGGCCGACAGGACGGACGTGTAGGCTCCCAGCTCCGTGAGCCTCTTCTTCCCACGCCGGTATCCTGCTACTAATCCTGAACCACTGCTGCGGCGCCACGACCGCATTACCGCGCAGATCGCGGCCGCGTTCCTTCGAGGACTCTACTTGCTGTGAGGACGGAGATACGGCGGCGAGAGCCTCCCGCCATTGTATCCCCCTAGACCCTGCTCTGCTGGCCGCTGCGGGACGGCGGTGCACCCGGTGGACGGACGCGGGAGGCACTGGGACTCCCGCTTGAATTGCTGCTGGTGAGGTGAGACGACGAGGACATCCCCCTTTAATCGGGGATTCGCCGGACTTGGCTGCGGCGGGCGCTGGCGGGATGGGACCCCTACCCCCTTGTCTTCTGGTGTGACCTGGCTGGAGGGCTGGCTCGGCTCCGGCTGGCAGTGCCGCCCGCGCCGGGGGCTGCCCTCGAACTAGCGGCGAGGGGTCGCCTGCGGTCTGCCTCTCTGCTCTGCGGTCTGCTCCCCTGCCGGCCCCCCCGCCTGCAGCATTTTGGATTTTGATCGTCTCTCTCCCCCCCCCCTTTGTCTCTGGATAGCGGCAGTCAAGATGGCGGTCCCGAGGGGAGGGGAGACGATCGCTTCTTTGTCCTCTGGCTACACTGCCTTGCCTGCACCACCTAGTACCGGAGAACCGGGGACACCGACCCCAAGGCCATACTGTGTGGCCCCGCAGTGGGCCCCGACTCGTGTGGATGTCCTGGCGGCTCTCGAGGCTCTTAGCTCCGCATGTCGGCGGATTACCAGCGAGCTAAGCCTCAAGTTTGATGAGGCGATATCTGCACCGGGACACCAGATGCTTGCTATTGTCCCTGACCCGGATACATTGTTTCCGCTGGAGCCTGCCACGGAGCCGATGGTTTTTGGCGACAGTGTTGCTGACTTGCCTACCAACGCGAAGGGAGATACGTTGTTTCTCTCCCCCCTGCACTTTGATGCTCAGCCTTCGCCATTACTGCTTCCACGTGGACTTCTGGCGTCCCGGCAGCTGGACTTCCTTGCCGCACTTGCAACTGTAGCTTCATCCTTTCTTCAGTTGGTGGTACTTTTTCCCGTATGTACTGAGAAGCCCCCCCTTTTCGTCAGTCATCCCCTCGTGGACCGGGACCCTGCATTTCTTTCTCCTGGGGTTTCTCCTCGTTGGGGACGGCCATCTTGTCCCTTTGTTCTGCCTTCGGAATGGTTCCTGCGGTGGCCATTTTCGGACGGACTGCAACGCTCAGGCCAGGGGTGATATATCTTTGTGCTGACTTTGTTTGCCTGGCTGCCAGATATCGGGACCTCGAGCTAGTTTGGGACTTTTTGAGGGTGCATCGTGTTGACCAATATGGGATGTACTGGGTGGGCGCAGCCGCTGATTTTTGCTTGTAATATGGGGGTTCGGCGGGCGGGCGGGCCTGGTGTCCGTGCTGAAAGGGGGGGACCCTGCGGCGGTTTTCTTAGTTTGATTGGTCGCACTTTGGATTGTGTCATTCTTTGCTGTATGGGGAGGCTACAGAGTTGCTTGTATTTTACTGCATCTGGTATGGTCGTGGTTGTCGGGAGGGAGATTAGGTGTGGGCTGGGAGCCTGGGTAATAATGTTTTTGGCCCTCCTCCGGGCTTCTGTAATATGGGAGTGGGACTGGATTTTCTTCTCTTACTCTCATACTTCAGTCACTATCGTGTTTCCTTTTTCTCTTCCTTTTCTTTCTTCCTCTAAATTTCGGGTTTATTGGGCGACAGACACACTGCTGGGGGGGGGGTAGGCCGTAGCCTCTGCATGCGTGTAGGGTGGTGGGTTGGGGGATGGGTTTTCTTATTTTCGGTTTCTATGGTGCCTTGTTTTTTCTTTTTATGTTTTTTCCCTTTTTTCCTGCCTTGGGCCTGTGTCTGGACTGTGGGCGGGTGGCCGGGGGTGCATACTAGATGGTTTGTTGATCCTGATATCCCTGTTGGCTGTACTTGACCCCTATGCTGCCTGCGGAACCTTGGATTGTATGTCATTATCAGTTTGGTGGCCTTGTTGCCACCGTTGCGTTTCCTCCTGCACGGGCCTTGCCTTTTTATTTCTTTACTTTATCTTGTATTTTCTATTGAGACAGAAATGTTGGACGTTAATTGCTGCGTACAAAAAAACCTTTTAAAATTAACCTTACAGCTCCTGTGACACGATAGCACGTTACTTAATGGTGTACCTTTTTGATATCAGATTGTGCTCGTTATGTGCTACCGTGTCATTGTAACGTTTGTGACAGTGCTGCTACAGTTTCTTTCGTGGCCGGCCCGTGGGTTGTAGGCCCGTATATGTACTTCTGCAAATGCACAATAAAGGTTTTCCAAAAACTAAAAAAAAAAAAAAAAAAAAATGAATTGCCCGTGGGTGGTGGTTTTGTCACTGGGTGCTGGTTTTTCAGCAGTGCCGCACTACCGGCCCCCTGTAACCAAAGCATGAGCGGTGCTTTTTGCTAGCACCCCCTCTCCGCTCGCAGGGCTGTTTGAGCAGCTATCTGCCAGGGCTGGTTGCTGTTCCTAGTACGACCCTGCACAGATCGCATAAAATGTAAGTGTGCAGAATGCTACTGTGTTTCTGATTCACTTAGCTAGCAGTTACTGAAAGTTTGAGAATATCCAATTCCTACAGTGTCGCCTACTTCAACATTTAAATGGAGAGCAACTGCTTCTTTCCGCACAACTATCATAGTTAAAGTGTATATGTAGAAGGAATTGATGTGGCTGCTCCACATGGTCAACACGTTTTACATTGTGAGAGCATCAGTGTTGATTTTATACCGGGTCCCCTACACAATGCCATGCCTCTTTATCTGATGTGCTGTGGTTGAACTGTATTGTATTATCAATTAGAACACTAAGTGTGCACGCCAGAAAGCGTGAAAGATCTGCTGTCTCATTAAGGCTGCTCCATTTCAAGCTCGCTACACAGTAACCAAGCGGATGTGCTACATAAGAACTATGCAGATAAGGCTGGTCAAAGGCTGTGTGTAAATACAGTGTCCCCTCTGCTTGATTAAACCCAGCCTGTTCATTTGTATTCAGAAACAGAGAACCGTAATCTGCAACCACAGAGAGCAAGCAAGGTCAATAGCGGCTTGTACCTGACGGGGATGGTGATGGAGAAAAAAAAGACTTACCTGTGCCGTCCGGCTGCCGCCTTTCCTATGTCCTCTTTCTTGTGGTCTCCAGTCCTGGCCGCTAGCAGGAAGCACCCCGGCTCCCAGGCTCCCCTGAGCCCGTCACAGCCTTGTAAAGCAGAGTTGTGATTGGTCTGAGAGCCGTGGTTTAGCGCTCTGCGGGTACTGGGAGTCTTTACTTGTTCCTCATCAAGCTGTGTGAAAGGGCAGGTGAAACAGTCAAGCACTTAGGGAGTGAAAACCACTCCTCCCCCTCAGGGGCTGCCTTAGGCATGTGCAAGCTTTGCACCCCAGGGGCCACCACGCCAATATATATCCTTAATATAATAATCCTCTGAGGATGGATACATATGTGCGTGGTGGCCCCTGGCAGCGATTTGGCGGCCTCCGGCTCTGCTCCACTTCCAAACACCTTCCTGAACTCCAGGGGGGGCTCCGCCCTGCCCGGACCTCCTCTTCTGGGGCCCCCTACCTACGCCTTCTGCCCAGGGCCACCATGAGCCTAGAGCCGCCCCCGTCCCCCTGCTCTTGCAGCCCCGTCCACTGCTGACTGCAATAGCAAAAATAAAATGATAATAACAATGTGTTATTATCATTTTATTTTTCCATTTAACCCCTTCGATGCTGATGACGAGCTCAGCTCGTCATCAGCCACGGGGGGCGTGTGCGGATGACGAGCTGAGCTCGTCATCTTACGCGGCTTTTAGAAAAAAGCAGCGTTGGGGAAAAATAACCGCCGCAGCGATGCGGTTAAGCAGTGGAGTGACGCTCCTCTGTCTTACTGGAGTTGCTGGCACTGAAGCAGTGTTTATGTTACCAACGACCCAACGCTTCTTTTGTCAAGGCTCGTAACAGTGGCGGCGAGCAAAGCCGTAGTGCAGACAGGTTAACTTCACCACCATCTCCCCATAGTGAACCCATGGCTGAATACTATGGAGTGGAATCTACAGCAAAATTTATGTGGTGTGAACATGGTGATTTATAAACAGAAATTTACACCGCGACTTTGTCAGGAATGTTTAAGGCGAGTATGGTTAAATTGCCATATTGATCAAATTAACTGCCAATCTCCGTATGCACTCTCTGCCTGCATACACCCTCTGCACGCATGCACCCTCTGCGTGTTTTATAGTACCTTGTGCACTAGTGACACTCTGCCTGTTCCTTAGTGTGACTGCTGCTCTGCGCAAGTTCGCATGACCAGCTTATTCGTATGTCCTCCTTTCTCCATGGTAAAAGTGAAGAAGGATTCCTGGACATTGGCGTGCTGGCGTGCTGACGTCATAATGCTACATCGACATTTGGGTTTGGGCAGTAATGAGACTGTAAGTAGTGCAGTGATGTCTTCTGCATTTACAGCTGCTCTGCTTCTGAAAACCACAAGTTGAGAACCCATGGAAAGGTTGTTTTGAACACGCACTTATGGCTTCGAGGTAATTTTGGAGTGATAGTCGACTTTATTTGTGAAGTGCTGTGTAGATTTATTTGCAGCACAGCTAAAGCAAATGTGCTGCAGCTTCCAGCATTTCTGACTGAGGAAGGCAAACCCATCGTACCTTGGAAGAAGTGAAAAAAACGATTTGACTCCTATCTTGTTGCTATTGGGGAGAAACATTTTCAGCAACCAGAAAACAAGCAGTTTTACTGCATAATCTGGGTGTTGAAGGCCATAACTATGACAATATAGAAGACATCCCCTTGGCTGATCATGTTGATGATCATATGTGTATGAGATGTCACTGCAAATGTTAGAACATCACTCTGAAGCTTGCATCAATGTTGTGCTTTGCTAGAACACACGGTTCTACTAAGAGCGGTTGTGTTTTGATTTAGATGTCCGTGTATAGGTTTTCCTGAATCATCTATACTACTATTATAAAGAGAGAACTTGCACCTTTTGGCAAGGTAAACACGGGAACCACAGCGCCAATCTACACACCCGATACATCTATGAAAATGTCAGGGTGTGTAGATGGACATAGGCTATATAAATTTTTAAAAAAAAGTAAATTAAAAAAAATTAAATTTGTAAACAAAGTAGTCCCTTGAAAGTAGCGCCGGCCGGGGCCTAGCGCTGGCCGTGACGCGACGCGACGACGTGTGTGATGACGACGTGTTGGAGCGGCGGACATGGAGCTGAGGAGCGTAATGTAAACATTAAAATCGCTGCGGACATGGAGCTGAGGAGCGTGGGCAAGGCATGGCGAAGAGGAGCGGAGCGGCAGCTCAGGTAATGTAAACATTGAGAGAGAACTTGCACCTTGGCGCGTCATGGCGAAGAGGAGCGGAGCGGCAGCTCAGGTAATGTAAACAAACATTGAAATCAGGGCGGGAGGGAGTCAGGGTGGAGGGAGTCCGGGCGAGAGGGAGTCGGAGCGGGAGGAAGTCAAGACCGGAGGAAGTAGGGCCGGGAGGGGAGCGGGTGTGCACAGAGGGGCAGGCGGGAGGAGTGGGGGCGGGAGGGAGTCAGGACGGGAGGGGGTCGGGCGGGAGTGGGTGTACTGCCCCCAGCCCCTTTCTGCCCCAGGCAATGCTGGGGCGGGCTGCTAGCGTCCTTATAAAGGTGCAATTTGCATTGACATTATATAGACAAAAGATCCCAATCCTTATTTAGGCATTAGCCATGTTATCCAAATACAGGCATGGCCACCTACATCCGCCCATCCCAACGTCACAACAAGTTCTTATAAACCAGACCCTTAAGCTGTTGGGAGTTTCCCTTGCCTAGGACTATTGCTTTCTCCAAGAACTCATTTATTATGCATGAACCGCTATACCCTAAGGCAGAGGTATTCAAACTTTTCCAGGTTGAGCCCCCCCAGCTGAATTCCCCCAGATGTTGGGCCCCCCCACCACCCGACCGAAACCTCGGGAATCCGGCACACCACATGATCGACTGCAACGCGCACACCACGGGCCATTTCCGGCAAACAATGCTCAACACAACAAGAGTGCCTAGCAAACTGCAGGCCTGTGAGTGGTTGTGGCGAAACGACAGAGGCGTACCACACAGCTCAAAACACAATCCTCCAAGGCAAAGGAAGTCATCACAACCCTCCCCATCCGTCATGTACACCTTGTCATCCACCAACTCCCCCACCATTCATTCCGTCCCTTCATCTGTGCCCCATCCACATCCAAACCCCTTCAACCACTTGCAAACCCATCCACCATCCATCCCTCCATCCATCATCTCACCCATCCATCCCTCCATCCACCCCCTCACCCATCCATCCATCATCCATCCATCCCTTCACCCAATCCATCACCAATTATTCCACTCTTCCACCCATCCATCCACCCACTCATCCATCCAACCACTCACCCCTTCACCCAAGCTATCCTCCCACTCATCCATCCACTCCTCCATTCATCCATCCACTCTCCCACCCATCCATCCACTCCTCCACCCATCCATCCACTCACTCATCCATCCAACCACCCACCCTCTCACCCATCCAGCCATCCCCCACCCACTCATCCATCCACCCAGTCACTCATCCGTCCACCCACTCAACCCCCACTCATCCACCCACCGACCCATCCAACCCTCCCGCTCTCCATCCTCCCCCACTCATGTATGCACTCTCTGACCCATCCATCTCCATGCTCCTCTCCTCACCCATCCATGCACACACCTGCCCATCCACTCTGCCAATCATTCATCCATGTCCTCACTCATCCATCCATCCTTCCTCCCCCTCTCTCTCCATTCCCCCTCACCCAGCCACCCATCCCTCCATCCACCCTTCACGCATCCACCCACTCATCCATCCACTCATCCACTCATGAATCCATCCATTGACCTCTCACCCACCCCTTCACTCCTCCATCCATCCCCCCGTCCATCCACCCTCCTCAATCACCCATCCATCCCCACATCCACCCCTTCACTCATCCATCCATCCATTCATTCATTCACCCCTTCACCCATCAATACATCAATCTATCCATCACCTCTCTCATCCATCCACCCACCGACTTGTCCACCATCCACCCCCCCATCGATCCATCCACCATTTCACTGATCCATCCATCCCTCCACCCATCCATCTACCCTTCCAACCATACACACATCCATCCACTCCCATCTATCCCTCCACTCATGCATCCATCCTCTCTCCCACCATCCATCCACCCCTTTGACCCATCCATCCATCCCCTCACTCATCCATCCACCCCCCACCCATATATCCACCATGTCACCCACACATCCACCATTCCACCCATCACTCCACCCATACATCCACCACTCCACCCATACATCTATTCACCCACATGGCAACATAACGGACGTCTGGTGGCCGGCTCCACCCGACATCCCTCACACATTTGATGATTCAAATTCGAATCTGCAGACCAACATCCCTGAACACAGACACTTCGGTGCCCCACACAAAGATCCTCATGAGTTGATGACCGCAGACCAGAGCCCACCGGCCCGATTCATGGCCCAAACCCAGATTGCAACCTCTCCCTCCCTTCCCAAAATAACTGAAGGACTCCCGCCGCCCCCCCTCCCCCTCACTCCCACCCCCCTTGAAAGGCTGGGGCCCTGGGCAGAGCCCACCCCGCCCGGGCCTCAAACCCTCTCCGGAAACCTTCTCTCCCTTCTGGGAAGAGCTAACTCTCCCAGGAGTGGGCCAATTCACGGAGTCGACAGCTTCAGCTGCAGTGGGAGGCAAGGGGTCTCCTCTGCTAAAGCTGAAAGCGTGTCTGTTTGTTTGCTTTCGTTTTTAGCAGAGGAGACTCCTTGCCTGCACTGCAGCCGAAGCTGTGGACTCCATGAATTGGCCCCCTCCTGGGAGAATCACCCAGACAAAGGAACGGGCACAAAGGGAAGATCGGAGGGGGGCGCGCCCCACAGTTTGAAGAACCCTGCCCTAGGGGTTTATTCCTGACGTCTTCCTCTGCCCGACTTTACGTCAATGAAAACATTCCTAAACCCCTTCCAGGTATAAATATACCTTCCCTTACCATGGCAAACCACGGCTCTGCTGCACAGCTCGATACGGCTCGCCAAGGCAAGTTCAGATGAAACCACGACTTAGAGGACTTTGTGTCCCGGCCTGATGCACTGACAAGACGCTGTCATCCCTGCTCGCAGAGTATCCAGCTTCCAGTGTTCTGACTCCCTTCGAGAGGTGTTAAAGTTCGAGACTCGGAAAGAGATTCCAACCTCTCTCATTCTCAAGGTATGGAGCTGACTAGAACCTAGAGGGACTCTTGGCATACAAACTTAGCATACAAACTATAGCTTACCATTCTATAGAATACAGCACCTACTTCTTACCTTGTACTACAGTTAGGTTAGGTACACTGGGGAAGAACTAGTTAGAGAACCCATCGTAGAGTACTCACATTTTAGCCTGTGTTATTTATGTATATGTATATGAATATGTGTCAGCTAAAAGACAATGCTATTGCGGTATTATTTCTTTCTACTGCTTACGCTGTACATAATATATCTTGCATACTGTCTTATGATTGTAACAGCACATATCACTTACCCGAGAAATAAGACTGTTCAATAAATCCTTTTTATTTAAACGCTAATCTATTCTTTCTGTGTAACTCCTCAGAAACTAAGCATGCACTATTAGCTGAGCAAAACTGTTATCTATTGTTTCCAGGATTCTTAGAGTGTTCCGATTCTAAAGGGAAACAAAGTTGTCATGTTTATGCAGTTGCCAGAAACTAATCCCTTCTTGTTTACAATGAGTTTCTAGTGGCCTCTGAGTTAGCTGGCACACACAGTAATTAAGTTTAATATACTCGATAGTGGCATACTGACCTCAGTCCTATGCCAAAATTATAGTGTATATTATTCTAATGCCCAGAGCCTATTAGGGAAATAGGAACTACACTACAGAGCGTCAGCAATCAAATTGCTTGCCTGAGAACACTATCAGACACTTGTGACTTTGGTGATCTTACAGATTCACTCAACAGGGGCCAACTAATGTATTGCACTTATAGTACCAGATCCAGGAGAAATTATTAGCCAAGATCCATCTCTTAAAAAGGCTATTCAGATTGTTGAAGGAGAAAGACTACATCTTGGTGAATAAAAAAAATGAGGGATAAGGAGGGTGACAGTGATGTTGATGGTGGTGTGAAAGCTTATGATTCGATAGGGGAGTGTGAAACTTTGGTTCAAATCTGATAAAAAATCACCTGGTAAATTCTTGTGATAGTAAAAATGAAATTTTCAGATGTGTTAATCTGGGAAATTTGTCTGACCACTCAAATTGTTTTGCGAAAGATTACATCTGTCGTATTTGTGGGGTCAATGGATTTCATGCAGGAATGTGTAGGTCAGACAGAGTCAGAATCATTAATGATACTTCAGAAGGTATTAAAAAAGGAATATCACAATGAAAGAGTATTAAGATAAAGGTCTTAGCTGATGCTGGATCAACTTACACTATGGTGGCGGATAAAAGCTGGGCTGAGCAGCTTGCATAACCTTTATCAAAATGAGGTGTGTCCTCCTGATATAAACCTAGTAAGTTATTGGGGCATTAGGATTGATGTTCTGGGATATGTGGTGATGAACATCTCATTCATTGGTAGAGAGACCATAGGAAAGGTTTATGTGGCAAAAGGAGTGACAAATCGCTGAGATGGTGACATCAGAGGAAAATGGGCATCAAACATGAGCCCAACTCTATTTAACATCTATGTTGCTCCTCTGGCAGGTGTTGTGGGCTACTGCCGTGTGGAGATTGTGTCATATGCGAATGACACTCAACTCCTTATCTCTTTTGGTCCTGATCCAGATATGGTTAAAAAGCAATTTGCGCACTGCTTGGGGGAGATTGCTGACAGGATGGTCAATAACTATCTCCAGCTAAATAGCAAGATAGCAAGATAAATCTGAGATTGTGTTGTATGGCAAAGTTCATGAGCTCTGGTCAGCTGCCTGGTGGCCTTTGGATCTTGGACCAGCCCCCACTCCCAAACAAGTGGTGAGAAACTTAGGAGGGAAACTTGATCGGACATTATCCTTAAGAGACCAGGTTAATGCCACATGTGGCACTTGTAATGCCACAATGA
The DNA here is from genome assembly GCF_964263255.1 of Lissotriton vulgaris. Classification (NCBI taxonomy): domain Eukaryota; kingdom Metazoa; phylum Chordata; class Amphibia; order Caudata; family Salamandridae; genus Lissotriton; species Lissotriton vulgaris. Next base: position 1,981,483,526 of record NC_141687.1, on the reverse strand, counting down.
GGCTATTTAAACAATTATTTAAACAATTATTTCCCTGGCTACCTTCCACTTCTAGGAAAACCCTGTAATTTATAGTTAGTTTGCCTGTGCTATGGGAATGCATTGTTAGAAGCAACAAATGACACCTTGCTAGCTAAATTACAGGTCGGTCAGAACACTGCTGTGCGGTTGATTTGAAATTTCAACCGAAAGTCTGGGGCCCTTATCTCTGTCTGGTATTCAACGCAATCCTGAGGGGAATGGCGCTCCCCAGTACTTGGCTGGGAGCAGAGATAGTACCTAACTTTAAAAAGGGCTCGCCTCTGCTCCCATCCAACTACAGACCAATAAGTCTCATTGATGTCCCGCAGAAGATCTTCGCGAAACTTATTTTAGATCAACTGCAGGATTGGATGGAGGAATTTGAAATACTTAGTTCCTATCAGGCAGGGTTCAGGGGGAACACCTCCACCATAGATCAAATATTTTGCTTAGTATTATTATACTGGAAAACGGTGCTTATAGAGGGTGTCAGTCTCTATATGGTGTTCGTAGACATGCGTTCTGCCTTTGACTTTGTACCAATAGGCAAATTGTGGAAAGTCCTTCTAGATCTGGGCATCCCCGATCATCTCCTCTCAGTCCTGATTAGGTTACATGAGGCAAATTTTGCCCAAGTCAGATGCGGGAAGAGTGGTACTCTTACATCTACATTCCCCGTTGGCAGGGGGGTAAGGCAGGGCTGTGTGCTCGCACCAACCCTGTTTTGCCTCTATGTCAATGGGGTAATCACGGATCTGAATGGGGTGCTGAATAATGATGCGCCAAGGATAGCCGGGAATAGGGTACCAGCGATAATGTTCGCCGATGATACCCTATTTCTCTCGAAATCCCCGATGGGTATCCAGAGAATACTGGATGGATTTGTAGAATTTTGTAACACACAGGGTTTGGAGATCAATTAATTGAAACAAAATTCATGATCTTCAACCCTCCCAGAACCACAAGGCCCAATCCCATCCTGGGCAAAATAATACTGGAAAGGGTTAGTACCTTTGTTTACCTTGGGGTCGCGATCAATGAGAGCTTGTAGTGGGGTCCCCAGGCAAGTAAATTACAGCTAAAGCTTGCCCAATTAGCGGGTGGGATTTTGAGGCTATCCAATGCCTCAACGATAAAACCGTTGGGCCCTCCTCTGGAGGTCTACAAATCACAGGCCAGGGGCGCAAGTATGTACGGTAAGGAGCTGTGGGGTCACTGTAATAAATCCAAAATCTCCGGGGTTGAAAATAAGTTTTTAAGAAATGTATTAGCTCTTCCGCCCAGTACCCCGCTCCTCCCACTGAGACTTGATTTGGGGATTACCCCAATCGAGGAGGAGCTAGCTTTAAGACCACTAAGGTACTGGCGCCGTTTATGGGTTACACCTGAGCTGGTCAATTATAGGCAAGAGATTAAAGAAATGCTCACTAGTAGCAGTGCATGTAAAATACCATGGCTTACCTTCATTAAGAAGGAACTCATTAGACTGGGACTTTCAAGCCTATGGACTGACCCTGAGAGGGGATGCAATCAGATTTCGGCTACCATGCCCACGAAAGGATATCGTGCTGAGAGCTTGGATATGGCCTTGCGCAATCCTAAGCACAGCTCCAGAACTGTATTTTTTCTTATGGTAAAAGATACATACCATTTTGAAGGCTTCCTGGATGTTATCTATCCCGTCAAAGCAAGAAAACTTGATGTGCAATTGCGACATGGTGTATTACCTCTACGGGCCTTCACATCCAATTGGAGCATGTTTGCATGAAAAATTGCCCCTGCTGTCAATGTGGCAGTGAAACAGAGCAACACGTTTTCTTCTTTTGCCCTGCATACCTCAAACCAAGGAACTATTGGCTTGTCCCACTTGGCTTCTGGCAGGGCACGCAAGCACTTAGGGTAATGCAAAATGACACCTCAAGACCCATTGTTTTTTGCAGTTTCAAAGTCTTTAGTAGCTATGTGGCTCATAAGGGGATCCTCAAGTATTAAGGGCTAAGCGTACCTTATTGGACAAACAATGTATTCTGCTATTGAGGCTTTCCCTGGTCTCCTAGCCCCCTAGAATAGTGAATAAGGAGCCCCCTTGTTTTTTTTCTTTTCTTCAGAAAGACATTTTTTTATGTGATTTTATTGTGACTGTAACAATTAACTGTGTGTTTTTATAATAATTTTTTTAGTACATGATGATCTATGTCTTTAAAACCTGTGCTTTTATGGTATTTTCTGTACCGAAATAAAGATTTTAAGATGATGATGATTTGAAATTTTCCCTTTGGTCATCTTTGGCTTATACATTAAAAAAGACATTGGCTGCCCATAAAAAGGGTAATCTTCAAGCCCTGTTGCTTGACTCATAAGGCCCTCTATCAGTCTCAGCCCATGTATCATTGTTCAAAATTGAGTTATTGCTTACCTTCCAGGCAGTTAAGATCTTCTGATAAAGCCTTTCTGCAGGTTCAACAAATGTGTACTGCAAGATTGGTGGTGAGAGCTGGCTCTTCATCATTGGAATAACCTTCCTCTCCATATTTGCTCCTGCCTCAAGTCTATGAATTTCATGAAGATGCTCAAACATGGTTGTTCTAGACAGTTCTTCTCTGCCTGCTCAGCGCAAGTGCTGAAATACTCCTTAGGGTAAAGTCATGCACAAAATGCGGCTGCCAGGCTAGTTTTAAGACTTCAGAGAAGAGCAGCCTCTAATCCGGCACTTGCTTCACTTCACTGGTTACCAGTTAGGAAGAGAGTCCTGTTTAAGTCCCTACTAATATGCCATCGTATTCTTTGGCACAGGGCCCCTTCCTACCTGGGTGATCTGGTTACGTGGTATGTGCCATGCCGAGAGCTACGCTTTGGTGGGATAGGACGGCTTGCAATCCCTCGGATCAAGAAAGCTAGAATGGGGGGTCGTTCTTTCAGAGTTGTGGCTGCTCACAATTGGAATAAACTCCCGGTGGGTCTCAGACTGGAGAGGTCGGAGGCCAAGTTTAGAAATCTCCTTAAAACCTATTTGTTTACTATTTAGGGGTGCAGTCAAACGAAAGGGCACTCTGTGTATGGTGACTGGTGGGCTTTCTGTTCACCACAGCGCGGGGACACGCCGGGATGGTGTAACCATGCGCTTTATAAACTACCTTATTATTATTATTATTATATACAATAACAATACTTATTCTCAATGCTCATGAACAAGTTATATTGGTGTATACTACGGGTTGTGTTGATGAGATTTGTAAGGCACTCCCAGAGGTTTTTAAAGAATGACCTTGTATTGCTGAAAAACTTTTAGCATAATATTATTCTTAGGGATGGAGATACATCTTCTGCTCATGAAGTCAGGAAAGTTCCCAATCTGATGTCATTGCCCCTAAAGGAAGGGTTGTGCAAGTTACATGACCAACGAGCAATAGAGAAATTGGAACCGTTGGAATGGCTCGCCCCTCTAGTTTTAGCATGCAAGAATTGGGGAAAACATTTCAGGATGTGTGTTGATTTTCGAGACTTTATTAAGCACAAACAGATGGACCACCAGCCTTTGCCCAATATAAAGGAAGCTTTTTCTAAAGTTAATGGTGCCAGGTTTTTACAGTGTAATGGATCTATACTCTGCCTACCACCAAATAAAACTTAATGCGGATTCAAGACATGTTACTTCTATTGTGAGGCCTATGGGAGCATTCAGATGTCCCAGGATGCTTTTTGACTAGCCTCTTTTACTGCTTGCTTCCAGAGGCTTATGAATATTGTCTTGGAAGATGTTTCTCAATGTTTGTTTTTCAAGATGATTATCTTGGTTTACGGTAAGGATGAGATGGAACACAATGACATTTTGAGGCAGGTTTTAATGAGGTTAGATCAGAATAGGTTAACAGTTAAGAAGATACAATTCTCATATAGAGTCACTTCTGTAATGTATCTGGATCTTCACGCAATTTCTGGTGAGGTAATTAGACTCAAAATTGAACTACAGAAAGTATAATAGGAGCTTCAACTCCCATTGATAGAGACCAGGTAAGAGCATCCCTTGGTCTGGCAGAATATTATTGAATTAAATGTTTATTAACAATTTTGCCAGTGTGATTCAACCTATAACATCTTTTTTGAAATAGGAATGCCGTTTTTGTGGTTTAAAGATTGGGAAAATGCTTTTGGGTCCATAAAAAAGGAAACTGGAAACATGCTTACATGGAGACATTTTGATTAAAAAAATGAACTGTATTGGCTACAGATTTCAGTGTAAAAGGATTGGGTCTGTGTTATCAAAATAGGTAGATGGAGAAGAACAAGTGGTGGGTTTTGCTTCTTGTGCTCTTAAGGGAGCAGACAAACATTACTCGGTTATTAAAAGGGAGGCGCTGACATGCTTGTGGGCCATATATCACTTCAGGTTTTATTTTTGGGGCATTCCGTTCACTTTGAGGACAGATCGCCTCGCTTTGGGTCAAATTTTCTTGTGTATGGGGAGTAAACCGTTGACACCGAGGTTGCAGGGATGGAATGAGAAATTGGAGGAGTTTAATTTCCGAGTTGCAAGAATAAAGCAGCGAACCCTACATCTTGGTTGTGGGGATGGCTGCTAATAATGCTGAAAACCTAATCGGAGTAAACTGGTTAAGAGAGAGTGCCATAATGAGGATGATTGGATGGTTCAATGAGAGAAATATGAAGGTATTTCAGTTCTTGAGAAGTTTGTAGTGCAAGGATGGCTTAACTATAAAGTTCTTAATCAAGGGACAATTGTTTTTTAGAATCGGAGAAATGAATTGTCAATTTGCGATGGCAAGTTGATGAGAGGGCAAATGGCGTTTCCACTGGAAAAACTGAGAATGAAGGGAATAAATCTGGATCATGAGGGACAGCTCGGCAGAAATCTAACCAAAGGCAGAGTAAAAGAGAAGTGTGATTTGGTGTTGATCATCAGGCAGAGAATGTTGTTAATGAGTGGATGTTTGCAATGAATGATGAAACGTTCTCCACAACGTGCTCCTTTATCTCTTGCTGTTGTTCCTGAATGACCATGGGAGAAGCTGAGTCTTGATATCATGAAACTGTTTAATTTATTACCATCAGTGGAAAGGTATGTTTTATTATTGGTGGATTACATTACCAAGTGGGTTCCTACCTGGTGTGTGAGTGCAATTAATATGAGGACAGTTCTGGAGTTTTTAAAAGATGAGTTTGCCAGTGAAGCTGTACCCAAGTACTTAGTTACAGATAATGAGATACAATTTGTTTCCTATGAGATGCAAGATGTTTTAAAAGACTTAGCTACTGTTCATCAGAAAACAGCTTTGTACTCACCACAAGCCAATGGATTAGAAGAATGGATGAACAGAGTAGTGAGATTTTGTGTGCAGAGAGCTTAGATTTGAGGGTATGTATTGAGAGGTGCTTGGTGGGATCTTAGGGCTGCACACAACTGTACAACTTTGACATCATATTTGCGTAATTGAAAGGTAGGGTTGCATGCTCCAAACATAACCCGGCTTGGCTCAAAGTTTAACTGATGCTTGAAAGGGAGGATGAACGCTCAACGAGAGGTAGACGTGAGACATATCAACGTAGGTACAAAGAGAGGGATTACTGGAAAAATACTAATTAGGAACAGAAATGTAATGTGAAGGACGTGGAATAATAATGCACACCACAGTCTTCTGGTGTTATAAATATGTATTTATTATGGAGACACAGGGGTGCGTCTTGTAATTAAGGGACACAGAAGACAACTGCCAGTGAGAGGCATAGAACACACATAGATCACATAGTTCCAGATGCATCACATTCCATACCTCATCAGATGCCAAGTGCATTGACATCACCACACTTGGTTTGGGTGAAAAGGCCTGGATGGAGAAGGAAGGGCGTGACATAGTTCAATTGTCTGTTTACCATTGTGGAGGTAAAAAGAAATGTTGTCACTGGTGACACAGGTGACACATGAAGCATGTTCAGATTGGTAAAGTGAAACAATGAACTGGAATCTAAAAAGCCTCTGGGCCAAGGCAGGGATGGTGCAATGAATGGAACTGATCAAGAAAGAAATTTCTTTCCCACAGATTCCTCTATTATGAGGGTGCCAGAGCACTCTCTTAGATGTGATAATAAGAGCTCGAGAAGAAAATCTAAGAACCCTTCCTTGCTGGAAGATTATGAAGTGTTTTGAACTATTCGTGTGTTTTTTGTTTTTTTGTTGTTTCATGCTTTCATTCGTAACTAATTTTTACTATTAAGTGTAATTAGTCAATTCATGGCTGATGTGCGCAAGCGGTCTTGTCTTGACAATATGTTTAATATGTACAGATGCATGAATCTGATCTAATCATACACTTTCTCCCATGTAACACGTGACTTCAGCAATACTAATGTTAAAAAATTCAAATAAAGAAATGTAACCAAAAAAAGTGTCATTAATCAAAAGTGTTTCTTCCAGTCTCATATATTGTTTCATTCTGTGACTGGGGTGATGTGTTATATGCTGTCTTTCTTTGTTGTGCATTATGGAATGGTTCATATATAATATCAGAATCTTTACAGGCTGAGTTACTCTATAGGTTCCAGGGTTGGCAGTTCAAGCTGAGCCTGGTATGTGTGTATCACTATTCAATACATTTCAACCAGTGCCACGTCCGGTGCTTCGCACTTAATTGGTTTCCAGTGTCCGGCACCGACACTTAATTTTCATATCCGCACTTATGACACTCTGCCACATGGTGGCGCTGCTCATCTAATTTAGAGAGGAGCAGAACAACGGTTGTTTATGAATACAATATACACTTACAAACACTAATACCTGCCCCCCCAGCCATTCTTTAGCTTTGAGGACCTGGAATAATCTGAAGTGTCGCACTTGCAGGCGAGAGAGATGGCTAGTAATTGTTTTGGGGCCATCATTGGCAGTGATGACAGGCAATGGGTGGTGCATGCTTCAGTGGCCTCCTAGTAAGGGCCCTGGCACTGATTATTTTACAAATTAAGCCCTGATTTAAACAGTGTGTATGTTACTGCAGACTCAATGCTTCTTTTATCAAGGATCGTAACATATGACACACAAATCTCTCACCGGCGGACTGTCACACTGCACCAGTGATTTCCATTCTCTAAAAATGTGTGAAACCCACAAATGTAACTCCCAAGTCCCTGAGCCACTGCATGCAGTCTGCCCGCTGAGCATCCTTTCATTAGACAGCAGTCAGAGGTGGTGAGATAATATCCTAGCCGCCTCCAGAATGAGGCTAAAGGCCCCTGAGTCTCCGACATTTCAGAGATATTCATAAGCTTACGTCGGAAAGCGCCCTTGAAGGGTGGGGGCCCCTCCTGCACCACTGGGGCTGTTAGGGCCTGAGTGGTTTGGGCGGCCCCAGAGCGCCGACCAAATAGTCTTTACACACTCAGGAGTGGCCACACCACTCCTCCCTTGCCCTGCTCGGAGAGCAGACCTGTCCACCCGCTACCAAACATAAAATGGTAATAACTGAAAGTTATTAGCATTTTATGTTTCTGCTTCTCGCACTGCGAGAAAGGAGTGGGGCAATGTTCCTGGCCCTAGTGTAGGAGTCGCACCTGCACTGCGGGCCCAATGTTTTGCTCCTGAAGGTAGCCTACAAGCCCTAGATTACATCATATCTACTTGCAAACGGTCATCATGATACTACGGATTGATTCTGTGTGTATACAGAGCACGTGGAGAGTTATTTGAAAGTAAGAGGAATGTCTGGATCTAATACTCGAATTCCAGCAGGCCAGGATTCAACACAAGTACTTGAATACCAAGCATATTATAATAGTTCAAGATTAAGGCAGTCCCTATTAGCGCACAAAAGCCTTGACATCATTGTATTAGAAAGGCTGGCTATTTACTTGTTGCAATTTGTCCAACACTTATTTCTCTGCACAAATTTAACTTGATACATTTTACTTTCTTGTCATTCTTTTGCGATGCACTTTTAAAGATACAAATTCTTGAAAAACAGTAACTCATTTGAAAAAAGAGAAATGAGTATTTTATGAAAACTGCCAGCAGTTTTCACACCGACCATTACAAAACTAGCAGTCCAGTCATAGAGTAACCACCTATTATTCTTTGAAAACTCCCTTATAAACTCATGCATACATCGGTTTCCGTGAGCTCCTTTTTCATGTGCTAAAATAGTCAAATTATGAAAGATAAAGCATCAATCTGTAATGCACTACAGGAGAATGAGACACCCATCTAGTTGCTGAATTACACAATGTGAAACTAGAAATCCTGGGATCAATCTTGGCTTCCATGCTTGACCAAATTGTGTGATCCTAGCCAAACCTTTATTTCCCTGAGCCTCCTTTATTCAGGATGTATGACATCACAACGCATGCTTTTACATCGCATGCTTTAACATCGCAAGTTTTACAATGCATGCCTTTACAACGCATAGTGTTGAGGGGTGCTGGATAGTGAATAGTTTAATTTACTATTCCATCTCCAGTACCCGTGGATAGTAGGGAAGGTGTTGGATAGTAAATTAAATCTATTCCCTATCCTAGACCGCCCCCCAGCGCAATGCGTTGTAATTGTTTGCGTTGTAACAGTTGCGATGTAAAAGCACTGCGTGGTAAAAGTTGCGTTGTAAAGGATGTTTCCCTTTATTCATCATCACATAAGAGCGCCCCTTCAAATGCATGTGTTCTAGATGTGCACTGTACAAAACACATTTTCTGTGAGAACAAGCCGGAGCACTCATACATCATTTGATGTATGAGTGCTCGGGCTTGTTGTCACTTGTAAGGTAGATCCCTAGGGGTCACATATCAGAGGAGGGGGTGAATTCAGCCTCCCTTGAGCACCATAGCAACAATTTAAAAATTAGGATAATACCGCTAAGAGTGAGCACCAACACCACACGGGCCCTATGACCCAACACAGAGTTTATTTAAAAACACATTTTCTGCTTGATTTAGTCTATTATAATAGTGTTTCATCTGCACTAAGAATCTAAGCCACAAGTAAGGCACACATAACAACAGAGTTACCTTTTAGTTTACGAAGGGCAAAATGTACAACCTTTTTTTGCAGTCGCAAACGGGCAATTGGCCCATTTGCCACTGCAAAAACGGGTGTTGGTATGTACAAACATTATTTTGCAAGACTGTATTAGGAAGGGGCATTCCAAGGGCGTCCCTTCCTAATAGCGAGCCGCATTTGTATGTTTCATTGTTTTGCAATTGCAAAAAACTCGCAGTTTGCCACCTACTTCAAGTAGGCGGTAAGCCACTCGGAAAGAGGATGGAGTCACCCGGGGACCCCTTCCTCTTTGTGAATGGATGCAAATAAATTTTTAAGAGCAGGCAGGGGTCCCGCGGACCACTGCCTGCTGTTAGAAAATGAAACAAACGTTTCATTTTTCTTTTTGAAATGTATCCTATGTAAGGTCCCTTTGATGGGAAGAGGAGGTTTCTGAGGTGGGAGTATAAGGCACGTACCACTACTCAGCCTCCCTCTTTGCCAGTCTTCAGAGAGAATCTCTCTTCATTACTAACGCCACCTGACCCCGGACTCTGCAGCACCCTCCCTTTCAGCCCTCATTATCCATTTTCTACCATCCATCTCACATGCACCGTATCCCTCTTCTGACCTTGGGCCCAGCCCCATATCAGCCACCATCCGAATCCATTTTTATTATTTCCGGTAAAAAATATTAGGAAAATTACCCTCAAACTTAAATCATTGCATGTAACAGTAAAGAAAATGAGCACACACTTTAAAATATATTCCACAGAAGCCCTAATGACCCGACTGATAATGAAATAAACAAAAACAGAAAGGCCATGACAGGGCCAGCTTTAGCGCTGGTGCAAAAGTCTTTATTGGTGCCCACCACTTTCTCCTTAGATACCTTTACTACCACCCTCCAACAGTGCCCTTCATCTCTCCATAGCCCCTCCCCCTCATGCCTTCCTCCTCGGATTTCCTCACTGCCACCCTCCATCAGTGCCCCTCATATCTACGTAGCCCCTCTCCCCTATGCACTTTGTTAGTTGTATAGCGGTACTCATAGTGTAAGGTGTCACAGTACTTACATCATGCACACATTATGCAGAGACAATCAATCATACAAGTATGTAAATCAGCATGTAGGGAATATCACATAAGCCAATGAGGATTACCAGTAGTAGGAATCACATGTCATCCATGCTGGTGGGCAGTATGTTTTAAGAGAGTTTGGTCAGGAGAAACAAACACAGGATTTAATGCATACCCCAGTGGTGGTATGGGGGTCGGCTTTACTGATTAAAATGTATGTCTGCCCTAAACTCTTTACAGCAACATTAAAATAATGAAAGACTGGAGAAATATTAACTACACAAAAAAAGAAGTTCTAATTATACCTTTCAGGTTTGTAAGTGGCTCTTTGATGACAGTTTATAGGTCAGTGTTCTGTTAGGATTGTAACTTCTGAACTGCAAGTAACAAAAGGATCTCTGTAAGCAAGACAGTAACCCACTGAGCTGTCCACAAAAATTACAGTTTATCTGCATTTCAAAACTACCAACAAAGGATTGCTCTCCAGCAGGATCATTAATCACCAGACTTATCTGGAAATTTTTACTGGTGTCTTGCATTCATGTCAAAGAAAGGATCTGTCCCCTTTGCCATGCCCCTATTCTACCTGCACGAGTGGGCGGGGGCACAGCCCACCTTACTAAAAGGAGATGCATGATTGGGGAGGTTGTGAGAAAGAGCCCAGGCCCAATCACGCATCTCCTAGAAGAAGAAAAATAACGTTCAGAGGAACGTTTTAAATTTCAGTGGCCATTTTCTGTTGGCCTTCTTAATGTCGCTGCCAGTGGCAGCTAGTGACATTTGAAAGTCGTGGAGGCGTAAAGTTAGGGATGACTTAGGTAGCAAGCGAGCACTACATTTTCTTTTACTCTACTTTAACCTTATTATTTTGAAGATTGTGTAGCCCCATCAAAAGGGTTCCATCACACCCATTTCAACAGAATCACAATTGCAACAGAAATATGTGACCACTTTGTGCCGAGAGGCCAAGGATGGAGGGCCATGTATTCTGAACACGTTTTTGACTGACTGCAGGCACTATGAGAAACGGGCAGTGCCCTCAGTCTCTGCTCCAGAGCTCTCAATTGTGGCATAAACACATAACGCTGCAAACTCGATCCAAAGAACAGGTGCCTGGAATCTTGAGTTTAATGTTGCCATATTATTGGAGAGCTTTGCCTGAGCACCAGTTACTTTACACAAGGAGGACACACTCAGTTTTGGTTTCCACGTGCAGATCACAGACTGTTCCACTTTTCACCCAGTGATTGGCTCTATTTAAATAAAGCAAGTCTGTTTGAACGTCATTAAGAGCTGAACATTTGCTACAGCAGAGTGGGCACAAATCACGGTTCTTAATTAAAAGAAAATCATCGAGAAGATCTTAAGCATCTTTTGAAAATATGCCACTTCCCACCTTGAGGAAAATTCCCTCACCGAATGTGGGAAAAATAACTGTCTCCTACATTTTAAACAGCGGAGGATCTCTGCTACAGAGGCGCAACTAGAGCCACATTTATTCTAAGAAAACATTTGGGGGGAGGGGCTGATTCTTCCAGCATTATGCAGAGTGAAGCTGCAGGTCTCTAAGAAGGGATGAAAAACAACAAAGCCTCATTAACACGCTAATGGTCTTTTAAAGACCTGTGAAGTGCTCGGGTGCGGCTGTGTGTGTGTGCCCGGGAAGCTGTCTCGGCTGCAAGAGCCATGGTTCATGTTTGGGTGGGCCAGGCTCATGTTTGGATTGGCCTGGCCCACCTGCTAGAACCGGGCCTGGATCCTAACCTGCAGAGGAAGGCCTGGCACTGTTGGGAATCCCTTTCCCTGCCGTACTGCTGTTTCTTATGCTTGTGATTATAGTTTTAAAATAACTTTAAATCATAAATGGGGCCATTTAGGCTACTACATCTTTGGATATGGAATGGATTCCCACCAGAACCACCTGTGGCATAGTTCATTTGTTTTATGGCTGCCGGGATGTCCCGCTAAGGCGCTGCTATGACACCACTCTATGATCTCTTGTTGAAGAGCGGGAGTAGGTACATACATTTTATCCTCATGGTAGTACAACCCTTCCCTAATGGTGTGCAAGGGGTTTTGTAGCCAGTCTACAGAAGGTATGGACTGGAGATGTTCCTTTATGTCCTCTCGGAGTTTGTACTCTTTGCCTCCCACCCCAAGTATTCTGTTATCAGGAATGATAGGAAGGGGTTGTTCCTTGTCGGTTTCTTTCTCATATCCTAAGCGTGATAAAGCATCCGCCTTTCCTTGCTGGGGTCCTGGTCTATAGGTGATAAGGAAATCATATTCACTGAAGAATGACAGCCAACTCATTTGTCTAGGTGTGAGAGCTCTAGCTGACTTAAAAAACTGGAGGTTTTTGTGGTCTGAATAAATGGTGACTACATGGGGGGACCCTAGCAAATGATGTCTCCACTCCTGAAAGGATAGTTTGATGGCCAATAATTCGTTTCGCCTATCGTGTAATTCCTCTCTGCTGGCAATAAGGTTTTTGAGAAATAGGCTATGGGATGCATGTGGCCTGTTTCCTTGCCCTTTCTGCTTCATCAGACCAAATGAAAGGTACCCCTTTTTTCGATAGTTTTGTAATGGGGGAGACAGATTCAGAAAAATGATCAATAAATCGCCGATAAAAATTGGCGAAGCCTAGAAAAGACTGTATTTCTTTGATTGAGGTAGGACTAGCCCACTGAACCAAGGTTTCGACTTTCTTGGGATCCATCTGGATACCGCCGGGCTTGAATATGAAACCCAAGAAGTCAACTTCCGTAGTGTGGAAGACGCTTTTATCCAACTTGGCAAGCAAGTGGTTTTCTTGCAGTTTGGTCAAGATTTTCCGGACATGTTCCATGTGATCATTTTCGTTCTGGGAGAATATGAGGATGTCGTCGATATAGACGATGACGAAGATATCAATATATTCTCTTAAAATGTCATTGATAAAATACTGAAACGCATCAGGCGCATTACACAAACCAAAAGGCATGACACAATATTCATAGAGGCCGAACTTAGTGCGAAAAGCTGTTTTCCATTTATCACCTTGTTTGATGTGTATCAAATGGTAAGCACCCCTTAGATCGATTTTGGTGAAGATTTTAGCCTCTTTGATTTGATCAAGGAGAACAGGAATGAGAGGAAGTGGGTATTTATTTTCGCTGGTGATTTTGTTCAATGACCTGTAGTCCAAGCATGCTCTGAGCCCTCCTTCCTTCTTATCTATAAAAAACAGAGGAGATGACACAGGTGAAGTAGAGGGACGAATAAATCCCTTGCTAAGCATGTCGTCCAAGTAATCCCTGAGATAATCAGTTTCTGAGGGGGTCAAGGCGTAAATGCGACTGCAGGGCAGGTCTACCCCGGGAATCAAGTTGATGCGACAATCATAGCACCTGTGTGGAGGCAACTTGGTGGCTTCGTGTTCATTAAAAACTCCCTGGAATTCAAGGTATGGATCAGGTATGCTCAGTTCCGCTCTGGTTTGAACAGCACAAAATAAAGGTAGTTCTGGTTCTCGGGCTTCCTGATAACAGTGGGACCGGCAATACGGGGAGCTCAAAGTGACAGTTCTCTTAACCCAATCTATTAATGGGTTGTGTATTTGTAACCATGGAACCCCTAAAATGGCACCGAAATTGGGAGCATTTATTAGATCAAAAGAGATGCTTTCAGAATGCCCATTGCTAAAGACTATGATCATAGGTGGAGTTTGATAGGTTATCAACCCAGAGGATAACTCGGAACCGTCCACCGCCCATATAGATTCAGGTTGTTCCTTGGTGATAAAAGGTATTCCAAGTCTTTTAGCGAGCCGAAGATCAAAAAAGTTTCCAGTAGCCCCGGAATCTAAGAGGATAGACATGTTATACTGCTGCTGATCCATGTATGTTAGGGTGATTGGTACAGTGAAGTGTTTTACCACCTTCTGGGGTAATGGTTTATTTGTAGAGATCTGCTGAGGTTTGTAGCTTGAAGAATTGATCTCTCCGTTCTCTAAGCTTCCTAGTTTTCCGAACTGGACATGCTATTTGCGGTTAGTCTTGGAGTTTTGGGACGCACTGGACATTCCTTAGCGAAATGTCCCCCTTTTCCACAATATAAGCATAAGTTGAGCTCTCTTCTCTTATCCTTTCCTTCTGTGGATAAGGGGCCTCTTATTCCTCCTATTTTCATGGGTTCTGAGGTGTCTTTTATTACAGGTTTCTCAGGCCGAGTCAAGACGTATCTAGGTACACTACTGCGATTCTTCTCTCCTTTTCTCTCATGCAGTCTATGATCCAGTTTTACGGTTAGATCAATAAAGGAGGCACAATCTTCAGAAGGGTTTACTATTTGTGAGAGCAAGTCTTTTAATTCGTCACATAACCCACGGTAAAACAAGGATGTTCTTTTGTCTTCCGGCCAATGTGTCTCTGAAACCAGGCGATTAAAACTGGTGATATAAGTAAGGAGGTCATTGGATCCCTGTCTAAGGTTTAGCAAAGCGGTATCACTAGCTTGCATGTGGGTGTGTTTGGCAAACAAACTTCTCATTTTCTCTTGAAACAGAGAGAGAGATCGTACAATAAAGGGTCGTTGTTTTGCACCAGGGGTTCAGCCCATTCAGCTGCATTCCCTGCAAGGTAGGAAATGATGAAAGCCACTTTTGCGGAGTCATCAGGGAATGCCGCCGCTTTACAAAGGAACTGTAGCTGACATTGATTCATGAAGACATTGTACTTGGTACTATCCCCTGTAAATCTCGCTGGCATTGCTAGGGGGACCGGACTAGGAGTATGAACTGTAACCTGTACAGGCGGTATAGTAGAATCACCACTGGCCCCTTTATCACCGTCTACGGCACCCATAGTGAATCTGGATGGCTGTATGTAATTCTTGCAGGCTTTAGGGATAGTTCCAGTTTCTCTATGTGTCATATTTTTGACTGTCCTTAATTGATGGACCTCTGCTTGCAGCCTCTGATTTTCGGCACCTAATCTCCCCACCTCTGCCTGAAGGGTGACCAAAGCGGCTGCTAGGTCCTCCATGGTATGGGCCTGGAGGTTAAGATCAGAAGCACCAAGAGATGGGTCAGGATTCACCTTCGTTCAGGGGGAATAGAATTCATGGGCTTGGCTTTCTGTTAACGATCTTGCCAGATTCCACGGGAACGAAGAAGAATCCCACTACCTCCAGGACACAGGAGCAAGAATGTGAGAGGAAACACACTCCTGTCTACTGTCCCCTAAAAGTATGAGGGAAAAACCCAAGGAGTGTCCACCACTCTCCTCATACGAGGGGGTCAGGAAGAAGTACGTCGAGTGGAGGTCCAGGCTAGGAAAAAGAACAGGAGGCTCTACATATATCATATACTCTAGGCATACAAGTAATACTCAAAACATTGGCATGCGTGATTGTTACCAGGAAATCTTACCCCAAGTGAAGGTCGTAAATGCTGCAAAGATGAGTTCTGTAGCTCAAGGGGAATTCCTGGGGGCTTAATAATCAGGCCAGGAAGGGCAGAACTCACAAACGACTCACACACTCAAACATACAAAAGAAACAGGAAGGAATGAGGTGTACCGACCGGCTGTGCAGGGGCAAGAACAGCGGAGCAGTCACACACTCAGGAGGTGAGACACCCGGCCCCAGAAGGAGAACCAGGGCGGAGCGCTCACTCTCAGAAGGAGTACTCAAAAGGAAAGAAAAAGGGTAACTTCTGTGTTGCCACTGAGATTGTGGATAAAGACACGGGCTAGCAAGACGCCCGCAAAATGCGTGGGATAAGGTAGGGAGAACAGCAGCGCCAGCCCGGGAGTTGCGAATGAGAAATGCCGTCACCCGGCAAGAACCTCGCAAAAAGGAACACAGCGAGAATAGTGCATGCGAGGTTACCGGCGACAGAATGCAGGCAGTAAAGAACAAGAAACACCAAGAGGGAGCTGCAAGACGCTGACGCCGGCGTGTTCTGGAATCAGGAAGTAAGACGGGGCGTGGTACTGGAACAGTAAGCCAAGCAACGGCTTCGTTCCGACGCGCCCCTTTACGCGCGCTAGGGATCGTCTAAAAATTCCTATCATTCTTAGTGGTTAGGGATTTGGGACAAATAATACAACGGGGATTCTGGCACAAAACACACATGTCAAGATCTCTCGTCAGCCTCAGCTATTCCTAACAAAGCTCCCGCATTTTGACACCAATTGAGCAAGCTGTTCTAGAAAAAAGACTAGGCTTTGTCCCTACGAATAAAGGCGACCCATTCAGGATGAGAATAGAACTTGAAAAAATTTTCAGGAAGGTACGCCTTCATTTCTTTTTCAAAGACAATCATGACAAGACAACAGACGAGAACCCTACCAACACAGGGCTACATCCCAAATCTACATTTACCCCCCTCAGTCACCAAGTTCCATCACAGGTGACTACCTTTGAGCAAGCTGTCACACATGACATCATGGGCTTACACGATGCGGATTTCCATAGCTTTCATAACCTTTACACCAGAGAAAGGAATGCCCTCATCAGTCTATCTAAGGATCCGTCTATAATTATAAAACCGGCAGACAAAGGAGGAGCCACAGTCGTATTAGACATGGTCCAGTACCGTCAGGAGTTTCTTAGACAACTGACCAACCCTCAATTCTATCGTCGGTTGTCTGAAGATCCGACACCATGATTGCTCACAGAAATTAAGGCTTTAGTAGATGAGGGAAGCACAGAAGGATGGATAACACCTCAAGAGGCCAGATTTTTGGTGACATACAATCCGGTCACACCTGGCTTCTACTGCCTTCCCAAAATACACAAAGCCACTAGACCACCACCAGGACGCCCTATTATCTCAGGGATTGGATCCCTGTTGGAGCCTCTCTCCACATTCGTAGACTTTTTTCTCAGACCTCTTGTGAAAGAAATGCCTACTTACTTACAGGACACAGCAGATGTCCTCAGACTCTTACCAGGTATAGAGTTCAACGTCGAATCAGATCTATTGGTCAGTTTTGACGTAGAGTCTTTTTATACTTGTATACCACAGGAAGAAACTCTAGAGACTATCAGACAACTTCTTTCCTTGCGAAATCTGGACAGTATCACTCCCGTTAATTTCATTCTGGAATGTGCTAAGCTAGCCATGATGGAAACATTTTTCAAATTTGAAGACCAGTTCTTCCTCCAAATCTCCGGGACATCTATGGGGAGTATTTTTGCCCCGAGCCTCGCCAACCTATATGTCCACCAATTCGAACAGGATCATGTTCTCAACCATAGCAACTAAGTATGGGCGGAAAATCCATTACGCTCGCGGATTTTGCGGATTTTCGGTAAATTCGCAATCCGCAAGATTTGCGAATTTCCCGCAAAATCCGCAAATTCGCACGCAGCGGATTTTTTTTGCGGCGCGCGGCGTTGGTGATACAATTTTTGCGGCGCGCGGCGTTTATCATCGTTTGCCGAGTTGTTTTTCTCGATATTTTGCGAGTGCTGCGCCATTTTGGATCTTGCTGTGTGATCCCGCGGGAATTTGGCGAGCGCGATTACGTCATCGCGGCTTGCCAACTTGCACAGCAAGAGTTTGTCAACGTGAGTATGGCGAGATCACGTCTCGCGGTACTTCGCAATTGCGAGATTTGAGATGCGGCGAGCAGCAACAATCTCGCACAAGCGAAAATATAAAATTTGCAATTCTGCACAAGAAATCCACCAGCAAGCAGCATAAACCTTCTTGAAATGATTATTTTTATCTGAATAACTCCTTAGGTTGACATTTGCCTGCACTTTTTTAGCGAGGAGTCCATTTTGGGGAGGGGGGGGGTGGGAGGAAGGAAGTGCCCCACAGTCTTCAACTTCCTGTTCCTGTCCAGCAGGCTCCTCCCAGTGCTTTGTCCATCTCCTGGTCACTTTTCATTTGGATCTGGAGCTGGAAGGATTACTTTTTGTGGATGCTGCTGGATATTTGGATTTGAGGCCTTTTTGACTTTCTTTGGATCACTGTTGGATTAGAAATTTTACAAGTAAGTTTGTTTGGGGCATTACAGTTGCTGCAACTACAATTTTGGAATTTTCGATTTTTGGGCTGTTTTGGGGCCTTTTGCCCAGGGGTACTCAGTGGTGGGTGGACTGAGTCTTTCTGTGGGTTGTCTTGAACTTAAACATCATGGAGGGCATGGATGGATTGGGATTGTGCTGATTTTTCAGTGATTTTCGTTTTTGGGGGCTGTACTTGTGGCCTTTTCACCAGGCGTATTTGAGTCTAGCATGGGCCTAGTCTTTCTGTGGGGTGTCTTGAACTTAAACATCATGGAGGGCATGGATGGAATGGAATTGTGCTGATTTTTCAGGGATTTTCGTTTTTTGGGGCTGTACTTGTGGCCTTTTCACCAGGGGTATTTGAGTCTAGCATGGGCCTAGTCTTTCTGTGGGGTGTCTTGAACTTAAACATCATGGAGGGCATGGATGGAATGGGATTGTGCTGATTTTTCAGTGATTTTCGTTGTTTGGGGCTGTACTTGTGGCCTTTTCACCAGGGGTATTTGAGTCTTGCATGGGCCTAGTCTTTCTGTGGGGTGTCTTGAACTTAAACATCATGGAGGACATGGATGGAATGGGATTGTGCTGATTTTGCAGTGTTTTTCGATTTTTGGGGGTGTTCATGGAGAGGGACAGGCCATGTGGCTGGGGGCCATTTTGAGTGCTGCTACAGGCCCTGGCCATGTGCTGGGAGGCAAGTGGCCATTTTGAATGCAGGCATTGTTGTTAGGCCTGCAACCATTTTGCCTACTTTTCAACCTTTATGCCCAGGGGTAGTGAGTTTTGCATGGGCCTAGTCTTTCTGTGGGTTGTCTTGAATTTAAACATCATGGAGGGCATGGATGGAATGGGATTGTGCTGATTTTTCAGTGATTTTCGTTTTTTGGGGCTGTACTTGTGGCCTTTTCACCAGGGGTATTTGAGTCTAGCATGGGCCTAGTCTTTCTGTGGGGTGTCTTGAACTTAAACATCATGGAGGGCATGGATTGAATGGGGTTGTGCTGATTTTTCAGTGATTTTCGTTTTTTGGGGCTGTACTTGTGGCCTTTTCACCAGGGGTATTTGAGTCTTGCATGGGCCTAGTCTTTCTGTGGGGTGTCTTGAACTTAAACATCATGGAGGGCATGGATGGAATGGGATTGTGCTGATTTGTTAGTGATTTTCGTTTTTTAGGGCTGTACTTGTGGCCTTTTCACCAGGGGTATTGAGTCTTGCATGGGCCTAGTCTTTCTGTGGGGTGTCTTGAACTTAAACATCATGGAGGGCATGGATGGAATGGGATTGTACTGATTTTTCAGTGATTTTCGTTTTTTGGGGCTGTACTTGTGGCCTTTTCACCAGGGGTATTTGAGTCTTGCATAGGCCTAGTCTTTCTGTGGGGTGTCTTGAACTTAAACATCATGGAGGGCATGGATGGAATGGGATTGTGCTGATTTTGCAGTGTTTTTCGATTTTTGGGGGTGTTCATGGGGAGGGACAGGCCATGTGGCTGGGGGCCATTTTGAGTGCTGCTACAGGCCCTGGCCATGTGCTGGGAGGCAAGTGGCCATTTTGAATGCAGGCATTGTTGTTAGGCCTGCAACCATTTTGCCTACTTTTCAACCTTTATGCCCAGGGGTAGTGAGTCTTGCATGGGCCTAGTCTTTCTGTGGGTTGTCTTGAATTTAAACATCATGGAGTGCATGGATGGAATGGGATTGTGCTGATTTTTCAGTGATTTTCGTTTTTTGGGGCTGTACTTGTGGCCTTTTCACCAGGGGTATTTGAGTCTAGCATGGGCCTAGTCTTTCTGTGGGGTGTCTTGAACTTAAACATCATGGAGGGCATGGATGGAATGGGATTGTGCTGATTTTTCAGTGATTTTCGTTTTTTGGGGCTGTACTTGTGGCCTTTTCACCAGGGGTATTTGAGTCTAGCATGGGCCTAGTCTTTCTGTGGGGTGTCTTCAACTTAAACATCATGGAGGGCATGGATGGAATGGGATTGTGCTGATTTTTCAGTGATTTTAGTTTTTTGGGGCTGTACTTGTGGCCTTTTCACCAGGGGTATTGAGTCTTGCATGGGCCTAGTCTTTCTGTGGGGTGTCTTGAATTTAAACATCATGGAGGGCATGGATGGAATGGGATTGTGCTGATTTTTCAGTGATTTCGTTTTTTGGGGCTGTACTTGTGGCCTTTTCACCAGGGGTATTGAGTCTTGCATGGGCCTAGTCTTTCTGTGGGGTGTCTTGAACTTAAACATCATGGAGGGCATGGATGGAATGGGATTGTGCTGATTTTTCTGGGGTTTTTTTCGATTTTTTGGGGTGTATAACTGAACTGATGTTCCTCTGGCTTCCATTGTTTTTAGGTGCACAAGACTCAAGAGAACCACCAGTGCCAGGAAGAAGTCCTGCAGCGGTGTGTGTGTGCAGCATAACGTCACGCGATGTCACGTCTGGCCTCAGACAACTCTACAATTCGTGCAACTGCGGCCTGCTGTCTGACCTGCTCTGAAGAAGATGGCCCCAAAAAAAGGTCTCCGCAGCTCCACTAGCAAGAAAGTTGCTAGTAAGGAGCAGAAGAAGCAAGTTACCAAGGAGGCTGGTGTGCCAACCGCCATGTTTTTTGGGAGCAAAAAAAAAGTACGCCTGCAGCAGCAGGATCTGCTGGGGACCAAGCTGGGAGCAGCACCCCCGCTCCATTGGGTTCAGTGCCTCCACCACCACGCCAACTTAAGTCAAAGCCCTTGAGTGCTTCAGAGGCAGTCAGTGTACTTCTCCAATCACCATCGACCAGTGATGTTGGCTCATCGCAAGAAAGTAGCAGCAATGTCCCTGAATCAACACAGGTTGTTGTAACTCATCTGACAAGTGTTGAACAACCACAGCCGCAACAACAACATGTGCAAGTAGTACAAGCCCAAGTACATGTGGAAGGAGAGGCAGCGCAAGGAGATGCGCAAGCAGAGGTGCATGGAGGGTCACAACAAGTTCCCAAAATAGTTGTCCCTCCCGAAGTAGAGGACCATCAGGAAATCGACAATCAAGCCGAGGTATCATTGGAAGCCACTCCTCCTGATGATTATTCATTGTCTTCCACATCCCTAGCAAGGAAAAGATCAAGGTTGGTGTCTACATCTTCTTCAAGCCCACCGCCTTCTGATGATCTGGATGACGAATGGGTACCACCACGGCAGCCTGAGAGTGAGGCACACCATGATCTGACAAAGATACCTAAGCGTAAAAGGAAGGTCGTCGAAAAACTCATAGTTATGGAGTGTGATGAGGCACAACAAGAAGTGACGCATACTGCTGCTGGTGAAGCCTCTCACGATGACGACGAGCCAGTCATCATAAAGGTCACTGCAGCCCCAGCGGGCATGCAGCAAAGAGACATTTTGACCCTATCCCGAGAAGCTGCTGAGCGTGATGATGATGTCGACGAGGAGGCAATGGAAATGGAAACACAACAATCATTAGATTTGGAGTTAACTAGTACACCAACACCTACCGCTTCCATATTTCTTCCTCGCAAGAAGGGACCTCCACATCCACCTCGACCTCAATTCGTGGTGGTGAAAGTGCAAAACGTACTGAAGTTCGGCAATCCACATCCTCCACTTCATCTGGCATTAGCAGCAGGACCACCACCACCAGTATCGCCGCCTCCTCCGGCCCCCAAAGACATTTCAAGTCTCCAGTTTGGGACTTCTTTAGTGTTTGCCTAAGAATGGAAAACGTAGCCATTTGTAGCATGTGTAAGTTTCGAGTTAGTCGTGGTAAGTTTGGTACCAACTATGGTACCGGAGGCCAGAGAGGTCATCTTAAGAGAGCGCACCCTGTCCAATGGTTTGCGCACCTAGAGGCGGTCAAGGAAGCCCGAATTGCACGTAATGAAAACGTTGATTTTTCATCTGATGATGACGAGGAGGAAGAAGACGATTCAAACACTTCACTTACACCCAGTACCCCTGTCAGCAGCACACCCCATGTGAGGCACACTAAGAGTGTGGGAGAGAGTGAGACATCAATGCGGAAAAGTTCATCAGCGAGCGTAACTGGGTCGAAGATATCATCATCATCCCGTAAATCCTTGGTCCAGGGCAACATTAAAAAGATGTTGTTTACAGAAGCGCAATATGAACGCAACCACCCACTGACGCGTCTGTATGACACTAAGCTGGCTAAAATGCTAGCTCTGGACCTTCTCCCTTTTTCTTTTGTAAAAGGGGTTGGTTTTCTAGAATTAGTGGCAGCGCTCTGCCCTAAATGGACGGTTCCTAGCCGGTTCTATTTTGCCCGAGTTGCGGTTCCAGCACTACATGAAGATGTTCTGAAGGTGATTGGGGCAGCTTTGCAGAAGAGTGCTGTTCACACTATACATCTGACAACAGACATGTGGACCAGTGGCGCAGGCGCTGATTACATGTGCATCACTGCACACTGGGTCTCTTTTTCAGGGGCTAAAGCAAAGCTAAACACAGGTGTTGACACGGACATTGTTTTTAAAGCTGCTCGGAAACATGCAACACTAGCCATGTTTGGTTTGGAGAAACGTCACACAGCAGAAAACATTTTGGATGTCTTTAACACAAAGGTCCTTAACTGGCTGTCCCCACTAAAACGCCAGGTTGGTTATGTTTCCACGGACAATGGCGCCAATATAGTTAAGGCCATGAGGCAGGGTAACTATTTCAGAGTGCCGTGTTTGGCGCACTGCATAAACCTGGTTGTCCAAAAATTCTTGGGTAATAAAGGCAGTGCAGCGTACAGAGTATTGGACACCTGCCGAAAAATGTGCAACCATTTCAGCCATTCTTTTAAGGCCCGAAAGCAGCTGAGGAGCCTGCTATATCAACGTCAAATGCCAGTGAAAGCACTCATCCAGGAGGTGGTAACACGTTTGAACTCAACCTTCTACATGCTTGAGCGTCTGTATGAGCAGTATACGGTACTCGATCAATATTTCTTAACAGAGGGTACAGCTCAGGATGACCTGAGGATGGGTGCGGCGCAATGGAACATAGTTCAAAGCCTGACACGCATGCTTCGTCCTTTTGAGTTCTTCACGCGTGCAGTCAGCAAGGAGGACTGTAATTTGGGAAAAGCTATCCCATTGTTGTACATGCTGGAGGACCAACTGAAGGAGGTGTGTTCTGTGTTTGAAAAAGATGTAAAAAACCAAGACTCTTTTGTTCTGGCTGAGAAATTATTAGAGCTCCTACAAGGTGATGAACGTCTTAAAAAGATCCACTCAGAAGAGCATTACATTTATGCTACTATTCTGGATCCACACTACAAAAAGGCGCTGGCAGGCCAAGCATTCTTTCCTTTTGATGATGAACATGTTCCAAAGTACAAACATTGGCTAGCCTTGTCAGCCAAGAGGTTTGAAAGAGAACGGCTGAAAATTGAAGGAAATGGCAGTACATCAGCAGGCCATCCCCAGTCAAAACAATCCACTTCTGCACCTGTGGCTGTGGCACAAGTGACCTCTCAGCCGTTAAAGACACCGGCAACCGGATCATCTGCACCAGACACAACAGAAACATTGGAGGCTGAAGAGGATTGGCTAGCTCTGCGTGGGTTTGGTTCTCAAAAGGTCAGAGGCACAGCAAGAGCTAAGCAAAGTGGAGGAACCTTGGATGAGGACCTTGAGTCGATGGTGAAGGACTATCTGAATGACTCAACAGAGGTCTATGTTAATTCTGACCCATTGGCGTATTGGCATGGGAAAAAAGAATTGTGGCCACAGCTCACCAACCTGGCTTTAAACTACTTGTCTTGCCCACTCGCAAGCGTGTCTTCTGAACGTGTTTTCAGTGCTGCTGGTGGCATTGTAACTCCCAAACGGAGCCGCCTCTCGCCCAAAAATGTGGAGAGGTTAGCAATGATCAAGATGAATCAGCACCTCATACCACCAGATTTCAGAGTACGAGAAAGCGCGCCGGATGAAGACGAGGTGGCCAGCAACATAGATGAGGGAATTTCTACTCTGTCAGGTGACACTGAGCTCACCCTGCCTGAATTCGCAGAGTATGATGACGAAGCCTTATTCTCATTCCTGGACCGTGATACCGAACCCTGAAAATGAGACAACGAATCAATAACTTTCTTTTTCGTCCTTATTCACTTTTATTCCTGTGTGTCTGTCTTTCTTTGTTGTGCACAGTTAATATATTTCAAACTTTAATCAGATAATCACAAAACAAGCCCATCAGCAGAACTGTCTTCACTGGTTTGCTAATTGATTTGAAGTTGCCGCAGTCTGCATTCCTCAGGTTCACAAGTTCAGAAGAACATGCTCCTCTATCCTCCTCCTCCAGACTCCTATTTCCATCAAACCAGAGGGCTGGTTTACGCCCAATGAAGAAAGACCCAGCACTTGTGGGGGTGTTGTTCTACCTCTTTGCAGGTGAGTTGACGGCTCTGGGACCATTGTTGGGAAGCTCTAATACCGGATAAAAGTGGTTTGGACCAAATCCGAGGCGCAAATTTTTTAGTGTTTTTGCTGACTTGCTTGCCTTTGAGGTGCTCTTAGGGGGGGTTCCTGGTGTTTGTGGGTGAGTTTCGGGGTCTGGGAGCACTGCTGGGACACTCTAATCTTGATTGCATTTGCTTTTCAGGTAATCCGTGGTGGCAACCCCGACTTATGGCCTAGCTACGCAGCGCGTTTGGACCGAAGGCCGAGAAATATTTCAAGTATGAGATTTTGCTTTTGGCCTGTTTGGGGGTGTTATGCTTCTTGGCGGGTGGGTTGGCGGGTCTTGGGGCATTCCTGGGAAGGTGTAATACCGGGTAGAAGTGGTTGGGACAAAATCCAGGCCGATTTTTTTTGTTGCTATTTCTGACATTTTGCTCAATGTAGCGTTTTCGGGGGCCTGTTTGGGGGGCTTCCTGGTGTTTGTGGGTGAGTTTCGGGGTCTGTGAGCACTGCTGGGA
The DNA here is from genome assembly GCF_964263255.1 of Lissotriton vulgaris. Taxonomy (NCBI): domain Eukaryota; kingdom Metazoa; phylum Chordata; class Amphibia; order Caudata; family Salamandridae; genus Lissotriton; species Lissotriton vulgaris. The sequence goes on along the minus strand of NC_141687.1, from coordinate 1,981,458,519 downwards.
CACTCTAATCTTGATTGCATTTGCTTTTCAGGAAATCCGTGTTGGCAACCCCGACTTATGGCCTAGCTAAGCAGCGCGTTTGGACCGAAGGCCGAGAAATATTGCAAGTATGAGATTTTGCTTTTGGCCTGTTTGGGGGTGTTATGCTTCTTGGCGGGTGGGTTGGCGGGTCTTGGGGCATTCCTGGGAAGGTCTAATACCGGGTAGAAGTGGTTGGGACAAAATCCAGGCCGATTTTTTTTGTTGCTATTTCTGACATTTTGCTCAATATAGCGTTTTCGGGGGCCTGTTTGGGGGGCTTCCTGGTGTTTGTGGGTGGGTTTCGGGGTCTGGGCGCACTGCTGGCTATATATACTTTACTTTGCAAGAGGTTTGAAGCAAATCCATGGTGGCAGAGGGGAGTTAGGGCCTAGCTGCAGAGCGTGCGTGGAGTGATTTGGGAAATTTGGAAAAAAATGACAAAGTCCCCATTTTTGTACTTTTGCTCTTTGGCTGTTTGGGGGTCTTCTACTCGTTTTCTCCTGGGTTGACGGCTCTGGGGCCATTGCTGGGAAGCTCTAATAACGGATAAAAGTGGTTGGGACAAAATGCACGTCGTTTTTGTTTTTGGTATTTCTGACATTTTGCTCAATGTAGCGTTTTCGGGGGCCTGTTTGTGGGGCTTCCTGGTGTTTGTGGGTGAGTTTCGGGGTCTGGGAGCACTGCTGGGACACTCTAATCTTGATTGCATTTGCTTTTCAGGAAATCCGTGGTGGCAACCCCGACTTATGGCCTAGCTACGCAGCGCGTTTGGACCGAAGGCCGAGAAATATTGCAAGTATGAGATTTTGCTTTTGGCCTGTTTGGGGGTGTTATGCTTCTTGGCGGGTGGGTTGGCGGGTCTTGGGGCATTCCTGGGAAGGTCTAATACCGGGTAGAAGTGGTTGGGACAAAATACAGGCCAATTTTTTTTGTGCTATTTCTGACATTTTGCTCAATGTAGCGTTTCGGGGGCCTGTTTGGGGGGCTTCCTGGTGTTTGTGGGTGGGTTCCGGGGTCTGGGCACACTGCTGGCTATATATACTTTACTTTGCAAGAGGTTTGAAGTAAGCATGGGCGGAAAATCCGTTACGCTCGCGGATTTTGCGGATTTTCGGGAAATCCGCAATCCGCGAGATTTGCGGATTTCCCGCAAAATCCGCAAATTCGCACGCAGCGGATTTTTTTGACGGCGCGCGGCGTTGGTGATACAATTTTTGCGGCGCGCGGCGTTTATCATCGTTTGCCGAGTTGTTTTTTTCGATAGTTTGCGAGTGCTGCGCCATTTTGGATCTTGCTGTGTGATCCCGCGGGAATTGGCGAGCGCGATTACGTCATCGCGGCTTGCCAGCGATAGTTTGTCAACGCGAGTACGGCGAGATCACGTCTCGCGGTACTTCGCAATTGCGAGATTTGAGATGCGGCGAGCGAAAATATAAATTTGCAATTCTGCACAAGAAATCCACCAGCAAGCAGCATAAACCTTCTAGAAATGATGATTTTTATGTGAATAACTCCTTATTTTGACATTTGCCTGCACTTTTTTAGCGAGGAGTCCATTTTGGGGAGGGGGGCAGGGGGGTGGGAGGAAGGAAGTGCCCCACAGTCTTCAACTTCCTGTTCCTGTTCAGCAGGCTCCTCCCAGTGCTTTGTCCATCTCCTGGTCACTTTTCATTAGGATCTGGAAGGATTACTTTTTGTGGATGCTGCTGGATCTTTGGATTTGAGGCCTTTTTGACTTTCTTTGGATCACTGTTGGATTAGAAATTTTACAAGTAAGTTTGTTTGTGGCAATACAGTTGCTGCAATTAAAATTTTGGAATTTTCGATTTTTGGGCTGTTTTGGGGCCTTTTGCCCAGGGGTACTCAGTGGTGGGTGGACTGAGTCTTTCTGTGGGGTGTCTTGAATTTAAACATCATGGAGGGGCTGGATGGCTTGGGATTGTGCTTATTTTTCAGTGATTTTCGTTTTTTTGGGCTGTACTTGTGGCCTTTTCACCAGGGGTAGTGAGTGTTGCATGGGCCTAGTCTTTCTGTGGGGTGTCTTGAATTTAAACATCATGGAGGGCATGGATGGAATGGGATTGTGCTGATTTTTCTGTGTTTTTCGATTTTTGACCTGTTGTTGGGGCCTTGACCAGGGGTAGTGAGTGGTGCATGGGCCTAGTCTTTCTGTGGGCTGTCTTGAACTTTAACATCATGGAGGGCATGGATGGAATGGGATTGTGCTGATTTTGCAGTGTTTTTCGATTTTTGGGGGTGTTCATGGGGAGGGACATGCCATGTGGCTGGTGGCCATTTTGAGTGCAGCTACAGGCACTGGCCATGTGCTGGCAGGCAAGTGGCCATTTTGAATGCAGGCTTTGTTATTAGGCCTCCAACCATTTTGCCTACTTTTCAACCTTTATTTATGCCCAGGGGTAGTGAGTCTTGCATGGGCCTAGTCTTTCTGTGGGTTGTCTTGAATTTAAACATCATGGAGGCCATGGATGGAATGGGATTGTGCTGATTTTGCAGTGTTTTTCGATTTTTGGGGGTGTTCATGGGGAGGGACATGCCATGTGGCTGGTGGCCATTTTGAGTGCAGCTACAGGCACTGGCCATGTGCTGGCAGGCAAGTGGCCATTTTGAATGCAGGCTTTGTTGTTAGGCCTCCAACCATTTTGCCTACTTTTCAACCTTTATTTATGCCCAGGGGTAGTGAGTCTTGCATGGGCCTAGTCTTTCTGTGGGTTGTCTTGAATTTAAACATCATGGAGGCCATGGATGGAATGGGATTGTGCTGATTTTGCAGTGTTTTTCGATTTTTGGGGGTGTTCATGGGGAGGGACATGCCATGTGGCTGGTGGCCATTTTGAGTGCAGCTACAGGCACTGGCCATGTGCTGGCAGGCAAGTGGCCATTTTGAATGCAGGCTTTGTTGTTAGGCCTCCAACCATTTTGCCTACTTTTCAACCTTTATTTATGCCCAGGGGTAGTGAGTCTTGCATGGGCCTAGTCTTTCTGTGGGTTGTCTTGAATTTAAACATCATGGAGGCCATGGATGTAATGGGATTGTGCTGATTTTTCTGTGTTTTTCGATTTTTGACCTGTTGTTGGGGCCTTGACCAGGGGTAGTGAGTGGTGCATGGGCCTAGTCTTTCTGTGGGGTGTCTTGAATTTAAACATCATATAGGGCATGGATGGAATGGGATTGTGCTGATTTTGCAGTGTTTTTCGATTTTTGGGGGTGTTCATGGGGACAGGCCATGTGGGTGGGGGCCATTTTGAGTGCTGGTACAGGCAGGCCCTGGCCATGTGCTAGGAGGCAAGTGGCCATTTTGAATGCAGGCTTTGTTGTTAGGCCTCCAACCATTTTGCCTACTTTTCAACCTTTATTTATGCCCAGGGGTAGTGAGTCTTGCATGGGCCTAGTCTTTCTGTGGGTTGTCTTGAATTTAAACATCATGGAGGGCATGGATGGAATGGGATTGTGCAGATTTTTCAGTGTTTTTCGATTTTTGGGGGTGTTCATGGGGAGGGACATGCCATGTGGCTGGTGGCCATTTTGAGTGCAGCTACAGGCACTGGCCATGTGCTGGCACTGGCAGGCAAGTGGTCATTTTGAATGCAGGCTTTGTTGTTAGGCCTCCAACCATTTTGCCTACTTTTCAACCTTTATTTATGCCCAGGGGTAGTGAGTCTTGCATGGGCCTAGTCTTTCTGTGGGTTGTCTTGAATTTAAACATCATGGAGGCCATGGATGGAATGGGATTGTGCAGATTTTTCAGTGATTTTCGTTTTTTGGGCCTGTACTTGTGGCCTTTTCACCAGGGGTATTTGAGTCTAGCATGGGCCTAGTCTTTCTGTGGGCTGTCTTCAACTTAAACATCATGGAGGGCATGGATTGAATGGGATTGTGCTGATTTTTCTGTGTTTTTCGATTTTTGACCTGTTGTTGGGGCCTTGACCAGGGGTAGTGAGTGGTGCATGGGCCTAGTCTTTCTGTGGGGTGTCTTGAATTTAAACATCATGGAGGGCATGGATGGAATGGGATTGTGCTGATTTTGCAGTGTTTTTCGATTTTTGGGGGTGTTCATGGGGACAGGCCATGTGGGTGGGGGCCATTTTGAGTGCTGGTACAGGCAGGCCCTGGCCATGTGCTAGGAGGCAAGTGGCCATTTTGAATGCAGGCTTTGTTGTTAGGCCTCCAACCATTTTGCCTACTTTTCAACCTTTATTTATGCCCAGGGGTACTAGTGAGTCTTGCATGGGCCTAGTCTTTCTGTGGGTTGTCTTGAATTTAAACATTATGGAGGGCATGGATGGATTGGGATTGTGCTGATTTTGCAGTGTTTTTCGATTTTTTTTGTGCTCTATAACTGAACTGTGTTCCTCTGTCTTCCATTTTTTTTAGGTGCACAAGACTCAAGAGAACCACCAGTGCCAGGAAGAAGTCCTGCAGCGGTGTGTGTGTGCAGCATAACGTCACGCAACGTCACGTCTGGCCTCAGACAACTCTACAATTTGTGCAACTGCGGCCTGCTGTCTGACCTGCTCTGAAGAAGATGGCCCCGCCCCCAAAGAAAGTTCTCCGTAGCTCCTCTAGCAAGAAAGTTGCTAGTAAGGAGCAGAAGAAGCAAGTTACCAAGGAGGCTGGTGTGCCACCCGCCACGTTTTTTGGGAGCAAAAAAAAAAGTACGCCTGCAGCAGCAGGTTCTGCTGGGGACCAAGCTGGGAGCAGCACCCCTGCTCCATTGGGTTCAGTGCCTCCACCACCACGCCAACTTAAGTCAAAGCCCTTGAGTGCTTCAGAGGCAGTCAGTGTACTTCTCCAATCACCATCGACCAGTGATGTTGGCTCATCGCAAGAAAGTAGCAGCAATGTCCCTGAATCAACACAGGTTGTTGTAACTCATCTGACAAGTGTTGAACAACCACAGCCGCAACAACAACACCATGTGCAAGTACACGCCCAAGTACATGTGGAAGGAGAGGCAGCAAAAGGAGATGTGCAAGCAAAGGTGCATGGAGGTTCACAAGTGCCCACAATAGTTGTTCCTCCCGAAGTAGGGGCACATCAGGAAATCGACAATGAAGCCGAGGTATCATTGGAAGCCACTCCTCCTGATGATCATTCATTGTCTTCCACATCCCTAGCAAGGAAAAGATCAAGGGGGGTGTCTACATCTTCTTCAAGCCCACCTCGTTCTGATGCAAGTGATCCGTCTTGGGAACCACAACTGCGGTCTGACAGTGAGGCACACCATGATCTGACACCGGTACCTGAGCGTAAAAGGAAGGTCGTCCAAAAACTCAAACCTATGGAGTGTGATGAGGCTCAACAAGAAGTGACAGATACTGCTGGTGATGAAGCCTCTCACGATGAAGACGAGCCAGTCATCACAAAGGTCACTGCAGCCCCACCGGGCATGCAGCAAAGAGACATTTTGACCCTATCCCGAGAAGCTGCTGAGCGTGATGATGATGTCGGCGAGGAGGCAATGGAAATGGAATCATTAGATTTGGAGTTAAGTAGTACACCAAAACCTACCGCTTCCATATTTCTTCGCAAGAAGGTACCCACCTCGTCCTCGACCTCAATTCGTGGTGGTGAAAGTGCAAAACGTACTGAAGTTCGGCAATCCACATCCTCCACTTCATCTGGCATTAGCAGCAGGACCACCACCACCAGTATCGCCGCCTCCTCCGGCCCCTGAAGACATTTCAAGTCTCCAGTTTGGGACTTCTTTAGTGTTTGCCCAAAAAAGGAAAACGTAGCCATTTGTAGCCTTTGTAAGCTTCGAGTTAGTCGTGGTAAGCTTGGTTCTAACTATGGTACCGGAGGCCAGAGAGGTCATCTTGAGAGAAGGCACGCTGTCCAATGGTTTCCGCACCTAGAGGCGGTCAAGAAAGCCGGAATTGCACGTAATGAAAACGTTGATTTTTCATCTGCTGATGACGAGGAGGTAGAAGAAGACGATTCAAACACTTCACTTACACCCAGTTCCCATGTCAGCAGCACACCCCATGGGAGCCACACTAAGAGTGTGGGAGAGAGTGAGACATCAATGCGGAAAAGTTCATCAGCGAGCGTAACTGGGTCGAAGAGATCATCATCATCCCGTAAATCATTGGTCCAGGGCAACATTAAAAAGATGTTGTTTACAGAAGCGCAATATGAACGCAACCACCCAATGACCCGTCTGTATGACACTAAGCTGGCTAAAATGCTAGCTCTGGACCTTCTCCCTTTTTCTTTTGTAGAAGGGGTTGGTTTTCTAGAATTAGTGACAGCGCTCTGCCCTAAATGGAAGGTTCCTAGCCGGTACTATTTTGCCCGAGTTGCGGTTCCAGCACTACATGAAGATGTTCTGAAGGTGATTGGGGCAGCTTTGCAGAAGAGTGCTGTTCACACTATACATCTGACAACAGACATGTGGACCAGTGGCGCAGGCGCTGATTACATGTGCATCACTGCACACTGGGTCTCTTTTTCAGGGGCTAAAGCAAAGCTAAACTCAGGTGTTGACACTAACATTGTTTTTAAAGGTGCTCGGAAACATGCAACACTAGCCATGTTTGGTTTGGAGAAACGTCACACAGCAGAAAACATTTTGGATGTCTTTAACACAAAGGTCCTTAACTGTCTGTCCCCACTAAAACGCAAGGTTGGTTATGTTTCCACGGACAATGGCGCCAATATAGTTAAGGCCATGAGGGACGGTTACTATTTCAGAGTGCCGTGTTTGGCGCACTGTATAAACCTGGTTGTCCAAAAATTCTTGGGTAATAAAGGCAGTGCAGCGTACGGTGTATTGGACACCTGCCGAAAAATGTGCAAGCATTTCAGCCATTCTTTTAAGGCCCGGAAGCAGCTGAGGAGCCTGCTATATCAACATCAAATGCCAGTGAAAGCACTCATCCAGGAGGTGGTAACACGTTGGAACTCAACCTTCTACATGCTTGAGCGTCTGTATGAGCAGTATACGGAACTCGATCAATATTTCCTTAAAGAGGGTGCAGAGGAGCTGAGGATGGGTGGGCCGCAATGGAACATAGTTGAAAGCCTGACACGCATGCTTCGTCCTTTTGAGTTCTTCACGCGTGCAGTCAGCAAGGAGGACTCTAATTTGGGAAAAGCTATCCCATTGTTGTACATGCTGGAGGACCAACTGAAGGAGGTGTGTTCTGTGTTTAGAAAAGATAAAAACCAAGACTCTTTGCTTCTGGCCGAGCAATTATTAGAGCTCCTACAAGGTGATGAACGTCTTAAAAAGATCCACTCAGAACAGCATTACATTTGTGCTACTATTCTGGATCCACGCTACAAAAAGGCGCTGGCAGGCCAAGCATTCTTTCCTTTTGATGATGAACATGTTCTAAAGTACAAACGTTGGCTAGCCTTGTCAGCCAAGAAGTTTGAAACAGAACGGCTGGAAATTGAAGGAAATGCAAGTACATCAGCAGGCCATCCCCAGTCAAAACAATCCACTTCTGCACCTGTGGCTGTGGCACAAGTGACCTCTCAGCCGTTAAAGACACCGGCAACCGGATCATCTGCACGAAAGACAACAGAAACATTGGAGGCTGAAGAGGATTGGCTAGCTTTGCGTGGGTTTGGTTCTCAAAAGGTCAGAGGCACAGCAAGAGCTAAGCAAAGTGGAGGAACCTTGGATGAGGACCTTGAGTCGATGGTGAAGGACTATCTGAATGACTCAACAGAGGTCTATGTTAATTCTGACCCATTGGCGTATTGGCATGGGAAAAAAGAATTGTGGCCACAGCTCACCAACCTGGCTTTAAACTACTTGTCTTGCCCACTCGCAAGCGTGTCTTCTGAACGGGTTTTCAGTGCGGCTGGTGGGATTGTAACTCCCAAACGGAGCCGCCTCTCGCCCAAAAATGTGGAGAGGTTAACAATGATCAAGATGAATCAGCACCTCATACCACCAGATTTCAGAGTACGAGAGAGCGTGCCGGATGAAGAGGAGGTGGCCAGCAACATAGATGAGGGAATTTCTACTCTGTCAGGTGACACTGAGCTCTCCCTGCCTGAATTCGCAGAGTATGATGACGAAGCCTTATTCTTATTCCTGGACCGTGATACCGACTTCGAGCCCTGAAAATGAGACAACGAATCAATAACTTTCTTTTTCATCCTTATTCACTTTTATTCCTGTGTGTCTGTCTTTCTTTGTTGTGCACAGTTAATATAATTCAAACTTTAATCAGATAATCACAAAAACAAGCCCATCAGCAGAACTGTCTTCACTTGTTTGCTAATTTATTTGAAGGTGCCGCAGTCTGCATTCCTCAAGTTCACAAGTTCAGAAGAACATGCTCCTCTATCCTCCTCCTCCAGACTCCTATTTCCATCAAAGCAGAGGGCTGGTTTACGCCCAATGAAGAAAGACTCAGCACTTGTGGGGGTGTTGTTCTACCTCTTTGCAGGTGAGTTGACGGGTCTGGGGCCATTGCTGGGAAGCACTAAAAGTGGTTTGGACCAAATCCGAGGCGGAAAATTTTTTGTGTTTTTGATGACTTGCTTGCCTTTGAGGTGCTCTTAGGGGGGGTTCCGTCTGTTTGTGGGTGAGTTTCGTGGTCTGGGAGCATTGCTGGGACACTCTAATCTTGATTGCATTTGCTTTTCAGGAAATCCGTCGTGCCAACCCCGACTTATGGCCTAGCTACGCAGCGCGTTTGGACCGAAGGCCCAGAAATATTGCAAGTATGAGATTTTGCTTTTGGCCTGTTTGGGGGTGTTATGCTTCTTGGCGGGTGGGTTGCCGGGTCTTGGGGCATTCCTGGGAAGGTCTAATACCGGGTAGAAGTGGTTGGGACAAAATCCAGGCCGATTTTTTTTTGTGGCTATTTCTGACATTTTGCTCTATGTAGCGTTTTCGGGGGTCCTGTTTGGGGGGCTTCCTGGTGTTTGTGGGTGAGTTTCGTGGTCTGGGAGCACTGCTGGGACACTCTAATCTTGATTGCATTTGCTTTTCAGGAAATCCGTCGTGGCAACCCCGACTTATGGCCTAGCTATGCAGTGCGTTTGGACGGAATGCCCAGAAATATTGCAAGTATGAGATTTTGCTTTTGGCCTGTTTGGGGGTGTTATGCTTCTTGGCGGGTGGGTTGACGGGTCTTGGGGCATTCCTGGGAAGGTCTAATACCAGGTAGAAGTGGTTGGGACAAAATCCAGGCCGATATTTTTTTTTGCTATTTCTGACATTTTGCTCTATGTAGCGTTTTTGGGGGGCTGTTTGGGGGGCTTCCTGGTGTTTGTGGGTGAGTTTCGTGGTCTGGGAGCACTGCTGGGACACTCTAATCTTGATTGCATTTGCTTTTCAGGAAATCCGTCGTGCCAACCCCGACTTATGGCCTAGCTACGCAGTGCGTTTGGACCGAAGGCCCAGAAATATTGCAAGTATGAGATTTTGCTTTTGGCCTGTTTGGGGGTGTTATGCTTCTTGGCGGGTGGGTTGACGGGTCTTGGGGCATTCCTGGGAAGGTCTAATACCGGGTAGAAGTGGTTGGGACAAAATCCATGCCGATTTTTTTATTGGCTATTTCTGACATTTTGCTCTATGTAGCGTTTTCGGGGGCCTGTTTGGGGGGCTTCCTGGTGTTTGTGGGTGAGTTTCGTGGTCTGGGAGCACTGCTGGGACACTCTAATCTTGATTGCATTTGCTTTTCAGGAAATCCGTCGTGCCAACCCCGACTTATGGCCTAGCTACGCAGTGCGTTTGGACCGAAGGCCCAGAAATATTGCAAGTATGATATTTTGCTTTTGGCCTGTTTGGGGGTGTTATGCTTCTTGGCGGGTGGGTTGACGGGTCTTGGGGCATTCCTGGGAAGGTCTAATACCGGGTAGAAGTGGTTGGGACAAAATCCAGGCCGATTTTTTTTTGGGCTATTTCTGACATTTTGCTCTATGTAGCGTTTTCGGGGGCCTGTTTGGGGGGCTTCCTGGTGTTTGTGGGTGAGTTTCGTGGTCTGGGAGCACTGCTGGCTATATATACTTTACTTTGCAAGAGGTTTGAAGCAAATCCATGGTGGCAGAGGGGACTTAGGGCCTAGCTGCAGAGCGCGCGCGGAGTGATTTGGGAAATTTGTGAAAAATTGACTAAGTCCCCATTTTTGTACTTTTGCTCTTTGGCTGTTTGGGGGTCTTCTACTCGTTTTCTCCTGGGTTGACGGCTCTGGGGCCATTGCTGGGAAGCTCTAATACCGGATAAAAGTGTTTTGGACCAAATCCCAGGCGGAATTTTTTTTGTGTTTTTGATGACTTGCTTGCCTTTGAGGTGCTCTTAGGGGGGGTTCCGTCTGTTTGTGGGTGAGTTTCGTGGTCTGGGAGCATTGCTGGGACACTCTAATCTTGATTGCATTTGCTTTTCAGGAAATCCGTCGTGCCAACCCCGACTTATGGCCTAGCTACGCAGCGCGTTTGGACCGAAGGCCCAGAAATATTGCAAGTATGAGATTTTGCTTTTGGCCTGTTTGGGGGTGTTATGCTTCTTGTCGGGTGGGTTGACGGGTCTTGGGGCATTCCTGGGAAGGTCTAATACCGGGTAGAAGTGGTTGGGACAAAATCCAGGCCGATTTTTTTTTTGGCTATTTCTGACATTTTGCTCTATGTAGCGTTTTCGGGGGCCTGTTTGGGGGGCTTCCTGGTGTTTGTGGGTGAGTTTCGTGGTCTGGGAGCACTGCTGGCTATATATACTTTACTTTGCAAGAGGTTTGAAGCAAATCCATGGTGGCAGAGGGGACTTAGGGCCTAGCTGCAGAGCGCGCGCGGAGTGATTTGGGAAATTTGTGAAAAATTGACTAAGTCCCCATTTTTGTACTTTTGCTCTTTGGCTGTTTGGGGGTCTTCTACTCGTTTTCTCCTGGGTTGACGGCTCTGGGGCCATTGCTGGGAAGCTCTAATACCGGATAAAAGTGTTTTGGACCAAATCCCAGGCGGAATTTTTTTGTGTTTTTGATGACTTGCTTGCCTTTGAGGTGCTCTTAGGGGGGGTTCCGTCTGTTTGTGGGTGAGTTTCGTGGTCTGGGAGCATTGCTGGGACACTCTAATCTTGATTGCATTTGCTTTTCAGGAAATCCGTCGTGCCAACCCCGACTTATGGCCTAGCTACGCAGCGCGTTTGGACCGAAGGCCCAGAAATATTGCAAGTATGAGATTTTGCTTTTGGCCTGTTTGGGGGTGTTATGCTTCTTGGCGGGTGGGTTGCCGGGTCTTGGGGCATTCCTGGGAAGGTCTAATACCGGGTAGAAGTGGTTGGGACAAAATCCAGGCCGATTTTTTTTGTGGCTATTTCTGACATTTTGCTCTATGTAGCGTTTTCGGGGGTCCTGTTTGGGGGGCTTCCTGGTGTTTGTGGGTGAGTTTCGTGGTCTGGGAGCACTGCTGGGACACTCTAATCTTGATTGCATTTGCTTTTCAGGAAATCCGTCGTGGCAACCCCGACTTATGGCCTAGCTATGCAGTGCGTTTGGACCGAAGGCCCAGAAATATTGCAAGTATGAGATTTTGCTTTTGACCTGTTTGGGGGTGTTATGCTTCTTGGCGGGTGGGTTGACGGGTCTTGGGGCATTCCTGGGAAGGTCTAATACCGGGTAGAAGTGGTTGGGACAAAATCCAGGCCGATTTTTTTATTGGCTATTTCTGACATTTTGCTCTATGTAGCGTTTTCGGGGGCCTGTTTGGGGGGCTTCCTGGTGTTTGTGGGTGAGTTTCGTGGTCTGGGAGCACTGCTGGGACACTCTAATCTTGATTGCATTTGCTTTTCAGGAAATCCGTCGTGCCAACCCCGACTTATGGCCTAGCTACGCAGTGCGTTTGGACCGAAGGCCCAGAAATATTGCAAGTATGAGATTTTGCTTTTGGCCTGTTTGGGGGTGTTATGCTTCTTGGCGGGTGGGTTGACGGGTCTTGGGGCATTCCTGGGAAGGTCTAATACCGGGTAGAAGTGGTTGGGACAAAATCCAGGCCGATTTTTTTATTGGCTATTTCTGACATTTTGCTCTATGTAGCGTTTTCGGGGGCCTGTTTGGGGGGCTTCCTGGTGTTTGTGGGTGAGTTTCGTGGTCTGGGAGCACTGCTGGGACACTCTAATCTTGATTGCATTTGCTTTTCAGGAAATCCGTCGTGCCAACCCCGACTTATGGCCTAGCTACGCAGTGCGTTTGGACCGAAGGCCCAGAAATATTGCAAGTATGAGATTTTGCTTTTGGCCTGTTTGGGGGTGTTATGCTTCTTGGCGGGTGGGTTGACGGGTCTTGGGGCATTCCTGGGAAGGTCTAATACCGGGTAGAAGTGGTTGGGACAAAATCCAGGCCGATTTTTTTTTTGGCTATTTCTGACATTTTGCTCTATGTAGCGTTTTCGGGGGCCTGTTTGGGGGGCTTCCTGGTGTTTGTGGGTGAGTTTCGTGGTCTGGGAGCACTGCTGGCTATATATACTTTACTTTGCAAGAGGTTTGAAGCAAATCCATGGTGGCAGAGGGGACTTAGGGCCTAGCTGCAGAGCGCGCGCGGAGTGATTTGGGAAATTTGTGAAAAATTGACTAAGTCCCCATTTTTGTACTTTTGCTCTTTGGCTGTTTGGGGGTCTTCTACTCGTTTTCTCCTGGGTTGACGGCTCTGGGGCCATTGCTGGGAAGCTCTAATACCGGATAAAAGTGTTTTGGACCAAATCCCAGGCGGAATTTTTTTTGTGTTTTTGATGACTTGCTTGCCTTTGAGGTGCTCTTAGGGGGGGTTCCGTCTGTTTGTGGGTGAGTTTCGTGGTCTGGGAGCATTGCTGGGACACTCTAATCTTGATTGCATTTGCTTTTCAGGAAATCCGTCGTGCCAACCCCGACTTATGGCCTAGCTACGCAGCGCGTTTGGACCGAAGGCCCAGAAATATTGCAAGTATGAGATTTTGCTTTTGGCCTGTTTGGGGGTGTTATGCTTCTTGGCGGGTGGGTTGACGGGTCTTGGGGCATTCCTGGGAAGGTCTAATACCGGGTAGAAGTGGTTGGGACAAAATCCAGGCCGATTTTTTTTTTGGCTATTTCTGACATTTTGCTCTATGTAGCGTTTTCGGGGGCCTGTTTGGGGGGCTTCCTGGTGTTTGTGGGTGAGTTTCGTGGTCTGGGAGCACTGCTGGCTATATATACTTTACTTTGCAAGAGGTTTGAAGCAAATCCATGGTGGCAGAGGGGACTTAGGGCCTAGCTGCAGAGCGCGCGCGGAGTGATTTGGGAAATTTGTGAAAAATTGACTAAGTCCCCATTTTTGTACTTTTGCTCTTTGGCTGTTTGGGGGTCTTCTACTCGTTTTCTCCTGGGTTGACGGCTCTGGGGCCATTGCTGGGAAGCTCTAATACCGGATAAAAGTGTTTTGGACCAAATCCCAGGCGGAATTTTTTTGTGTTTTTGATGACTTGCTTGCCTTTGAGGTGCTCTTAGGGGGGGTTCCGTCTGTTTGTGGGTGAGTTTCGTGGTCTGGGAGCATTGCTGGGACACTCTAATCTTGATTGCATTTGCTTTTCAGGAAATCCGTCGTGCCAACCCCGACTTATGGCCTAGCTACGCAGCGCGTTTGGACCGAAGGCCCAGAAATATTGCAAGTATGAGATTTTGCTTTTGGCCTGTTTGGGGGTGTTATGCTTCTTGGCGGGTGGGTTGACGGGTCTTGGGGCATTCCTGGGAAGGTCTAATACCGGCTGGAAGTGGTTGGGACAAAATCCAGGCCAATTTTTTTTGGGGCTATTTCTGACATTTTGCTCTATGTAGCGTTTTCGGGGGCCTGTTTGGGGGGCTTCCTGGTGTTTGTGGGTGAGTTTCGTGGTCTGGGAGCATTGCTGGGACACTCTAATCTTGATTGCATTTGCTTTTCAGGAAATCCGTCGTGCCAACCCCGACTTATGGCCTAGCTACGCAGCGCGTTTGGACCGAAGGCCCAGAAATATTGCAAGTATGAGATTTTGCTTTTGGCCTGTTTGGGGGTGTTACGCTTCTTGGCGGGTGGGTTGCCGGGTCTTGGGGCATTCCTGGGAAGGTCTAATACCGGGTAGAAGTGGTTGGGACAAAATCCGCGCGGAAAAGCCTTTAGTTTTGGCACTTTTTGTAACTTAGGGTTCGTTAGGGTTAGCCCTAGCAGCAGGATTGCATGTGTTTCGGGGTGTTCTAGATTTTTCCAACTGAGTTCTGGGGTCTTAGAGCACTCGTGAGAATGTGTAATTTTGGTTGCAAGTCATTTGAAGAAAATCCATGGTGGGAAAGGGGGGATTTGGCATAGTTAAAGAAAGCCTTTGCCACTATTCTTAACTTAGGGTTCGTTAGGGTTAGCAGTATTTCTATTGCATGTGTTTGAGTGGGGGGGATTTCGAGTCTTGGAGCGATGCTGGCTATGGCTACTTTTGCTTGGTTGCTTGCAAGTGGTTTGAATGCAATCCACGGTGGGTAATGGGTAATTAGGAAGGGGGTACTTCGGCCTACTTTTACTTTCAAAGTAAGTTTTGTCACCAGTTTTCTGCTAGGCCTCGTTTTTTGAGATTTGATTGGGGGTCTTCTACATTTTTGCGACTGGCTTTAGTAAGGGTCTGGGTGGGAGCACTGCTAGGAAGATCTAATTTTGTTCTAAAACACAGTTTACAGTACACCTAGCTTGAGGGGCAAGATCCGCTACATTAATTTGCCCATACTTATTTATCCTTCAAAAGGTGACTCAGAGTACGCACTTTCAAAAATATTGTACTGTCTACTAGGAAAATCAAATTGTGACTTTTTGCACTCCACAGCCTACATACCTTATATTTATTTATCAGTGGTGTTGTAATATTATATCACTTCCTGTTTTTCGTTGAATAATTACAGGCCGGGTTTCAGTCTCTGCAATGGGGAAAAAAGGATGGAGTCAGGCTTCACAGTAGCGAGCCACAATTCAGCATCAGGCAGGCAGTGGACAGGGTGTCTTCTGGTGACCAACATCGATGGACGAAGCGTCGGCTGCAATGGAGGAGTGCCGCTAATAGGAGGATTTTTTTTCTGCAGGCAACTTACTTACCACTTCCAACAGGACCACTACAACCACATAGATACAGTATCCCTTGCCTTTTTCTCTGACTGTGACTGCATTTCTTGGCTCTCTCTCGGCTTCTACATTGATCCCTTAACACATCACTTAGTCCACTCCACTATCACATCTGCACCACACATAGTCATTTGTAAGTGCTCCTACGTAATTCGCAAGTCGCAGCACGCCCCAGGCCGTAGAGGACTGGGATGGCCCCAATGATGAAGCATGTCACCAAGGGGCAACCCTGGTGAGTGAGGGGACACCTAGAAAAAAAGCAATTTCTCCTTTTCTATCTACTATACCTTCCAGACCAACCCCACTGAGTGTTGTCGTGAATGGATTTATAGTGACCAGCAAGGCTCTCGGGTATCTGGCTACAGAGACCTTATGTTGAATATCGTTATCAATAATTTACACATAGGCCCTTTACTGTTGCATTCTTTCTTCCACAGTTGTCGAATGTACTACTTACTTTTCACTGACATGCATGCAGTAGTGCATGCACTTTCAAAGATTGATGGATAGGTTTGTACCCAAAGAATTGTTTATGTTCAATTGTTTGTCTATGCTGTGCTTTTATTTACAGGGTGTCTTCTGGTGACCAACAGCGATGGACGAAGCGTCGGCTGCAATGGAGGAGTGCCGCTAATAGGAGGATTTTTTTTCTGCAGGCAACTTACTTACCACTTCCAACAGGACCACTACAACCACATAGATACAGTATCCCTTGCCTTTTTCTCTGACTGTGACTGCATTTCTTGGCTCTCTCTAGGCTTCTAAATTGATCCCTTAACACATCACTTAGTCCACTCCACTATCACATCTGCACCACACATAGTCATTTGTAAGTGCTCCTACGTAATTCGCAAGTCGGAGCACGCCCCAGGCCGTAGAGGACTGGGATGGCCCCAATGATGAAGCATGTCACCAAGGGGCAACCCTGGTGAGTGAGGGGACACCTAGAAAAAAAGCAATTTCTCCTTTTCTATCTACTATACCTTCTGTCAGGTTACGCAGCCCCTAAGCACCTACCGTACTATGAAACTACTTTTCCCATGAGTAGGCGGGAGACTTGCAGGAAGTTTATCTGGGGAACAGACGCGCTTCCTGTTGCGCGTTATTCTGGTTTCTGTTCTGCACCGGCATGAGAGCGGACGCTCTGCATGCTTTTCTATCGTGTCTCCTGTGGACTATCACCTTCCCCCCCCCCCCCCTGAGGCTCAGTGGGGAGCGCTTCCGTGTTCTGTCCTTGGCGGTAGACGGACTTCACGCGTCTTCAGGTAAAGCCGCTCTAAACTCTTCGGCCGCCCGTGCGGTCAGCTGATTACTGCCTGAACGGATTGTTAAGGGAGGTTCTGTGACTGTTTTCTAACAGAATTCTACCTTTGATGAATTCCTGTTTGGTTGAATTGTGTGTGGCGGAGCACAGTGGCGGTCTATACCACGTGTTAGCGTTCACATCGGGGATCGTTTTTGTACTATTAAAACGGAGCGCGGTAGTAAGGACAACTACGCGTCTCCGTTGTATAACTGTGTATTTCAAAGGACCTCCATAACTGGGCATGTAGTGAGGTAACTACAGGCTACCCCAGTTCTCTTTGTGTAGTGCACCGTGGGGTGTGTTGTTGGCAGAATTCAGTGGTGGTCGCAACTACGTTTTTCTGTTTGACCTTCACCAAAGATTCTCTACTGGGTCATTACTTAGAGAGCGCAGTGTTGTAGTTCTTGCTTCCTACACACTACCGTTTCCCTCTTCCTTTTTGTTGGACCATACATCTTTGCTTTGACTATTTGGAACCCCCTTTGTACATTGAGTCCTCTACCAAGTTTGTGGTATGTTGTGAGTAGTGGGTTTGATGTCTTAGTATAACGCGAGTGTGTTTGGTGCGACAGGAGTGTGTTCGTTAACTATATGTCTATGTGTTTCTTAGGCCTTCCTCACAGATTGTGGCAGAAGGGCTATAGTATTTCCTATCCAAGGTCATGTTTTCTTGGTGCTCAGGTACTTGTCTACTTCCTTGGTTATTTAGTGAGACTATATGAGAGTACCCTTGTATGTTAGGACAGCACTTCACTGATGCCTGTCTTGTCTTCTGTTACAGGTATCCTTTCCCTGCTGACCCTACCTTTACCCATCCCACATTTTTTATTTTAGTTTGTTATTTTTCTCCCCCGCCTAATGGCTCGAACACCCTGTGTTTACACTTCTGGGTGTTGGTGACATTTGGAGGTGGAACCATATTTGCATCGACTGGATCACGGGGAGTAAACCTGACACCTTCCAGACCAACCCCATTGAGTGTTGTTGTGAATGGATTTATAGTGACCAGCAAGGCTCTCGGGTATCTGGCTACAGAGACCTTATGTTGAATATCGTTATCAATAATTCCACACAGGCCCTGTACTGTCGCATTCTTTCTTTCCACAGTTGTCGAATGTACTACTTACTTTTCACTGACATGCATGCAGTAGTGCATGCACTTTCAAAGATTGATGGATAGGTTTGTACCCAAAGATTTGTTTATGTTCACAATAGTTTGTCTATGCTGTGCTATTTTTTCTTGTCTCCCAAAACCTTTCCCAAAAACCCCCGTACCCATCCATTTTTCAAACCCTAACCCTCTTCCCCCGGGCTGTGTGGTTTTGATTGATGTGTGACTAAATTATTATTACAGCAATAAATCCACACACTTGCTGGGGAGGATAAGGTGATAGCAACAGGCTGGTGAAGAAATCCGAGGATATATTCTTACTCTGCTTCACAAAGAACCATTGCTAATGTGAAAGAACTTCAACCGAATTAGTAGTTATACTTTACCATTTGTTAGGCTACAATGTGGCACTGCTCTACTGTACTTCTGTCACCTGCTATATTCTCAGTTGTACCGTTGAATTGCTCAGGAGGACAAACCAGATTTCATTTTCTTTTTTTTCATAGGCATGCAACTGCCACTGTGTCACACCACTAGTACCACCGCTATGAGGAAATTTTATCCGACCAAGATTGCCAACCTTATTCGGTGTTTCCCGTGGAGCCAGCCCTGGGTCTAGCCCTACTTTCAAACACAAATTACAGGTAAGATAAGCGTTTGGTGGTTTGGGGGTATAATGGAGTATTAGTACGAGAGACGAGAGACTGAAGGTAGTACTACTAAAGTCCTAGGACTCTTGGATTCACTTCACTTAGTCTGTGAGAGGCACTTAGTGTTGAAAACATTTGGGCATTTACACTTAAAGGAAGAAAATGGAACTAAACTTTCAGGAAAACAGTCAACGTTAAACCCCCACCCACCAGGCAAGCAGTAAAAAAACAGGTATGCTCAGATAAAGTTTGAAAAAGTATATTTATATCCCTAACAAAATAATCTCCTGCAAGACCCTCCCTAACCCCAACGATTGTCCTTCAAAAGTCCCCAAAAACCCAACTCCCAATTCCCACCCCCCAAAAGTCTCTAAAAAAGGGGCAAGGGACACTATGGGTGGATGCTGTTAACTTTTTGGGCCAGGGCATCATGCTCCTCGCGGAGTAAGGCGAGCTCCTGCTGAAGGCGGGACACCATCAGGGTAGTGCGGCGCAGGCGTGCCTTCACTGCCTTGCAGGTGCAATGCCTGTGAGAGGCAGCTGTTGGCCTTGCTGCTCGGCGGTGGCATTTGCCTTTGGCAGCCCGGCTCAGTCTGGGTGGACCACTGTGCTGGGTGGCAGCCCGTGGGGCCACGGAGGCCGATGCAGACGACGTTGTTGTTGTTGTTGACTGCACACTTTCCTCATCCTCCAGGGCCACCAGCCGCCGATATTCCGCAACAGTGGCCTCGATCCTCCGTTGCCGGGCCGCTCTAGCCAGCTCCTTCCTCCTTGTTCGTTTGGAAGGAGAACCTATATGAAGAAAGAAAGACATAGTCTGTAACCAATGCTCTTTAAGATTAACTCAATCATTCAGCAGAAATTTGTGTTGCAGTACAACTAGCAACTTGCAAGCGCATTACATAACTATTGAGGCCAGTATCTATCTAACCTCACACTTCTTCATCCTTGCTCTAACATTAGTGGGAGTTTAAGGAACAAATTCTACGAGCACTGTGGACTTCCATTGGAGTCGACTATGAAAGTACACCAGTCTTATTCTTCTTCTTATCTCTTGTTTTGGAAAATTGGTACGTTATTTTCTGCAAGCCGGCATAATGCCAGCGCAGTAAACTTGCACCCGAGAAAAAGAGACGCACGCCATGAGGAGTGACCTAGACTTGCGTTGCCGTTGCGTTACTGTACCCGTCCAGTACATGCAGGTGGTGAAGCTCTTACTTTTCTAGTACGGGTGGCACTGAGAATACTCTGTTACAACTCAAGGGCTACTGCTTAATTAATTTAACTTTCACCCTACAGTGGAAATGAGTACTAGAAATGGAAAATTGAAGAAGATAAATAATCTGATTATCTATCACTTCACATGGGATGTTTTTGCTTATATATGGGATGACTTTAGGTGCTTTGCTTTTTATTGAGTGACCAGTGATACATCCACACATGAATGACTGAGTACTACTAAACTTATTAAGAGAGGTAGGGAGTGGCCACCATAATAACCGGATCTATGCAGTGCTTGCAATACAAACTACTGCTACTATTTATGGTAGTATTTGGACAAAATTAAAAGTTCTTTTCCTTGCCTTTCCTACACTGGAACGGACGTGCGGGTGCAGTGTTACATGCTCTTCAAAGTTACACTTAGTTCATCCACTGACCGTCTACTCTCTCTAGATCATGGGTACTCACAAACTTTCTCTCAGGGGCTACATTTACAGTGTAGTTTGGGGCCGAGGGCCGCACTGGTGGGGGCGGAGTCAGAGGGGGCGGGGCTAAAGCAAAACGATAACTTGTGACCATGAGGTTGCACACAGGTCCCTGCAGCAGATGCCCTCATCCACTGAGCCACCAGACCCAGCATTTACATACATCTCTCTCCCTCCTGCTCTCCCTCCTGCCCTCCCTCCATCTCTCTCTCCCTCCTGCCCTCCCTCTCCCTCCCCCTCTGTCATCTCACTGTGTGTGTGTCTATCTGTGTCAGCCTTCAGCCCGGGTTGAGACCGCTTCCTCAACGCGCACACACAGACAACAACACCAAAGTACTTAACAGGTCTTTAAAAGACCATGAACATATTATTGAGGCTTTGTTTGTTGTAGCGCCCCTGCTTCTCCACCCTGACAATCACTGCTTGCCCGGCCCCACAGAGCAGAGGCTTTGTTCTATTTCACCTCTTTGTGGCCTTGCATCTCCACTCTGCTCTGTGGGGGCCGGGGGAGCAGTGATTGTCAGAGTGGAGATGCAGGGGCGCTAACAGGTGAAATACAAAAAAGCCTCTGCTCTGTGGGGGCCGGGGGAGCAGTGATTGTCTGCAAGGTCTGCGCACCGCCAAGGAAGGCTTGCCGGGCCACCACCTGCCCGCGGGCCATACTAGGAGTACCCCTGCTCTAGATACACATATGCTATCTAAGAGTCAGATAGTAGCATGATCCAGGTATATGGACACATACAGTTTCTGCGTCACCCACCCAGGCTGTTGTCCTTCCACCCATCATTGCTTCATCATTCACCCAGCCATGCATCTCATATTCTTGCCTTCCCAGCTAGTCTTCAATCTCAATAAGTAAGGAATATATAAGAGCTTACCTCTGGCCGCCACCACCACCGTCTCAACTCTCACAGCCGCCGCCTCCTCCCCTGAAGAATCGCCCTCCGCCTCCGTGTCGAGCACCACCACCTCCACACTGGCCCCGCCACCAGATGTTCCACCTACAAAGTACATTTAAGAATGTTAGAATAAAGCACTCACTAGTCTTTGGTCTAGGAATGAAGACATGTGAAAACAATGTAATTTGTGACTGTCTACGTTAAAGTTAAAAAAAATGTCCCCTTTTCCAGGGAAGGTTGTCTTGCTGCACTTTTTGGCACAACTGATGAAGGCTGTTTTTTTAACACGCACCATTTTTCTCCACACAGACAGAAGATGGACTTCTAACAACAAGATCAAGTTGAAACCAGGTGAGAGCTCGGCTCGACCACAAGAAATGTCTTCAATTAATCGTCAGCACTAACCACTTTTCCATTATCAGTTAAACGTTTAGTTTTATTATGACTTCATTTTAATAAATGTGTTTACTTTTAATAAAGCTTTTAAACTTAAATACAATCTGTGTTTTTTGGTCCAGACTAGAGTGACTGAGCGAAAGGTTTTGCAATTTTTGCAAGCATGAGTCCAGATAGAACACTTCAAAAGACATTATGGACAATCCCAGAGGACTGCACTAAGTTGATAGAGCTATTGCTGACTAGAATCATGGGAGTTTCGCCAACCGTGCAATCTTAGTTAGCTACACAGACAGACTAATAAGAATAATCTAGTAATACCACAGGGAGTCATAGTAGAGGCAGGATAAGAATTTAGATACAGTCTACAAGAAGAGCAAAGACAATTTTGAAAAAAGTCAAATGAGGAACGCTAGGAAAAATAGGTACTAGTCTAAAATGAAAACTTACTGGGGCCAGCAGAGGAGCCCTCGCCTGCCCGATCCTGGCCCTGTTGAACAGCATCCGCCGCCTGCTGCTCCTGTGTCCTCCTCTCGCCCCTGGGGGGAGCTGACGTACAACATGAAAGAAAGAACAGAAAACATGGATGATTGTTGCTTGTCAATGTCAACCAAATCAAACATTTCAAAAGAACAATAACAAAATATTTCCGCGAAATTATATTGATTATGGTTACTTTTCATTTATTTGCGGACCTGTGACTTCGAAAGTCACGTAACTCACTAAACAAAGTACTGAAACGTTCACCTAGGACTGGCAGGCAGCAGTCCGCAGGCAAGACGCAAAGTGACAGACAAACTCCATTGTGATTTCAGTCAGATCAGTGACAACACTAACAGTTGCCTGCTACATTACCAGTCATTTAAATAGTCAAACTATCAATCCACCGCCACTATTTTTCTTATTGTCAGGGGTACAAAGGAAGGGGCAGATTTAAGCCCTTGCGGCTCTTTTGCGCCGTTCTTGCGTGACTTTTGTGACGCAGCAGCTAAACAAAAAAGGGCGCCATGGTGCGGCGTATAATATTATAACAACGTGACGCATTGGGGAGATGCATCCCGTTATAAAGCCCTGCGCCATCAGGGGGCGTTCCGGCGCAAGGGAGGGCATTCCTGCGCTGGAACACATCCTAATAGTGGCTGAGGGAAATCTACAAAATATCAATCAGTCACCTTTAGGACAATGATGCGTCACACAAACCCTGCACCTGCTTGAAGCAGACGTACGGCTTGACCCAGCATTGGGGAGATAGGGTACCCCAGAGCATTGATGGAGCTGCGCCATCGTTGCGACGCAACTCCAGCAGTAAAGCTTCGGTGACGTTTTGGGCCCATGGTGCGCCGCATTGCAAATACGGCGCACCATGTTTGGTGGTGGTAGCGGGCCGCACAATTAATGGCGCATCCCTGCTACTTTGCAGGGATGCGACGGTAATTGCAATTCTGCCCCTTAGGGGCATACTTACTTACGCGTTCTGGCGCATCTCCAGAGATGCGCCAGATCAAATGCGTCACGCAAAACTACCCTTGCGACACGGCAGATGTGCCTCATTTACAAAGTGGCGCGCCCTGGCGCAAGGGTAGGCACTTGCGTGACGCATCTCGTCACGTAAGAGCGGCGCATCGCTGGAGTCACGTCGCCAACGCAATGCAACTCCAGTAATGCTCAGGGCCACCCAATACTTAACATGCTGTGTCAGTCCTTTCGCCTGCTTCGAGCAGACATAAGGAATTGAATTGACGTAGCAGCGTCGCAGAAGTGCCTGCGTTAAATCTTGTACATTTCACGCAGGCAATTTTGCGAGGCGCACAGCCGCTGGACCGCCCACCCTGCGTACTAGGAACGCACCCATTGTGGTGCAGGCCCATGGCTTTATAACGTGACGCATCTCCCTAGATGCGTCATGCTGTAAATGACTCGCAGGGATGCGGCACGTTTACGCCGCTGTTGCGTCACGCAAGGCAACGTAAACGTGGCGCAAGGGGCTTGTAAATGTAATCTGCCCCCTAGTGTCTAGCATTACGCAGTTCTGTAAAGTACACTCATACATAATAGTTACTCAGGCCAATGAGACCACGAAATAGAAAACAAATAAGCATAGTAGCAACGCCACTGAGAAGGAGAGCAGTGCACCTGAAATGCACAGAAGATTTTGAAATATAATTTAACTACAATGTAATCGTCATCAGCGGCATTATTGGCTTGCTCCATGTAAAAAACAAATATTTGCAATACAACAACACAGAGCAGGAGAAAACATCATAGTAGTGAGTGATTAAATGGCTACTACTACTCACCAAGCCCGGGGATCTCCAAGCCGAGCTGGTCCAGCAGGTCGCGCTCGCGGTCCAGGAGGTCCGTCCAGCGATGGGTGACCTGGCTGTAGGTGCGCTGGACCCCGTAGAGGTGGGATATGGCCCAGCACACCTTCTCCCACCGCTTCCGGCGCTCCCGCATGTTGTAGCCGCCGGCCGCGATCCTGCCGCCTCCCGCGATGGTCCTGGGCAGGCGGCGCTGGACGAAGTAGACCAGCGCGCCCACTTCCTCCGGCCTGAATATCTCCCGTCGCGTCACCTGCTCCCCCCTCAATCTCCCGCATGCTGTCCTGCCACTGGGTCCAGCACTACTCCCCGCCGCCGCTGCGGCCCTCAAGTGCCTGGGCAGCTTCACGGCGCCTGGCTTGACCATGGTCTGGGCAGGTAAGGTAGGAAGAAGTAGAAAATTAAGAAAGAATAGGATAGGGAAGAAGAAAAGAAAAGAGTTTAAAAAAGTAGTTTAAAAGTAAAGAAAAATAGCAGAAAAGACAAAAATATACAGCTAGGAAAAGAGAGGGATAGATAAGAAGCAAAATCGTAAAAAAAAAACTGAAAACAAGCAAAGGATGGCAAAGATACCAAGAGGATTAAACACCATGCCCAGACACAGGAAATGAATGAAAAACAAGATGGCCGGCGCCCGTTCACGAGCGCGAAAGTAAGTTCGCGCGAGATTTTCCTCGCGATCTCGTGTGAACCTCTAGATTTCCCGCGCGATCTCGTGCGAACCTCTACTCGCAATGCGCTTACTGCGCGAGATTATACATAGCGGGCGGAAACGGAAATACGTCACGCAAACAAAATGGCCGCGCCCGTACTCGACCTTGGGGTAAATTCGCATGTTGCGCTGCAAGCGGCTCGCGAATACTGCAAAAAAACTCGCGAAACAACAAGCCGCAAAAAAATAAAATGCTCATTCGCACAAATTGGCGGCTTCCGCGGTCGGTTTCGCACGACGCCGCGCCCCGCGAATAGCGCGAAAAAAACCGAAAAACGATTTCAGCAAAAGCAAAAGCAATGAGCAGGTGCAAAAGGTCAACCTCATGATTTGTAACAATTCTTTGTAGTGCTTCCTGAGGGGGCCCTCCAGAATTCGGTTGCCTGCTTGCAACTATTGTGTGACCCTGCTCTGACCTTAACTGTATGCCACAAAGGTCCTGATTTACAGCTAAAGGAGCAGACAAGCAGGTGCCAGGCTGGAACTTTAAATTCTTTCAGTGACACATTAATTAGCCCCTAATTCATTATTGTCAGTTGGGGCAGGGCAGGTGTTGTTAATAAACTAACCCCAAATTAATTCATGTCAGTTCAAGCAGGGCAGGTGGGCTTGCTTTTCCCCCCCATCTTCTACAGTGATGATGAACCAGAGGGTGGCATTGATGTAACAGAGGGTGGCATGGGTCAAAGAGAGGGTGCCAGTGGTAAAACAGAGGGTGCTGGGAGTCTGTGATGATGAACCAGACGTAGAAACAACATAGTCGCGACCGTTGCGAGCCGACAAGTAAGTTCGCAATTGCGAACTAGTACCAAATCCTCGCGAACTGGCAGAAACAATTGCGAACACACAAAAAAAAAAAATCCGCAAATTCGCGGATATTCGCGGATTTTGCGGATTGCGAGTTCGCAAATCCGCAAAATTCGCGAACGCGAGATCCGCAAAATTCGCCCATGCTTAGTTTGAAGCAAATCCTTTGTGGCAGAGGGGAGTTAGGGCCTAGCTGCAGAGCGCGCGCGGAGTGATTTGGGAAATTTGGAAAAAAATGACAAAGTCCCCATTTTTGTACTTTTGCTCTTTGGCTGTTTGGGGGTCTTCTGCTCGTTTTCTCCTGGGTTGACGGCTCTGGGGCCATTGCTGGAAAGCTCTAATACCGGATAAAAGTGGTTGGGACAAAATCCACGTCGACATTTTGCTCAATGTAGCGTTTTCGGGGGCCTGTTTGTTGGGCTTCCTGGTGTTTGTGGGTGAGTTTCGGGGTCTGGGAGCACTGCTGGGACACTCTAATCTTGATTGCATTTGCTTTTCAGGAAATCCGTGGTGGCAACCCCGACTTATGGCCTAGCTACGCAGCGCGTTTGGACCGAAGGCCGAGAAATATTGCAAGTATGAGATTTTGCTTTTGGCCTGTTTGGGGGTGTTATGCTTCTTGGCGGGTGGGTTGGCGGGTCTTGGGGCATTCCTGGGAAGGTCTAATACTGGGTAGAAGTGGTTGGGACAAATTCCTCGCGGAAAAGCCTTTTGGCACTTTTTGTAACTTAGGGTTCGTTAGGGTTAGCCCTAGCAGCAGGATTGCATGTGTTTCGGGGTGTTCTAGATTTTTGCAACTGAGTTCTGGGGTCTTAGAGCACTCGTGAGAATGTGTAATTTTGGTTGCAAGTCATTTGAAGAAAATCCATGGTGGGAAAGGGGGGATTTGGCATAGTTAAAGAAAGCCTTTGCCACTATTCTTAACTTAGGGTTTGTTAGGGTTAGCAGTATTTCTAGTGCATGTGTTTGGGTGGGGGGGTTTTCGAGTCTTGGAGCGATGCTGGCTATGGATACTTTTGCTTGGTTGCTTGCAAGTGGTTTGAATGCAATCCACGGTGGGTAAGGGGGTACTTGGGCCTACTTTTTCTTTCAAAGTACGTTTTGTCACCAGTTTTCTGCTAGGCCTAGTTTTTTTAGATTTGATTGGGGGTCTTCTACATTTTTGCGACTGGCTTTAGTAAGGGTCTGGGTGGGAACACTGCTGGGAAGATCTAATTTTGTTCTAAAACACAGTTTACAGGACACCTAGCTTGAGGGGAAAGATCCGCTACATTAATTTGCCCATACTTATTTATCCTTCAAAAGGTGACTCTGACTGAGTATGCACTTTCAAAAATATTGTACTGTCTACTAGGAAAATCAAAGTGTGACTTTTTGCACTCCACAGCCTACATACCTTATATTTATTTATCAGTGGTGTTGTAATATTATATCACTTCCTGTTTTTCGTTGAATAATTACAGGCCGGGTTTCAGTCTGTGCAATGGGGAAAAAAGGATGGAGTCAGGCTTCACATTAGCGAGCCACAATTCAGCATCAGGCAGGCAGTGGACAGGGTGTCTTCTGGTCACCAACATCGATGGACGAAGCGTCAGCTGCAATGGAGGAGTGCCGCTAATAAGAGGATTTTTTTTCTGCAGGCAACTTACTTACCAAATTCAACAGGACAACTACAACAACATACAGATACAGTATCCTTTGTCTTTTTCTCTGACTGTGACTGCATTTCTTGGATCTCTCTCTGCTTCTAAATTGATCCCTTAACACATCACTTAGTCCACTCCACTATCACATCTGCACCACACATAGTCATTTGTAAGTGCTCCTACGTAATTCGCAAGTCGCAGCACGCCCCAGCCCGTAGAGGACTGGGATGGCCCCAATGATGAAGCATGTCACCAAGGGGCAACCCTGGTGAGTGAGGGGACACCTAGAAAAAGAGCAATTTCTCCTTTTCTATCTACTATACCTTCCAGACCAACCCCATTGAGTGTTGTGAATGGATTTATAGTGACCAGCAAGGCTCTCAGGTATCTGGCAAAAGAGACCTTATGTTGAATATAGTTATCAATAATTCCACACACGCCCTGTACTGTCGCATTCTTTCTTCCACAGTTGTCGAAAGTACTACTTACTTTTCACTGACATGCATCCAGTAGTGCATGCACTTTCAAAGATTGATGGATAGGTTTGTACCCAAAGATTTGTTTATGTTCAATTGTTTGTCCATGCTGTGCTTTTTTTACAGGGTGTCTTCTGGTGGTGACCAACATCGATGGACGAAGCGTCGGCTGCAATGGAGGAGTGCCGCTAATAAGAGGATTTTTTTTCTGCAGGCAACTTACTTACAAAATTCAACAGGACAACTACAACAACATACAGATACAGTATCCTTTGTCTTTTTCTCTGACTGTGACTGCATTTCTTGGATCTCTCTCTGTTTCTAAATTGATCCCTTAACACATCACTTAGTCCACTCCACTATCACATCTGCACCACACATAGTCATTTGTAAGTGCTCCTACGTAATTCGCAAGTCGCAGCACGCCCCAGCCCGTAGAGGACTGGGATGGCCCCAATGATGAAGCATGTCACCAAGGGGCAACCCTGGTGAGTGAGGGGACACCTAGAAAAATAGCAATTTCTCCTTTTCTATCTACTATACCTTTCAGACCAACCCCATTGAGTGTTGTGAATGGTTTTATAGTGACCAGCAAGGCTCTCAGGTATCTGGCAACAGAGACCTTATGTTGAATATAGTTATCAATAATTCCACACACGCCCTGTACTGTCGCATTCTTTCTTCCACAGTTGTCGAAAGTACTACTTACTTTTCACTGACATGCATGCAGTAGTGCATGCACTTTCAAAGATTGATGGATAGGTTTGTACCCAAAGATTTGTTTATGTTCACAATTGTTTGTCCATGCTGTGCTATTTTTTCTTGTCTCCCAAAACCTTTCCCAAAAACCCCCGTACCCATCCATTTTTCAAACCCTAACCCTCTTCCCCCGGGCTGTGTGGTTTTCATTGATGTGTGACTAAATTACAGCAATAAATCCACACACTTGCTGGGGAGGATAAGGTGATAGCAACAGGCTGGTGAAGAAATCCGAGGATATATTCTTACTCTGCTTGACAAAGACCCATGGCTAATGTCAAAGAACTTCAACCGAATTAGTTATACTTTAACATTTGTTAGGCTACAATGTGGCACTGTTCTACTGTACTTCTGTCACCTGCTATATTCTCTATTGTACCGTTGTATTGCTCAGGAGGACAAACCAGATTTCATTTTCTTTTTTTTCATAGGCATGCAACTGCCACTGTGTCACACCACTAGTACCACCGCTATGAGGAACTTTTATCCGCCCAGGATTGCAAACCTTATTCGCTGTTTCCCGTGGAGCCAGCCCTGGGCCTATCCCTACTTGCAAACAGAAATTACAGGTAAGATAGGCGTTTGGTTGGAGGTAGCATAATGGAGTATTAGGAGAGACGAGAGATTGGATTGACGGTAGTACTACTAAAGTCCTAGGACTATTCAGGAAAACAAACTTACTGTTAAACCCCCTCCCACCAGACTCAAAAGCAGTAAAAAACAGGTATGGTCAGATAAAGTTTCAAAAAGTATATTTTTATAGCCCTAACATAAGAATCTCCCGCAAGACCCTCCCTAACCCCAACGATTGTCCTTCAAAAGTCCCCAAAAATCCCAACTCCCAATTCCCACCCCCCAAAAGTCTCTAAAAAAGGGGCAAGGGACACTATGGCAGGGTGCTGTTGGAATTAGCAGCCAGGGAATCATGCTCCTTGCGGAGGGTGGCAAGTTCGAAGCGGAGGCCCTCCACCAAGTTCTTATAGTTATGGACCTCCTGCTCCAGGTAGGACAGTCTGAGGGATAAGCGGCGCCGGTGTGCCTTGCAAATCCTGTGAGGGGCAGCTGCTTTCTTTGCTGCTCGACGGTGGCGTTTGGCTTTGGTAGCCCGGCTCCGTACCGCTGGAGCACTGCGCTGGCTGGCAGCCCGCACGGAGGAGGTTGCAGCTGTCCCAGTGGACGTTGTTGTTGTACCAGACTGCGTCTCCTCCTCCTCCAGGGCCACCAGTCGCCGATATTCAGCGACAGTGGCATCCAGCCTCCGTTGCCGGGCCATTCGAGCCAGCTCCTTCCTCCTTGATGGTGTCTTGGATTTGGAAGGAGCAACTACATGAAAAAAGAAAGACATAGTCTGTAACCAATGCTCCTTAAGATTAACACAAAATGATTGAGCAGAAAGTTGTCACAGTACAAGTAGCAAATTGAAAGCACAGTACATAACTATTGAGGACAGTATCTATGTAACCTCCGACTTCTTCATCCTTGCTCTAACATTAGTGGGAGTTTCAGGAACAAATTCTACGAGCACTATGGACTTCCATTACAGTCGACTATGACAGTACACCACTCTTATTCTTCTTCTTCTCTCTTGTTTAGGAAAATTGGTACGTTATCTTATGCAAGCCGGCATAATGCCAGCGCAGTGAACTTGCACCCGAGAAAAACAGACGCACACCATGGTGAGTGAGACAGACTTGCGTTACTGTACCGGTCCAGTACATGCAGGTGGTGAAGCTCTTACTTTTCTATTACGGGTGGCACTGAGAATACTCTGTTAAAAGGGCTACTGCTTAATTAATTTAGCTTTCACCCTACAGTGCAAATGAGTATTAGAAAAGGAAAATGAAGAAGCTAAATTATCTAATTATCTATCACTTCACATGGGATGTATTTGATGACATATGGGATGACTTTAGGTGCTTTGCTTATTATTGAGTGAACAGTGATACCCCCACACATGAATGACGTACTACTACTAAACTAAAGTTATTAAGAGAGGTAGGGAGTGTCCACCGTAATAACCGGATATATGCTGTGCTTGCAGTTGCAATACAAACTACTGCTATTATTCATGGTAGTATTTGGACAACGTTACAACTTCTTTTCCTTGCCTTTCCTACACTGTAACGGACGTGCGGGTGCGGTGTTACACGCTCTTCAAAGTAACACTTAGTTCATCCAGTGACCGTCTACTCTCTCTAGATACACATATGCTATCTAAGAGTCAGATAGTACCATGAATGATCCAGGCATCCATCCATTCAAAGTATATGCACACATACAGTTTCTGTCTCACCCACCCAGGCTGTTCTCCTTCCACCCATTCTTGCTTCATCATTCACCCAGCCATGCACCATACCATTTTCTTTCCTTCCCAGCCACCTCGGGGACCAAGCAAACACATATCATTCTTCTTTGCCAGTCATCATTACATTTCTCGTGATTCCACACTTACTTACACCCTTCTTTCGCTTTTCGTTCATCCCATCCATCAAGTTCACCTCAGATCTGATTGGGATTCTTCTCGCCAAAAACTTCACAGCTAAGTCGAAGTACATTTAGAGGAGGCCACTACCTGGTTAATTTATAATACACCCGTGCAGAAAGCACACTCTGCAGTCTTCAATCTCAATGACTAAGGAATGTATAGCTTACCTCTGCCCGCCACCACCGTGTGAACCCTCACAGTCATGTCCTTGTCCGGCACTTGCACCGCCTCCTCCCCAGAGTTGTCCTCCTTGTCCAATGCCACCACCACCTCCGCGCTGGCCCCGTCTCCAGATGTTCCACCTACAAAGTACATTTAATAATGTTAGAATACACCACTCACTACTATATAATATTTGGTCTAGGAGGAAGAAAGAAATGTGAAAAAATCAGTATACAATTTAATAATTTATGACTGTGTACTCTAGAGTAAAAATGTCCCTTTTTCCAGGGAAGGCTGTTGTCTTGCTGCACTTTTGGGCACAACTGATGAATGTTTGCTTTTTACTTTTTAACACGCACCACTTTTTCTCCTAACAGACAGAAGCTTGACTTCTAAGAACACGAGCAGGATCAAGTTCAAACCAGGTGAGAGCTCGGCTCGACCACAAGAAATGTGTCCAATTAATCGTCAGCACTAAGCACTTTTCCATTTTCAGTTACACGTTCACTTTTATGACAAACTTGATTTTAATAAATGTGTTTACTTTTAATAAAGCTTTTAAACTTAAATAGACTCTGTGGTTTTTGGTCCTCCAGACTAGAGTGGATGAGCTAAAGGTTTTGGAATTTTTGCAAGCATGAGTCCGTGCCTCTGCCATCGCTGACTTTGGGAGCTAAATGACTCTGCCACACTATCTAGTCAGTAAGGAGATTGGGGGTTCAACTACAAAGTCTGTTATCACTGAGGTATGTGGAAAGTCTAACAGCACCTATTATAATTGATAAGCTAAGCAATGCATTATTTAGTGTCCATAGTTCTGTTTGTGCAGATTTGTCCCTGCAACAGTAGTAGAATGGATTGTCCTCCTATCCAAACCAAAAGTAAAGTAGTATCTTATTCTTTCTTGGTGGCCATTCACCTTTTTATTGTTGGCAATGGTCAAAGCATAAACATTTAGAATACTTGAAAAGACATTATGGACAATCCCAGAGGACTGCACTCAGTGCATAGAGCTATTGCTGACTAGAATGGGAGTCCAATGGAAATGCCAAATGTGCAATCTTAGTTAGCTACACAGACAGACTAATAAGAATAATCTAGTAATACCACACGGAGTCATAGTCGAGGCAGGATAAGAATTTAGATCCTGTCTACAAGAAGATCAAAGACGATTTAGAAAAATTCGAATGAGGAACGCTAGGAAAAAAAAAGTACTCTATATTAAAATTAAAACTTACTGGGGCCAGCAAAGGAGCCGTCGCCTGCCCGGTCCTGGCCTGCATCGTCAACAGCACCCTCCTCCTCCTCCTCCTGTGTCCTCCTCTTGCCCCTGGGGGAAGCTGATGTACAACATGAAAGAAAGAAAAACAGAAAACATGGATGATATTTCTCAACCAAATCAAACATTTCAAAAGAACTAACAAAATATTTTAGCGAAATAGCAAATAGGGAACGACTCCACGGGATATATTATTGACCAATCTCATGTGGTCGACTATGTTATTACTTTAGTATTGCTTGATTTGCGGACCGTCGGATTGGAAACTACCCTATGTAACTCACTATTAAACAAAGTACTAAAAAGGTTTGCCTAGGATTGGCAGGCAGCAGTCCGCAGCACGCAAAGTGACAGCCAAAGTCCATTGTGATTGAAGATCAGCGACAACACTAAAGTTTCCTACTACATTAACCAGTCATTAAAATACTCAAACTATTAATCCACCATCACTATTTCTTCTTATCGCCATGTGTACAAAGGAAGGACTGGACTTGAGTCTGTAGGGGCTGATTTAGAAGCCCCTTGCGGCTCTTTTGCTCCATTGCTGCGTGACTTTTGTGACGCAGCGACAGCACAAAAGAGGCGCAATGGTGCGGCGTATATTAACAACGTGACGCATATGGGAGATGCATCACGTTGTAAAGCCCTGCGCCAATAGGGGGCGTTCCGGCGCAAGGGAGGGCGTTCCTGCGCAGGAACACATCCTAAAAGTGGCTGAGGGAAATCTACAAGATTTCAATCAGTCACTTTGAGGACAATGATGCGTGACTCAAACCCTGCGCCTGCTTGAAGCAGACATACGGCTTGACGCAGCATTGGGGAGATAGGGCACCCCAGAGCATTGATGGAGCTGCACCATCGTTGCGACGCAACTCCAGCAATGCGCCGCCTTTACGGCACAGATGCGTAACGCTTTGGTGACGTTTTGGGCCCATGGTAGGCCGCATTGTAAATACCATTATCAAAAATGGGGTATCCCAAACTGGTCTGGGACCTGGGTACAGAACGTTAACAAAAACAATGGTCCTTGACCTAATTTAATGCACTGATTATATCACAAAATTTTTTTAAAATTTTCTAAATTGGAGCCCAAATAAATTTTGCTCTTTGGAACAGATCCAGACTAATTCATACAGTCACACGGCCCAACAACTGTATCATATTTATAGAAAAATATTTTTATTTATACTTTTACTAAATCATGCTTGTAACCTCTTAGAATTCAAAGGTTTCAAAAATTGCAATTATATCAGGTTTTTTCAAATATTTACAATGTTTTAAAGGTACGTATAAAAGGTGCTCATGGAGAACGTGCATAGAGTTAGTGCTCGAAACAATGGCGCGAGTGATTATAGAGAAAGAGAAAGAGAAGTAGGTGACAATTTATACAAGTGAATATACTGATTCAATAAAACAAAATATCCTGTCCACTTTCAAAAAGTTCACAATCCAGTGTATCAAAATATTATTCTTTTTTGCACGTTTTTACACTAGAAGTATTGTGATCCAGGAAGTCTTAATAGGGGTGTCGACGTTTCGACCCGACTTAAATGCCTTGGGGAAACTGATAACCTCTGCTTGCGGGTCTTCTTCAGGACTAGAGAGCACCCTCCGTACCTGACTTGAACCAGTTCCTAAGGGTTTAAACATAAAATGTATAAGGGCCTGTCTGTGGGGATTGCATCAATTTAGGGTATTAATATAAAGTTTAGCTTACCCTAATGGTAATTCAAGTGGTCGTCATCAAAAATCGACCTGGGATCTCTCAGATTGGGATCCGTAGGAGTTAATCTGTGGGCAAGAGTATAAGGTTGAAGGCGCGGAGAGGTATTTTTTATGGTGTTCTAAACAATTAGACATAGCTGACAACTTACCTAATCTCAATGGTGGTGAGCTCACTCAGTCTAAGTATCCGATTTGTCAAAATGCTTTGGTAGTGCCGTCACGGTGAATCTGTATACAATAATGTGGAATTAGAACCTCTTAACTCCTACTGCATTAAATGGCCAAATACCGCCCTCCTGACTGACTCACCCAATTCACCATCAAGGTGAGTTCCAAAGTTGGGGACTCCCTCACATTTCGAGATATCCGATGTAGCCTCCCACCTCAATGGGGGATATTATGTATAAGTGCCGGTGTGGTCACTGCAATGTAGAAAATAAGGTGGCATTTTAGTGATTGCCCCTTAATATAAACGTGAAAATTGCCAAGCGCTAGCTTAAAGTTTCAAGCGCTAACTACAATTTAAAAAACTTGGCGTCTTACCTCTTGTTAGGTTTCCTGTGCGCCAAGTTTTAACGCAGGAATAGTGGTCCGTTATCCTACGCCGATGGTTACTTACTGCTCGCAACCAGGAAGTGAATTCACATGAGAGCACGTCAGAGCTCACGTGACTAACGGCAGAGAAGAAAGACTGCCTTCTCTCGTTACATTCGGGTCTAAGCGCGATCATTAGACAAAATCGCAAGGGGCGCCTATTAACTCACCAAGGGAGATTCCAATATTTTAACGCTGCCACTGGCAGACCATCCAGATTCCGATTTATGCTAGAGTATCCATAGTAATTCAGGTGTTCTAATGGGCATGATTGTGTGTAAACATACAATTACCAGCATACAGTTATAGTGGAGGTAAACATAAATTGTAATTCCATTCCGATAGTGAATTGTTCATTGGGGCATAATTGTGTGTACATATACAGTTACCAACGCACAACTATAGCAGAGGCTAACATGGACTGCAATTTCCATTATCAACACATCAAACATAGTTCACATTGAATTTGATTAGTCACACATTGTCATCAGTTAGGATATTACTTGCATAGAGACTGTCCAATGTCGATACATCCACTTATTCGACACGATCAGACGTGGGCTTAATGAATATGAGGAACTTGGGAGACAAATTGTCTTAATGAACAATGGATAGTTGGTCACTGTTCCACGGGTTGACATCCTTAGCCCTACAGTCAATAATATGAAATTGATTAAGTGATAGAATTTCTGGATTCCCACTCCGTGTTCAACTGGTAGGTCTTAGGATGTCACAATTTGTAAATATCGAACTATAACAATGCTTTTAATGTGAATATTATTCTACAGGCTGTATAACATAACAATGTTTTTAACAATGTTTTTAATGTGAACATTATTCTACAGACTGTATAACGCTGCATTTAATGTTATAATCGTGTGGAATTGATCTTATCTGACCTGAATGTGGGACTGGACAGTCTCATGCCCATTAGAACACCTGAATTACTATGGATACTCTAGCATAAATCGGAATCTGGATGGTCTGCCAGTGGCAGCGTTAAAATATTGGAATCTCCCTTGGTGAGTTAATAGGCGCCCCTTGCGATTTTGTCTAATGATCGCGCTTAGACCCGAATGTAACGAGAGAAGGCAGTCTTTCTTCTCTGCCGTTAGTCACGTGAGCTCTGACGTGCTCTCATGTGAATTCACTTCCTGGTTGCGAGCAGTAAGTAACCATCGGCGTAGGATAACGGACCACTATTCCTGCGTTAAAACTTGGCGCACAGGAAACCTAACAAGAGGTAAGACGCCAAGTTTTTTAAATTGTAGTTAGCGCTTGAAACTTTAAGCTAGCGCTTGGCAATTTTCACGTTTATATTAAGGGGCAATCAC
The DNA here is from genome assembly GCF_964263255.1 of Lissotriton vulgaris. Lineage (NCBI taxonomy): Eukaryota > Metazoa > Chordata > Amphibia > Caudata > Salamandridae > Lissotriton > Lissotriton vulgaris. The sequence goes on along the minus strand of NC_141687.1, from coordinate 1,981,423,070 downwards.
TAAAATGCCACCTTATTTTCTACATTGCAGTGACCACACCGGCACTTATACATAATATCCCCCATTGAGGTGGGAGGCTACATCGGATATCTCGAAATGTGAGGGAGTCCCCAACTTTGGAACTCACCTTGATGGTGAATTGGGTGAGTCAGTCAGGAGGGCGGTATTTGGCCATTTAATGCAGTAGGAGTTAAGAGGTTCTAATTCCACATTATTGTATACAGATTCACCGTGACGGCACTACCAAAGCATTTTGACAAATCGGATACTTAGACTGAGTGAGCTCACCACCATTGAGATTAGGTAAGTTGTCAGCTATGTCTAATTGTTTAGAACACCATAAAAAATACCTCTCCGCGCCTTCAACCTTATACTCTTGCCCACAGATTAACTCCTACGGATCCCAATCTGAGAGATCCCAGGTCGATTTTTGATGACGACCACTTGAATTACCATTAGGGTAAGCTAAACTTTATATTAATACCCTAAATTGATGCAATCCCCACAGACAGGCCCTTATACATTTTATGTTTAAACCCTTAGGAACTGGTTCAAGTCAGGTACGGAGGGTGCTCTCTAGTCCTGAAGAAGACCCGCAAGCAGAGGTTATCAGTTTCCCCAAGGCATTTAAGTCGGGTCGAAACATCGACACCCCTATTAAGACTTCCTGGATCACAATACTTCTAGTGTAAAAACGTGCAAAAAAGAATAATATTTTGATACACTGGATTGTGAACTTTTTGAAAGTGGACAGGATATTTTGTTTTATTGAATCAGTATATTCACTTGTATAAATTGTCACCTACTTCTCTTTCTCTTTCTCTATAATCACTCGCGCCATTGTTTCGAGCACTAACTCTATGCACGTTCTCCATGAGCACCTTTTATACGTACCTTTAAAACATTGTAAATATTTGAAAAAACCTGATATAATTGCAATTTTTGAAACCTTTGAATTCTAAGAGGTTACAAGCATGATTTAGTAAAAGTATAAATAAAAATATTTTTCTATAAATATGATACAGTTGTTGGGCCGTGTGCATTGTAAATACGGCGCACCATGGGTGATGGTGGCGTGACGCACAATTACTGGCGCATCCCTGCTACTTTGCAGGGATGCGCCGGTAATTAAAAATCAGAACCTTAGTGTGTAGCATTACGCAGTTCTTTAAACTACACTCATACATAATTTCACAGGCCAATGAAATGAACACAAAATCTAAAACAAATAAGCATAGTAGCAACACTACTGAGAAGAAGGAGAGCAGTGTACCTGAAATGCACACAAGATTTTGAAATATAATTTACCTACAATGTAATGAGCAGCATTATTGCTCTTGGTAAAAAACAAAAATTTGCAATAGAATAACACAGCAGGAGAAAACATTGTAGTAAAGAAATAGCTACTACTACTCACCAAGCCCGGGGATCTCAAGGCCAAGGAGGTTGAGCAGATCTCGCTCACGGGTCAGGACATCCGTCCAGCGGTGGGTGGCCTGGTTGTAGGTGCGCCAGACCCGAGAGTGGTGGTAAATGGCCTGGCACACCTTCTCCCACCGCTTCCGGTGCTCCCGGACCCCGTACCCGGCACTGATCTTGCCGCCTCCCATGATGGTCCTGGGGAGGCGGCGCTAAACATAAAAAATGAGATTGGCCCACCTCCTCCGGGGTAAAGATCTCCCTGGGTACGACCTCCTCCCCCCTCAAACGCCCGCACGGGAGCCGGACACGGGGTGCGGGACCCTTCCCCTTCTCGGGATGCTTCCCGGCTCCCTTCACCATGGTCTGGGTGGAAAGGAATAAAGAATATAGAATAGGGAAGAGAAGAAAAGAAAAGAGTTTAAAAAAGTAGTTTAAAATTAACCAAAAGTAGCAGTAAACACAAAAATATAGGGCTAGAAAAATAGAGGGATAGATAATAAGTAAAATAGATTAAAAAAAACTTCAAACAAGCAAAGGATGGCAGAGATTGACAGAGGATACAAAGACCATGCCCAGAACCATAGCAATGAATGAGAAACAAGATGGCCGCGCCCGTTCACGACCGTGCGGGTAAGTTCGCGCGAGATTTTCCTTGCGAACACGCGCGAAACTGTACTAGCAAGCCGCAGACTTTGCGAGATTACACTTCGCGCCCGGAAACGGAAATGCCAGAAACCGGTCCCCGGTAGCTTGTCTCCTTTCTGGCGAAGAATTGGCTTGGTAGTTTAGTCTGCCCTGTTCCCATGATACACTGGGCCAGGGACAGACTGATTTGCATATAGCCAGGTTCAGAGCTGGGATGGTGCAGTGAGATAAATAACGGTGATGGATCAAGCCCTGATCTTTGGACTGGGTAAGAGTGGTCTGCTTAATTCAGACACTCTGTTCATCACCACCCCCTTTTCTGAATCGGAAACGGAAATACGTCAGGCAAACAAGATGGCCGCGCCCTTGAATGACCGCGAGGGTAACTTCGCGCCTTGCGCTACGAGCGGCTCGCAAAAACGCACAAAACCTTGCCAACTAACACGCCGCAAAAAAAACAAATTGCATATTCGCACGAATTTGCGGCTTCCGAATCCGATCTCGCGCGTGTTCGCGCCCCGCGAAATTGCAGAAAAACAAGTTTTTCAAAACTGAAAGCACTCGGCAGGGGCAAGAGTTCAAACTCATCATTAGTAACAATTCCCTGTAGTGCTTCCTGACTGGGGCCCCTCCAGAATTCAGTTGCTAGTTGCAACAATTGTATGACCCTGCTCTGACCCTCACAGCAGGCTCATAGAATAGCTACAAGTAGGCCACAAAGGTCCTGGGGAAAAAAAATGCACTGCAACAGAAAGCAAAATTACAGATAAGGAAGCAGGTGCCAGACTGGAATTTTAAAACAGTGACACATTAATAAACTAACCCCAAATTAATACATGTCAGTTGAAGCAGGGCTGGTGTGCTTGCTTTCCCCCCCCCATAATCTACAGTAATGATGAACCAGAGGGTGGCATTGATGTAACAGAGGGTTGCAGTGGTGAAACAGAGGGTGCTGGGAACCTGTGATGATGAACCAGACGTAGAAACAACATAATCGCGACCGTTGCGTGCCGAAATGTAAGTTCGCAATTGCGAACTTGTACGAAACCCTCGCGAACTGGCTGAAATCCTTGCGAACACAAAAAAAAAAAATCCGCAGATTCGCAAGAATTCGCGGATTTTGCGGATTGCGAGTTCGCAAATCCGCAAAATTCGCGAACGCGAGATTCGCAAAATTCGCCCATACTTAATAGCAACCCATATTTTCATCACGTGGTTCTATGGAGGAGATACATTGATGATATCCTGGTGGTTTGGGGAGGCTCCCCTGCAGAGATTCAATCATTCCACAAATGGCTCAATGATCAAAACCAATACCTGAAGTTTACTGTTGAGTTCAGCCATGAGAGACTCCCTTTCCTGGATGTTTCAATCTTTCCAGAAGCAGGGAGACTACAATGTGAGCTTTATATTAAACCCATGGCCAGGAACTCCCTCCTCGTGTTTAACAGTCATCATCCACGGGCGTTACGGGAAAATCTCTTCGTAGGTCAGTTCCTTCGGCTCAGAAGAAACTGTTCCTCCAGAGAATTGTTTGACAAACATGCAACTAAACTCTCTTTCCTATTACAGAAACGCCAATATCCCAAACATCTTGTTAAAAATGCATGGAAACGCACCTCGAATAACAACCGGGAGGCGTTGTTGGAGAGGCGGCCTCAAAAACCACCATTGGACAGGCTTACATTTGTCAATACATTTAGTTTTTTGTCCAATAAGATCCAAAAAACAGTACGTAAACATTGGGGTATACTGAACATAACAAACACCAACATTCCATTTCCCCTGTTCTCCTTCAAAAGAGCACCTAGCTTGCGTGACAGCCTGGTCCATACAAGACCGAGAGTACAAAATATGGACAGGACCATGACGCTTTGGGATCTACCACCGGTCCAGGGCCACTACCCTTGTGGCTCTTGCAGCACCTGCCCTCAAACGTACAAAACTGTTAAGGTGGATCTAGGAACAGGCAAAATGTGGCTCCTCAGAAAGCATACAAATTGTAATACCGAGAGAGTAATTTACATGATAGCTTGCCCCTGTTCCCTAAGGTATATTGGATACACCACCCGTAAAATAAAATTGAGGATTGGCGAACACAAAAGTACGATCCGGTGTCACAAACAATCCACAAGACTGACTAATCATTTTCTGACCCTCAAACATACAGCAGAGGACATAAGGTGGGTGATTTTAGAACATCCTTTTATCCCACCCCACATCAGTGACATATCCAGGTTCTTATTTGTTAAGGAACAGAAATGGATTTTTCAACTTAAGAGTGACAGTAAGGGACTGAACGACGATATACCCTGGACATCACTGTAACCATGTTCTGTATACACATACGTCTGTTTACCATACTGATCTGTCCTTATCTGAATAACAGCAAGGGACTGCGTGACGGCATCGCTTCACACTGGTCACGCTCTATCCTTGGGGCTGTACACTTCATATTTACCTGTATCTGAAATTACATTCACATTACATTGTTATTTTTAAACACAGTTTCATTGACCATTCTGTTTTAACATGTCATCTTCCAATCGATTTGCTGTGCTCTGTGGTACTCCGACAGTAATATCAGTAGCAATATCAGTATAAACATCAGCAATACGATCCATTCCTCGGTCCTGTTATCAAGAGAATGGCTGTGCCACCGTTTGACCACAAGACTGAGGCGCCGCATCATATTTCAACTCACCGCATTACGCGGTCGCACTCTACCGCGCCTATGCGCATGCGCTAGTAATTAGTGCTGTTGAAAGCCCACTATACTGCCGCGCATGCGCGGATAGATAGGTAATCGGCGCATGCGCGACTTGATCAGCGGTCTTACTATCACTCGACCGCAGTAAGCGTTAGCGGCAGCACTGTACCACCTCATTTGTGTGCTTATTGAGGTGATTATTCAATTAAACAAGGTATAAAAAGGCGCGCTGAAGCGCCTTCCGGTACCTCCACTCCCTCTCGGACGCCGGTGAGAGGTACCGACGGTCAGGTAGGCTCCTGATGATTTCTGGTAATATGTTCGAGGTGTAGCACTTGATATCAAGTAAGCTGGTTATACTGGGAACTCCTACGATCTTTGTACATCTTAGTCTAATAGGATTTGGTACGGAGTTTTTTCAGTATATTTTACATCCAGAATTGTGTCTGGTTTATTACAGCATTTTAATAATTCCTACCTATGGTTTCATGCTCATTCGCAGTCTACAACACGCTGAGTCTTGGCCATGCAGTTTGGGGAGGGAGTGTCTTTTTGCAAACAACTGGGGTGCGTTAATATTGCATGGAAATGATGGAGCAAGTTAGCTGCACACCGCAAATATCATTTTGACGGTGGTCTTTCATTTTTTCATTTCCATTTAACAGAGAGGGGCCTCATTTTTCCCGAGCGGGTGCCGGGTGAGGTGAGGTTACTTCCCACATAATGCTGGGTGAGTATGATATTCTAAAAACCATCATTGTGAATAAAATCAAGAGAGTCAGGAGGACTGTAGCCTTCTGTGAAGCGTTGAGACTCTTCTTGGCTATTTATGTGTTGTCTGTACTGTTTTCTTTGTCACTTAGGGATCATTGTAGACAAATTTATTATATATTCTGTGCACTGTTTTCCTCTCTTGTAGGAAAGGACAAATAATTCAATTCCACCAGCTCACATTGGGGATCCAAGTTCCTGGTAGGAGTAATTGAATAAGTATTGCACAATATCATTATTTACACGTTTATCTCACTAGTACCTTTTGCAGTCGCTATTAGAACTAGGTCCTGAAGAAAGCTGGACAGTTTGTTCCATACAGCTGAAACATGTTGACCTCACTGCACAGCGCCATTATATAGTCATATTTTCAGACTATTAGGCGTCATTTTAATTTTGACACTAGGACAATCCCTATTAAACACATTTTTTGCCCTAGTAGCCAATTTTATATATTCTCACTCACTTTTTTCACAGCACTGCACACCATCAGCATCATTTGAAATACACTGTGGCCAGAGGTTTATCTCGGAAATCCATCTCTGCACCATCATTAGATGGGTTGGGCGAGTTTTGGATCCACCATCCGTATCCCACGTGATGATATTCCGCCATAAGGGTGGGCTGATGGGAATTTCTCAGCCCAGTGTCATTTCATGTTGTTGTTACATGATCCCTTTTTGTCTTTAGTTTCAGAACAGCACGCATCTGTCATTGTGACCAGACATCTCCTGTTGTTTTCATTATATATGTGTTGGGGTTTTGAGATGTCGGGGTCGGTAAACTAACCCCTATAGACCCCCCTTACTTCCCCTTTTTCTAATGTTATATTTGTCTCCAAATAAGCAATCTCTAGTGGTAAGGATGCAGGGCATGCAGGAAGTGCATGGGATGCTGGGAATGGTTTAAGATACCATATTAGGCTTGATAATCTGCTTACAGGCTGCAACTTCAAAAGTTCAAAAGGTGTGAAAGGTGCCATAATAACTGCATTGGTAACCATATATTCCTTGGAGGGCGTGGCCAAGCTGGCGGCGAAGATGGCCGCAAGCTAGAGAGGCTTTTCACATCAGCCTGGCCCATCGACGATTATCCCCGTACATGGCGTGGTGGCCTACACCACCCCTGGCGGCGCTGACAGCAGGGGCTGCACTGACCCGGCAGGATCATCGGCGATGCTCCAGCTTCACCCTGTACTGGTGCAGTATCGAGCGTCGTGGAGCCGGGCTTGCCGGCTCTGCTCCATCGTGTGCCTGGGCGGGCCCGTACATTGCAGAGCCCCGTGACTACGGCTCGGGGCTGGTCTGCGCTGTAGCTGGCGGCCCCGTAGGAACAGAGTGCTTGGGCCCACACGCCGGAGGCATTGGGGGCTGGGGCGCCGGCTTGAAGTGATGCGGGGGCACTGCTATATTGGTCCACAAAAGAGTCCAGTTTACAATCATAGACGCGCCCCTGGACCCTGTGGGCAGTTATGTGATAGTCACAGGTTACCTCTATGGCCACAAAGTCACCTTCGCAAATGTGTATGCTCCAAATATCGATGCCCCTGAGTTCTTTCATGTTCTAAATGCTCAGATCATAAAACATGATCCCCACGCACTGCTCATGGGAGGAGACCTCAATTTGCTAATACACCCTGGCCTGGACAGCACTTCTAAGGCACCTGACACCAAGCCGCAGGCGCGGCACGGACTGAGGGATCTCTGTGAACACCACACATTAATTGACATTTGGCGCAGGCAAAACCCTACCCTTACGGTGTACACTCATCACTCCGGCACACACGGTAGTGGGTCTAGGATAGATTATTGGCTGATTTCTCCTGTGCTTGAGGACTGGTTTGACTCCCATACTACACTCCCCTGCACATATTCTGATCATTTACCAATAGTGTTGTATTTAAAGATTCCAAGGCCAGAAGGGTACGAGAGGCAGTGGCGGTTCCCCGGAAGGGCCCTCCAAGATGACCTGTTCAAGGCTGAGATCCGGGAAGCGAGTGAGGACTATTTTGATCTCAACACCAGCTCGGTGGACACGGTGGCTGTACTGTGAGAGGGATTTAGGGCCGTTATCAGGGAAGTGTGCATCTCCAAACAGGGGTGTGTGCTCAAAGAACTTAGGCAGGAGATGTCCCATATTGAACGTGCATTAGCAGAGATAGACTCCCAACTGGTGACCCTCCCTGACACGACGGCTCAGGCGGCGAGACTTGCCCTACTGGCGGACTACAGAGTAGGGCACAGCAGATTGAAAAATTCTGAACATTGGTAAATACCACACGGCTAGACGGTACGGGGAGGGCGAGCGACCTGGCAGAGTTTTAGCATACATGCTGAGACCGCCTTACAGTAAAAACGTCATCACTGAACTACATCCACGGTGGCCATATGGGATGATTTCTTAGATTACTATACTACACTTTATACTTCTAGAGCGGATCCCGACGGTAGGGCCCAGACTGCGTACCTAGATGAAATTGCATTGGTATTCTTGGAGAAATATATGATAGATTTTATGGCCGAACCAATATCCGTCGCCGATATCATTCTAGCCATAGATACCCTGCGTGGATCTACTGCCCTGGGAATAGAGGGCTTTACTGGAGACTTTTCTATAACGATTTCAAGGACATCCTAGCCCCCCAGCTCATTAAGGTATATGCAGAAGCTCTGAAGAGGCAAAGTCTCCCCCCCAAAATGCATGAAGCTGTCATTATCTTCCAACCAAAGTCAGGAAAGGACCACAAATAGTGCAGCTCTTATCGGCCACTGTCCCTGTTAAACTTGGACTACAAAATTTTAGCGAAAGTACTCGCCAACAAGCTTTCACAGCTGATGGAATACATCATTTCCCCAATGCAGTCTGGCTTTGTCCCCGGACGCTCCACATCCTTGAACTTCCGAACATTGTTCACTGTACTGCATAGAATACAGCCCGAAGTACCAGCGGCGGCGGTGTTACTTGATGCCGAGAAGGCGTTTGACTCTTTGGAGTGGCCGTTCCTGGTTGAGGTTATGCAGCGCATGGGTCTGCCTTATGGCTTCATTGCAACCGTTTCCTTACTATACAGCGGTCCATCTGCGCGACTACACTTGAATGGCACTCTGTCAAGGCCATTTCGGTTGCACCGTGGGACCTGTCAGGGGTGCCCTCTGTCCCCCCTATTGTTCATTCTAGCAATGGACCCACTAATTAGACATTTCCAAGGACGTCATCTACACAGAGGCCCCCAATTCAAGACGGGCCCCCACCTAGCGTCCCTTTACGCGGACGATACAATCCTGTATGTCCGTGAACCCCACTTAAACATGGCCCCTCTGATCCGTGAAATTGTCAGTTTTGGTAGGTTTTCGGGGCTGGGCTTCAATTGGGCATCAATTGGCATAAGTCCATCATATTTCCGCTAATGGAGAGCACAGTCAAATGGGATTGTGAATTCCCCCTTGAATGGTGCCAGGACTCAATGAAGTATCTCGGCATTCATATAAACCTGGACACCTCTCAGATCATACGCTTAAACTATGGACAGACCTTCCAAAAGCTGGAGGAACAGGTGGACAGGTGGCTGAAGCTACTTTTGTCGCTGGCTGGCAGGGTGGCCATTTTAAAAATGGTGGTGATCCCTAGATTTTTATATCTCTTTAACAATATCCCAGTGCCTCTGTCAGGCGCTTTCTTTCGCACTCTACGGACACTCATGATCAGACTGGTATGGGTGGTAAGCGCCCCCACGTGTGCTGGTCCATCCTGACCCTGCCATACGACAGAGGGGGTTTTAACGTCCCAGATTTCCAATTCTACTATTTGGTGGCCCAATGCCGCTATGCACATGCCTGGTTTCACCCTGACGCCCGTATCCCATTTTTGAGACCAGAGGTGGACCTAGTTCTACCGGGCAAATTGAGTGAGGTGTTGCCGGTTGGCTTCCCAAGAGACAGGCGGGACATTCGGTGTAGACTACTGCTTGGGCTTGGGACAAACTGAGGATACATATGGGTGCTACATCCCTATACTCCTCTGCGCTGCCATTGCCCAATGCCAGATAGTTCCCACTCACAGGGTAAGGTATAGTATAGCTCATTCTGGCGGCAGCTGACAATAGGAAGATAGGCGACTTGTTCCCTGGGGGCCATATCTTTTCCATTGACGAAGACGACAGGTTCACTGACTCCAGCTTTATGACTTGCTTCTTATTGAACAGAATGAAATCCGCATTGCGTGCAACATTCCCCTCATATCTGGTTGAACTGGACTTGTATCCCCCGCTTAGTTTGGTCTTGGGGAGTGCGAATGGTGCACGCCTCATTTCCAAAATGTACAAGGCATGCGCCCAACTGCTACCTGTAGAAGACTCCAAGATTAGACAGGAATGGGAGACAGATACGGGCGGAGAGATCACAGATGAACAGTGGGAGAAGTGTTGCAGGGCCACTCGAGACGTCTCGCTTAACAGTCGCCATAAGTTACTACATTTCAAATGTCTCAGCTGAGCCTATTTTACACCAGTCAAGGCCCACAAGATAGATCCTACTAAGTCACACCATTGCTTAAAATGCTTATTCCGCATGCCGACTTTCTACATGTGGCCTGGACCTGTCCTCGCCTATGGTCCTACTGGGTGGCGGTGCATGAGACCCTAGGGAAAATAATTGGGATTCCACTTGTCTCCCTTCCTGAAATTGCCCTCATGGGCTACACAGTTCAGAATCCCAAGAAAGTAAGGAGATTGGTGACTCTGGCTCTTTTGCTAGCAAAGACGGAGGTGGCCATTCACAGGGGCAGGAAGTCAGCCCCCAAACTACAAGATTGGCTGAACTGCTTAGTATTTTGCAACACCAATGCAGAATTGTACACCAGTCTTATGCCACTAACGTCCCGAACCTAAGACATATGGGGACCGCTCAGGGTATATCTGGGTGCTACCAAGCAAACTGCTGTTGCACAGGTAGATAACGGCATAGTGCCAGAAGGGGAAGGATTGATACTGGATACTCTGTTTAGAATACTTGCGCCACTGTTCAGCAGGCTTGTAATACATTGACTGCCTTAGTGCTACGACTTGGAGTGGGAATGTAGGGGATGTGGGAGGGAGGACGTATACTGATGACTGATAGTTGTTGCCTCTGCACTGGTCGATAAATTGTCCATTTTAATATCGCCAAATGACACGATTGATTTGTTTTAAATATCAAGAGACTTTATGCAATGCAATGTATGTTTATGTTTATGCGATTTTTATAGCGCACAACTACCCGGGGGTGTCTCGGCGCTAAGAATACAGAACCATCGCTGTGGCAGAAATTATAATGAAAAAAACCAGGTTTTTAGTTTTTTCCTGAAGCTGGTGAGCGGGGGGCGGTTTTGATGTAGAGGGGTAGCGTGTTCCAAAGTTTGGCTGTGGAGATCGAGAAACATCTGTTATCCCAATTGGCCCTTTTCGTACGTGGGACTTTAAGCAGATGAGCTGAAGACGAACGTAGTGTTCTTGAGTGTTCAAGCGGGCGGAGGGCATTTTTAAGAAACTGTGGGCCTGAGTTGTTGATGGCTTTGTATGCGATGCACAGCGCCTTAAACTTTATCCGGATCCTGACTGGGAGCCAGTGCAGCTGTCGAATGTAAGGGGAAATAGATGTGATCTTGGGAATGCTTAGTAAGATTCTAGCGGAGGCATTTTGGACTAGCTGCAATCTGTTAAGGACTTTTTCCTGGGTATTTAGAAGAAGGGCATTGCAGTAATCTGTTCTCGAAAAGACCAAAGTGCTGATTAGGGTTTTGCCAGCTGACGAGGGGAGGTACGGTATCAGTTTTTTGATCTTTTTCAGGATGAAAAAGGACGAGGAGACCACAGAGTTCACATGTTGATGGGAAGTCATTTTATTGTCGAATACGACTCCAAGGTTACGAACCTTAGTGACAGGTTGAGGTGGAGCTCCCATCTTGGGGGAGGCCTCCCCCAAGTCTCAGATGGCAGCTTGAGGTACCGACGGAAAGTGCGGGGCCTCTTAGTACCTGAGCAGTGTCCAGGTGAGGTGAGGTCTATTGCCCTACCACAAAGGAATTCACAGTAACCATTGTGAATCGGAGGGTTAATGTCCATGGTTGTTACAGGTTGTACCGTTTCTAACCAGTTTTACTACAATTTGTTTTGGTGATGGTGGTGAATTCTATATTTCACTATTAGGAGTGCAACTATTATACGAGCAGAGGCCCTGACGAATGCCAAGGGATTAAATACCCGTTAGGCAGAAACATGTTGGCCCTTATGTAGACAGATAATTGTCACTGTCTTCTCTTGCACTGTTCTATTTTTTAATTAGGAGGCGTGTCCAGTCTGCAGAATAAAGTATTTAGAAGGAGGACATTCCATCCTATTTTAAATCATTTTTTTTGTTCGTTGCACTATTTCTTCTTACTTTACCATCAAAAGATCAGTCATCATGGACGGTTTGTGTATTTGGTGGACCAAATCCTGATACAACAATAAGGTGCGGAGCTGAGTGTCCCACTGATCAGGGGACCAGCCTCATTTGCACATGGGTTTGGCCAAATGATAGGACTGATCATTGAGTCTAATTTGATGGAAACCCTTTACAATCTATTGTGGATTAATCAGCCATTTTGCGAATAATCGATGATCACCTCTGTTTTGTCAGAGTTTAATTTGAGACAGTTTGATGACATCCAGGAACTGATTGCCCGCATTCCCTCTTGAAAAGTTGCCGCGACTGATGTACCATCGTTGTGTACAGATAGCACCAGTTGTGTGTCGTCAGCATAGGTTGTGAGGGCGATTCCATAGGATTTTATTACCCTCGCTAAGTCCGAAACATAAATGTTAAACAGTGTCGGACTTAGCGAGGAGCCCTGTGGTACTCCGCAAGGAAGGGTAAAGGTGTGGGAGGTGAAATGTCCCATTTTTACTGTCTGTGGACGGTCGGCCAGGAAGGAGGCGAGAAGTTCTTTAGCTTTATTCTGAATTCCTAATGCTGAGACACGGTCGATCAAGATGATATGATCGACCGTGTCGAAGGCTGCAGAAAGATCTAAAAGTATTAATGCTGCTGCTCCTCCCTTGTCCAATGTCATCCTTATTTCATCTGCTGCTTTTAATAGCGCGGTCTCGGTTCCATGACCCTGTCTGAACCCAAATTGGGTATCATCCAGGAGGTTGTTTTTGTCTATGAATTTCGATAGTTGTATGTTCATTATTTTCTCGAAAATTTTAGCTGGAAACGGAAGACATGCAATGAGTCGGTAACTGGCGGGAAGGAGGGGATCAAGAGTAGGCTTTTTTAAAAGTGGTTTGATGATAGCCTCCTTCCAAACTGAAGGGTATATGCCAGTTGTAAACATAGCATTGCAGATTGTGGTTAGAGCGGGGGAAATAGCTTCAGGAATGAGGTTGTAAACGTTATCCTTTATTTGAAAAATAAAGTGTTATAAAAAAAATATATATATATTCCTTAGTAATCAATGCAGCCATTCTTCTTGCCACCTACTTGGTTTACTTAGTGAAAAGAGTATTGATTGGAAGGAACTGTACTGTTTTAAACTTATTTTTCAATCGTATATAGATATGCAGAAAGAAAGACATAGCGTGAGATTGTACAGCAGCTGCACTATTTTCCATGTACAGAGACAGCAACTCTCTCTTACCTCTGCATCGGCAGAATGATAAATAACTCCCCCCAAAATCATCATCACGTAATAAGGTTCAGTCACCCCCTCATCAGCGAATATGTCCTCTCTTCATCAACCTTAAAAGGTCCTATTGGTTCAGGTAGATTATGAGGGCTTAGCTTGAAAATACCTGACTGGAGCCATCTCCAGAGCTTGGTGCTGTGTAGGCCTGGGTTTTATAAAGATGCTACTGAGAATCACCTTAGTGCACCTTAATTGCTCCAGGTTTGTGTGAATAGTGGTCAATGGTATTTACACCATCACTGAGAGATGAGTTGTGTTGTAATTTACATAAATGTCATTGTTGGTACATTCCATTTCCCCCCTCCTTGTCTGCCCCTGTTGGGCTGACCCTCTGGTTGTCAACATTCCAAGGCGCACTCCGGATGAGTATTGGACTGGCAGGGCTATGGATGTCGTTGTTTATGTTCTTACGCAATAAAGAACTTCAACTTACTGGTGTTGTTGTTACTTACAATACTGGCGACGATTGTTGGGAGGAGGCCAACGTACGACATTCCCTCCATTTGTTACCCAGGACCAGTGAAGTGAAGAAAGGAAGGAAAAGTAAACAATACAAAATTTGAGGAGAGCTACATGAGGTAGATTTACGTACCCTACTAAAGTGAGCCTGCAAGTAAGACAGAAGTGAAATATACAAAGGACACGTGATAATAAGCAGACGGAGGAAGAGAGAAGTGCGTGGAAATCAGCAAGCTGGGAGAAAGAGAACAGCTGCCAGGAAACTGATCTGCTGGCGGTAATGGGCAGTGACTGAGAGAAAAAAAAAAAGGAAAAAGAAGAGGTACTTACAGTGTGACGGTGCCAGCGGAAGTTGCCTTGAGGCGACTGTGTGGCGGCACAATTCTGTAGAGAGCGGAGCCATAGTGGTGACCGGAGCATCCGCGGGGGCCGACAAGGCAAAGGAGAAGGCAATCCGCGGTGAGAGGAATCATCGTGGTGACAGGAGCAGGCGGCGGCGTGTCAGTGAAAAGAGAGTGAGGAGGAAATCCTGTGAGGAACCGAGCCTTCGTGAATCGGAACAAGCTGCGGCTGGTCAGGAGGCGACGGTGAGGTGGCACTTCGTGCGGCGGCGGAGGACAGCGGGAAAAGGGCGAGGAGAAAATCCTGTGAGGAAGGATGCCTTCGTGGGATCGGAGTAAGCTGTGCTGGTCAGGAGGTGACGAAGTAAGGCACCTCGTGTGTGTGAAGAGCCTTTAAGAGAAAAGGAACGTTCTCGGGAGAGTGGAGGTAACCGTGTGCAACTGCGTGAGGGCGAGAGAGGCGCATCGGAAAGCAAAGATAAATCGTCAGCGCGCAGATTCTCCAAGAGACCCCGGTGAACCACATCGGCAGATTCCTCATAATAACTGATTAAAGAGCAGAACGAGTTGTTGGAGGAATTTATTAACTGAGCCGCTCATATTCCACCAAGGTCATTCTGAGGGTGTGGGGGCACAGTAGTACAGGTTTTGGGGATATTGGTTAAATATTGTGAAGTAAGAGGCCTACTCGTAAAGCAGCTGGTGAAACTGATTAGCAGATTCTCAAGGGGAAAAAAAGAAGAAGAAGAAATACGTGAGAGAACAAAGCAACTTTATTAGGGGGGGTCACTCAAGCTAGGGGAGCACCATTTTAAGTTGTGACAGGAAATAATCTAGTACATGAGCAGATGTTGAGGAAATGTAATGGTAAAAGGATGTGAATTGAAATAGAAAATTATAGCAACTGAAGGCAAAGGAAAGTGATGAGTAACGCTGTGAAATTATAAGTGTAATTTTCTGCTAATTCGTGAATGTTCATAAGAAGTTAGTAAAACAGTGAGTAAACAAGTGTAGAGTGTACGTAGCACATCTAAGGGTAGAGGCAATACTCTGAGGTAGAAGCTGGTACAGGGCACTGCGCTATATAAAACTAGTAGGTAGTGCACTAGTGGTGTAGTACAATAGGAAGTGAGAAGTTCCATCTCCGTAGTCATCCTAGAAATGGCGGCAGCAAACATGAATCAACCGCCACCTTTCCTAACAGAGGAAGGGGAGCCAGTGCTGCCATGGAAAGATTGGAGGAAGGGTTTTGAATCTTACGTGGTTGCAATAGGTGCAAGTGGGTTTTCAGCTATTAGAAAGCAGAATATACTCCTGATAAATCTAGGAACTGAGGGAAGGAAAGTTTTTGACAGCCTACCAGATTTGGAAGGAGGGGTAGGAGGACATGGATGTCTACTATCGAAGCTTAAAGAAACTAGAATTGCAATATGCTGACAAGATAAATGTGGTGTTAGAAAGACACAAGTTTTATGGAAGAGTACAAGGGAAAAATGAGAAGGTAGGGAACTACATAGCATGCCTGAGATTATTAGCGAACACATATGAATTTAATGATTTAACAGAATCACTTATAAGAGATCAGCTGGTGAGGTGCACCAACAGTAAGAAAATCCAGGAGAAATTGTTGGTAGGTAATCCAGATTTGAGAAATGCCATAGATGTAGCCAAGAGCGTAGAACACACAGCAGAATGCGTGAAAGAAATGAATATACTCGAGGGGAGCGAGGTAAATGAAATTTGCGACAGTAGGGAGGACAACAGAGAAGTGTATGCTGTAAAGAACATAAAGTAGAAAGAATCTTATAGAGAACAAAACAAAGAGAGGTACAAGGAGTAAGACAGACTGAAATGTTTAGATGCGGCAGTACAAGACATTTAGCGAACAGTACCAGATGCTTGGCAAGAACTGCTACTTGCAGGAAATGTAACAGGAAAGGGCATTTTGAAAGAGCATGCAAACATATTTCAAAAAAATCTGTGAATTTAGAAAGCAAAAGTGGCGCAAGTGAAGAAGGTTATGTGTTATGCATAGACAAAAAAGATGAAGTCCCTGTCAGAATGGTAGCATTACCAACATGTGTGATTGATTTAAATAGTGATGCAATAGAAGTATATGTAGATTTTTGTTCGCAATTTACTTTTATCAATTTTAAGACATACAAGGAAAAACCTGAGAAAAGAGGTATAAAGCTGGAAAAACCAGATGCATGCCCGGTTGGATACAACAGTGAAAGAATACTGCTAGAAGGTATGATCATTAGTAAAATATCGTTTAAGGGAAGAAGCACTGTAGGCAAAATCTTTGTGGCAACAGTCGGGCTAAACTTACTGGGATGGGCTCATCAAAAAGACATATGGATGATATTAGATCCTAGAGCTGAAGAGCCAGTTAAGCAGGTAGGAAGAAGTGAGAGGGGTGTAGAGGTGAAAAAAGGAAAAAAGGAAAAAAAAGAATTAACAATGAGAATCAAGTTTTAGTGAGGAAACCTCCTAAAGAAGAACTAGAAAAGCAGTTAAGGAAGGAGGTGACGGAGCCTGCGGATAACTTGAAATGGATTGCACCCATAGCAATAAAAGTGGAAGGGTGCACCATCAAAAAAAGACTATGCTTTGAGGAGATGAAATGCGAGATAATGAATGTACCTTTTCTTGGCTGGTTAGACACAGGAAGGGACACTGGAAAAACTATGAATAAAAGCACTAAAGGAATAGGAGTCACCTTTAGTCAAGGTGTAGAAGAGGAAGAAAAGATAATTTCCGTTGTTCCAAGGTCCCTCATTGTAACTGGAACATGGATTTCTGCTGAGGAGAGGAAGGTTTGGGTGTGCCATTGGGCAGATAGACACTTCCGTGCTAAGGAGGAAGAAGAAGTCACACTTGAACTGGAAGCATTAGTGCCCAAGGGTGGGCCTGAGAAAGGAGAAGGACTAGGAGAACAAGAGAAGGAGTTTTGGGAGGTCAGACAAAAATCAATCTTCCAAGGAAGGAATTTGTACAAAGGGAGAAAAATAGTGTTACTAGTGAACTGGAGAGGAAGTATGGTAACGGTGACTCATGAGGGACATTTAAGTTGCAGTAAAACGGAATACAAAGTCAGAATTCACTATTGGTGGTCAACAGTGGAAACCATGGTAGGAAGTTACATCAGACAGTATAGTAGATGTGAGAGGAGTGATGAGACTAAAAGGAGTAGGGAAGATCTCATATCGGCAATTGAAGTACTAAATTCTCCAGGGGAGAAATTGGAAATGGACATTGTGGGACCCCGGGCGGTAAAAGGAGGGGAAGGCAGATGCACCAATTCCCTGGTCGACTATCACTCCATGGGTGTGGTAACAAAGATTGTGGAAAATGTGATTACTAGCTCAGTAACAGTGTCCTTACAAGAAATTTTCAGGAAGGAAGAAGTTCCTCCAACATGGGGGATGGACGACGGGTTCAAATTGTTCAGTCTAAAATGAGTGAGTCCTCACATAGTTTTGCAATAACTCATCAAGAAACTGCATTGTACTGTCCTAGTGTGAATGGAAAGATCGAGAGAGAAAATTGTGTTTACAAAGAGAGTATACAGTTGTATAGCAACAGTAAGGCTAATGTGAGAAAAGCCCTAGATGAAATGATTTGGTCATACTTAGTCATGCCACTCAGTGTAATGGGGTTATCTCCATTTAAATCGAAAAAAGTAGCGAACCAGGGATGAATGTAAGTCCTTTATGGTTGAAGGGGAAGGAGGGAGAGAAGGATGACAAAGGACAGATGGCAGGAAGAATAAAGAAACATCAGGATTGATATGGAAAGATTTACTAGGTATACCTAGGAAACTGGGCAGGACATGTAGGTGGGAGGCTAGGTAAAAGTCATGTTCTCCATACCTGCCCACCCGAGATTTACTAGTTTCCTGAGAGGCTGAAATTCTACTCCTTATGGGGTTTACCTTGAGTGTGCTGTTGGGTATAGGGTAGGAGATGGGTTGTAATTTACATAAATGTCATTGTTGATACATTCCATTTCCCCCCTCCTTGTCTGCCCCTATTGGGCTGACCCTCTGGTTGTCAACATTCTAAGGCGCACTCCGGATTAGTATTGGACTGGCAGGGCTATGGATGTCGTTGTTTATGTTCTTACTCAATAAAGAACTTCAACTTACTGGTGTTGTTGTTGCTTACAATAAGTTGTTAGTTTAACATCTGTATCTATTCATAGCTTAAACGTTTGTTTTAGAGTAAGAGCGTACTCTTTGTGCTGTCTTTGAGTTAGTCTGCGGCAAAAGTAACTGCACCCTGGACAAAATTCCTATATTCCATTGACATCACTCCCCATGTTGATATTTGGGTCTAAATGAAACTTCCCTTCCTCTATAGTCACGTCTTGTGTTGTCGCTTCCAAATCATTGATGAAGTAAGTGTCATGGTGTTCAATGGAATTGTGATGTGGCCAGTATGGGGAGTGGATAGTGGGGTCAGAAGCCATCATGGTTTCGTATATTGCCCTAACTAGTGATGCACCTTTCAGGGTAATGCAAAGTATACATGTGGATCAAAGGGGTGTGTCGTGACACAGAAGAAGCTTGGATGGTCGGTTCCTGGGTGATCATAATTTCTTAAACCGTGCTTTCAGGGGTGGGACTTAAAGGTGGTTTATCTCTGTGGTCACTTCTGTAGCGGGGTTTCCATGCCAACGTTTGAAGAGGAGAGATATGCCCACCCATCGGATTATGGAAACTTCATCCTCTTCTTAGCTTAAGGGAAGGAATCCATTTCCTCCACTTCTCTACAGATTTGTCAATATAGTACTAAACCAAAGTGCTTTGCACCTCTATTAATCCTGCACATGCAACACACATCCACCCCTGACATGGAAAATATGTGAGGGCTTGGGGTTTAGGTTCTGCAGCATTGACTGTGCTGCCCAGTGTAGTAAGTTCTGCCTGAAGAGTAAGATGCTATGGCTAATAATCAAGGGGATATGCAGGAGTGGATGTATGTAATTTTCTAGAGATGAATAGCTCCTAATTTTAAAAAAAGCATTTATAACCATATACTTCCTCATTCAGTGGTAATCAACCATTCATGTGGCGCAAAACTCACCACCAATATTACTTGCTCTGTGTTTGTTAATCCTGTATCTGTTGCCTCAGATAAATATAAAAGCTGTAATGCTTCAGGTGGCGCTTTGTTACAAAGCATCGTTAACAAGTCCATAGGACTTCAATTGGGCATTGCTTTGAATTTACAGACGACTCCTTTAGATCTGAAACTGAAAAAGGCAATCTTGAATTAATTTTGTATCAGTGGTCGTGCAACAATGTATGGTTGTCTTCATATTTAGTTTCAATAAAAATATGCGGTGTGTATTTTGGACGGGGTGTAATGTAACAGTCCTGTTGTGTTTCAACACTGGGGGGCCATAGTGTGATGCAGCACAGCAAGCCAACTTACTGTGTTGCACTGTTTTACAGGGAAAGGGCAGGAATGTGCCTTATTTAACATAATACAGTGCATTCTTGAATTTTCCTAGCGCAGGCACACTACGTGCTGCCTTGTGCCAGTGCAGGCACTCTTGCACCATGTGCAAGGGTGTCTGAGTTGTAAGCAGGATCGTTTTAGTGTAGAAGGGGCCCCTTCTTGCACGAAAACAATCCCCTGAGGCATTTTCCTCTTTCTATGTGTGCTGCATCCTTTCTGATGCCGCTCTGACAGAATGAGTCATGTTTATAACAGCAAATAGTGCCGTCTGTCTTTGATAAAAAGGTGCTAAATGTGACAAATTGCAATGAAGAACCATTCGGCTAATGCTTAAAATGCCACTTTGATAGAGTTTGCCATGTTTATCGCCGTGCATCTGTGAGAGCTACAGTAGAGTCCTATGGGAAAATGGCGGCAGCCAAGCCCTTCATGAACGTGTACAGGATCAGGTCAACAAAGAACAAGCATTTACAATGCAATGGTTTTGCCTTTGTTAAAGTTAGAGCTATTGGCATTGCTCTTGACATTATTTTTATTTATGTTTTTTTTAACATAAATAAATGGCATTGTCATTTACAATGCCAATAGCTTAATCTCTCGCAAATGCCACACACAAACACCCACAGAGAGCCCCCCCCACACACACACACAGCGCCCCCCCACACAACCACACAGCGCCCTCCACACATACACCCACACAGAGCCCCCCCCACACAGAGCAGAAGTATGCTACATTTAATGCGAGTCAAGAAAGATAATGCAAGTCAAAAATTGCCAACATGATGAATTACTTGATAAGTCACATTGGTTTGTCTTAAACTTGGATTCTACGGTCAGGAATGTTAAGACTTCCTGTTATGGGAGCTTTCCTCAATCACAGATACATTGAATCAGAATCCTCTATCTTTTACCACTGACTCACATGTGCAGATGATTCCCAAGAGGTTCTTTTGGATCAAGGTCCAAGTGATAGGAGAAGAACGCAAAATGACATGAACACCATAACCACAATTTCTCGCAATGTTTCCATGCTTGTAAGATGCAAATACTTTTCTTCTTCTCCAGGTATATTGTGCTTTGGTAGGGAGAAGAAAATGTAATCCAACCACCATCACTTAAGAGTTCTCTTGTTTATCCCCCAGACTGACCTAGATTTACGTACATAGATCTCGTTCAACGAACGACAGATGTTATTCTGCCAAATAAACATGTATACTGAATCCATGCAAGGTGGAAATGCTGACATCACTTGTGTTAACGCGCAGCCCGCTTCCCTCCAAACGTGAATAATGGTGTACACGAAACAGATATCTTAGGTACAATCACGATAGTCTTTCCCTCCCTGGTAAACTCTAACTACAACATGGAGAAGAAAATGCGCATTAGCAGGGTTGTTATGAATATGCTAGTCGACTCTGGAAACAAAAACTATAAACGATTAGGCAACAATAAAAAAAAAATGTGCATCCATTGAAGACAAGATGGGGTGCCAGGGGTTGCCTCTAACGTGCACGGCAGTCAGTTTGTAGACGGCAGCACATCTGCTCCGATCATTCAAGTCACAACAGGTGAAGAGCGGTTAAAAACTGCAAACCTGTTCACACTCCTAACCACAATGAAAGCGAAGACAGGTTTGTTTTATTAGCTGTCTCGGAGCTTTTGATCACAATGCTGCTGTTATTTAGCGATTATATAGCGCACAAACAAAAAGAAACCTGTTCAGCATCGAAGGACTTTCGATAGCCTGGGCACTAGGGAATGAATATTGATAATCCTCACAAGCAATAGTTCCAGGGTTTCTAAGCACAGGGTCAATGGTTTTTAGCATCTATACAGCAAACAGCCTGCTATGCTTTCGTTGGTCCAGGTGCCGCAGAAGGGGCATCAAGCTGAATGAGGCATGGAGACTGTCACGCCCGCCTTCTCCTCCCCACCCCGCCACGAATGATCCATTTTATGGAGTAATCGATATCTAGCGCTTGCTCGCCCTAGGAGTAAATAATCTGCGTCTTCGGACAGTGCTGCTAATTTAGGGTTTCACGTCAGAACCGATCTCTAAAACAACAGCGGGGCATCCCGTGTTTAGGAATGTAATCCTGGCTGAGAAAACGAAACCCCACCTCAGATGATCCGTGGGACCCTAGAGGTCAACAGCTCTGTCAAAGAATGAATGCACTCCCATAAAGATTCCTGTGCAACCCGTGCCTCAAAACAACTGCACTACCGTTTGCAGAGGTACCTGTCTGCATCAGTGACTGCAACCCTGACATGGTGAGTCCTATCCTACCCAAGTGAGTGCAATGTGGTTTGAGGCAGCGAGTCTGGCTGAGTCACTACAGCCCTGTACGAGAGGCTGCAATCCTCCCCCGGTTACTGTAATAACGCCCCATGGTTCAAACAAGAAGCAGCTAGAGATGCTCACGAGTAACAGGAGCAAGGATCCCTCAAGCTGGCCAGAGAAAAGAGGCATACACACGCACTGCATGGTACACAAAATCTATAGATAGAACAAACCAGGCAGCAAGCACGCTCAAAAACTTTGAACAAATGTAACACTAGGAAAGCGATTTGGAGACTTTCAGGAAGATATGGTTCTGACTGCGGCCCTGCCTGGATGAGGATAGTCCTGTCGGAGTGACTTGAATCAGCCTCACTGACGGCAATCCTATTCCACAGTCATCGACCCTACTTGCGCGCAGCAATACTACCAGAGTGGTAGCAATTTTGTGAGAGTAGCAGTAGAGTTACCACAATCTTGTTACTGAGTGTGATCCTGATTCAGGGGGCGCAGTTCTGCCAAAGTGACAGTAATCTTGTATTAATCCTGAGTTAATAAGTGATATCCAGAGAAACTGCAGTCTGTCTTGTTAACGTGAAAACATACCTGCTTTAGTGCCCGAAGTTCTAGTTTAACTTTAGTACAGAAAACAAAGCGAACGCACTTTTTTTGTCAGTGGCAGCAAACCCCCTTAGTTACTATAATTCTGCTTGAATGCAATCGTGTCAATGTCAGCGAACCTGCCTTAGTGTGTACAATCCTTCTTCAATGACTGCAACCACGTCCTGATTAGTGCATTCCTATGTTCGGAACCGCTATCTTGCTCCAGTGACAACAAACCTGCATTAAACACATTAGTGACAGCACCTGTGCCTGTCTGAGTAGAATACTGCTGCTGCCCGACAATGGTTAAAGCGCTACTTGAGGTCCAATGGAACCCACCTCTCAAGCCAAAGCGTGTACACATGTATTCCCAGACTGCTCGTGAGTGCTTCCCTATGCCCAGTCTGGACACCCACCTGCAGGAAACAGTCAGCTCCACTTTGGTGGCCGGAATGCTAGCGCTGAAGGGGCTAAAGTCTCCGCTGGGCGCGGGAACCCTGAATCCATAGTCCATCATGTCCAGGGCGGGCTTGTCCGATCCGTACATGGGGGCGGCCGGGGAAGCCGCGCGGCGGCTGGGGCTGAGGGAGCCTGTGCGGAGCGAGGCGCAGCCCGTGCAGCTGCTGCTGGCAGCCGGGGGCGGGGCGGTGCGCGCTCCTTCCTCTCGCGGTGCTGCCTCCGCCGCTCAGGGCAGGGCGAGCCCGGAGACTGGAACTCAAACAGCTGCTGCGCCACTGCACTTCGGAACAGTGGCAGCTGCCGCGCGGCGTTACTCCAAAACACCAACAGCTGCTGTACGACGTCACTTCATAACGTTAACTGCTCACTCGTGACGACACAACTGCGATACGTCATTCCAGAGAGGCTGTCGCGTGGTGTCACTTCATAAGTCTTAAACTGCCACCTGACGCACGATTATGCTACGTGAAGCAAACCAAGAAACTCCTTCTGTAGCGCTCAGCAGTAAGCGGGGCGGGGTCTAATTACAACACCGCTGGCCAACTGCTGAGAGCAGCACTCAGGGAGAACCGACCCCCACCGCTGGAAATGGCAGGACAGCCCTCGATCCGCTCACAGGCTGCAGCACGAGGTTTCACCAGTCTCGAGCTGATCGAATCAACGGGCAGAGAAACTGGCTTTGCCTCTGTTTATTCAAGAAACTTGTAGCGCATCCGCTCAAAAACAGAGGGCAGACTCATGTGATGCGAAGAGCAGCTTTATTTTTAGATGTTTCGTGGACAAGTGAGTACTTTTCGTCTTTTATTCAGACTACTTGTATCGATTCCATTTACGGCAGTGTTTTAATAAGCAAGTATAGGTACGTGGACGTTTATTTTAACGACCAGATGTGATTTTTAATGTGACACGTACGGTGCGGGTCGGGAGTGCAGGTACTTTCTTAAATTCACGACCATTTGAGACCAGGAGAGACGCAGAAGTGCCGGCAATGCCGGACCAGACACGGGGGCGTTCCCGGCGTCCCGTGACGTCGGCAAAAGCCAAAGAATGTCGGGAACGCCCCCGTGTCTGGTCCGGCATTGACGGACAGGCCCCTCGTCCAATGGCAAGGCTCCGTTTACGGAGCCAGCCAATCAAGGACGAGGGCCGAACCAAGCCACCCTACGGTTCTCAACAGGATTTCGCCTGCGCCGAAAAGATGCGCAGAGCGCATCTTCGGCGAGGCAAAACCTAAAAAAGTACTGCGCTAACAAAACAGAAATAAGCAAAAGACTAGCAGGACATGTAACAAGCCAATACTCCAGGGGAGAAACAACACACAAGAAAGTGGGACGTTTAGCCACAAGAAACCACAGAGAAGAAAGCTTTTCAGAATGATGCACACTTTAACCAATTGTAACGAAGGGCATAGCCGTAACCCAGAGCGTAAATACAGCATGTCTCGCGGACTCAGTGGTGGCAGGGAGACTACTGCTAGCACTGATAGCATCTGCTAGAATTTTAATTGCACCATTTTCTGACGAATTTCAATTGTGTTAAAAAGTGTTCACTTGCTTGCTCAAACTTACCAACTCATTGCCCGCACCCTGGTTAGACACGGCAAGTGCTGATTTCATGGAGGGTTTTCATCGGGCTTCCAACATCTCCTCACTTCTGTGACTCGGCTTCCATCTGATGAATGGGCTAGTTGTTCCCGCTGGACAGCCCATAAAACGACATTATACCGACGTGGACTCAGTGGCAGTAGGAAGACTACTGCGAGCACTGCTAGAATTTTAATTGAGCCATTTTCTGGTGAATTTTAACTTTAATTGTGTTAAAAAGTGTGAACTTGCTTACTCAAACTTACCTACTCAGTGCCTGCACCCTGGTCCTTCACGGCAAGTGCTGATTGCATGGAGGGTGTTTCATCGGGCATTCCACATCTCAATTCCGTGACTCTACTTCCCACTGTTGAGCGGGCTAGTTGTTCCCACTGCACAGCCCATAAAACCAGCATTATACCGACACTGACTCAGTGGCGGTGGGGAGACTACTGCTAGCGCTGCTGATAGTGTCTGCTAGAATTTTAATTGCGCCGTTTTCTGATTAATTTTAACTCAAATGTTTTTTTAAAGTGTTAACTTGCTTGCTCAAACTTACCTACTGATTGCCTGCACCCTGGTCCGTCACGGCAAGTGCCGATTGCCCAGAGGGTGTTTCATCGGGCATCCCACATCTCCTCAATTCCGTGATCGACTTCCGGCTGGTGCGCGGGCTAGTGGTTCCCTCTGCACAGCCCATAAAACCAGCATTATACCGACGCTGACTCAGTGGCGGTAGGGAGACTACTGCTAGCACTGCTGATAGCGTCTGCTAGAAATGTAATTGTGCCATTTTCTGATGAATTTTAACTTTAATTGTGCTAAAAAGTGTTAACTTGCTTGCTCAAATTTACCTACTCATTGCCCACTCGCTGGTCCATCATGGCACGGAGGGTGTTTCATCAGGCTTCCCACATCTCACTTGTTTCCGCTGCACAGCCCTTATCAATCAATGCTGGAGTGGGCACGCAGCGGACGTGCGCCAAAGGCGCGCCTAAGGCAATCCTGCCTACTCCCATCCGCGTCCGGTAAGCGCGGCCAGCGCCAGTCATGCTGCCCGTTTCGACCCCGCATACCGGCCCAGAGCAGTCTGGTCTACCGAACAACTAAAGGCCTTGAGGTCACACAGATGCGATAATCCCTCTCACCTTGAGCTGGGCACAGAATTCCTGGAGGATTGCAAAATCTGCTCCTCCAGGTTTGACACAAAAATCATAAAAGGAATTGCAGCTGTCATGGCGTGCACCTACAAAGCCTGTCTTGTCAACTGTAGATCTCTCCCCAAACACGCGGAAGATGTATGGCTTGCCATTGACTCTGAGCATTAGGATATAATGTTCCTAACAGAAACCTAGCTAAGAGACAGTAATAGCCCGGACATATTCATGGCTGTCCCACAGGGATATAGGATAGTGAAACTTAACAGAGAAAATAATAGACTTGGAGAAAGAATTGCGATAATCTTAAGGGAGGATTGGACGATTAAAAAAATAGAACACGTTGGGTCAATTGAGACCCTTCTGTATTGTATAAAATTCTCACCCACCACATCCTTTACAGGGATACTAGTAAATAGACCACCAGACTCTCCGGCAGTTCACCTTCCTGATCTAGGTGATACTATTGCAGATATTTCACTGAGGTATGCCAATTTCACTGTACTAGGTGACCTCAATGTCCATATAGACAATGAAAAATGCCCCCTCTCCTCCAAAATGACTAACACTCTCCTTGGGTTAAACCTAACACAAAAAGTTACACTACCCACACATGAAGCTGGACACACACAGGATTTAATCTTCACTAATGAACGATCCCTAGAGGTCAAAACACCTCTTCTGTTAACCTGATCAGACCATCAACTTGTACCTTTTAGTCTGACCGGTAGCCTAAGCTCTAAACAGGGGGACCTAACCTATGAGACTAGAAGAAACTGGAATAAACTTGAAGTAGAATCTCTAGAAGCAGAATTATTGAACACCCCTCCTGAGCTAACAGGCGACCCCAGCCAGGATGACTTCACCTTTCTCCGCTGGGTCACATCGGCGCTGGATAAAATTATCCCTATGAAGCCTGTAAAGCACGCCAGGAATAAACCGTCTGCCCCATGGTTTTCTATTAAACTCCGGGCATATAAAAATGCATGCAAAAAACTTGAGCGTGCATGGAGAAAAAACTATTACACTGTTAGAAAAAACACATACAAAATAGTGTTAAAAAAATTCAAGAAACTCAAAAACCATGCCATTAGGGATTACATTGCAGAACACATTAAATCCTCCAACAAGTCGACCAAAGAGATTTTTAACCTAGTGCAGGGATTTGTCAAACCACTGGCAATAAAGAGCTCGGCTACCCCTTCAGTAACTCTCTGTGAAGACCTTGCCAGCTATTTCCAAGAGAAAATTCAGGCAATTTATATCTCCTTTCCACAGTCTGAGCCAACAGATAAACCCCCTAGTCTGTCTCCATCACCTAACAATTGGTCAGAATTTGACCCTTTCAGCTTGGATGCCTCACTGGCTGTTCTAAAGAGCATAAGCTCTGGTTCACCGACTGACCCCTGTCCTGCTAGGTTTTTTAAGCTACTAGCCACATGCCTCAATCCCATCTTGAACTCTATTTGGAACTCCTCCCTGAGATCAGGCTTCTTCCCTGCATCTTCGAAGACAGCACATGTTAGGCCTATCTTAAAGAAGGAGGATGCTGATCCTGCCATTCTCAAAAAATTATAGACCGATCTCTTTACTCCTTGTACCATCAAAAATGTTGGATCTTCCTGGAGTCAAATAACCTCTTGCATGATTCTCAGTTGGGCTTCAGAGCTGGCTATAGCATATAGACAGCTCTGCTTGAGGTGGCAGAGACTGTGCGTGCTTCAGTGGGCCAGGGAAACTAGGCAATGTTGGTGCTACAGGATCTCTCCGCGGCCTTGGATACGGTATCCCACCGGATACTGATAAAAAAGGCTGCAAATGATGGGAGTGACGGGAACCGTACTTGCTTGGTTTAAATAATTTCTGGAAGACAGGTATCAACAAGTTTCCCTCCCTCCCCACATCTCATCAGCGAAACCCCTTACATGCGGTGTATCACAGGGTTCGGCATTGAGTCCGACCCTTTTTAATGTTTACCTGGCCCCTCTAACCACCTTAGTTGAAGAATGGGATGTTAAGGTTGTCTCCTATGCTGATGACACCCAGCTGGTGTTTTCCTTTAAGGAACACTCGGAGGCAGCCTTTTCCTACTTCAGTCAGTGTCTGCTTAATATTTCATCTTGGATGACAGACAACTGTCTGAAATTAAACCACAATAAAACAGAGGTGCTATTTTTCAACCATGCGCAGCCGCCAAGATCAGAACTATGGTGGCCGGTAGAGCTCAATCCGCCTCCGGCACCGGTAGAGAAGGCAAAAAACCTAGGTTTTAAATTCGACTCTGCACTTACTAGTAAAGCACAGGTCGGACATGTCTCCTCCCAGTGTTTCTGGAAACTAAAAACCCTACGACGGTTTCTTCCTTTTCTCCCGACAGAGAGTAGGAAGACGGTGGTGCACGCACTGATCACTTCACGATTGGATTATGCCAACAGTCTGAATTTGGGCCTCCCCGCATACTTAATCAGTAAACTACAGACCATCCAACACTCGACTGCAAGGTTGATCAGAAACGTCCCACTCCGCCACCATATTCCCCCCACTTATGCAGCCTCCACTGGTTACCAGTAAAGAAAATAATTTGAATTCAAAGCACTAACCATAGCATATAGGGCATTGAGAGCGGAAGGTCCTAACTATCTGAAAGCAAGAATACAGAAATACACCCAGACTAGGGCCCTAAAATCCAACTTCCAGGAATTTCTAATAACTCCATGTTACAAAAAATCTAGAATCAGTGGTTGCTCATTTTCAGTAAAAACGGCTGCATTATCGAACACCATGCCCAAACACATCAGGAAAGCCAACACAGAAAGGTTGTTCAGGAAACCACTGAAAACCTGGATGTTCAGCCTCCACCGAACTTCATATTGATCACTATCCCTGCTGTTGCTAGCGCCGGGACACCCCCGTCGGGGTAGCCATGCGCTCTATAAGTTTTAATAATAATAATATCTGGGAAATATAAATTTGGAAACGCTGATGCCACTGCCACATGCATTCTATTGCGCACTGATTTCTTTTTGCTTATTGATTTTAGCACTGTCTTTTTAACATTGAAAACGAGTGATTTTTAAACGCTTTGTTCTTCACCTGCTATTTCCCGGTCCATCGCTGCTGGTGCAGTTTGTGTGGAGGGAATCGGCGCAGGGTCCTAATTAGTAGCGGCCATCACCGGAGTTAGCGTTCTAGCGGCTCCAAGAAGGGTCAAGGGTGAAGGGGAGGGTATATTAAGGTAGGTGAGAGCGGACGTGCAGTCTGGGAAACGCTGACCCACTTCTACATGTATTCTATTGCGCACTGATTGCTTTTTGCACATTGATTTTAGCACTGTCTTTTTAACATTGAAAAAAGTGATTTTAAACGCTTTGTTCTTTACCTGCTATTCCCCGGTCCATCGCTGCTGGTGCAGTTTGTGTGGAGGGAATCGGCGCAGGGTCCTAATTAGTAGCGGCCATCATCGGAGTTAGCGTTCTAGCGGCTCCAAGAAGGGTCAAGGGTGAAGTGGAGGGTATATTAAGGCAGGTGAGAGCGGACGTGCAGCGGACATGCGCAGCGGGCGCGCGCCTAAGGCAAGCCCGTCTGTGCCCATCCGCGCTCGTGACGCTCTCAGCGCCAGCCATTAGGCCCGTCTCTCTAACAAGATCACCCTTGAAACTTTGCTACTCTAGAGATGAGATCTTGAGGTTGCAATTGCAGTCATATCTATGCCCTGGGCCCAAACTTGGGGTTCTCGGGGGTTCTTATGATAAGGGGGGACGTTGTTGCCCCCATTGCAGCTTGACATTGACAGACTTAAAATGCTCTACTAGCTCCCTTAGTTATCCCTTATCCTTAGTAAGAAGGACGCCGCAGTCGTCAAACCTGGGAAAACCCTCGTCTGGCGAAGCCTTACATGATCCCAGCTTCCTGACGGAATTATCCTGTGTCCTTTTAAATGCAAGATCAATGATCAAACATAAGTTTGAATTAAACAAATTCATTTGTTCTTTTTCTTTTGACCTGATCTTTGTTGTCGAAACCTAGGCAGATGAAGAGTCTGGTCCAGACATGGCTATTGCCATCCCACTAGGTTATGGAATTGCCAGGAGGGATAGAATTGGAAAAAGGGGAGGTGGTTTAGCGATTATTTATAAACAACAATTTAGAGCCTCCTTCAATGATTCCTTTGATGATTCTGAGGCGGAGATTCTTGCCTTCAAAATCGCTATTTGCCCCACCTACTCTGTCAGCACACTATTCATTTATAGGCCTCCTGGACCGTGTTCTAAATTCCTAAATACCCTGGGACATCTTCTTGAAGCCAAGGTTTTTACTCAAGATTTTACTATCCTAGGGGATTTAAATTATCATTTAGATAATATGGAAGATAAAGACTCTCTTGCCTTGCTGGACCTGATTTCAGGGGCAAGCATGGTACAAAAAGTACAAGGGTCTACTCATTTAGCTGGTCACCTATTAGATGCAGTTTTTACAGACTCCCCCTGGCTTGAATTTCGGGAGCTTTTGAGTCTTCATTGGTCTGACCATCAGGCTGTATCCTTTACCCTCTTACAACCTACTGAATCTAGGGAACATAAGAGCAGGATCGCCCCTAGTTGTTACGCCTGTTTCTTTCACATTTAACTTCTACCCTACCTTTAGGGGCTGATGGCGCTAAATCTGCATCACTGCATTTTCATGATTGGTTAA
The DNA here is from genome assembly GCF_964263255.1 of Lissotriton vulgaris. Taxonomy (NCBI): domain Eukaryota; kingdom Metazoa; phylum Chordata; class Amphibia; order Caudata; family Salamandridae; genus Lissotriton; species Lissotriton vulgaris. Next base: position 1,981,392,778 of record NC_141687.1, on the reverse strand, counting down.
AAAATGCGGTACATATAGCAGTCCCCCTAAAAAAGTGCAAGAATTGCAGACTCGTACCTACTGAACCTTGGTTCTCGGAAGAAATAAGAACCTCTAGAAGATATTGTCGTGCAGCGGAGAGGCGCTGACGTAAATTCTATAAAGACTGCGACAAAGAATCTTATAAAAAATGTGTGATTGAATATAAAGTCCTGATTAAACACGCTAAAATAGATTATTTTACGGAAAGGATAACTCAGACAAAGAATATTTCAAAGGAACTCTTTGCCACGGTGCTTAAGTTAAGTAATGCCCCTATTATCGAAGATAACTCAATAGATCAGCAGGTCTGTAATGAACTGGCTTTAGCATTTCGTAAGAAAGTATCTGATATCTTCGATACATTTTCTAGTCAAGGTCCTCCAAATTTACAAAAATCCGACACAGACCTAACTGTCTTAATGCCCCTTCCCTCCCGAGGCCTTAATCATACTGAAACTGGCCCTATTCTGAATGAGTTTCCCACACTATCAACTGAGCAAACTTATAACCTGCTAGCTAAAATCTGGCTCCCCCCTGGATCCCTGTCCTCCTAGGGTGATTGGCATAGCTGCAGAATTGATATCACAGTAGGTATGGGCGGAAAATCCGTTTCGCTCGCGGATTTTGCGGATTTTCGGGAAATTCGCAATCCGCGAGATTCGCGAATCTCCCGCAAAATCCGCAAATCCGCGAGCAGCGGATTTTGCTCGCACTGCTCGCACTGTTCGCGTGAGTTCGCGGCTTCCCAGTACAACTTCGCGCCCCGCGAATAAGTGCTAAATTGCAGAAATACGATCTTAGCAAAACTGAAACTACTTACCAGGTTCAAAAGTTCAGGCTCATCATTAGTAGCCATTTCCTGTAGTGCTTCCTGAGGGGCCCCTCCAGAGTTCAGTTGCCAGTTGCAACTATTATGTGACCCTGCTCTGAACCTCAGAATAGTTACACATATGCCACAAAGGTCCTGAATTACAGCTAAGGGAGACAAGCAGGAGCCAGGCTGGAAGTTAAAATCCATTAATCAGCCCCTAATTCATTATTGTCAGTTGGGGCAGGGCAGGTGTTGTAACTAATTTTGCAACAATGAAAGCACTTAGCAAGTGCAAAAGATCACTAATCAGGGCGCACTAAGGAAGCAGGTGCCAGCTAAAAAAATATTCTGTGACACATTAATCAGCCCCAAATTAATTCAGGTCACTTGAGGCAGGGAAGGTGTGCTTTGCTTTGCTGAAAATAATGTACACTGGACAACCAGAGGGTGTGGTGATGAAACAGAGGGTGGCATGGGTGGGCCAGAGGGTGGCATGAGTAGTCAGAGAGTGGCAGTGGTGACAGAGAGTGGCAGTGATGAAGAAGAGTGTCCCAAACAGGCTGGACACGTAGAAACAACAAGTTCGCAAAACTTGCGACCCGACAGGTAAGTTCGCAAATTGCGAAATTGTAAAAACCCTCGCGAACTGGCAGAAACACGGGCGAACACAAAAAAAAAAATCCGCAAATTCGCGGGAATTCGCGGATTTTGCGGATTGCGAGTTCGCAAATCCGCAAAATTCGCGAACGCGAGATTCGCAAAATTCGCCCATGCTTATATCACAGCAACTTACTCCAGTTTTGAATTTGGCTGTGGAACATGGTGTGTTTCCTTTAGCTTGGAAACAGACCTCGATCCTACCAATTTAAAAAAAATCCAATCTGGATAAAGCAGAGACAGGTAATTATCGTCCTATTGCTCGCCTCCCCCTACCGGCTAAGGCTTTGGAAAAACACATGAAATCTCACCTCTCCCTCCATCTTGAGAAAAATCGTTAACTAGATCCCTCTCAATTTGGATTTAGAACATCTCACAGTACTGAGCTGGCTGTCATTACTGCGATTGAGGATGTTAGGAAGGCGGTCGACTCAGGAGGTACTGCTGTATTGATTCTCCTTGATTTGTCGGCCGCCTTCGACACAGTTGATCATGATCTTCTTTCCCATCGTCTTCAAGCAGCAGGTGTTGGGGCACTGCTCTTGCTCTGCTGATTTCTTTCTTGACCCACAGGCGTCAGTACGTTGAAGTGGGAGAGTTTAAGTCTGAAGAGTTTAGACTTCCTTGAGGGGTTCCCCAGGGCTCTTCCCTAAGCCCTACTCTTTTTAATGTTTATGTAGCCCCCCTTGCTAACCTAATAAGAAGTTCTGGTTTTAATTTAGTTTCCTACGCTGACAATACACAGATCATTGTGTCTGTCTCCAGTAATATTTCTGAGTCAGCTTCTAATTTTCAAAAATGTATGAGTGATGTCAGCAGCTGTATGGATACTAATTGTTTAAATCTTAACTCTAATAAGACTTAGGTACTAATTTTCGGAAAGGACGACTCAATGTGGTCTGCTGACTGGTGGCCCGCCGAGCTTGGCCCCACCCCACCCCACCCCACTTCCGGTAGTAAAGGCTTTAATTTAGTTTCCTACGCTGATGATACACAGATCATTGTGTCTGTCTCCAGTAATATTTCTGAGTCAGATTCTAATTTTCAAAAATGTATGAGTGATGTCAGCAGCTGGATGGATACTAATTGTTTAAAGCTTAACTCTAATAAGACTTAGGTACTAATTTTCGGAAAGGACGCCTCAATGTGGTCTGCTGACTGGTGGCCAGCCGAGCTTGGCCCCACCCCACTTCCGGTAGTAAGGGCTAAAAACCTTGGTGTCATCATTGATTCCTCTCTTGGTTTCTCTCAATACATAAACATGTTGACATCCTCTACTTATTACACCCTTCGTATTCTTCGAAAAGTGTTTCCTTTTATTCCAGTTGATCAACAAAGAACAGCGATGGCAGCGCTGGTCATGTCCAAGTTGGATTACTGTTGGTGGGCGCTTGCAAATCTGTGACCGCTAAGTTACAGGTTCTCCAAAATGCAGCGGCCCGCCTTTTGTTTGGACTTTCCCGTTTTTCTTCTGCAAAACATGCCTTAAATGAATTACATTGGCTGCCTATTATTAAGCGAATACGCTTTAAAGCCCTGTGCATCACCTTCAAGGCTTTACATGGTACTGGCCCGGAGTCCTTGCAGAATCTTTTTCAATGGTATCTACCCTCTAGGATGCTTCGTTCCTCATCGGCCAATAATGTCAAGCTTCCCAACCTCCGCCTACAGAGATGGGGAGGGAAAAGCTTTCATCTCATTACGGGCAGGTGGTGGAATGCACTTCCCACTCATCTGAAATCAGCTCAAGATCTTTTGCCTTTTAGAAAAGATTTAAAAACTTGGCTCTTTACCATCTAATCTTCTGTGCTCTTTCTTATGTGGCAGTTGTGATTTGTTTCCGCCAGGCTAGCACCTAGACGCCTTCGGATCGTAGTGCGCTATATAAATGAATGAATAAAAATAAAATAAATAAATAAATATCTCGTAGACACTGCATGCGTGTTGCTTAGGCTCGACCTAAAAACAAGGAGATAGTAAGATGTTTCTTGCCTCCCCTGTGAAAGAGCCGGATTTCAGAGCATTCCCATTACTACCAATAATGGTAAATTTAGGAATGCATCAAAATCTATGGGTTTTGTGTGGGAACACTCTTGCGCCACCCATTGAATGCTTCCTTGGGGCAGAGTAATGTAACACAATGATTTGTACTGTGTTGCGTTACTTTGGATTATTCAAGCACCTTAGGGCCAGACAAGGTGGCCTTGTGTGGTTTGATTAGTCGCATTTTGAGGCTTGCATCGCTTTTTTACCATGTTGAGTGGTGCAAAAGAGACGTAAGTCCCTTGATAAATAGGGCCCTTGTTTCAAAAGGACGTGTTTGCTACAAGGCTGGCAAAATAAGTTCAGAAATCAAGTAAAATGAAAAGAAAAATAGGAGGTCTTTGAAACATGCCGGTAAAAGATAGATAGATAGATAGACAGATAGATAGATAGATAGATAGATAGATAGATAGATAGATAGATAGATAGATAGATAGATAGATCCCCATCACCAGTGTTATTATTTAGAAATAATCCACTGATCACAAACAAGTCCTACGTGAAGACCAAGGGAACAAGGGTGGAGGAGCACCTCCTGTAACTAAAGTAAAGGAGGAAGACCAGATATTTGCAACAGTGTTAGCAGAACTTAAAAAGAAGAATGAATGTAGCTTGATGGACGTCTGGGCACCTCCAGCAAACTAATTAGCAATGAAAAGAGGTGAGGCTCTAATAAAAACCTTATCTGCCATCACAAATGCCAGTATGCCTAATGCAGATAAACTAGACATACATATTAATGTGGTACAATGGGTAGCTCCATTCGCTATGGCAACTGATTCCAAATTGAAATGATTAGACTATTTAATAAGGCTGGCACAAGCCTATTCCAAGGACAAACCTGTGTATGGTCAGTGTGACCCTATTATGGAAAAGATAGCTAGAGTCCCAGAGCCATGCCAAAACTATTTAAGGACCTAAAGGTGTAAGTTGCAAACAACCTCTCAAGTTTAGGAGGGAGAACTAAAGGCAAATCATAAGGACACTCAATTGTCCCGAAAACTCCTTAGTGCTCAAATCGCACATGTGCATTGTTGGAAAGTGGACTACTAGTAGTGGTAAATATGCATATATCACTGGCAATAAGGCCACTATTACACTCTAGGGCTTAGAATAGGTCTCAGGAAATTATTCCCATGCTCAACCTTTGGTAGCTTGGCTATGCGGAGTCAGGCTCAACCTCAAAGATAGGTATGTAAAGCATTTAAAAACACCAATTCAGTAAATAATTAAGACACAATACACAATAAAAACCCAACACCAATTTATAAAAATAGGCAATATTGTTATCTTTAAAAAGATATCAAAACAAAAAAATCCAAAGTAGGGAACCGGAAATATGAAAATGGTAAAGATGTGGCACTATGTAGTACATAGAAACCTATAGTGCCTATTGGGACATCTGATCGTGCTAGACAGGGGCAAAATGTAAAAGTTTCATGCCGACCGCGATGGAGCCCTGTGCGGCTACCCCTTGCCGTACGCCTCGGTCAAAGTTTTTACCATCTGACTTAGAAACTTTTCTGGAGCTTCTTCCTCTCCACCATATTAGATTCAGTGAGGGTTTTCCAGCTTGCCTAGCGACAAGCTCCTGGTCAAAACTATGGAAGTTAGACCTCTAGGGCTTTCCAGCATGACAAACCATTGTTCCAGGCAGGCTCGAGGTTGGAGGAAGGCAGCTTGACTCTCCCGGCTGATCCTGGTCAATTCTTTTACCTTTGGACTTAGAATCTTTTACAGAGCTTTTTCTTCTAGGGCCTCTCAATGCTCTTCACCAGGGCAGATTCAGTGAGGGTTCACCTGCCTGGGTTCAATCAGGTCTCGATCAAACTCTGAAAGTCAGACCTACTGATCTTTTCCACAGTACCAACCTGGAGGTCAGGCTGGCTTGCAGTTGAGGGCCCCCGGCTTGACAGGCCAGGCCGAATTAGTCCACTTATGGAGCTTTTTTCCGAAGTTGCTTCAAACTTTTCCAAACTTCTGAACCGTCTTGTTGAAGTTCCCCTGGGGGGCTCAAAGTGTTCAAAACGTACTCCAAGGGTCTGGAAGCTCCAAGATGGTCCTTGGAAGTTTGGAACTTCAGTTACTACAATCCACGTATACAAAACCCTTACAAATCCACTGGGCACTCCAGGTGGGGTATTCTTGGTGTTGATGGTCCAGGTGATCTCTGTTAACCTGTAGCTTGCAGGGAGTCCACCCTTTAGTCTTATTCAAGCCAGTTAGGTCTGATAGAGCGCGCAGGTCACCCGGCCATTCAGACTGCCAGATTATAACGCACTTGGGCCCATGTGTGCGTTCATATACCCCAATTTACAAGTCGGGTGATTTTACACGCTACTATCAGTCTTGTGGGTGTGTCTCCTGTGACACTTCTAACAAGATACCTGACTTACCACAGGTATTTACTCCTCCTGATGGACCAGGAGCACGAGGGTAGGTGATAAGGTTTCAATCTACAACACTTTATTTATTCAATCAACATTTGATGTACTTTTAGAATGACCACAGACACCTTAGGTTTTTCAAGGGTTTTTATATAAAGTAATTTCAAAGAGACAGAATTATGAGACAGATGCTGATAAGGACATCAGTAAGCAATATCAAGAAGATGAAGTAGCTATGCAACAAGGCTAACACCATTCAAGGGAAAACTGAGTTTCTAAAGGGTAAGGGTAACAAGGAACATGCTATAAAAATTTAGACTTAAACTAGGGACGACAAGTTCAAACCACACAAATCAGTGAATTTATATAGCCTATGAGTAATGCAGCCCTACTCCTATTCTGTCTAGCTAAAGTCTTATTGCAATTTCTAAAGTTCACCACACATTAATAATTCAAGAAAACAGTTCAAATACCTCCTAAGGGAAGGGAAAAATAGGAACATACTAATTTAAACAGTTTGCAAATGCATCAGAGGAAAGATCAGAGCAAAAATCATGTGCATAGAGGCTTTATTAAGAGCAAAGGAAAGGGATAGAATGACGGACTCGCACAGGTAATATTTACCTAGGCAAGAATGAAGACTAACCCTGGCCACGGGTCAGTTTCGGGAAGGACGAGGACAAGGACCCTCAAGGAAATTAGGATACCAGTAGGTGAGCAGGTTGCAGCTCACGGAAAACCAGGACAGGATACCCCTCAGGTTCTGGGTCAGGACTGGGCTCACCAAAGGGCACGACCAACCCCCACAGCTTCGGAAGCAACGCCTGCGTTACCCCTTCACTGCAAGGAATCCGCCAATAACCCCGATTGGGTTCTCGAACCCCCAGCCAAAGTGCTTCGCCAGCACTTAAGTCTATTTCCACCCCTTGGAGTTTGTGGAAAATTCGGACAGAGGGCTCCGCAGCTCTCTGTATCAATCACCTATAGAGTCGTGGGGTCAGTGACAGGTCTGCTACTCGGACAAGTCGGACAATTTCTCCCTAACTGACTAGGCTAGTTATACTCTTCTGGGGTTCCCAGACCACCCACAAATGTTGCAAAATTAGGGTCTCAACTTGTGATTGGTCAGGAGAAATGGTTAGGTCACCTTTACCTCCCCAAATTCTACGTTCCCACAATGAATATTAATATTTAATACCCGCCCCCCTGTGTACAGGTTCCCAGGCATAGGAATATAGAGAAACAATGGGTTACTACATCAATTGATACAATGTTGCATGTTCTCAAGGTAAATGTCAGCATCTAGGTAGTTTTCCCATGCGCATCTTGCTTCAGGAGCCAGCTGGCTGAGATTCGCTTCTGCGCAGTGTGGATTTTCCTTTGTCACGTGTTGGGGTCGGGACGGGATACAACATGGAGTCGTCACACATATTCAGGCCAATGTATGCGCGGTACATGAAAAGTAAGCGAAAACAAATTAATAACACAGCAAAACAGAACACACTGTACACCATGTTTTCCTACACTGCACCCCTTATTTCATAATATCTATAGCGTTTAATAATTAGTGCAAGAATAGACAGAAATGCGAAGCTGCAACAGCAAGCGCAGAGCATGGTTAGAACAAGCGGGCAGGTCAGCTGCAATGCGCATGAGTGGACTCTTTCCCTCCAAATCTGCGAGTGCGTCACATCACATGGGTATGACCGACGCATGCGCAGACTGAATTTCTGCTAAGCAGCCATTTTTAGAATATGCAAGCGGTGTTACTGTTAGTAAACACATAGGCAAGCATCTCTAGGACACCCGCGTGTACTGGAAAAGTGGAATATTAGTGACGAACAAGGTGGTTTAGTATTATTACAAGTGTACTCGAGGATCATACATAGAGCTTGTTGCGTTAGGCGCAAACTTCCACTCCATCAATCCCCTCTTTGATGATATTTACTATCATCACTACTAATGGGAAACAGATGCCAACTTTCATTTTACATCTCACTCATTTCAATGTCCACAAACTTATTATCATGCCGTTTGTCTGCAGCTTTATTTGGGTGGGATTCTCTAGCTTTTTTATAGATCTGACTCCTTAATTCTTCTAATTCGAGTTTATCCACATTTCGCCTCACTCCCTTCTTATTTACAGTGTACCTTTTTCTGCATTTCTGGCATTTACAGCAAATTATTATAATAAACACAATCAAACTTATTCCAGCTATTGGCATCAGTATTTTACCTACTAGACTACGGCCTACATTAGTAAACCAACTACCTACAGAAGAGAGACCATCAGTCAGTCTCTTCCAGGCACTGTCAACCTCCAATGGTTTGAGTTCCCTTTCCAAATTAGTTATATTTTGCACATATTTTTTAATTTCCACACTTTTATCTGGAATGTAAGTGCAACAATGTTGCGCCTTCAGCATTCTACAGACTCCGCCCTCTTTTGCCAATAAGGTATCAAGAGCAAGGCGATTTTGCAAAACCATTGATCTGATCGCAACCATTTCAGTATTGACCAGCAGGAATCCAGCAGCAGTGTCAGTTGATAACCGATCCACTACCGTAGACAATTTGCAGATACGGTGAGTATTCAGAACTACCCCCATTCCAGGTATCAGTGCACTGAAAATATCACCTACAATTTCTCCTACACTCTCACGCTTACTACGCACTAAGCCATTAGTGTCTTCATTGCTTCCAGCAGCGTTATTCACATGGTATATCTTCGGGAAGACAATGCCAAAGTAGCAGCTTCCATACCAGTGATCCGGTAATTTGAAATAAGCCTTGTTCCCACATATATATTAAATTCCGGGAAACACAGGTTCTGACCCATTTTTGAAACCCCATCCTCCAATTACCTTGTAATTAGGGTCGCATTCGCTGGAACCGATGAATACATTGTTATAATAACTAGTCTTTTCTCTATGAAGACAAAGTTTCCCCTTTCGTTCAAAATCCAACAACATCGCAGGATTTGCTTCGCCATTTGAGGTGCCTTCCATGTTTTCAGCCCATTTAGGAGTTTTCTGTTTCTTATCATTAGCCTTTCTTTGGAAACTCTCCCTTCTCTTTTCTGCCATTTTTAAAAACATTTTTTCTTGCTCATGTAATGAGCAAGTCAGATTATCTCTTCGAGCTTCATGTAAGTCTATGTCACCTATAGTCAGGAAGTATTCTCCCATGTATCTAATTACCTCGCTTTTAATATGCACAACGTTTAGGTTCCCTCGAACAGGTAGCTCAGAAAAAATCACGTCAGTGTTTGAATAGTAGTACTGTAATGTGCTTCTATAAAACAAGCTTGCTAATATACTACAGGAAATCCCATAAGTCAGGGGCAAATGGTGATAAGTTACACCTTCAGCTACAGAAGTGGGTAGCTTCATACAGACATAACAATCTTCTATTTCCATAGCTTCTACGTAATGCACTAAAAGATTTGCAAAGACATTTAGATGTGATCGATTTCTCATGTGGTGAAAATGCAGTCCATCCTCGTCTGGTGCTTCTAAGTCATGTCGTGTTTGTCTTAGGCTAACTGAGTTGTCACGTCTTTCTACACTTCGTGGAGTCTCTTCAGTATGTACAACTACTGGATCTGGGTTCATTGGTTTAGTAGGGTACAGGTTAGGGTCTTTACTTATCATGAAAGGTATAATGACTGTTAGTCCTATCCAGATTACTATAACTATTGCTACACTGCATAGGCATATTTTACAGCAAGTTTTGCAACAATTCCCTTTTGGTCTCCCATTTACACTTAAATCAGACATTTTGGTTTCTGGGACTTTTTAACCCCTCTTTGTTTCGGTTCAAGAGGATATCACAGTTTCACCTTTCAGGGTGGGTCGTCTACCTCAGAGCTGTGATCCTCAACAGAATCGTGATCACTGCGGTCACTTTCTTCAGGGTCGTCAACTTCTTCCAACACCAAATAGGTCCATTCAGGGCTTCGATAGTTCTTGTTGGCTTTCTTGAACCTGATACTGCGTCTATTTTGTTGAGCCTCGTCTTTTTGTCTTTCACTTGCAGCCTTTTTCTGTCTTCTAACTTTTCTTCTACAGTTTTCAGTCTTAGTTTCAGTCTCTTTATATATCTTGGTTTCGCCTGTTTTCTAGGCCTCTTAGTGGTCGAGGATACTTGGCCGTCCTCTGGAATTCCCCTGTTTTCACTTTGGTGTGGCACTATTGTATTGGCAATGTCTTTTTCCTCTCCTGTCTGACTAGGTCCAGGTCTTTCGTCAGTTTGTTCTGCCTGGTTTCTAAACTGGCCTTGTTCAGGTATGGTCTGTATTTGATCTTGATCTTCAACCAGCTTGGGCTCTGGTTCCTGAACACGTTCGTCTGTTCCTATCTGTTCCTGTTCATGCACTTCTTCCCCTTGATTTTCTTCCGCATGAACTTCAACTTTAACCACTATCTGTCCCTTTCCAGCTTCTGGAGTCTCTGGAGGAGTGTCGATGACTTGGTCTGTCCCTACTTGGCCTATTTCCTGATCAGGTCTGATGTGATTCTCGTTGACCCGACCTTCTTCTTCTTGTCCTGTCTCACCCTCACTATCCCACTCTCTATCTAAGTAGGAATATTTTCTGGTTCTTATTGGATCAAGAATCAGGTCATCTGCTGGAAACCACTCGTCTTGGCTGGTGCCGGGTTGTATCACTTCAGCTAGATCTGGACCCACGTCTGGAGTCTCTTCAGCTGCTTCACCCTCAGCTTCAGCCGTCTCCTCCTTGGCTACCTTCTTAGTGTGGCTGGCATGAATCCACTTCGGCACTCCAGCACACTTTACAGCTGTGGTAGTTACAAGGATCACTTGCCTCTTTTTCCCCCACTTTGGTCCAAGACAACTCTTCCGGGTGTGTTTCTTCAACACCACCCAATCTCCAGGTCTGATTTTATGGACTGGAGTGGTTGGCCATTCATCAGCAGTCTCTCCAATCTGGTGAGAGATAGAACGCACTTGGTCACCCAGCTGCCTGCAGTGTTCTAGCACCAAATCATCAGAAATACTCAGCAGTTTGTGTCCAGGTACCCATGCCTGTCGCATCACTCTTCCCATTAGTACCTCATGGGGACTCAGGCCTGTTTTCCTGTTCGGGATGCTCCTTAATCCCATCAAGACAAGTGGCAAGGCTTCTATCCAGTTCAATTTAGTGGTATCACACATTTTTGCCAATCTTGATTTGATAGTGCCATTTATTTGTTCCACTATTCCAGAAGCCTCTGGATGATATGCACAATGTAGTTTAGGCTCAATTTTGAATGCTGCATAGAGTTCCTTCAGGACATCCCCAGTAAAATGCCCACCCTGGTCTGTTTCAATAGTCTCTGGGAAACCAAATCTAGGGATCAGTTCTCTGAGTAATAGTTTTGCCACAGTAATGGCATCATTCCATTTGGCCGGGTAAGCTTCCACCCATCTTGAGAATAGGCAAACTATCACTAGGACATATCTGTATCCTCTACACATGGGCAATTGTATGAAATCTGCCTGTAATCTGACAAAGGGGCCTTCTGACCTTCCAATGGTGCTCTGCTCTACCACAGTCCTCTTTCCTGCATTGAACTGCTAACACACCAGGCACCTCTGGCAGAGCTTTTCCGCGATATTCCTGAATTTCGAATTGTAGAACACTTTATCAAACACACGGCACATTCCATCTCTTCCAACATGAGTGTCTCCATGAATCATCCGAACCATTGGATCAGCCATACAGTCTGGCAACAGAGGCATACCATCTTTACTCACTATGATACCATCCCTTCCTCTGAGTTGACATTCTTCAGTCGCCCATCTTAGTTTTTCCTCCTCGGATGCAGCCTGTTGCAACTCTCTCAGTTCCGTCCAGGAAGATACATTCTCAAACATAAGTTGGCAGCTGTTTCCGCCCCATAATTGGATTTTTAGGGACATTTTGTAGCATGCACAGTACTGCGCAATTTGGTCAGCATACCTGTTTCCAGCTGCCACTTCATCCTTTCCAGATTGGTGAGCAGCACATTTGACCACTGCCAATTCTTTGGGCAATTGGATAGCTTCCAATAAGGTTTGCACCACCTTTCCATTTCTGATGGGGGTACCTGAGGAAGTCATGAATTCTCTTTGCAGCCATAGTTGACCGAAGTCATGAACAACCCCATATCCGTATTGGCTGTCAGTATATACTGTTACTCGTTTGCCCTTCCCATGTTTGCAAGCTCTGGCCAATGCTATGAGCTCGGCCACTTGGGCAGATTTGACTTTACTCAAATAGGATGCTTCTATGGTTGTTTCCAGAGTGACTACAGCATAGGCAGCACTCAGTCCACCATCCTCATGCCTCAGGCAAGAGCCATCCACAAACATCACCATGTCAGCACTGATAAGGGCCAATTCTTTTATGTCAGGACGAGGTTTAGTACTAAACTCAGTCAGATCTATGCAATTATGTTCGAATTCGCCTTCCTCTCCTGCATCTTGGGCAAGGGGCAATAGCGTTGCCGGGTTCAGGGTGTTGCATCTTGAAATTATTAAGTTTTCTGCACCAATAAGAATTCTCTCATACTTAGTCAGCCGACTAGGAGTGAGATACTGAGTCTTGGTTCGGGTTAACAGAATCACAACTGAATGAGGAACATAAACCGTTACAGGATGTCCCATGACAATGTTCTCACTCTGTTCCAGACTGGTGCAAGTGGCAGCCACTGCTTTCAGGCACCCCGGAAGCCCAGCAGCCACTGTGTCCAGTGTGGCTGAAAAGTAGGCCACAGGACGTCTAGACAGACCATGCTCTTGGGTCAAGACTGAAAGTGCACAATTGTCTCGTGTATCACAGAATAACTCAAAGATCTTGGAATAGTCAGGCATTCCCAATGCAGGAGCAGTGCACAGACAGTTTCGCAATTTTATCCAGGCAGTCATGCTTTCATCATCCCAAGTGACTGGATCGTCTGCCCCTTTCTTTGTCATTTTTATCAGAGGTTTGGCAAGTACCGCAAATCCCACAATCCACTGTCTGCAATATCCCACAACTCCGAGGAACATTCTAACGTCCCTCTGAGTTCTGGGCAGCTCCATATCCCGAATTATTCTGATCTCTCTGAGGTGACTCTTCAGATACCTTTCTCGATCTGGTGTCCGAGATACTTTACTGAAGTCTGACAGAACTGCAATTTGTCAGGGGATACTTTGTGTCCACCTCTGCCTAGGTGATTCAGCAGAGCAATTGTATCAGTAACACAGTCGCTTTGAGTTTCAGACGCCACCAATAGGTCGTCTATGTACTGGACCAGGACAGATTTCTTTGGCAGTACTAATGATTGAAGACTTTTTAAGATCTGATTAAAGATGGAGGGGCTCTCTGTGTGTCAGAACACCAAATGCGATCTCCCCAGGAACAGACGCTAGTCCCCAACACCCCCTGACCAAACACAGGAGACAGTGATTGAAACACTCGTCTCCTGAATTCAACCAGAAGGGAAAGGGGAAGTGGAAGACAAACAAGAGAGACTTCACTGGTGATGGTACCGGCCAGGACTCATCTTTCTTCTGTTAATTTCTCCTGGAAGTACCTGTAACAATGACAACAATGTAATTCTATTCTAAACTAGTAAATTCTGACACTATATTATTCTTTAAATATTACTCTCATTACCTTTAATCACCAATGACTTTGCCCCTCTCTAACGTTTGCCTGAGCTGATTTTTGATCAGTTGAAAAGAGCTTCAGTCCCCGCTCAAGAACTGAAGATGAATTGAAAATAAATGTTCTTTCAAGCTTTCATGAAATGTAGACTTTGAGCAGTTGAAAAACAATTCTCACAAGAACTAGGAGCAGTCTCTGATTTGAACACAAAGTCTCTTACGTGCTTCTGAGCATTAATAATTTTGGAAGCATAGTCTTTGAACAGTCACTTCACAGTCTTGTAAAATAAGAGGAGCGCCTTTATATCTGTCACACTGGATGGCTCCTCACCGAATGCTGAGGTGGTGCTGTATTCAACTAGTAACGGAATTCCTTACTTGGTTCTGAAGAATGGAAACCCTCTCTTCACAGAAGGTGTTCCTCCAAATGATTACACATCACTCATATCCTCGACTCCTTCTTCTCTAGAACTTGACAGATGAAATTCTCTGACGGCAAATGAACTCTGAAGATGAATTCGTGAAACAAACAAATTACCACACGCACTCGGTGGAAAACACAAGAAATAGCTCTGAATACTTTCCTAAGACACTGCTGCTCTGAAACTCTGAAGAAGCGCACTCAAACTCATGCGCGCTGAGGAAACGCTGCTCTCTTCGTCGATCTTTTCCGTTGAAGTGCGCAGTTACCAGAGCGCGCGTGCGCTGAATAGACGTTACTGGTCTCGCGCTCCAGAAGGATAGAGCGAGAACCTTCGTCTTCTCGCAATGGCATAGAGGGGGCAAAAGAAGACAGACTCAAAACCCTGAGAATGGTTTTCAGAGTGGTCTTCCAGGTAGGAACTTGCCGCAACCAGTGTGGATATTTATTGAATGACCTCTGGTCTTTGCAAATTCGTTTCTTGACCTTGCCGAATGTAGGACTAAGCACTGGGGTCATGACAGTACTCCCCACCAAAAGGTGTCCCTTCATTCTTGGCTTGTTTGGATTTGACTGATGAAATTCCCGCACAAGTCTAGGAGCATGAACATTGTCAAATGGCTCCCAAGAGTTCTCTTCAGAGCCAAAACCCTTCCAACTGATCAAATAGTGCAATTTACCTTTTCTGATTTTTGAATCTAGAATTTTATGTACCTCAAACTCATCTACTGAATCTACATCTATGGGTTTAGGTGTGGATTGCATTCTTAAGTGTTGTGGACTTTTCTTTATTAAAGATACATGAAAGACCGGGTGGACTTTCAAATATGAAGGCAAGTGAATTCTAACTGAGACAGGGTTGATAATTTTATCTACCTTAAAAGGTCCGATAAATCTGGGTTGAAACTTGCGGTTTTCTTTTAACCTAAGGTGTTTGGTGGATAGCCAAACCTTATCTCCTGCTCTGAAGGGAGAATTTTTTCTTCTCTTCTTATCTGCCTGTGCCTTATAACTTTTCTTGGCCTTTTCGAGATTTTCCTTGGCTTGACTTATGGATTCTTGCATTTTTTTCTACAAAATCTTCAACAGCTGGGACAGGTGCCTCCTCCCTACTTAGAGTCAAACTAGGATGTCTACCATAGTTTAAATAAAAGGGGGAAAAACCTGTAGAGGAGTGTTGTGCATTATTGTAGGCAAATTCAGCTGACCAAACTAAATCCGACCATCCCTCCTCCTGATTCATTAAATAAAGTCGTAAATATTGTTCAAGCTCTTGATTGACTCTCTCAGTTTGCCCATCAGTTTCCGGATGGAAACTGGTTGAGAAACGAGCATCTATTCCCAATCTTTTGTTGAAGGCTATCCAAAAGTGGGAAACAAATTGTGACCCTCGATCTGTTACTATGACTTGTGGAATGCCATGCAGTCTGACGATATGCTGAGTAAATATTTGAGCTAACTGAGAAGCTGAAGGGATACCTTTTAAGGCTACAAAAGTGTCCACCATCACTAATATTGTATTCAACCCTTGACTAACAGGGAGATCCACTATAAGGTCCATGGACACAGTATGCCAAGGATGAGGGGGGGTTGGCAAGGGCAATAACTGTCCCAGGGGAGCCCTTCGATCAGATTTGCCTCTCAAGCATCGCTCGCAGGTGGTAACATACTGTCGTATCTGTGACCTCATTTCCGGCCACCAAAAATTTCTCTCAATCAACTCTGTGGTTTTCTGAATTCCTTTGTGTCCAGCTAAAGCTCCGTCATGGCAAGATTTCAAGGCCTTTTCCTGTAATTCCTTTGTGGGAAGGTATAAACCATTCTGATGGTAAGGCAAACCCTTTCGGATTTCTCTAACGGAGTCTTCTTCGGACCACACTTTCATCTCTTCTGGAGATAGAACCTTCTGAATCCCTTCAGAGAAATCAGTCATAATGGAAATTGCAACAATCTTCTCCTCTGGAATTATCGATTGATCTTTAGGATTGACATCTCCGGAATTGGAATTGATTCTGGAAAGCGCGTCTGCTTTGACATTACTGGTGCCTGGTCTGAATGTGATGACAAAATTATAATCTGCGAAAAACAAAGACCAACGAAGCTGACGAGCTGTCAACGTCCTTGCTGACTTTAAGAATTGTAGATTACGGTGATCTGTATATACAGTAACCTTATGAGCTGCGCCAAGTAAATAATGCCTCCACTCAAGAAAGGCTGCCTTAACGGCTAACAATTCTTTATCTGAGATGGAATAGTTGCATTCTGGAGGAGTTAATTTCCGAGAGTAAAAGGCCACTGGGTGCAACTGTCCTGTATTCGGATGGCGTTGAGATAAAATCCTTCCTATGGCTACATCTGAAGCGTCAGCCTCCACAAAAAATGGTTCTTCTGGTCTGGGATGTAATAGAATTGGAGCCTGAGTGAAGGATCTCTTTAAAAATTGGAAAGCTGTTTCCGCTTCCTCATCCCACTCAAACTTGACTCCTTTTCTCAATAGATGCGTGATGGGACTGACCTTATGAGAGAAGTCTGGAATGAATCTCCGATAAAAATTGGAGAAACCAATTAAGCTCTGAATTTCTTTCACACACGAAGGGGAAGGCCAATCTTGCACTGCCTTGACCTTGGAAATATCCATGCTGACTCCTTTGGGAGACAATACAAATCCAAGAAACTCCACTTCTTCCACATGAAAGGCACATTTCTCCAATTTTACATAGAGATGATTTTCAAGTAATCGAATCAGAATTGACCTGACATGGGAAATGTGTTCATGAACATTTTTGGAAAAGATTAATATGTCGTCTATGTAGACCACAGCTATTCTGTCCAGAAATTCTCGCAGGATGTCATTAACAAAATGTTGAAAAGCTGCTGGGGCATTACATAAACCGTATGGCATCACTTGATACTCGAATAATCCATGACGTGTTCGAAGAGCAGTTTTCCACTCATCACCAGCAGCAATTCTAATCAAATGATATGCCCACGCAAATCTAATTTGGTGTAAATTTTGGCATCTTTTACTTTGTCCAGGAGCACTGAAATAAGAGGAAGGGGATATCTATTTTTTACTGTCACCTGATTGAGCGCTCTATAATCAATACAGTTTCTCAATTCACCATTCTTTTTTGGGATGAAAAATAAGGGTGAAGAAACGGGCGACTTGGAAGGACGAATGAATCCATTCTCTAAATATTGCTCCAGATATGTCTTTAAATACTTGTTCTCATCTTCAGTCAATGCCTAGATGCGGCTACACGGAAGCACTGCTCCCGGCTCAATTTCTATCTTGCAATCGTACGGACGATGTGGAGGAAGTTTTTCTGCCTCTCTTTTATCAAAAACTGCAAATAGATCTCTATATTCCACTGGAATCTCTTGAGTTTCAATTGAACAAATCAGAGCTGGATGATCGGCCAACTTTCGCGCTGGGGAGTCTTCCTCTACCGGAGGGGAATCACCAAAACAATTTTCTCTACAAAAATTGAGTCCATAATGACTGTTCTCTTCTCCCAATCAATGCGTGGATTGTGCTCCGTTATCCACGGAAGACCTAATATAAGCTGGAACTGAGGAGCATCAATGAGATTAAAAATTAAAGTTTCTGTGTGACCCCTCAACCCAGTTAATTGAATCGTCTCTGTTTCATGAGTGATTGGGCCAGATGATAAATTTGTTCCGTCCACTGCTCTCACCGGCTCTACAACTTTCTTCCGCATGAATTGGATTCCAATCCGTTGAGCATACTTAATGTCACAAAAATTGCCCGTTGCTCCTGAGTCAATCATCACGGTGACCTCACTGAATTTGTAATTCCGAAACTCGATAGTGAATGAGACTACTAAATGAGGAGCAGATGATTGAAGAGTATTAAATATCTGTTGAGGACTTGAAGCTGACTTTGATTCTGCTTCCACCTGTGCAGCTCCGACTACAGGTGAAGCCGATCTTTTCCCTGCTGTGACGTCTTTGGCTTCTTTGGACAATCTTTTACAAAGTGGCCCGATAATCCACAATTCAGACACAATTGCCCGCTCTTCTCCTCTCTTTTTCTTCTTTGGATAAAGGCCCTCTTATCGACCCAATTTGCATGGGCTCCTCTGACTGAGAACTTTCGTTGACCTTTTGACTTTCAGTTTTCATACGATCGAATCGAGGTGGAGGAAGACGAAAATCTCTTCTCTTTTCACTCTTCCGTTCGTTGAGTCTATGATCCATTTGCAAAACCAGATCAATAAGCTCGGATACTTCTGTGGGTCTTTTTGGAATTTGCGCCAGAGCGTCCTTAAGCTCATCTTTTAAACCTCGATAAAAGATGGCAGCTCTCTTAGCTTCCGGCCATTGAGTTTCAACAATCAATTTATTGAATTGGGCTAGATATGCCACTAAGTCTCTATTGCCTTGTCTTAGATCCAATAATTCATTGTCTGTAGCTTGTGACGCTGAACGTCTATCAAAAATTCTCAAAAACTCCACTTTAAATTCCTCAAACTTGTACAAAATGGGGTTGTCTTTTGTGACCAGAGACATAGACCACGCAGCTGCGTCACCAGTCAGATACGACAGAATGAAAGCCACCTTTGATTGATCTTTAGCAAATATTACGGGCCTACACAAAAAATGTAAAGAACATTGGGTGAGAAAGATTTGAGCTTTCTGGGGATCCCCACTAAATCTCTCAGGAGAGGCTAATGGAATGATGGGTGAGACAGCATGAATTACTTGGGTAGAGATATCAGAGGGAGATGAGCTACTAATTTGACTTGTCGAAACTTAAAACTTGGACCTGCTTCTAACAATTCATCTAATCTTAATTTTATTTGTAAATTTTCTTGACTAGTCCTTTCTATCTCTGCCCTGAGATTTTTATTGTCTTCCAATGAATTATTTAATTGTTTTTGCATACTATCTAGGACTGTGGCCAGTGTCTTGACATCTAAGCCTTCTGCCATGTCTGCTCGGGGAGAGATCTGTGCACCTCAGAAAGAGGCCTCTTGGCACTTCAATCTGTCAGAACACCAAATGCGATCTCCCCAGGAACAGACGCTAGTCCCCAACACCCCCTGACCAAACACAGGAGACAGTGATTGAAACACTCGTCTCCTGAATTCAACCAGAAGGGAAACGGGAAGTGGAAGACAAACAAGAGAGACTTCACTGGTGATGGTACCGGCCAGGACTAATCTTTCTTCTGTTAATTTCTCCTGGAAGTACCTGTAACAATGAAAACAATGTAATTCTATTCTAAACTAGTAAATTCTGACACTATATTATTCTTTAGATATTACTGTCATTACCTTTAATCACCAATGACTTTGCCCCTCTCTAACGTTTGCCTGAGCTGATTTTTGATCAGTTGAAAAGAGCTTCAGTCCCCGCTCAAGAACTGAAGATGAATTGAAAATAAATGTTCTTTAAAGCTTTCATGAAATGTAGACTTTGAGCAGTTGAAAAACAATTCTCACAAGAACTAGGAGCAGTCTCTGATTTGAACACAAAGTCTCTTACGTGCTTCTGAGCATTAATAATTTTGGAAGCATAGTCTTTGAACAGTCACTTCACAGTCTTGTAAAATAAGAGGAGCGCCTTTATATCTGTCACACTGGATGGCTCCTTACCGAATGCTGAGGTGGTGCTGTATTCAACTAGTAACGGAATTCCTTACTTGGTTCTGAAGAATGGAAACCCTCTCTTCACAGAAGGTGTTCCTCCAAATGATTACACATCACTCATATCCTCGACTCCTTCTTCTCTAGAACTTGACAGATGAAATTCTCTGACGGCAAATGAACTCTGAAGATGAATTCGTGAAACAAACAAATTACCACACGCACTCGGTGGAAAACACAAGAAATAGCTCTGAATACTTTCCTAAGACACTGCTGCTCTGAAACTCTGAAGAAGCGCACTCAAACTCATGCGCGCTGAGGAAACGCTGCTCTCTCCGTCAATCTTTTCCGTTGAAGTGCGCAGTTACCAGAGCGCGCGTGCGCTGAATAGACGTTACTGGTCTCGCGCTCCAGAAGACTAGAGCGAGAACCTTCGTCTTCTCGCAATGGCATAGCGGGGGCAAATGAAGACAGACTCAAAACCCTGAGAATGGTTTTCAGAGTGGTCTTCCAGGTAGGAACTTGCCGCAACCAGTGTGGATATTTATTGAATGACCTCTGGTCTTTGCAAATTCGTTTCTTGACCTTGCCGAATGTAGGACTAAGCACTGGGGTCATGACACTGTGTACCCCTGGGGGACACGATTCCAGACATAGATATGACTGTCAAACTCAAAAGAGAAAAGAAACTTGCTTTCTGGATGCAGTGGGATGGAGAAGAATGCATGACATACGTCTATGACAGAAAACCACTCCGCATTCCAGGGAATCTGATACAAGATCACAGCAGGGTATGGCACAATGGGACAACAAGGTACAACAATCTGGTTTACCTTTCGCAAGTCCTGCACTACCCTGTACTTTCCACTAGGCTTTTTAATTCCAATTATGGGTGAGTTACAAGGACTGCTCAACACCTCTTCAATTATGTTTGCCTCTAACAATCTGTTTATTTCAATTGCAACTCCAGCTTTCACTTCTGCGCTCATTTTATATTGTTTTGTTTTTGGGTAGGCAGCATTAGGTTTGATGGCTATTCTGACTGGATCCACATTTGCCATTAACCCTACATCTTTCCCGGTGAAATCCCATACTTCTGGTATCACCTTTTGCTGGAGTTCTTCAGGTAAATCAAGAATCGTTATGGGCTTGGCTTCGGTATTAGGCCTTAACAGCATTAGCTTGTACAGGCCATCCTCATCTGGGGTCTGAATCTCAACACCTCTTGGCGTGCAAAAGATGGTAGAATTCATTTTGCACAATAAATCACGTCCCAGTAAATTTACAGGACTGGAATCGCAAACCACGAACCTGTGCATTTCTTTGAAATTACGTATGGAAATTTCCATAGGTTCAGTTACAGGAGTGCTAATTATCTGGTTCGATACGCCTACTACTTGGATTGCTTCTCCCGAGAGGGGTAGGTTAGGAACATCCGCTGTTCTCACAGTCGAACGGGTAGCACCAGTGTCCAACAGAAAGGTGACATCTTTTCCTTCAACCTTTCCTTCGATGTATGGCCTGACTGGTCTACGGTAGGGATGCACCAAGCACGCACTCCCCTTCCTCCCCTCTCAGGCCCCGTCAGTATTGATCATCACAGAGGAATGTGTCACTTAACAAGAACTGTGAGGTTGCCTGATTTCTCTCGTTCTGTCCTTCCCACACTTCAACCCTCTCATTCTGGGGAGCCTGATTCTTATAATTTGGTCTAGGAGCTCTAGGTAATGGAGGTAGATTTACCTGTTGCTGATTCTTTCGTGGCCCCTCTTTCTGCACCTGTGGATTTAAACCATTGATGGGGGCGTTACCAGCTTGCAAATGGGGACACTCGTCTCTCCAATGCCCTATCTGCCCGCACCCGTGACAGGGGAATTTCTTCTTAGCCTCTTCTTTACTCATCTTAACTCGAGGCTTCCCTCCCCCTCCCGAGTTATTGTTTGGAGCATTGCTATTCATTTTACTCAACTGTTTTTCTTGTTGCTCAGCCAATTTAACCTGTGCCCACATCACTTTCTCCTTCAGGGCCTTTTTCTTATTCTCCATTTCATCCTCACAGTACTTAGCGTACTTGAGGACATCATCTATAGGCTTTCCCTGCCAACAGATTTTATTGTCTCTAATCCACTGGGATATTTCTGGTTTTAGCCCTAGCACGAATCGATAAATAAAATGAGTCATGTCTTTCATTTCAATATTATCGATGCCACTGTAGGTCTTGAATACCTGCAATAGCCTCTCATAATATGAATGGACTGTTTCATTGTGGTCCTGGGTAGTTCTATCAATTTTGGTCCAATCAGTTTCCTTTGCTGGCACCTTTTTCTTTAGAAATTGTATGACCTGGTCATACTTTCTCATCACATCTGCAGAAGGGGCTCCAGTATGTGGGTCCCTTGGGAATTCCTCACTGGGCCAATCAATCTCTATTTTGCAATCGGTCCATAAATCTACCGGAACTACAATGTCAAAGAACCCATCCAGATCTTTCAAAAGGCACTTCTGGACCTTCACAAATCGCTCTACCTGCCTATACCATTCTACGGGCTTCTCCCTTAGCTTTGGGAAATCATTGGTGAATGACACAATGTCATGTCAGGACCATGGGACATGTACATATTTTCCTCCTGGCACTTCCCTCATATGGGACACAGTTTTTCTGCTTGACCGACTTCTTTTAGCACAAACTCAGAAGTTTGGGACTTTGTCCTGCTCTCTTCCTTTTTCTTAGCCCACCTAGTTTTCCACTTGTCCAGATCACCCCATTTCTGCAACACACTCAGCAACTCCTTTATCTGTGTTCTTTTTCCAGACACATTCATATTTTCTAAATCCTTGTCTGAAAATTCTGCCCTGTACGGTTTCTTTAGGACTTTGGATCGACTCACATCAATTCCCATGTCTGCAGCCGCATCCATTAATTTTTCATGGAGTACTCTAGTGTTTCGGGTAAGGTTTTTACTGATAAACAGCAGATCTTCTTCGCTAAGGGTGTTTAGCCTGTCTAACCCCACATTCCCTGCCATTAACTCCTCTATTTCTATCCTTAATCGGAAAATGTCCAAAGGTTTGGACACGGAAGGTTCTTGACTCATTTCCTTAGTCCATCTATCCAGCTCCTCCGGAGTCACCACCGTTGCACTCCGGATTCCTGATGTAGTTTCTATGAGGACTTCCTCGGCTTTGGTCTGACTCCCTGACCTAGACCCACTGGTACTGGGCTCTCTTATGGGCAGATCCATTAGGGAGACTACAGACTCACACTCGCTTGCCTGGTCATCAATCACAAGCGGTTCTTTTTGTGGGGGAACTGACATTGGAGTAAGGATTGGAGCTTTAGGACTAGTCTGCCTATCCCCATAAAGGGGTATAGCGGGACCAATAGTTACAGGTATCGTCAGAGCATCCGGGCTGGGATGTATCTGAGCTATGGTTTGAATCAGTTCATTCCTTTGTTTAATCAGCGCATCTCTCTCTCTTTCTTGCAGGACCCTTTCTGACGAGTTACCATGCAATACTTGAGGCACTAAAGGAGAGTAAATACTTGGAGCGGTGGAAACAGCTGACCCCGGTCTATCCTCACCAAAAGGTCGATAATTTGGGACTGCTGTACTAGGTCTGCAAAAGTCATCACTATTGCTAGATTTACTGCAGATACCAGCTAGGTCTGTCTCGCTCGCCCTCCTACTCCTAGCATGGTGGAGAAAAGGATTTTTCGAACTTAAGGATCCTGAAGCTTCGGCATAAGGTGGCAGATTTTTCATTAACAAATCCTCCAGATATTCATCCTCCGAGCCCCCCATGGCTATTAGCGGTCGACTCTTCTCTGTCTTTTTCCCACCTATTTGCTCAGTTACCCCAAACATCGGGAACAGCCCTTCAACCATCATATTTTGTCTCCACCGCTTCATCTTTTGTTCCTTGGTCTCCTTGTGTAACTTAGGATACCATTTGGTCACTCCCTTCTCCATTCGGGGCCTGTCTCGTTCTAGAGCCTCAATCTCCCACTCCTCTAAAGCTTCATACTGTGTTAGTCTGGGTCGGGGGTGTAATTCATCCATTCGGGTTCTCAGATTAAACAAGATTCTACCATTGAAGGTACCATCGAGGGGAAAAGCTAGGACTCCATCCTCTTCTGTGTATTTGACCCAATTCTCTAACCACACACAGGTATGGTACCCTTTTTCAAACATCATGTATGAGGCGGGAGTATTAGGAGGTGGAATGATTACTCCCTCCCTAGTTCGAATGGGCTTATCTTTTTTGAAATAGTTCCTTATCTTTTCAGCAAAGGACATTTTTCTCTTAACTCCGTACATATTGTGAGGTCTGCCTCTCCTCATCAATTCCCTATGACACCCTAAATTTCTGGGATCAGGCAAAAATTCAGGATACCACATACACCTCTCGACATAACCTACAAGCTCGGTTTGGAAAATTTTTGTTTACTTTTTGTGCTTCCTATGCAAATACGTCTTTCAGTTCCCGTCAACCAATCAGCACAGAGATTTCAAAATCGGGTGACCAATGGATGCGCGGCCCCTTCGTGAAACGCGGTCTCACTCTGCGGCGCTCACCCCTCCCTTACAATTCTATCTTCGCCTTGTATTCGCCGGCTCCTCCAATACCAGCGCGGCACGGAGTGACGTCAGCGCAGTCTTGCGACCGACTCCCTCCTTCACAAGGTAACGGAAACTTTGAATTTTTCCTAAAGTGCGCGTACAAATTTTAGCTAACAAAGTAAAACGACTGCCACTATGCCAAAGGGTCCTAGAAAGAAAAATAGTTTTTCTCTTACTGCAAGTAAACCACTTCTGTCTACTTTTCATTCACAACGGATAGATCCCTTCCGCCTATCCTTTTCACACAAGCAAAATAGAGAACCTGCTACTCTTTTGACTAATCCACTTCTTTCCGGGATATATACCAAGTCAAGTTTTCACCAATGCTCTCCTTTGCTGTCACGCGAGCTCCAAGAACCTATTACTCCTACCGCCTGTGACCCTTACTAGGTGATATCACAACGGGAGTTTCACCACGGTCCTGATAGCTAACATACACACTTCAGATAATAAAAGAAGAAACCCCTGATTAGCGCTTCGAGTTCTGCCTAACCATGCACTAATCTCTCCCTTTGCCAGTGACCTTACAGCCAAGTGGATTCTACTCACCACCTGCTATTTCTGTTCCCCGGGGATCCCCACAACATAAAACATTTACTCACGATTGGTTAGTAATATTTTCAAAAAAACGCATGCAATATACCAAACTTATTCCATGACATTCATATAAACCAATAATCATTTATAGCAGCATATAATAATTTTTTAGCAGCACATTTTATTTCTCACGGTTCAATAGTAACTCTCCTATCTACCTATCCTAACTAGTCCTAACCATCCTCTTGCTGCCAGAAAACTGATAGAGCGCGCAGGTCACCCGGCCATTCGGACTGCCAGATTATAACGCACTTGGGCCCATGTATGCGTTCATATACCCCAATTTACAAGTCGGGTGATTTTACACGCTACTATCAGTCTTGTGGGTGTGTCTCCTGTGACACTTCTAACAAGATACCTGACTTACCACAGGTATTTACTCCTCCTGATGGACCAGGAGCACGAGGGTAGGTGATAAGGTTTCAATCTACAACACTTTATTTATTCAATCAACATTTGATGTACTTTTAGAATGACCACAGACACCTTAGGTATTTCAAGGGTTTTTATATAAAGTAATTTCAAAGAGACAGAATTATGAGACAGATGCTGATAAGGGCATCAGTAAGCAATATCAAGAAGATGAAGTAGCTATGCAACAAGGCTAACACCATTCAAGGGAAAACTGAGTTTCTAAAGGGTAAGGGTAACAAGGAACATGCTATAAAAATTTAGACTTAAACTAGGGATGACAAGTTCAAACCACACAAATCAGTGAATTTATATAGCCTATGAGTAATGCAGCCCTACTCCTATTCTGTCTAGCTAAAGTCTTATTGCAATTTCTAAAGTTCACCACACATTAATAATTCAAGAAAACAGTTCAAATACCTCCTAAGGGAAGGGAAAAATAGGAACATACTAATTTAAACAGTTTGCAAATGCATCAGAGGAAAGATCAGAGCAAAAATCATGTGCATAGAGGCTTTATTAAGAGCAAAGGAAAGGGATAGAATGACGGACTCCCACAGGTAATATTTACCTAGGCAAGAATGAAGACTAACCCTGGCCACGGGTCAGTTTCGGGAAGGACGAGGACAAGGACCCTCAAGGAAATTAGGATACCAGTAGGTGAGCAGGTTGCAGCTCACGGAAAACCAGGACAGGATACCCCTCAGGTTCTGGGTCAGGACTGGGCTCACCAAAGGGCACGACCAACCCCCACAGCTTCGGAAGCAACGCCTGCGTTACCCCTTCACTGCAAGCAATCCGCCAATAACCCCGGTTGGGTTCTCGAACCCCCAGCCAAAGTGCTTCGCCAGCACTTAAGTCTATTTCCACCCCTTGGAGTTTGTGGAAAATTCGGACAGAGGGCTCCGCAGCTCTCTGTATCAATCACCTATAGAGTCGTGGGGTCAGTGACAGGTCTGCTACTCGGACAAGTCGGACAATTTCTCCCTAACTGACTAGGCTAGTTATACTCTTCTGGGGTTCCCAGACCACCCAAAAATGTTGCAAAATTAGGGTCTCAACTTGTGATTGGTCAGGAGAAATGGTTAGGTCACCTTTACCTCCCCAAATTCTACGTTCCCACAATGAATATTAATATTTAATACCCGCCCCCCTGTGTACAGGTTCCCAGGCATAGGAATATAGAGAAACAATGGGTTACTACATCAATTGATACAATGTTGCATGTTCTCAAGGTAAATGTCAGCATCTAGGTAGTTTTCCCATGCGCATCTTGCTTCAGGAGCCAGCTGGCTGAGATTCGCTTCTGCGCAGTGTGGATCTTCCTTTGTCACGTGTTGGGGTCGGGACGGGATACAACATGGAGTCGTCACACATATTCAGGTCAATGTATGCGCGGTACATGAAAAGTAAGCGAAAACAAATTAATATCACAGCAAAACAGAGCACACTGTACACCATGTGTTCCTACACTGCACCCCTTATTTCATAATATCTATAGCGTTTAATAATTAGTGCAAGAATAGACAGAAATGCGAAGCTGCATCAGCAAGCGCAGAGCATGGTTAGAACAAGCGGGCAGGTCAGCTGCAATGCGCATGAGCGGACTCTTTCCCTCCAAATCTGCGAGTGCGTCACATCACATGGGTATGACCGACGCATGCGCAGACTGAATTTCTGCTAAGCAGCCATTTTTAGAATATGCAAGCGGTGTTACTGTTAGTAAACACATAGGCAAGCATCTCTAGGACACCCGCGTGTACTGGAAAAGTGGAATATTAGTGACGAACAAGGTGGTTTAGTATTATTACAAGTGTACTCGAGGTTCATACATAGAACTTGTTGCGTTAGGCGCAAACTTCCACTCCATCAGGTTCACAGGGCCATAATTCCAGATTGTGCAGCAGGCACAATCATTCAGAGTGCTTCCACCATGGACCTTTCTTTTTCCTTCAGTTTCAAGCAGCAGATCCAGGAGGCTCTGCCCCTCTAAGATACCAATTCAGTGTTCTCTAGGTTGGGCAAGAGGGCACTCCAGTCCAATGAAGTGCAGATCAATACCCAAGAACTTAACCATTTCCTCCAGAGTGTGGCACTATGGTCTCCCAGAAAGCACTCTTCTTCCAGAAATCAAAATGGTTGATGTCTCAGCAGAGAGGCAAGAGCTAGCTAAACCAACCTCCACAATTGCTCATCTCCATAATCCCCATCTACCTGCCATCTGCACATTCCTACCTTAAGCCTGCCATCAGGCTGTGTTCAGGGGGGTGGGTGTAAATAGGCCTGGCTTCTTCTGCCTGCCCCTCCTTTCTTTGAAGATCATGGTTTATGACCCCTCTGCATGCTCTGACATTCCTGTGCAGCCAAACCTTCTCCTCTGAGGATAGCTCCTCACTTCTGGTGCCATTTATCTCTTCATTAAAGCAGCCTGGCTAACACACTTAACTCAGACCAATCAGAGCTGACCACTAGAAGGCTGAGACCTGATCTGAACCTAATAAACCTACATTTCTATAACCTACAAGACTACATCCTTGACTATAAGAGTCTTCTTTTGGAATGGAAAAGGCATCTCAGGAGGCAATGATAAAAAAGGGATTTAGATGAACTAGTTGTGGACTACCTCATCTGCCTTCAAGGAACCTGCTAGTTGGAAGCAGAACCCATCCAAGACTACATAGAATTTGCTGCCGTAGCCGTGCCCTCACTGACTTGAGGCTGCCTGAGTGGAGGGATGTCCATACAAATAGAAAAGAAGCATTGGTATATTCATTAGGTTTTTTCAATGTAATTAATAATAAGCAGTTTTTTATGGTACGTTGTATCTTGCTGAGTAGTTGTTCAATATAAGTTACAGAAACTCTGTTAAAGTGTAATGACTTGTTTATGCAGAAAAAGACAATATATTGTTCTGTTATTAGTGGTATAGCGTGGGTAAGTGACAGATACATTTTGAAAATGAAATGCACGCGCATCCATGTGCAATCATGCGTGGCACTCAAAATATCAAAAATTAATCCACGGACGTGATGGCGTCGAATGTTTGTGGTATGCACACTGGACCAGTGGTACAACTGCGTGTAAGTGAAAAAGGAATCAGTATGAGGAATAGCAGAAAAACCAACCTCGTTGGAACCACAGCGTGGGCCTACAGTGCAGCAAATTAGCGCAGAATTCTAGACCAGGCAACACTTAAAGTGTACGCAAAAGGGCTCTAATAAATATACCTAGAAAGGTGGAAGAAGAGGAACATGAGGTGGGGAATACTGAGGCCGATGAGAATGTAAAGGGCAAGGAGTCAGAGAAAAACAAACCTGAGTATGCTTGAATGATAGGCAAGCAGTTTGTACCAAGTGCCAGTTGGCTGACATTTCATCAATAATGACATTAGTCCAAGGAGCATGATGGGACGGAAAAACAAAGAGGGTGTTACCACCGGGGAAAGGACTAATGAATAGTGACAAGGCAGCGTAAGTGAGTCTCGCTGCAATTAAATACCTTATGAAAGGAACACAGAGTTTCTCAGAAGGAATAGTTAAGTGGCCTAAAACAAATAAATGTGGAGGTAAGCAAGGAATCCAGCAGAGACATGGTGAATACCATGGGAAGTCATAAGAGCCACTTGCCAGTCGCCAAAGTAAACACGCTGACCTGCAGCTGGGAGCAAGTGACAAG
Organism: Lissotriton vulgaris; assembly: GCF_964263255.1. Classification (NCBI taxonomy): domain Eukaryota; kingdom Metazoa; phylum Chordata; class Amphibia; order Caudata; family Salamandridae; genus Lissotriton; species Lissotriton vulgaris. The sequence goes on along the minus strand of NC_141687.1, from coordinate 1,981,363,889 downwards.
GTTGTATGTCAATACAACGCGGTGTTTACACCGCACTACCATTACCACGACTTGCGCTGTAGGGGGCTGGACTTAGGAATAGTAAAATGTACTATTCCAACACCAGCCAACGTACAGTAGGGAAGGTGTTGGAATAGTAAATCTACTATTCCTTAGCCTAGAGCGCCCTCCAGCGCAAGTCGTGGTAACGACTTTCGTTGTAAAACCAGCGTTGTAATGGTAGTGCGGTGTAAACACTGCGTCGTAATGGTGTTCCCAGTGACCGGTGGAGTGGCCTGCAACAAATGCACTAAAATGGGTGGGTGTGTCTGCGAGGGGGAGTGCACAATGGTGGCCATGATGAGTAAATGGAGAGAGTTCTCGTAGGAATATGTGGCTGCCATCATACAATGGTGCAGCATTCATCCTCTCAATTCAGCCATGAAGGTATTCATCCATTCATCTATGCCCAGAACTGTATTTATTCATGCAAGAATCAATTCAACCATCCATATTAATTTCAGCTTTCATGTAATCAATTGTGTTTTCATCCTACAAGCGGGAAGATATGTCGGCATTTTACACCTATATGGAAATAACTTATCATAAGCTTTTCCCTACCACCATCTCTCTATTGTACTCCCTCCCACTCTTCTGCCCTCTTGTCGCCACCGCTAGCTGCATAGAGCAGTGATATTGCAACAGTTGAGGCGCTCACTTCAACAATTCAAGAGCTCAAGCGCACTCCCGCCCACCCATCAAATAAATATTCAAAACATGCCATTTTTTCCTATTTAGATTGAAAAGCCGCTTTTAGGCTTTGGGGAGGGCGGGGCTCAGAGCAGCAAGGCTTGGAGCATGATATGTTTCAAGCCTCATGTAATAATAAATTAAAGAAAAAAAACAGAACAAGTATGTACACTTGAAATGCGTGCACAGGAAACAAGCATTGGTAAATGCAGGAAACAGTGTGCTCCAGCCAATTTAAATGGATTAAATGTAAGTAGCAAGCACTGGAGTCAATGAAAAGTAAGGAAAGCAAGGAAATGGGATGTAAGCCGCTTTTCAGATTTATATTAAATACAATAGATTTCACGAGCACAGCGCAAGCGCTGTGCAGGCAAAACCTAATGACTTGGTGTTTAATGCAACAGAAATCTGGGCAGGAAATGAAAAGCTAGCCCAGGACAATACTCAAATTTTAATCATTGGAAATATAGATTTACATCCATCCACTACGAGAAAACGTGACTTCACCAGAAACTTGGTGGGGAAGAAAAGTTAGAGTATCCAAATACTCTGATACTGATTGGAGGCGACTTCAGTACATGTGGTCTAGTAACTCCCTAGAGTGGGAAGAGAATGCCTACTGGAATATCCCTCCAGCTATGGTCCAACCACAGAAGAAATAGGTCTTCGGAGAACAACGTTGTTATATCCTAAGTTTTACATTTATATGTAATCAGCCTAGGTCGTCCTAGCTGCTCAGCCAGAGTTAGAGATGGTGACGGAATGTTGGTGTGACTGTGATGAATGGAATGCCTGGGTGCCTGTGTTCATGAGTGGGTGACAGTTGGAGATGGGCTGAGCAGCTAGGCAGGCTGCTTCTGGTGGGGCTGGTGTAGGAGATGTAGGAGCTGGTACATGGCTAGTACCTGACTAGAGCTGGCTGAACTATGACTTATATTACCCTGAACTGGAACCAATAAGGAAGACTTGAAACATATAACATGGTTTCTAGTGTCTCTATGTGCAGGGTACATAGAGACACCATGTGCATTTGAAGCTCTTGAAATGCGATGACTAAGTGACAGAATGGTTGCCGTTTCACACATCACCCCCTGTGGGCTGGGCACGCTAGACAATGTATGGACCTCTATAGAGCATTTTCACACTATACAAGACTTCCACATAACCCTGAAAATCTCAAGGGTCATGCAGAGTTGTCATGTAAGATTATCGAAACTTTAGAGCGGAGCCCTAAAATCCTGCTAATGGACAAACAGAGTGTAATGGCCCCCTCAATTGAATTGGCTGGAAGTGTCTCCAATAAACAAAGGAAATAGAGTAAATCAGTTGAATAAATTAGGAGAGGAATCTGGGCGCAAAAGCAATGCTATGGAGGGCTGGCATAAATTGATAAGCGCCTTACAAAGCAGCACAGAGGGAAGTCACAAAAGAGTCACTCTGGAAATTACCCACAGAGCAGAACCATCAATCTTGTGGGGACCAGAAGCCCGTAGATTAAGGAAAGAACTGTAAGCTTTGCAAAGTCATAGTAATAAACACTTACCCTTTAAGAAGCTGAAAGAAAAAATTAAAGTCTTGAGGCGAGCACACAGAAAATAGAAATGGGCTGATAAATGGAGCAGGTATTGATAAATCCATTACTTTTCGCCTGTTATTAATATTAAGCTGTTTTTGTTGTAACAAGTAGCTTGATGAATAGTTACGCAATATAAGTTACTGAAACTCTGTTCAAGTGTTATGACTTGTTTTTTAAGAAAGGCAATATAGTCTGCTGTTACTGGTGGTTGTATAAAGTGGGGAGACTTGTTAAATGGGGTAGTACTATGTATGAGGGGTGGCAACACATTTAATTGCTTCTGGTGCCATAAGACTCCAAACCTCAGCCCTAAGGTTACCTTCTAGCCATCAAAAGAGCTGGCTGATCGCGGGCATTGGCGGAGAGCTCTCTGTGCTAGAGAAGCAGGGTTTCAGCAGGTCTCTGGGTATAGATGAATTGACAGAGTTACTGCTGCAGACTAATAGCAGGGTGTGCTGCTAGTTTAGATGTAGGAACACTGAAGGAGCTCTCCATATTCCCAAATTAAACAAGCATTTGCAATGCAATAGGTCTCGCCCTTGTGAGAGTTTGAGCTATTGGCGTTGTAAATGACAATGCCTTTTATTTATATTTTGAAAACCAAAACATAAATAAAAGGTATTGTTATTTAGATAGTCAATAGCTCAAAGTTGCGTAAATGTGAGGCCAATTGCATTGCAAATGCTTGTTTTTACTGCAAGTGGTGCGTAATTATGTGGATTGTAATGGCATTGTTTGGGGGAAATTTTCATACTGTGAAATTACAGAAATTCTGCAAATGAGGCCAGCCTGGATCAAATTTCACCCAAGGAGTCTAGACAAGTGCTGGTTGAGGGACCATATAGTCTGTGGGCATGTATGGAGTGCCAGGTAATGCCGTCGTTTTACCAACTAAACTTCATTTAACTTGTATAGTTTCCAACAAGCACACATAATCAAGAATACATTTTTTATTCAGATTAAGTTTGAATCAAACTTACCTCATTCAATGCAGAAGTATTCTCTGTAGTGGTAGTTTTAAGGTAGTGTCAACTATGTAGCGATGCATGGATGTGGGTGCTTCTCAATAGTAATGGCACAACACCAAAGTGACAAGAAGTGCTGCTGTTTTTACTAAGCTCTGTACAAGAACAGTCAGACTCAATGCAACTAGTTTACCATCTTCTCTCTGAGACTAGAGCCTCAGAGAGGAAATGGCTAAGGGTGTGCAGCTGTCTAAAGTGACATGTACTGTCGCGATTAAAGCCTGTAAGGAGGGCCTGTCCCCGAATCAGAGCGGGCCGACACCAGGCTGGCTCTCCCGCGCGGAGCCTCTCTCCCACTCTCTCGGCTTCTCGCGCTTTGAGGCGAGGCACAGAAAATGCTATTTGTAAATCATTTTGAATTGTCATATTAAACAGCCAGGGTGCCATAATAGGAGAGCTGGTGCTGTTGTGAGACCTGACACAGCCGTCATCCATGGTTTAGCACACAGAATAATGAGAGGCAAGGTGGGCTCGCGCAGCCTGGTGCGGCAGGGTGATGGAGGGAGGCGAGGAGTGTGGCAGAGGGCAAAAAGACAGGGCGAGGGGGGGAGAGGAAAAGGCAGAAATGAGAGTTGGGAAGAGGGAGTGTGGGAGGCCTGGAAAGGAGGAGAGAGGTGTTTGGGATTTTAAAGCCAGTGTTAGACAGGGTGATGGTGGAGATGTGGTGCAGGGGGATAAGAGAGAACGAGGGAGTAGAGAGAACAAGCATTGGCCGTGCGGCCGTGAAAGTGAAAGTGATCGCGATCGCGGGCTGTAAGGGTGCCCGTGAGCGATGCACTTAATGAGCCATGATGAGAGAGGAAAGCCAGATGGCGCCTCTGCTCGTTACTGTGCGCGTAACCGCACGCTCTAGGCCACACAAAAAGTTGTGGTCAGCTTTTTGAAGCCCACTTAATAAATGTCTCACCAGAGAAGCGTATGCACTGGATCAGGCGAGACCTAAAATGCACAACAAATCTAAACTGAGAAGAGTTGACAGACCCTTTTTATTTACCAAGTGCAAATTTGGTCCAAATGGTCCAAATGCATTAAATTGCTTTACATGAGCATCAGGTTCCAATACTCAAGATCAAATTCAGGAACGACGGGATTAAGAAATTTGCCTAGAATCACAAGATATAGAAAAGTCATCACCAGGACTCAAAACCAAGTCCTGCAGTTTTGAAGTCGGCAGCTCTGCTCATTAGCCTACGTCTCTTTTACGATGCTGCGTGTCCTGGTGCTGCAAGTCAGGATTTAGTGTGCACTGGCCGAGCTTTGAGAGATATAGAAGACGTAGAGATGTTGGCTAAAAGTATGCAGTGCAAAGAATTGTCCACAAGTCATAAGCATTACGAGTTGCAGTGGGAGGTTTTTGTGATAACTCTCTACTGAAAATGCAAGATGCGCTACGAGTGAAAAAAGCATTAATGAAAAATGTTCAGCACCAAACAGAAGTAACACAATCAAGAGTTGGAGGCGGGCAGAATGTAGATGCCAACCCAGTGTCAAACTGATTCTCATCACCTCGCTCGATTTTTATTGCCACACCTGGACCCCCAATGTATGGTTTCCTGGCATAACGTTTTTTCAAATTCCATCGCTGGTACATTCCTTTAAACTAGTGAACCCTATTTTTGAAGTGTAAATATTTGCCCACGAGGGCAGTCTCCTTTATCTCTGCCTGTAGAACACAATCAACTGCATGAAAACACAAGGCATCGCTACATGGCACGTTTCTAAATTGTGATGTGAGAAATTATTACTACAGACCAAATACGTCAGCATTCCCTTAAAGTGTAGTCATCAAAAGTTCTCTAATACATTCTGCTTGAATCTCTGCTTTTGGTCTGTTTTGCTTTTTTTAAAGAGTCAAGCAAGCAGTGGGAGGACATTAATAAATATCAGAATTCAAAAGTGTCTTAATTTTCTGTCTGAAAACTCTTAGGTTGGAACGTTCAGGAATAATATTTCTTTACCACCCAGTGGCGGTTGACAAAATGTGAGGGGTCCCGATGCAAGATCTGCCGAAGGAGACCCTGCCACTCTCAAGAGTAGAGGCCGAGGGGTCCCCTCCAGTATGGGTAAGCCTGAGGTTCCCCCCACCGCATGGGCTGTGGGGGCGTTTGTTACGCCTCTGTTTCTACCGTACATTATTGCATAATGCCTATATCAGCATTTCAGTTTTAAGAATGTATTTTATGCACCAAGTCGTCACCAGAGAGAGCCAAAACATCTACTTCAATGACAAATTATGCAGGCAATTTTTTTTAATTGTCTCGCAACATTACTAAAGATGGTTATTTAAAAAACTATGCAATGGAAAATATAAAGACTTCACAGATGTAATTTAGAAGTGATCATTTATTTCATGTCTGTAATCAATCTAGATTTTTAACTAAATTACTTCATAGCGAACACATCTTATTAAAAATAGTTCTCCTGTTACAAAACCCTGAATTGATGGTGTCTATGGTCAATCAAACAAGGTGTCCCATTAGTCCCAAGCCGACCAGCAGAGAAGTGTAGTGATTTATAGTAGCATTTTACTGCAGGGTCTTAAAAAAGCTGGAACCTGTTTCTTTTTTCTGAAGCATTCTGATCAGATCTGATCTGATCTTAATATTGTGTTGCAGCGTTACTCGCAGCAGAGAAACCCTAAAGTACATAAGACACGCCAGCCAAGCATATATTAACGAAGGTCTACTGTGCAGGTCATGCCACACTTGTGCAATAATAACCATAACAATATCTACAGTGTTTAAAGATCTAAAGAAATCATTTTAATATTTGTATATTGGAACCTCCGAAAACCACTCGACCTTGGCCCCACAATTGAGTTGTACTGTGAAAGAAATCTTGTTGTGATGTTGACTCTCTCTTTAGGCAAACTTGTGGTCCTTGCCTTTCACCCCTTACACCCCAATCTCATCCGCATCAGTAAAAGACAATTCCCCCCGGTATTGTTTGAATATCTCTAGTTCCATTTGAAGTTTATATCCTATACGCAAGAATGGAAACAGAAGAACCAAGGAGAACATGTAAGCACTCAAAAGGCAAGACAGATGCCACGTGTACTTTTGGTTGGCAGTCCAGCAGGGATCAGGAAATGAAGGTGCACCTTCCTGTTCTGCTGCACGAAGCAAGTGGCTTCCAAGTTAGTACCTTCGCACAATTGAACTGAAAGAAACCATTATCTTTAAATTGTGGAACAAAGGGCGCTGTTCCTCTAGTGCGCGTGCATCCACTGCACGTCGACACCCAGTCGAGTCAAAGGCCACCGTTTACCAAACAAATCATTTCATAAATGTACCTCGAAGTATGTTGAAATAAAAAAGTAAAATATCTGTAGTTCTAAAATGTTTTCACACCTTTTTATCTATGCTACCTTTACTCATGCGGTTAAGGAAACAGAGCGATATTCAAACTAAACTTGAGGTATCTGGGATGTGTGTGTTTGTAATCCAGAAGAAGCCTAGAGCACGTAATGAAAATAGAGAGAAGGAGCAGGAGAGAGGATGTGGCTTAAGTACCAGAACTACTGACCCTGGAGCTGGGGAGACAGGTTCGAGTCTTGGCATCGGCTCAAAGGCACACTTGCAATGCCTGCTAACACAAAGCGTTTAAATAAAAGACATCGTAAAAACAGGAAAAATAACTGACATAAAGCACACTTTAATTGTAGTGCAGTTGAAATAAACGCTGGTTTGAAGCAAATAAAAGAAGTTCCCGTCAAAGCAGGCAGATGAGAACTAGTACTTGGGCTACAGAAAACTGATAAGAAACACATATGAAACAGAAAGCCTACAACCAATAGAAACGTGGGAAAGTAAAGTGACAAGCACGCCGACCAATAAGAAGTAAAGGTGGAATATAAGCCCTTTTTAAGATATATTAAAAGCAATAGATTTCACAAGCACTGTGCAGGCGGAACCTAAATGCACGAGACAAAACTGGGCTAAACTGCATGCAGTGCTCAATTCAAAAGATCCTATGAAAATCTGGGGCCTTTCAAAACAAAAAACCCATAAGCTATTACATTTTGTTGAAGTAGTGAACCTAATATGTACATCAATTATAGTATATTTATGTGGACCCCATGACACTGGTAACAGCATCAATAACAGTAATAAGTTTGAGGTCAAATAAACACCTGGGAGCACCGCACAATTGAACTACCGACTGGTGGATACATCCGAAGGCCTGTTAAAGGCACTGGGGGCCTCTGGTTCTGAGGACTTGCTAATAATATCAGAAATGGCAGCTGAACACCAAGAATAATTTGTTAACACCAAGAATAATTTGTTAACTTTGACCTGTTTAATCAATGAAGTCTCATCTACAAAATCCCTTCCACCTTTTATCATCTTTATGAATATATTTGATAATATCCAAAGACGCAAGCTGTGGGCAAAGCTAAGTAGATGGGGATTTCCACTTCCGTTACTAATGGCTATTGAGTCACTTTATAGTGGGATGTGGGTAAGGATCAAAATAGCATCAAATTCGACAACCTTATAAAAGATCGCCACCAACAAAGGATTAAACAAAGGCTGTATTCTTGCCCCTCTTTTGTTCAACCTCTACGTGGCAGATATCAACGGCAGCCTCGACATTCCTAGAGTTTGCCCCCGCTTTAACTAGGAGGAAAATACAAATCCTCCAATATGCAAATTTCATGTACTTTGTGGATGGCATCAGATTGGTCATCCTGCAGTCGTTCAACCATTTTGCCCACTACAGCGCAGACAATGCTTTCATCATGGGAAATCGTAAAAGTAGCTCAAATGAAAACAATGATATTAGAAGAAAATTGATCAAACAGGATGCCTGGTATATTGAGGGATCCTGCTTAGAAAGAGTGAAACTTTTAAATACTCTATGTGTGTACCTTTATGAATGAGGTTGAAAAGGGTATGCACGAAGATGCTTTAAAGTCAACTGCCAAACATCTGATGTGCACGATGGGATGCCTAGAAAAGAACTTGGCTTGTCAAAACACCAGAGCCTTACTGATTGTAGTCGTGCACAAATTGATGCCCTTAATCTCGTATGGAGCGATTATATTTAAAGATCAACTATTTGAATAGCACGAGAAACAACAATATCCAAGTTATCGCCAACTGTTTGCCCTCCTGGATTGTACCAGCCAAGCACAAATCAGGCTGGAATTCAACCTGACTGAACGGGACCAAGGGGCATATTACCAAGCAATAGTAATAATTAATGCTATTGCTTGGTTAGAGACAAAAATGTATCGCCGACCTGCGGCGATTTTTATCACAGATAAACCTTGGTATTACCAAGTTTTATCGCAAATGCGATAAAAATCGGCTGCAATGCATGAATATCGCTGAAATGTCAGCGATATTCATGCATTTCCGAGCTATGCTCTTAGCCATGTTATCCACCTCCCATTGGATAACATGGCAAGAACTGCTCAGGGCAGGTGTTAGCTTTTGGAGATATTCGCGCTTAGCGCGAATATCTCCAAAAGTTGGTAATAGTAGATAGCGATGTTAGCGACTGTTTCCAGTCGCTAACATCTTGGCACGCCCACTTTGCATGTCATTAGTGATAAATTTCTCTGACATGCAAAGTCGGGCCCAAGATGGTCGCTATCTCCTACTAGCTGTCGCTAACTGGTGTTAACGACAGCTAGGAAATAGGGAGATAATGTTATCTCCGCTTTCTTGGCTTTTAAAGCCAAAAAAGCGGATATAAACCCCCTTGATAATATGCCCCCTAGTCCTCAGCACAAAGTATTTATCGTACTGTTTAAAATTAAAATCTTCCGATACTGACACAGTGAAACAACTTCTTTGGGAGAAAATTCAAGAGCCACCCTCGGCATGAGGGTTACTATTTTATATTCCATCAAAAGTTTGTAGGAGGAGGACATCATCAATGGAAATCCACCCAGTAAACTGATTTCAAAACTGCTAATAAAAAGTGCTAAACTAATGTCAGTGGAGCACGACTTAGGGGATTTAAAGATCAAAACACATGGCAGTTGGGCAGTAGACCTATGCACAACAGGCACCTTCCCAGACTGTTTGAGTCAGCCTTTCCCTAATCATGACAAATATAATCTCATTTGACTTCATTTTGGCCTGATCCCAATATGGGTTGGTGTGGATGTAAGAATGGAGAAACCAACTAACGATGTAGATTATGTGAGCAAGAGGATAAGTCATTGATCCATGGGACATGTATCTGTGAAACACTAAAACCTCTGCTGCAGTTTTGGTTACAAACTATGGGCCTCATTTGGATGCTGATCAGACTGCTACTGACCGCCTGTCCCATTTGCTGTCAGGGGGAAGACCACCGATTCCGACAGGGTCTAGGATCCAGTCGGGGCAACGGTTGAACCTGTATCCCTCAAATGGTGGCGCTGTCGAGACAGGCACTGCCTTCGGGATTATGATGTCCCTTTCCCACAGCCTTTTCATGGCAGTCCCACTCCCAAGAAAAGGCTGTCCGAAAGGGTCTTTGCGGTCCCCAAACAGGGCCCTCGTCAATCATGAGCCACTGCAAAGTTCCAAAGGGGCACATGTAGTGCCCCCACCCACATCCATGCACTGTGTGCTATGCACCACATGGTGCATGGCACACCGTGCACGAATGTGCAAAGTGCTCTCTAACACTGTGGCTTGTGTTGCAACCCTTTTCCTGGCCTGCAGCCTGGGCCGGACTGGCTACCGAGCGTTTTGGCATGCTGCGGAGCTGGGGACTGATTTTGTTGATGGGGACCTGTGTGTGGTAAACGAAATTCGTTTTGCTTTGTTTATTTTGAAGCACACGCAGGTCTCCATCAACGAAATTAGCTCCCACTGCAGTGACATCAGCCCCCAGCTCGGCAGCATGCCCAGGGCTTTAAGTGGGCCGGGTCTCAAGGGGTCGGAGCACCGGCAGTTTTTTAATGGGGGCCTCGAAACGGGTCTCTATCGGGCTCTGTTTTGAGCTCTGGCGCAGGTGGTCCGGAAAAAAGTGCCAGGGCGCAAAACAGCCTGGTAGAGACCAGTTTCGAGGCAGCAGCAGGCACATCGATGTGCGCTGCCCTCACTTCTCACTAGCGGAGAAGTTACGGCATGACGTCATGCCAGGGGAGCGTTGTAGGGGGAGGGAAATCCTTAAAAGAGTATTTTTCTTAATGGATTTTGAAAGAGCAGCAACATTGTGGTAGGGTCACCAGGGCTTTAATTGGAAGCTTTTTCAATGTTATATGTAACAAGCCATAGTTGCAGCTTATTTTATCTTATGCAACTAATAACCATTGACAAAGCCAATAGTTCTTACTTCTTGTAAGTATGATGTTACTTGTATCAATATCTGGATGCAATGACAGAAACAGCAAAATACAAGTCGGGCGCACACTATGCTAAACACAGATTTTTTGCGTGTTATAAAGCCACGCCCCTAATTACACTGGCCACGCCCCTTTGAGAGACCCCACAGTTTTTTCATCCCACTTAAAGCCCTGAGCATGCCAAAACAGCCGGTGGCCAGTCCGGCCCTGCCTGCAGCACAGGCTGCAGTGCTAAAGAGCCCTTTTCCGACCGACACCACGCCATCAATTCATAATTGGGCGTTCGGACCACCACCTGCCTGACGGGCTTTTCACGGTCCGCCGTGATGGCGGTAGGTGATCTGTCCAACCGGCATTGAAATGATGCCCATCATTTTGAATATTAAATATGAGATCCAGCTGTTCTTTGCTGCCAAAAGGGGGAATCAAACCAGCTATCAGTTCTAAAATTCATTAAATTGTCGACAGAAGAATTGCAGCAGGCAGCCTATGGATTCTGTTTGGCAGTTTTGACATTTGCACGTAATACTACCACTCCCTATTTCGTCTGTCTATTAACTGAACTACTATTTCTAACTCTCCGGGCCCGAGTCTGAGAACGAAATTATGAGCGTAAAAGCAGAATTTCTGTTTCAAGCCTTTTCTAAGTTTATTACAATTTAATCTGGCACTCTGCAGAGTGGGCTCTTCTGAATGATATAAACTAAGGGGCCGAAACAGGTCGCGTGCAATAAGGGAAATGTCGAAGTTTTAAGCAGTATTAAGAACATTTTATTAAATATATAAAGATCTTGCAGTGAGCACTTTGGAAACTTTGTGTAATAGCAGATTAACTAACCCTGTGTTTAGGGTGATTATGTTATTAAGAAAGTCATGGAGAAAGCAGAAGGGACCGGTACGAATGAATTTGCTGCTTTTTTTAAATGATTTTAATGACAAAAACTCTAAACAATGGGTCCCAAGCACGGTCATTAAGAACAAAACACACTTTTCTTTATAGTCGTTTAAGGTAAAAAAGATAGTCAAATATTTGTAGACATTATAAAATGTGTGTGTTTTAATTATTATGCCATGCAGCCTTTTTGTTTTTGATTGTTCCCTATTTCATGTTGCTGTTATTTATTTTTCGATATGTGCTGTTCAAAGACACCTTATTGATTTGAAATATCTGAGTGTTTTTTCTAATCAAATCAGTGTTTCATTTTTACTTCTTACTCATGTTTTAGAAATGTTTTATTTGTACTACCTATGCATTCCGAAATCAAAACCTCTTTACAGGATTTCTCTTAAGTGCAATTTTGATGTTACTGCAGTAAAAGCCAAACTTAGGGCATCATTACGACAGTCCGCCCGCCACCGCAACAGAGCACGGGGAACCCGCCGAAGTTGCGGTGGTCCCACTAGGCAAAATAGAATGCTGCGCCCGCCACACTGGCGGGCGCATCCTCGACTTCAACATTGCGGCGGGCGGTGCTGTTAACAGCATCCGCCGCAATGTTGAAGCCCATGTTGTGCATTGCCATGCACAACGTGACAGGCACCGCACAGTGCCTGCCACCTTGTGCATGTCAATGATGGAGGGTACCATGGGTAGCGCTAGTGCTGCTACCCACACCCTCCACCGCCAGGGGGCCCACAATGGGCCTCGCAGTGTTTTCCCACATGCCTTTCCATGGCGGAGGCTCCGCCATGGAAAAGCCTGCATCCTGATATTGATGGCTGTGCCTGCAAGGCACCGCCACCATTACCAATCCCTTTACCGCCCTGCCGGCAATCCAACTGGCGGAAAAGCATTGGAGGTCTTTCTGTCTGCCGCGGTGCCCCCGCCATATTAGAATGGTCATTTGGCGGTCGGATTCGGCGATCTGCCCGCGAACATAATGGGCCCCTAAGTTCTTCTCTATGTGGAGGCATCAGAGCACAGAATAACTGGATTTGAAAAAGTGTATTGTTCATAGTGACTGTGTTGGACTCTTATATACCATTAGTATTGCTGAGAAAAATAAGATTACTCTTATCTTGTTCAGAAAGGGTTTATATGACTGTCACAAGCACAATTTCATGTCGGCGAAATAGAAAATGTGACTCTTGTGAGATTAAGTGCAATAAAGTGACAAAGTGAAGTCAATAGTGAACTATATAAATGACATATACAAGTGACATAAGTAGATGAATCTCATTTAATGGTTCGGTCCGATATCAAATTTCACCACATGAATTCACATGGCCCTAAATGATTTTTAGGATAGGGTCAAGGAAATTGCTAGGACACGAACAAGGATAACGTCGACGTTTTGACCTAAAGGTAAGCGCAGAATGGATTGCGTCATAGCGGGTCTTCTTCAGGACTGTAGAGGCAGATATGAACAGCCAAATGTTGGAGGATAATTCAAAAATATAAGTGCAGGATTGCGTTAGTCAAGGAATCCTCAAAATGGGCAGATATCCAGGTAGGATATCCAGCAACCATAGTAAATCCAGTGGTTAGATAATTGGGGCGTCCTAAATGATTAAGATCCTGAGTAGGTATCCCACATCCGGTAAAAATCTAAAGTATGCAACATTATCTGTAGGCAAGAAGAAGATCCACCATCCAGTTGGAGTCTTAGATAAAATATATCCAATCTGAACAAGATAAGAGTAAACTTTGTTTTCTCAAACTGACGTTTTATTGTTCTTTGGTGTGTTCATATCATACAAGTGTTCTCTAAAATTTGTTATATGCTATTTGAATTGCTCTGTTGCATTGTATTAATTACTTGGAACACAGCAATTGCATTACCCAAGAGACCCAACTGTTTATTATATTACTTTTAGAAAGTAGGCATTTTCTTGTTTAACCATTCTGTGTGCTTCTGCCTGTTTGTGTATTGACGGTCTGGTTTTGGAGGGACAGGGGCTGTTGATGTGCATTCACTGTAGGTAGACACTGGGTGGTTGAGGTGTGCCTGGGCCTTCCTGGATGACTCAGAGCTCATCTGAATATACTTTCGCTGAATTTAGAGTAGAGGGAGGAGATTTATTTGCACCTGAATAGGGCCTGTCTCCCTTGCACAATGCTGTCTTCACCTCCTGTGGTCATACTGCCCCAGTGAGGACAGAACTGGTTTGGACTGGGCTCAGAGACCCTTGCACAAAGAGAACAACGACATTTTGGGGTATAAGTATTAGACCTAAAACTCCTGAACTTTAGACTACTTCTGGAATCAAGAAGAACCTTTGCCAAGGAAGAAGAGCTGGAGAAACTTAGGAGAGGTACTGCCCCTTTGCTGTGTGCTGTCTGGGGTTGGCCTTTCGGTAGCTGTTTCTGCCAAGGAAAGGAGAAGGACTTTGCTGTGTGCTGTGTCCCCCTGCGTGAGGAAGATCTCCAAGGGCTGAATAGAGCTTGCCTCTTGTACTGAAGTCTCGGGACACAATGACGTCATCCCCAACTCTCCTGAACTTTCTTGTGGGGAGTTTTGACCTGCCAAGATGTGCCTGTGACTGTGTTGGACCTCTTGAGGTTGTACCTGCTATTGGGAGCTGGGAAAGCAATTCAACTACAAGAAAATCGACAAATCGCTCTTCTTGCGGCTGTATTTCCGATGCAGCACCGCTGTGCGAGAAGAATCTCCATGCATTGCCGTGCCACTGCAAGAACCAACTCAGCGCCGCTCGACGCTTCCGCATCCCGGATTTCCACACATCGTATCTGTGCGGCAAGTTTTCTCGACACATCACCCGAGGACCAGAACCGTCTCGGAATCAGCGCATCACTTCCCCCTACTGACCAAATTCAACGCATCACTTCTTCTGTGTGCATCAGAACATTTGCATCGCCTACCCATGGTCTCAGGAACTGACGCATCTCTTTGTTTTTCAACGCTTCCCATCTCTGTGGGTGTTTTTTGGGTTGTGAATTTTGTCACAACTACAGGTACTTTAAGAGAAATTATGCTTCTAGAGTTTTCTATGGGCCAAGTTGTTCAATACCTTTTTAAAGCCATATTCCTAATACTTGTATCTTGGATTTTTTTCGTTTTGGTCTTGTTGAGTTTAGATAAAGATACTTTATTTTTCTAAACTGGTGTGGTGTCCATTTGTGGTGTTATCACTGTATCACTGTATCACTGTGTGTTTTGAGTACAAATACTTTATACATTGCCCTTGGGATAAGTCTTTCTGCTCATGCCAAGCTACCCAGAGGGTGAGCAGGGGTTATCTAGAGTGAGTATCCCCCTTACCCTGACTAGTAGCTAGGTCCCTATTTGGACATAGGTACCTACCTCTGCCAACTAGAGACCCCCTTATCTAACACTGGAGGTCAGCAGTGAGTATTTGAACTTGTATTTGTACTTGACCCACAGTGATTGACGTACATCCCTAGTTTAGTGCAAACCACTACACAACCACATACTGTGTTCGATTTTTGATCTGACCCTTGAGTTATCCACACATCATTTCTTTAAATGGTAAATCAGCAAGTGAGGTTGCAGAATTGGAGTCTGACATTTAAATGTTAAGTAGGTCCAAAGTAGAGCAACTCGAGCAATTCTGACAGAACTTTGGATAACCCATGAAGAGCCACTCTAGGAAAGAGGAGCTGTAGAAGGCCTTAGGGGCCTGGTGGGAGGCCAGACAAGCTGAGCAGACAGGGTATGCAAATGTGGATGGGGGTGTGCCAGAAAATGGGTTCATATCCCCGGATTTACTTGTTGGGAGAGCAGCCTCTGTGGCTGGCAGCAGTCATTCATTTAGGAATCCCTCTCCAGAGGAATTGGAGGACAGGCAAAGGGCCAGAGATCATAAATTGGAGGTTATAGGGCTTCAGATGAAGCAATTGGAAATGGAGAACCAAAAATTTGCAATAGAGAAGGAAATTATGGCAGAGGAGAGCAAGAACTCTCATGCCTTAGAGGAAAAGAAATTGCTTTTGGCGAATGTGAGAGAACTGGACGTTAATGCTACAAAGGTGGAGTCCAATTCAAATGGTGGCAGCGCACAGCCAGTGCAAGGGGGTAAGATTTACATTCCCAAGGACCTAGTGCAGAATTTCCAGAAGGGGGAAATATTTATGCATGATTTGCATCTTATAAGGCAGCACTGCCTATGAATGAGGTCCCTGAAGAATATTGGGGGGCGTGCCTGTGGAAACACTTTGAGGCCAATGGGAGGACCACTCTGACGCCTTTGGAGAAGGCGGGTGCTCTGACCAATCCCAATATGAAAGAGGATTTATGTCTCTGGTATGGGCTCACCCCTGAGCAATACAGGCAAAAGTTTAGGTCCTTCAAGAAGCTTGAATCCAATATGTGGGTTGAGTGTGTGAACCTTTATGCAGAGTACTGGATGGTTGATTAAAATACAGCAAGGTAACTGATTACCAGGTGTTGTACAACTATATTGGTTGAGAGCACTTGAGTAGTCTTTGTGTTCCAGAGCTGCACCAAATAGACCCTACCCTGATCTGCTAAGATAACGTCTAGAACCATCCGGTTCTGAAGGGCAACAAGTCTTGTGGCCTGGACCTCTACTGTGACATTCGTCAATATTCTTGCCGTTATATTGATAACCCCTTCTACCACCCTGGTGAGTCATCTAATATTGAGGCTGTTGGCCCTAGGGCCCCAGAAGGGTAAAATGCCTTTCATCGTGTCAGTAAACTGTTGCAGGATCGTGTCTGTCTGATCTATATCTTCTATGTTAAGCATTCTTTTAACTCGTGGGCTGGAACACCCCTACGCTGTAGGCGATGATCTTTGTGGTAGTTGGGAGGGGCTATACATACTGGGGGCAGGAGGTAGGAAAGGTAACATCGCCCAGACCAGCCCTCAGGGAGCCACACATAGCCACGGGCTCCACAGACAAAATAAACATTAGGCGGTAGAATCAAGGGCAGACTTTTGGATACCCTAAACATATAAGTGGTGTTGCATCGACTCTGCCCTACCTCTATGTCTTCTGTCCCCTGAACACAAAAAGGGGCCATTACATCCACCACTGCCAGAGGTATGGGCTTATCTTCTGTGACATTGTGGGCTTGTAAGGATTGATAATACTCTATTGCATTAAAATGCAATATGTTTTCCCTTTCCACCTCTGACCAATTCTCCTTCTTTCCCAGGTCTGATGCCTGTAGACAGGAACTCAAGAACACCCGGCTAAATTGCTCACTGCCAGGGGAAACACCAAATGGGACCCCATGTTAAAAATGCACATTCTGTGTCAGGGTGCGAAAGGTAGTAGGTTTACCTTCCAGGGTGTCAGCCTGAGGGAACGAGTGGACCATACTAAGCAAAGTGAACCACCCCTCACAACTATTAATATAAGACAGAGGCATAGGCAACAAGTTCTCACTTTGGTGCGTTACAGAGGGTAATAAACCACACACCCAACATGTTGTCGTATTATAAGCAGCATTGCCTTGGTGCTAAGTCTGCATAAAAACATTGTCTGTATAAGACTTACAGTGTTCTTCCTTGTGGGGTGCTAAGGTGGAAAAAATATGCTCAGGGGGAGTCGTGCGTAGTACTTATCCAAGCGTGCACAGGGTATTTCCCTTCAAGGAAAAACATCTCCCCAAGTACTAATATAAGGGAAAGCAAAATTATTATGACATACACTATCTTACTCTTCGTAGACCAAGAGGGCCAAACAGGCCCATCTGGACCAGGACGTGGAGCCGCAAAGGGCTGCTCCTCAACATGGATAGGGCAACCAAAGAGTTACATTTTATTATGCAATGGAAAAGTCATACAGTTGGAACCAAGCCACAAAAAAAGTAAAAAATCTATCTAATGTTCATCGGGCATTGTTGCTGTTGAGCACCGGCGGTGGAGCTGTTCGTCCAGCTCAGATTCTGATCCCACGTAGCAGGGCAAACATCTTTTCCTTGATAACACCGTTCGTTTGCCCCGATCAGTGACTGTCTGAGAGAGAACGAAAACGGGAACTGCACCAGTCTCCTTTTCCCTAACCTATTTCACGCACCACGGGCAGGGTACGCGCATCCTAGTCAGCAATGCAGTCCATCCCTGGTCTTTAGCAAATACAATCAATCCCTGTTCATTAAACTGTCCCTACCGGTGCATTAGTTTTGTGGCAGGTGCGTAAATTGTACCTCATTGCTCCAGGTACAGCAGGGTTGGGAAACAAAGAATTGGGGATTAAGAGGCTAGGTCAGATGCAGCCTTCAGATGTAGCCTTATCAATGGATTGAGACTCAAAGGAACGTGGCTCAACCACCGGTGGACCAACAAACGGAGACTCCTGGATGGCGTTTATTTCGGGTGGCATCGCCTCATTCAGCACAGCTTGACTTTCTTCTTCTGTGTGTGTGAAGGTGAGGCTGGGGACAGAATCTAATACATCACGAAGTGAGGGGCCCCCCGGGGTAGGATGTGAGGCAGATCTGCGGGGGAAAGAGCAATAAATTACATAAAGAGGAGAATAGATCTGCCCCGTATTTGATCAAGTCTAGGCTCAGTTAGAGTCCAAAATCTTCAAAAGTCACCCATTTTAACGCTCACCAATTTATCAAGGTCACATACATTTTAGACAGAGGCACTTTTATAGAAAATATATCATTTTTATTCTTAATTAGTTCATATATTTTTATATATAACACAATTATACAAAATCGTTTTTTTGAAAAGTTTCATAATGATAAGGTAAAAACATATATGTGTATACACAACCCATCAACCTTCAAGCATTCAGACTTCAACAAACTTCATACATCGCAGCCAATCATACTCATACAATATTCATTCAAACATTCAACTCAGTTGGAATTTGAGGTAATTTGACCCCCGACTTGAACCTGTCTATATTCTCCGCCTCTCGCCCCCCTAAAATACATATTTAGGAACTTAGGAAGGCGTTGGAAAACGTGCCATCGATTGAAAAGGATTGGTCCTCATTTTTCTACAGCAGACGATACGTTGAGGTGTTTTTGAATTTAAGAGTGCCTGGATATCAGAAGTAACTATTTTACTGTTGAGTACAACCCCTCCCTCCCATTCCCTGCCCTGACGAAGGTGCGGCCTATATTGGAGCCTGGCACCGAAACGCGTGTCGGCGTTGAAACCATCTACCCTGAATTTATTATCTTCTATCCCCGGCCTATGGCTGAGAGGAATATTCAGGATGTTCTCAGAGCAATTTACCTCAAATTCCAACTGAGTTGAATGTTTGAATGAATATTGTATGAGTATGATTGGCTGCGATGTATGAAGTTTGTTGAAGTCTGAATGCTTGAAGGTTGATGGGTTGTGTATACACATATATGTTTTTACCTTATCATTATGAAACTTTTCAAAAAAACGATTTTGTATAATTGTGTTATATATAAAAATATATGAACTAATTAAGAATAAAAATGATATATTTTCTATAAAAGTGCCTCTGTCTAAAATGTATGTGACCTTGATAAATTGGTGAGCGTTAAAATGGGTGACTTTTGAAGATTTTGGACTCTAACTGAGCCTAGACTTGATCAAATACGGGGCAGATCTATTCTCCTCTTTATGTAATTGAGGCTGGGGACAGAGAAAGGGATGAACCGAGGTACTTGCTCTCCTTCACAATCCCCGATCCCGTCTGCGACCCATTGGTCATAGGGCAGCGGGAGAGTAACCCTTTTGGTATGGGTACTGTGGATCCAGTTCTTCCGACCGTCGACCTTGACAGCTGTCCTGGTGGCCAGAAGGACTGGCAGAGGTCTGTGACCCTCTTAGACATCAATGCTAGGGGTAACGCATCCGGTCATTGCAATCATGTGCTCTCCTTGATCTTGGCTATCTTCCACTAGCCCAGCAGACTGGGGGTGATTTGCTGCATGGAACTTCTGTCGAATATGTAACCCCTAACAGACCAACTGGATGACCTTGGCATTTAAGTGACTGCTCTAATCACTCCAGATCAAACGGAGCAAACCAAAGCACTGGAAGAACTCTTTCAAGAGCACCTTCACCTTCGCCAATGCGATATTCTCTTTGGTGGGGTAAGTCTCAACCCATTTGCTGAATGCACAGACAACCACCAGCACATATTTCAAGTTGTTGACTCATTCAATTTCAATGTAATCCATCTGAAGAACTACGAAAGGGAAGGAAGGTGGTGCAAAACTGCCAACAGGAGTGGGGGTATCTTTTCCAGGATTGTGCGTCAAACAAACCATGCAACATTTCACTAAGTGCTCTGCGACTTTGGGAATGTTGTCATTCTACCACACAGGATCTAGTAACTTACAGATCCCCTTCGCACGAATTTGTGCGGGTCCGTGTGCCATAGTAACCACAGGGAGAACATTTGCAGCATTCATCTCCTTTTTCAAGACAAATCCGTCCAACATCCATCCTCATCCAACTCAGTCATACTCTCCTGCAATATTGCTAACTCCTCCATTGTGGCCTCACTCTGAATCTCCTTCACACAGTCAAGTGTATCCTCAAACATTCCATTGTCAGGCACCCACCTCGCTGGCCCTGCCACAAACATTCTCTTCATCTTAGACTGAGCTGTCTCCGTGGCTGTCTGACTGCAAATGCATTTCCCCTCCCAACACCATCAGTTATCGCCTTGTGTGCACTACACTTTACCACTGCCAATTTCCCAGGGAGTGCCAAAGAAGAGAAGAGTCTATGGATCAAGGGGCCATTCTGTATCTTTGAACCGTGGGCTTGTTAGAAACCCTCTCTCTGGGGGGCGGAGCTAACTGGCGTTGATGGCGGACGTCTAGGAGCGGAGCTCCGCGCCATTACCCGCAATAATCCTGTTTAATATCCTCTATTGCCTGAGTCACCCGGAGCTTTACGGAGGCTTCGACCTATGGGACCTTGCTGGTACCGGCTGAGGCTCTTCCCGGCTCCTTGAGGTGCCCAGAAACGAGATTCTGGCCTGATTAGACTTAGCCGCGGACCAGGCCGAGATCTCCGACCTATCCTGGAGAGCGGCCCGACCGACGTAGTCGTGCGCGCGGCTGACGGAGCGGTCGCGCACCCGGCCCTGCCGAAACACTTGCATCAAGAAAGATAATGAAGGACTGCTATTGAGTGCCCTGGCTGGGGGGGCCAGGACGACCACTGTGCAGAGCGAACCTGGACACGTTGGCTTCCCCGGCTCCCTTCCACTGTGGGGCCTCTAACGGGGACCGGGCCGTTGGTGGCACACCGGCTGGTGATAATATACAGGCCTGTCCTGGGCTCTCTGAGGCCACAAGATCACCTCGGTCCACCCTACATCGTGGCGACAACAGGATCTAACGGTAATTGCGTGTTGTGGGAAGCGGGAACGATCCTGCGTGGGCGCTTCTGAACTTCAGCTCCCATACACTTCATACTAAACAGTACCCTGTTGGCGATCAAATAGCAGAGAAACGAGGACCTGGGGCTGTGCGGAGTCTGCGATCCTCGCTTTTACCAGTACTGTGCCCCTTCCCCACCCTTCGCCGCCATTTTGGGAACCTCATCCGGCGACATGACGCAGCGACCAGCAGCAGAGTTAAGTGCGTACCTGCTGAAAAGTGTGAAGAGCTTCATTTAGACTTGCTGGAGTGTTGCTCTCGCATTCGCCTTGAACGGGGTGGGAGGCGGTCGGGGGAGCTCCCCTGGCTTCAACGACCTATCTGCTCGGCATGGGCAAGACCGACAAGACCCAGTCCAAGTTAACATTCGACCACCGGAGAGCGAAGGGCCCAGAGACCCAGGTACCTGAGGCGTCGCCACGGAGTAGCAGTCCAGAGACTACGCTTTGTGCGGACATCCAAGACATGCTGGTGGCGATGGAGAAGGGCCTACAGGACAGCATGGCATCTATCGGCTCCAAAATCGATGCCCTCACGTACCGTGTGGATCGTATGTCAGAGCGGGTGGACAAACACGCGGAACGCCTCGACATGTCCGAGCGACGTATAACTGAGGTTGAGGAAGCCCAGACCAATTGGGACAAGGACCGCAAACAGTTCGGCAGGCTCCTTCAGGTGATCCAAGATAAGTCCGAAGACTTGGAGGCCCGCTCAAGGCGCTCGAATATCCGCATAACGGGAGTAGCGGAGACAACGCAAACTGGAAAAATTGAACTCTTCGTTGAGAAACTTCTCGTCACTCTTCTGGGGGAAGGTGTTTTCTCTCCGATGTTCATCGTGGAACGAGCACACCGTACGCTGGGCCCACTTCCGCGCCCAGGGGCACCTCCAAGACCGATAATAGCAAAACTGTTGAACTACAGGGACAGAGATGCGGCACTGTGTGTAGCCAGAGACAAGGGGAAACTGCAATATGAAGGCATGGACATATCTCTGTATCTGGAATTCACTGCGAAAGTGCAGGAGGAGAGACGACACTTTGCCCCATACAAGAAACAACGCCGTGAGCTGGGTGTAGACTATGCGATGATGTACCAGGCGAAATTGCGGATCAACAGACAGGGTCACTCGCACTACTTTACTGATCTCAGGGAATTACAGAAATCTCTGAAGTCGAAGGAACAGAGACACAGATCGAAGGGTAAAGAAGGGGAACAAGACGAAGACTCTCATCTGGATGAGCAGGACGAGTAACACTGTACGGACATACGCCCTTTCCCTGTGTTAGTCTGTTGATTTGAGCTGTTGGGAGGTGTTTTTTGATCCCCTCCACGTGCTCTGCGCATTGAACTGACCGCGTGGAGCTGCGGTCCCTATGGGTGCAGTTCTGGCTCCGAAGCTGCCTTTGCCTGGTGAGATCTTTCTTATGCATAGGGGTTTTCCAAAAGAACTGTTCCCCTGTACATCTCGGATGCATAATGCATCGTGCTACTGGTACTGAGGGAGCTTTAATTCCATATTGTGTACTATAGTATAGAGAAGAGGCCGCTCACTGTATAACTCTGTTGGAAGGACGTTGACACAGGCCAATAGACATTGATAGGGTAATGGTGCTGGGGCGGCATTGCAAAGCACAATGAGGTTGTATGTACATATGTTTATTTTTGGTTACCTCTGCCCTTGCACTTTTGGCTCAAATAGTCCTTACAAGGACAAGTTCAGGTTTTGATTCTGGGGAGGGTTGGGGGGAGGGAAGGGAGGGTGTGCACGAGGGCTGTCTGCCCAGGTTGGGGGTGGTCGGCTGTGGGTTGGAGGGAGCGGGTTCCAGGGTAGCGTTGGGTCCTGGGGGGTGGGGGGTGGGGGTTCAAAGGTATGCCATGCAATGTGTTTCTTAGTCCTACCTACTGTGTACTTGCTACGCCGAGCTCAAAGCTACTGGCGCTGATGTGCAGATACCACTGTCTGTGACTTTTCGATCTCACTGCTGGAATGACCGATACAAGTGAAGTGCGTGCGATCCCTGATCTGCTGAGGTTGACTATCATGTCATGGAATGTGAGGGGGCTAAATGATTACCGTAAACTGAGGAAAGTGCTCAATTATTTAAACGGCATCAGATTGATCTTGCCCTGCATCAAGAAACGCACCTACCTCTTAACAGCAGGATGCTGTTGGCCAAAGGGTTCGGGGGACACAGTCTGGAGGCGGGGTTCACAACACACTCTAGAGGGGTGGTCACGTGGGTCAACCCTAAATCTAAGCTCAAACTCACGCCCTTGGTGGCGGACCCGGAGGGTCGTTATGCTATTGCCAGGTGTGTTGGTAAGGGGCATGATCTTGTGGTGGTGAATGTTTACGGCCCTAATTATGATAACCCTGAGTTTTACTCCGCACTGGCAGCACTTTGTAGAACACATGTCAATTCTAGAATGCTATGGGGGGGTGACTTCAACTTTGTATTTGACCCGGACCTGGATAGATCGGCAGGGCCAGCCCGAAGACCAGCTGCCTCGGCCTTACACATGCAGTCAGAACTGGTTAAATTAGACCTAGTTGATGTATGGAGATATAAGCACCCCACAAAAGGTGGATACACACACTACTCGGCTTATCATAATGTCCACACAAGAATAGACTACTGGCTAGCGTCCCAGGCATTACTTAATAGCATAAAGAGGTACATGATACTACGCCGTACCCTCTCCGATCACTCCCCTATACTTCTAGAACTAGCAGTCCCGGGGAAAACAATCCCCCCATTCACCTGGCGATTCCCTCCCTATTCCCTACTGGATGATGTGTTCAGGGGAGAACTAGCTGAAGAAATCGACACCTTTTTCGAGGTGAACTTGGGATCTGTAGATAGTTTCCAGACAGTATGGGACACGTTTAAGGTCTACATCAGGGGCATGGCAATGTCCAAGCACTCAAGTGTGCTTAAAATCATACGGAAAAGACTGAAGCAGCTAGAAACCCAACTGTCTGACATGGAGAGGCAATTGCAGAGCAACACAGGCGCTGACAAGGCTTCGGAATTCAAACTCTTACTTGCTGAATATCATGAGGAGGCAGATAGGGAGGTACAACATGTGGGCAAATACACCACAGCCCGAATGTATGGTGAAGGGGAGAGGCCAGGCTCACTTTTGGCAAGAATGATGCGTGGAAATAGACGACCGCTGGTGATAGAAGAACTGATTACACCAGTGGGGGAGACTATTACTGACGAGATAGAGATCCTCCAAAAGTTCAGAGAGTACTACGCTGATCTATATAACTCAAGATCGCGACAGATCGAGGAGGAAATTGACGATTACCTCAGCTACATCAAAATGCCCTTCTTGCCCGACTCAGATAGGGAATTCTTAATGTTGCCCATAAAGGAGGATGAGATCTTGGAGGCATTAGAGAGTATGCGCGCTGGGAGTGCACCAGGGGCAGACGGTCAGACTGTGGGCTTCTATAAAGCATTCAAAGACAAACTTGTCCCACACCTGATCACCCTATTTGATGACATCTATGAGGAGGGTAGTATGCCTGCCTCCATGAGGGAGGCGCTGCTCATAACCATCTTAAAGCCCGGAAAACCCCCAACTGCATGTAGTTCTTATAGACCACTCTCTTTGATAAATGTGGCCCCAAAATATTTGCCAAGGTCCTAGCCACGCATCTGGCGCTGTTGGTGCCGGAACTGGTAGCGCCGGAACAGGCTGGTTTTGTCCCCAACAGGAATCTAACGTACAACGTTCGAACGGAACTGGGAGCTATGCAGCATGTGCGTCAGGAAAACACAGCGCTAACAATCTTCTTAGACATGGAGAAGGCCTTTGACTCTGTGAAGTGGCCCTTCATGATCAGAGTCCTAAGAAAGCTGGGACTGGGGGAACCTTTCCTCCAGATGCTGTGGGCATTGTATTACAAACCCACAGCGAGACTGAAGATAGGTGACAGGGTCTCAGACTCCTTTGATATAAGTAGGGGAACCAGACAAGGTGCCCTCTCTCGCCTCTCCTATATGCGTTCATGGCAGAGCCTCTGGCGTGCGCGATTAGGGAATACCACAGCCTGGAGGGCATTAGTTTCCCAACATATAAAATTGGTATTTCTACATACGCTGATGATACACTCCTTTATGTCCGTGACCCAGAAACAAACCTCTCGTCTGTGCTGAGGGAAGTTGTCCGATTTGGTGCCCTTTCGGGGCTGAAAGTGAATTGGGCCAAATCAGTTGCGTTCCCATTGACGCCAGTAACCCTGCCCTTTGAGATGGAATACCCTCTGCAGTGGACTACTGACTCTGTCAGATACCTAGGGATACAACTCCATACTGATCCAGACATACTGATTAGGGAAAACTATGGGGTTGCATATGCAAAACTAGTTGAAGACGTGGACGCATGGTGCAAGCTCCCATTGTCATTAATGGGCAGGATAGCAATTATGAAGATGGTGGTCCTTCCAAGATTCCTATTCCTGTTCAATAATACCCCGGTGGTCCTGTCCAAGGCCTTTTTCAGACAACTGACGCAGGTGCTCATTAAACAGGCATGGGGGGGTAAACAGCCCAGAGTCCAGTGGAACACCTTAACGCTTCCTTACGAAATGGGGGGTTTGGGCGCTCCAGACATGGAGAGGTACTATAGAATTCCACAAGCAGCCCACCTACACGCATGATACATGGGGACCCTCGCATTCCCCACGTGACCCTTGAATGATTGTTTGCGGACTCTACCCTCTTGCAAGCCACCATCTGCCTCCCGGAAGACCGCACCATCGGTCAACTTGACTCCATCAAGACCACCAATCATGCTTGGCACGCGTTACTAAAGGCGCAGAACAGTGAACTTCTGTATTCTCCACTGATGCAAATGGACTGGGCGGTGTGGCTGGCACCATTAAAAGAAAAAGGAGTCACCAGGGCGCTGCATGCACAGGGAATCATAAAGATGGAGGACTTATTGGCGGATCTGGTGGTTAAAACCTGGGAGCAGGTCTCCCACTCGCAGACAGAAGCTTTGCTTTTATTGCGTTTCCAATTCCACAGGGTCCGAAGTGCATTACTAGATCTTTTAGGCCCTGATATGGAGGAACCACCAGAAGTTCCAGAGCTCACATACGTAATTAACACGCCGTCATCCCGCAAGCTGGTCACCAACCTCAATAAACTAGGTGTCAAACATAAACAGTTCCAGCATTCCAAGGCTAGGACAGATTGGCAGCGTGACCTGCAAATACAAATAGACAACGAGATGTGGAAGTACTGCTGCACTAGCATGAGAAAACTGTCACTTAACTGTCGACACAGATTGGTTCACTTTAAATTTCTCCAACGCGTCTACTATATGCCAGAGAGATTGCACCGGTACGGGCTTAGACAAACAGCGGAGTGTGAACGCTGTCATGTCCAGGTCGCAGATTTTATCCATATGGTGTGGTACTGTCCGGGAGTTAACAAGTTTTGGACTGAAGTCTTTTCGGAAATCAGTCTAATATTGGGCTCGGAGATACCTGCAACACAGGAACTAGCGTTATTAGGATACTCCAAACCATTACCTGTCGCCCAACGACGGCTAGTAGATATGGCCCTTCTAATCGCCAGTAGGGTGGGTGCCATGTGCTGGATAAGAGGCCCATTACCGACTAAGAAGAGATGGGCCCGGGACCTGCTGTACTGTTGTACACAATCGGAAATATACAGTGAGCTGCTCCCACCTAGGAGCCGCCCTAAAAACTTCTGGGGCCTATACCAGACTTACACGCACTCAGGGGAAGAGGAGGACACAGAACAAGACGAGACACTAGATGTCCTAGAATCCCTAGTGGAATAGGCGGAGCAAGAGTAATAGGGGGCCTTGTCATGGGATGGGAATGTACCTAGCTCCCTGGACCTGAGGAAACTCGGTGCCTGCTTACAAAGGGAGTAGTGCTCCCACATTTCACATTTAATGCCACAAGTGGGAGGGTGATTGTGGAATTTGACTAAAAAGCTCCTTTTTTCCCTGGTGTCCCATCATGCACCCTATCCACCCTGATATCGACCAGGCAAGCCGATTCTCCTATTTCAAGCACAATGCCCGTTGTACCCCCTCTTGCCTGCTCTCTTTCTCGCAAAGCTGACACATGCCAAGAATAATGTCCAGCTAACATGTAACCTACGGGTTTCCGTCCTGTTCGATATTTTCCCTTAGACAAGAACGGAGTCAGTCGGATGGGTGACTCGGAACCCCCCCCTCCCTAACTCTGTCACCGAACGAGCAGCTCTCGCTCGTCAATGATTTCCTAGTTTGCAAGGACAGCCACGGGTTGGGTTAACAACCAAGGGAAAACCTAATCAAACACACGAGACAGCCACGAAGAAGAATAGTTTACTACAGCCCATTCTTCCTTTTCCCCGCTGCACACACATACCATTGTGAAACATCACCACCTTTGTGTACGTAGTAAAGAACACACAATGCCTCGTCCTCTTTACCTTTCCGACAGAAATGACCCTGTAACAATGCCTCGATTCTCTGTCCTCAGATACTAGCAACTTTGTAACTTGTCACCACAATCACCCCTATGCAATATGTTTGTCTATGTGTAAATGCTATTCAGGTTATTCTTTAAACGAGAACAAGTATGCTATGTCTTCTGTATGATTACATCATGAAATGATTGAATCAAGTCTAAGGGAAACTCCTTCTTTTTGATTGTACTCGTACTGTATATAAGTGCTGTTATGTTTCAAGCAAAGTAGACTACTCCTGAACCCGCTTGGTGAAGGAGCTCTCCCTTAACTCGAGTTCTGGAATAAAACCCTTTCAACTCGAAGACCACGGACTCTGCTCCTCATTTTTATGCATTACCATTTTCTTGGGTAATTATAGAAATTCCTAACGGCGTAAATAACTAGCTTTTTATTTACCACATGATCGAGAAACAGAACTAATCTGCACCGCATTTATGATGAGATAGGTTAGAATCTGTAGGAGGGGCAAGCTCTTCATGTTGGTAGGTAGTGGAAGGAGGTAGTTAATAGTACACTCACGGGAACACTAATAGGGAGCATAACTGCTGGCACGCGGGGAGGGTAGGGGTCTGTTGGGGGTAGGTTGTTTCTTTAGGGATTATGAATAGTATAAGGATACGACCCTCGGTGTGTGATTCACTGAGATATCCATGATGTTTGTACATGCATGTAAATACGTATTTGTACAGGATATTTGGATATGTATAACGCCTTGTACCTTTATATGAGACCAAGGGCTCCAGCTCAACTTGATAATTGTTTGCCGCCGGGCCCCCGGGATGCCGGCTAAATGGCTGTGTTGAACATGTCCACATGGTATAGCTAAGTAGAATTTTGCTGGATGCCCGCACCAGTGCTGTGCGATACATGTCGTGTACTATGCTTTATGATCAATAAAGGTTTTTGAAAGTAAAAAAAAAGAAACCCTCTCTCTGCCCAGAGCCGTCCGAAATTATGAGCCACCCCAAAGGCATACTGGCTGTCAGTGTAGATATTCACAGCAAGTCCCTCACTCAGCTCACAGGCCCGGATAAGGGCCACTAACTCCGCTGCTTGGGCTGACATGTAGGGAATCCGTGATGTCTCAACTACAGTACGTAGGGTGGTGATGGCATAAGCAGCAGTTGTCGTACCATCTGGTAATTTAAAACAAGAGCCATCGACATATGTTCCCCTTGGGGTTCAGATAATAGAACACCAGTCAGTTCTACCCATCCGTTCGTTTCTTCCTCCATACGGAAAATGCAATTGTGCGCATCCGACTCGTCACTCTCTGAAGGGAGGGGTAATAACGTGGCTTGGTTCAGAGTGGTACATCTTTTGATGGTGACGTGTGGCAAAAATAGGGTCAATTCATAACCGATCAGACGTGCACTAGTAAGGTGCTGTGTCTTGGTTCTATTCAGAAGTGTGTCCACAGCATGCGGGACCATAGCTGTGAGATGAGTATCAAGGACGAGCCCTGCCGATTGCCTGATAGAGACAGCTAAGGCCCTGGCAGCTCGGGAGAGCTCTGGCGATGTTATCAAGTGAAGCAGAGAAACACGCAGATGGTCTTTGCTTACCTTCAAAAGCCTGTGTTAAGACAGAAAGCGCACAACCAGACGTTTCGTGTACATACAGCACGAACGGCTTCTGGTAATCAGGAGTACCAAGCACAGGTGCAGAGCAAAGCTCTGCCTTTAGCTGTTCAAAAGCAAGCTGGCAATCATACGTCCAAGGGAGGGGTTCATGCACATCTTTAGTAGTTAGGAACAGCAGGGGCTTTGTTAGTAAAGCGAAATTGGGGATTCAGTGGCAACATTATGAGGAAATGCCTATGACAGCCCACACATCACTTTGCGTCTGGGCTATGGGCATCTTAGTAATAGCTGCAATGCGCTCAGGTGTTAGTCTCCTTCCCTCCTTCGACAGTAGGTGACCTAAATAGGGACCTCCTGTCGACAATATTGAAATTTCGTAAGGGACACCTTATGTCCTTGGTTCGCCAAATGCAGCTATAATTTAACAGTTGCATCTTTGCAGCCCTCTTTCATATCAGAAGCAATTAGTAGAACGTCCACATATTGCAGTAGGACATTCCCTGAGGGAAGGACCAGGGAGTACAATTGTGCCTTTAGAGCTTGACTGTAGATGCTGGGACTTTCAGTATAGCACTGAGGAGCCCGACAAAATCTAAACCTTCTGCCAGCTAGAGAGAACCCAAAAAGGTACCTACTTTGTGGGGTTATTGGGATGCTGAAAAAAGCGTTCTTTAAATCAATGACAGAAAAATATGTGGCGCAGGGGGATCATTGTCAAAAGGGCAGTGATATTTGGAACAACCGGAAACTGGGGGACCATTATTTTATTCACCTCACGCAGGTCAATGACAAAATGCTAGACACGGGATGGTCATCGGGAGAGCCTGAGGGTGCCCTCTTCAATATGGGGAGAATAGGGCTGTTGCACACATTCGCATTTGTCTCTTCCACCAATCCAGACTGTAACATTTGCAACAGTGCCTGTTCTTCAGCCTTAGGTATTTTATACTGGGGAAGACGGGGCAGAACTGCATTATTTTTCCCTCTAATACAGACTGAGGGAATATGCAACAGACCTACATCTGTGTCACCTGTGGCCAATAATGTTCAAGGCACCTCCTTAAACTCTGCAGCTCAGCCTTCAAAAAAACTGCTTGGAATTCCCTACTCTGGGTCCAATTGTCATGTAGACACCATCCGGGGAGCACGAAATACTGGCATTTAACCTCTTCAACAAGTCCAAATCCATTAAATTCCCCCCACAATTAGAGGTCAATTAGAAGGGAAAATCCACGGTGAAAGGACTTATAGTCAGAGCCAGCGGCTTGGAGATGGGGCTCACAACTGGTACGCCTGAGAAGCCTACAGAGACATTAATTTGGCCAGACAGAGCTGCCCTGGGGACAAGTGTACGAGAAACAGAGCTATTCATTGCTCCTGTGTCCACCAAAAATGTCTTCATCGAGCCCTGAAGATCAGCAGTAACATATGGTTCCCGCTGATCCACAGGGATCTGGACTGGACCCTCACCCTGCACTTGGCTGTCCTAGCCATGTGAGAATCCCTTCACCTTGTCCAAATCGTAATCATCATGGTAATACTGTCGCCCCCTCGGGTCATCAAAATCACCGGACTGAATGGATCTCCCATCCTCTCCTCGCCTGTCTCCGCCCGTCCCTGCTTGCGCTCGCCCTCGTTCTCTGATTCCCTTCCATAGAGTGCCTTCACTCTTTTTTAGTAGTATCGCCAATGCCCCTCCTCCTTACTATACACACATTGGTTCAGTCCCACGGGGCCAGTGTTCCCACTAGTACTGGTTTCAACAAGAAGAATATGCTGTTCCTAAAATGTGAGAGACAAGAACACAGGGATTAGCAAACCGACCTTACCACTGGGTTGAAGGTTGGGAGTCCAATATATTGGAATATAATGCCCTCACACACCCTGTCGGGTGTCATGCTTCATTATTGGGCTGCTCCTCGTCGGGTCGGCGGTGCAATACCCGACGGGCTCGTTTAGTAGTAGGGGCTCTTTAGCGGAAGTCTTTTTTCTAACAGCCTTTTGGTGCAGTGCGGGTGGGCCTTATGTCTGTGGATGTATGAAGATATGGAAAGTAAATGTAAAATAGGGCTGGGAGTATCTACGAAAGCAATTTTAATCAAGAGGTCTCCTGTCCTAAGTAAAAGCAGAACTATAAGGGGCAAGTTTGAGGTAATGTCTCAGGTTGTGGCGCTCTTATGAGTGGTTGGTCAACATGTTTCTTGCCGCAAATAAACAATCTTCAGGCGATTCGTCAGGACCAGAGGGTAAAAAAACTATCTACAAGTGAAGTTGGAAACAGGTGATGTGGCTGCACACTCACATCAACCATAGGAACAATTAGTCACACACCTGGTAAAATTGGAACTAACTGTTGAAAGAGAATACAATTATATCACTTAGGTTATTGTAGTACAGTTGCAATGGGGTTCATTTTATCTGTGAGTAGCTGTCTCTCAGCAGTTGTGTAGTGAGCATCAAGAAGTTGAAAACCATTAAAAGCAGGGTGCCACTAGGTGGAAACACCAGGTGAGCAAGCATATTTATCCCACCTACTGTGGCACACATGGAGGTAGCTGTGAGAAGGACCTTACTAAGTGTAGTTTACTAACCAGGCTTTACAGTACACAGTAGGTCTAAACACACAAGGGGTTCCTCATGTACTAGGGAACAAAAGAGGGAGAAGACATACAGCAGATGGATACATTGTTGAAGAATATACAATTGAACATATGCATGTGGCATCTTATCCGGATGTATGACGTTACAACGCATACTTTTACCACGCATACCATTACAACGCGGTATTTACAACGAATTCCGTTACAACGCATAGCGCTTAGAGGTACTGGATAGTGGTAAGTATAATTTTATATTCCAACTCCAGTCCCCGTGGACACTAGGGAAGGTGTTGGATATAAAATTATACTTATTCCCTATCCTAGAGCGCCCCCCAGCGCAATGCGTTGTAATGGTATGCGTGGTAATGCCTGCGTTGTAGTGGTAGTGCGTGGTAAAAACTTTGTTGTAACAGTTGTATACCATCTTATCCACTGTCTGGTGTAATAGCAGGAGCAAAAATTTAGGACATATGTTTAGGTGACAAAAAGGGGAGGGTGTTTTGTTCCCCTATGGGCATAGCCCAAACTATGATTGTAAACCAGCTTCCATCATCATGAACCAGCGACAATTATCATAAACTTGTGAGGAGTGCCAAACAGAAAATGTAAGTAAGGTTAGGGCCAGTAGAAAATGGAAGGTACACCGTTGGTAGTTCGGAACGGTGTTTAGAACGCAGGTGACGTGCTGTGGGGTCTGCAGAGCGGGTGATGATGAAGTTATTGCTAATCGCTCTTTGACCCGGGTGATCCTGGTGTTCAGAGTCCACCCGCATAGCCTCTACATGCAGTGGAAATGGAGATTAAAGTATAGCAGCATATCACTCAGGCTGAACCAAGTCTGTGTCTAAATTTACTGAGGTCTGTTACTTAATGCCAGTACTGGCATCTAAGGAGTACCACTAGTACTGGGCAACTGTCAGGCCGGACCTTTTCATCTGCCCCATCCATTTCCATTCCCCCTCGACATCTACTACAGCAACACTTTCGTCTTCAGGTCCTTATTTTTCTTCTCTACTTTCTCTTTGTCCTCATTCTCCCTGTACTCGTAGTACTGGGCCATACTTAGTATGACCGATGGAGAGGAAGTCGTTCATGTGCTCTCTGAAGCCTGCAACTGAGTTGCAATCTCAGGAAGCAAGTTCATAAAAAATCTGTTTACAAATAGCTGAATTTCTCCCTCCACTGATAAGTCCTTTGCACTAAAATCCCAAAACACCCCTTCGAATCGTGTGCAAAAAATCAGGCACACTTTCATCTTTCTTCTGGCGGCAGGCCATCAACTTATCCCAATCCACCCTCCTTGGTGGCATCATAGAGTGCACATATTTTATTTTTCTGCCCGGCAGGGCTAGTATCTCAGCCTTAGGCTTCTCACCAGGCTTCCATTCTTGTTGCCATGCCCTAATCTGATCCCATGTACCCCCTAGCTCCCCTGCATGGTCCTGCATATGCACCTGCTGCCAGATGTTAATCAGGAATAGCAATAAAAAAATCATTTCAATGTCGGCCAGGGTCATCAGTTGAATACACTGACTCGGTCAACTCCTTATAGTATACCGTTGGATTCTTCCTAGGGTCTCGTAACTGAGTCTTAAGGGTCAACATCTCACTTCTTTTCCAATGAGTATAAACCCATTGCTCCTGGAAAATGGGCCTCCACTCTCTGTCTAATAACATCATTCCTGTCTATGAGCTCTGGTATTTCAGGGTGATAAATGGGATGCACCTCCCTCATGGAGAACTGGGAAATACCAATCGGGCTTCGTTGGACCAATCTACCTCGGTATCTTATCAGGGTAGCAATATTACTAAAAACCTCATTGTGTGCCACTCCAGCTGCATACACTCTGTCTCGAATGTCGTAAATAATTTGTGGGGCCACACCATTGAAACACTGCTCCCATAGTCGAATTAAAGTGGCCGACATGTGTTTAAGGGCATGCTGCTTCACAAACGGCTCATAATAATCCTTCAGTACACTCCACACATCTTACACACTATGGTGTTCCGGGCCCACTGAGAGGCCTGATCAGCCACCACCTTCTACTCCACATCAATCACATCAGATCGCATCAACACTCTCCCCATTTTTTCCTTAGCCGCCTCCCGATTTCCCCTTTCCGGACCCCTTGCCGGTGTCCCATCGCATGGCAGATGTGAGTGAGGAAGGTGAGAGGGGGTGCACTCAGAGATGTTCCGGGGCTGGGGAATGGGGAAAATAACAGCTGGGAGGTAGGTGTAACTGGGAGGGACAGGGAAGAACCAGGGGCAACAGATCCATCAGGTTGGCCTATATTTCAGGCAACCGCTGCCGGTGGGGGTGAAGAGGAAAACGAAACTGCTCCATCTGGAGTGACCGGATCAGGGGCTGGGAAAACTGAGCACGGGGAGCAGTTTGTGCCGCCCCACATGCACCTTGCGGGGCGTAAGGAGGTGGTGGTCGTACATCTAACAAATCCTCGACAAACGGGTCACCATCTTCACAAGTGACATAAGATTTATCACATTGCAACCTGAACCTTCCATCAGCACATTCGATGCCCTTCTCTACCTTCTCTCCCTGGTACGATATAGCCGTTTGCATGACTGTCCACGTCTTACCCCTCCCTGCCTCTTTCTCCGCTCTGATCCGCCTTTGCTTACTTTCTTTCTGCCATATTTGGAGATTATCACACATCGACTGTCGACTTCTTTTCGCAAACAATTTGTCCTGCAGAAAGTTCAATTTCTGTTCATCAAAAGTGACCGTCAAAGGCCACTGCAGCTCAGCATTGTCCCATGCATACTTGTGCCACTATGTACTAAACAAAATAGACCCAAGGCTGTGCTTAACATACATGTCAAAATTAGGAGTACCTTCTGAAGGTGCAGGCTGTCTCTCCTCCAGACAAGCATCAGCAGAACAACACCGGCACCCAAAAGAGCTTAATTTACTAAGGCACAGCATTTCCCTTTTTAAAGCAGAAACAACAAGACAAATTACCTTTCCCTATTCAATAAGTCACCTAATCTCTCCCCCCCAAAGGGAAAAGGAACAAAGAACAACCGGTCCACAGACCTACCCAATTCTTCAAATCAGACTCGGCACCTCAAGTCCCAAACACCAACCAAACTCCAGGGTTTTTCAAAGAGCAACAAATCGAATTACCAAGTTACCTGGCAGGGCGCCAACAGGCACCCTGTATTCCCCAAAACGGTCCACAGATCCACCAAATTCCCAAACAGACTAAGAAATGGCCTATCGACCATATTCAAATTACTCCAGATGCGCCAAACTTTCCAATAACCAAGACAAACTCACCTGGTGCACACAGGTCAAACAAAGATATTCTCCACTGCCTATTCTCTGGACCAAACGGTCAGCTCCCAGGGTTTTGTCTTTCAGGACTCCAGTCAGGGTGAACACTGAACGAGGAACCGCCCGATCAGAACGGTGGGCAGCTGCGAGAACTAAGCTTGATCATGTGGAGATCCCTGATCCGACTCGAAGCACCCCTTGCCCTCCACAACCAATTAGGGGTGAGGATGGGACTCTCAGTTGATGGAGTCCCTGTTTGGTCACCAGATGAAGGAAATGACCCAAAAAACAGGTCATTCAGGTTACTCTGGACCACCTCTATGCCTTCCCAATAATGAAGAGTCGGTCAGACAGAGGAGAATACAAACCACTCATTTATTAGTAATTGCATTGCAACAGAGCCCAGTCTGACCAGTTTCCTGGGAAGACAGCCTAGGGACTGACTCCCCCCAACTTGGGGGTAACAATTATACAATACGTGCACCTTGAAGGGTCCACCCAGGCTGGAAAATTCCAGTTCAGGCCAGGCTAAACAAAGACGGCACACAAGGATGAGTCATGTTACAGAGCCGGGTACAGGCTATCTCAACCCCAAGGCCGTTCGTCTGGGGCCTACCATTCTAAGATGTGGGAACTAACATATACAACAGCATAGGTATGCAAAACAGATAATACATTGACTAGGGCAGCAATATTTTAGCCTTGAGGAACAGGAGGTGAAGGAGGGGCAGGAGCAGTGGCTTCGCTCACGCAAGCACCGTGAGACAGAAAGCTCGGTCTTCAGTCATAGTAAAGTATGGCACAAATAAAAATTGCGCCATCAATGATAACATAAGGAAGTACACGGTTTATAAGTGCAAGGGGGGAGCATTTCAGGCCTAGGCAACACAAAGAATGAAATTTCAAATCTACCAACAGTGAAGCAGCCATATACTATATAGAGGGGCACCGCGTAATTACATGATGACCATATCGAAACTGGCTGCAAAAAATCCTATCATGTTTGGTATCAAACATGTTGGAATCATACACCCATACTGTAAGCGGTGTGGGGAGTATGATTCCAAGCACTGGAAGAGCCCTTCGTTAGGCTCTCAGTGTTCCCGGTGCCAACCTTCTAGACCTGGACAGTACAAAATGGTTACTGCTGACCAGAGACACATTTCTGCCCTCCTGCTGCTGAGCCAAGCTTGAGCAGGGTAAGGCAGAGCAATAGGCATCCTGTCACAGGGAGGTGTGACCCCCTCCCAGACAGGTTTTAGTGTTTTGGGACCGGGTGGGTGAGCTTGCCAGCACCATGAAGTCTGCATGAGGGGCACATTTGGTGTCCCTGTGCATAGTCCAGTTCAAACCAGTCTAGGGAGCCATTGGCTTCCGCTCTGGCGCAAAACTGGACAAAGGACATGAGAGTAACCTCCCCCCTGTCCAGACCCTCCCCTAGGAGAGTCCCCTGAATTCTCCCAACCCTTTCCTAACTGTACTTAAGGGCTTAGCTGTAGGTGGGTCCCTAGATTCGCAGTGGAACAAGATTCAGATCGAACACCACTTCTACTTCCACCATCTGGGCACTCTGGACTTCGCTGGATTTTGTTTGGGCTTGACTTTGTCTCCCTTCCAGTCTGCTGCATTGTCTCTGCCTGTGCACCATACAGGAACCTTGTAATGCCTGTGGGCATCAAAGACACCTGAAGGAATCTTCCTTAGAGTGAATGAGTCCCTCTCCTGCATTTGCAGGCACCGCAACTAAGTCAACTGGTCTGCTGATCCTTAGCACCTACAGACTCCGTAAGGTTCTGCAACACAGGTGGTAGTTTTTTAAAGCCCCTGAGGCCCGCACTGCCCTCTCACGAAGTTTGAGCCAGTATTCCTCTCACAGGTTGCAATAACTGAATCCCTGTGCACTGCATCAACTTGCAGTTGCAAAGGCTGTTTGGCTTCCTTCCAAGAAGATCTTCAGCCCCCAAGTAGCCCCAACCTCAAGCACCTTCAGTAATCAGAATCTTCAGCCACACCACATCGGGTGCTTCGTGGCCTGCATCTTTTGGTATGCTGCTTGAGGTCCTTTCGCGACTTCAGTGCCTCCTACCTGTGGGTCCATTTGAGCATCAACGTTGTGTCTTTTGGGCTCCTCTGATTGATTGGGGCCTGCTCTGACTCTCCTGCTTGTGGTGAGTCCACTGGACCTTGCTGTTCCCAACGTTGCTCCATCTTCAACACCTGTGTTGGTTACATTTGCCAAGGCTTGTTGGTGCTCCCGCCGGACACTGACTCCTCAGCTCTAAACATCCTTCATGGTACAGCTCGTGCATGGCTCCTGGTTTCCTCGCGTCACCTGATCCTCACAGCTGCAGAGTCAAGGTTATTGTCACCCATCCTGCAACCCCCAACATTGGAGGGTATGCATCTTCCAAGTCTCCTGGTCACTCCTGAGTGAAATAGACTCTGTCCTCTCAGCTTTCAGGTACCTCTCATCTAGAATCCACCTTCCAATTCCACTGGACACCTTCGCCTTCTTCAACAGCGGCACTTTCCTGAAGGTCTCCATTGGGTTCGACAGAGGTTTCAGACACCACCTCACACGTATGCACACAGCTTCCCTGGTGTAGGTAACGTGAGTACTAGGGAATCCACGGGTGAGGTGGCTCTCCAACCTTCTTTCTGCCATGGGGTTTCTTCACGGTTCACTATTAAGGGTCCTTAATCTTTAAAATCCAACTGCAACTTACCTGTAGAGTTGTACGGAGCTCGCGGTTGTGTTCCCACACTGCACACGCTCTCCGTGGGTGGTTCCTTGGGTCCCCAGCACTTGTACATCCTCTCGACACTGTCTTGACCCTAGTTGTGGTTTTTATAGCACTTTCTTAGTATATGGTTTGGTCCCCCTCACCGGGGTCCACTCTGTATTACATGGTATTTACTGTATTTCTACGCAAAGTATTGTGTGCATTGTGTTTATCTCCATGTAGGAGATATTTAAACGTGTTAGAGAGTATTCTATAATAAGTACATATTCTTTCTGAAGTGTTAAAAACACAAAGACTTCACCCCCAGCTCCTCTGAATTTCCTTGCTGAGAGTTCTGACCTGCCAAGAGAAGCCTGTAACTGTGTTGGGCCTCTGGAGGTTGTTCCTGCTGTTGGAAGCTGGAAAAGCAACATATCTACAAGAAAATCAACGCATCACTCGTCTTGCGGCTGTTTTTCCAACGCAGCCCCGCTGTGCGAGAAGAATCTCCATGCATCGCCACACCGCTGCAAAAACCGACGCATCAAGGGAACGCTATTGAAGAAACCGACACAGCATCGATTGCCGACACATCCCGGATTTCATCCATCGTACCTGTCTGCTCGTGTTAAGCTAAGCTACCCAGGGGGTGAGCAGGGGTTATCTAAAGTGTGTATCCCCTTTATCCTGACTAGAAGCAAGGGGCCCTATGTAGACAAAAACACCTATCTGTGCTGACTAGAGACCCCCATTTGTAACAATCTTGTTTCATTAATTTATTAGCTCCTAGCAGATTAAAAAGCTGGCTAGGGTTAGGATACCAAGGATTGCACTGAACAACCTTTCATTAAGTAAATCTGACCCATATGATGAGGGTGAGTGAGTGACAGACTCAAATAATGTGTCAAAGTGTCATGTGAGAGTCAATAATGTACACTTAAAGCTACAGAGGCTACGGAACTAGATAGAAAAGATTCCAATCACAGTAGAGACCGTGCATGAAACTCACCACATGTTGATAAACAGGGAAATGGTTTTACCTACTGGGTTCATATCGAAAAGGATATACGTGATGCTCACGATCAATGTTTTAGGCTTCCATCATATTGCTACCAGCTCTGCACACATTGTCTTGCATACTTACCGTCTCTATGGCATGTGTGTCCTGTGATGTGTGTGGACCATCAGGGGTGTCTTCCATTGAGGTATAGCAGTGCCGTGGGGTTTCTGGTTTGCTGGGATCCTTCTCTTAAAGAATAGCTTGCACCAACTGGCTTCCCAAGCGTGATCTCGCTGACATTTAATCATGACTCTAGGCGCTTCTGGTCTTTATGCTTACTCATCACAACTCCTGAACTCTGCACTATTCTCAGAAGCTACATGCCTTTTGTCTTCAAAGTATTGAATCTTTGTCAGCAGACCTTGTCCTACGTTTCTGTTTCGTGGTAACCTTACCTCCTGGTGTGCATACATTCTGGTTCTGTTCATTCATGTCTGCTATCTGTAAGGTTTGGATTTCACCTGGCAGCACTAGCAATCTACATGAACCCATCCTCAGTATAATCCTTCTTGTTCCTTCTAGCCCAGTTCATCTTTATGATAGGCACTATTGCTGTTGGTATATTGATCAAGGATGGCCGTGAATCAAGATCTGGGAGACGTGCTGTCAATCAATCAATCAATCACAGCATTTGTAAAGCGCGCTACTCACCCGGGAGGGTCTCAAGGCGCTGGGGGAGAGGGGTAGGTTACTGCTCGAACAGCCAGGTCTTGAGCTGCTTCCTGAGGGAGAGATGGTCTTGGGTACGCCATAGATGGGTGGGAAGGGAGTTCCAAGTCTTGGCCGCCAGGTAGAAGGACCTTCCTCCGGCGGTGGTTCTGCGGATGTGTGGTACGGTGGCGAGGGCGTGGCTGGTCGATCGTAGCTGGCGGGTGGGCGTGTAGAAGGTCAGGCGGTCTTTGAGGTACTTGGGGCCCAGGTCGTGGAGAGCCTTGTGTGTGTGGGTGAGGAGTCTGAACGTGATTCTCTTGCTGACGGGGAGCCAGTGCAGGTCTCTCAGGTGTCCGGTGACGTGGCTGTGTCGGGGATGTCCAGGATGAGACGTGCGGAGGCGTTCTGGATGCGCTGGAGTCTTTTTTGAAGTTTGGCTGTGGTTCCGGCGTAGAGGGTGTTCCCGTAGTCCAGTCGGCTGGTGACGAGTGCCTGGGTGACGGTCTTCCTGGTTTCAGTGGGGATCCATCTGAAGATCTGGCGGAGCATGCTTAGGGTGTTGAAGCATGAGGATGAGACGGCGTTGACTTGTCTGGTCATCGACAGGGATAAGTCCAGGATGAAGCCTAGGTTGCGTGCGTGGTCCGTTGGTTTGGGAACGGTGCACAGGGCCGGGGGCCACCAGGAGTCATCCCAGGTGGAGGGTGATGATCCCAGGATGAGGACTTCCGTCTTGTCTGAGTTCAGTTTAAGGCGGCTGTTCTTCATCCAGTCGGCGACGACTTTCATCCCTTCGTGTAGGTTTGCTCTGGCGGTGGTGGAGTCGCTGGTGAGGGAGAGGATCAGCTGGGTGTCGTCGGCGTAGGAGATGATGTTGAGGTTGTGTTGGCGTGCGATGGCTGCGAGGGGACTCATGTAGACGTTGAAGAGTGTTGGACTGAGTGAAGATCCTTGTGGTACGCCGCAGATGACTTCGGTGGCCTCGGATCTGAACGGAGGGAGGTGGACTCTCTGGGTCCTTCTGGCGAGGATCGAGATGATCCACTCCAGTGCTTTCTCTCGGATTCCGATGGGAGTGTTCTGGTTGAGGTAGGCAGTGAGCTGTTCGGCGGTGATCTTGCTCCAGCTTCGGCGGGGGACCTGTTGCGAGTGGTGGTGGGT
Source organism: Lissotriton vulgaris (assembly GCF_964263255.1). Classification (NCBI taxonomy): domain Eukaryota; kingdom Metazoa; phylum Chordata; class Amphibia; order Caudata; family Salamandridae; genus Lissotriton; species Lissotriton vulgaris. The sequence goes on along the minus strand of NC_141687.1, from coordinate 1,981,323,396 downwards.
CGTAGTTCTACTGAAGCTGAAGTGGACGCAGCTGTGGTCGCTCCAATGGAGTCCGGTGGCGTGGCTGAAGGAGATGTGCTTGCTGGATGAGAAAACCGGGTCAAGCGTGTGTCCGGCGTAGTGGGTGGGGGTGTTCACCAGTTGCTTGAGTCCGAGGTTGGCGAGGTTGTCCAGCAGGGCGGTGGTGTTTCGGTCGTTGTTGTTCTCAAGATGGAAGTTGAGGTCCCCTAGGAGGATGTAGTCGGCAGAGGGAAGGGCGTGCGGGCTGATGAAGTCTGCGATGTCTTCGCTGAATTGTGTGCGTGGTCCCGGTGGTTGGTAGATGAGGGTGCCTCGGAGGGTGGTCTTGGGGTCAGTGTGTATCTGGAAGTGCAGGTGTTCGGCGGCGGTGAAGGTTTCGTCGGAGCTAGTCGAGATGCGGATGGTGTTTTTGTGTACGATGGCGATGCCTCCTCCCGTCTGGTTAACGCGGTCCTTCCGGGTGATCTTGTATCCTTCCGGGATGGCTATGGCGATATCGGGCGCTGAGGAGGCGTTCATCCAGGTTTTGGTGAGGAAGGCGACGTCCGGTGCTGTTGAGTCAAGCAGGTCCCAGAGTTCCACGGCATGCCTGTGGACGGAGTGGGTGTTGAGCAGGATGCACTTCAGGTGGTTGCTGCTAGTGCTCGTCTTGGCGGGGGTGGTGCAGGTCCGGTAGCAGGTGAAACGGCAGGCTTGGCAGGCGAAGGGTCCGTGGGTGCGTCTCAGGGTTGCTTGGCAGCAGGCAGGGTTTCGGCCGGCATTGAGTGCGATGAGAGTGGCGGCGTCGTAGGTCCTTCGGGTGGTCTTGCATCGGCGGGGGCCAGGGGTCCTGGCGCTGGGCCCAGTCAAGGCGCGGACGGGCGCAGACGGGCTGGCCTTTGGCGTGCCTTTGGCGCACAATCGGCGCGCCCGCTGCACGTGACCGCTGCGCGTGCGCGGGGGTGACATAAGAGGGCAGCTGGGATGATGGTCAGCGGCGGGTCTGCCAATGGGCTGTCGGGGGGCGGGCCGCAGGGAGGCAACGGCGGGAAACTCTGTTGTTCTGGTGCGAGCGGGCGGGTGGCTGAGCGGCGGCTGGGTCGCCAGGGCGGAGGCAGGCAGGCAGGTCAAGAGGCAGCAGGCTGAGCGTGGGGGCGACCAGGCCCCAGGAGTGGCACAGTGGTCGCTCTCGAGGGGTGGATGCGGCTCCCTTAAGAGGGCAGCCGGGATAATGGTCAGCTGCGGGTCTGCCAATGGGCTGTCGGAGGGCGGAGCCGCAGGGAGGCAGCGGCGGGAAATTCTGTTGCTCTGGTGCGGGCAGGTGGGCGGCTCAGCGGCGGCTGGGTCGCCCGGGCGGAGGCAGGCAGGCAGGCAGGTCAAGAGGCAGCAGGTTGAGCTTGGGGGCGACCAGGCCACAGGAGTGGCACAGTGGTCGCTCCTGTCACTTCTGCATCACCATCCTTCTAGCAGAGGGCTCTGCCTCTCAAGGAAAGAGTCCTCTGTAACTAGTAGCATGACATGGAGTAACTGCCTTTATTGGTTTAATAGACTTTATAGCATGTACCGTTTGTTACGTGTAATTATGCGTGATTTCCATTCATGGAACTGGCTTGTCAGTCATCTAGAGGTCACAAAGAAAATAGTTGATGGTATCTCTGCTGGTGAAAACGGATGAAACCTAACAGAAAGTGATTGTGAGGATAAGGCTATCTGTATGATGGCCTGGCGCATGCAGTGAGTGTTTAATGCTGTTTCACGGGTGTTCCTGGTTGAAATTCTTAGGAGACAAGTTGAGATGTGGTTGGTGTTAAAATTTGGAAGAGCCCTTTAAAGGAAGACTGGCAAAGTGGAGCCATTGTTTTTGTACTAGATTGTTTATGAAAAAAATAACAGTGCATGCATGGCATACTTGTACTTAGTGTGTGTGGGTCCACAGATATCTTGCCTGCTGCCTATACTGATGCTGTGCACGAGAGTAAGTGATTGTTTTAGATGTCTAGTTATCCAGTGAGCGACTGGAAACGTTAACCGTCATGCCGTGACTTGGTATTGGCACACGTGACCGTCAGACTGGAATGAGAGTAGATTGATACATAGCAAGTGATCAGGTTTAGGCATAGTATGTAAATATTTTCCATGCATGTGCATTATCTTTCATCTTTCGAGTTTAGGGTTCCACCTTAACATATAGCTACACATTAAATGAAGTCGTGCCTCATCAAATAATGGATTTATTTTTAAGAATTCCAAAGCTTTGGCATGCACATGTCAAACTCACTCGTAAAAATAGAGAAAACCTTGGCATGCAAAGCCCAATGCAATTTCAACGGAAGCGCTGGGACAGCTAATAGATCTGTCTTTGGCAAGCTGGTGCAGGGCTTATTTTGTATTGCAAGCATGTGCCACAAAAATAGAAAGAAACAAAAAAGTAAATAACCATCGCCTATACTTGGAGGTCATTTGCAGTAAGAATTTTAAATAAAAAAGATCACAAATAAGATTACTATTGCACTGTAGGTTTTTTCTCGCAGCCAGGTGTACTTAGAACAGATCTACATATTTGTATGTGTTACATCACATTGTAGGATAGTGATTCGTATCGCAGCAAATGAAGTGTGCTATTGGCTTTGAATTACTGCAACCTTAACCCAGTTTAAGCCTGACAGACACTCTTTATTTTCAGGCCAGGCAGCCAGGAGCTAGACACGTGCTAAATGCGCATGCTCCTGGCTGCCTAAGCTGAAGTTTGCCAGGCTGAAGAAGCCTCAGCTCCTGTGGCGTAACTGCGTCAGCCTGGCAAAGCACCTCGAGGCCCACCCCCTCTTGATGGTGGAATTGCCTCGGACCTGGGTGCTTCAGTTCTAAGCCCTGAAGTGCCCAGGGCTGAGGGCCATCACTGACACTTCATCACCGAGTGGGGTGGGGTCAGCAGTCTCAATTACCCCATCCCACTCTGTGACAAGTGAGGGACTGCTGCCTTCCCTCATTGGGAAGGCCGCAGTACCAGTACTCCTGGTATCTCTGAGTCAGAGCTGCGCAGGTAAGTATAAGTATGATTTTATTTTGAATGTTTGGTGTGTGCATGAATATTTGGGAGTGAGTGTTGCGGTTGGGTGTGTGTGTGCTTGTATGAGTGCATGCCGGTGAGTGAGGGTGTATGTGTGCATGTGTTGCCCTGTGGTGTAGCAATAGCCCCCGCAGTGCAGGGGACCGAGCTTCAGGGGGGCTCCTCCAGCACTGTGCATGGGTGGCAGGCCCCCGGCCTGACAGCTCCCGACTGTGTCCGGAGCATGGGGTGGGGCACTCCCTTTATTTTGCAGGGGGGCCCGCTCGAGTTTCGTTACACCTCTGGTGTGGCCTGTGGTGTGGCCCTCCCTGCCTCCTTCCCTGGTAAAAGTACAGGCCGCCACTGGTATTGGCTCACCAGTCCTGACACTCAACTCCACGTATTTTAAGGTGCCTTTGCACATAGGAGCAGGGAAATTGCTGACACTGCAAGGGAGGCAATGGCTGAAGGGGGCTGATCTACTAACCTTACAGTTGGCTGTGGTGAGTGGAAGTAAAATGTATGTGGCAGAGGAACAGAATAATGGGTGAAGAGAGCTGACCCAAAGCCCCTCTATGCATGCATACATGCATGCTTTACCACAGTGAGTACAAAATCCTAGGCCATCCACAAATAAGTGACCATAAAGGCTAGGACCAATGGAGAAAAAAAGAATTGTCGAAGGCTAAAGTGTATATTAAAAAAATATATATATTTTTAATTAGACATAGATAAAAATCATATAGAGACTCAAAAATATAAGTCAAACTATATGATACAATAAAATAATTACATATACAATTCTTGAAAGAAATACATCAAACACATTCATTAAAAAACAAATACATCATCGTAACAGAGTAGATCCTGACTGTTTTTAGCGTTTACACAAAAAAGGTTTTTACTAAAATGACAATTGCACTTATTGGAACAATATTAAATGGACTCGACGCGCGTTTCGGCAGTAGAAGAACTGCCTTCTTCAGGAGTCGTTGATGAAACTATTTTTTGGTGTTGTATATTACTCCGTTTATGACAAGGGAATCGATGATAACTTCCTTATTTTATAGAAAGGAGGCCGAAAAACATATAGGGCCACTTGATGAAGATGATACCTGTTATTTTCATAGCAAGGATGTTGTGGCTCAATAATGCGAGATATGTCGCTTCATGGTAATGTTCAATAGGTGGCAAGTCAAGTCAAGTCAAGTCATAGTATTTGTATAGCGCACTACATACCCAGAGGGTTTCAAGGCGCTTAGGAAGGGAAGGATAATCACTTTTCAAATATCCACGTTTTAAGTTGTTTTCTGAACGCTAGGTGGTTTTGGGTAAGGCGAAGGTAAGCGGGGAGTGAGTTCCATGTTTTAGCAGCCAGGTATGAGAAGGATCTGCCTCCCATGGTGGTCTTGTTGATGCGAGGTACAATGGCGAGGGCTTGGTTGGAAGAGCGTAGTTGGCGGGAGGGGGTGTAGAAGGACAGTCGTGAGTTGAGGCAGTCTGGTCCGATGTCGTAGAGTGATTTGTGTGCGTGGGTAAGCAGTCGGAAAGTGATCCTCTTATTGACGGGTGGCCAGTGGAGGTCTTTAAGGTGACCAGAGATGTGTTCGTTGCGTGGGAGGTCTAATATGAGCCTGGCTGAGGCGTTTTGGATTCGTTGGAGTTTCTTCTGGAGTTTTGCGGTAGTACCCGCGTAGAGGGTGTTTCCGTAGTCCAGTCGGCTAGTGACCAGAGCGTGGGTGACTGTTTTCTTGTGTCGGAGGGAATCCAGCGAAATGTTTTTCTGAGCATGCGAAGAATGTTGAAGCAGGAAGAAGATACGGCGCTGACTTGTCTGTTCATTGAGAGTGAAGAATCCAGGATGACGCCTAGGTTCCGTGCGTGGTCTGTCGGGATGGGTGCTTTTCCGAGGGCTTCCGGCCACCAGGAGTCGTCCCATGCAGAGGGGGATGTACCTAAGATGAGGACTTCTGTTTTGTCTGAGTTCAGTTTCAGACGGCTTTGTTTCATCCATTCGGCAAATTCTTTCATTCCTTCGTGTAGGTTAGTTTTGGCGGTGCTGGGGTCATTGGTGAGAGAAAGGATCAGTTGAGTGTCGTCCGCGTAAGAGATGATGTTGAGGTTGTGTTGGCGTGCGATGGCCGCGAGGGGGCTCATATATACGTTGAAGAGGGTGGGACTGAGTGAGGATCCTTGTGGTACGCCGCAGATGACTTCAGAGGCCTCGGACTTGAATGGAGGAAGGCGGACTCTCTGGGTTCTTCCGGTGAGGAACGAGGTGATCCATTCAAGTGCTTTTCCTTGGATTCCGATGTTATAGAGGCGTTGTAGGAGGGTGCTGTGGCAGACTGTGTCAAAGGCTGCGGAGAGGTCGAGGAGGATGAGGGCGACTGTGTCTCCGTTGTCTAGTAGCGTTCGAATGTCGTCTGTAGCTGCGATGAGGGCGGTCTCAGTGCTGTGTTTTGCTCGGAAGCCAGATTGTGAGGGGTCGAGGGATTTGTTATCTTCGAGGAAGGCGGCGAGCTGGTTGTTGACAGCTTTCTCGATGACTTTGGCCGGGAATGGGAGAAGCGAGATGGGGCGGTAATTTTTGAGTTCGGTGGGGTCCGCTGTTGGTTTTTTCAGAAGGGCGGTGAGTTCAGCGTGTTTCCAGTCTTCCGGGAAGGTGGCGGAGTTGAAGGAGCAGTTGATGACGTCTCTGAGGTGCGGAGCTATGACGGAGTCTGCTTTGTTGAAGATGTGGTGAGGGCATGGGTCTGTGGGGGATCCTGAGTGGATTGAATTCATCAGGCGGATGGTGTCCTCAGTGGAGATTGTGTTCCAGTCGTTGAGAATGTTCACGGGGGGAAGATGATCAGCAAATGGTAGGGTGGGTTGATTTCCGGGTTGGTTGTCAAAGCTGTTGTGGATGTCCGCAATCTTGTTGTGGAAAAAAGATGCTAGGGAGTCGCAGAGGGTTTGAGAGGGGGTGATGTCGTTGGAGTTGGCCGAGGGATTGGAAAATTCCTTGACGATGTTGAACAGTTCCTTGCTGTTGTGGGCGTTGTTGTCAAGTCGATCCTTGAATGCTGTTTTCTTGGCTTTTCGGATCAGTTGGTGGTGAGTGCGGGTGGCGTTTTTGAAGGCGACCTTGGTGCTGGTGGTTGGGTCTTTTTTCCAGGCCTTTTCAAGGGAGCGGCAGAGTTTCTTGGACTTCTTGAGATCATCGTTGAACCATGAGGCCTTCTTGCTGCCAGGTTTGCTTTGCCGTTTTTTCAGTGGTGCTAAGGTGTCGGCGGTGTTGGATAACCATAGGGTGAGGTTAGCGGCGGCTTCGTTGGCGTTAGAAGAGGGGGCTGGGGAGTTTTGAAGGAGCGATGCGGAGATTTGGTCCGTGGTGATTTTGTTCCAGTTTCTTTGTAGGGTAGGTTGGAGGTGGATGTTGGGTTTTGGTTTGTTGTAGGTGAAGTGAACGCAGCTGTGGTCAGTCCAGAGGAGGTCCGTGGTGTGGCCGAAGGAGACATGATTGCTGGATGTGAAGATGGGGTCGAGTGTGTGACCTGCGATGTGGGTGGGGGAAGTGACCAGTTGTTTAAGTCCGAGGTTGGCGAGGTTGTCCATGAGGGTGGCGGTGTTGTGGTCGTTGATCTTTTCAAGGTGAAAGTTGAGGTCTCCCAGAAGGATGTATTCTTTGGAGGGGAGCGCGTGTGGAGTGATGAAGTCCGTGATGTCTTCACTGAATTTTGCGCGGGGTCCTGGTGGTCTGTAAAGGAGAGTGCCTCGGAGTGTGGTTTTGGGGTCGATGTGGATCTGGAAGTGAAGGTGTTCAGAGTTGGCGAGGTTGGCGTCAGAGCTGGTTGAGATGCGGATGGATTTCTTATGGACGATAGCGATTCCTCCTCCTGTGTGGCTGGTGCGGTCTTTGCGAGTGATCTTATAGTCTTCAGGGATGGCGATGGTGATGTCTGGTGCGGAGGAAGCGTTCATCCATGTTTCCGTAAGGAAGGCGATGTCCGGAGAAATGGTGTCTAGTAGATTCCATAGGTCAATGGCGTGCCTGTGGACCGATCGGGTGTTGAGAAGGATGCATTGTAAGTGGTTGGGGTCGGGAGTCTGATGTGTGGTTGTAGCGGAGATGTTGTCGGTGCCGCTGAATTTGCAGGAGTAGCATGAGAAAGGTCCATGGGTGCGTCCAGGAGCGGCTTGAACGCAGTTGGGGGCGCGACCGGGGTTAAGGGCTAGGAGGGCGGCGGCATCGTAGGTAGTGCGGGGGGGCTGGGCAGCGCGAGGGGCAGGGGGTCTGGCGCTGGGCGCGGTCCAGGCGCGGACGGGTGTAGACGGGCTTACCTTTGGCGCACCTTCGGCGTGGCCGTAGCGCGTGGACGCTGCGCGTGGGGGCATTGGCCATAAATGGATGGTGGGGGGGAGGGGCGAGGGCGGCTCAGCTGGGAGGCGGGGCGCGTTTACAAAGATGAGCACAAACAAACAAACAAAATGGCAGCGGAGCGCTGGGGGCTAACGCGCTACAAAGTTAAGCAGGGACAAAATAGCGCTAACTATACTGAGTAAAAGCGGCGATTTAACAATCAGCAAGGTGAAAGGGGGCAGGCGAGGCACAATGCAGGCTAATTAAACAGAGTAAAAGCGGCGCTTTTACAAATGGCAAAGTGAAAAGCGGCAGGCGAGGCACAATGCAGGCTAATTAAACAGAGCGAAAACAGCGATGTAGCAATCAGAGAAAAATGCAAATCGGCAGGTGAGGCACAATGCAGGCAATAATAACACAACGATACCAGTAGCAGGTGGTTCACATTCGTTACTGGATGTAGTGACAAGTTAAAAATGCACAAGGCATAGGATAGGCTTCAAAGAGGTATCTAAATTCCGGCAGCAAGGTGGTGCTGTTCCACTGTATAAAACGAGTAGGAATATTAGCCGGTCATGCAGCAGTTTAGTTCCGTGAAATCGGATCGTTTCTTCATGAAGGAAAAGTATCGTGGGCTGCAGGATGGTGCAGTTCCAGGCGGCCGAATGGCGGGACAGCTTCACCGATTCATTCGCCATTCATGAAGAAACGATCCGATTTCACGGAACTAAACTGCTGCATGACCGACTAATATTCCTACTCGTTTTATACAGTGGAACAGCACCACCTTGCTGCCGGAATTTAGATACCTCTTTGAAGCCTATCCTATGCCTTGTGCATTTTTAACTTGTCACTACATCCAGTAACGAATGTGAACCACGATTGGATTATCAAGAATTACATGAGTAAAGTGATTGTTACTTGCCACCTATTGAACATTACCATGAAGCGACATATCTCGCATTATTGAGCCACAACATCCTTGCTATGAAAATAACAGGTATCAGCTTCATCAAGTGGCCCTATATGTTTTTCGGCCTCCTTTCTATAAAATAAGGAAGTTATCATCGATTCCCTTGTCATAAACGGAGTAATATACAACACCAAAAAATAGTTTCATCAACGACTCCTGAAGAAGACAGTTCTTCTACTGCCGAAACGCGCGTCGAGTCCATTTAATATTGTTCCAATAAGTGCAATTGTCATTTTAGTAAAAACCTTTTTTGTGTAAACGCTAAAAACAGTCAGGATCTACTCTGTTACGATGATGTATTTGTTTTTTAATGAATGTGTTTGATGTATTTCTTTCAAGAATTGTATATGTAATTATTTTATTGTATCATATAGTTTGACTTATATTTTTGAGTCTCTATATGATTTTTATCTATGTCTAATTAAAAATATATATTTTTTTTTAATATACACTTTAGCCTTCGACAATTCTTTTTTTCTCCATTGGTCCTAGCCTTTATGGTCACTTATTTGTGGATGGCCTAGGATTTTGTACTCACTGTGGTTTCTACCCTGCCCTAGGCATCTGTGTATTATTGATACCCAGGGGGTCCTTGTTTTCTCTCAATTACATGCATGCTTTATAAATTTGTTTTTTCTGATTACATGACGCTAGCAAAACCACTAAAACTCTCACTATTTTATACCTAAAAAAAGGAAGGTACTCGTATATTTTTGCGCGTTGAGATTTCACTTGTAAGAGTTCCTAAGAAGTATGAATGTGTCACATGTCATATGGGCGGATCGCGCCCTGACTTTAAACTTCATGATTCTCCGAACTATGGCCACCACCCGCCCCTCGTGACTTTTTAGAACAGATACTAGACGTCAGTCCAACAGCCTTGAGCAGTCTCTTGACTAACCTAAATTGTGAACTCACAAACCGTGGTGGGCCAGCAGCGCGGTTCAGATTTTTGGGACCGCCTGCTCCATATTTCTCACCTTTCGCCTCCAACCACTTAATTCCACACCACATAAAATAACATTGTCAAAGACTTGAAACTTGAGGCCCAGGTAGAAATCAAAAACGCAATCAAGGCCTATAAAAACAATATTTTCGGATGAAAATGCTTTATGGCAGGGGAAAATCTGAAACCCATAACCAGACATGCACACACTTCAATTTGCTCAAATCTGCAGTCCTGCCATCTTACTGTTTCTCCGGAGTTGGACCTCGGACAAGTTCTGTGATAAAACTACAAAAATTATCTCTGACATGGAGGCGACTGATAAACATTTGAGGCTGATGTTTTTAACACGCCTCTTCCTGCTCAGTCCTTTTCGTTTCCTCCGCCTGCAGCACAAAAAGTGAAACAACATCTCTGGTCTCTTAAAGCCGCCGGTGCCTCTATGGGTCCTGTCCCGGCATTGGCTACTGGAGAGTTTTCCCTGTAAATGTGCCCGCTCACCAGATTTGCATGTTATTCCATGAATGTCTTGTACCTTCCATACATTAGCCCATTGTTAAAGAGACCCTACCTAGACCCATCATACATGATGACTTTGGGCATACACCCAACTTCCCTGGCTTGGCGAAGATTATGGAGAAATGAGTGGTCCTTCAGCTCCAACAACATTTCGACTACTTCAACTTACTCAGTTTTTCGCTATGGAAACACAAACCTAACTATAACTCCCTAGGGGTGAAACTCCAAAGGTTAAAGTGATGGTAGGTCAAAAATGTCACTGACAGATGCATACTTGGCAGACACAAGCAAGAGGAAATGAACAAAAGAGACCGAACCCCTGTCTAGTTCAGCCAAAAACATGGCACAGTCCTGCAGCACACCCATGCACACTCATAACCCACTACAAAGATTTTAGCACGACCAAACTCATTTTATTTTCACACTTATGAACTTGAACCATTACTAAATGTTGACACTTCCACGTATCTTGCTAACCATGCACAACCAAACAGGCATCCACAGCGGAGTGCTTACTTTGAGCCGCTCGGCACCGGCACTTAACTGTCGACACTGGCACTTGTGACAACTGCCACATGGTGGCGCTGTTTCTATAAATGAGAGATAAGCAGAGCAGCAATTGTTTAACCTCAACTGTGACAAAGCGTCACACACCAATAAGACAACCTAAACAGCGACTACAAAATTCTAAAATGAATATGGAGTAATGGGGCTACTACCTCGGTATCCAAAAACTCACCACTGTCAGAAGGTATCTGACAGGAGAAGACAAGATTCAGGAGCAGCAATTGTTTATTAATTTAGTACGCTTTGAAAACAACTATTACCTACCTCCCCCCACCTACCTCCCCCCCCCCCCCCCCTTCCCAAGCTATTTTGATAGCTTTGAGGGCCTGGAATAGGTTGATGGACCCAAGTCCGTGAGCCCGTGAAAGGGACACTCACATTAAGAAAGTATAGAGTCAGTGCATCATAACGGTAGAGGCGCTCTACAAATGCTGATAACATTAAACAGAGCTGTGCAGTGTTCAGCTGCTGAGGTAGTCACCAGTGACAGACATGTTGTATTCATGTGCGCAGAACGTGTTGTTGAGCTCGAGCACAGGGGAACATCCCCTGCGGAGCCGTCACTGCCAACCGCAGCTGTTCAGGTGGCCTCCCATTATGTGAAAATAATCAAGTCTCCCTCGAGTAAGATCTATTTGGAGAGGAGGGGCAGGGATACAGGCGTCACTCGGTTCTCCGTGTTCCTCTCCAAGGCAACTTCCAAGCCGCTGCTTCCCCTGAGCATAATCTGGTGTCTGATGTTACCAAGCAGAAGCCCTGTATTGAACTTCTCCAGCAGGAAGTCAAGATGCTTGCATATCTGTTTGCCACCCCCTTAGCATAATGCGCCTTAAAGTACCTGTGTTATGGGAGATTCATTTGTGCTGTTAGAGGTTCTGACAAACACACGTGTTTTCCTGTTTCCCTGGCCAGCAGGGTCATGTCCTTAAAACAGGTTAATAATAAGCTAATGGAGAGTGGGCCTTCAAGAAATGTCTGGGCTCAGAGATTGGGAACCATGTCACATGACAGGAAGCATGGAAAGGAAACATTTTGCAATACGAGAAGTCTGTTGGTGTGTGTTTGTGAGTGTGTGAAGAACACGTTACAAATAGGCAAGAGGTTCACTGCTTGCAGTAATTCTATATGCCTGGAATCACTAAGCACACAAACCTAACAGTGCTCACAAAAATAAGACAAGGTCAGGCCTAATGCCTTTGACACGTTTAGAGTATTATGCTGAGAACTCCAGGGCACCAAACGGCCTCGGTATCACCAACCAGGCGGAAATGACCAAGGCTGCTGATATTAGTCATCGTGCCCCACTTGATAGAGATCCCTTATCCGTTAACATATGGAGTGTAGCAAGCGAAAAAGCATGTGCTAGCTCGCACTAAGCAGTGAAATGACACAGATGCACAGGAACCATTTCCTCGATTTTAACGCCAACTTTGAACGCCTATTTGCATTTGTAAATAGGCTGAATACAATCTTGTAATTATTAGTCATTTAGTGCGTCTAAAGCACCTATATATATATATATATATATTGAAGCTCCCTCGTTTGCACCTACTTCGCGCACTCAAGGACGGGTGCTTCCGCGGATGGTGCCTTCCACAATAAATTAGAGCTCTGACTCGCCTCGTATTTTCAAGAAAAGAGGAGGCACTCTCAGGAGCGGGTTCACAGTTTTTATTTCAAAACCCACAGCGACCAGACGCGTTTCGGCGTTTTGCCTTTATCAATGGTAAAGTGCGCGTCTGAGGCAGCCATTTTTATTTTACACACCCACGTGGTGTTTGACATAGAAAGAGGACATACCTGCGGAAAGTATGAGCGCCATCTTGGTATGGTCATGTACACGCATTTACAACCAGCAATTCATCATGGCATCATTATAGACGAACAAGCAATTACAGTCCATCCTACTAATTCGTAAACATTATATACGATCATCACAATGTTACAATACTTTGTAATAACGCCCTGGATGGGCTTATGACCAATTTCCCCTCTCCGCAAAAGAAATCCTTCAATCTAGCCCTGAATGGGCCCTGTCTATACATAATTCATTTGTATCTCAGATTAGAGATGTGCCAGCTTATAAATACATACATTACATAATCGCATTCCTTAAAAAATTCTGTTTCAGTTAACTTGTCTGTACATTGATCATCACACTACCATAATCCATGTAGTACTTTTGGACCTATTGTTTTCCCAAGTGTCATAAGCCCATCCAGAGCGTTATTACAAAGTATCGTAACATTGTGATGATCGTATATAATGTTTACGAATTAGTAGGATGGACTGTAATTGCTTGTTCGTCTATAATGATGCCATGATGAATTGCTGGTTGTAAATGCGTGTACATGACCATGCAAAGATGGCGCTCATACTTTCTGCAGATATGTCCTCTTTCTATGTCAAACACCACGTGGGTGTGTAAAATAAAAATGGCTACCGCAGACGCGCACTTTACCATCGATAAAGGCAAAACGCCGAAACGCGTCTGGTCGATGTGGGTTTTGAAATAAAAACTGTGAACCCGCTCCTGAGAGTGCTTCCTCTTTTCTTGAAAATTCGAGGCGAGTCAGAGCTCTAATATATATATATATATATATATATATTCAATCATAACAGGTAGCCTTAAGCGAAGCACTGCCACACGAAGTTTTTCAATTTCAATTATGATTGAATATATATATATATATATATTTATATATATGACCGAAAATCCTCAAACTTCCACACCATGTGTATATATATATATATACTTTTGCTCCGCTTCTAGCAAGCGAGAGCATATTTTATGCTCCCGCTTGCTAGAAGCAGAGCACAGTTTGCTATGGCTTGGCAGGAGTGGTAAAGCTCCCACCAAGCCCTAGCAAAGAGCTATGTCCTGGGGGTGGGCACCCTGGGATATAGCAGAAGCCGGACCTGGGGGGTGGCAGTCCCCAGGACTATGTTGGCTCCAGGCGGGGGTCCAAGATGCACCCCTCCTTTCTTAAAGTTTGTGTCGGGGAGGTGGTGGTCCCCCAGGGCTGCAGGAGGGGCTGCGTGCCCCCCCCACATTTAAATTGACAAAAGCCTCGGGGAGGTAACAGTCCCTGGGGCTGCGGGGGGTGGGGGGTGGGGAGCGTGCACCCCCATTAATTAAAACTAATGCCCCGGGGAGGTGGTGCCCCCTGGAGCTGCAGGGGGGTGTCTGTGCGACCCCCTCGCATTCTTCAAACACAAAGCACCAGGGTGGTGGAGGTCCACAGGGCAAGGGAGAGTCCAAGAGGCCCCCATTGATAATAAATAATCCCCAGGGAGGTGGTGGTCCCCAGGGCAGCGAGGGAGGCCATATGGGCCTCCCCCCACTTTTTTTCTTAAATGCAAAAACACATTTCCCATGGAAACGCAAACCTAACTATAACAACCTAGGGGTGAAACTCCAAAGGTTAAAGTGATGGTAGGTCAAAAATGTCACTGACAACATAACATTTTGAATGAAAAAAATCCTCTGAAATTCACCAGTTATAATTAAGTAAAGTAACTATAACCAGTGCTTTAAATGGGCCGGTACTCACCGGTACTGAGTACCGGCACTTCCGAAATTTTGGGTCCTCAGTACCGGCACTTCTCTGTAGCACAGGGAGAGTACCGGTACCCTCATGGACGGCAGGCTCAGGCTAGGCATCTCCTCCAGGGGCCAGGCAGGGCAGGGCTTCCGAGCAGCTTGCAAGTAAATGAGCCGTGAAGTAGCCGCCCTTTCGCAGAGTTGCTGCTGAAGATTAGAAGCGCCCATTTCATTGTTCCCAAACTGCAGGGGTTTGAGTGGGCGCTCCTCACACAGTGATTAACAGGGCAGGGTTTCTAGACAGACCCTGCTCTGTCAATATGTTGTGCAGCGATTAAAGTGCCAAACTGGGGTATGTTGCTAGAGGAGCGTTGTGATTCTGGCCACTGGTAATGTGCTTTGCAGGGGTTGATCACCCTTCATTAAACCCTGCTGTGTTGTTGCCTGAATTAAGTCAGGCAGCACAGTAAGAGAATCTTTCAAACTGTTCTCTGTCCCTGGTATCTTGAGAGGGTCTATATGAAGGTGAGACTTCATAACAAAGTGTAAATGTTTGTGTTCACCCGACCCTCTCTCAAAACCGGGACATTTGATCATTTTTTAAATAAGTGTCGGACACCGGGACATTTTCCGAAAAATCGGGACTGTCCTGGCAAATCGGGGACGTTCGGTCACTCTAAATTAGTGAGTACCGGCACTTTTAGTTTTCCACTTAAAGCACTGACTATAACGTGAGCCATGAAGCAAATATAACTCGCACCTCTGCCATGCTGAGTGCTATAGAAAATGATGTTGTTTCAAATATCATCAGAGATGTTATAAATGCTGTCATTGAACATAACATGAGTGATGTAATATATCAGGGTGTAAGCAGTGCATGGTGGGGGTAGGGGAACAATCTGTTTATTCACAGAGACAAGGACGCGTTTCGGCCGATGCCTTTCTCAGCGTTCAGTTGGCATGCGGGATGTATCGTAATATATTACAATTCATTGGTCTGCATCATCGTGACATCACAGTTCATTGACAGCAATTAAGTTCTTCATTAAGGCTGCAATCTAGACAATGCTCACATAACCCCCATATTGCAACATGTAAAGATGTAATACAATATTTTATAAATTTACCAAAACATTGTAACATTACATGACGTGCATGATTATTTCACTGCTAAATTCATTTGTTGAACCCTCACAAATATTTTGCCCTGTATGGGCTTACTTCAATGTTATAATCTTCCAAATCAGATGCCTATAATTTTTGTCAATGGAAACAAATGTCATAATTCATTGAAGTTGATCGAAATTCATATTTCCCCAATATATATATATATATATACATATGAACGCCATATCCGATTCTCCACACCAAGAAACGTACACCGAAGCGGGGAGATTTCAGGACATAAAGGGCCAGATGTATCAAAGGGTTTTGCCCATTATGTGTCTATGGGGAAATGTGTTGATACATATGGCTCAAAATCTTTATTCCTCCATTACCTGCGACGTGTCTCGGCATTCACTGCCTTGATCACAGTCAACATATACATATAACCAGTCGCCAATACCTTTGGGCAGTCATAGTTAGGGCCACGTTTCCATGGGAAATTAATTTTGAGATTTATAATAACTTTGGTGTGTGACAAATCTTCATCAAAAGTTCTAAAAAAAGAAAGATCTCATCCACCAAGAAGACGCATATTGTGAACCAAGGAGCACTGAGCGCACATAGACAAAGAGAAAGAAGACAGGGGGAAGCATCTTCTTGAAAATCGAACAGATCATATAGAAGTAGTCCATTCATTCTTCTACTGTACATATAAGATGGAACTAGGGACTAACATACAGATTCTGCTCACATACCAGAGCAGTGTGAGTATCACACGTAGAGAACAAATCATATATAATGACAAATCCTCACCCATTCTCAGTAATTCGCCTTGGCTACTCGGATATCGTTCGCCGCCATAACTGTGAGTATAATTGCACAAAGCACAGGAGTGTCACTGAAAGCCAAAAATATGGTAAATATGACACACAGAAAATTCACTAAACTGCTCTCAAGCTACCAGCCACCAGGTCACCTGAACCTAAAATAGTGATTGGTAGCCTAAACGACCCCTGAAATATACTGTAGGCTACTTTTGTGCTATAACCTAGCCCACTACAAAATTACAGTTGCTGGAGTGCACCACCCTCCCGATCTGCCCAGGGGGCAGACTTCCCTCCAATCAGCTGTCCTCCAAGCCCCCCTCGTGTCGGAACACATGGCAGGGGTGCTGTGCATTCAAAGACCGAGATCGTGTTTTTTTTTTATTACCATGTTGCCCGCTTTATCGGCTGCCATGCGCTTTTATGTGCTCAGGCAGTGTGCTTTATGTTTCAGGATCAGGTAAAGATGCCTTCAAGGGATTCTCTTTAATATCTGAGTCTTCGGTAATTTCAAAATGTAAATTATCTTAAGCCCAAAATAGTGGCTTATTACAATTGAATGTCAAGATGAATTATTTAATTATAGAAGGAATCAAACACAATACTGGACAAAGCTCAGCAGAAATAAGCAATTCTACACTGGTGTATACTTAATAAAGTTCAAATTTATGTAAGACATTGTATTATAAAAAAGGGTACAAATTACAAAACACATGAAAGCAAAAGCGACTGAATTGGACACTCTTTCCTACAAATCTTTTATCATGAAACTCTTTTGCCATAGCCATTTCACATATTAATTAACAGGAAGAATATCATTGGCATTACAATGAACAATTCCTGAAAGAATGGTAACAAAGAAAATGGGTCAGATAGTCGACGTTTCGGTCTTTGGTGTGAAGGCAGCTATAAGACCATCTTCAGGCCGCAAATTCTTGTGTGTACTGATGACCCTGAATCATTAGGAACTTAGTCAAATGTTTCAGAACCATGCAAAGCAGCACCCAAAATTAATGGTTCTCCAAAAGTCAACATTCAAATGGTAGTCACCATATTGGGGAAAGCGCTCATCATCGACTGCCGTTTCTCTCTAATTGTAGTGATTGATTTCAGTTGAGACAGAAATTGCTGTAAGATTGACAATTCTCGCATTAGTCGTGAGTTGCCAGAATCGTCCTGATCATCCTGACTTATCGGATAGAAATGAAAGTCTGATAAATGCTTTACGTTTCAGCATGGCACCCGCTTTCATCTTTACAACATGGGTGCCACGCTTTATATTATTAGCTAAAACCGGGAGGTCAGCTAGAGAAACACTTCCGTTGTCAACAGACAGTGCGGA
Source organism: Lissotriton vulgaris (assembly GCF_964263255.1). Taxonomy (NCBI): domain Eukaryota; kingdom Metazoa; phylum Chordata; class Amphibia; order Caudata; family Salamandridae; genus Lissotriton; species Lissotriton vulgaris. The sequence goes on along the minus strand of NC_141687.1, from coordinate 1,981,306,183 downwards.
ATAGCGGAACGAGCAAGGCCCGTGAGGAAAGGCGACTAGGGTGAGGAACGTATTCTTGTCGTGAATACGGATGCAGTACAAGATTTGAACGTGGTTTTTATTCGCATCCACATTGTTATTTTGCTTGACAGAAAACACAAGGTTTAATAAGAAAAGCGGAGGATTACGGAGAAGCGCCATTCAAACGCTTTGCGCATGACAGCTAACTAAGGTATGAGAAAATACCATTAGGGACAACAGCATTAGACAAAAATGTATCGCGAATGAGTGAAGCTGGAAGCTATAAAAGAGTGTTGCTTCCTTTGGCCGATTCAGTTTAACTCCAAAGCGAGTCTTGCAAAACAGTTGCCTCACCATTGACAGAATAATGACTTAAGGTATGTGAAACACCAGAATCACGTAAGGGGTTTAAAAAGAATTGCTGTGTTCGGATATAGTCTAATCAAATTGATTGTTTGTATAGGATCCACAACAGTTTACCCACTGCCAAATATAACGAGTTGCTTGGTCATGCAGAATTGGTTAAGAGACAAAAAACGGCAGGTATGAACTTAATGCAAGTAAAGGATGTTATAAATATTCAGAAGGGTTGAGGGTAAAGAGTGAATATTTGTTCTATTTGTGTTATAGATTGTCCCAATGTGTTGTTACTAAGAAGCCCTGATGAGAGCCCATTGAGAATTCCGTGTGGCTTGAAACGCGTCGGCAATGTCAAATTAAGTTGACAAATATTGATATGGATGCACGGATAATTCAGGAAATAATGGACTGAATTGTAGAAACACCAAAGAAAATACAGTGGTGTCGTTTGGAATATATATGACACATAGGTCTTGTGTTATATTTATGTTTATGATGTTAATGATACATTGGTCTTGTGTTATATTTATGTTTATGATGTCAAAATAATGGCAATGTTTATCGTGGTGAATGTTTTAAATGTGAAAATTATGATATATGTAAATATGTATATGTCACTTGATATGTGTTTTTCTATAAGGATGTGAGTTCCTTACACAAAACGAAATAGTTATTGAAAAAATAGGGTGAATAAATAACCCAATCACTAAAGGAATATAGTGTGGTTGTTGTATATAAATTAAGTTAGGATACCAGGTTCCCCCTTGTTTTTGCATGGTTTATATGTCAGCACGGTGCCCGCTTTTATCTTTACAGCATGGGCTTTGTGCTTTATATTTCAGCATGGCGCACGGTTTTCGGTTGACGAAGACAATGATTTTGTATAGTTGCTGCTTTCTGCCATCGCTCTTTCCCGGGACTCCCTGCTGCAAGTAAGAGGGAGGGCTGTGATGGAGGGTCCAGGGCAAGAGCTCGCAACCAGGGCCGTCAGCAAGGAGACGTGATTTGTGCCAGGAAGAAGGAAGAATTCCTTGACACACATCCCGTGCCCTGCAGCACACCTTGTTCTGCAGTGCAAATGCGCAGATATAATTTAGTCAGACTGACAGCGTTCTGAGGTGACTCAAACATCCAGCCCGCCATTTCGAGTCCCTGTACATAACTAAGTCACAATTATAAATGTGCTCGTTTTCATGCAAGGTTTTATTCTTACACCGTCTTCAACCATGCTCCAGGTTGCTCAAGTTAAAAGAAGCGCCTGGAAGATTGTCAGTTTGGAGGGCAGATGTGTCTTGTCTCGGTTCCTCGGGCGTCTGTGGCTGTAAGTTAACTACGAGAATGTTGCCACCATCTGTGTAACAAGACGGCGCAGCGTCGCTCCCGCCTGTTTCTATAAATAAGACAGAGATACATATTTCCTTTGTAGACACTGGGTGGGGCCGCCTGACATTCTGCTGTGGGGTTGTGACAGCCAGCTACCTAGGGTGTTTTTGCAGCCCCCCATCAGAAGTGTAAATAACTTGTATGCTGTCAGGGGCTTGGCCAATGGAAGCGTGCAGTGGCAGTGCACACCTACCTCCCCCAAGAAAGTGAGGAAGGAAGGACTGATGCACGCTCCATCTTTCCGGCCACTTTTTTTTGTTTCTGGTTCCAACCCACTTCACATGCTTAATGGAGCTTTCCTCTATCAGGGCCAGGTCAAAGAGCAGAGTTAAGGGTGAATCTCAGTCTTCTGCTGGTGAACATTTAGAACATTTGCAAACGTGATTAATCAACAACCATAAGCTGTCTTTAGATCTTAAACCTCACATTGGGGCCACTTCTTAAATGTTTTCTAGGTGTTATTGTGACTAACGCCTGGAATATTCATAATTTGTGAATGCCTGAGTTACTCATGGGAGGATGTTGTTTACATGTGCACACATTACGTACTGGTAAGATCCCAGTGGATGTGTAGAAGTGGTTGTTCTCAGGAAAACGACAGAGAAATTCAGCAATGTGTAGCAAATGGGGGCTTTCATTTTCCTTGTTTCCGCAAAAAAAGTAAAGCATTTCCAAACTTCAGCCCCATGTGATAAAACAGCTTTGTATTCCTGTCATAGCCCTTATCTTCCTAGCACCGATATAAGTGTTTACATTGGGAAGGCGGAATAATGACTTTCATTACTAGTCCTGGGACACCGCCGGCATCATAAAAGTATTACAGGGGTCGGCACAACCCGAGTTCAACCTTGAAAATCTTTTCGAGAGTTTGTTTAACATATGTAATGTTAGGCCTGCTCCAAAAAGCATTCAACTGACAGTATTGTGTGATGCGTGTTGTGACAAGTATTCTCCCAACAACCAACCGTTGTTCTGTTTGATGTCCTGTGTGTTGTTGTTGTGTTCTGTGTTACTATTGTGTTTTGTGTGATTTCCTGTGTATTACGGTTGTGCTCTGTGTAAGGTCTTGTGTGTTATTGTTGTGTTCTGTGTGATGTCCTGTGTGTTACTGTTGTGTTCTGTGTAATATACTGTTTTGGACTTTTACGCCCCACTGCTTTCAGATCCCACCAGCCGCCACTGAATGTGTTTATATAAACAAAGCAAGTTAGCACATTATACAAAATGAAAGAGAAATGCTTTAATATGTTAACATGTCCTTGAGTGCTTGCTGCAGAAGTGAAGGAGTTAAGAACCGAAAACTTTCAGCTACATATTACCTCAGTTTCCTACGACAGGGACGTTTTGCCATACCTTATCAGCAGGCGAATAAATGCGTATCAGCATTTTCACAAAAAGAATTCACATTAAATTATATAATTTTTTCCGAAATGGAGCTGCACTTGCTTTACTCTATTAGTACACTGAAATCCAAGTGGTCTGTAGAAAGGGCTCACAGTTGTTCGTCTATAACAAATGTAAAACCACTGAGAATTAACTACGGCAAAAACAAGCTCTGTTGTAGGTCCTTACAAGAGACTATCATAATTACCTTGGCATAGTTAATTCTCAATTACATTTATCTGATAGCCTCATGTGAAACACGCATGCTCACACACGCACGCATACAAATAGGGGCATGTGCATACACACTTTTGTAAAACTGTGATGTTTTTCAGGAAAATGTTGGTGGAAAAATAGGCGAACTATATCTGTTGTTGAAATGTATATGAGGCTAGAGTACCATCAAGTGAAGGCTTTGTTTTCGGTAATATACAGTGCAGAGGTATGTATGGTTTCCGTCTGCTTACATGAAACTTCTAAGAATAGAGAGCAAGATTTGGAGAGTATTTTTGGGCCTGCAGTAGGGAGCACCATCCAACGTGGTTCGTCACAAATCGTAACTCTCCCCACGGCTGCTAACGGCTACAAACTAAATTTTCTAATGATAATGAAACGTTTATTGCCTCATCAGGTTCTCCATGAAAGTTGTGACTCGTTGTGTCATGCCCTTTTTAGGTTTTGCCTCGCCAAAAAGATGCGCTCTGCGCATCTTTTTTGCGCAGCAAAAACCTAATGAGAACTGTAGTGTGGCTTTGGGTCGGCCCTCGTCATTCATTGGCTGGCTCCGTAAATGGAGCCTAGCCATTGGATGAGGGGCCTGTCCGTCAATGCCGGACCAGACACGGGGGCGTTCCCGAGATTCTTTGGCTTTTGCCGACGTCACGCGACGCCGGGAACGCCCCCGAGTCTGGTCCGGCATTGCCGGCACTTCTGCGTCTCTCCTCCCCCGTTTCCCGCCCCGTGACTGGCCGGCCGGCCAATCCTAGCGCGGCCGGCCGGAAGTGCCCGCCCCCCGCAGCCCGGGGGAAGAAGGAAGACGGCCAAGAAGTATGGCGGCGCCCGCGGGGCTCCCGTGGCCTGGAGGGAACCCCGGGAGATGCGGAGGACGTTGCCGGTCTCCCATGCCAAAGAGGGAGACCGGAGAAGTGCCAGAGAGATTGTCGACGTTGCCGGTCTCCCATGCCGAAGAGGGAGACCGGAGAAGTGCCGCCGTCGCAAGGTGCAGGTGAGTCGATTTTTTTTTTTTTTTTTTGATATGAAATAGTTCAAATGTGTGTTATTATTTTTGAGGGGGTGCTTATGTGTTGTGTGCATGTTTGTGTGTATTTTCAGACTCACGATTTTGTGATATAGCAGTGATAGTGCGCAATTGCGTGTGTTTTATGTGTGTTTACACATGCACGTGTAATGTGGCCATGAGTGTGTATTTACTCTGTGGGTAGTGAAGTAAATGTGCAAGCCCAGAAAAGAAGTCCCCAAGACACCTGCAAGGAGTCGATCAATATGTCGGGCTGCGCACAGTCCCCATTTGTCTGCAGCACTGTACAGCGTAATTCATGTGCATTATTTTAGTGTTGCACTTCCCTTTTAAACTGTTTTGACATTAAGCTGTGAGGTAGCTACTACTTTATACAGTATATTATTAAGCTAGATGCCCGTGTGTGCTTGGGGATCTGCTAATTTGAGGAAAGTCTCTGTGTTGTAGGTGTATTTTGTGGTGAGAAGCTTTCAAATAGTCACTTGTTCACTGTGTATGCTGGACGTCATTGCGGGCTTTGTGGGTGTCCAGTCTTCCAGAACATGAATAAAACTACTGTGGCTTACACGCTTCCTTTTGCCTTGAGCTTTAAGCCGAGCGCGTCGAAATACATTATGTATTCGCTTTCCGTGGCCCTCAAAAGGTATGCTAGTCAAATTTAGACTGTAAGCACCACCCTCGTGCATCTTAATTTGTGTTTACTTGCTGGCTTTTTTTGGGCTTTAAAGGTTTTCTTTTTCAAACTGCTGGTGTTTTACCTGTATTTTTTTCAAACCTTTGTACCAGGCAAATTAAAAAAAAAATTACCCATACCCAAGTCATTCCATAGTGCGCTTCAAAGCGCTATGTGCACTCCAGTCTCATGGAAGTTGGCCCGTGGCACTTTCCGTTGCCCGAGCATTCTGGCAGTTACTTCTATTCTGACTTAATCGGTGTAGAAGTGCGCACACATGCATTTTGTTTTGCAGCAAATGCTACAAAAATCCCCAGCAACGTTCAGTTCTTCTGGGCTCCTGGGCTTCTGGGATCCTGAGATGTGTGGCGGTTGTAAAGTAGACTGGGCCTCGCATCCAGGAGGCTGTAGTGATGAGATAATGATTCCAGGGACTTGATGGTTGGGTAGGAGAGTGGAGAAGAGGAGGGAGGGGGAGAGACAGAGGATTGGAGAAGGAGAAGGAGAGAGCAGCGAGGTGGTAGGTGTTGTAGTCTGTGAGCTGTCGCAGATAATGGCTTGTAGTTGGTGGTTTCAAGCTGTATACAGACATCTCTCACAAAGCTCTTTCAAGGTTAAGTTTATATCAGGGAAGAGACGGAGCAGAGGCTGCTATAGAGAGAGAAGAGTCGAGTCTGGACTTGTCAGGGCGGACGTGTGTTACAAGACCATTTTTCTGGCATGGGAGATGGTGTGCCAAATGTGTGTCGGTCCGCTGCCCACACTGTGAAATACCCGCAAGCTCTTCTATATACAATGGCAAGTACCTGGAAACTGCGGCACAGATGGACAAAGGCTAGTAGCTCCTCTGTACACATGGCAAAATAACCGCAAACTCCGCTATATAGACTTATGCATACAAGCTAAGTTAGACATACAAACCTCTCCAAGCTCTGCTGCACATAACTGACCAATAACTAGAAGTTCCAGAAATCACTTGCCTCTGTTGCATATGGGGCCAAATTCACACAACCTTTGCTACATCAATGGGTAAATACCGGGGCCCCCACTATGTACAAACAAAAGTATGCTATAATGCACACGACAAATAACCACAAGCTATACTACAGACCCCAGAAACTGCTGCACTGACGGACAAATACATGCATCTCTACACGTACGGAAATGCTAAACATACAGTCAATACTTGCAAGGTCGCTGTGCACACAGATAATTGCCGGTCAAACACATGCACTCGCAAGGTCCACTAGCAGGAAACAAAGAACAGTGCAAGTAAAAACAGAAGCACTCTTGAAAAGCATTTTTAAATAAATAAAAAGGTGTCCGGAAGAACACCTTAAAATGGCCGCTGCATATGTTTAGGAGATTTGGTCACTGCTGTCGGGGAGGGCTAAACCCTGGAAGAGGCATGACACATGCATGCCATGGACAAATTGGGGAGCACGAATAAGGGAACGACAAAGCCAGTAAATGGGTAGCGTATAGGCTGGCTGAAGCCCACAAAGTCTCCACGAGACAGCGCTTGCATAGTTTACAGACAAGACCTAACAAGCATCCCACAAACAGCTGAGGATGGCAAGGGAAAGGGCAATCTCCATGCACCTCACTAGAGACACATGCTTAAATCTGGGGCTCTCTGTTACCACAGGCTCCCTGTGATGCAGAGTGCAGAATGCGCCGAGTGCAGGTTGTGAGTGTGCAGAGTAGTGAGTGCGCAGAGTGCAGAATGCGCTGAGTGCAGATTGTGAAGTTGTGAGTGTGCAGAGTAGTGAGTGTGCAGATTGTGAAGTTGTGAGTGCACAGAGTAATGAGTGCGCAGAGTGCAGAATGCGCCGAGTGCAGATTGTGAAGTTGTGAGTGCGAAGAGCAGAATGTGCAAATTGTGAAGTTGAGAGTACGCAGAGTAGTGAGTGCGCAGAGTGCAGAATGTGCAGATTGTGAAGTTGTGAGTGCCCAGAGTGTGAAGTTGTGAGTGCGCATAGTAGAGAGTGCGCAGAGTAGAGAGTGACTGCAGAGATTAAGCTAATGGCAATGTAAATGACAATGCCATTTATTTATCTGTTTTCAAAACCAACACAAATACAAATTGTCATTTACAATGCCAATAGCTCTAATTTTTCCAAAGGCAAAACCATTGCATTGTAAATGCTTGTTGACCTCTCCCTCGGAAACCTGTCATCTGACACTTGCACAGGATAGTGTGACTTTGATTGACGCTCTGTCAAGCACAGCGTGATGCTAAGCACTTGGCAATTATTCAAATGAGCCCTGCTGAATAGCTCAGCTGGGGCTCAGATCGGGAATACCAAAGTAGCGCCTTGGCTGCCAGAGACACCTTCCACTCCGGCCCACTCCGGTTCACCAGCAATCACAGCTAATAAGCCTACCTTTTCATGAGTACCGGTACTCTCCTTGGCAGAAGAGAAGTGCCGGTACTCAGAATGATAAATCTAAGAATGAATGAAATGAATGAAAATTGCACTTGTATAGCGCTAAACTACCCGGAGGCCTCGTAGCGCTTGTGACTGAATTTGCTTAACGCGGGCTCAGGGCAGGTCAGCAGAATTTGGCATACAAGTGTGTTTTCAAGGCTTTCCTGAAGGACAGGTGGTTACTGTTGCCTCGAAGGGATAGAGGGAGGGTGTTCCAGAGTTTGGCCGCAGTATGGGAGAAAGAGCGGCCTCCCCATCGAGCTTTCCTGACTCTGGCGGAAGTGGCCAGCCGGAGGGTGCAGGAGCGGAGGGAACGGGACGGGACGTAGGGAGTAGCCAAGGGATGCAGAATGGCGGGACCTGTGCGATGAAAGGCTTTGTGTAGGATACACATAGCCTTAAATTGTACTCTTGCCACTATAGGGAGCCAGTGAAGCTCCCTTAGGGCATTCCTCGCTGACTGCCAGCGAGGGAGGTTATAGAGTAAGCGGGCCGCACTATTTTGTGTGACTTGGAGCTTCTGGGTGGCAAAGGTCGGAGCTCCCATGTAGAGGGCATTCCCGTAATCCAGGCGGGAGAGTATAAGGGCCTGGACCAGGATCCTCCTTGCCTGGAATGGGAGCAGAGGGAGCACCTTCCGCAACATCCTAGCCAAAGCAGGTGGCGGCGGTCTTTGTGGCATGGACTGAAAAGTCCAAAGCTTTATCGAACCAGATCCCGAGGCTTTTTATTTGGGACTTGGGAACGGGGGGCAGGCCCAAACATGGTGGCCAGATGGATGCAAGAACAGAGGATTGCCCAATAGGATGACGTCTGTCTTATCCCCGTTAAGTTTTAAGCAGGAAGATTGCATCCATCTGGCAACAGCCTCCAGACAGGGGCCTAAGGTGTGGGACGATCCCTCAGAGTGGTCTAGAGAGACCACCAGTTGGGTATCGTCCGCGTAGGTGACGATACGCACACCGAAGGGATGGACTATCCTGTCTAGGGGTTCCATGTAGGCATTAAACAGGGTAGGGCTCAGGGAGGAGCCCTGAGGGACCCCACACCTGAGTGGGTGTTTAGGAGACACCGCCTCGCCCTCAAAGACCTGGAAGAAACGGTCAGCCAGGAAGGATGTCAGCCATTCCAGGGCCGCGCCCGACACGCCCATGTCCGCCAGTCGTTGTAATAGCGTGACATGGTTCACCGTGTCGAACGCGGCGCTGAGATCTAAAAGGATGATGGCGACTTTTCCATCCCGGTCCAACACAGCTCTTGCCTCTTCCGTCACCGCTAAGAGAGCGGTTTCAGTCCCGTGCAGAGGACGGAACCCTGTCTGAGAGGCCTGCAGAAGACTATTAGACTCCAAATAGTTCATCAAGGTGTTATTTACGTGCCTCTCTAGCAGTTTGCTCAGCCAGGGGAGTAAGGAGATAGGACGGTAGTTCGCCAAGTTGTTCTGGTCAAGGTTGGGCTTCTTCAACCGAGCCCTCACCATCGCGCACTTCCATGAAGGTGGTACGGATTTAGAGGTGATGGATGTGTTGAGAACGTCCAATATGACCGGGCGAATAATGTCCGTGACCTTAGTGAGGGTTTGAGGGGGTGCTGGATCGTTGGGGGAACCAGAGGTAATTTTGGGGATGAGTTTATCCAAGGCAGGAATGTCCAAAAGTGGGATTGTATCAAGTGTACAAAGGACAGAGGAATCGGAGGTTGTAGATACGAGGGGTTCCGTATCATTATTAGCGTCCCTGAAAGAGGAGTATATGGCCTCGATTTTTTGGGAAAAGAAAACGGCCAAATCGTTACAACGATTTTGGGCGCCCTCAGCAGAGGGACACTCAGCAGGGGGTGAAATAAGGGATTTGACAATTTAAAAAATTTCCCTTGGGGCATTAGCGGCTGCGTTAATTTTGCCACCGTAAAAAGAAGCTTATGCCACCTTTATCTCCTGTTTATAGAGCTTAATGGCAGCTCTATATTCGGTTTTCCTGAGTTGGGAGTAGTCCTGTCTCCAGGCTCTCTCGATTTTCCGGCAAGCTAATTTCATGGTCTTAAGGGCAGGTGTGTACCATGGGGCTGCTTTGGGTCTTTTTATGGAGTTACTAGATTGTATGGGGAGGACCAGATCGAGTGTGCTAGAGATCCAGCCATCGAAATTGTTGGTGGCTGTGTTGGGATTCGTTACCTTCCTAGGTGGGTCTCTAGCAAGGGCGTCTTCCCATGCAGGGAGGGGGATTGAGGACCACTTCCTACCTCGATGTCTAGCAGGATGGAGAGTCGAGGGAGGGGGGTTTGTGCGCCACGTGAAAGGTATCAAAAAGTGGTCGGTCCAGGGTAGTGGTGTAGGGGGATCCACCACAAGGGCGTCTATATTGCTATAGATGTGGTCAAGAAGATGACCCCTATTATGGGTTGCGTGAAAGCCCTTTTGATGTAGATCCAAGGCTTGTAAGTTGGAGCGAAGATTATTAGCTGTAGTGTCGTGAGGATCATCTAGATGTAGGTTCAGATCCCCCAACAGAGTGAAATTGGGCGAGGACAACACGAAACTTGCAGCAAGGACTGTTATTTTAGTAATGAAATTGTTAAGCGCGCCAGGTGGGCGATAGGCTAGGATGCCAGAAAAGGTGGTAGTGGGGGAGAATTCTAGTGAAAAATGGAAGCTCTCACAAGTTGGTGAGGTGGTGGGGGTAATACGGCATTTATAGCGGTCTCGATAAATGATAGCCAATCCACCACCTCTCCCGGTCTAGCGATCCAGTCTTTTAAGCGTGTATCCTTGTGGGGTGGCCCATACAGTAGTCGGATCGTTGTCTGTGTGAAGCCAAGTTTCAGTTAGGAAGAGAGCCTCAGGTTTGAGCTCTTCAATCAGTAAGTGCAGTTCGGTATAATGTTTGCATAAGGACCTACAGTTAAGGAGGAACATTCTCCATTCTTGACCAGGGGGTGAAGGGCAGGTGTGAGATGGACTCCAATTACAGCTTTTACAGAGGTACTCAGTAAGGGATGGGAGGAACGTGTGACGACATAACAGATTGGGGCAAGGACGTAGGGCGAGAAGCGATGAGGAGTCATAGGAAAGTGGGGGCCCTACCATTGTGAAAGAGCCTGGCCGCCAGCAAGCAGGAAGCGTCTGGGCGCGGACTGGCGCAGACTGGCTTCTCTTAGGCGCGTCTACGGCGCTACCACTGCACGTCACCGCTGCGCGGGAAGGTGCGGGGCTAAATAGATTAGGCGGAGTGGAAGACTAGCGCGTCAACCCACCTAAGATGGCCGCCTAGAATGGAGCAACCAAGAAGTGGTACCGCTTGCCTCCCTCCACAACAAACAGCACTGGTTGCTGCGGTGGACCGGGGAGTGAGCGAGCAGAGTACAAGTGATATTACACAATTTTAAAATGCAGGCTAAAACAAAGATAAAAGATAACGCTTGTAGCAGTCCTTACTCGCTGCCAAGCGCCAGCGCAGCGATGTTTGCAGTTCAACCTCGAGCGCGAATGAGTCTAACCCTTAAGTAGTAAGAGCGGAGTGGGAGACTAGCGCGTCAACCCACCTAAGATGGCCGCCTAGAATGGAGCAACCAGGAAGTGGTACCGCTTACCTCCCTCCACAACAAACAGCACTGGTTGCTGCGGTGGACCGGGGAGTGAGCGAGCAGAGTACAAGTGATATTACACAATTTTAAAATGCAGGCTAAAACAAAGATAAAAGATAACGCTTGTAGCAGTCCTTACTCGCTGTCAAGCGCCAGCGCAGCGATGTTTGCAGTTCAACCTCGAGCGCGAATGAGTCTAACCCTTAAGTAGTAAGGGCGGAGTGGGAGACTAGCGCGTCAACCCACCTAAGATGGCCGCCTAGAATGGAGCAACCAGGAAGTGGTACCGCTTGCCTCCCTCCACAACAAACAGCACTGGTTGCTGCGGTGGACCAGGGAGTGAGCGAGCAGAGTACAAGTGATATTACACAATTTTAAAATGCAGGCTAAAACAAAGATAAAAGATAACGCTTGTAGCAGTCCTTACTCGCTGCCAAGCGCCAGCGCAGCGATGTTTGCAGTTCAACCTCGAGCGCGAATGAGTCTAACCCTTAAGTAGTAAGGGCGGAGTGGGAGACTAGCGCGTCAACCCACCTAAGATGGCCGCCTAGAATGGAGCAACCAGGAAGTGGTACCGCTTGCCTCCCTCCACAACAAACAGCACTGGTTGCTGCGGTGGACCGGGGAGTGAGCGAGCAGAGTACAAGTGATATTACACAATTTTAAAATGCAGGCTAAAACAAAGATAAAAGATAACGCTTGTAGCAGTCCTTACTCGCTGCCAAGCGCCAGCGCAGCGATGTTTGCAGTTCAACCTCGAGCGCGAATGAGTCTAACCCTTAAGTAGTAAGGGCGGAGTGGGAGACTAGCGCGTCAACCCACCTAAGATGGCCGCCTAGAATGGAGCAACCAGGAAGTGGTACCGCTTGTACTCCGTACCGGTGAGTACCAGCCCATTTAAAGCACTGGCTATGGGGCAGATGTACAAGAAAGTGCCGCAGCGCAGCACTGCAAGCCCTTTGGCTGCGCCACGCTGTGGCACTTTCAGAGCACAGGAATGCGACATATCTACAATGATATGTCGCATTTCTGTGCTCTCCCTACCGCTGGCGCAGAAACCATGGTGCAAGGATGCCTGCGCCATGGGGAGATTGCTTTTGTGAAGGAAGGGGCCCCTTCCTGCACAAAAGCAATCACTGCAGGCCTTTTCCTCCTTTAATGCGTGCTGTAGAATGCAGCACACATTGAAAGAGGAAAAAACAAGGAGAAATTAAAACATTTCTCCTTGATTCCCTTGGCTACGCCACCCCTATGGTGGTGCAGAAAACTGACGCATTTACAGATTTACGATTTCTCGTAAATCTGAAAATGCATCAGTGGACATGGGTGTTGCGTGGGAACACCCACAACAACACCCATGTCCCGCCCCTAACACACAAAGTGCTGCGTGAACAGGGCTGATATTTACAAGCATAGGTTAAGTCACGCAGGGTGACTTTACCTGTGCTTGTAAATGTCCATTAGCAGGCTGCGCCACCGGTGCATCACGCAACCTGATGCACTGGCAGGGCATGGAGCTTGTAAATCTGCCTCTATATGTTTTAGTACAGCCCTCACTTTCGTGATTTTTCTTTTTAATTGATGCTTTCCGCCGTCGCTCTTTCTCCACTTGTCCAGCAACGAGTCAATGGTCAAAATGCACAGCTGCTTCAAACAGTAGACCCCACGTCACAAGCACTGCACCCAGCCCATCAGACTGGGACATTTTTAGGTCTCGTAGCGTTTACAGCTCGAAGCGCTGTCTCGCCAGAGACCTATTGTCAGCGACTCAGCTTTCCAGGAGACAAGAGCTGGCCACGCGCATCCAAAAATCGGATTGGAGCGGGCCGCGCGCGCACGCGCACTCTGTGGCCATCTCCTGTCAAGCTCCAACACACACACAGCCACACCTCCCCCTGCACGCATGCGCACACACAGAGACACACACACGAGGGCACATACACACAAGCACACATACAGAGCCCCCCCACCGTCGCACACATACACAAACACAAGCGCGCACATACACACACAAGCGCACCAAGACCGCTCCCCCCTACAACTAAGGCCCACTTACCGCCACTCCAGACATCTGCAGCCTCCGCGGGGCTCTCCATCGGGCATGGGAGCCCCGCGTCACCACTGCTCCTCTGGCCAGGCACTTCGTGGGCGCGGGCTTCACAAGACGGAAGTCCCGCGCCACGATAGGTTTAGTTTTTTTCAGTGCGTGCGCACGTCTTGTTTTTATAGACGGTGGAGGGATGTATTGGTGTCAGCACATATTAATAGATTCAAGCCAGCAGACGGCAGTCACATCCGCCTCCGAATAAGGTCAGCTCATTATCGTTATGAAGAAATCGGATATTAAATTGCACCCATCTCATTTAAAAATGAATGCTAATTCAACACTCGTGTTTACCACTGGCATTTCTTGCTTGTGCTATTGTTTGATGATTGGGATTAATGCGTCCGCACTTCATCTGTGGTCGCGCCGTCCGGCTCCTTCTGGAGAGGGTCAGAGAGCAGCCAAGCCTGAGAGCAGCGCGTGCATCAGAGAGGGTTCTACTCTGCCTACTCGAAGCAGGCTCTGTGCTTCATCCGCCCGTGGGCCTGCTCATCACGGGGGTAAGGGGTGGGGAGTGGGGTAGTTGGGATTGTACATACTATGGAACTAGGGCGCAAGTTTTTTATTTATTTATTCTATGAATTTTTATATAGCGCAGACTTTACCCGAAGGTGTCAGAGCGCTTCACAATAGGAACAGTAATAATACATGAGGAGAAGATTACAAATGAACAAATTAAATAAGAAAGCAAACGTTACGTTACATGAGGCAATAGTATCCAATATATCACAAAGGAAGGGGCCCCCTGAGTAGGATATGAGGCAGATCAGCAGGGGAAATAATCAGAATAAGCGAAGAAGAAGATAGATCTGCCTCGTTTTTAATCAATAATAGGCTCTTCAAGAGTCCAGTTTTTTTCAATAGTCACCCATTTAGCGCTCACCAAAGTATCAGTGCCACATTAGATTCAGACAAGAACACATTCAAATTTATAAAAAAATATATCATTTTTATTTTTATTTACTTCATGTTTTAGAGTGCATATAGACATATTCATTTATTCAAACATTTCAATATAACAAGATAAAAAACACCCCATCAACAACCAGTCTTCCTGCATTCAAACTCAAACACATTCATCAATCACTAACAAACATTCTCATACATAATTCATTCATTCAACTCAGACAGGAATTAAGGAATAATGCTCTGAGAACATCCTGAACATGTCCTCTCAGCCATAGGCCGGAGATCGGTGATTAAAGGTTCAGGGCAAGTTGTTTCAACAATAGTGACAATTGTGAGCAAACAAAATACAACAGGTAGCAAAAGGTACATTACAGGAGGAAAAAGTGACGTGTGCCTGTGCAAGTTACAAAAGCGTACAAAGTTCAAGTAGAGATATAATACTACAATAGATGGCAGACGCTCAAACACAAGAACAAACGTTACTTAGGCAGTGCCACCCAAGAAGTCTCGGAGTCCACGTATCACCGCTCTTCCTTTTCCACTCAAGTTTGCTGCTGTGTGTTAACGCTAAAGCAGCGCTATGCATTGCTAGAGGCCAGGTAGTTGAGTGTGGCTTGACGGTATGTGCGTTACTAAGCCTCAGTAAGTCTCCACCAGTGCAGTGCCAAGCTTTGCTCCAGTGCCAAGTGATCCCAGGTCTTGCTTACAGCCTTGAGGGTAGTGCCTCCTCTTAGGCCTCATCCCGCCACCATTCGCAAACAGTTCTGTGCCAAGTGGCTTCTCCAGTTCCATGTCAGGGCCATTCCGATGTTATTATCTGTTTATTTACTGTATCTCTATATCCGTGTTTCTGACCCCCTCCACTCCCTGTAAGACTGGAAAGTATGTATAATTGCGATGATGTTTTCTATTGCTTGGATTGATTGTGGTGTTTTGCAGTTGTATATGTGTAACTGCCTTTGGATACTGCTTTGTATCCCACACGAGGTACCCAAGCCCATTATCGAACACGTAGTGTTTGTTTGGAAGGACTGTATTTGCAGCGAGGTGTATGTGGGAAGCGTTTTGGGGTCGTGCAAGACTGACGAAAAAGATGGTCTTATCATGTCTTATTCCACAGGGTCTAATTTACAGGGACGAATAGAGAAAGCTTGTATCATGTGCCATTTGTCGGTTGCCTTGAGGTACTTTGTAGGTCCCATGTGAAAGAGGCTATGTAATATCTTGGTGGGACTGCTGAGGGAGAGTAGGGGAGATAAAGAGGCAGAGGTTTTTTCAATTCACAGGTTGTTAAGAAATGAGCGTAACGTGTTAGTTTAATAATTTTAGTTAATTTATAGCACATTGTTGTTATGGCTCGTCCCTGCTTTTGTATCTGGTACTTGAGTCTGCACTGTAATTTTGGTCTGACTCTTAACACTTTTAGATAATTGGTGACCTTGTGCTAGCACAAGAGACACAACACACCTCAACACACTCCTTCCGGAACATACAACAAGCATTTGCAATGCAATATATCTCGCATTTACGTGAGTTTAAGCTATTGACATTGTAAATGACAAGGCCTTTTATATATGTTTTAAAAATTAAAACATAAATAAAAGGCAATGTCATTTACAATACCAATAGCTCAAACCCGTGTTAATGCGAGACCTATTGCATTGCAAATGCTTCTTTTATAATGCCATCTGTACCAATCGGGGATTAAGATTTTTGTATTTCTACTTTTCTGTAAATGTGAAGGGGATAACCAAAGGGCTTTTTTACCCGCAGCTTTAAATTGTGGTATTTGTCACTCAAAATCTAGGAGCCCGTAATTCTTAATTTTAACACATTGGTCTCTTGGATGTCCAAACATCGGAAGCAATAGAACAATCCACACAGATGAAATATTAGTCCTGTCATAGAATATTGCCGGCCTCCACCCAAATACAAAGATGCTGATTGGCTAGAATTTGTGACCCTGCACAAGATCTGCTGTTTCCAGGAGACATGAGTGACTGATAACAAACTTGTTTTTTTTCTGCTGCTGGCATCGGCTGAAGTAGGACACATGCTTGTATTTGTGAGTGCACTTTTGTATATCTGCTTCTGAACATGTGTACATGTCCTGGTGTTCGTGACCCTATATGTATGTGTACTTTAGTTTTATGTCTGTATTCGCCCCAGCCCCCAGAGTGTGTGCGTGTGTGGCTGTTTAGAAGACACATTTTTTGTTAGTCTGTTTGTTTTTGTTTCTCTGTGCGTACATGCCTGCTTTCTGTTGTTTTTGCATGCTCCTCTGTGTGTGATGAGTGAGCCTGTCTGAGTGACTGCAAAACTGAGAGACACAGTGCGACGGAGTGTGCCTCTGTGTGTCCTATTGGTGATATGTATGATTTGTCTATATATACATTTCCATGGCACTGTGTGCCTACATGTGCTTGCAGTGTGAGTATGGGTCAACTTCTCAGCACACACAACTGCTCCCTGTGAAAAGTGGACTGTCTGCTCCTACAAAGGTTCGCTTACCATGGCCCACACTATTTACTTTGATTCATTTGTTAGAGGACCACTGGCGTCTCGCGCCTCGTTACCTTTTAAAACTTTCAGTTGCGTTGTCTTATTTGTAATCTGTGTCATGAAGAGTCATGCTGGCTATTATCACTCAACTGGGCAGTTACAAAATTCAGAAATATAATGAGCGGAGCCCCCTAAAAGCCGTATTGGCCCTGTAGCCCTTAGAAGCACACACAGCCAGGCCCGGACTGGCCATAGCGGGCACCGGGCAATCCCCCGGTGCGCCGCAAGGGTGGGGGCCGGTTTTGAGCGCCTGGGGCCGATTGGTTACAGGGGCGTTTTTGCAGCATAGCTACAAAATCGGCCCGGCAACAAAATCGGCCAAAAACCGGCCCTAGCAAAGGGCTCGGCGGCACCTCCAACCCCCCCGAGTGGGGAGCGGCCGAGTACTTTGCCAGGGACGGTTTTGGTTCCCAGTCAGCCCCTGCACACAGCTGTAACTAAGATATACGGAACTACTGACGTAGTGGCCGCGAGGACAGGGGACAAAAAGAGTATAAAACAACTATAATCATCTGTTACATTCACGACATCTACAGTGCTTCTGAGCTGCTCTGGACTCATGTGACCAAGGTACAGGAGATGTGAGGTCCAGTACCTAAGCTAAGTATGAGAATGAAAATACCGCCTTTATTTAAATCCTAGATTCGGTACATGCCCAAATTGTGTGATCCTGGTCAAATCAATGTTTTTGCATCAGCGGCGCGCCTCTTATGAAAGAAGGCAAAAGTGGTGTGATGTTTGTGAGAAGCTTCAGGGGCCTCATTTCCGCCCACTTGAGCAAATATTGGCATGAGTGGAAGAGCCTTATATTGCGCATATGAACATTGAATTCCAGGGAGATGCAGAGATGTTTCTGTTCAAAAACCAGTCACTCTATCGAAGTCCCTCATGTAGGATGCACCTCCCTGTACCCAGGCCTGGTTCCTATGGGCTTTATATTTTCTACTCTCCACACCTCACCCTTTTTTCTCTGTCTCTCTCCCAACTTCACCCTCTTTTCTCTCCACTACAACTTGCTGCCCCACCCACTTCACCCTTCCACTGACTCAATTACAATAACTTTTATTCAAGTATTAATTATTTAAAAAAATTAAAAGCCATTGTTATTTGTAATGTTAATACATCTAAGTCACATAAATACAACACATATTGCATTACAAATGCTATACGTGTCACATTTGCAAAAGTTATAACTATTGGCATTGTCATACACAATGCCAATAACTCAAACTTTAATGCTGCGAGACCTATTGCATTGTAAATGCTTGTTCTTCAAGCAGGAGTCTGCCCACCAATTACTGCATGTGACATGCTGCAGCAATTCACATAGGGCGAGTGTTTCCATGAGGCACAGTGTCAGACTGATTTGCATATGGCCATGTCTGAACTGGGGTGGCAGAGTGGGCTAAAGAACGGTGATGGATTAAACCCAGATCTGTTGACCGGGTGTAAGTGTTTGATTGGTTCAGATGCTCTGTCCATCACCACCCTCTTTTGCACCATTTTAGCAGAGCGCCTTGACAATCCTTGGTTATTTAAAAACCCTCCTCTAGACCAGTAGTGTTACCTAGGCTGGTTTCGCCTGGGGGAGCTCTGTGAAAGCGGTTAATGGCTCAGTTAAAAAGTTGAACCATGCAGTTGCAAAGATTTTGGCCGGCTCATCCATATGCACAATTAGGCACACGCCAATTCAAGTATCCCAAGCTCTTTCACAGGGACTGGGTGCATTTGTCTCTTAAAGGTCAGGAGCTCTTTATCCAGACAATCCTGGGGGCCATTGACATGGTGCAGGCGGCCAATGACGGAAGGAGGAGGGCTTGTTCTCCAGTAAGCTCCTCGCCCTGTGGCGGGGTCCTTGCCAGGAAAGTAGCGGGAGCTACAGAGAGTTACATTTTTATATGGACTGACTTAGCCCTCTGGACTGGGGAGGAGCATTCTTTCAGTGGGTCTCCGGGCTGGTGGGAGGCGGGACTGGACTTTCCTGCCCAACCCGTGATTCCGGTGGTGAAAGATATATATAGAGGTGCACCTAGGAGCAGGTACCCCAGTGGGAACTAATGCGTTATGTGGTGCCCTGGTTAATGGTTACGTCTTGGATGGGGGTGGGGAAGTGGCTACTATGTCTCTTGCTCAATCATGCGAGTTGGGGCCTGCTGGGTCAACGAGCACCGGGTCATAACACTATTTGGCTGGTGTTTTAATACAAGTTTGCATGAATGTAAATGCAATTTCACTTATGTAACCTACTTCTGCCTGCTTCTGTATCTTTACCCCATCTTCAGAATGACTTCAGAATGTCGTTTAAGCATCATCTTATGTTAATGTTGAATTTCCTGGTCATGAAGTATAAATGTTCACTGGCTAGCAATCATGTTTATGCGAATAAAAGGATTACGCTGTGGAAGATCAACTATGACAATGTGTAGCCTCTGTTTCAGATTGTTTGGTGAAGGCTGACACGGCCTTTGGATGGTGGGGGGTGAATCGCACGTAGTATGTACCCTATGAATTGGCACCACCCGCACCTAGGGGGGTGGCGCCTGTGGTGTGTCGGGTCAGGGCCTGACACGTGGCACAGGAGCTCATATAAATGGACACAGACACTGGTTCATGAGTTAGCCGGAAAGACCCCGAGCGGTCTTCCGCCTTGTTTATTTATACCCCGGTGCGAGCCCGCCCCGGGGTATGCGTGGATGCGTGTAGATTTGGCAACAATGCATGGGAGAGCCCGTGTGACTCTCTACATCCCTCCTTCAATTTAGTCTGTCCTTACAGCAATCAAAACTCTTCAACTCAGGGAGATGTCCAGACAAAGTCTCTCAGCTTCTGGCTGGGTCTTGGGTTGGATCGCAGGTCGTAGCGCTGGCTTCGGGCAAATGGAGATACTGCAACCCCAGCCGGGGTTGTCCCTTCATTCTCCCCGCTGAGGATCCTGCATGGTCGGCTGTGCTCAATGGGATGTTTGGAGGTGTCACGCGGGGTGAACTCTCCACTCCGCCTGGCTACAGGTGACCCTGGGATCGATCCTCCCAGATCCAGACCACCATCATCTCCCATCTCCTGATATTCCGTTGTGTCACGTCTCCTCACTGGTTCTCTTGCTTTCTTGAAGCACGACACGTTGCGTGTCACTACTTGCCCATTTCGCCTGGCGGTGACCATGGTCCCTTGGATCTTGTCAATGACCCACACCTCGGGCTCGTGGGGTGTTCGGAATTTCCATCCCGGGTGCCGATCTTGCACTATTACCGTGTCTCCCTCCTGCAAGGTAGGCTCCTTGGCATGGCGATTCTCACTCGCCTTCTGATTGGTGGTTCGCCTCGGAGTTTGGATGGCTTTGTAATTTCTATCTTCGGGCACCCACGTGCTATCTGTCGGGATGCTGTCGCGAGGTGCTCTCTTGAATAGTGCATGGGCGGGAGCACATTTGGTGGTGCTATGTGGCGTCTGCCGATAGGCCCCTAGGAACTGATCAAGGGCCATCTCGGGATCCTCTCCGTTGTCTACTGCAATCCTCAGGGCTCTGTTGAGTGTCCTCATTAGCCTTTCGACCTCCCCGTTAGCCTGGTGCCACAAAGGGGTGATCTTCCGATGTTTAATCCGGAGGTTCTCGAGATAGTTCTTAAAATCTCTCCCCTGGAAGGGGGGGCCATTATCTGATTTGATCTCGTCCGGGAGTCCCATAGTGGCGAAGACGCGATTCAGGGCCTTCTTGACTTGGGGAAACGCCGTCGAGGCTATGACTTCTACAACCGGGAACTTGGAGTATGAATCAACAAGGACTAATGTGTGTCGGCCATCGGGGAAACTCCCTAAGTCTATGCTGAGGTGTGTCCATGGCATCTGTGGAGCATCCTCCGTGATCACCGGTGCTGGGGCCGGGTCGCTGCCGGTGATGGTGCAGGCATGGCAGGATCGTACCATTTCGTCAACAAGACTGCCCATGGCTGGGAACCATACCTTGCTTCTCAGGCGGGCTTTTGTCTTGGCCATTCCCTGGTGACCTATGTGCGCCAGCGCTAGTACCCTCTGCTGGAGGCTGTTAGAACTGGCTATTTCTGGTTGGCTAAGGCTGACGCCAAAGCTAGGCAGAAACCACCATTCTAGTCAGGGCAAGGGAGTCACACGCCAAGATAACCCCTGCTCACCCCCTTGGTAGCTTGGCACGAGCAGACAGGCCTATCCCGGAGGCAATGTGTAAAGCATTTGCGCCAGCACACAATAGCAACAACATCCTAGGCACACCACAAAAGGAACTCCACACAAGGTTATATAAAAATAACTTCTGTATTGTCAAAACACATCAGATAGAAATCACACATGTACATTGTGCCAACTGGCAAGGGCAATATCCACAAGAGATTATTTACACCAGGACAGGGCCACATGGGCCACTGTCAGAATCAGCACTTAGTAGAAATAGCACTTCTAGAACTTAGAATAAGTATAGCACAAAATAACAGTTCTAAATCACAACCAGTAACTACTGGTAACAGGTAAGTACCACCTACGCAACCCTAAAAACCTTAGGAGAATGTCACGCTGGGAACAGGACCTCACTAGGACCACCTGTACTAGAAAGAACAACCACCTAAGTATCACAATACAATACAATTAGGGGTATAAGCAAGAACACATTACACATGATGCATCACAACATTCAGAGGTGTGGGGAAGTAAAACACATGATGCATAAAACATACATTCAGCGGTGTAATAACAAGGCACATGATGCATCAAAACACATTCAGAGGTACCGGAGAAAACACATGATGCCTAAAACATTCAGAGGTGTAATGAAGGAAAAACACATGATGCATAAACCAACACATTCAGAGGTGTAAAATCAAGGAAGACACATGATGCATAAAAACTTTCAGAGGTGCCAGAACATAACTCAATAGTGCAAAAACACATGATGCCTAAATAAAATCACATGCCAGTCCCCATCTAATAAAGGGACTAAAGAGCCCTGTGTCCAGAATGTCAGGGCGCGCTGCCTTGCAGCGCCAGTCAGGGGTGAGCCACTGGCGCAAAACCTAAACGTTGCAGGTGCCTGGGAACATCACAAGACCTAAACGGTGCAGCTGCCCAATAATTGCTGGGCAGCTGGGAATCAAAACTTCAACAGGGTCCTCACTGACCCTAGAACAGAACTGCGCCCAATTGTTGGAGCCACACAGGCTCTGTCAACAACTTTGCCCCCTAAGAGCCCTCTCTGGGCTTGCAAAACAATTATTTGGGCAGGGAGCCTCGGGGCTCTACAACAAAGAAATGCCCCCTTGACCTCTCTTGGGCTCTTAAGCAATGCCCAGGTCATTTCGGAGCCCTCAGGCTCGAAGGAAGGTCACCCAGCTCCGTTGGAGTCCCACTCGGGGGATTCAAAATTATAAAATCCCCCCAGAGCCCTTCGTGGGCTAAAAATGACCACAATATGACCCGGAGCCCTGGTGGAGTCCCTCCTCTGGGTACTCACAAAGAACCAACTGCCCCGGAGCCTCAGCGGCCTCCACACACTGGAGGGGGGGGCGGGCACCGGCAATGTGCCCCGATGGCCCCCCTCTCTGAGCTGCTCTCACACTCACAGGCTTCCTTGTGCGGCGGTGGCCCTCCTCTGGCGTCACGGGTCACCGGACGCGGCCCCAATCCGCTTGCAGCATTACCCGTCGTCGTCAGCAAATCCTAGCGCGGTCTCCTCTTCTTCTCCCGGGGCTCCCTCAGCACACGGGAGCCCCGCAGCAGGCCACGCTTCCTCTTCTCTTCCCGGGGCTCCCTCAGCACACGGGAGCCCCGCAGCAGGCCGCGCTTCCTCTTTCCTGTCCCGGGCCGGCAGCCAATCAGAGCGCGGCCCGGGGAATGATTACACAGGGTGTCCCTCAGTCCCGCCCCCCGCCTGCCTGACTTCCTGGTTGCGGCCGGGCGGCAACGTGGACAATTTCACCGGGCAATGCCGGGTGGGCACCGGCGGTAAAGATAAATAAAGCGCTTCTCAGGCGCTAGCAATAAAATACAGCGCTCTCCAGCGCTATGGCAGAATGAAGCACCCCTAAGCGCTATGAGCAAGAAAACAGCGCTCCTAAGCGTTATGGACATTAAAGCGCTCCCAGGCGCTAAGGGGGGGGGGCAGAGTCCATCAAGCCCCCAAGGCAAGGACTCCCATAGCAAAGGGGTCCCAGCAGGCCTGGCAGGATAAAGATGGAGCAACACAGCTCCCAGTAAGGAAGAGTCCTCCAGCATCCAGGAAAGTCCATCAGGTGTCCGGGGGCTCGGCAGGGCTCAGGGAGGCAAGCCTTCCCCTGAGCCCAAGCAGCAGCATGCCCCTGGCAGGATTCAAGTCAGAAACAAGAACATTTTGTAAGGGGACACAGCCCCTTTTTATACAGAGAAATCCTTTGTCTAGCAGGGTGCAGGCAGTGTGAGAACCAGCTAGAACTGGTTATAGGGAATTCCTTTCACTGGCCAGGCTAGGGACATCAGACGCACCCCAGGAGGTGGAGCCAGCATTGTGTGGGGAAAACCCAGCCTCATTCAGGACCCTCAAACCAGACGGTCAATCCACAAGCAGGCCCAGGCTCACTCCTCCCCTCACATCAGCATGCTAAACACTCCATTCACCACCGGGGCAGACCCTCCCAGACTCTTAGAGCCAGGCTCACCAGCCAGCCTCAGCCAATCACACGCCAGACACAAATTACACAAATATGCCAACTTCTAGTAGTGGCACTTCTACACTAGACACAGTCATGCCGCATATACCATTGCGCAGCATTCAATCTCGCGAGTTTGCACATACCAAACTCGACCCTGCACTCCCCACACACCAGGAACTACCATGGGCATACATATTCCCCATTCATTCCTATGGGAGGGCAGGTCACTCACCATACATACACAGAGAGCTCACGCACTTTACACTGTACCACAGTGAAAAAGTGCGCAGAGGCCTAAAATCACCACCACCAGGTTCCGGAAACAGGCTGGGAAAAAGCAAAAAGTCTCCGGCTGAACCTGCCAAAAGGGCCGGGTCCAACAGAGGCTCTCCGGTATTACGATCAGATGTCCTCTGAGAATGACCCCCTTCGTCCCCCACGCTCAGCTCACTTCGGATTTGCCACAGCTGTTGGCGTGAGTGGCTTACTTCCAATCGAAGGCTCTGCGCTCCGTCCAGGAAATGGGCCCATCGGTTTCCTTCCAGAGCATGACAAACTCTTGCTAGCGTCTCATCCATGGCAGTCGCTTCTCCTATCTCCTTCAGCTTCATGTTTTCTGGGTATGCTGCTTGCGAGATCATGTGGACGAATTCTTCTGCTTCCGTTTCTTCTTCTTGCGGTGGATGTTGGCTGGTGACATCGGGATGGCGGGATAGATAATCAGCTGGGTTGTGCGCTCCGGGTCGGAACACAATCTTGAAGTTATATCCTCGTAGCTGGACTGCCCAGCGCTCGATCCGTGGGAGTGCCAGCCTGGAGGACCCCGCGAACAACGGCAGCAACGGCTTGTGGTCCATCACCACGGTGAACTCCTGTCCACACAGGTAGAGATGGAAATGTTGACACACCCATTTTATGGCCAGGGCTTCTCTTTCGATCTGGGCATACCTGGTCTCGGTGTTAAACAATGCTTTGCTAGCGTATGCAACTGGCTTCCATACTTCCGGTCCATGTTCTTGCAGGAGTACTGCCCCCAGGCCCACTGGGCTGGCGTCAACGATCAGCTCCATTTTGCAGCGGGGTTGGAAGTAGGCCATCACGGTCGTGTCCAGGAGATTTGCTTTGATGTCTTGAAAAGCGTTGTTGGCCGCTACTGTCCACTCCCACTTGTGGTCTAGACGCGTGAGGGCTCTTAGAGGCTCAGCGAGAGCGGCCAGGTTGGGTATAAACCGGCCACAGTAAGTGGCCATGCCCAGGAAACTGCGCACTTCGGTGGGGTTCCTTGGAGTGCTCGCTGCCTTGATCGCTTCTGCCTTTTTGGGGGCCACTTTCAGTCCTTCCCTCGTGAAAATGTATCCAAAGAAGTCTATCGACTCCTGATAAAAGGAGCATTTCGACCGGTGTAGGGTCAGTCCACTGTCTACGAGCCTTTGGAGGGTTGCCCTCAGATGTGCGTGGTGTTCCTCAAGTGTCGCTGAGTATACCAGGATGTCGTCACTGAGGTTGATCACTCCGCTCAGCCCGGAAAATACTTCACGTATGGTGTTTTGAAACACCTCTGCAGCGAAGGAGACACCAAAGCTCAACCGTCTGTAGCGACGAAGCCCTACATGGGTTGAAAAGGTAGTCATATACCTGCTCGCTGGTTCCAGCTCAAGTTGATGGTATCCCAAATTGAGGTCCAGTTTCGAGAACCATTTCGCCCCGTTCATGTCAGCCACTATGTTGTCCATGGTGGGGGTGATGTGTCTCTCCCGTTTAACGACCGCATTGGGCAACCTCATATCCACACAACCGGATCGCCCCAGGTTGTTTTGGTTTGGGCGCTACTACCAACGGGGAAACCCAGGGTGTCGGGCCCGACACTTTTTCTATCACGCTGAGTTCTTCCAATTTCCGGAGTTCTTCCTCGACTTGTGGTCTCAGGTTGAATGGCACTTGTCTGTGTCGGAGGGCTACCGGCCGTACAGATGTGTCGATATGCAGCTTGAACTTTCACCCTTTGAGTTTTCCAAGGCCTTTGAACAATGCTGGGAAGTCTTTCAATAGGATGTTTGCATGTGCCTGATGCACCTGGCTCGCAAAAAACACAAGTCCAAGGTCTTCTGCCATGTGGCAGCTCAGAAGGGTGCCCTTTTTCCCTTCCGTGACGTGAAAGCGTGTTTCAGTAGAATACTCGCCATTCACGACGGTCGTCTGGATTACTCCCCTCAGTGATAGTGGCTCGGTGCCGCCATAGGTGTAGATCCTGGCGTTGGAAGGTGCAAGAGGGGGCTTGGGAGACATTTTCTCATATTGATCTGAGTCCATGACGTTCACTGAGGCCCCCGTGTCTATGAGGGCTTTTACCTCGGTACCTTCTACGGGTATTGAGCACATGGGAGGTGGCCTTCTCTTGGTGGATGCTCTGCTGACCTAGGAGATGACATAAACCTCATCGTCCTCATCATCTACATATCGAGGTCGTCTATCTTGGGCTTGATTATCCGGGGGGGGGGCGTTCTTGGTCGAGCGACAGCTGTCTAATGCGTTGCGTCACTGTCCTGGGCCTCGGACCAGCTGGTTTATACTTTCCTCCTCGCCATACTGCGGCGTAATGGTTTAGCCGCCCGCATTTCAGACACGTCTTTCCTTTAGTGCCACACGTTGCTGTTGCTGGGTGATCTTCACCACAGTATCCGCATTGACTCCCTCGGGAGGTGGCGGCTCGTGGGCGGACGGTCGGGGGTCTCCTCTGGATAGCGTCGACTTTCTCCTCCTTGATCGGCGTTGTCCTAGCTGTGGCTGGAGTGATTATCGGTGTGCATAGCGCGGCCTCCATCTCTTCCGCTCTCGCGTCCGACAGCTCGTGTGACCTGGCCAGAACTAGTATCTCATTTAGCGATATGCCCGGTTGGCAGAGAATGAGCTTCCTCAATAGCTTTGACCGGCAGCCCACTATGATTTGGTCTCGAATTTCTTCCCTTGGGTTGGTGAATGGGCAGGTGCTGGCCAGCCGGCGCAGCCTAGCTTAGTACATGTCCACAGATTCATACTCCGTCTGCCACGCTCTTTTGAATTTAAACTTCTCAAAGTCATTGTTGAGTTGGGGATCAAAATGCGTGTTCAGCGCAGCAACCGCGGCGTCATAGTCGTGCTCGGGTCCAGTATTGGGAAGCGTTTCAAACAAATTGTAGATCTCTGGACCACCATACAGGATGAGGAACAACCTTTTGACTGTCTCATCGGTCTCCCTGGTGCCTTTAAAGTATAAGTTTAATCTTCCAACCCACGCCTTCCATCTCGGCGCCGCCGTTGCAGTGTCTGCCGCCTCGCTAAATGGGGGAAGTGGCGCTGCGCCCGAGTGTAAGTGGGTGGGTGGCATCGGTGCAGTGGCTCCGGCCTGGTTCTGGCCTGGTGGTGGCGGCGCGGCTATCAGGGGTGGTGGGGCGACCGCTGCAGGTAGATTTTGTCCTGCCCCATTTTGGCCGGCTCCTGGCGCTGTTACGGACATGACTCAGTCCTTTTGTAACCCTTCCAGTGTCTGCTTGAGTGGTCCCGGCGTGGTAGAACCTCTTGCCCTGGTGTTAAGGCTGGCCAAGGCTTGGTTGCCTTATGAAGACGCTAGTGTTGACTCTCTCCCCCCTAGGGCTGTCTTTGCAAGGGTCACGTTTAGTGCAGGCCTGGGACGCTGCTGGAATGGGGTCCGGAGTGTTCTTCCGTCTGCTTGGCTTTGCCTGTGCTTGTTTTTTTCTTTCTTCTTTCACTGTGGTCGGGGCCAGGGGGGCGGCGTTCAAGCTTCCCGGTGCAGATCGCGGCTGTTGCGGGCGAGTTTTGGGCCTCTCCTAGACCACGTGTGGTGCCGCCGCGCATGGTGCACATTGCCCCTCCCCTTCAGATGGGCACTCCAGCGCTCTCGGGCCCCGGCGCGGCTGATGACTCCGCGCTGCGGAGGGAGCATGCAGGGGGGAGACGCGTGGGTGGGCAGGTAGCAGACTCACCCACACCTCTCGGGGCCAGACAGTCGCAACCCGATCCTCCGGCGAGCCCCGCCGGCTGAAGGCGCTCCCAACGGGGAGACGCGTGGGTGGGCCTCAGTGCCGGGATCGGCGCAGGAGTGCATGCGGGTGGGCTCAGCGGCAGGAAGCAGGTACGCAGACCGCAGACAGAGGCAGCCAGGCACGTGTGAAGGTAGGCCGGCCTCGTCGTCAATGTGGTGTGTCGGTTCAGGGCCTGACATGTGGCACAGGAGCTCATATAAATGGACACAGACACTGGTTCATGAGTTAGCCGGAAAGACCCCGAGCGGTCTTCCGCCTTGTTTATTTATACCCCGGTGCGAGCCCGCCCCGGGGTATGGGTGGATGTGTGTAGATTTGGCAACAATGTATGGGAGAGCCCGTGTGGCTCTCTACAGCGCCCTTAGTTGCATCTCGGGCGGGAGCCCCGGCTTCCCCCGTCTTCGCGAACACTCTGGTGAAGGGGCCGTGCTGTGACGTCATCCAGGTGCGCAATGGACTTCAGGGGGATAAAACGTGGGGCATCTTGGAACCTTCCTCTTTTGCTCCTTCCAGCCTGCATCCCTGAAGAAGACGGAATCGCATGTAGTATGCACACTATGAAATTTACAGAGCTGGCGCCATCTTTGATGCGCCCGCTCAGCAATGTATTCTATCAGAACATACTCCCAAAGCTGCTTATTCTAGCAGAACAAAGTAATATTGGACCTGTCGTACATAGAGCTTTCTAACTGCACATGAGGCATTATTCCCATTCTGTGATTTCCTACCTGAGGCTGCCATGTCTCACAAGGTGGTCCCGAGCAGGGGAAACAATTGACAGTCGCTTTTCTCTAAATAGAGTGGGGATTACAACACTGTGATCTGAGGACTCTAAGGTGAACAGGATCTGAGGTTAGAGGTTTCTGATGGCAGTCCCTGCGGTCCTCCATTTCTAAATGGGAATGGGACACATGGAACTGCAAGTTTGCCAGAATGGTGCATCTGATGTTTTATGGCAGATTTTCCATTCCGCCAAACTCTAAATTGTCTTATTAATGTTCCCTCTCTGCCTATAAGATGATATTGCCCAGTGTAAGTGCTGATTGGGAAACATGAGTAGACTGGTTTGCATCAGCATATTGTGTACTTTATTTGACTTAGGGTCTGATTATGAGTTTGGCGGTCCTGGAGCGGGCTGCAACGCCAGCGCCCTGCTCCAGGACCGCCAAACTCGACCGCCAGCTACCCGCCAGGTTAGGAGTATTCTTGTGGTCTGGTGGGTGGTCTTATTAAAAAGGGAGCGCAATGGGAACGCAAACACCCATTCCTGTATGGCTTGGACTGTAAAGTCCATGCTGTACAGGAAAGGGGGTGACAGCTCACAGGGGGGCACATGCTGTGCCCCCCTGCAGGCACCCCTTGGCCCTGAGGCAACATGGGGGCCCTGGAGGGTCCCCTTTGTTTCCTCACCGCCACAGTTTTCATGGCAGCCTCACTACCATGAAAATAATGGGGTGAGGAAACTCCTAATATGCTTGGTGGTGCTGAGGCGGCACTGCCCACATAATAAGGCCTCTCACCGCTGTGCCACCGCTGCGGGATCCATGGTCTCTGGCGACTGTGGTGGGCCTGTGATGGTCCTACCGCTGTATTTTTAATACGGTGGGTGGACCGCCAATCTAGTGCCACTACACATTCGTAATTAGGCTTTCAATGTCTCCTAGCAGACTTACAGGGTAAACAATGTACTCGTGGATTTGCTGTGGGCTGTATACTTACAAAGTATTGCGTGATAAAGAGGCCTGCAGCACACACACACTTCTTGGACTTCAATTACCTGCGGTGTCGTTCAATTGTAGCCGGTTTAGGTAGATTGAACGTGTAAGGAGTGTAATTTAATATTTCAGTGAAGTTGTTAAATCGTGGTTTTGTATCACATGCATGAAGTGTGCCCTGTCTGCAGGGAGTCTGGTAATTCCGCACCAGAAAGATCAGAATAGGGCTGGCTGCAATTGTGGATGAACGCCCAACTTGTAGTTCAGACATTAATACCACTACTGGTGGGGTGTTAGTATTTATGCAGATCTGCACCTCTTGATCAGACCTTGATATCTGTGACTATTGACAGGTTAGTTGCCAATCCTGACTGAAAGGAATGTGTTTTATAAATCTGAATGCCGCCAAGGTGACAAGAAAGATATGTGTAGGCCACAGGTCCAGAGCAAAAGGAACGCTAAGCACTGAGGCCAATAGCCTACTTCTAGATTTGCAGAGATTGGGGGCCATTCTCCTCCTCTGCCCTTCCCTGGGGTGTGGGAAGGACTGCTGAAAGCCATGTCACTTCAGTGGAAAGCCTTGTACTACAAGGTGGCAGGAGTTTCTCCCCTCCTTCGTGCCCTATGATTTCCCAGCATGCACTTTGTGTGGAGGTGGGAGCAGGAAGAAGCATTTGGAAATACCATTTGTAGTTGTGCTTGGTTTTTTCCACTACTGCCTCCCTCTCAGTAATATCGCTGAATAAGTACCCCATACTTACTACTTTACTTTTTTTAAAAGTGTTATAGCGCGCGTGCCAGATTCCAAAGCGCAAGAGAGGGCAGTACAGGAAAATCAGGTTCACACTTTAGGCAAAACAGAGCAACAATTGCAACTATTGTGTAAAATAATGAGAATGACAACACCTCGGAGGGCACGGTCGCAAACCTCAACAATAAACCCTTTCTACGGCAGAGGCTGGTTCTTTAACACGAAGGTTGCCCTTGAGGTTCAGGTCGTGTTTTAATAAAGCCTGGTTGTTTTACAGTCCACTGGCTGGTGTGAATTCTCCTCTGCTCCAAGGAACAGACGCTTCGGCCCCACATTCTGTGCAGCACCCGCTGCCAGGCTGGAGATGGACTGCTCGACAGTGGCCGATTGTTTCTCGCTGGCACTGTTTGTTGTTGCTGATTGTCTTGCTCTGCCACTATCTGACTTTGTTTCATCTGGTTCCATCTGTGAACAATCTTATCAAGCTTTGTATTTAGAAGGACTTCTTTTGCTCACTGTAGGGCATTCACAAAGGATGAAGAGCCGCTTCAAACCATTTACTGACTCTGATTTACTGGCAACTAAAGTGAGCTCTTGCGCTGTGGCACATAAACCGCTAACCTTGGGTTCCAGGCCAGCGTTCTGCGCGCCTTCAATGCTTCGCAGAGGTAGTAAGAGATATCGAAATGAAATTACAGTGCACTGTAAAACAATACAATGGAGCACTCCAAGTGCTCATTTAAGACACGTTCTGTTACAGTTTTGGGGTGACTGGTGTCTTAAATAGCGGAAAAGCTTGAGCAGTGGTATCTTACCAACCTTAGACCCCGGTAAATGGTTGCGCTTCACAGGAACTTTAAAAGTATTGCACCACTTTTGGATGGACATATGGCAGCACTGGTTGTCAAGTGAACAACAGAGCATAACAGAACATACACAAAGCCACAACAACACAATTAAAACATAACAGGGCTTGACATAAAGAACAATTAAAACAGAATGCAACACACCTACCACAGAACAACACAACAACGTTGCATTGCATTAAAGCAGCACAAAGACACAAAAGATCAAAAACAACAGAGCACATCCCACCACAACAAAATGCCACACATCACATATGCACAAAGATTCTTGTCACACGTTACCACCTTCAGAGACCTGATATAATGTGGTGGTAAAACATGTTTTTACTAAGCACAGCCTTAACTTACCACCAAGGACATGAAACAGTGCTAGTCATAAATGTTTTGTGAACCGGCCCCTTCTGTTTAATGGCATATCTGAACTCAGGCCACTGTGAATTTAAACCCCATCACAGTATCTTGATTTTGACAAAGGTTGAAGCCAAGCATTTTTTATGCCACGTTTGTAACATAATTTTCACTGTTTGCAGGTGCACCATGAACATGAAAGCATAACCTGCATAGAATGGAATAGAAAATCTACGCAAATAGGAGTCTGCAGAGAACTAAGTGTAACTTCTCAGTAAGTTCTACAGGCTTTAAGTTTAACATATGTCACCCACATAAGAGGACTGATGTTGGCTATCCTCACCCAACGGATTGAGACTGACACGACCAATGACACATTTACAACACTCACACAAAGAACTCTCAGAACACTAACAGACATACCATTAGACACTATATACAGCAACAGTTCCATCTGGGTAACACTCAGGAATGTGCACCCCTAGTGATGGTAAAATACTTTCTCCACTCAGCATAAGGTCTTCCAGCACTCTCATAGATTGCAAACAGTGCTTAACTTGAGACCCCCTACATGGCTGCATCCGCTTTCCCCTCACACTGCCCTTATAACAGCTCAACGTGAGTGTGGTCCACTTCATCACCTGGCTACCCCAGCCTCCTCCTGTGCACAGACCAAGCACAAGACGTCTTGCTTTTAGGAACCTCTCTGGTCCTCTGGCCCCGCTCCTTTCCCTGATCAGCGGCTAGGAAGACTTCATGCTGGATATAGATTAATTCTACCAACGAGCAGCTATTGCACCCTCACTACCGCCCGCGTGCCTGCACACTCTGGGACTTTCCTCATCGTGGTTAAATAATAACAGAGTATCAGCAGGTAACAGACAATACCACTGCCAAGTGCCTCCTGCTATTCGGTGATTTTGTTGAGTCCACCAGTCCTCTACTTTGCAACAAAGCAGCTTGATCCCTGTAGTGGGGGCTTAAGCATATCCCTTTCTTGTGCCATTTTGCTGATTCTGTTGATCCAATGGTGCCTGGATATGTGAATTATGGACTAATGCTGACAGCAGGCACCAGAGTTTTGTATATCTGCCTCAGAATGCTTACACATACCTTGGTGGTTTTGCATTCAATAATGGTTCTGCTATGCAACATGTTAGTAAAGTGTGCATGTAACTTAAATATGAATACTGTGCTCAGCTTTAATTATACTCATAGCAAAAACCACACAATGGCCGGAGGAATTAAGAATAGTCAATTAAGAGTTAAATGAATGGGCTGGCATAGAGGTTCAGTATTCTCTATGA
This sequence comes from Lissotriton vulgaris, assembly GCF_964263255.1. Lineage (NCBI taxonomy): Eukaryota > Metazoa > Chordata > Amphibia > Caudata > Salamandridae > Lissotriton > Lissotriton vulgaris. Next base: position 1,981,273,860 of record NC_141687.1, on the reverse strand, counting down.
TCACAGATGTGACACCTTCCCATTATGGGTAACCATTTTTAGATACTTTTGACACTGAACACAACTGTATACATTGATTGACTACTCAGCTCAGTTCTGCACCTATGCTTTAGACACACTTTAAGCCTAGCGCTTGTTTGAGGACTTTAGATCCCTCAGCTGACGGCTACTCACAACCAATACATAAACATGTCACACCTGATATCTGAGCCTATGGATTTCTGGTGTCTCCTATGACAAGTGCACCACTAGTGGTGCACTAGTCACCAGGTTCTAGTGCTCCTGGATCTGTCGGCCGCCTTTGATACGGTCGACCATGACATTCTAGTCGACCGTGTCTAGGGCCAGTCTAGGGCAATGCCCTGGCATCCAGGGCATTGCCCTAGACTGGGTCCGCTCCTTCCTGAGCAACCGCCGTCAGGCGGTTCGGCTCTCTCAGTTCTCTGCGGACGAGGTCGAGCTTACCTGCGGCATCCCGCAGGGCTCCCTCCTTATCCCCCCTTCTTTTTAATTTATACCTCACCCCCCTTATTCGGTCCCTACGAGGCAGCTGTGTCACCGCGTTTAATTACGCGGACGACATCTAGCTGGTCTTCGACATTAACTCTACGGACCAATCCATCGACAACTTTCAAACCACCCTCTGTCATATCAGCGACTGGATGGGGGCGAATCATCTGAAGCTCAACCCCGACAAGACAGAGCTGGTGCTTGTCGGGGGTGCAGCCAACCCCTGGAAATCCACCTTTTGGCCCGCAAGGCTGGGCCCTCCCCCAAACCCGGTCAGTTCAGTAAAAAGCCTTGGGGTCATTATTAGTAATGACCTCACGATGAAACCCCAGATTAATGCGGTAGTCTCCTCCAGTTTTTTTCAGTTGAGAAAAATTCGAAAGATTGCCCGTTTCTTGACCACCGAGGCCCTCACCCTGGCCCTATTGGCTTTAGTCATCTCTAGGATAGACTATGCCAACTCCCTTTATGTTGGCATACCGGCATACCAACTAAAGAGGCTACAACTTGTCCAGAACTAGGCCGCACGGCTCATTCATCATCAGCCCAAACACCAACACGTACGCCTTCTTTTAAAATCACTCCACTGGCTCCCTGTTTCTGAGCTGTGCAAGTTCAAACTAGGCTGCATTATTTTTAAGTCCCTTGCTGGCACAGGTCCTTCGTTTATTTCTTCACTACTGCACCCATACGTCCCCTCTCGCAATCTCTGCTCCTCCCATCTGGCTTTACTCCAGATCCCGACCTTCAAACGCAAAAAACAGGGAGGACTGAGGTTCTCATTCCTTGCCCCGTCCTTCTGGAACGCCCTCCCTTTAGGCCTAAGACTAGCCTCCCCCCACACCCACTTTAGGTCTCTTCTAAAAACTCACCTGTTCCGTAATGCCTACAATTAGCCCCACAGATTGCTTGTTTTCCTTATGCTTTAGCGCCAAGAAAATGCTGGGTGTTAGTTGCGCTCTATAAGTTCTTTTTATATTACATAGTGCCTAGTTCCCTGCAAGGCCACAGGTTGTATATGTGTTTAATATTTAACTAGGTAGTGTGGCATATGGTGTAATGTCAGCTTCACAGTATGTAAATGTATGGATAAAAGAGTACACAAAGTAGTTCTGCCTTGCTGTTTGTGACAACACGTACTAAAAGCAAAGTAGATTCACCCAAGAAAAGTGATGAAAAGATTGATTAAGTTGAACAGGTAAAGTTTGTACACATGTAGGGGGAGCCTTCCTATTTGGATAAGAAAAGGACTGGTAAACAGTATAACACAAATACAGACTGGTTCCCAACCGCCCAACTAAGAGGTGTGAGTTAAGGATCAAAATACTTACTGAATCTCCCTCTAATGCCTTACATACCAACCTGTCTAGCTCATGTGTCACACAAGGCATATCAATTCCTAATTTCCCTTCTGTGCCCAATTTATCTCTCACTCTCTCTCTCTCTCTCTCTCGCTCTCTCTCTCTCTCTCTGTCTTTCCCTCTCCCTGTCTGTCTCTCTCTCTCTCTCTCTCTCTCTGTCTTTCCCTCTCCCTGTCTGTCTCTCTTTCTCTCTCTCTCTCTCAGCACCTGGGATATCCACAATACCCAACCTTCATAGTTCACTCTCTAGGATGTTTTACCACATCCTAGCCAAATCTCCATGGCACACAATTGGATATTCTGCACTGTAGAACCTCCTAAAACCCAGTGGCTTATTTGCCTCTCCCAGCAGGATTCAGTACTGCTTTCTTTAAGGTTGACAACAATGGTACCTTTGAATTGGGTGTTTAATACCTGCTACTTATATAGCCAGAATGTCTCAATTTAAGATCATTGCATTTATTTGTTAGATGGTCAAGCATGGAGTTTCAAAGGTCGCTCATTGTATTTGTGAAGATCTACTAGAAACTTTTCCTTAATGATAATGTGGGATCTGGATTAAGATTTTGCAGACAATCAGAGAGCCTAGCCAATCAGATGTTTTAAAAATGTTTTCCTCACAAATCAAGTCCATTATGTGGAAGGATCTCAAGTCAGATGCGCATCTGGACGGCATCAATTGAAGAACAGTGCTAGGTGTTTAAGCTTCTTTAATCGAAACACTATTTTGGTTGTATTTAGTATGTCTTGAAAGTAGCATGTGATGCATGACAAAGGGCCAAGATTAACACTCTTGTAGTAGTATGGCCTGGAGTCAATGTAACCAGTCACCATGATCACCGGGTGTAAATAGAGTCCCGTGCACACGATAAACTGAATGGTTTTCTAGTGAAAACCTCAATGTCACCAGAATAGTTCCAAAAAGATTCAAGGGTCCGTTGTATATAGGTATGAATGTTTAATAGCGGGGTGCTGATCAGTACATCCAAGACATAATTTATTTGGTAATAAAGTAAATTGCCGACACGTGTTTCATCACACCGTGTAGCGGCTGTGACTCATCAGGGCTGGAAAGGCTCGAGTAGCGTGATGCGGGGAAAATACGCCTGAATGGAGATCAGGGTATGGAGGATAAGCAGGGAAGCTGCTTGGAGTATAGGGGTCGTAGCAGGACGGATGTGTCCCGTTAAGCAACTCTATCAGTATCGAAGGCTAGCACGGATCTGTGCGGAAGTTATTCTCCTCATCCGGATCCGGTAGCCTCCTTACCTTAGCAGGGGCTGGTTTTCCGTTGGGTTTGTTATCCTGACCCGAATGCACCGGACTTAACTCATCAGCCACGACCTACACTAAAGGAACACGCTGAGCGCCACTTCTTCCTAAAACCTATCCAAACCCACTCTCCCCCTTTGCAACATGATCACAGCTTGAGTGGATGCCATAAAAGAGGATGGGCAGGGGAAAAAACAATCTCTCAGTGACCGTTGCTATTTGGATGGACAGATGCACTTCAGGTGCAGAAGGACCAGCCATAACCTTTCTTGATCCTGGCCATGGTCCATGAAAGATAGCCCCATTTTTGTCCACAAAAGCAAGCTGGCAAAGTTTTAGTCTATAAATGTATTACAAAACGTCTATAAACTTGACCCAAATATTGACTTATAGTAAATTGTCCCCCATATAAATATATTTATCTTTCAAGAATATTGCACCATCCAGACATCAGACTACTCCAGCATACCTGTGGTTTGCAGTGGTTAGGAGAAGGGAGAGGAGAAGGTAAAAAGTAAGCCTAGACTAGTGTTGCTTGATATTAAACTAAATTTTAATGTGATGAGCTTCGGGCTCGAATGTCCCATACTGCGCCCTCGTGTCACCATAATGGGTATTCTGGTTAATGTGAATTTAGGACTTTAGTAGAAGATTGTGTTGTGTTTTTGGAGCTGAATGGAATATGATAAATAGGTCTAATGTGTGGCGGCTACAGCAGACAAACTCTATTCATTATAGTGTGTACAATCTTGGGTTGTGGTGCATGAAAGCAATACATCCAAAGGATGGGATGTCTTTTGGCTGCAGCATGGTGGGTGTAGTGTGTTCCACCATGTGGGATACCTGTGCAGTTCCTTGGTGTGTGAGGGGTAAATCTGCCACCGCGAGGGATGCTGATGCAGTGTTCATGAGCGTGAACAGTGCGGACTCGCTTTAGTGGTGTGTCTGTGCAGTATTCAGGTCCGTCAAGACTGGATACTCCACTAAGTGAGATGGCCTTGCAGTCTTCATGAGTGCGTAGAGTGTGTGGTTCGAGTGCCACTACTGGACTGTATAAAGACAGCAGACTCCTCAGGAATAAATGTCTGCCTCCACAGGTTGGGATGTCCATTCTGATGGCCTGAAGAGTGCCTACTCCACCAGGGTGGGACGCTTATGCAGTCTTCATGTGCACTTAGAATGCTAGGTCAACTGTATTGGATGGCAACCGCAGTGCTGCATGGGGAGCGCTAGCTGCAAAAGTTGGGATGCCCATTCTGATGCATAAAGAGTGTGGTCTCCACTTGGTGGGATGCACAATGTACTGAACTGCATGATGGATGGGAGTCCATGGCAATTTTTGTAAGTTGCCGTTGTCCCCACTGTGTGAGATATTCTGCATAAAGGAATAGTATGGACCTTTAGTACTGGTGTGGCCCGAGTGGGTTGATAATGAATGATACTGTCGTGAGAAGGTATTAAGTGATAGAGAGGGTCGAAGATGTTGAGCAAAGGCATTACCTTTATCACTCTTCAATACACACTGTAATGCTATGATACTACAGTTGGTAAAACATATTTTAAGGCAAATAGTTTTAAAACAACGCATGCTAGTTTATGTGTCAGAGGCATACTTTAAAGAGGAAAATCCATTCTCAGAGCAATAAAATCACTCTTGTTCATACAGTGGTTAAGCAGTAACGTGCCACTGAAAATGACCATGTTTTTAAAATTAAAATAAAGACAAACTGTAGTTAAAATGGAGATTTCCAGTTTCCACTGCGAAGGCGTGTAGCTCCATTTTGGCTTGATCGAAGCAACAGGAGATGAAGGTGATCTGAAGAGGATACCTGGCTCCAGTGCTTTCCCATGATGTGAAATGGGCATTACTTACATATTGTAGGATTATTCTTAACATTGAGCTCTTTGAATCACACCGCACATGCACAGTTAACAGCAACAGCTGTCGACATGGAGAGGTCAAATTAGATCTGTGTGTGCTTCTTGCTTAAGAACTGTTAAAACGGCAGTTAATGGAAAATAGCAGGCATCAAAGCAAAAATATCAAAGACAATTTGTCATTGTCAACTGACTTTGGCTCACAGTAGAAAAACCATTCAGTTGGAGCAGTGAGCTAAAACAAGCACATTTTGATCTGGTACGCATACATTTTCACCAAATACAAGTCAATGTGAGAAGGTCATAGAACAACAATTAATTCGTTTCAGCAAGAAAGTAGCTAACATGCAAGTGTCCAGAATCTTTCCTCAGAGAAAGCGCTTGAACCCTTGAAAGGAAGATAGCATTCACGTCTACAAAGACTGACTCTATTTTTCCGCACAAAACCCCTCTTCTCTTGCCAGGTTTGGAAACGAGGTTACACTTGCTCAAATGTGTAGTGTACTTTACCAGACATAATGGCTCCTGGGCCTACCATGGCCTTCCCAAGTTGTCAAAGAGCCCGATATGGTCTAAAGCTCTAAATCAGAATGTAAGGATTGCTTTCCAGCTGCCACAGGGTTTAAATGAGTAGTAGTCCTCTATTATGTTTTCCCTCACTTCTTTTTATGGATATACTGCTTATAAGCATTTCTCTTCACACCTGTACCGAGTATAACATAGCATAATAACATGTTTCAACAGAACCTGGAGCTAATGGCCTTAACATGGATGAATCAAGATCAGCCCTATTCACCGCCACAGTCCAGCTGTGCAAGTATTACTTTACTTGGCTACATTTATAAGGCACAGACTAAGCTTCAGTGGCATCAAGGGGCTCTTCAGCAATACTGGGTGTGTGTATATCAGAACATCGAAATACAAGGCGCTCAAATGAGCAAGTAGGATTTTGTGGCAGCTGTGTGAGGTTAGCAACTTGAGTGCAATAACAGGCATATTTCTGTAATGCAGGAAGTGATACTTCACAAGAATCTCCACAAGAATCCTCGAGAATCTGTAGCAGATACACAGAACAGTTACAAGTTTTGCAAACCGGGTCAAAAGCTTGGATTGCCATGCAGGATATTAGGATAATGGTAAACCTTGCTTTTACAGTCTTTGCAATTATAGTTCCCCATTAAGGTCCTCCCCACCAATAATACTCATGTCATATGTGGAAATACCTTTAGAAATTTAACACCAATGAGGTACTCCAAGGGACCATTTGAGATGACTAGAAGAGAGTAGGTGAAGTTTGGGGACCTTCAAGAGAGAAACTGTAAGAGAAAAAGCTTTTGTCCTGGCCTTTCTTTTGTGAGACTCCTAAGGGAGAATGTTTTGAGCTCCCCCTTGAAGATGTTTATAGGAGGCGCCTTTCGAATAGAGACATGCAGGGAGTCTCAGAGTTTTGGAGTCACCCAGAGAAGACTTATTTCAGGATTCAATGTTTTCTAGTCCTTGGAAATAACACGTGCATTCCTCTATTGCTTCTGGGCAAGGTTGAGCCCACAGAGATCCCGCATTTACACCCAGATGCTTTGGAGTGGTCATGAATTGCACTGTACATGTGAAACCCAATGAATTTGCCTTTTGGCCATTGTAGGCGAGCTATAGAACATCTTTTGGAACCTAACTGTGCTGACAGTTAAGGAATTTTATCTGGTGCACGCAGGAGTAAAGCCTCAGTATTTGAGGGGTTGAGACTGAGTTTACCTTGAGCCCTGCAGCTGCTGATTTGCTACAGACTTTTTGCGATAAAGCGGAGTGTCAGCAGGGCACTACCATAGCACTAACTCCACAGACATGATTCTCTTCCTGAATGTTATGATAAATTGTCTGATTTTCTCTGAAAAAATATGTTAGGATGAGAAGGTTGAGGGAATTGGCCACTACCTGGAAGGAAGCGGTGTCTGTGCTGCGGGCCGCCCTGAAGCCTGAGTGTAAGTCAACAGGCAGTTTATCTTCTAACATGTATTGTTTGGTTGTTTTGCATCACCATTTTTCATTGACTTCGGCTGATGATGGGTCAGCAATTATTTGGATCAGTTGACCCCTTTTTCTAATGAATCCTAAAGTACACTTTTCTCAGAGAAGCATTGGTGCTATTTATCGATATCGCATGTTGTTGTTGGATGATTTTCTCGCTAAAGATACCCTAATGGGGTCATGGTTGTGCAATGATGCCTTAGTTTTGGCCAATTCATTTGCAGAGTCTATGGGTAGGAATGATGACATCCGACCTTGACCTTTGCTTCGTTACAGCATGGGTCACTGGCATTGTTTATTTTGATGATTGTCTCTTTTGCTGGCGTTTATTCAGCGAACAACTTGGCCAGTCTGATGTTGCAGGGATTTCTCCTGGCTGTGCTAAACTAACCTTTAGCAGATAAAACAACTTCCTGGGTCTGCTTCAGGCTTCAATGATTTCTGTACTCAAACATTTTCTGCCTTTTGTATGGTGTGTTTGGGCGATGTACCTCCCTGCCTGATGAAACAAGGATTGCTTAGTTTGAAGAAAGAAGCAAACAAACCCCTTCACCTCAAAACACCACTGTCCAAACATGGGTGAGTAACAAGCAACCTTCATTGCTTCCACACTCCAGTCGGCTTGTGCTGATGTCACCACCTCTGTCAGGGAGACATGTTATGAAATAGGATGCTGGCAGTCTGCCCTGGCAAGCAAGCATGCAGTGCTTATTGTTCATTCTGAACCAGCTCCAAGTTTGGAAATAACGCAGCTACATTCTGCTGACGAAGCCCCAAGGTATTGTATGTGGATGCTTTATTTAAAACATTTTCAAACGTGTGTTTAAGGCTTCTTGTAGCACTGAGGGTTTATATTAGAGTCCAGTGCAAAAAAATTAAAAAATAAAATTGTAAAATAACACCAGTACAAAAGTTGGGAAACATTTTAGAGGCACTATAGTTTTTAGTGGTTGTGCAATTGGCACTCATTTCTCAACAGGCACTTGTCAGGCGAGTTCTTCAGGGAGTGTGGGATTCAGAGGCAACTAGGCCTTCCTGGTGTGCTGCCTCAAGAGCCACAGTAAAAACACAAAGACCTCCATTTTGGTACTTGGGCGTTGAGTTGAGTTGTACAGTCTTACAGATGATGCTTTCTGTTGAATTTTCCTGGTTTGATCTTGCCACCCAAGGTTCTGTTTTAGCACTATCATCAGGGTCTAATTGACACTGTTCACATTTTTAAGGAAACATAATAGTGACAAATCCCCCTTTGTCAGTGACAATAATTCCACATTGTTCAAGTCCTGTTCGTCTAACTTTTCGCTCTAAATCCTGGTTCTAATGACTTGAATGAGCACTCACATGTGCACTCTAAGTATACTGCCATGTACTTTACACATGGGTAGTCTTAGCACTGTGACCCAACATGTTCTTGGAAACAGTAACGCTTCTCTGCCTCACTCTCTGCGTCTGCAGAACTTAGGGTCTGTGAGCACAGAGAGCCACCAATATCACCACTGGCAGTCCTTGCCCTTACTTGTAATGCCTCCTTCATCCTTCTTGGTTCAATTCAAGCCCAATTCGTGGTGATTGAACCTATGGCCTTCAGGCAAAGTTGTTTACCTTCCAACTTCAGTGTCTTACTGGTAATCTCCTGACCACCTTTCTGTCTAAAACTGTCCCAATTACATGTATCCAGTCTCCTCCATCCAGATCTCATCCTGCTTTCTTCAATCTAGTTTCAAGGGCGTCCACACAGATAACACTCTTCTGTGTTTTATGCTTGTGGTTTGAATGCTGCTGCAAAACATGTTCCATGTAAAGCTCTCTGCTGCTGTATTTGTACCTAAAATGAGTAAATGAAACATTTCCTCTATTAAGGTTGATCATCGTCATCACGGATGACTAAACTGAGATAATTAAACCTATCTGTTGAAGAACAGAGAAGAAAGGGGAAGACTGCAGAGGTAAATGGAGGTATTAGTGTTACTATTGCCTAATATAATGGTGCCCAATGTACCCGTTTCAGTGGGATGCTAGGATGAGTTGGCCTTGCCGGGATTCAAACTCATAAACCACAGGTCATAGCCAGTGTCAACAATGAGCATTTAGCTCAGTGAAACATCTTGCTAGAATAGAACATACCATATGCAAATGAGTCTTGGCCTTGTTCCAAAGCAATGCGAACTGCATGGCCATGCTTCAGAGCAACGCGAACTGCGAACAGAAGATTCCATGTTAAGTCAGAAAAGGCCCTTCAAGGCTTTAGAGAGTCTGGACCCCTATCATGTTTCCAATATAAGCAATAATGTGTGTTTTTTTAATTTTTCACTTAAGCAAACATGATGAGCACAGGTATTGGTGAACAGCATCTACTGTGATGACATGACAGCCTAGAGCATGCCTCTGGGGCTTGGGTACTCGCAAACATTTTCCCAAGGGCCACAAAGTTTAGCCTGTGATGTGACCAAGGACCGCATCAATGCCAGCAGGGTGGCGAATTAGGTGGGGCGGGTGTTGGGAGTAGGCTTGCGGTAAGGTGGGTATAGTGGAAGTGAAGCATATACATCTAGTGGCTGAATTGCACAATGTGAAACCAGAAAACCTGGGATGAATCGCTGCTTCCCCACATTACCAAACTGTGTGATACAAAGCACCTGTTACATTTCGCTTTCCCTCCATTTTAGGTCTCGCCTGGCGATGCAGCGCATGCGTTGCACGCTCTGCAAGAGCTTCTTGTAATCAGTACACTTTCAGAAGTGGTGTCTCGACTCCGCTCGTTATTTTGATTGGTTTGCGTCACTGGTTATGGTAAAGCGTGTCTTTTGATTGTAACTGAGGCTTTTTAGACCCTCCTGGTTACTGCCTTGTCCTCTTTTAGCCCCACCCACCCGTACTTGATCTTTTACTGGTGGCGTGAGATGGTCCGTTTTATCATTACTCTCTCGATACTTTTTTGTTACCATTACTGGCATGTGGGATGTGCATTTAGCATTGTGTTACGTTTGTCGCTCAGTATTTTATGTTTCTTTTACTTTAAGACTGAGCGCAGTCCCCGCTTCAGGGACACCGCGCTTTGTTTATTTATTTATTTTTTGAGACTTTAAGTATAAGCGCATCGCCCGCTTCTGGGACACCGCACTCGTTTTTTTTTTGTTTTTTTTTAATAACTTTAAGATTGAGCGCAGCACCCACTTCAGGGTCACAAATCTTTTATTTTACTAAGAGATGGCCCGGGTGACGGCACTTTTTTAACACATACGCAAGCTGCGGCCGGCACTTGCCTCCGGAGAGCGTCTGGGAAGGTCCACCCGTCTCGCTCTGCTCTTCTCTCCAGGAGCTGCTGCGAGTCAGGTGCTGCCAATAGTAGTCTGGCCTGAACTCTGCTACTGCTTGGATCGTGCCTCCATGGCCACCTGCAGTTTCATTGCCTCGCAACGCTTCTGTTTGCTGCTGCTGGTGAGTGACTGGCAGACTACGGGTCGCTGCAGAGAGTAGTGAGCTGCCCAGGGAGCAATGGAAGCATGGGCTAGTAGCTTCACAGTGCCTCCAAGCTCTGGCCTACCTGGCATAACCACAGGATTAGCGGCGGGTTGCTTCGACTCTGAAAACTGTAAAGTAAAATGCATTATGGCGTAAAACTTACGTTAGCTTTTGTAATTGAAAGCCGATTGTCGCAAGGTGCTTGTGTCTGCTTTATCCTGTTAAGTGTTTGATTTTATTTGTTTAGGTTTTTAATATATAGCAGATCTAGCGCAAAGAAGCAATGGTGCAGTTTAGATGGAGCAATTGTATTTCAGCAGAAGCATCTCTAATGTGAGGTGCAGCCCATAGAACGGTGTTATGTGTGTGGTCTAGATGAAACCAGAGTGTGATAAGGAGAGGCTTTACTCATTAATTTCACATTTAATTTACCAATATCCACGCCATGGAACACAGTAAATAAAGTGGTTTGCTCAGAACTACTCGTTATTTTGGAAAAGTCTGGAACGCCAAATTGGAATCCAGATCACTTTGTTCATATAAATGATTTAAATGCTAGATGAGGATTTGGGCCTTTCTAAAAAAAATGCCGGACTGCCTCAGGACATCTTGTGATATGTGATAATGGTGCTTCCCAGACGTCGGTCTCCATTCACATCAAGGTGTGGCCTTGAGACTGTTGCAGTGGGTGAGCCCTGCGAAAGACTCTAGCTCTCTGTGTCTACGCACATATTTGTTGCATGGTAGCTGTAGGAGCATTGTAACTTTGGACTTTTACTACGTAAGAAGTCACTGATTCACTTTCAGAAGTGGAGTTTAGGCTCCACCCCAATTGCTTTGCGTTATTGTTTATGCTAAAGGGTGTCCTACAGCCCACATGAACAAGCAAAGATGCAGTTTTAAGAGAGCAATCTTCTTGCATCAGGACCATCTCTAATGTGAGGTGCTGCCCATAGAACGGTGTTTTGTGTGTGGTCTAGATGAAACCAGAGTGTGAAGAGGAACTAAAAGTAGGCTTTTTTCTCACTTAATTTGCTGTATGTATTATTATGGTATTCTATCTGGCTGCAGTTTGGGGCACGTAGAGGTTGTGCTTTTCAGTTGTGAATGTGCGCCTACTGTTGTGGGCTTTTTGCATCACACTGCTCTTATCCTTCTCACTCTCCTACTATCTCCCTCACACTACTCTTCTACACCTCTCTACTTCCTTGAGCCTAATGCTGCTCTAATCACTTTCCTTCCTTCTGCCTCACACTACTCTTCTCCTCCTCACTCTCCTTTCCCTGTCTTCCTTCTCCCTCATACTGCTCTCCTCACTCCCCTTTCTTCGGCCTCATGCTACCCTCCTCCTCACTTTCCATCATTGTCCCTCATGCTGTTCTTCTCCTCCTCACTCTCCTTTTACTGTCTTCCTTCTCCCTCATACTGCTATCCTCACTCCCCTTTCTTCGGCCTCATGCTACTCTCCTCCTCACTTTCCATCATTGTCCCTCATGCTGTTCTTCTCCTCCTCACTCTCCTTTTACTGTCTTCCTTTTCCCTCATACTGCTATCCTCACTCCCCTTTCTTCGGCCTCATGCTACCCCCCCCTCACTTTCCTTTATTGTCCCTCATGCTGTTCTTCTCCTCCTCACTCTCCTTTTACTGTCTTCCTTCTCCCTCATACTGCTCTCCTCACTCCCCTTTCTTCGGCCTCATGCTACCCTCCCCCACACTTTCCTTCGTTGTCCCTCATGCTGTTCTTCTCCTCCTCACTCTCCTTTTACTGTCTTCCTTTTCCCTCATACTGCTATCCTCACTCCCCTTTCTTCGGCCTCATGCTACCCCCCCCCCACACTTTCCTTCGTTGTCCCTCATGCTGTTCTTCTCCTCCTCACTCTCCTTTTACTGTCTTCCTTCTCCCTCATACTGCTCTCCTCACTCCCCTTTCTTCGGCCTCATGCTACTCTCCTCCTCACTTTCCATCATTGTCCCTCATGCTGTTCTTCTCCTCCTCACTCTCCTTCTCAAATCTTAAACACTGCTCTTCTCCTCCTAACGCTATGCTTTACACTGCTACTCAGCTAACAATTACAATCCAAACAACATAATTCCACGAAATATCACATACATACACTCAATAACACATAGCTAAAATACAATACCATTAGCAAAGCCAATCGCTCTAACTTAAACAAATGTGAGACCAATTGCATTTCCAATGCTTGTCTTTTATTATCACAAATAAGAAGACTTCGAAATACATGCATTCAGGATGTGCGCTGCACAAAACCTTCTCTTGTGTTTGATTTAATAAACTATAATGTTGTTCATCCAAAACAGGAGGCCTCCCTAAGAGTGCACATAACAACTGACTCAACTCTTAGTTAACTATTGGCATTGTTGTTAGTGTGGGGGAAGAATGTGTGTTTCTGAATTTATATTTGAAAACTATCACTTAAAAAATACTTCTCAATGCACTGAACTAATCAGATATACTAAGGTGAAAGGGTTCTGCATGTTAATGAAATACACTTTTTGAACTTTTGAAGAAACCTTATCACTTACACTTTTGCTGCAAGATCGCTTTAAAAATGAAGGCATTCCTAAAGTTATGCGGTGCAGGACAACCTAGTTACTTCCTTTCTTTAACTCCAATTAACCTTTAAATAAAGGCTTGCCTGTATATTTAACATCATTTTAATGTTAGAGCTGATTCGAGTGAAGAGAAGCCCAGTGCTGCTGTTGATCAAGGGGCCGCATGTATAGGTCAGGAGGGCTGCATGAGGCCCCCGGGCTGTACTTTGAGTAGCACTACTCTAGGGTTTGAAGAAACACTCAAAGTGTACCCCTGGCTGTGATAGCAGCATATGCCATAGGCCATTTTGACTGTTGCCTGCACAAGTGAGCACCTACTGGCCTCTCCTGGTAAAAGGTATATCCAATGTTCCCACCATTGGGACTTTCAGTCCTTCCATGAGGGTCATAGGTTGTGAATGTGTGTTGCTCACAATGACTGTGTTCATGTGTTTGTGATATGGATGTTGCACTTGATTGCATGGTATTATAACTCACTAAATGAAGAAAGAAAGTGAGTATGCTCAGGTGATTTGTTGGTTGAAGGATGTCTCTTGTAGTTGGAGTCTGAGGGGTAACTGTCCTATGAAGGATAAAGTCTGCACCCTGGTGCCTTCTTGATTCTTCTTCCCCAGGAGAGGTGTCACTGTTGAGAGACTTGTGCGGTACCTGGCTGGAGTTAATTCTCTTGATTTTGTGTGTTTGTTCTTATCCTCTGCCCCTTTTGTTGATTCTGAAGATCACATATATTGCAATGTCAGCCTGTGTTGACCCCATCAGTCTCTGTAAAGGCGTGGCCACTAGTTGGGAATCAACTGACAACAGTAGCCCAACATTCCCAAAAACATCCTCACTTCTCTCTGGGTAGTTGGTGGGTTCATTTTAAGAATTGCCAAACTTCTTTATTGCGACACCTTCCTCTGTCCTTTCTCATTGTGATGTCGGAGATACAAAACTTCTCTTTGGCAATACTGCAGATTACTGAGGGACACTTTGGGGCAGATTTACGCTGCAGCACTTTCAGAGCACAGGAATGAGACATATTGACAATTATATGTCACATGCCTGTGCTCTCCCCTGTGCAGGCGCACAAACAGTTGCCATGCACCAGCGCAGGCTCCCCTGCACCATAGTTCAAGGATGCCTGCGTCATGGGGAGAATGTTTTTGTGCAGGAAGGGGCACCTTCCTGCACAAAAACAATCACTTAGGCATTTTCCTCTTCAATGCATGCTGTAGAATGCAGCATGCATTGAAAGAGGAAAAAGACAAGGAGAAATGAAACATTTCTCCTCATTGCGCCACTCTACGCCACCCCTAAGGTGGCGTAGCATACTGACGCATTTCCAGGTTTACGGATCCTCCTAAATCTGGAAATGTGTCTAGCTCCATGGGTGTTGTGTGGGAACACCCACAGCAACTCCCATGGAACGTCCCTTTCATGCAAAGTGCTGTGTGTAAAGGGGCCATATTTACAAGGACAGGAAAAGTCACGCAGGGTGGCTTTTCCTGTCCTTAGAAATATGGGGCAGAGAAATGCCCCATATTTACATACAAAAAGTGACGTACTGGCAGCACAAGGTGCTTGTAAATCTGCCCCTGGGTGTCCATTATCAGCCAAGTTGTTCAATAGTGCAATGGTGTCTTGTGTACAAGCTCCCTGAGTATCTGACGTAACCAGTAGGTTGTCTTTGTACTGCACTACGGGCCTGATTTAGATGTTGGCGGAACTGCAACAGAGTAGTCTTTTTGTAGGTCTTTTCGCCCATCGTCCTGGTGGCCTGCCTGCCCGATTTAGATGCTGGATGATAATGGGAGAGAAGACCGCCACGGTTCTGCTGACTCTGCCAGGACATCACTTCCCACTCCGATGGCGGGATGGACTCCAGCAGTCCGCAGCAGGACTCCATCCAGGATTGCCACCCTTCAGATTTGGATGTGGGCTATTTTGAAGGCAATTCCGGTGGGAATCTCTCCTACTTCGAGTCGTCGGAATGGGATGAAAAGGGGTGAAAACTCACCTCTCTACAGGGTACAGCTTGCGATTTGGTATTCTACTCCTTCGCCAACGTCCTCCTTTACCTGCTGCACATTGACTGCGACGGACAGGCACCTCATTTTGACTGTACCCTTGCAGACTCGTTTGCCCCTGCACTCTTCACTTTATTGGCCAAGGACTTCAGGGTCCACATCGCCTTGCGGCAGGAGCTGCCACCGATACTGGGAGTGCCCTGGACGCCTTAAAAGTGCAACCAGGCTCCCGCAGCGCCGGAGCCCTTGCTGACTTGTTTGCCCCTGCACTCTGCACTTTTTTGGCCAAGGACTACAGGGTCCACATCACCTTGCGGCAGTAGCCACCACCGATACTGGGAGTGCGCTAGATGCCTTAAAAGTGCAACCGGGCTCCCGCAGCGCCGGAGCCCTTGCTGACTTGTTTGCCCCTGCACTCTGCACTTTTTTGGCCAAGGACTACAGGGTCCACATCACCTTGCGGCAGTAGCCACCACCGATACTGGGAACACGCTAGATGCCTTAAAAATGCAACCGGGCTCCCGCAGCGCCGGAGCCCTTGCTGACTTGTTTGCCCCTGCACTCTGCACTTTTTTGGCCAAGGACTACAGGGTCCACATCACCTTGCGGCAGTAGCCACCACCGATACTGGGAGCGCGCTAGATGCCTTAAAAGTGCAACCGGGCTCCCGCAGCGCCGGAGCCCTTGCTGACTTGTTTGCCCCTGCACTCTGCACTTTATCGGCCAAGGACTCCAGGGTCCACATTGCCTTGCGGCAGAGGCCCCCACCGATACTGGGAGCACACTAGACTCCTTGAAAGCGCAACCGGGAGCCCTTGCTGACTAATTTGCTCCTGAACTTTGCACTATATTGGCCAAGGAATCCAAGGCCCAGATCGTCTTGCAGCAGGAGCCGCAACCGATACTGGGAGCACACTAGACGCCTTAAAAGCTCGACCGGGCTCGGGCAAAGCCTGGGCCAAGTGTGGGCCTGTCTGCGCCCGTCCTAGCCCGAAGGAGACGGGCTGGGCTACGTTATTAACACTTGTGGCTCTAGGTCAATCTATCCTGCTGTGGAAGGTATTGTGCTAAATATTAACTCTGATATTGTCATCACCTGGGCCCACTAAAATGAGTAAGCGTAAGTCTGGCGCTGGGCAGGGAGTTGTGGGGACACTTGTTGCTTTTCTTCTACGGGCAGAATCAGCACTTATTCATGAGATCAGGCTCACAGAGAGTAGATTATCGCTAGAATCGAACTGTACCTCTAGGGCCACTGTTGCACTCCCCCCAAATTAACCAGACACAGCCTGTAGGGCTAGATCTTGATTTTACCACATCCTCTGAGCCAGCAAGCAGACCAAGTAGGCCTAATGTAACTACCAGGGGCCAGAAGGAGAAGTGTGTCTCAATGGTTAGAGCGGCAGACCCTGATGCAGAGTTCTAGCCCGGGACCAGGGTTCAATTCCCCGCCTCGGCGGGTCTTGGGCTCAAATATTCCACGGACCTGATAATTCTTGCCTCGGTGCCTATTCCAATCATGGAGTCCCACTCTGCAACTCTGGGCAATAGCTTACTTAATTTCCACAATGGCCCTCATAACTAGCATAGGTCGCCTACAAGTCATACAGAACTCCGCCGCCAGACTGGTGCTAAGAAGACCCAGGAGAGCCAACTCAAAAAAGGCGCTGGATGCGCTTCATTGGCTACCTGTAAAGAAGCGTGTGCGTTATAAGTGCCTCCTCTTCTGTCACCGTATCGTCTGGGACAGATCACCGACTTACCTAAAGGATTTAATCAGCAGATACGAACCAACTAGGTCCCTATGAACAGAGGGCGTCGGACTGCTGATAGTCCCTAGAATTAAGAAGGCTAGAATGGGTGGACGCTCATTTGCACTCCAAGCAGCCCAACAGTGGAACAAACTCCCCTGCGCACTGAGACTGGAGAGCAACGAAACGCGGTTTAGGGCCCTGCTCAAAACTCATCTATACTCCTCATAATCCGGGCTGTCTGTATGCTGATTTCTTGGACAGTGTCAGCGCGGGGACACGCCGTGATGGCGTTACTGAGCGCTCTACAAACTCGATATTATTATTATTATTTTATAACGCTAAGGATGCCTGGCCTCCACCGTGGGGGTGCCCAGGAGTGGACGCCTCACAGGGAAAGCCAGGATGGGTTCCACAGCGGTATTTGTACAAGCGCCTTGAGACCCTTGCGGGTGAGTAGTGCGCTATACAAGTATCAATTTACAATTTAGAAGGCCAAAATACATCAAGGCAATAGCCATGAACCACCATCTAAGAAGAGGAAGGGTCAGGGGCCACAGAAACATAAACAACAAACGCCAAAGGCAATGAGAAAAAAAACGGAAACCACTGACAGAGATTGTAGTCAGGAGCATAACATAACGTCAACGTCCACTGTTATAAATGGGCCATCACCGTGGCCAAATGAGGAGGAGTTTTGTGAAAGGCTAGAGACAATAGTAGCAGTTTTGCTGGTTCCATTGTCACAGAAATGATCACAAATCAAAGTTAGACTCACCAAGCTGGAGGAGCTCATCATTGGCATTCCCCCAGCTCATTTGGATATATGCCCATGTGGAGGCACAAATACCTTGCTTAATAGGGGGACGGGAATAGTGGCTAGTCAACCTGTGAGTAATTCAGCCAATGGACAAGCAAACTGTCCTAGTACATACTCCAGCATAGTTGATGACTCAGCAGGGGCTGCCTTCCCAGAACAAAGAGCAGCACCCCTTTCATCAGATCATTATGGGCTTCCGCATTGCTTAGAAGGCCCAAATTCTAACCGTACACAGGTCGCAAAACTTTTAAATGGGCCTTCGACTGTCATGGGGAGCACTACATCTGGGAATGGGATGCGAGCCTCAAACTCACGAGGACTTAATCAGGGAGACTTCACCAACCCAAATCGGAATTTGCATCTTCCGCCAGAAGCAACTCCATACACTGTTGTGTTGGAAAATGTACCCTCTTTACTGCCCAATGTTCTGAACATTGGTTGACATTGCCGAATAAGTACTTGCACTTATTGAACACCAGGACTGGTATAACGAGCACGCTTTTTACGGAGTTTAAAATGGCATGAAGAATAGGTTGGGTGGGTAAAACATCTAAGTAATTGCCTGGTAATGTTGTGGTTCTAACCTTTAGGTCTCCAAGCCTGGTGCAAATTATCCTTGATAGGGCTGGTAATCGGTCTATCATGGCGCAAGGCATAAATATGCTACCACTGGGGTACTTTTATCAACCCCCTAGAGACCCAAGGAAAAATCCTGGGAGGGAGACATTCCTAGGGAATAGACAGCTTAGTTTTGCAGTTCCACTAAGTAACCAATATGACATTTTCAACTCATTAGAAGACATAGACAGACCACCATATTTAAGAGTCCGTTCTTCAACTTATAAGTCTGATCAAAATTGCCACCAAGGTGACAAGCGAACAAACATAAGAGATCCCCAACCAGGCCCATGGAGCAATATGTACTCTTTCGTTACACCCAGTTTTTACTGAGCAGGGGGAAGAAGGTAGGGGCACTATTAATTTGACCCCGGGTGCGTCTCTTGAATTTATTAAACTTACAACTATAGATGAGGCATCTCATAATAATGGTGGATTATTATCTAGTAAAACAATATTAACTAGCCCCCTAGGTAATAGGGACTTAGCTTTTTGCAATCTTGTATCATGGAACATTGCGGGACTTTTTATTAAATCATGACGTATTATGCTTTCAGGAAACGTGGGTAAGGAAATAATCCACATTAATGGGTTTAAAACATTTCACACCCCGGCCGTCGAAGGACTGAGTGGAAGGGCAAAGGGAAGGATTTGCACCTACATATCCAATAGGCTTAAGAAAAAAAAAGATAGAGTTGTAAACAGAGAAAAATATATCATCAACTGATTAAATTCCATGTAGATAGCAAAAATTGTATTGTAGTGGCACATTTTTACAATAACTTTCCCCCCACTAAAGTGGGGTCTGTAGTAAAAAAAACTGGGCAATGATTAGAAATCTTTATGCAGTGACAATTCCAAAAATACGATGTTAATGTTGGGAGGGGATTTTAACTGCGCTTTTTGCCCAAATGTTGACGGTAAATTATGTGGTTTCACAAATGAAGATGGGATCAGCAATACCCATTTAGACACTCTATTCTGGGGGAGTTGTATAATGAAATGGTTTTTGACCTTGGTTTGGCTTTTGCAAATTAACTATGCGCTACACATGTTCCCATGTGTCATACCTTTTATGGCAGAGGTTCATGCACTACCATAGACTGCATATTATTTTCAAATAGCCATACGTGCAGATTTCACTCTTTTTCCATAGATGACATGCCACTGAGCGATCACTTACCATTGTGTCTCTCAGTATTATTGTCGATAAGTAAGTCTGACAGACACAATAAAGTTGACGAGGCCTTAGCAAATAGTATAATTTATAAGATAAATGGTTATATACTGCCATGGTCAATGGTGGATCCCTTAGCGATTACCAACCAAGTGCTAGCCAAATGCAAATTGGCTTTTGAAACTGGCTTGAGTGAAACAGCTGCCCCAGACAGTATCTTATCTTCCTTTCAATCAATATTAGGGGCTGCAAGGGAAGCATTATTTGTTCAGAACCGAAAAATAGCAAAAACTCAGGGATGGTTTGATTCAAACTGTACGCGAGAGTATACCAACTTAAAATATGTATTACATAAAATCCCCAGAAATTAAAATGATGTGAGGCAGGTAAGCACTCAAGGAAAGAAAAACTGCCCTGAGAAATAAAGCTCGGGAATCCTTGCACAACGCCTCTCTAAGGGGAGATAGTTCGACTTTCTGGAAAGCTGTAAAAGCACCTTTCCTGAACTCCGGACTTGGTCCGACGATTGAAATTGCCATTACTGAGGACCAATGGATCGAGCACTTCTCAAGGGTATATAACAGCGAGGGCAATAATGACGTGCAACAATATAATAACCAAGGGGAAATTGTCCATAATTCTTTGAGCAAATATTCGGATCTCCAGTTTACACTGGAGGAAGCGAATAGGGCTATCTCTGCAAGTATTGGTAAGGCTTCTGGCCGAATGGGGTCCCTATAGACTTGTTTAATTCAAACATTACTTTATAGGGAGCCAATTATCACCCAGGTAAGTAATGCTAGCTGCCTTGCCCCTTTTGTGACAACTTGGGTTGAATCCATTATTGTGCCAATCTTCAAAAAGGGGAACCATCAGGATTCTGGATGCTACAGACTCATTTTGTTATTGGATTCTCTGACTGAAGTATTTGGCCGAAAACTTTTTGAACGTGTACACGTTTGGGCAGAGGACAACAAAGTTCGATCTGATATTCAATATGGTTTGGTTTTCGTGAGGGCTCTAAAACGACTGAACAGAGTTTAAATTTAGCTATTTTTGTGGGGATGTATACACGGGTGAAGGAGGGTAGGCTGTTTTTAGTTTTTGTGGATCTCACTGCAGCTTTCGATTCTGTGAGACATGATAAGCTCTGGGAGATCCTCGAGGATATTGGGGTGGGTATGCAAATTATTCACTTTCTTAGGCGCCTATATAGTGATGCTAAGGCACAAGTTCGTTTAGGTCTGAGCGGGGAACACTCTGCCCCATTTCCAATAACGAGGGGGGTGTTAGGCAAGGATGTGCCCTAGCCCCCTTTCTTTTTAACCACTGTATTAATGGCCTGGATGAGACGTTGCTCAAAGATAGTCAAGATTTCCCCCAAATGGCTGGTCGCCCAATACCTGCCCTCCTTTACGCTGACGATACAGTCTTTATGTCGCACACACAAGTAGTTCTGCAGAGGGTTGTAGACAGTTTTTCTAATTTCTTGAGTAATCTTGGTCTCCGGGTGAACACCTCAAAGACCTTTATATTGAGATGTGGTCATGGTAGTTGAACGTGCAGGGATCTGTTTGTGGAAGGACAGAAGATAGGGCACCCAAAGAAATGTTCATATCTCGAAATACTCTTTGATCAAAATGATTCATGGGTCCAAGCCGTTTTAGCAAAAAAACTCGCGCTCATGAGGACCACAACCGCACTTGTTAATTTTTCAAGAAAACTGGGCAGGAGACCGCCAGTTGAGCTCATTCTGATTTGCAAAGCGAAATGTATCCCCACAGCTACCTATGAGACAGTGGACTGGGGTCTTGCATCCATTACAAATGGTGGAAAATACCTTTTTAAGATGCATTCTGTCGGTCCCGAGCAGTACATCCTCATATGTTTGTCACGCTGAGTTGGGCTTACCATTCATCTCTGATCTAATAAAAATGGAGCCTATTCTTTTATGGCAGTTTGAAATTGGAAGGGGCCTTAAAGATCCCCTGGGTAAGGTATGTCCGAGATTTTATGTGTGACCTAGGTCAATAAGAATACTTTACTGACCCAAACACCATGCAGATGGTCACAATAAAGGACCTATACAAAGAGGGCCTTTAGTTACTGGACACATTAAGAATATCAGCAGAGATTATAAAGCCTAGTGTCCAGTATAACCAGCTGATTTTAACTACTTTCAGTATACAACCATTCGTGGCCTTGATAGGTTCTTACTGACTAGATTCACTGTTGGGATCTTCCATAGACTTGTACATTTTCCTAAAATGAATGACTGGGCCCGAGAAATGCAACTGTGTCCTTGTGATAATCACTCAGATCAATCCACTATACATATTGTCCTATTTTGTTGATTTTACAGTGAACCAAGGAAAGTCTGGATTGTTCCTATTTTAAAATCTCTGGGGATTAGACAATGTCGCCCGGCGTTCATTGTATTACAGCTTTTGGATGATGTACATAGAGTGTGGAGGATATGAATGTTTTTGAAGAAAGTATTTAGCCACAGGAAATGCATTGTAGTTTAACTATGAATGTATTTTAATGGTTCATATTTAACATGTTTATAATGCTATTTTGTGTAACAAATTGTTTGCTCTTATGTGCTTTTATGATTGTCTGAAAAAGCAATTGAATAAAGCTGTTTTTTTTTTTGAAAAACGTTATTGTGCAAAACAGCATCATTACAAATATGGGCCTACAACCACAGGGGCCGGCCGCTAGTGCATGCAAAGCAATCACATGACATGACGAAGCAGCGACTGATCCCCAGAGGTCCATTAGAATAAAGCTGTTTTTGATTTGATTTGACTGACCCAAAGTAGGTGTTTGTGATGTGTGCAGGTACACATTGCATGGTGTGTGTAGTGTCATGTCTTCTAGGATAGTCCCATCATGTACATCCCATTTTTACATACATTGTCCCATCCACACGACAATAGCAATTCTAAACAGGTGACCTTTTACCTAGTTGCTTCCTCCTGTCTCTTTGACACTAGGCTCTAACAGGCACATGCATCAATCTCGTCATTTGCGATTCCTTAATTGCGATTTTTAAGGAATCGCAATTAAGGATTCGCAAATGCCTATGCATTAAGAACTCGCTAAATAAGTTGCTATTTCTTAAAATTCCTTAATAGCGATTAGCATTTTGCGAATCGCAATTAAGGAATCCCTTCCCATTCATTCCTATGGGCCTATAGGCCCATAGGAATGAATGGGAAGACAATCTCAATTTGTGATTCGCAATTAGCTAATCGCAAATTGAGATTGCGATTTCAAGGGTGCAGGGGTGTCCAAAGGACACACTGTTGCACCCCTGAATCAAACAATGCACATATGTTGTGTACACACATGCCCTAAGGGCATGTGTGTGCACAACATGAAAGTTAAAAAAATGCACAAAATTGCATATTTCTAACATTTCGCAAAATTACCATGAGGTCCAACCTCATGGTAATTTTTTCTCTCTAATTGCGAAATCGCAATTTTTTTCAGTTTCATGCATTGCTTTTAAGGAATCGCAAAATTGCGATTCTTTAAAAGCAATCGCACTTCTTCACTTTTAGGATAATGCATCCCAAATAGTGATTTAGGAATTGCAAACGGGCGAATTTTGCGATTCGCACCGTTTGCGATTCCTAAATCGCTTGATGCATGTGCCTGTAAGTATTCTATCATAATCCCTGTACCTGACGTACATAAACATGTCCCTAGGCAGAATTTTTCATCCTTGTCCAACAGCCAGCTGTGTATGATCACACTTGTTTAGAAACGCATCGGTGATTGTTTTCAAAACATTTATGGTTGTTTTAACCCTTTCGATGCTGATGACGAGCTCAGCTCGTCATCACCCACGGGTGTCGTGTGCTGATGACGAGCTGAGCTCGTCATGGTGCCACTAAAATAGCATTTTCCAGCACAGGGGGGGGGGAAACGGCCAGCAGCCATGTGGTTAAAAACATATAAATTCTAGAAAAAAAACCTGGGGTGACCACTTTAGTATAAAAGACCCTCTCTCACCACTACAAATTAGAGGAGAATTCCTTCCAAGCTGACAAAGGGGTCCTGCATACAGAATCTTCGACACACAGCGGTCTGACATCCCTTGCAGGTTGTCATTCTCGACGCAGAGACGGGGGTCCTTCATTCTAACCCATCAGGTGAGGGGTAGGGTTTTCCCTGGGGTTTTCTTGGCTACAGATACACATAGATATATGAATATCTATACTAATTCACCACTAATCCTTTATGGGTTCCAGAGTAGTGGGTTACTCGCCGAAAAAGCCCTTCAACACTACATTAGGGGTAACAAGCGATATATATATATATATATATATATATATATATATATATATATGCAAACCTTTGTCCCTCTCCTATCCCTCTGCTAGCCTTCTGTGAGCGGGTACAGTAGTCACGCGACAGGGATTGCAGAGTCCTTATTTTATTTATGTGAATCCAGGCAGGTAAATGACAGTCTACGCGTCTCTTCAGGGGAATTAGCTTCTTCTCCTTCACATCTTCTTGTCTCTTCCAGGGGCTTTAGTCTAAAGGGGTCGGCAGTACGGGAAGGCACCAAAAGAAATTAGCAAAAGAAAACCACGTCAGTGCTTTGCACCGGTACCAATCAAGGGGAGATTTGCAGGGTGGATCAGGAGACCACCACAGTGAGGAGGGAAACAGAGAAGAAAACTATGTTCTTGGCTTTCCCAAGGGGATACTACGTATTTCTTTTCACCCCACCCGGGGACGTTACTCACACCAGCCTCCCAGCTCCCAGGAGTCGAGCAAGCATCTGTGCAAGCCTCGTTCCTTCAGGAGCGTGGCTGGGCACTTCGTGGTGTTGTTGGCCTCCTGGCTCTCCTCCTCGGGGTCGCGACTGTGACAAGGTATCTCCGGCTTCTCCTCGGCACCACTCCGCTCTCTGATGCGTCTTGGCAGCTCCTTCCTTGTGGTTCCGCAATATTCCTTCTGCTTCATCTTCCGCTTCCTCTTTGTCCCCTAGCATCTCATAACTCCACCTTCAAGGGGCGTGCCTGGCTTCTCCTTCTTCCGGGGTTTGGAAATTAAAGGGCTCACAGCATTGCTCTAAGTCGCCCTGAAGGTATCAGACCTCTGCAGGTCCTGGAGGCTAAAAGCAAAAGAGAGGCGTGGCCCAGTGAGGCGGAGTCTCGTCTTCCTCCATGGGATCAGGGTCTAGGGAAGCCGGACCATGACACCTTCTCAATCCAAATAACTGACTAACATCCACCACTCAAATTACTTTCATATTTCACTATACTAATTCAATACTAATCTTTTAATGGGTTCTGGAGTAGCGTGTTACTTGCACTTAAAAAAAAAGAAGCACTTCAACACCCCATCAGGGGTAACAAGAGCTATATAAATGCAAATCTTTTCCCGCTTCCATCTCTCCTCTATCCTTCTCAATCCAAATAACTGATTAATATTGACCACTCAAATTACTTTCCAATGTCACTCTGGCCTTTTGTTTAAGTATTGCTGTTAATCAGAGCCCCTTCACGGGCTCTGATTAACAACAATACTTAAACAAAAGACCAGAGTCTGCCCTGCGCTTTACTAACAAAAGCGTAGACAGTTTCCAAACACAGCGCGTACTTTAGCACACGCTGTGTTTGGAAACTGTCCATGCTTTTGTTAGTAAAGCGCGGGGCAGACTCTGGCCTTTTGTTTAAGTATTCTTGTTAATCAGAGCCTGTGAAGGGGCTCCGATTAACAGCAATACTTAAACAAAAGGCCAGAGTCTGCCCCGCGTCCTCACAGCACTCAAGAGCTGTGACACAGAAGGCAGAAGGGCACAAAAAAGAAGGGGAAAACGAGTGAAACAGAGGGCACAAAAAAGGGGAAAAAGAGTGAAACAGGGCAGAAGGGCACAAAAAAGGGGGAAACGAGTGAAACAGAGGGCAGAAGGGCACAAAAAAAGGGGAAAACGAATGAAACAGAGGGCACAAGGGCACAAAAAAAGGGGAAAACAAGTGAAACAGAGGGCAGAAAGGCACAAAAACAAGTAGAACAAAGGGCAGAAGAGCATAAAAAATGGGAAATAACGAGTGGAACAGAGGGCAGAAAGGCACAAAAACAAATAGAACAGAGGGCAGAAGGGCGAAAAAACGAGTGGAACATAGGGCAGAAGAGCACAAAAAACAGGAAAAACGAGTGGGACAGAGGGCAGAAAGACACAAAAACAAGTAGAACAGAGGGCAGAAGGGCACAAAAAACGAGTGGAACAGAGGGCAGAAGAGCACAAAAAAAGGGGGAAATGAGTGAAACAGAGGGCAGAAGGACACAAAAAAAGGGGAAACCGAGTGAAACAGAGGGTAGAAGGGCACAAAAAACAAGGGGAAGACTAGTGGAACAGAGGGCGGAAAGGCACAAAAACAAGTAGAACAGAGGGCAGAAGGGCACAAAAAACAAGTGGAACAGAGGGCAGAAGAGCAAAAAAAACGAGTGGAACAGAGGGCAGAATAGCACAAAAAAAGGGGAAAACGAGTGAAACAGAGGGCAGAAGGGCACAAAAAAAGGGAAAACTAGTAAAACAGAGGGCAGAAGAGCACAAAAAACAAGGGAAAAACGAGTGGAACAGAGGGCAAAAAGGCACAAAAACAAATAGAACAGAGGGCAGAAGGGCACAAAAAATGAGTGGAACAGAGGGCAGAAGAGCACAAAAAACAAGGGAAAAACTAGTGGAACAGAGGGCAGAAACGCACAAAACAAGTAGAACAGAGGGCAGAAGGGCACAAAAACAAGGGAAAAACGAGTAGAACAGAGGGCAGAAAGGCATAAAAACAAGTAGAACAGAGGGCAGAAGGGCACAAAAAACGAGTGGAGCAGAGGGCAGAAGAGCACAAAAAACAAGGGACAAACGAGTGGAACAGAGGGCAGAAAGGCACCAAAAATGATTGGAACAGAGAGCAGAAGGGCACAAAAAACGAGGGGGAAATTATTGGAACAAAGGGCAGAATGGCACAAAAAACAAGTGGAACAGAGGGCAGAAGGGCTCAAAAACGAGGGGAAAACGAGTGGAACAGAGGGCAGAAAGACACAAAAAAAAGAGTGTAAGAGAGGGCAGAGGGGAACAAAAACGAGGGAAAAACTAGTGGAACAGAGGGCAGAAGGGGCCAGTTTAACCAATTCATGTCATGGCGTGCTTATCCAATTTGCAAACTGCCCTTAAGACCCTTATTGTAGCGCTGCATTTGTGAAAATGCACCATCTTTTCACTTTGTAAAGTAAAAGTTTTGAGTGCCATTTGGCGCCGGAGACACGCGCGGTTTGGTTTCTGGCGCACATAGCCATGGTTGCAGCACACAGAGACCCTCCACTGCCGCACACAGAGGAAAAAAATTAGAGGGAACATTGGTCACTATACTAATTCACCACTAATCCGTATGCAAACCTTTTTTCCCTCTTCTATCCCGCCGCTATCCTTCTCAATCCAAATAACTGACTATAATCCACCACTCAAATTACTTTCATATTTCACTATACTAATTCAACACTAATCCTTATGGGTCCCCGAATAGCGTGCTACTCGCCAAGAAATTGCTTCAACATCCCATTAGGGATACTACTTTCATATTTCACTATACTAGTTCACCACTAATCCTTTATGAGTTCCGGAGTAGCGTGCTACTCGCCACAAAAAGTGCTTTAACCCCCCATCAGGGGTGATACGCGCTATATAAATGTAAACCTTTTTCCCTCTTCTATCCCTCCGCTATCCTTCTGAATCCAAATAACTGACTAACCTATCCACCACTCAAATTATTTTCATATTTCACTATACTAACTCAACACTAATCCGTTATGGGTTCCGGAGTAGCGTGCTACTTGCAGAAAAAGCGCTTTGACGCCTTGTCAGGGTTAGTAAGTGCTATATAATGGCAATTACAATACAATGCAATATACACCTACATATCCAGGTTAGCTAGGTACATTTTAGCAAATTACTTAGGGTGAGCATTTTAGGGATAAGCAAGTGGTAATGTTTTCATTTGAACTGTTTCTGTTCATCTTATTAGCGCTATGGTAGAAATGTATCTACTGTTCACTATATAGGTACTAACAATCTCTTTCGTATACTTCTGTCTCCTGATTGTCACAGCACATATGTTTTATACAAGACTGCCGCTGGGCCAATAAATACTTATTGAAACATCCTAATCACCATCCTGTATGTTTTCTGAGAAAAAGCAAGCACGAGTGTCTGAGCGAAACGTACTGTACTGTTTTCCACGATCCCTGAGGAATCAGGGTTGTCATGTTCAGTGGTTGCTAGATACTACCTACACCACTGTAGAAGACAGGGGGGTGGTACTGGCACTGTTGAGCTAGCTGGTCTAACAGCTGACATATCCTGTGGGGGTGTCTGAAAGCGGTTGGGACACCAGGCCCTCAGTTTAGGTCCTCCAAAACGCACAAGTCCTGGGGGACTCCTAGGAACTACACAACAGTAGGTTGGTGGGTAGCAATGCAGAATTTCCAAAATATGCTCTCTACATATAACCTACATATATATATGCACACATACACAATATATATGTATTTTACATAAATATTTATTTTTTTACTTACCTGCCTGCACACCCGCCCGGTCACCCCCTGGCAGTATTCCGCTGACAGGACACTACCAGGCCAACAGCAATATCCAAATCTGCTCAGTGGTAACCCCACCACCAAAACGGCAGGCGGTTCACCACCACAGAAGACTGCCACAGATGCAGTCTTCTATGTATCGTGTACTCAGTGCTGCCACTGTGGCGGGACGGCAGTCAGACCGCCAAGATCCTAACAAGCCCCAAGACAGAGTTAGAGGGCATGACTAGGGACTGAAGGTTCTTTTTAAGGATCTGATTAAAGATCGAGGAACTCTGTGTATACCCCTGTGGGACTCCGCACCATGCCAAAACACAGTTCTGGAACCAGAATGCAAAAAGGTACTGGCTGTCCTCATGCAAGGGGATAGAGAAGAATACCTGATACAAATCGATCACGGTTAACCACTCAGCCTCACATGGAGTCTGAAATAAAATCACAGCTAGATTTGGTACCACAGGACAGCAGAGAACAACAATGTTGTTAATCTTTCTCAGGTGTTGCACTATGCTGTCCTTAGCACTAGTCTTCTGCAGGCCCATGATGGAGGAGTTACATGGAGTGCCCATTAGCTCTTTCAAAATATCTTGTTTTATCATAGCACTAGCAGCCCGTCCCGACGTTGTCCCGGTATGAATTGCTGCCGGCCAGTAGTATATCGTTTTGATAGCATTTCTTATCTGTGACAGGCCTGTGAAACGCTCCGATTCACAGTGCATTGCTGATGCGTTCAGTAGTGTGTGAACTCGTTTCCCTACTCTATTTTTCCTTGCAATATTATATAGCGTGAACTCAACAACATGGTATGAGCACAATTTACATTACAGAAGAACACATTCATTTGTGGTAGGCATGGGGAAACAAAGCGTTTTGCCTGGTATGACAGGATGTTGAGCTAATGCCGAGATTCGAACGTAGCTCCCCAGCTCTAAAGTTCGCAATTCTAGAACTTGTGGCGGGAGTTGTGTCTAAAAGTGTATGTCGGTTCTGGCCATCAATGAGAGAGACCTGTGCATTTTTCAAATGGGTGGTGAAAAAATATGAGTATGTTGCTGGAGATGTGGGCCGCCGTGCCACCAATGTACTTACCGGGGGAGGGTAAACACCCATTATTCCGCAACTTTCTTTCCGCATACCATCACTCGGCATTCTTTCATTACGAAAGTACCATGACTCCGCAATGCCATTATAACGCATGGCATTACATTTTATATGCTCTTACCACGCATACATTTACAACGAAATTCGTTGTAAATGCATGTTTTTTTTTTAATGTTTGGATAAAGTAAGTATGGGTATAGGGGTATATGTTTTGGGGTACTGAGGTATATGTTTTGGGGTGTTTGGGTATTTTAAGGGTTCAGGTATAGTTTTGGGTTATGGGGTACAGGGGTAGTTTTAGGGTTTAGGGATAGGTATGGGTTTTGGGGTTCTGGGGTATTTTTAGGCTTCAGGGCCAGGTTTGGGTTTTGGGGTACAGGGGTATTTTTAGGGTTCAGGGGTAGGTTTGGGTTTTGGGGTACAGGGGTATTTAGGGTTCAGGGCTAGGTTTGGGTTTTGGGGTACAGGGTTTTTTTAGGGTTCAGTGCTAGGTTTGGGTTTTGGGGTACAGGGGTATTTTTAGGGTTCAGGGCTAGGTTTGGGTTTGGGGGTACAGGGGTATTTTAGGGTTCAATGGTAGGTTTGGGTTTTGGGGTACAGGGTTATTTTTTGGGTTCAGGGCTAGGTTTGGGTTTTGAGGTACAGGGGTATTTTTAGGGTCAGGGGTAGGTTTGGGTTTTGGGGTACAGGGGTATTTTAATGGTTCAGGGCTAAGTTTGGGTTTTGGGGTACAGGGGTATTTTAGGGTTCAGGGGTAGGTTTGGGTTTTGGGGTACAGTGGTATTTTTAGGGTTCAGGGCTAGGTTTGGGTTTTGGGGTACAGGGGTATTTTTAGGGTTCAGGGGTAGGTTTGGGTTTTGAGGTACAGGGGTATTTATAGGGTTCAGGGCTAGGTTTGGGTTTTGGGGTACAGGGTATATTTTTTAGGGTTAAGATAGGTTAGTGTTTAAGGGTGTTGGGGTATTTTAAGGAGTACGGGTGGGTTATGATTATGGGGTGCAGGGGTATTTAAAGGGAGCAGGGTGGGATTAGCATACGATATGAGACATGGCATGAAGGGCGGAACGTAGCACACGCCCCCAGCTTTTGTCACGCCCCCAGCACACGCCCACAGCACAAAGCAGACACGCCCACAAGGGACTACTTTGCTGGCACGGTTCTTTTACCTTTTAAATGTATTTGGTGGGCGTCTGCATAGCCTATGTCCTTCTGCTGCAACTGCCCTTTCCAACGCTGTATTGGTTGTTGTGATTGGTGCCGTGGTTCCTGAGATTACCCGCCTCAAAGGTTTGGGCTCTCTCTTTATTATATTAGTATGGATCAATCACAGTATTACCAGCAATCATTTCAGGAGTCAAATTGCACTGAGGCGTTCTTGGGTATTCAGCAATAGTTTTGACATTTATATGAACATGCTCAACTCCTTTTATGAGACCTATGTCCTTTCCTGAGAAGTCCCAGATTTCAGGTTTCACCGTATCTCTAAGATCCGGTGGCAAATCATCAGTTGTTATAGAGAGCAATGTCTGGCCCTTGAATCACCAATTTGAAATCAACATCTATGTCATGAGTCTGATATGCCACATTTTCTGGTGTGCAGTAGATGTGGCAATTTAGCTTGCACAACAAATCACCTCCCAAAAGATTCACTGACCTAGAATCACACATCACAAGCTGGTGGGACCCTATTTTAACAGGTACCTCTCGTGTTACTCTTGTCTATCTCTCGTGTTACTGGGTTTCTCATTTATTTATTTGCAACTCCTACAACTTGTATTGTTTTCCCTCAGAGGGGTAGGATTGGACCTTTTGCCATTCTAACAGTGGACCTGGTGGCACCAGTATTGATCAAAAATTACACAAGGTGGCCATTCACTTCAACCTCCATAAAAGGACCACTCTGGTCTACCTCTACGACATCCTCCTCCCTCATGCACCGTCATTGTGATAAATCAGAGTCGTAACCCTTGAGTGAATTAAACACTGGCAATTGCTGAAACTGAATGTGATTCTGATAAAAATCCTGGACCTAATGAGAATTAAATCTGGGACCTTTCACGTTTTGCTGAGGAATCGGTGTTTGAGGAACTTGCATCACTGGGACTTGCTGCATATTAGGACTTTGCATTCTCTGTCTCAGTTCATTTTGTGGCTGGATGGGATTACTAACCTGTGTCTGTACAAACTCTGAATTTTGAACTTGATTATCAATCATTACTCTGTTGGGATTAAGATGACATTCCCTCATCCATTCCCCTAACTTCCATGGATTCGATTTCTTTTATGTAGCTACATCAATTCCAGCACTCGGATCAATCTGAACACCACAACCTCTACCATGTTATGGATAACCATTTCCAACTTGCATCACAGGAACTCCCTGCTGATACACATCTTGCATAGCACCAATGTTTCTACATACGGTTTGACTTCCTCTCCGTGCTGCTTTCATCTGTACCAGCATCAACTTCTCGTTCAACCAATTTTGTTTCATTTCCAATTCATCACTACATTATTTTGAATCTAAAAAACTCAATTAACTTATTTTGTCTACAAATTATATGATGTTAAATCATCATGCTAATCTCATGTCTTAATCCTTTCACAAACATTGTCACAAAATTTCCAATAACTTTGGTTTCAAGATTTTCCATTCTACTGTGCTGTTTAAACACTTGCAACAATGTCTTATACAAAGTATGCACATTCTCTTTAGGCTCTTGAGTTGTTCTATCAAATTTTACCCAATCAGTGTCTTTTTCCAGTATCTAAGTTGATACTTTTTCATCACCAAAGGCGACGGGGCATTAGATATTGGATTTCTCTGACGCTCTTTCTCTGGCCACTGAATAGCCACTTTATATTCTGCTCACAAATCACTTGGTACCACAGTGTCAAAAACAGTATTCGAACCTACCCACATTGCTTGTGAAATCTTTACTTATCCATCAACCTGGGTTTACCACTCCACTGGCATATCTCTTAATTTGGAGGAATCATTAGTAAATGATACAAGATCACTCCTACTCCATGGTACATGAACGTAAACTTCACCAGGCACTTCTCTCAATGGAAAAGTTGAAATGCTTTCCTCATCTATCACAGACGACGGCTGCTATCCCTTCGCTTTCTTCTCATCTTTTTTCTTAGCCTGTCTGTCTTCCCTCTTGTCTAACTCACTTCACTAGCAAATGATAACAAATAATTGCCTAATTTCCATTTTCATTCCTGATGTTTTCATACTGGTTATATCATTTTCATCAAAACCTACACAATACATTTTCTGCAATGATTTGGGCTTACTTAAATCTACACTATGAATGCATACCCATGAGCTTGCCCTGCATGCTTAGTACCATCTTTGCACATGTATTTAAGTTAATTTTCTTGTTAGGTATCCAATCTTGAAAGATCAAGATTTCCTAATATCATCTCACCCAATTCTAATTTTAGTCTTACCATGTTCATAAAAAAGAGTCAACAAGAGCAGCCAACACGTGTTTCGTCGGTACATCCAATCCGTACCATGACTTTTTCAAGGCTGAATGAACGGATCAGAGCGTGGTGAATCGTGGCCTCGCTTATTAATCTAGGTATTAAAGGTCTGGTTTTGGACCTATATCATATAAGTGGTGAGCACTGTCCGATAATCTTCAATGTAAGAATTAAAAAGTCGAGGCTATGTTTCTCATGCAGAGGGACAGTATAGATAGTCCCCAGTAGGTACGCAGTATCGGAGAAAATCTACAGTTTATATCCTATTCGGCTGAGGATATAAATTGGCGTCCCAGCAAACGCGGTCGCTTATGTCGCGTTATCATACGGACGTGAAGATACACACAGAGCTCACAGCTATTATTCCGCTTTACAACAAACTGCACACCTGTAGATTTTCTCCGATACTGCGTACCTACTGGGGACTATCTATACATTGGGTGAATTTCGACCACTTTACATCTGCAACTTGCTAATTTTGAATGTTCATGTTGGAACTGTCCCTCTGCATGAGAAACATAGCCTCAACTTTTTAATTCTTACATTGAAGATTATCGGACAGTGCTCACCACTTATATGATATAGGTCCAAGACCAGACCTTTTATACCTTGATTAATGAGCGAGGCCACGATTCACCACGCTCTGATCCGTTCATTCAGCCTTGAAAAAGTCATGGTACGGATTGGATGTACCGACGAAACACGTGTGGGCTGCTCTTGTTGATTTTTTTTTATGAAGCCTAGAGAATAAATGGAGAAATGAACATACATGGACTATAACTGATTTTGTACCTTATCTGGAAAAGAAGTCGTACAGATATTCTCAATTGGACCTTTTTTAATTGTTTGTTTTTACTTTTTGTGATTACATATCACTTGCTTTACATTTGCTTAGGATTGTGCTCTCTTTGACCCTATTGTGTACGTCTTGACTTACCGACCTTTTGGATTGGTAATTGTTACTCTTGGTAGTGGGTGACAGTGGTCTGTGTAGCACTCCGCCTCAACTAAATGTGTTAAGAGCATACTAGAAGCCCACTTGACTCTTTCTAAACAAATCAATAAATGATAGTGCGGTTCGTTTCCTATTTAGGGAAACACCACTACCAAATTTTGTTTACATCTAGGACATTAGAAACAGCTGAGTTAACAGTGGCATAAATCCCTGAGCTCTCTCCCATAAGGTTCTGACATGCATTCATTGGGGCGGTGGCTCCCACTGAACTTCCAGGGGTAACAACACTCATTTGTTCAGATTGGGTCCAATAATAAGGCGGTGGACGGGTTGACAACAACACATCCAGAAAGTCAACACTGGAATCATTATCACTATCTACGCTTGAACCCTTGGCACTTTCTATTTTGAACTCTTTCTTCTTTTTCTCTTTCTCTTTCTGAGGTTCCTTACTCGTCAATGCAGGACATAGCCTGACTCCTTTGCTTGACTTTTAAAATTCTGAAGGGCATAGGGCCCCAGATCTTGTCTAACTTTCTGTCCCTTTACGTTCCGACACGCGCTCTGCGTTCTTCTGGCCAGGCTCTTGCCGTGGTTCCACGTTTCAGGCTCTGTCGTGCTGGTGGACGCTCCTTTTGTGTCAAAGCCGCAACTATTTGGAACTCCCTCCCGGTGGAAATTCGTCTGCTGGAGGATCTTATGCTTTTTCGGAAAGCTATTAAAACATTTTTTTTAGTTTCTTCTTTTAGCTGTCCATTCTGTCTTCGGCTGCATGTTGTGTTGTGTTCTACCTTGTTGGTGGCGCCAGGACGCTCCTTTGCTGGAGCAGCTGTGCGCACAATAAATACCTATAACATAACATAACATAACATAACATAACTCCCTTAATTATGTCAGTTCTCCATTTTTGTTGTTCTGCTCAGCTCTCTCGGATGTAGTCCTCACTCCTCGCAGCGGTTCACCTTCCTTTACATTTTTCATGAGCGCACCCTTTCTCAGAGCTAAGGAAGCATAAAACAGATAGCTAAGTGATTTGGACAAATAACTTTTGTCTGCTCCACTAATGAAATCAAAGTACTTAATCACACAAGAAGTGGTCTAGAGCAAAACTTTCTGACCTACTCAGACAAAGACTTGAGTGAAGCGTCGACCAGTGGGGAATCACCTGAATCAGTGCAGTTTCTCCTTTGCGTGCCAAGAATAACCACGCCAACCATAGGTTAATCTGTCAGAAGGTATATGTCCCTATCTCAACTATGCAGTCAATGGTACATCAAGACTAGCACCACAAAACTTAACAGACAAATTTCAACACAGTAAATGCCACACTTGTATAGCTATTTCCAATTTTAGTCTACATGCAGCCCGATAACAACTTCAACTGCTCAGCATTAAGCCCATTCACCACAGTTAAAACATCATTTGAGGGAAGTATGATCTGCTTTTGTGGTTACCCCCACTTTTTTCTTGATGTAATGCTGTTTCTGACTAGTCTGACTGATAAACCTGCTAATAAGGAACCCAGTCTCTGTGCTTTCTCCCCTAAATTGGTATGGTAAGTACTTAGGTACATACCAGATTGGACACTGGTGTACACTTATCAGTCCCTAGTATATGGTACTAAGGTACCCAGGGCATAGGTAAACCAGGGGACCCCATGGGCTGAAGCATGCATTACGCCACCCATGGGAGACCACTCAATGTGCAACTCAATCCTGAAGGCAGGGTTCTCGTTCTAAGTGTGAGGGTGCCCCTGCGTGAGCAAGACACATCTATAACCTATGGAGTCCATTCTCCCGGGTTGTAAGTGAGACAGGCATATAACATATAGAGGGACGCCACATCATTACGGGATGACCATCTCGAAACTGGCTGTAACGTAGCCTATCATGTTTGATATCAAACATGTTGGAATCATATCCACCACACCATAAATGGTGTGGGAGGTATGATTCCATGCACCGTAAAACTCCTTTGGGAGGCCCTCAGTGCTCCCGGTACCAGTCTTCCAGACCAGGACAGCAAGCTAGGGCTGCTGCCAGCCAGAGACATGTGTCTGCCCTCCTGCTGCTAAGCCAAGCTCCCGGAGGGGAAGGCAAAACAATAGGTATCCTGTCACAGGGAGTTGTGACCACCTCCCAGACAGGGTTCAGGGTAATGGGGCAGGGTGGGGGTGCCTGCCAGTGCAACATAGTCTGTGTGCAGGGCACACTTGGGCCCTCCATGCATCGTCCTTTCCAAACCAGTTCAGGGAGCCGTTGGCTCCCGCTCTAGTACAAAACTGGAAAAAGGACAGTGGAGTATCCTCCCCCTTGTCCAGCCCATCCTTAGGGATGGACCCCTGAATCGTCCCAACCCTTTCCTTATTGTATATCAAGGGCTTACCTGTGGGTGGTTCCCTAGATTCGTCGTAGGACAAGGTTATTTTCAGACACCACTTCTTCTTCAACCATCTGGACTCTCTGCACTTTGCTGGATTTCGCTCTGGGCCTCAAGGCTGCAACTGCGAAGACTCCTGCTGCTCCGGATTTAATCGCCCTGCTTGTCTGCTGCAACGTCCATGCCTGTGCACCATACAGGAACCTTCCATGGTCTGTAGGCATACAAGACACCTGAAGGAATCTCCCTTGAAGTGAAGGAGTCACGTCCCTGCATCTGCAGGCACAGCAACTAAGCTGACCGGTCTGCTGATCCAGGGCTACCACAGGCTCCCACAGACTCCGAAAGTCTCAGCAACACAGGTCGTGATTTTTCACATCCCTCGAGGCCTGCCCTGTTCCCTCACCAAGTTTGAGGCCAGTATCCCTCATCAGAGCTGCAAGAACGGAACCCCTGTACAATGCGTCAACTTGCAGTTTCAAAGGCTTGTTGGCTTCCTTCCACCAAGATCTGCGGGCTCCAAGTAGCCCCAACCTCAAGCATCTCCCGTGACCAAGATCTTTGTCCTCACCACATCACTTGCACCGTGGGCTTGCATCTGTGGTGAGCTGTTCGAGGTCCTCTCGCGACTCCAGTTGCTCCGGCCTCCGGGTCCTCTTGAGTGTCATTTTTTAATTCTTTGGTCTTTCCTGATTGCTCCGGGCCTGCCCTGACTCCCCTGCTCGTGGTGAGTCACCTGGACTTTGCTGGTCCTGACACTGTATCTTCGCTTTCCACGTTGTTAGCAGTTGCCAAGGCTTGTTGGTGCTCCCAACAGACACGGACCCCTCAACTCTCGACATCTGACATGAGGCAGCTCCTGGTCTTACACAGCATCACCTGATCCTCACAGCTGAGGCTCCAAGGTCACGTAATCTCTCCTGCAGCACTCAACATCGATGGCAATTAGTCTTCCGTGCCTTCTGGTCACTTCTGAGTGGCATAGACTCTGTCCCCTCTGCTTGCAGGCACTTCTCAACTTGAATACACCTTTGGGTTCCACCTGACACTTTCACCTTCCCCAGCAGTGGCATCTTCCTCAAGTCCTCCAATGGGTGTGACACCGGTTCCGATGCCACTTCACACCAATCTACCTGGCTTCCCTGCTGTAGACATCCTGGTTCCTAAGGTATCCATGGGTGGGGTGGCCCACCAACCTTCTGTCTTCAAAGGGGTTTCTTCAGGGTCCACTGGGAAGGATCCTTTTTCTTTAAAATTGCAACCGCGACTTACCCATTGACTTGCATTGAACTCACGGACGTGTTCCCTCGCTGCACAAGGCCTCCGTGGGGCTCCTGGTTACTTACCTTGGTTGGTTCCATGGGTCCCCGGCATTCTACGTCTTCTGGGTATAGTCTTGACTCGAGTCGTGGTTCACATACCACTATTTTAGTATATGGTTTGGTCTCCCACTGGTGACCACTGTGTAGTACGAGCTACTTACCTCCTTCTATTGAAAAGTATTGTGTGCACTGTATATACCTCTGGATAGGAGATATCTGTATGTGTTTGTGAGTGTTTTTTGGAATAAATACATATTTTTATAAATACACTGTCTGGTTCTTTTTCACTTAATCTATACCTATAAGATCATGTTCTGGTGAAACAAGCTGCTTTACAATACTTCTAGACTAAGCGTGAAGGCTGCTCTCCACAGCTACCACTTAGAGAGCATTCTAAGGTTGTCTAAGACCACTAATATCACCATGTGAGAGGTCGGGCCCCGATACCAGAACAGCACTTCAGGAACCAGATTCCTTCAGGATCAAGAAGGGACGCGATAGGGAAACCCTCCACCCAATCGTTAACCACGAAGGATTTCCACCCACCTCTCGTCTTTATTCACAGAGCAACACCGAAGCCAGTGAGGGAGGAGTAAACCCCGGAAGCAGTGGCACAAACTCCTTGAAAGCCGGGACCACCAACGAAGGAGAGGCGTTGTCCTGCGGAAGCGGAACCCGAGGGGAGGAGCCGAACACGGAAGGACCTTGCGACCTGGAGAGACAGGAATGCGAAGACAACGACGGAAGCGAAGAAGGTGAAGACGACCACTGGTCCGAAGATTGGTGGCGTCCACCAGAGGAGGCTGAGGAGCGGCCGCAACTCCGGAGAGTTGTGGCGGGCCGGTGAGTCACACCGCTTCACGGGCAGTCTGGGAAGGCTGTAACGAGGAAGGAGGGAGGGAGGAGGCTGTCGGGTGAGGGTGAGGATCGGGTGTTTCGTGTCTTTAACCCCTCGTGGCTACACCTTCTCTGGGCACGTTACCCTGAAACCTTCCACTGCCTCCCTGAAACTCTTTCACTGCCGCTCGTAACCAAGATCCCCCCAACCCCCATTATCACAAATTCCTTATCATCCTGCCACCTACAATCAAGTTCTTTAAAACACCGGGTGTTGGTGACAGTACCGTAGTATAGGTCAAGAATAGATTCCTGACGACCCCATTTTTCTTTCTTTTTTCTGAGCCTCCGGTTCCTGACACCAGGAGACACCGGGAGACACCAAGATCATTTCAGCATCGTCTTCGGAGGACACAGAAGAAGAGGAAGCCCCTTTATCTACCACCCTACCATCACAACTTGTACAGCCTGATAATAAAACAACTACTGCCAGACAATACATAAAGCCTCCACGTCTATATATCCGGCCTGCCCTCCCACACACCATAAGGGTTGTCTGGATTGGTGCAGGGCGGCCACTTACATAAGTGTGCATCATATACCAAGCTAGTTTCTCATATCATTGCATTGCACCACATAATCTCAGCAAAATACCTCAAGCTTGACATACACAATTACAAGGCACTACCCTATTAATACTCACTTCTCCACTGTTACAACTCTTTTCCGAACCGCTGGAGCTCTGCTGATCCTCCAAATTGAGAAATGGGCTTTAAGGGCTTTGGACTGGGTTTGGGCAAGTCTAGAATTTCTATAGGGATACTCTAATTCCCTTCGCTTCAGTAACCAACCAGCCGACAAAGCTACCATCTGAAAGAGCACTGTGCCTTACAATGCAATCTCTTAGTCTGATCATCAAAGAATTTCCCCCATTGGTTTTATGGAGGTGAGCCATTGAAAGGGAGTAGATATCAATAATATATGTCTGATTTGTGAAGCCAATGCGACTCCACAATAAGGACCAAGAGTTGCCACATATAGTTAAAGAGTTTTATTTTGGACTACTAATCAATCCAGCAAATATATCCAAACCAATAATAAGTTCAATAAGTACATTGATACAATAGGTAAATTTAAGTAGCTCAGTCGGTTAAGTTGCAACAAAATGAGATACAGAATTGTGATAGCTACCACTATAAAGAAACAGATTAATGCAAGCAGGTGTTGCATAAATACACTTCCTGTCTGTCTTCTAAACATTAGTCATGTATAGGATTTTTTAATAGGGTTGCTATTTAATGAGCATTGAAGGTGTCAGCATTGTCAGACTTCAGTAGAAGTTGTGGAGAAGGAAATAAGTGCTTCGCATAAAGCTTCACACTTCCAAGTGGAGGGCAAGTAGAGAGGCCCTTGCCTCTCAAAGTCTAAAGGGAATTTGCTCTGACTCTAACTACGAGAGCACCACTTTAAAAGTAACAGGGGACTCAGAAAACGTCTAATCTCTTTCACACCACCAGGAGCCATTCAAATCATTGTTCAAGTGCGTCTGCAACATGGCTAAAGACTCTCAGCACATCGAACTGAGACTGTGTTTCTCAACCCACATCTCTCCGTCCGGGAACACGATGAATTCTTCACATTCACTGCCAAGTCTTTCCCTCCAGGCGTCTCAATCAGCAGTCAAAAACAATAAGCCTTTCTCAAACTAACAAAGAACGTGCTGGCCAAGCAAAATGCATTTCAACTGAGGCCTGCAGTCAGGCTTATTAAATGAGCATTTAATATGCACTTCAAATACATGGTTATAAATGTGCGCAACTAACTTTCAGAACAAATGCAAAGCGTGAGTAAAAGAGTACATGTTTACATATGCAATATAACTTTCAAATATATGCAAATATAACATGAATATAAATGCAAAACGTGAATAATGATTATACGCCTTCATGTATAAACGGTATGTTAGTGCACAGGTGTATAGATCTCTGGTTTCTCCAGTAAATGCATTTCATACCTTTAAGCGTGCACTGCAAAAGAGTTGCATTGATTATATATTTCTGTAATTGCATTTGTGGTCCTAAATTAAATACAAGGTAGGTGTAGAGTGCCATGACAGTGACCACAACGATGTTCCTCTTACTCTTAGTGGACTTGGATCGATTGCTCACCAGGTTGGCATTTCCAAATCTGGGACGAACCGACACTTTCGAATAATAAGAGGGCCCAAAATTGGAAGTTTGTTTGCAAGGACTTAAATGTGCTGATCCAGATCTATAGCCTGGTGGCTAAAACTCTGGAGGTACTGCCCATTAGTGGGCCTCAAACCCCTGATCTTGTTTCTATTGTTAAGGCCCATGAAAAACTGTTTGACTCTTGAAGCCTTGCTTAGTAGAGATGACCACAAGGCGCCTAGGTTACATACCAGCAGCGCGTGGTTCAAAAGCAGCTGTAGGAAGTCAAGCCATACTCTCATACAGAGCCTATAAACTGACAATAGGCAAGACATTTCTAGAGCCAGGAAGGACTATAAAGAAACACGCTCGCAGGCCAGATTGATTGGGAACAAGAGATGTTGAAGGATCTGGTTGCAGCTGTCAGGGCAGGGACACTAAATCGTTTTGGGGGACAGTGGCCCATGGTAAGCGCAATGCCACCCTGGTGTCGATTACAATCGCCAACCTCGGTGGATCATTTAAAAAACGTCAATGCAGCCAAGCCCGACTGTGAGAGCAGAGAGTTGGAGAATGACACTTCCCTACTTTTAGGTGAAGGTACCCCTCTGATTCTCCAGGAAGAGCACATTCTAGATGCAATCAGGGCGCTTCCAGCTCATAAAGCGCCAGGCCCTTACCTCATCCCCGGGGATCTCTTTAGAACTGAACCCTTGATCTGGGCCTCCTATTTTCCGCTGCTTTCCTGCTCCCTACTGGAAGGTAATCCAATTCCCGGTTCTTGGCAGACCGATGAGAGTGCCCCGATTAATAAAAAAGGCTGAAAGATGCTCGGAATTATAGACCCATCAGCCTTATTGACACCTCCCAGAAACCCTTCTCCCATTTTATTTTAGGTCAGTTGCTGGATTGGGGTAAGGACAACTCCATTCTTTCTGACATACAGGCAGGGTTTAGAAAAAGGGTTAGCACAGTGGATCAAACCCTTCGCTTCTGTGGCCTTTACTGGAAAACTGTTACGCTTGGCAAAGGCCACATGTATGTGGTCTTTGTTGATTTAAGATAATCCTATGATTCGATTTCCAGGGCCGAGCTGTGGAATGTTTTGAAAAAGATTGGTGTTCTCCCCAACCTCTTGACTGT
Organism: Lissotriton vulgaris; assembly: GCF_964263255.1. Classification (NCBI taxonomy): domain Eukaryota; kingdom Metazoa; phylum Chordata; class Amphibia; order Caudata; family Salamandridae; genus Lissotriton; species Lissotriton vulgaris. The sequence goes on along the minus strand of NC_141687.1, from coordinate 1,981,232,377 downwards.
TTTAGTCAGGCTGCATGCTTGCAACACTGCTAGTGTTAGGTTTGGCAACAATGGCGAGCATACAGACACTTTTGAAATTGAAACTGGTGTCCGACAGGGCTGTGTGCTGGCCCCAGCACTGTTTACGCTTAATAACAATGACTTAGTCTAAGCACGTGGCCTCCCTGGAAATGATGCCCTTAAACTAGGCCCGAACAAAGTTGCAATGCTGCTCTTGGCAGATGACAGGCTTTTAATCTCTAAAACTCCATGTGGCCTGTAGGCAATAATAAATAGCTATTTACCTATTTGCAGAGCTTGTGGTCTTGAGCTTAACGCCAATAAAATTACATTCATGGCATTTAACCCTTATAAAACTGCCAGAGCAAATATCACGGCGCAGGGCATCTCTCTTGAACAAGTGCCGGAGTTTGTGAATTTGGGCACCTGTTTAACTCATAGAATGAGCTGGCCTACGCATATTAGAAAGTACATTGACACTCTAACAAGAAGCTAGTGCTGAGTCCAAATTGTGTTAGAAAGCCCTTGCATGCTGTCTTGCACCAGTGGTGGAGATATATAATCTTACAGCGAACGGTGCAGCTTTTTATGGTGACGAACTGTGGGGGCACGCTAGGATCGAGGATGTTTGTAAAACAGGTTTCTGAGGAGTATCCTTAATCTCCCACAGAGTGCACGCCATCTCCCCCAGCTTTTTCTGTATGTGGATATCTATCCTTCCAATTAACCACCTCATTATGTCTCGACCTATTATGTATTGGCATAAACTTTGGCAAGCAGATGAACATGAATTGGAAACCTTTTGTTTCGATGAAGGCACTTTTAAAATTAAATAAAAGTCGCCTGGTTTGCTATATTAAGTCTGTGTTATATGAAATAGGCATGCCTTCACTGCGGCTTACTCCTGACATAGCGGAGCTGGATCCTCACACCTTGTGTAAAGGAGCATTTGTGGCTGAGGGAACTGAAATGTGTCAAAGCGGGGAGCCTAACAGACCTGTTCCAAAATATAAACATTACCCCTGCTTATGAATTGCTCTTTGATATCTAGCCAAGATCTACCCCATTGCAACTCCTCTTAAAATGGGGGCGTGGGGTCCTGCCAGTGAATAGCTTTTGTGAGAAATGTGGAGTGAATTATTGTAGTTCCAGCAAATACCCGTCTTGTAACATAGCGGAGGAAACTCTTCATCATTTTGACTTTTTTGTTCCGCATGTGCTAGGCCACACAAAATTGGTTAAAACCTGTGTGTAAACAGATTGTTGTTAGAATGACAAACTTTTTGCATGGTGCTTGGCTCAGCCATATTCATAGCGCCAAAGCAATGATGTGTTGACATGTTTTAATGCTATTTTCCTTCTTTCTATAGATATGAGCTCTTTTATCTTCCATGTACTCCAGCTGTATATTTGCTGAAGGATGTTTTTAAATATTGTCTGTGCTGTTCTGTGTCCTATTTATCATGACGTCTTATGACTGTGGCACTGGCACTTTGTATGCAATCTATGATATTTATTGTTTTTAAACTATATTGATTGTCCTTATATTTTTAACCTTGTTGCAATGTGCTTTATGGATTATTACATCTGAAATAGACATTCTTTGATGATGATGATGTCATTTCATTAATACGTTTAAATGCTCCACACATGTTAATGAATTGAGGCACATAGTGCATATAATGTCAAATGCATATTTATAATTGCATTTTTGTGATGTGTAAGGGTGGAGACTAAATTTCGCTGCTCCACTGGCCATCAGATGCCTCACCTGTTACGTTCATGGGCTCGATGACAGAGGAAAGCAGGGTTGCTACATGCATACCTCATCTGACATTGAATCGACAAATGCTTCCTTCAGGAGCTGCACCTGACTGTAGCAACCAGCATTTGCCTCCTGGCGGGATGGGTTGCCAAATCGTTTACCTCCCAGTACTCTAACTAGTCTCCAGGCACTGCCATTCTCTTTCGTAAGGGATTGGAATGGTGCACCCACCAGACGCTTTGTGACAAAGAGGGCAGATTTTTAATAATACAGGGTACACTACACAGCTGCCCCGGTACATTGCGGCGCATATCTGAACATACCTGAATTGTATCCAGTGACTCCAAACAGCCCATTCTAGCGTCGCCACCCAATTACATACCTTCATGCACAATCATGACCTCCATGAAATATGGTGATTGACTCATGCTCAGTGCCAAAGGCACTCTACACACAACACATGATCCAGAATTAACTACTGGTTACTTACATGAAACATGCTTACTTGGACCACTGATATAGCCCATCTCCCATGGACACTGTTTGTCCATGTCCCAGTCCTGCTGGAGCATTCCCCTCCTAATGCTGGCTCCAGGGCTTTCTCATGGAGGCCAGCACCACATGCACTACCAGACCATGGGGGATATTCTCAAGAACGTGTGATAATTACCGCAAAATTAGCTTAACCCAACTTTTCATATCACAGTCTATCGTGGGAAAACAACACCTTGTTAACTCAGTATTCACAACACGAAGGTACCATGCGATAGGCCCACGATAACACGTCAAATGTTCACAATAAAGTCAACGCGATGCCGCTACATGCGAAAAACGAACGCAAAAAAAGTTGCGATGAGACCAATCACGATACAAAAATCTGTGAAAACCATGGACAGGCCTGCAACTCACACACGTCAGGTGGGAAAAATCACCCTAAAAGAAGAAAAAAAAACAGACAAACAAATGCCAAACAACAGCGAAGCACAATGGATGTTGCCGGAGCAAGTACGGAGGAGAACCAGAACCCCATAAGCCCCCCGGAGGACCAGCCAGGGACCTCGGAGTCAGGGAAGGGCAAGGAGATGAAGAGTAGGAAGAAGCACTTCAGTCCCCAGGAAAAGAGGATCCTGATAACGGAGGTGGTAGAACACCATCAACTGTTCGTCACCTCCACTGTGTCATTGGCAACAAAAAATGGACTAAGGCAGTCCATCGTGGACAAGGTGAATGCAGTCGGAGTACTGAAAAGGACAATGGAAGAGGTCAAGAGGCGCTGGAATTATGTCAAGCGCAAAACCAAGCTGAAACTCCCCAACAACCGTAAGGCAGCAATGCAGACTGGAGGTGGGAGTCCTGCGCCACAGGAGGAACTGGATGAGATGGAAGTAATGGTGTCCAGAGTCATCAGTGGGGAGGCAGTGGCAGGAGTTGGGAGACCGTATACTGCTCAACATGACCGGACACAACAGCACCAGGGTGAGTAACGACCAGGGACAGGGTGTACGGGGGGGACACATTGGCACACATGTACAATAAAGAGAGCACATCTGTGGACAAACCATGTTCCAGGCTCCCAACTCCCACCAAGATACCAATGTACCCAAGTATGCAACTTTTCAGCACCGTATAAGCACAGTAGTCAAAGGCACACTGCATGTAAGGGATAAGGGGCAGCAAAATCAGAGCTGCAGGGGCGATTTCCGCGAAATGCAGCACACACACACACACACATAACATGCAGGGCACATCAATATTGACAACCATGTGGTACAAACAGCAACATGTTCACAACAGAACACAGGACACAACAGGTGCGCTTGTGTGTAGAAACTGGCCAATCGCATTTGTCATTGCGGGGAAAGTGAGTATACAATGTACAAGTACAAACACACATCCGTCATGTTGTCGAAATGTCCACTCTCCCCCATCAAATAGGAAGCTCCCCCCAAACAGCCACAATGTACACAGTCATGCAGTCCGAATAAATAAATGTACAATGCGACAACATACATGTGAACACATTGTTAAACTGCATCTCCCCTTCACATTGCAGAGGGACAATCAACACCTCCTGCAGAGCAGTCAGAACCTCTCTTGTCTGATGACGAAGAGGACCAACACAGCTTCGACCCCAACGCCCTCCAACAGCTTGTGGAGAGCCTCCTTACCCCACCTCCAGGAGAAGGCAGCCCAGCTGCTACGAGGAGACCCCACCCCCTGCACAGACCAAGCAGCAGGCAACACCCACCACCACAGCTGCCTCCCAGGACCCCCACGAAGAACACATGGCCTTCCAATGCCGTATGTTGGGGTGCCAGGAGAATCTGGCTGAACAGTTGCGGGTGGGCTTGGATTGCATTGCAGCCAATCAAGATGCTATTCGTGGGTGTCTAAGTCCCATCAGGGACCACTCACGGTCCCTAACGGACACCCACAGTCTGCTCCATGCTCTCCAACGGACCGTGGCTGACATCGCTGGAGCCCTAACTCAGATACTAGAATAACTGTCCAGTCAGAGTGGCACTAGCGATGTCACACGGGTGTTGGAACACATGAGGATATCAATGGAGACCATGGAATGGATGCAGGTGGAAAGAGCGGCTGCCACGGCTGCACACCAGCGAGAGGTAGCTGGGTTCCTCAATGACCTCAGGATCATCCTCATGGTATTACTGCCATGAGGATGGCGCTGATGCATGCTGCTGCTACCACTACATCCACATCTCCGCCCCCTGAAGTGTCAGTGCCACACAGTGCTGGAGACAGAACACCACCACCCACACGTGAGGCACATCAAACTGCAGAGGACGAAGATGCGGCTGAATCTCCCTTCATGGTAAGAATAACAGTAGCATGCATCTCCGCCATAGGGCCAGATTCTGCTTGGTTCTGCCCTCTGCATCATCACCTTCCATTGTCCCCGATACACTCTGTGACATTCACCTTAGACCTCGATCAGGAATGCCATATCGTGTTTGATCGCCAATGACACAGCAATCAGATTGCAGACTGAACTCTTCCTCTTCCTTTGGACTTGTCATTCCCTGAAGGATGCGGGCTGGCCCTCCACGGGGCAACATTGTAAAGGGGAGTTTGCATGGCCCAGTACTGCTCCAGCTGCAACATTCCAATGAATGTGCATTAAACATACATAATCACACAGATGTGTCATATCTCTGGTCTCTTGTTGAGTGACTTGGGTCACAGGGTGACACATTGCCGACTGCGGTCCGGGTGGCGCCTACACAACAACAAGGACACACGTATTAGTAACTTCCTTGTCCAGCCCAGTACAGAACCACACCCAGAGCCCTGAGGTCATTGTTCACACCCTTACGCTGGACTGGCATATGCCAGGCCAGCCCACCCCGCTTACGCTCACAGGGTGGGATGACAATGCTACATGTGCCAGTTCTTCCATGTAGTGATCAGCAGAAGCTGTCAGTATGCCACAGCCACTCCCGCACTGCTGGTTTACACCCACACCACAATCATCCACCTCACGCATCACAAGACATGTGACCTTGCCAATAAAAAGGGCTGGGCGCATGTGGTGGATGCCATTTCCACTCTCTATCTGGGTACATCTGTGTGGTGTACATGTAGGCATGAGGGCCTAGGGCCCGACAACATCACATTCCCCGGGACCGGAGGTGACATGCTTTCGTCCGCAACATAATACCCAATCATACAGGGTCTATGACATTTGTGGCACAGACTAGGTGGCACCGGATACACTGCAGCTGGCACTGGGACACCGCCACAGGACGGTGACTTTGGGTGCACTGAGGTAGGGGCACTTTAATTGTGTAGGAATGCCAAGTTTCGACAAACAGAGTCACACTCCCCTCCTAGGCTGCTTTCTGATCAGCAAGGTCACCCCTCAAGTTACCAGCAATGTTTTCTGTCTAGTATTCAGCGGTGTGGGGTACTCTATTGTTTACACTACTATTACAATCTTGCGATGCTACAGGGACTACAAAGTGACGCCAGAGAAGGTCAAAGTGTATTTCAAGGGACCCAGAAAAGGCACCGCAAACTTAAAAGGCTATCTCCTATAATGTACTGTCATCGAGGGTTAGTAAACCGATGTGCTGTGCATTAGAAACATATAAGATGTTGTCACCTCACTAGTAACGTACATCTAGGAATCATACTCGCACTCTATGACAATACATTATAGGAGATAGCCTTTTAAGTTTGCGGTGCCTCTCTGTTTGTCGAAACTCGGCATTCCTACATACAAATAGTTTGACTCCCAAGAAGGAAATACAGAAGGACGGGCTCTGACTTCATCTGGTAGTTCTTTTAGACTCGTGACGCTTGAACCATAAACGAGATGCCTCTTTGCCTGTTTTGGATAGCAACGAGTCGTTTTCGCTCTTAGAGAAGCGCGTTCTATGAAAGACGAGCACTTATCTTTCACCATGTCGCGAGGGACAATATTTGTTTCTGTGTTTTTTGGGGACAGAACTACAGGATTGAGACAAATGATGTCATCGAGTAGTCCATGTAGTATCGCGAGATTACGCTCGAAGCGATACTTCGATGTTTTTCGTCAAGTAGGCCATTGGTCCTTACCTAGTGCCCCGATTTGCATATTTTCTTGAGAACCGGTCATTGATCCTTTTCATGGTCTAGCATTGGCCATTGGTCATCTGTATTCAATGAGATGATTGGACTATACACCTGTAGAGTCCTTATTTAAACCTTTAGGAGTTGTCCAGTCGTTGCCTCCCCCTGACTCAGGATCCGCCAGAGGCAACGACGGACAGGTAGGCAAGGTTCTTCCCTGCTTTCTCTCCTTATTATTTTTATGAGCACATGTGTTTGGATCTTAGATTCTTTCTATAGAATCTAATTTAAAAAGTGTCCTGAAGATTTCTAACTCTATACCTCTAGGATACAACATTCTTTTTATAGAAAAAAGTTAACTAAAATTTTTAAAAAAGTAAACTAAGATTGGAGATTGTTCTCTTTATTCCTTCCAAATTTTCTTTTTGTAAATGTAGCAGCTTTGGTTATCTACCCTTTAGGGTGAGCCTCAATTTACTGGTGAGAGGTTAAATGGGTAACTTTAGGATGTGAGGGCAAGATGTGGTGGTTACACAGTAAACTATAAGGGGCAGTACTGATAGTTCCCGGGTTTATGTTAAGCCACTTTTTTCTTCACACCTTCAGAGCCGGGCCTCCTAATTCCTGAGCCTGGTCCAGGAGAGGTAAGGTCTGATCTCCGGTCTATCCGGGTGAGTGACAATTAACTTTCTACCCAATATTGGTATACAGCATTCCAATTTTACACAGTTATCCTCATATGGTGTTTTTATGTTTTAGGTGTGAGACATTTTTGGATTGACACGGAGAAAAGAATAACTAGTTCCGGTCATGCATATCCTTTTGTATAATTTAATCACTATTCTTTTTGAATTACACATGTAGTAGCATTAAAAAGTAAAGAACAGAGGCCCTGAAGGAAGCCTAGGGTCTTGCCCTGAAGGCTGAAACATGTTGGCCCCTATGCAGTTATTTGTTTAAGACTGTCTTTATATGCACTGTTCCTGGTTTTAATTAGGAAGAGGTCAATCTTTATTAAAGTTTCTCTAATTTTGTCCTCTATCCTATTTTAAACTCACCACTTTAACACACCTTTGTTTTGGTTTATTGCACTGCACTTCTTTCCATCACATATCAGTGTCTACATGGTCTCGGAGTGATTGTGGGTCAGAACCCAACTTCGACCGTGGTTATGGTAGAAACATCTCAATGATCTAGAGACACACCATCCACGAGGGATGACCAGATGATAATATTGATCACAACAAGACTTTGATGGGAATCCAATATTTGTTTATCGGTTTCACCCCAATCACTATTGGTTCTGTGTACATTGTTTGAATGCTCAATTTAGTAGCAAGTGTGCTTTGGTATTCGATAGAATTGATAGATATCGTTATCCCTAAATAAGAGGTTCCCCTTTTTCCTCATAGGTAAGACCCCTAGGTTTTCTTGTAGTATATGTCCTCTACCATAAAAAAATCAAGACCCAGAATCAAATGTGAGTCCTGATGGCCCACGGAGTGGGACTGCATGATGTGAAGGGTGCTATGTTTGTGTGCCCCCGGCTCGGGGATTGCACCGGCAAGTGGTGGGCCCTCTTTGTGACACGCCAGTGGCAGAAGGTGTGCAGTGAGGCCTGAATGCGCAGGAGCGGTCATGCACCTCTGGGTGGTGGGAGTGGCTGTGTTGCAGCTGCCTGGGTGCATGGGCGGGCATGGGGTACAGCTGCCTGGGTGTGCTGGGGCAGACAGGCGATGATGGCATGTGCAATTGTATGTATGTTGCCATTCATGTATCTGGGCTCTGTTTCAGATGACAGATCAGTTGCAGATATGGGACCTGGTAAACTGCACTACTACTTACCGGCTCGTGGTTGGAGACACACCAGTGTAGGCAGGTGAGCAGTGAGGCCAGGGTGGGCTGTGTCGGCAATCTCTCTCCCTGTCCATCTCTTTTATCTGTGCCTCTCCCCCTCTCTTTCAGTCTTCCTCTCTCTCCCCCTATCTTTCTGTCTCTCTCTCCCCCTCTCTTTCCATCTTTTTCTCTCTCCCCCTCACTTTCTGTCTTTCTCTCTCTCCCCCTCTCTTTCCGTCTTTCTCTCTGTCTCTCTTTCTCTCTCTCTGTATCTCTCTCTCTCCTTCGCTCTCTCTCTGTCTTTTGATGAGCGCAAGACACACCTTCTCATCTAGATTTTTGTCTTGCAGACTGTGACCTGCAGATTGTCCTGAGGAGAGCCGCCATGTGTCTTCATTTCTGTTCTGTGTTTATTTGAATACATTTTCATTTGTTAATTCGAAGATGAATGTGGGATGCTCATTTTTATGACGACACATGCATGTCACCAAATGTGATTGTGCGACTTCAGGTGGATTATTTGGTACATGATTTTGTGGAGTTGATGTCGCATGTCTTTACCCGGGGGAGGGTGAAGGGGGGTCCTGGGGTTGGTGGCGGTGGGTGTTGTGGCCCTGTTGGGGCTCCAAGCTGCATGATCAGTGGCTCCATGGCATCTGTTGTTCTTCATGTGTGGCTGTGAGCTGGGCTCCCTTTTCTGGCGCAGGCTGTCGTCCGACTTTACACCAGGTCAGAGCAGGTGTTAGTTTCCTGCTGCTAATGTACCTTATCGCCTGTTTTGGGTTCTTATCGCCGATCTGGCTGGTTGTTGAGAATGTTGCGGAGGGGTGTTATCGCAGCTTTTGGCACGGAACGCCTACTCTGCATCTCATTAGTGATAGTTGCCGAAGACATCTGTGGCAATGTAATTTGCAGCTGCTATCGCAGGTTAACTGGTGATATGGGCTGTTAGCACCAGCTTGTGAATGGGGAGCTAAATGTATTGCGACTTTGGGTGCGATAAAGTGCAGATAACTCGGCGATAACTCCTTGAGAATATGCCCCCCTGTATTTTGCAGTGGGATCCGAACAGAGATATTTGACTTTTCCATTCACAATGAGCATTCAGTAGACTTTCCATCTACTTTATGGGACTCATTCAATATAGTTAGCTGTGCATTGCATTGCAAAACAGTCAGGAATACTGAGTACATTGAGACACACCTGATCCAGCTGGAAACCAATATTCGTGAACTAGAACACCTCTATTTGGAAGCTGGGGATTTTAAGATGCTAGCAGGTCTCGGAGAGAAATTATCAGAATTTCTTGAGGCAGAGGTCAGAGAGACCCATTACCAGGCCAGAGAGGCAATGAGTAGACATTATAGGGAAGAGAATTGATTGGGGAAAACATTGATGGGGCTCCTCTGGAAGCCCTGAGCCAGTGATTATAGCACAGAACTCAATTATGACAAACAGTTCCCCCATACGAGGCCGGATGACATTATATGCACCTTGACAGCCTTCTACACAGACCAATATCGCACATCGTCGACTCTTGACACAGAGGCTTTGGACACACTCTTCAACCCAATTCAACACCTCTAGTTCGGGATGCAAACTGACAATAACTTTATGGACCATTCATGCAAAAATAAACATTGTTCAGGTGATTCAGAGCACGCCCGGTGGCAAAGCACCCAACCTGGATGGCCTCACCGCATCCTTCTTTAAGGAATATTCGTCAATCCTCGCCTCTCGCCTGCTGATGATGTATGAGAAGTCCCTATCACTTGACACACTGCTGCCCTCCTTGCTCGAAGCGGTCATTGTCATATTACTGAAGCCTGACTCATACCAACTGCTATTGATGATCAACATTGACAACCAAATATTGGTAAACTTGATTGTGAATCACTTACGCCCCCTCCTACCAGGCATAGTTAGACCTGACCAGTCCAGTTTCACCCCAGGCCACTCCACAGCACATATCCTTAGAACAATGTTTGTCCTCATGCACACATTACACCCCCAGCTAAGCACTGCAGCCATATTACTCAATGTCACAGAGGCATTTGAATCTTAAGAGTGGCCATATCTATTCCAACTCCTCACTCGCCTTTGGACTATCCCCATATTCCTCTGCCTGATCAAACTACTCTACACTTCCCTTTCAGTGCTGCTGCACATCAACAGCACGATAACTGCCCCATTCCCAGTGTCCAGGGAGAATAGACCAGAGTACCCCTTGTCACCAATCCAATTTGGGGAACATCGTTTACATCGCAGTGTTTACACCGCACTACCTTAACAACGCTGCCATTACAACGCAAGTCGTTACTACAACTTGCGCTGGATGGCGCTGTTGGTTAAGGAATATTATAATTTTATTTTCCAACACCTTTCCTACAGTTACGTGGACTGCTGTTGGAATATAAAATTATAATATTCCACAATCCACGCCCTCCAACGCAAGTCGTTGTAACGACTTGCGTGGTAATGGCAGCGTTGTCAAGTACTGTGATTTAAAAGATCGCGTTGTACTGACATACATCCATCCAATTTGCAATAGCAATGGAACCCTTGGTGACCCTGCTGCGCCAGCACCACACACACAGACTGCTACTAGGATGATCCTGGCGCCCCTGTATGCAGACGATGTCACCCTCTATGTCCGTGACTCACAGACCAACATACCTCCAATTATATGAGAAGTGATTCGCTTCCGCAGACAAACTGAGATCTTCATTAAGTGGTTCAATCCTGTTCCCACTCACCTCAGTAACAGACCAGTTTGAATCTGAATACCTGCTCCAATGGATGACAGAACCAGTTCTCTACCTGGGTATATGGCTCAGCAGAGATCTAGTTGAGCTCTGGGGGTGAATTATGCCAGAACCATAGTCTGGCTGGAGGAACGGATTCCAATCTGGTCCAGCCTTCTCCTATCTGAGATGGGGAGGGTTGCCATTGCCAAAATGGGCATCCCCCTAAGTTTCTCTACTGGTTCATCAAAATCATCATGAAAAGACACTTCCTCAGGCAGCTCCGCTCCAACTTGGTGGCCCTGGCATGGGCCGGCCAAACGTCCCAGAGTTGTGTGGGAAACACTGAGTCTCCCTCTCTCACAGCACGGGTTGAGCTCCTCCAACATGGACTTATATTTCTATAGTGCCCAAACCAAATTGTAGTGTTCCAATCTAGGACCCTGATCGATACTGTGACCTTATGCCCCTATTCGGCTATAAATCCATTTATTTCCTATATTGGCATAACCGTTCAAGTGCAATATTCAGAAACTCGTCTCTGGCCTCACACGAACAGAGCCACATTTCAGAATCGCTTTCTCTGCCACTTCCTTTGCAACCAATTAGTGCAATGACATAGCAGAAGTTACTATCTAAGATTCCTAGATTAACACTCCGAGTTCTTCAACAAGATAAAAACTCAGCAACCTGGGAAAGCCCCGCTTGCTATGTTTTGATTAGTAATAGAACTCTAATGAGCACTGATAGACGATCACTTCCTAGTGACATCTTTATTGACGTCTTATGTCCAAAAACTTACGTCAAACAAGGCACCTTTCAGGTATAAATATTACCAACGTTGCCTTAAGCAAAAGCTGCTAGCTGCCTCAATGCCATCGCTGCTGAAGTTGCTGCTGTTATGCTGATGATACCATAGCTGCTATCGCTACTGCTATCGCTACTAACGAGCGAACGATGGTGTGGTGAACTTAGGAGCTGAACAGCCGTCCCCCTGCAAGAGCCCAGCAGATGCAAGCTGCCCGCGGACGCTGCCCCTCCTCCTTCACCTCGACGCGCTGAGAGAGATGCTGTCTTTTCTCCTGCAGAGAAATCCAGCTCCGGCGTTTCTAGTCTACCCTTGCGGGTGACTGGGATATCGACCCCCTGAAGGAGTTACCAGACCTCCATCATTCTATTCCAGAGGTATGGTGTTGACTAAACCCTTAGAGGGAATTTTTGAAGCAAACCTTGGCAAAACCAACTTAACTTAAAGCTACTTACTTACTCCCCTCCCAAGTATTAGGCTTAGGTCAGGTACACTGGGGTAGGCGTAGTTAGAAGCACCAGTTGAGTATTTTAGCCTAATGTATATATGAATGTATATATGTTTTATTCATTTTAAACCATTGTATGGCTAAGAAACCATATCAATGCTTTTACAGTATTATTTTGCAATACTCATCTTACTGTACGTACTTTTTATAATAACAAGTCTTGCAATTGTGGCAATTCATTTCTCTTGTATGAGAAGAAAGACTGTTCAATAAATGTTACCCTTTATTGAAAATGCCCGTCTCTCTATTCTCTACATATTGTGAAAGTAATCTGCACAACCATTGACTGAGTAAAATAACTGTCTATTGTTTCACACGACTCTAGAGATTGACTCTTATCTGAGGAGCAAAGTTGTCATGTTGCACGGTTGTTGGAAAACTGAATCCCTTCTTGTCTGTACCAGGGAAGCTGATCACTTCCTATTCAGTCAAGAAAGTTTCCAGTGACCTCTGAGCTAGTTGGTAACAAACCCAATTAAGTTTAGCATAATCAGTGGAGGCCTGGAAGATCCGCACTTCTACGTCGATACTACTGTTTATGTTATTCCAATGCGCAGGGCCTATTGGGAAAATAGGAACTACACTACATGGCGCCCAAACGTTTGGTAAGGCGATAAACTAATGCAAGACATTGGAGTAACTCAGTCGTGCATTTTTTCACACAGACCCCTTTCTCCCGTAAATACTCCAATAGACGTCTGGAGTGGGTGAAAGGTTAAAATCCGCCCGAACTCAGTAGGAAGAGATTCCTATGTAAAGCTCTGGTTTATTCAACGTTGAAGGATACAGTGTTCCATAATATTATGCACCTAATCTTTGTCTCCTTGGAGACCTACTCTGCAAAACCTGCATTTATAAAATGTCAGTAGAAAACAACGGAACTGATGCCGCAGTAAATGCGACTCAGCAGGGTCCCGACGGGACTATTGAACCGGATGCAATTATCATCCCGGTACATTTAAGAAAATCTATAACTTTAAAACTTATAGAAAACGGACTGACACCACAAGGTGGTACAGTAATTTTCGTGATAGAGGCACACGAATATCGGCAGACAGAGGTGTTCTATTCATGGATAAACTTTCCAGCGGCAAACGCTAGAACAAAAGAGTTTCACTGTTACAAAATAGAGAAACCTCCGGATGAGTACGCTCCTTTCGAGGAGACTGAAATCCCACTAAAATTCCAAGAGCACCTGCTCTGGTTTAATGGCGCCCTAAAACATAATGATCATATTACCAGGCTCGGTCCACTAGGTAGACCAGGAGAAACGTGGCCGGTTCTAGCCAGCTACACACCACATCCGGACATTGAAAAAATGTCTAGAGAAGAGCTGTTAGTAAAGCTAAAAATACTTATTAAAATACATAGGCAATTAGTCCAATATGTAATGCGGACTGCAACAGTCCAACCAGCTGTTAATGTACCACAGCTGACCCCTCATCAGGGGAACACTAATAAACTCACACCACAGAACATACAATCATGTCTTGGTAAAACACCCATAAAACGGGAACAAATTCCTTTCTGGTTAGCGAAGAAAATCACTCAAATAGAGGCAGTATTTCCGGATACTACCCCTATTGAGAAACACAGAATCTTGACCATCTGCCTTCCTATGGGAATCGCACCACACATGGAGGATTGTGACACTTGGGGTACAGTCTTTGCTTCCATTTACACTAAAACACATGGTGTTCCGTCTATGGCGGTAATACCAGATGTACTACGACAGATTCAAAATTAATACGGTCCTGAACCTGCTTTAACTCTTGGTTTGAAATTACTGAAAGACTTCAAGCAGGTCTCGGCTATATTATTAGCCAATATAAAGGGAGAAGCAGCATCTGTGGCGATCCGCCAGAAGTTGAAGAAAACAGATATAACAGATCAGCCAATTGAGCTTGCCAGAACCATAGAAAAATGCTATGAAGAATTAGGTAGAGACAGCTTGGGTGGGAAACCAGTAAAGCCCCAACTGCTCGAAAATCCTGAAAAATGATTTATTAAAAATAATTCAAACACTCCTAAAAAGAGCTGGGATGGAAATAAACAATCCACTCCCAAGGAAAGAGTTTTCCAGCCCAGAGGAAGGTCTCTTCAATGGAGGGAAAGAACTCCGACTCGAGAACACCAGTCTCCCCAGAGGGAGCCCTCTGAGAAAAGATATAACCTTAGAAATAGGGATAATCTGAAAAAACCTGATAGATATCAAAGTATTGATACACGTCCCTCTCGATCTTTTTCGCAGAAATCGGAAAGAAGAGGACGGTCAGACCCAGGAGAGCACACCAAGTCCAAAGACAAGGAACCTGCTCAGAGTAAAAAATCTCAATTTCCGAAAAAGAAGGTAGCCAGTATTAGAGTAATCAACCATGCCGAGAATACTGAGGACACAGTTGAAAAACGGGGAGTGGGCACAGACAATGTTGGAAAGTGCAGCAGAAATCACTATAGCCCGCAAGATCATCGCATTTACATTATGCCAATAGCCTTTATGCAGGCGCCCCTCTCTACCTTGTTGAAAGGTTACAAGTGATCCAAAATGCAGCCGCCAGATTAATTGGTAATATCCCCTACCGTCACTCTGTTGCGGCTTATCGGAAGGAACTGCACTGGCTTCCCATATCCAGACGCATCCAGTTTAAAATCCTGATCCTGGCCTTTCGTGCCATCAATGGCACTGGTCCTGCCTACCTGAGTACTAGACTTAAACTTTCCCGCTCTGTCAGAACTTTAAGATCAAATAGCCTACGTCTCCTGGTGGTGCCCAGATTTCGACGCACCAGGTGCGGTGGCAGAACGTTTGGAGTGGCTGCTGCCAAATATTGGAACTGCCTCCCACTGGACCTTAGGTTTATTGACTCAGAACACGTGTTCCGCCGCAAACTTAAGACCTGGCTGTTCACTCTCCCTTAAATTCTCCCCCTGTTCCTACCTGCTTTTCCTTCCCCTCTGATGAACAAGTACTCTGTAGCGCCGGGACACCCCCTTTGGGGGTAGCTGTGCGCTTTATAAGCTTCCTAATAAATAAATAAAATAAGATCTTGATGAGTCATCTGGAGACAGTGGACACAAATGAATACATTCAGGTTGAAACTGCCGACACCAGACTTAGCGAGCCCCATAAAATATACGAAATAACATTGCGTATAGAGGGTGATAAGACTAGGAAAATAAAGGGTCTATTTTGGGATAAACTCTCAAAAGGCTATGATATTCTGTTAGCTGAAAAGGATTGGCCCCCAGAGTTTGTCAGGGAGTGCCCTCGTGGCGAAGAAATGATTATGCCTGCCTTCTCGAATCACATTCCGATTCACAAAAAATATACTTATGCAAGGAAATGGGCAGTAGCCCAGGCGCCGGCATTATATAAAAATCATGTAGGATGGGATGAGGACTCACCTCCTCACAAAATCCAGTTAAAAAATGAACCAACTGCCCAAAGGCAGTATCCCATTAAGCAAGAAGCTAAAAAACAAGATCTTAGATCAACTTGAATACCAGGGGGTGATTGAAACATGCACCTCTCAAATGAACAATCCTTTGTTTCCTGTCTCCAAGCCAGACAATTCATATCGTCTAGTGTTGGACTACAGACACCTTAATGCATGTTGCAAAACTTTTGCAGTACAAAACTCGCATAGTGCAGCCCTAATGAATAACATAGTTAGGAAAAAGTATAAAACGACATTAGACATATCTAATGGTTTCTTTTGTCAAAACATTGCACCAGAAAGCAGGTATTTGACCGCTTTCTCCGTAATGGGGTCTCAGAAAAATTTCTGTAGGCTCCCACAGGGGTTCAAGAACAGCCCAGGACTATTCTCAGCTAGAGTAACAGAGTTACTACAAATGTATGATGATGAGGCATTATCCTATGTAGATGATATCTATCTCACAGACGACGACTTGGATACTCACTTGAAAAGAGTGAACACCATTATACTTGGGTTCGCAGCAGAGGGTTACAAATTCAACTTTAAAAAGTCTCGAATTGCCCATCTGACAGTATTATTTTTAGGATACGAATTATCAAGTGAAGGAAAAAGCCTAGCGGACAACTTCTTAGAGAAGTGCGCTGTACTCCAAGCTCCAAAAACGCTGAAGAATTTATAATCCATACTAGGTTTTCTGAATTTCGGAAGAACTTACATTCTAAATTACGCAGAGAGGGTTAAACCTCTCTACGAACTAATCAAACCTGATTTTAAACAAATCAATTGGACTCAAAAACACACAGAAATTTTGAGATCACTGCAAACAGACATGTTAGCAAAAACAAAATTAGATACACGTGACAACACACGCGATCTTGTAATCCGAGTCATCCCAGGTAGATGCGGATTCACGTACCTAACCTCTAATGAGGGAGAAAAGGTACCAATTTCAATTAAATCTCACTTGTACACACAAGCAGAAAAAACATTCAGTCACACAGAAAGAACTGTGAAAGCAGTGCAAATTGCATTAGCAAATGAACGAGAACTAGCAAACGGCAAAAGGATTAATATCCTCACAGCGGAATCCGCCTTCGAGGCGCTATTCAGCCCAGTAAACCTGCCTACAGTATCACTGGATCCAAAATGGATACAGTGTGTAGATTCTCTTGGAGCGGAAGATGTGAAATACTATTTCGCACCGCAATTCGAAGAACTGAATGATTTAGAATATGAAGAAGAATATCCTCTGCCAATCGAACTTCTGCCTCTCCCACAGTACGCCTGTATAATCTATACAGATAGATTTGTACAACATTTCAACGTAGAGAGCAAATCCTACGATGCAGCCTGTGCGATTGTTAAAGGTCGTTGGCTGTGCGGTAAATTCAGACCGAAAATAACAAAAACTGAATCAGTGAAGTACTGTTCGGCTCAGAGAGCTGAAATCAGATGTTTAAAGATGGCGCTCGAAAATGCAGAACGTGAATTCCCCACACTAATCGTGTGCGATTCTCATTTTTGCGTCAACTCTTACAATAATAGGTTGCAGAGGTGGATTGAAAACGATTACAAAGATGACACAGGTGCCACAATAAAGCATAAATTGCTCTGGAAACAGGTAGCTCTTTTACAGAAAGAACTACAAAAGACTCACGTGATACACGCACAGAGTCTTCAACGTGATGGCGTTCACGTTGCAGGGAATTCATTGGCTAACACAGCCACAGCGGAAGCAACTAATTCGGCTTCCGTAGCCACAAAAAAGCGTACAGAAAAATACATAGACGGGGAAACCATGCTGGCAGTCAAAACGTCCGTAAAAGGCGACTGTGCAGCACTACCCGTGAACTATCCACTCAATTATGCATACGTAATCGATGCAAACTCCGTTCCTTTTGCTCGAATCCCTGGAGTGGGGGATAGGGTAATTCCAAACACGAATCGGAGAATCTTTTTAATAGCAGACGCACACATGGGATTGGCTCCGAGGCACAAAAAGATCAAAGAATCTCTGACTGAATTACAATCAGAGTACTGGTGGCCGGGGATGAGCGTGCAACATAAAATATTTGCAAAAAACTGTCAAGACTGCAGCAGAGATCGCAGTAATGAACCGGTCCAGTCTGTTGCCCAGTTACCGTTTGTGGACAGGATAATGCTGTCTATATGCAATCCAGCGTCCTATTAATTGTTTAAGACTACATTCACTTATAAAAAATGTGGCCCCAGCACTCGGCTGACGCCAAAACGGTTATAAAAGATCTGCGAGTCTTTATCGGCACATACGCACTTGCCATGTTCCATTCTGACCAGGGTCCTGCTTTCAGCTCTCGAGCTTATAAGGAGGCCATGGCCAGTATGGGTGTTGGGTTGCGATTCTCTTGTCCATTCCATCCTGAGGGGAACAGTGTAGTGGAAAGAAAAAAACGAGACATAAAGCAATCTATAACGGCAAAGGTATTAGGTTCGAGTGATGGGTGGGTCAAACATTTAATAAGTGTCCAAACCAGTCTTAATAACGTTCCTTTTGCTCGAATGGGGGATAGGGTAATTCCAAACAGGGACCGGAGGGGCTTCCTATTACAGAAAGCACATATGGGGTTGGGTCTAAGACACCAAACAATCAGGGAGTCTCTGAGAGAATTAGAATCAGAGTACTGGTCGCCGGAAATGATTGAAGGCATTCATGAGTTTGCAAAAAACTGTGAAGACTGCAACAGAGATCGCAGTGGAGAACCGGCCAGTGAAGTGTCAGAAGCCCTAATAGAAAGCATTAGGCAATCTATCCGCGCTACTTAAAAAATGTGGCCCCCAGCGCTCGGCTGATGCCAGAACGGTTATAAAAGATATGCGAGTCTTTATCGGCACATACGCAATTGCCACGTTCCATTCTGACCAGCGTCCTGCTTTCAGCTCTCGAGCTTATAAGGAGGCCATGGCCAGCATGGAAATTGCGTTGCGGTATTCTTGTCCGTCACACCCCGAAGGGAATAGTGTGGTAGAAAGAAAAAATCGGGACATAAAGCGATCTATAACAGCGAAGGTATTCGGTTCAGGCGCTGGGTGGGTCAAACAATTAATAAGTGTCCAAACGAGTCTTAATAACTTGCCAAGAAATTCTCTAAAAGGTTTCAGCCCATATGAACTATTGTTCGGAATTAGAATGAGAATTCAGGACTTAGATAGTCAAGTATCAGTGGTACAAGATAAGAAAACAGACTTTGACATCAAATATCGTTTGGCTGTTTTACAGGACTTGAATGAAACAAGAAAATCCTTAAGCAACATAAAGTTAAAGCAACAGCCAGATACCACTGACGAGGCACCACAAGCAACAGCCCCAGCAAAGGCCTGTCTGGATTCCAAAGATTGGGGATCTAGTCAGAGAAAAAATAGCGGTGAAGAAGGAATTTGGGCCTTCTTACAGAAAAGCAGTACCTGTCTTGGCAGTCACCGGAACAAGATCAGTAGTACTACCGTCCCTTGCTGGTAAAAAGGAGAACAGAGTTGTATCTATCGACCTGGTAAAACCACAAGCATGTGGCCTATAATCAACAGTAGGCCCAGTGGACTCCCAAGAAACAACAGAATACCCAAACTTGCAACAATCCAAGAGGTTCAAACTGAAAGACTAATCACATTCGATCAGCCTGCAGTGCACAGAGAAGGACTATGCAATAATGCCATGGAACTCGTGCCTCTTGAGACACAGATTGAAACAGTTCGTCAAGAACCACCAGTCTACAATAATGTGGCATCAGAAAGTGCTACTGAAAGACAGATTGAAAGAACAATCCCAACAATTGACAGAACTGCCTCTGGTTATTTCATCGACTTCGACAACTTTTCCGAGGATCAAAGCAACCCCGAAGGGATGCCAGAAACAAAAAAGACTCTTAAAGAAAATAAAATGGAACTATTTCATCAACTGTAGGAAATCTACCTTATTTCCCCTTG
The DNA here is from genome assembly GCF_964263255.1 of Lissotriton vulgaris. NCBI lineage: Eukaryota > Metazoa > Chordata > Amphibia > Caudata > Salamandridae > Lissotriton > Lissotriton vulgaris. Next base: position 1,981,212,741 of record NC_141687.1, on the reverse strand, counting down.
GTTAGAGTTCTGGTTCGGTCTAGGTGTGTTTTTCCTCCTGCTTTGGCTCATCATGGTACTTTGTTTGGGAAAATTCATTGAGGGAAAATATAGTACAATGGACACAGCAAGTCAGAACATCAACCTAGTCCTCAAACCACACAGATCATCCCACGTGAAGAAAAGAGAACTGTCAACAGTAAATGTCACAGCCATTCCAATACCCGGTGGGGTAGTATGGGAAAAAACTGACTATGAGATCTATGGTCCGGTCGAGATCCTGAAGTATCCTCATGAACTGAAGGTTTCCTTAAGTGACTTTGTAAAACCTAGTACATTCTCTGATGATTGGGACTTTAACAGTATTAATGACATGATGTCTGATTTAGTAATGTCAGCTAGATTCACAGAACATGATTATTTACAAGGTTCGTCTAGTTATGAACAGTTGTTCTGTTATACACATAATGGCGATCATTATTTGCATAAATCTGCACAGCCTAGAAATGTTTTTAAGTATAATCAATGGGAATATTGTGCTACACCACCTAAAAGCAGTTCTAAAACATTCTTTGAGAAATTCAAGTACTTCTCAGGGTTTAACACCAGTGATGCAGAAACGTTTTATTACAAACTGTTAGATAAAACAGGAATGAAAACAATGCTGACAAACACTAAATTAATATATTCAGAAACATTTTATGAAAAAATGATGACATTTGGTTTTGATTATTGGAAAAATAACATTGAAACAAAAACCATTTGGGGTACGAAAGATTGGCAGGTACAGGGCCTAGAAGCACTATTCAGAACCTGCATGATACCAGAACAAATGATGTTTTTAAATGACACAATTCACCAAACATCCTGTCTTGGCCTAGCTAAGACCAAAAGACCTAAACAAACCGTCTATTCCGAAACCAATACCTGAAAATACAACAGATATTGAGATAGACGTATCTAAAATTTTACATTTTAACAGAACACATCCTGATTGGAAAAAGTGGTTAATCTGGCCTACTGACACAAACAACTGTCAAGATAGATTCCTGAATAAAACACAGGGGTTAAAAATGACCAGACAAGACCCTAGATACTCCCAGAGACAACATCCAGGGATAGTAACAACATACAGTGTAGGGAAACTCTGCCTCGAATGGTTAGGAACATCCACACTGGCTGAAATTAAGCAACACTTATCTTTACTTAAAGATGGTGCTGATTTGCGCGATTTCATTCTTGGACCACGCAAACAGCGTCAAAAGCGTTTCATAGCGGCCAGCATCTATGCTGCGTACAACGAGGCTTGGAAAGTCACACAAATTGAAACAGCAGAGAAAATACAAGAAATTGATCGTATTAATTTGGAAAAATTACTTTCTGTAGTGGACATTGGGTTAATGACTCTGTCCTCCAGAATATATTCGTTGGACAATATTGTATCCTCTGCCTTTGATATAATAGACAGAGACTTGCTAATGTTACAGCATGGCCAGTCGCAATTACGTTCTATTGTACAATTAGGCTGGACGCTGCAAAATCTTCGTTCAGGCTATGTGCCTTGGCGTTTAATCAACACAACGTCATTGTTTTCCATTTTTAACCTTACTGATAAACAAATCAGCTTGACACAGAAAGGAGCAGACTATACAATCCTGAGCATCGAAAAACTTGAGAGATTACCATTGACAATGTCAGAAAGTCCTGTCATTGAATGGATAATACACGGAATTATCACTATTCCGATAACAACTTTCCGATTTAAAAAGTGCCTTGAATACATACCTACTGGCCAGTATGAACGATTAGGTAAAGGATATGTTAAGTCTGCATGGAAATTACCATACACACATTCATGCTACAGTGACAGCGACAAAAATGTATTTCTTAGTGGTGAAAACTGTAAACGTTCACTAAGCGGTATACTTTTGTGCCAGGGTATTAATTTACACGGAGCCTGTGAAGGTAATTCTAACAACCCTTCATGCCACCAGCTTGTCACACCTGCAACGCAGATAGAGCCCTTCTTTATGCAACTCGCGAATGGGAGTTACATTCTTAGGACAGATCACAGATGCTGTGGCCTTGTGCCAGGAAAAGCCTATCTCATAAGCGTAACTTCCATGGTCAAATGCTGTATGCAAGCATTGTTCCCGAGCGGGCCTGGAGACATAGAGACTCCCATCTGGCCTCATCTGCATTTCTCTTCTATACGAATTGATACTTTAAGCAAAATGAAGTCTGTGCTTTTGCAGACAACAGTGCCCATAACGTCATCAAAAGAGACGTATGATCTTCTAGTTGCAAGGACAGCTACGGAGGTTCATGACCTTTTATCAACAAATTGCCCCGTGCATTTCGTAGAAATGTTGAGCCAACTCCTTAACATGTCTAGGGCCACAGGCATCCCAGGCATATTTAAGACGATTTTTACGGGACGGCTAACACCATTTCAAGCAATTCTGGGAATCGTTCCAAATTTTGTCCACTCTGTTTTCGGCAGCATCCCCCTATTTTTGGGACTTGTAGCAGGGATTTTATTTTTGACCCTCCTGCTTCGTTATGGCAAGCCACAGCTCAGACATGACTCCTATGGGAATGGAAGAAACAATCCTAGCAATTCGCTACCGGGACAGAGTAACTAGAGTCCTTGGATTGGCCAGGCTGAGAGATCTAAACATGACCTGGTTCCTTTCATTCAGACCGATATGGCAAAATTGCATCTTACCTGTACTTCGATGTATGCTATGCGGAGATGAGTGCGTGTTGGACACCTGTCTTTCACTTCCATCAGCAGTACCAATGGATATCGATACTTTGCTAAGTCCGATAACGGCTCACGCATTGTGTTGTCCCCAGCGGCTACCAATCCTGATGACGGCATTCGTTGAGACTCCTGTGCTACGACTAGGTGGTAACAGTGGAGCGAGTGACAAAAGCAACATCACCCAGGTACGACCTTCTGTGAGCATTGCTGATCCAGCCTTTGATGACAGCAATCATTCTCACACCTGCCAAGTTACAGCACTATCAAATTTGGTCGAACTGTCACCTGATTTTGTAGACCAATTCTTTGAGAGCCTGTCTGATATGATGTTCTCACCCGAACAGAAACAATAACTTTAGAGAAACATTCCGACATACAGCGTTCCCATGAACTCTGAATTCGGTCTTCAGTTTTGAACAACAAAAACTGCTAAAAGCGTTGGAACTCTATTTTCCCCGTTCATGCAATAATTCTTTTGAATTGAACACTTTTTAATATTTATGTTTTTTGGCACGAAAAATTCTTTGCTTAAAGTAAAACCATTCATAGAGAACAGAAGCTTCTACTTCTATTTCTAAATACATCTAGAGACATAATAACTTTACACCAATCTCTAGCACATTTTACTGCAATGCATTTATATGTGATGAAATTATCTCGCCCTTCTTCTGTATTCAGAGATATTTCATGTGTAATTCTTTTTGCATAATCGTTCATTAATTGCATATGCTATAATTTGAATGATTTCTATGCTTCAAAAACGTACAGTACCTACATTTTCACGTATTTCAAATACGCCTATTTCAAATGCATGTATGTATTTTGGGGTGGGCAATGTTACACATGCATCTTATTGCTCTAGTTTTAGTAATTTGATGGACATGAATTCGTGGAGTGGGTGTAGTGTTCCAATCTAGGACCCTGATCGATACTGTGACCTTATGCCCCTATTCGGCTATAAATCCATTTATTCCCTATATTGGCATAACCGTTCAAATGCAATATTCAGAAACTCGTCTCTGGCCTCACACGAACAGAGCCACATTTCAGAATCGCTTTCTCTGCCACTTCCTTTGCAACCAATTAGTGCAATGACATAGCAGAAGTTACTATCTAAGATTCCTAGATTAACACTCCGAGTTCTTCAACAAGATAAAAACTCAGCAACCTGGAAATCCCTGCTTGCTATGTTTTGATTAGTAATAGAACTCTAATGAGCACTGATAGACGATCACTTCCTAGTGACATCTTTATTGACGTCTTATGTCCAAAAACTTACGTCAAACAAGGCACCTTTCAGGTATAAATATTACCAACGTTGCCTTAAGCAAAAGCTGCTAGCTGCCTCAATGTAATCGCTGCTGAAGTTGCTGATGTTATGCTGATGAAACCATAGCTGCTATTGCTACTGCTATCCCTGCTAACGAGCGAACAATGGTGTGGTGAACTTAGGAGCTGAACAGCCGTCCCCCTGCAAGAGCCCAGCAGATGCAAGCTGCCCGCGGACGCTGCCCCTCCTCCTCCTCCTCGACGCGCTGAGAGAGACGCTGTCTTTTCTCCTGCAAAGAAATCCAGCTCCGGCGTTTCTAGTCTACCCTTGCGGGTGACTGGGATATCGACCCCCTGAAGGAGAAACCAGACCTTCATCATTCTATTCCAGAGGTATGGTGTTGACTAAACCCTTAGAGAGAATTTTTGAAGCAAACCTTGGCAAAACCAACTTAACTTAAAGCTACTTACTTACTCCCCTCCCAAGTATTAGGCTTAGGTCAGGTGCACTGAGGTAGGCGTAGTTAGAAGCACCAGTTGAGTATTTTAGCCTAATGTATATATGAATGTATATATGTTTTACTCATTTTAAACCATTGTATGGCTAAGAAACCATATCAATGCTTTATCAGTATTATTTTGCAATACTCATCTTACTGTACGTACTTTTTATAATAACAAGTCTTGCAATTGTGGCAATTCATTTCTCTTGTACGAGAAGAAAGACTGTTCAATAAATGTTACCCTTTATTGAAAACGCCCGTCTCTCTATTCTCTACATATTGTGAAAGTAATCTGCACAACCACTGACTGAGTAAAATAACTGTCTATAGTTTCACACGACTCTAGAGATTGACTCTTATCTGAGGAGCAAAGTTGTCATGTTGCACGGTTGTTGGAAAACTGAATCCCTTCTTGTCTGTACCAGGGAAGCAGTCAAGAAAGTTTCCAGTGACCTCTGAGCTAGTTGGTAACAAACCCAATTAAGTTTAGCATAGTCAGTGGAGGCCTGGAAGATCCGCACTTCTACGTCAATACTACTGTTTATGTTATTCCAATGCGCAGGGCCTATTGGGAAAATAGGAACTACACTACAAAATGTGCCCACTTTGGTAGCATTCAATGCTATTTCAACCACATACCACTGTAGAAGCAAACACTGTAGACCTCTGACCATAGCCCACTGTGCTTTACCTACCGGTCACTTTGTGGGCACAAGATGGCCTATGATGATGAGCCCAGATGAGCAGCCTTTAAGCGCCCAGCATGCGGTTAGACAGAAATCCTATCTCCCAGTGATGGAGGATGAGGGTGCCTGCAGACGAGCTCCCAGACTGGGAATTAATACACTTGGCAACCTTTATCCTGAAGAGACGTTCCACCATTTACCCAGTAAAATGGAAGGCCCCTTGCATACAGCCTTGGATATTCTACTAAATCGTTAACTCCGCACACTCTTATGCGCCCTGCATAGCACCTTCCCATAACCCCCCAACACTGCATACACTGGACAACATACTTACACACAAACTTCACCTCGTAAATTAATTACCAGTTAATATGCATAAAGGCAAGAGAAGGCCCTGGTGATAATCCCTGGGGTTTAGGCCGCCTGGGAGGCGGACTCGACTACTTCATTTCGAAGGAACAATGTTGCTATTGCTGCGCCCTATCAGGCGCACTCTCACCACATTACAGACTCAGACTAAATCACTTTAACTTTTTACACCAGATATACCGTACAAGAGGATTCCCCTCAATCATCTGTATCCTCATCCACGCAATCCTGAACCCTCATGGAAGGGATCGCCGCATGTGGAACTCCCTGGTTCTGAGAAACCCTGGGACATGGTTCTTTGAGAGACTGTCCTGTGCTTACGGTTGATCCGTATGTTACACACTAAGTAGCTATTATTCTGTAATCTTTGACCTGCTATATAATATCTGAACAGACATATTCATTTCTATTTCATTTTTTGGGTGTTTTATAAAGCATGGAGATGACCCAGGGGTATCAGAGCACTGTGCATATGATTGATATACTCAAACAGAGAGCAGCAAACAAAAAAGAAAAGAAACATAGAGCAACGTTTAAAACAAGCATTGGAAATGCAATAGGGCTCGCATTAGGAAAGTTTGAGCTATTGGTCTTATAAATGATTTTTTTTATTTATGTGTTTTTAAAAAAAAAAGCTAAATTAATAGCTTTGTCATTTACAATGAAAATAGTTATACTTTCGCAAATGTGACACCTATAGCATTTGGAATGCAACATGTTTTGAATTTACGTGACTTAGATGTATTGATATTACAAAAAACAATGGCTTTTATTTTTTAAAAAAAATTAATACTTAAATAATTTATTTAATTTGTAATGGCAATAGCTGAAACTTTTGTAAATAACTTTTGTGAAGATTATGCTCAGTGTTTTTTATTGTGACAAAAATCCAAGAACAGAAGTGAAATATTAACATCTTTTTGTGAAAGCTTGAAACATTGAAAGAACATATTTGAACCAGTGATGCTGTGGTGGTGCTGAGTGATGCTGTGGTGGTGCTGAGTGATGCTGTGGTTGCACTGAGTGGTGTGTGCCTCGGTGGAGCTTAGTGGGTGCATTAGTGGAGCTGTTTGGTGGGTGCATTGGTGGAGCTTAGTTGGAGCATCGGTGGAGCTGTGTGGTGGGTGCATCGGTGGAGCTGTGTGGTGGGTGCCTCGGCGGAGCTGTGTGGTGGGTGCATCGGCGGAACTGTGTGGTGCGTGCATCGGCAGAGCTGTGTGGTGGGTGCATCGGCGGAGTTGTGTGGTGGGTGCATCGGTGGAGCTGTGTGGTGGAAGCTTCGGTGGAGCTGTGTGGTGGGTGCATCTGTGGAGCTGTGTGGTGGGTGCCTCGGTGGAGCTGTGTGCTGGGTGCATCGGTGGAGCTTTGTGGTGGGTGCATCGGTGGAGCTGTATGGTGGGTGCCTCGGTGGAGCAGTGTGGTGGGTGCATCGGTGGAGCTGTGTGGTGGGTGCATCGGTGGAGCTGTGTCGGTGGAGCTGTATGGTGGGTGCATCGGTGGAGCTGTGTGGTGGGTGCATCGGTGGAGCTGTGTAGTGGGTGCATCGGTGGAGCTGTGTAGGTGGAGCTGTGTGGTGGGTGCATCGATGGAGCTGTGTGGTGGGTGCAGTGGTGGAGCTGTGTGGTGGGTGCATCGGTGGAGCTGTGTGGTGGGTGCAGTGGTGGAGCTGTGTGGTGGGTGCATCGGTGGAGCTGTGTGGTGGGTGCGTCGGTGGAGCTGTGTAGTAGGTGCCTCGGTGGAGCTCTGTGGTGGGTGCATCGGTGAAGCTGTGTGGTGGGTGCATCGGTGGAGCTTAGTGGGTGCATTGGTGGAGCTGTGGGGTGGGTGCATTGGTGGAGCTTAGTTGGAGCATCGGTGGAGCTGTGTGGTGGGTGCATCGGTGGAGCTCTGTGGTGGGTGCATCAGTGGAGATGGGTGGTGGGTGCATTGGTGAAGCTATGTCAGTGGAGCTGTGTGGTGGGTGCATCAGTGGAGCTGGGTGGTGGGTGCATCGGTGGAGCTTAGTGGGTGCATTGGTGGAGCTGTGTGGTGGGTGCATCGGTGGAGCTTAGTTGGTGCATCAGTGGAGCTGTGTGGTGGGTGCATCGGTGGAGAAGGGTGGTGGGTGCATCGGTGGAGCTGTGTAGGTGGAGCTGTGTGGTGGGTGCATCGGTGGAGCTGGGTGGTGGGTGCATCAGTGGAGCTGTGTGGTGGGTGCATCGGTGGAGCTTAGTGGGTGCATTGGTGGAGCTGTGTGGTGGGTGCATCGGTGGAGCTTAGTTGGTGCATCAGTGGAGCTGTGTGGTGGGTGCATTGGTGGAGCAGTGTGGTGGGTGCCTTGGCAGAGCTGTGTGGTGGGTGCCTCGGCGGAGCTGTGTGGTGGGTGCATCGACGGAGCTGTGTGGTGGGTGCATCGGTGGAGCTGTGTGGTGGGTGCTTCTGTGGAGCTGTGTGGTGGGTGCATCTGTGGAGCTGTGTGGTGGATGCATCTGTGGAGCTGTGTGGTGGGTGTATCTGTGAAGCTGTGTATAGAGGGTGCCTCGGTGGAGCTGTGTGGAGAGTGCATCGGTGGAGCTGTGTGGTGGGTGCATCAGTGGAGCTGTGTGGTGGGTGCATCGGTGGAGCAGGTGTAGGTGGAGCTGTGTGGGTGGTGCATCGGTGGAGCTGGGTGGTGGGTGCATCGGTGGAGCTGTGTCGGTGGAGCTGTGTGGTGGCTGCATCGGTGGAGCTGTGTGGTGGGTCCATAAGTGGAGCTGTGTGGTGGGTGCATCGGTGGAGCTGTGTGGTGGGTGCCTCAGTAGAGCTGTGTGGTGGGTGCATCGGTGGAGCTGTGTGGTGGGTGCATCGGTGGAGCTGTGTAGGTGGAGCTGTGCGGTGGGTGCATCGGTGGAGCTGTGTGGTGGGTGCATTGGTGGAGCTGTGTGGTGGGTGCCTCGGTGGAACTGTGCGGTGGGTGCATCGGTGGAGCTGTGTGGTGGGTGCATCGGTGGAGCTGTGTAGGTGGAGCTGTGTGGTGGGTGCATCAGTGGAGCTGTGTGGTGGGTGCATTGGTGAAGCTGTGTGGTGGGTGTATAGGGGAGCTGTGTGGTGGGTGCCTGAGCGGAGCTCTGTGGTGGGTGCATCGGTGAAGCTGTGTGGTGGGTGAATCAGTGGAGCTTAGTGGGTGCATTGGTGGAGCTGTGTGGTGGGTGCATTGGTGGAGCTTAGTTGGAGCATCGGTGGAGCTGGGTGGTGGGTGCATCAGTGGAGCTGTGTGGTGGGTGCATCGGTGGAGCTGGGTGGTTGGTGCATCGGTGGAGCTGTGTGGTGGGTGCATCTATGGAGCTGTGTGGTGGGTGCATCGGTCGAGTTGGGTGGTGGGTGCATCTGTGGAGCTGTGTGGTGGGTGCCTCTGTGGAGCTGTGTGGTGGGTGCATCTGTGGAGCTGTGTGGTGGGTGCATCTGTTGAGCTGTGTGGTGGGTGCATCTGTTGAGCTGTGTGGTGGGTGCATTGGTGGAGCTCTGTGGTGGGTGCATTGGTGGAGCTCTGTGGTGGGTGCATTGGTGGAGCTGTGTGGTAGGTGCCTCGGTGGAGCTGTGTGGTGGGTGCCTCGGTGGAGCTGTGTGGTGGGTGCCTCGGTGGAGCTGTGTGGTGGGTGCATCGGTGGAGCTCTGTGGTGGGGGCATCTGTGGAGCTCTGTGGTGGGTGCATCGGTGGAGCTGTTTGGTGGTTGCATCAGTGGAGCTGTGTGGTGGGTGCATCGGAGCTGTGTCGGTGGAGATGTGTGGTGGTTGCATCAGTGGAGCTGTGTGGTGGGTGCATCGGTGGAGCTGTGTCGGTGGAGCTGTGTGGTGGGTGCATCGGTTGAGCTGGGTGGTGCGTGCCTGGGTGGAACTGTGTGGTGGGTGCCTCGGTGGAGCTGTGTGGTGGGTGCATCAGTGGAACTGTGTGGTGGGTGCATGGGTGGAGCTGATGGTGGGGGCATCTGTGGAGCTGTGTGGTGGGTGCATCGGTGGAGGTGTGTGGTGGGTGCATCGGTGGAGCTGTGTGGTGGGTGCATCGGTGGAGCTGTGTGGTGGGTGCATCGGTGGAGCTGTATGGTGGGTGCCTCGGTGGAGCTGTGTGGTGGGTGCATCGGTGGAGCTGTGTGGTGGGTGCCTCGGTGGAGCTGTGTGGTGGGTGCATCAGTGGAGCTGTGTGGTGGGTGCATTGGTGGAGCTGTGTCGGTGGAGCTGTGTGGTGGCTGCATCGCTGGAGCTGTGTGGTGGGTGCATCGGTGGAGCTGTGTGGTGGGTGCGTCGGTGGAGCTGTGTGGCGGGTGCCTCGGTGGAGCTCTGTGGTGGGTGCACCGGTGAAGCTTTGTGGTGGGTGCATCGGTGGAGCTTAGTGGGTGCATTGGTGGAGCTGTGGGGTGGGTGCATTGGTGGAGCTTAGTTGGAGCATCGATGGAGCTGTGTGGTGGGTGCATCGGTGGAGCTCTGTGGTGGGTGCATCAGTGGAGCTGTGTGGTGGGTGCATCGGTGAAGCTATGTCAGTGGAGCTGTGTGGTGGGTGCATCAGTGGAGCTGGGTGGTGGGTGCATTGGTGGAGCTGTGTAGGTGGAGCTGTGTGGTGGGTGCATCGGTGGAGCTGGGTGGTGGGTGCATCAGTGGAGCTGTTTGGTGGGTGCATCGGTGGAGCTTAGTGGGTGCATTGGTGGAGCTGTGTGGTGGGTGCATCCGTGGAGCTGTGTGGTGGGTGCATCGGTGGAGCTTAGTGGGTGCATCGGTGGAGCTTAGTTGGTGCATCAGTGGAGCTGTGTGGTGGGTGCATCGGTGGAGCTGGGTGGTGGGTGCATTGGTGGAGCTGTGTAGGTGGAGCTGTGTGGTGGGTGCATCGGTGGAGCTGGGTGGTGGGTGCATCAGTGGAGCTGTTTGGTGGGTGCATCGGTGGAGCTTAGTGGGTGCATTGGTGGAGCTGTGTGGTGGGTGCATCGGTGGAGCTGTGTGGTGGGTGCATCAGTGGAGCTTAGTGGGTGCATCGGTGGAGCTTAGTTGGTGCATCAGTGGAGCTGTGTGGTAGGTGCATCGGTGGAGCTGGGTGGTGGGTGCATCAGTGGAGCTGTTTGGTGGGTGCATCGGTGGAGCTTAGTGGGTGCATTGGTGGAGCTGTGTGGTGGGTGCATCGGTGGAGCTGTGTGGTGGGTGCATCGGTGGAGCTTAGTGGGTGCATCGGTGGAGCTTAGTTGGTGCATCAGTGGAGCTGTGTGGTGGGTGCATCGGTGGAGCTGGGTGGTGGGTGCATCGGTGGAGCTGTGTAGATGGAGCTGTGTGGTGGGTGCATCGGTGGAGCTGGGTGGTGGGTGCATCAGTGGAGCTGTTTGGTGGGTGCATCAGTGGAGCTTAGTGGGTGCATTGGTGGAGCTGTGTGGTGGGTGCATCGGTGGAGCTTAGTTGGTGCATCAGTGGAGCTGTGTGGTGGGTGCATTGGTGGAGCTGTGTGGTGGGTGCCTCGGCGGAGCTGTGTGGTGGGTGCCTCGGCGGAGCTGTGTGGTGGGTGCCTCGGCGGAGCTGTGTGGTGGGTGCATCGGCAGAGCTGTGTGGTGGGTGCATCGGTGGACCTGTGTGGTGGGTGTTTCTGTGGAGCTGTGTGGTGGGTGCATCTGTGGAGCTGTGTGGTGTATGCATCTGTGGAGCTGTGTGGTTGGTGTATCTGTGAAGCTGTGTGGTGGGTGCCTCGGTGGAGCTGTGTGGTGGGAGCATTGGTGGAGCTGTGTGGTGGGTGCATCAATGGAGCTGTGTGGTGGGTGCCTCGGTGGAGCTGCGTGGTGGGTGCATCGGTGGAGCTGTGTGGTGGGTGCATTGGTGGAGCTGGGTGGTGGGTGCATCGGTGGAGCTGTGTCGTTGGAGCTGTGTGGTGGCTGCATCAGTGGAGCTGTGTGGTGGGTGCATAAGTGGAGCTGTGTGGTGGATGCATCGGTGGAGCTGTGTGGTGGGTGCCTCAGTGGAGCTGTGTGGTGGGTGCATCGGTGGAGCTGTGTGGTGGGTGCATCGGTGGAGCTGTGTAGGTGGAGCTGTGCGGTGGGTGCATTGGTGGAGCTGTGTGGTGGGTGCATCAGTGGAGCTGTGTGGTGGGTACATCAATGGAGCTGTGTGGTGGGTGCCTCGGTGGAGCTGTGTGAGGGTATCGGTGGAGTTGTGTGGTTGGTGCATCAGTGGAGCTGTGTGGTGGGTGCATCAATGGAGCTGTGTGGCGGGTGCCTCGGTGGAGCTGTGTGGTGGGTGCATCGGTGGAGCTGTGTGGTGGGTGCATCAGTGGAGCAGGTGTAGGTGGAGCTGTGTCGGTGGAGCTGTGTGGTGGGTGCATTGGTGGAGCTGGGTGGTGGGTGCATCGGTGGAGCTGTGTCGGTGGAGCTGTGTGGTGGCTGCATCGGTGGAGCTGTGTGGTGGGTGCATAAGTGGAGCTGTGTGGTGGATGCATTAGTGGAGCTGTGTGGTGGGTGCCTCAGTGGAGCTGTGTGGTGGGTGCATCGGTGGAGCTGTGTGGTGGGTGCATCGGTGGAGCTGTGTAGGTGGAGCTGTGCGGTGGGTGCATCGGTGGAGCTGTGTGGTGGGTGCATTGGTGGAGCTGTGTGGTGGGTGCCTCGGTGGAACTGTGCAGTGGGTGCATCGGTGGAGCTGTGTGGTGGGTGCATCGGTGGAGCTGTGTAGGTGGAGCTGTGTGGTGGGTGCATCGGTGGAGCTGTGTGGTGGGTGCATTGGTGCAGCTGTGTGGTGGGTGAATAGGGGGAGCTGTGTGGTGGGTGCCTCAGTGGAGCTCTGTGGTAGTGCATCGGTGAAGCTGTGTGGTGGGTGAATCGGTGGAGCTTAGTGGGTGCATTGGTGGAGCTGTGTGGTGGGTGCATTGGTGGAGCTTAGTTGGAGCATCGGTGGAGCTCGTTGGTGGGTGCATCGGTGGAGCTGGGTGGTGGGTGCATCGGTGGAGCTGTGTGGTGGGTGCATCGGTGGAGCTGGGTGGTTGGTGCATCGGTGGAGCTGTGTGGTGGGTGCATCTATGGAGCTGTGTGGTGGGTGCATCGGTGGAGCTGGGTGGTGGGTGCATCTGTGGAGCTGTGTGGTGGGTGCCTGTGGAGCTGTGTGGTGGGTGCCTCTGTGGAGCTGTGTGGTGGGTGCATCGGTGGAGCTGTGTGGTGGGTGCATCGGTGGAGATGTGTCGGTGGAGCTGTGTGGTGGGTGCATCGGTGGAGCTGTGTGGTGGGTGCATCAGTGGAGCTATGTCTTGGGTGCATCGGTGGATCTGTGTGGTGGGTGCATCGGTGGAGCTGTGTGGTGGGTGCATCGGTGGAGCTGTGTGGTGGGTGCATCTGTGGAGCTGTGTGGTGGGTGCATCTGTGGAGCCTTGTGGTGGGTGCCTCTGTGGAGCTGTGTGGTGGGTGCCTCTGTGGAGCTGTGTGGTGGGTGCATCTGTGGAGCTGTGTGGTGGGTGCCTCAGTGGAGCTGTGTGGTGGGTGCCTCGGTGGAGCTGTGTGGTGGGTGCATAGGTGGAGCTGTGTGGTGGGTGCATTGGTGGAGCTGTGTGGTAGGTGCCTCGGTGGAGCTGTGTGGAGGGATGCCTCGGTGGAGCTGTGTCTTGGGTGCATCAGTGGAGCTGTGTGGTGGGGTCATCTGTGGAGCTCTGTGGTGGATGCATCGGTGGAGCTGTGTCGGTGGAGCAGTGTGGTGTTTGCATCAGTGGAGCTGTGTGGTGGGTGCATCGGTGGAGCAGTGTCGGTGGAGCTGTGTGGTTGCATCAGTGGAGCTGTGTGGTGGGTGCATTGGTGGAGCTGTGTCGGTGGAGCTGTGTGGTGGGTGCATCGGTGGAGCTGGGTGGTGGGTGCATCAGTGGGGCTGTGTGGTGGGTGCATCGGTAGAGCTGGGTGGTGGGTGCATCTGTGGAGCTGTGTGGTGGGTGCATCTGTGGAGCTGTGTGGTGGGTGCATCGGTAGAGCTATGTGGTGGGTGCATCGGTGGAGCTGGGTGGTGGGTGCATTGGTGGAGCTGGGTGGTGGGTGCATCTGTGGAGCTGTGTGGTGGGTACATCTGTGGAGCTGTGTGGTGGGTGCATCTGTGGAGCTGTGTGGTGGGTGCATCGGTGGAGCTGTGTGGTGGGTGCATCGGTGGAACTGTGTGGTGGGTGCATCGGTGGAGCTGTGTCGGTGGAGCTGTGTGGTGGGTGCATCGGTGGAGCTGTGTGGTGGGTGCATCGGTGGAGCTGTGTCGGTGGAGCTGTGTGGTGGCTGCATCACTGGAGCTGTGTGGTGGGTGCATCGGTGGAGCTGTGTGGTGGGTGCATCGGTGGAGCTGTGTGGTGGGTGCCTCAGTGGAGCTGTGTGGTGGGTGCATCTGTGGAGCTGTGTGGTGGGTGCCTCAGTGGAGCTGTGTGGTGGGTGCATCGGTGGAGCTGTGTGGTGGGTGCATTGGTGGAACTGTGTGGTGAGCGCATCGGGGAGCTGTGTTGTGGGTGCACCGGTGGAGCTGTGTGGTGGGTGGCACTTTTTATAAATCATTAGTAAAAGAGATCAATGAAATTCAACTAAAACCCATATATAGCAGAAGAGGAGAAAGCTCTAGTAACGGGATTCAGGATGAATGTATTCCTTTGAAGCAAATCGCCAGCATGTGAAAGGTGTAAAATAGCAATCAGCATAAAACGAAAATGCCAGCAAAAGACTTTATAAAATTCTGTGTGGCCCTGATAAAATAATTTGAGCGTTTAATTATATCATGACCAACAACGGTTATTGTTTCAAGAGCAGCGTGCGAGATGGTTAGGCTGCAATATAAACAAGCCCTCGGCATTGTTGTGGTGGGAAGGGGGGGCGGGGAGAGGCAAGAAGGGAAGAATAGGGGCTGGGAGAAGCAGCCTTTGATGTGCCGGCCGGCCGGCCGTGCAGTGAATAATTAGGGGAGGAGAAATGCCGGCTGGGGGAAGCTTGAGATGCCTGAGGAGGCTGGTGGCTTTGATGTGCACGCCCTCTCGGGCACTCCAACAAATCGCCGAGATGGTTAAGCTCTGTTTAAGCCACAATATAGCTCGCCAGCTATGCGCAAGCACATCAGCAGGCGAGCCCTAAAAACTCCAGGAAGGTGAGGTATGTTGTAACAGAGTAATTAAGAAAAACGACCACCATTTGTTTGACTCACTAGGATAGACTCTCTGGTATGGTTTTTCAAGAACCCGCTTTGAGTTCGTACCGAGGGACAATGTTTGTTGGGAGGGGTTTGTGGGGGGGGGGAGGGGAGGAGGGGCTTCTACTGAAATGGATGTGTTTCTGCCCTGTGTTGGTTTCACTGTCATTGTACCGCTCGCTGTGTCCCGGGCACAGGCTCGCCGAGACTTTAAGAGAGGAATCTGTTGATAAGGATCTTTTTCAACTCTTTCTTGAAGATGTGGGTTGATGGGTTAGACTGAACCTTGGGTGGTTGGGAGTTCCAAATCCTTGGAGCTGATCCTGAAAAAGAGCATGTGTAGGTTTTTTGTTTTCTGAAACTAGGATGGCTCTAGTCTGAGAGAGTTTGCGCTTCTGAAAGAGTGGCTAGCCCCTGAGATTCTTGTCTTGTCTGCTCGGTACCTTGGTTTGTTACAATGTAAGGTTTTATGTGTGAGGCACAGGAATGGACTGGTAAATAGTACAACACAACACAAAAACAGCCTGGTTCCTAACCACACAACCAAGAGGTGTGAGTTAAGGCATCAAAATACTTACTGAATCTTCCTCTTATGCCTTGTATACCAACCTGAGTTGCTCATGTGTCACGCAAAATATATCAGCTCCTTATTTTCCTTCTGTACCCCACTTCTCTCTCTCTCTCTCTCTCTCTCTCTCTCTCGCTCTCTCGCTCTCTCTCGCTCTCTCTCTCTCTCGCTCTCATGGAGTTCTGATGGAGCTTTAAAGCACTCCAAAGAGGCAGACCAAAGAATGTAATTGGCTGAGCAAAGTGACAACTTTAGGACTAATTCAAGAGTCTAGCTTGATATCTAGCGCCAGGATGCTCCTTTCGGAGCGACAGTTGCGCTCTACAAATACATAATACAAATACAAATGTATGTCTCTGCAGGTGAATGCTAAACTTTCTAAGTCGGTGCATGAAAGGTTCTCTGATGCTTCATAGGCAATTATAGCATCCCTAAGGTGAGTCTTATCCAGATGTCACAAGTGCATCAGTCGTTGCTATCTAAGGGCCCAGCATGCAGCAAACTAAACTGAATGTAGCTAGGTGAAAGATGTCCTGCCCACTTATGTGCACAGCATTAACTAGGAGTGCACCTTTGGAAGTTACACGTTGGATATCCTGCTTGGCAGCAAGAACTGTAAACGAGCTGCCAAAGTAAACAGAGGCGTGGTGGCCTTCCGAACAAAGGCAAATTGCAAACCGCTTGTATTAGGCGGAATGCCGAAGCATTAGATCTGTTGTCTCTCCTGAAAAAAGTAGCATTATTTGTTCTTTCTATCATCATCTACAAATCTAGAGGGCTGTCCTACAGATGGTATTGGCCTCCATCCAGAGTAGCAGGGATAGAAACACGAGAGGAAGAAATTAGAGATTAGTAATGCAGGATACAGCATGCTCATGCTAGCGCAAGAAAAGGTTCTGCCTGGGAAGACTGGCTAGAGCATCCTTTATTAAGGGGGCCACTCTCTCCTTCACCATGTGCACACCGTGAGGCGCTGGTAGCTGTCCTGCCCAAACCTAACAAGGGCACCATTAAATATTAATCCTATCGACCTCTAACCTTATCAAACTTGGATACTACAATTCGGGAAATATAGATGGCTGGGAGACTGGATCCCAAGATGAAAAAAAAGAAGAATATACAAAAGAAGAAAAAAATCTCCAGGGAGTTATACAATTTGTCACAAAGGGAGGCTGTGTGTGTCTCCCTGTGAACAGAGACACATAGTAAAACTTAAAGATTTAGTCTTAGCTCGTTCAGTCTTCCCCCTGATGAGACCTTAGACTGTGGCCCAGAAGTCCATGTAGTCCATGCGCTCCATCTTCGGATTCTGCCTCGAAGAGGATGCACACATCCAGAGCTGCCCCTACCTGCTAGGGTGATTGTGTACCGGTAACAGCACATCTGCCACAACAGCCCAAGGGTTCTTTTGGTCAGACGTTTTATGGAAAAAAGAGAAACACCTGTAAATGTTTGGTGGGTGTGAATGATGGTACTACTATTCTCAGGTGAAAAGACACTTAGCTGTCCAGCATGACAGGTCATCTTTGTTTGGAGACTATCATGGAGCCAGTACACAAGTGCACAGAATTTTTCAATATTCAGCTATAATCTGACCCACCGGATTTTCTGGGAAAGACACAGGTGGTATATCACAGACAGGCCAGGAGAGGTTCGTTCTGGCCGAGGTGATGACGCGGCCTCACTCGGTGGAACGATAGTGTATTCCAGCCCAGAGTGACCCCCCGAAATATCCTTCTGGACCATGGTGGTGCCAAGAACCACCGAGCCAAAGTCCTAGAGTCCTTGTATGGACAGACTGATCGACCTCTGGCATTGGGGGGAGGGGAGGGATTCCTCCTCCTTCTCTTTTGAAGCTGGAGCCGCCGACCCCTGGGCCAATGGCCATGTTTCCTGTGTCTTCCTTGAGCATGCTGGGAACGGACAGGAGAGGCGTGTGCGTCCATACTGCATGCACATCGCGGGTAGTTGATCGGCGCCTCAGTTCTAAGATTACATTACAACCTGTTTTACTAACTAAATAAGGTGCACAATTGTTGATCGAACATATATGGCCCACGTTTACGTGTATTTGCGCTTTGGGACACCTGATGTGTGCATAACATACCGGGGCATGTGTTGTGGAGCGTCGCTGCAGGCTTTAAGCACAGATGTGTATGGGGACGATTTGTGGGCACATTTTGTTCTGTAATTGATATCAATATGTGGTTTCTACAAGTCACAATTATGTCAAGAGTGAAAGGATAAACATTGCTTAATTACACTTTGACATCCTTCACAATTCCGCATAGCAGAGGACTTCAGTACAACTGCCAGTTTCAGTTGTACTCTCTGTGAGTTGTAATACCGACTTAGTCCATGTTAAAATATCTGACTTTAGAATCCTCCCGCTGAAATATTCTGATGGGCGCTGGTGCATGTTTAGGTAATGTACCCATTGGAGACAATGGTGCTCGCTGCCTGCTGCTGATCATGCAACATCAGCAGGTAGGTTAAGGCAAGCCACTGCCAAATCTCGCCTCTGTGATATGGTAAACTGGCATCAGACCTTCATTGTGAGGTGGGTGAAACTCCCCAGCGGGTCCTTCACCTTCAGTCTTGACCATCAGTGGACATACCCCTCACCAATGTCTTATGGCCTGGCTTTTATTTATTTATTTATTTATTTTTGGCATTTATTAAGCGCAAACAATTGCCCGCAGGCGTCTCGGCGCTGTACTGTTTTACCCTCCTATATGATCTTTGCAGTTTTTCAGAGGTTGAATAGCCAGGTTTTCAATTTCTTCCTGAAGGACAATAGATTTGGGCTTGATCTTATGGTTTGTGGAAGCGTATTCCATAATCTTGGGGCGGCAGCTAAAAACGTCTGTCTCCCCAATTGACCAATCTAGTCCGTGGCACTACCAGGTCATTCTGTCCTGCAGATCGTAACATTCGGGTGTGAATGTACGGGATGAGATGGTCGCACAGGAATTGAGGCGCTTGATGGTGTAGTGCCTTGTAGACGATACATAACGTCTTAAATTTGATTCGGTTCCTAACAGGTAGCCAGTGGAGACTCCTCAAGGATTCGGATATTGGTTTGAATTTGGGAATGTTGAGGAGAAGTCTGGCTGCTGCATTTTGGATTGTTTGCAGTTTCTTAATTGTCTTAACTTGGGCATTTGCAAACAAGCCATTGCAGTAATCCAACGCTGATAGGACCCTTGCGCTAACCAATGTCTTTCCCACATTGGTAGGAAGAAAAGGAAGAATCTTCCTTACCAATCGTAGCTTGTAGAAGGCATTGGAGGCCGTCTGATTGGCGTGAGCCATGAAATTTAGGTTATCATCGAAGATGACACCCAAGTTTCTCACTTTCGTAACTGGTTCAGGTACAGCTCCGAAAGATGATGGCCACCAAGTGGGGGACCAACTAGGGCTGAGGTGGCCAAAGGTGACCACCTCGGTTTTGTCGGGATTTAATTTCAAGCAGTTTGCTGACATCCATTTTCCAATGGCCAGCATACCTGTCTTGAAATTTTCCGCCACTGTTTCCCCATCATTTCTGACAGCCAATATCAGCTGAGTGTCATCCGCATATGAGGTAAGGTTCATCCCGTGCGCTTTGATGGTGTTAGCGAGGTCCGACACATAGATATTAAATAGTGTCGGACTAAGGGATGAACCTTGAGGTACCCCACATGGTAGTGATAGTTCAGCAGATTCATATTGGCCCAGTATGACTGCCTGGGATCTCTCTGCTAGAAAAGACGCTATTAAGTCTTTTGCTAGGCCTTGCACGCCCATCATTTCGACACGGTTGACTAAGATCTTATGGTCAACCGTGTCGAAGGCAGCTGATAAATCTAAGAGCACCAATAATGCAGTTCCACCTTGGTCTCTGATTAATCGGATGTCATCCGCTGCCTTAATGAGGGCTGTTTCCGTTCCATGAAACTTACGGAAACCAAATTGTGTTTCATCGAGCAGATGGTGTTGCTCGATGAATCCCGCAAGTTGAATGTTCATGGCTTTTTCAATTACCTTGGTGATAAAGGGTAGGTTCGCTATAGGCCTATAATTTCTAAGTTCTGCTTTATCCAAGCCTGGTTTCTTCAGGAGTGGTTTGAGTAAGGTTTTTTTCAACTGGTTAGGAAAGATTCCTGTGCGGAACATAAGATTGGTCATTTGAGTAATAGCTGGGATTACGGCGTCTATTAATGACCGAAGAGTGTTTAAAGGGCAGGGATCCAGAGCTGATCCGGATTTAATTGTTTTCACAATGTCCTGAATATTGTCATCTGTTACCTCTGCGAAGCAAGAAAGAGTATTACTTGGAGGAGGGGTATTTGTTTTCCTGATCCATTGATCTTCGCCTTGGTTAAATGCTGAGAATATGTCATTTACTTTGGTGAAGAAGAATGCTGCTAATGAATCGCAGAACTCTTGTGAGCAAGGAGGATTGAGATCTGGGGCACATCCCGCGAGATGTTTAGTTATTTCGAAAAGCTTTTTGTTCGAGTTTTTTGCGCTTTCGATTTGCTCAGTATAAAACTTCTTTTTAGTCTCTATAATTAGAAGTTTATATTGAGTTAAGAGTTCCTTGTACACTATCTTGTCCTCGTTATCATACTTTTTCCTCCAGATTCTTTCTTTATTTCTGCATTGCTGTTTCAATTTTTTAAGCTCTTCAGTATACCAAGGGGCTGAGGGGGAACTTCTGTTTCTGGACATTCTTTTTTCGGGTACCAGTTTGTTAGCCGCCTGGCCTGCCCATGTGTGATATTGTTCAATAACGGTATCTGGATCAGTTGCCCATTTGGGAGTGGAGTTCAGTAGCGCCTCCTTAAAGCAGGGGATACTGATGTCTTTCCAGACCTTGAACAATTCTCGTGAGGGAGATATAGAGGCGGTTGTGGTTTTGTTGATTTGAATGGTTGCCAAAACCAAATAATGATCGGACCAAGCCATAGGCAAGACATCAGACACTGATATATTTTCCAAGTTAGTGAAAATACCATCTAAGGTATGGCCTGCATTATGAGTGGGTCCTTTCACCAGCTGAGATAGACCAAAGACCTCCATTTCAGTTTGCAATGATATGGTGTCCTTGTCTTCGCCACGTTCCAAATGGAAATTAAAGTCACCTAGCAGAGTTATCGAGTTGTCAGTGCCTGAAGTTTCTAGGATGGTGAGTATTTCTGTCAGGAAGTCTGCCCGGGTTTCTGGTCTTCTATAAAGTAATATACCTTTGAAATTGTATGAGGGGGAGAGGTAAATATCGAATTGAAGCGCCTCACATGCCTTTGAGGGTATGGCAGTGGTGCGAATTTTAAAAAGGTCACGGGCAATTATTGCAACCCCACCACCTCTTTTGCCAGTTCTATCTAGTCTGTAGCATTTGCATCCATGTGGAACGGCTATTATGAGGTCTGGCCATAAAAGGTCACTTCTAGGTAATATTCTGCCAGAGCCCTAACTTCCTTTTATTGCCGAAACTGCTCATCACTGTCCCACACAGCTGTGCAAATTTGGGATGGACTCTCTTTTCTATCTCCACTTCAGTGAAAGCCCATTTGTGGGACCTTTACCTAAGCCTCTGAGCCATTTTAAATAGGTAATTTGATAATGGTGGATGCTGTTACCAATTGAAAGGATAACTCAGCAATCACTGATGTTCACTATAACCTTATAGCCCACTGTAGCGGGCTTTACCAGCCGTTAAAGGCCCACTCCAGCGTTAAACAAGAGAGGGGTCCTTTAATGGCCGCTATAGCCCAGCTACGGCGGGTTGTAAGGCATTTAGAACATTCCACCACTGGAGGCCAGAATGTTCTAATAAATAAAACAAAGACCTCAGTGAGCCCGAGGGGATTTAAATCCCCTTGTCCTTTGTGAGGTTTTTGTTCACAGCAACATCTGTGAACGTCCAACATTGTAATGTTGGTGCTCCGGGCTTTTACCAGCCATTACAATCTCGGAGCACTCTATTGTCTTCAATGGAGCTCCCGACATTCCAATCTTGACCGTAAGGGTTTCCAGTTATGTTTTGGCCATATCATGTTGTGCTACATAACTGTACCTATTCATTTCATATACAGTCGAGGATTCATATTGTTCTGTAACACATGCAGTCCGCTAGATATGTGACAAAACATCAACCTTATATGATATGCCACTCATATTGTCACTAAAGGGTTACATATATTTGTATGGTGTAAAGTTGCCTGTGCTCATCTTTGCATAAGTCATCTGAAGTGGTTTGTAAATACAACTACATTTTTTGCTAATGCATTGTGATGGAGTGTTCTTTAAAGAGATGCATCTTCAAATCTTTCCTAAATTGGAGCAGCGTTTGGGTGGTCCTGATGGATAGGGGATGTTGTTCCGGATTAGATGGCCTAGATGGAAAAGGCCTGCTGTCTTCTTACCAGTGAGCTGCAACAGGTAGTCATGGAGCCATTACGAGCTGGTCGTAGACAATCAGGCTGTCATTGATGATCTTGAGGGGCCTGTCTTTTCATCGTATTTCTTCGGTAGAGCCTCGGCTCTGGCACAACATGGGCATGAAGACTTCAAGAACACAGTGGCTTTTACCTGCTTGAATTTTGCCATTCACCTAGCTCTTAGTATTTTTACAATCACACCTGTGACTGTAAGTTCTTAGTGCATAAAAACGTCACTCCTCAAAAGGAATCTGTGTGGACTGGCATAAGAATGCAGAAAGAAGCACCCATAGTTTAGGGAGAATCAGACACAGACAAATCAGTGTTTGTTTAAAATCAGCATGTTTTGCAACTCATGCTAGGCCATGCACAATGTACGGGTATCCCACCACTCTTCCAGCCGAGTCATCCAAGTTTCTAATAACCAACTGGAAGTGAGGATGATGGGGGTATATTGACTTTTTTATTAAAGGCAAGGTACCCCTAACAGAGACCTATGTTAAGGACAGCATTGATTTGACCAATTTGTTTGAGGATTTGGCCTTTGACCATTGGACGTTGGACATAGAGTCCTTATATACTAACATCCCTCGGAAGGAGGTATTCGTGTCATAGAGAAACTATTGAATTTTTGTCCTAGTGCCTACATCATTTATTTGCTTCAAATTAGTTTGACAAAAAAATCTTATTAAATAGAAAATACAGTTTTCAATGCAAGGGTACTTCGATGGAAGTCGGTTTTGCCCCAAATGTGCTATCCTATCAATTACCTTAAAACTTCAAGCATTTTGAATATATTGAACCTGTTTCCCCACAAAATTCGTCTATGTAAAAGATACATAGATGATCCATTCATGATTTGGTCTAGGGCTGAAGAGGAACTCACCGTTTTTGCACCTTGGTCAAACAACTGCCAAAATGACCTGAGATTTACTTTCCATAGTAGTCATCAGCAAATAGATTATTTAGATTTTACTATCAGGATTTTAGAAAATCATCTTTACATGTCGGTCTTAAGGAAACCAGTATGTTACTACAATACAACAGTTTTCATCCACCTGCCCTACACGATGGCCTTCCTTTTGGGCAAATTCTGCGAATCCACAGAAACTAAACATTTGAGAATTATTTTTTTCAGAGAAGCCAATGTTTTTTTATGTGAACTAATTGAAAGAAGATACCCGAAAAAGTTGGCGAGGCACTCTTTAAAGAAAACCTGGTACTCTCACAGGGATATTTTACTCCATCCCAAATCCAAGGCACCACTTGACATAGTCACGTGTTACTGCTTACTGCCCATTGATCAATCAACTTGTGAAGAGTACAAAAAAATCACTGGAATGTATTGTGCTTAGGTGATTTGCCGCTTGTTGTACCTCTGTTCTCTTTCAATCAGTAGCGTAATTTGAAGGATCATCTTGTGTGGGTTTACCAATTTAACACCATTGTCAGTAAAATCTAATCACTTTGCAATCTCCCACCTGAAAAATTATATTACAAATGCTCCATTTGCATTGCATGTACTTATACAACCAATTCTAACACAATGTGTCATTTGCATTACGTGCGATACTACCAACAATTCTAACGTTTTCCATCACCTTAACATAAAGCATGACTTTGATTTTTTCCTCCCTATTGTAATTCACATAATGTGATTTACTGCATTTGGTGTCCATGTAATTTTATTTCTATTGGCTAGATCTCACAAAAGGTTAAAGCCTGTATTAGCCAGCGCAGGAGTAGAATTCGCTGCAAAGTACTCATTGATCCCCTGGTTGATTACGTCATAAGTAACATACTCTTTCTTTCATTTCTTGGCAGGTCTTTGACATGGTGAAAAAAAACCTAAAGACGGGGATATATACATAATGTTAAACAGACTTGAATGCAAATGGAATTTTCGATGTCATTATATAACGAATGGCTTGAAAACAGTAAAAGAATAGTATGCAATACTTTAATAATTATTTGAGGTGGATTTTCATTTTCTTTAAATTACTTCATATGTCAGTCCTTGGACTATGTGATGTTTACCATGGACTTTGTAGACACTGAATTGCCTATAATTTACATATGTTTGTAGTTCGTGACTTTCATGTTTTATCTGTGTATTACTTGTATGATTGTGATGAATGCAACTTTACATATATGTATTTACTTTTATGCCATAACTTACATATGTTTTTGTATTTCAATTTATTTTATGTTTTCATTCATGTAATTTCATATCTATAGATTTTCATTTGTTTTTTGGTTTGATGCATGTAATTACATGCACACGTATTTAATATAATTCATGTCATAAATTAGGCAAATATATATATATATATATGAGTGTGTGTGTATATCTACTTGTATGGCATGATCTCGCCATAATTTATACATCTGTATCTTGTGATCCGTCTCCGGTTTTATGTGTATGTTCATGAATCTATTTTTAAAGGCTGATCTTGGTGATGCCATAACACTTCCTCATGTATTATCTAGGTGGATTGTCCAACACTGAGAGTGGTGTACTCTCACACACTGTGCTCACTCTTCCACTCTCATGCGCTGCTGCAGCCAATGCGTAGTAGGGTCTGATGCTTATCCAGTAGTGGTCCTTTATTTTAGAACTGCTCCTGATTGACTCACTTCTTGGATTCACTTGTGAGGAGCACACTCAATGTAGGTGGTGCTCTATTCTGGAGTAGGCCTCATTATTCAGTGCAGATTCACTCCTGGCCCCCAGGGCCCTAGCTAGCTGCTCCACTTGATTCCAGCAAGCGCACCTAGTAGGGATTGATTTCCCGTCGGGCGGAGCCACACTTTGCCGCCCAGTTCTTTGCCCTGTAGGAGTTTTTGTTCAGAGATCCTTGACTCATCCTTCTGGATGACTCATCCACTCCTCCTCACCAGGAGTTCTTACCTATTATGCCTTAAGGTAAGATTTTACTCTGATATATATTTTCCTTCCACCCCCTTTTTAGGTCTTGCCCTGGCGAAAGCGCGCAAAGCGCGTTCTCGCCGCGAGACTATAGTCATCGGCTCAGCTGACAACGAGTGGAGACAAGAGATGGCCACGCGCACCACACGCAGCATTGTACAATGGGATTTGGTTGCGCGCATGAGCTTTTACCGTAGACAGCATGGCAGAAAGAATCAGATCACGACGTGCACCTTGTGAACAGTTCACGTGACTTTGTATCAGCCTTTAGGTTTCGGTTTCGTTTTTAGGTCTCGTTTTACTCGTGCGTGTAGTGGTGAGGCGCCCCCGGGGGAGGAGGAGTCGTGCTGGAGAGGATAAAGGAGCGGCGGAGATCTCCTCCTCGAAGACCCGGGGTGAAGAGGAGCAGGGCAGTGGGGAGTTAGGGCTGAGCGTTGGTGCCTGGAGAGCTCTAACAGTTGGAAACAGAGAGGCGTGGAACACAGATCCTGGACAACGCCACCAACCACAAAGCAATGCCCGGCATGTGCCCTTGCGGTGGAAAGTGATTTACATGTGGTTCTATTTTGTAAGGCCTATCAAGTCATCAGAAAATACTGGCTTGTTCCCCTTATCAGAAACTTTGGCTGCAGACAGTTCTCCCCCATGTTCAGAATTTTAAAAACCGATGTTTCACCTCTAACTGTTTTTGCACTGGCGAAATACCTCACAGCCATGTGGTTTATCCGCACCCGCATTTTGAAAGCGGAGCTGGGGCCATAACAATTTTATCATAGCTTACTACATTTTACTTATCCTTTTTAAATTATTGCTGACGGCCTATTTTTTATATTGTCAGGCTCTTTTCTAACCAATGTTGTAAATGATTGTGTTTATTTGTATATCTTTGATGGTCTAATTGATCGAAATAAAGATTGAAATTGGAATAGAGCAATAGAAGTAAGAAGATTTTGAAAAAAAAAGAGTGGAAACTGTTTTGTCACATCAGAATGCAATTTGCTTTTACGGCACTATAAAATGCAACAAAGTTCAGAATTTTAATGAAAACTAACAGGGCCTCGTGCTTAGGCAGGAAATGGGAGCGCTTGATGCAGCAATTACCGCGTGGCCTCTGACTGAAGGCTGCGCGCTGTATCCACGCGCCTTATCGCTCCGGGGAGCTCGATGGCGAGCGGCGCCGATAAACAGGCCGGCTTTGAAAATAGCTCGGAGAGAGAGGTACGGCATATAAAGATTAGATGCTGTTCAGCATGAAGTGTTTTATCTCAGCAGTTAGCGGCAAACAAAGCCACGGCCTTTCCACTAGTATACAAAAGCCTATACAATTGTCATTGCTTTATACTGGTCAGCAGGCGTGCAACACCCATTGGGCTCACCAGGCTTCACCCCCCTAACCCCCCGTCATTTGTGTCAACCCAGGCTTAGACAGCTTTGCGGGCTGGCGACGTCTAATTGCAGCCGCACCCAAGTACTTTACAGGTCTTTTAAAGACCGTGTACTTATAAATGAGGCTTTTCTTGTGTTTTTCATGCCTTTTTACAGCCGGTCTGGTTACGGCTGGAAGAATTAGCCCCCCCCCAATCTTTTTTAGCCCCCCCCAAAAGTTTGACTTTAGTTGCCCGCCTGCTGGTCAGCAATATATTCAATCGGGGTGCGTCGCCCACAGTCTCTAGCAGCACCTTCATCCAGGCCTTCCTTCTTTATTGGCTGTATTTATATTTAGAAATGAAGCTACAGTGTAATTGGGAAGGTGGGGTGGAGGAGGGGCTTTGGGGCGAAGGGTAGTCTGGAAAATACGGTGAAGTGATTCGGTAACGGACTCTGGATCATTTCATTACCGGAAAGAGCATAATTCCACCTGAGGAGGGCCCTGGTATGGCGGGGTCAATGGACCGCGCAAGGGTAAGGGCACGGTGATTGCATACACCAGCATGGGTGGTCGTGGCTGGTGGGGCCTTCTAGAGGGTAAGGGACCATACCTGACTTGGGATGATTTCACATCGGATGCGGATGGGGCTGGCATGTAGGGTGCTCTGAATGAGTACTGGAGTTCAGATCTTTTGATACAGGAGTTTGCATGATTTTACACAGGGCTGTGGATGGCCGTGGCGTGTAGAGGCATTGGAGAGTAAGGGTGTACTGAGTCCATACAAGACTGCCCTGGCTCAGAGGGGCTGCGGGACAGTAAGGGATAGTGATTCCACACAGCGCTGTGGGTGTCATTGCCATGTCGGGGACACATGAGGGTAAAGGTACAATGATTTCATACAAGATGGCCCGGGATGAGGTGTCTCTGATGGGTGAGGGTGCAATCATTCCATACAGGACTGTGATAGCGATTCCTGAAGGTGCCAAAGGAAGGGCGAGTAGTTCCACAGAGGGCTGTGGTTGGGCCTGGCATGTAGAGAACACTGTATGGTTAGGGTGCAGGGCACTGTAGAGTGAGGATGCAATCATCCAGCGAAGTACCCTCAATAGCCCTGGCATAGAATGGGCACATTAGGAGGAGGGTGCAGTGAGTCCATACAAGATAGCCTGGCATGGAGGGAAGAATAAGAGCACCGTGATTCAATATAAGGTTCCAGGGCACAGATAGGCCACTGGATCGTAAAGGTGAAGGATTCCACATAAAAACCCAGATGGTCCTGGCATGCAGAGGCCACTTGAGGGTAGTTTTGGAGATTTTTGTTTAACTGCGCAACTGAACCCGAACTTATTGGTACATTACAGATGGTCACATTGATCTTTTTTATGTTCCCTCTAGTTTTCTTTCTCTGTGTGCGGCAATAAAGGTGCTTCGTGCACTGCAGCTAAGACTGCGTGCACTGAAAATAAGCAAAAACTTAATATAGAAGCTTGTGCAGTGTTCAAGCTACCAAAATTGGTGGCATAGTAAGGGTGCCATGGGCCCTAATGCAAACCAAAAAAAAAAAAGAACACTCCCCCCAAACACCCACACACTCCTTTGGGTTGGTATTAAAAGACACCCATTACTAGGGCGCAAAGGGCTCCTTGCACTCCAATATCAGTTTCACTTTCACGGCCAATGCTTGTTTACTATCTGCTTGTTTACTATCTCGCGAGGTTAAACTAGCAGCACAGGGGAACCCCTCTCAACAGCTTAGGCAGGGAATGCGCCCGGCTCTCTTCAACGCACAGCTTTTAGCCGGTAGCACTCTTTATTGCAGAGGCCGCCGCACCCTCCCGTAGGGGGGGGGAGGCTCGAGGGCCGGCGCCATAACCCACGCGGTGCCAACAGTGGGGGCGAACTGGTTCTGGGCGCCCCGAAGCGGCCGAGAACCAGCGGAAGTGGGGTGCGCACCAGCCACCCCGACAGGAAGTGACCTCGTGACCCGGGCGCCCACAGGGGGCGACCAATGGTCAACCTTGCTACCTTTGAACCCCCCAATCAAGGGGGTTCACCTGAGACCCTCTAGGGGGCTCAAGAGGATTTAAGCACCGCCGCTCCCCAGCAGAAGCACAACGTCTTCGAGGAGCTGGGAGAGCGGCGCGACAACGACATCGTTTGAAGAACATCGTTTGAAGAGGACCGACTGCTGCAAGGGACGACGAGGGACAGCCGAAGCAGAAGGAAGGCGAACCTACCCCCCCCCTCCCGGTTGGCGGGATTCGCCCTGGACGACTCCGCAGAGCAGCGCGCCGCTACGGCTCCCCGCCCAGCTCCTGGAGACTCCAACGCCGGTGATTAGAAGCAACAGAGACGGAGGACGAGCTCGGCGGCCTAGCTAAGCTTCACCGCGGTAAGCGACTCGACGTTCTCTCGCCTTCCTGCCCTCCCCGTACAGAGCGCGCATTGAGCCGCTACACCGCACGAACGGGACCCACGGGCAAGGAAACTTGAAGGCGAGACCGGAATTTCTTTCCGACCCAGCGGCGCAGAAATCAGCCCGCAGAGACCAGGCCGGGGCCCAGCGACACGACCCAGCGGCGCAGAAGGCAGCCCGCTAAAGAAAACATCTCGCAGCCGGGGTGAGCCACACCTC
Organism: Lissotriton vulgaris; assembly: GCF_964263255.1. Taxonomy (NCBI): domain Eukaryota; kingdom Metazoa; phylum Chordata; class Amphibia; order Caudata; family Salamandridae; genus Lissotriton; species Lissotriton vulgaris. The sequence continues at coordinate 1,981,184,134 of NC_141687.1, read as the reverse complement.
CCCGCCGACCACGTGGGAGAGCGCGCCGCGCAGTGCGGACGCGCCCACTCGGCCTCCCCCCTCGAAACCTCACGCATCAGGCGGAGCGGACCCGGAAAAGGGCACAGCGTGCTCAGAGCCCGCCAAAGGCACACGCATCACGCGGTGCCATTACATACGGCCTGACGCAGACGCAGGGGGAGGAGGGCAACATGGCGGAGGATCAGCCAGAAGAAATGGCGGAGGTGTTGAAGAGGATCCGCGAAATATCGGCAGTACACGGCGACGACTGGCTCCAACCTCATTTGGCCAAAGGGAAGGAGAATAGGCCGGATGGCCAGGCAGAGGAGGAAGCGGGCCCTTCAGCACCCAAGAAGCCCAAAACCACGCCAGGGAAGAAGACTTCCAAGAGAAACCCCCCAAAAAAAGGTGCGCCAGAAGCACCCACCGCCGAGGCTAGACGACGCCAAGCAGGGCGAGATGACCAGCAGAGCAGTTAATGGTGAGCATATTAGTACCATTGTAAAAGAATGCTTGAAATCGCTGGCGCCGGCCTTTCTTAATGGCTCAGGGCAGGGGGCGACAGGGCCTAGGGAACAGCGCGCGGAGGAAGCAGGGGGTATGACATGGCATATGGTTGATCCAGGGTGGGCACGGCAGACAAGGGTACAGGAGCAGGTGGGCCTGTCCGCGCAAGGTGAACAGGTTTCCCCGCTACCCGGTTGGGGGTACACTACTGCATCCGGGAGCACAGGGTTGGGCGGGCTAGGCACTGACCTGTACGCTAGGCCATCTCCCGGTCCGGCCTCCTTGACGACGAAAGCCACTGGGCTCGCGTGCCTTATCCCTCTCGCGGAAAAGGAGAGGATATGGCGCAAGGAGTTCATAGATATATTCTCACTGCTGGAAATACAGTTAGAGGGCCTCGACCTGACCACATGTGACAGGAAGGAGGATGACAAAAGAGAAAGTCGTGGGGCCAGAAAGGAGCGGAATTTCGAGAATTGGCTAGACGCATTCAGAATCATGGCATGTATCATAGTGGAGAGGTTCCCCCATTGCGCAGCTGACCTATGGTTATACGAGGCGAACATACACTTAGCGCAGAGGCAATTCCCTGGGGACGCCTGGTTGGAATACGATAAAGGTTTCAGATTAAAGATGCAGAGGCACCCAGAGATGGAGTGGAATGAGGAAGACGTATCAGGTTTCATTCATAAGATGCTTGCGGCCAAAGAAGTGAGAGCCTGGACAGGCAAATATGACCAGTCCTTTCGGAGCTCTTCCCATAAGGGGAAGAACAAAACTTACCAAAAGCATTCCTCAGGGAGATCCAACTCCCCCCCCGCAAGCAAGGCAATATGCTGGAGATATGATGCGGGGGACTGTTCATGGGGCTCCTCGTGCAAATTCCAACACGCATGCTCAAGCTGCGGGGGGAGGCACGCCGCGGTGGCATGCAAAGGCTCCAAGCGTGAAGCAAAAGGTGACAAGAAAGAGAAACACAAGAAGCACTAGCCCAGAGGCTAGTGGGGGCGGCGCTCTAGTAGACATTCAACATTGCAAGCTGGCTAGGTCCCCCATTAATACGCAACAGCTGCGCAGACTAGCAAACAAATACCCGAACAAGGCGGACGCCAGAGTACTAGTGGAAGGTTTTGAGGAAGGTTTCATTATCCCATTTCAAGGCCCGTTACCACTGGAGGGAGCGAATAACTTGCAATCAGCGAGGCAACACCCCCGGGTGGTGGGCGCCAAAATAGAGAAGGAGAAGAGCTTGGGTAGAATCGAGGGCCCCCTTCCTAAAGAACTACACGCAGGTATAGTCGTATCTCCACTGGGAGTGGTTCCCAAGAAAGTGAAGGGTCAATTTAGGCTAATACACCACTTGTCATATCCCGAAGGGGCGTCCGTAAACGATGGAATTGATCCGGAAGCATGCTCGGTTGGTTACGCGTCAGTGGATGATGCGATCGCACTAGTCAAGGTGTCAGGAAAGGGATCCCTCATGGCCAAGGCGGACATTGAATCCGCTTTTCGCTTACTGCCGGTTCATCCGACCAGCTTCCACCTCCTGGGTTTCCAATGGGAGGGAGACATGTATGTCGACAAGGCCATGCCCATGGGCTGTGCCATATCTTGCGCCTATTTTGAGCAATTCGCTACCTTCTTGGAATGGGCCCTCCATGACATGCACCAAGGAGGCGGAAAGCTGCACTACTTGGATGATTTCCTGTTCACAGGCCCAGCAGGATCCACGATGTGTGCTAGTACACTGGCAGCATTTGAAGCCCTGACAGAAGCACTTGGGGTCCCCCTAGCAAAAGAGAAAACGACAGGCCCAACCACAAGACTTACGTTCCTGGGCATAGAACTGGACTCCATGGCAGGGACCGCCAGGCTCCCCCCAGACAAAGTGCAGGAATTCAGGGAAGAAATTGCCAAACTACGGAGCCGGAGCAAGGCCACCCTCAGGGATATCCAAGGGGTGATAGGTAGACTGAATTTTGCGGCTAGGGTCATCCCGCCCGCGAGGGTCTTTTCCAGGCGCCTAACCGCGCTGACAGCTGGCGTTACCCACAAACACCATCACATCCGGCTGAGTGCGGGTGTAATGCAGGATTTGCAAGTATGGGACGACTTCCTGCGGGAGTTTAATGGTGTTCTGATCTGGAGAAAAGGTTGGGTGACCGCTGAGCAGCTATCCCTCTACACGGATGCGGCTGGGAGCCTGGGTTTTGGGGCGGTCCTGGGGAACAGATGGTGTGCCAGCCAGTGGCCAGACAGGTGGCATGCGCAGGGGCTCACAAAAAACATCACTTTCCTCGAGCTATTCCCAATAATAGTGGCTCTGACCGTCTGGAAAGAGGAGATAAGAAACCTGAAACTCACCTTATGGCCTGATAACAAGGGGGTAGTGCAGGCCATTAACAGAGGCGCAGCAAGATGCCCTGACATGCTGAGGCTAATGCAGCAGTTGGTTAAATTGCAGCTGGAGGGGAACCTGGAGCTGAAGGCTCGACACGTGCCAGGGACAGAGAACACAGTTGCAGACGCGCTATCCCGGTCCCAAATGAAGCGGTTCAGACAACTTGTACCCGGGGCGGACAAGGAGATGACCCCCTTTCCACCATACCTGTGGGACCTGGGGGGGTTGACCTGTCCAGATTAATAGGGCACTCGCTCACCTCTGAGGTGCACAGGAGATACAAGAAATACGCAGGCACAGTCATGAGAATTGGGGGCATAAAGTCACTGGAGGACAAGGCCAAGGCGCGTACAGCGGTGGAGAAATTCGTGCAATGGGCATTCGACGCCAAGAAAACGAGATCTTGGGCCCAGGCACACTTGGCCGCCATTGCTCACTTTGCCAGGCTCTACACAGGTGAGGACCCCACGGCATCTGCCTATCTAAAAGCAGCTTTGAAAGGCTGGCGAAGGGTTGAGGGGACCAAGAAGGACGGCAGGCGCCCCATTGACTTCGACAAGCTGGGGCAGCTACTGAGTGCCCTAACCAGCATCATTTCAGACAAATATGAGCTGCTACTTTTCAGGGCGGCCTTCACCACGGCATTGAGATAGTGGCTCCCAACAAATCAGGCCCGGCACAGCGTTGCCTGCAAGCGAGGGACATCAAGCCAATGGTAAGGGCCGTTGAGCTCATGCTTAGGCAGTCCAAAACGGACAGGGCACGAAAGGGGACGGCGATACGCCTACACTGCATCCCAGAGGCTGGGCTCTGCGCAGTGTGCTGGCTGTTTAAGTACATGGCGGCCCGCCCGGCGGGTGAGGGTCCCCTCTTCATACATCAGGATGGAAGGAACTTGAGCAGGTTCCAATTCACAGCGGTAATGCGTCAGGGCCTTGGTAAGGCCGGGTTTCAGGCAACATCATTTGCTCCGCATTCCTTCAGGATCGGTGCAGCGACCTCGGCATCGCAGCATGGCATGCCAGAGGACAGGATCCGGGCCGTGGGCAGATGGCGTTCCGGGGCCTACAAGTCCTACATACGCCCACATCTCATATAAATTTTTTTTTAAAAAAAAAGGGGGGGTGAGAAAGGAGAACGAGGGGAAGTGGAGGGGGGGAGCAGCCGCCTTGGGATGCCGCACGGCAGGGTTCGTGCCCTCCCTCGACCACACCCGGTGCGCAGCAAGCCACCTTAATGGAACATTTTCTCTTGACAGGGGGACGTCTGTGGCTTGTCTGGGTGGTGGGACATTCATTCGTGTCCAGAATGGAGTCCTGGTGGCGGCGAGTGGGGCACAAAGAAAGCAGACCCAAGGCGACATACATCCGCTGGATAGGAAGGCCCGGCATGAGATGGGAGCAGTTGCTACCGACCCTGGACGGCCTTATGGCAGACTCAGCGTGGCTGCCAGATGTACTGATTGTACATCTCGGGGGTAACGACCTAACACGGTTGGGCCGCAAGGCGGTGGGTCAGGCCATTCAAAAGGACCTCACCAAAGCGGCGGCATGGCTGGGTCCTACGACAGTGGTCTGGTCAGAGATGATCAGCAGGAGGCACTGGAGGGGTGCTGACTCCAACAAGGCAGTAGATAATGCAAGGCGCAAGTTAAATATCGCCATGCACAAGTTTTGCTCGACCAATGGCCTGGAATCAATCCGGCACGGCCTCATCCACCCAGGCCGCCCAGAGCTCTATGGACTAGATGGGGTGCATCTGTCCAACAAAGGAATGGAGGTGTTCTGGGATAACTTGTGGGGCGCAATGGCGCTCGCTGGTTGCCTTTAAAAAAAAAAAAAAAAAAAAAAAAGAGGTGGGTAGCCACGAACCAAGGGCAAGGGGGGGAGCCGCAGAAAGACGTGAGCCTCCCTGCGGCGTGGCGGAAATCCTACAAGGGTTGGCTAACCAAACACACCGGTGGACGGTGTGTAGGAGGAGGGCCACTCACTTTTGAATGCCGCACGGCAGGGTGACGTGGCCGCACAAAGGAGGGGAGGAACAGATGGAGACGGCACTCGCGGCCCAGACCCGGCCGGACGGCAGGGCGCAAATGGTAGCGAGCTGGGGACCTAACTCCAGGCAGAGAAGCTCCCCTCCATGACACCCAAAAGGGTGTGGCCAACCAACCACCGGAACACCAATAAACTGACTAAGAACTGGTTGTGCACAAGTGCCATTTACGAACTGAGGAGTGCACAAAAGACAGACACCTGTACCAGATGAAGGTGTCATAATCTGTAATGTGATGTGCATGATTGATGACTAGAGTTCGCAAATGAAGATTGCACAACCAGTATGTTATTAATATTGTTATTAATAATTTTATGGATATTAATAAATCTGCGGCCAACAATGACCACCACTAAGAACTACTATTGTTGGCAGACATTATTTCCTAGTAGTGACAGAGAATGTATGCAGAATGCAGACCGGCAAGTAAGTATGTATTGGTGACCCACTGAATAGGCACATGCGAGGGTTATTGCAGAGGCCGCCGCACCCTCCCGTAGGGGGGGGAGGCTCGAGGGCCGGCGCCATAACCCACGCGGTTCCAACAGTGGGGGCGAACTGGTTCTGGGCGCCCCGAAGCGGCCGAGAACCAGCGGAAGTGGGGTGCGCACCAGCCACCCCGACAGGAAGTGACCTCGTGACCCGGGCGCCCACAGGGGGCGACCAATGGTCAACCTTGCTACCTTTGAACCCCCCAATCAAGGGGGTTCACCTGAGACCCTCTAGGGGGCTCAAGAGGATTTAAGCACCGCCGCTCCCCAGCAGAAGCACAACGTCTTCGAGGAGCTGGGAGAGCGGCGCGACAACGACATCGTTTGAAGCCCACCCACCCACACCGCAGGAACAGCAGAGTCGCAGTGCTGGACAGTGGGGAAGGCGTTTGGCGGAAATCCTACAAGGGTTGGCTAACCAAACACACCGGTGGACGGTGTGTAGGAGGAGGGCCACTCACTTTTGAATGCCGCACGGCAGGGTGACGTGGCCGCACAAAGGAGGGGAGGAACAGATGGAGACGGCACTCGCGGCCCAGACCCGGCCGGACGGCAGGGCGCAAATGGTAGCGAGCTGGGGACCTAACTCCAGGCAGAGAAGCTCCCCTCCATGACACCCAAAAGGGTGTGGCCAACCAACCACCGGAACACCAATAAACTGACTAAGAACTGGTTGTGCACAAGTGCCATTTACGAACTGAGGAGTGCACAAAAGACAGACACCTGTACCAGATGAAGGTGTCATAATCTGTAATGTGATGTGCATGATTGATGACTAGAGTTCGCAAATGAAGATTGCACAACCAGTATGTTATTAATATTGTTATTAATAATTTTATGGATATTAATAAATCTGCGGCCAACAATGACCACCACTAAGAACTACTATTGTTGGCTGACATTATTTCCTAGTAGTGACAGAGAATGTATGCAGAATGCAGACCGGCAAGTAAGTATGTATTGGTGACCCACTGAATAGGCACATGCGAGGGTTATTAATGACACCCGTTTCCCCCAGAATTACAGCTGTTTAGAAGCTCTGTCGCACACATCTTAGTCCCGCCCCTCCCCACACATTTTTACACTTCACTGACCGCACACTCACGCCCTGCCTCGCAGCTCCTTATGTAACCAGTTGCATAAATCCCACCACCTAACCCACCCGCTACACACACCCAATCACAGGCTTCCCCCTCCACTGCTGAGATCCCCTTTCCCCACCGTCTTCCTTCCCTGCAAAAGCCCACACTTAGCTGTTGCAATTGACGCTTTCTACCTACTTCCCTCACCCCTCTACACGATTTTCCGTCCTTGCAGACATGCTCGCGCAACCCTAGCTCTTTACACCTTCACCCCACGACCATCGTCCAACACGATCCAATCTGGTGCTAGCGCATCCAATGCACGCGTTCCCACGAACTACACATCCTCCCTAGCACATGCTCTTGCGCTTACTCCTTGCACGCATTCTCACAATCTACCAGCTGCTCTGCCCACACTTTCTCTCCTGTGAGATGTGTCGCATCCCTCTTCCAACAGAAACTGAGTTTCGCAGCTGCTAAGGCGGGGAGAGGTGGAAGGAAAGGGCTCTGGAGGTCCCGGGGTGAGGTACTTTATACCTCCAGACGTGCATTGTGTGTCTGTATGGACGTTAATTCGCACCAGGGCACTCGTTGTTTGTGTTAACACTTACAGCAGACAACAAGCGCCCCATCCGGTGTACCTCTTCATTGTCTTGTCAACCCAGGTACCCCTCCCCCATGCATGTGTAACTGTGGCCCCACACTTGCATTTATTCATCACGGCACGGAAAGGCACAGGAGACGTGTTCCTTCTAAGAGACAGGTTCATTCTTGTTCATGGGTATTTTATTTCTCTGTTCTGTCCTCGGTCCTAGCTCAAAATCCAAGCAGCTTTCCTCAAGGAAATTAATTAACCCTCGGCACATCTGTATTTGCATTTTGCAACAATGAGTAACCTGCTATTGCAATGTATGTTGTTTTTGGGCAATGTACTTTTCCCTAGGCTTGTCAAGGTAGTATGTGTAATTATTACCTGAATCTTTAAAACTAGCCGAAAAGTTATTTTTCTCTCTCACTTCACTTGCACAAACATATTATGGGGGCGATTCCAAGCCCTTTTGCCGGTAACAACACTACTGAGAAGACAAACTAGGCATTTTCTCAAATATTGCAAGCGTTCCTGTAAAAAACAAATGTAGGTAATTTTATTAAAGAAATTATTTTGAAAATGTACCAGTTTGTGCCATTTACATTTTTTTCTCTTGTTTTACATGTAATAAATGTGCACGTGAATGCAAGCAGCAGCTTTCTCTGTATATCTAATTACACACACACACACAACCTCACACACACACACACAACCAAACACATACACACAACCAAAACCACCCACACAACCACACATACAAACACACGCACAACCACACACAGAACCACACACGCAACCACACACAACAACACACACACAACCACACACACACAACCACACACACACACACACAACCAGACACATACAAACAACCACACACACAACCACAATCACACACACACAACCACACACACAACCCCACACACAACCACACACACAACCACACACACAACCACACAGCCACAACCACACACAACCACAACCACACACAACCACACACAACCACACACTGCCATAACCACACACACAACCACACACACTTAAACACACACAACCACACACATATATACACACACAACCACACAGACAACCACACACAGCCACACAGACAACCACAATCACACACACAACCACACACACAACCAAACACAACCACACACACACACACAACCACACACACAACCACAAGCACACACAACCACACACACATACAACACAGCACACACAACCACACACATACAACCACACACACAACCAAACACACAACCACACACACACAACCACACACAACCACACCCAACCACACAACCACACCCACAAGCACACACACAACCACTCACGCTTTCACCAGGCACACGCACACCACCAGCCATCAGTGCACGCTTTCACCAGGCACAAACCACCAGCCATCAGTGCACACTTTCACCCGGCACACACACTACCAGCCATCAGTGCACGCTTACACCAGGCACACACACCACCCGCCGGCAGTGAACACTTCCACCAAGCACACACACCACCAGTGCACAATTTCTACAGGCACACACACCACCAGCCACCAGTGCACACATCAATTATTAACGTATCCACAATTAACTAGTGAAGACATACACAACAGCTTCAGCACTCAACCGACGCACGCCACGACCGCAGGACCTCCACCCACCACCACCCTCAGCGCCTGGACCCCGGTCAACATCGAAGACATCGTCCACACAATGAACTCCGTCCACTCCGGATCTCCAACCGACCCCTGCCCTCACCACGTCTTCAACAAAGCCGACGCTGTCATCGCACCCCACCTGCGGGACATCATCAACACCTCATTCGACACCGCCACCTTCCCCGAGAGCTGGAAGCACGCCGAACTCAGCGCCCTACTGAAGAAACCTACAGCAGACCCCACCGAACTCAAGAACTACCGCCCCATCTCGCTACTCCCGTTTCCAGCCAAAGTCATCGAGAAGACCGTCAACAAACAGCTGGCCACCTTCCTCGAGACGAATGGATCCCTCGACCCATCGCAGTCCGGATTCCGTGCCAACCACAGCACCGAGACCGCCCTCATCGCCGCCACCGACGACATCCGCGCCCTGCTGGACAACGGGGAAACAGCGGCGCTCATCCTCCTAGACCTCTCCGCGGCTTTCGACACGGTCTGCCACCGCACCCTAGTGCAGCGCCTCAGCAACGTCGGAATCCAGGAGAAGGCGCTGGAATGGATCGTCTCCTTTCTCGACAGAAGAACACAAAGAGTCCGCCTACCACCGTACAAGTCAGAGGCCACCAAAGTCATCTGCGGCGTCCCTCAAGGATCCTCACTGAGCCCGACTCTCTTCAACGTCTACATGAGCCCCCTCGCGGCCATCGCACGCCAACACAACCTCAACATAATCTCCTACGCCGACGACACCCAGCTGATCCTCTCCCTGACCAACGACCCCGCCGCCGCCAGAGCCAACCTGCACGAAGGGATGAGAGAGGTAGCCGAGTGGATGACGACGAGCCGCCTGAAGCTGAACACAGATAAGACGGAGGTCCTCATCCTGGGCTCCTCGCCCTCCGCCTGGGACGACTCCTGGTGGCCCCCCGCCCTGGGCACCGCACCCAAACCGACGGACCACGCACGCAACCTGGGTTTCATCTTGGACTCCTCCCTCTCCATGACCAGGCAAGTCAACGCCGTCTCCTCGTCGTGCTTCAACATCCTGCGCATGCTTCGGAAGATCTTCTGGTGGATCCCCACAGAGACCAGGAAGACCGTCACCCAGGCCCTCGTCACCAGCCGACTGGACTACGGCAACGCACTCTACGCCGGAACCACCGCCAAGATCCAGAAGAGACTCCAGCGCATCCAGAACGCCTCAGCCAGACTCATCCTCGACATCCCACGACACAGCCACATCTCCGGACACCTAAGAGACCTGCACTGGCTCCCGGTCAACAAGAGAATCACCTTCCGCCTCCTTACCCACGCACACAAAGCTCTCCATGACCAAGGCCCGAGCTACCTCAACAACCGAATCAACTTCTACGCTCCCAAACGCCACCTCCGTTCCGCCAGCCACGCCCTCGCCGCCGTCCCACGCATCCGCAGAGCCACTACAGGAGGAAGGTCCTTCTCCTACCTGGCCGCCAAGACCTGGAACTCCCTCCCTGCCGACCTGCGCCTGACCCAAGACCACCTCTCCTTCAGGAAGAAGCTCAAGACCTGGCTGTTCGAGCAGTAGCGGCACCCCCCCTCCCCCCCCCAAAGCGCCTCGAGACCCTACGGGTAGGTAGTGCGCTCTATAAATGTCTTTGATTGATTGATTGAAGTAATTGCAGTGAGGCACACTTTACTTTTAAACATATTCATCTAAAGCGCAGCATGCCACCGTTGGTACACAAATAAATACATATTTTTTTGGCCTACAATTTATTGACTTTTGTTGCAATTGGTGTTGCAATATTTGGCAATGCCAATAGCTCAAACTTAATTAATGCGAGACCTATTGCATTGCAAATGCTTGTTTCTTTCCTTGCCTTTCAACTTCATTCCTTATTTTGAGTGCTGATTTTTTTACCCACAGCCCTGATTGTTTCACCATCCACCACTTGATCCTATTTAATTCCTCTCCTACTCAGCCTGTGATATGACCCCCATAAGTTATTTATTTTTAAGTAACTACTTCGCATGACCTAGTCTAGCCAACCTTTTACTTCAATTGATCTAATCTTTTTTTTGTATCTTCCTTTATTTTCCTTTATTAACTCAGACTTACGTGCTCTAACCAATTCTCTTGTCCTTTCAAGGACCTCTTACTGATGTGAGGGCACCTGTGCACATTTCGAGCACAATCTCACACGAGTGTTGCTGAGTTAACTTGTTAAATTTGGTGAATACATTACATTGAGTATAATTTGTTTAGGATTGGTCACTAAAAGTAGGATAACACGGTGTATATTTGTGAATAATGTACCATCTGTGCAGATCAACTGCATCAATGCATTCATTTAATTGTGACTTCTCAGGAATAAGTCTACAGTGAACCATTAATGTGTTACATACTATTGTCCGAGGTTCTTGAAATAGCATATCAGGCACACACTTGTTTTCCCTATAGGTGGGAGGGATGGCCCACTCTAGTCATGGTATTACCAGTCACTCTATGAAGCATGGACACCAGATGAATGTCTGCATATAGGCTGGCCTGGCAGGAACAGGATAAGCTACAACAAGGGTCCAATCGTTGAGACCAACAGAATGGACAAGACCAAACTGGTTTTCTTGTCCTAATTTAATTTGTCTACACCAACCTCCTTATCCCTGAGTAGGTGGTGAACAGTTACTTTTATCATCAGTAAAGAGAATATACAACAATGTCAATACTTATCACAGACTCAAAAGTAAATGCGTACTTTTTTATATATATATACAACTTTGACTGTGTAATTCCATTATTTACATATTAAAACACAGGATGTGGGTTTTGCACAATTTGATCTGCACATCTAATGGCTACCTTAGTCCAAAAAACAGATCCTTAGCATGAAAATGGCTAGGTAAGAGGTGCTCATAAAGGTGTTAGACACCCACCCACTGGGCTGTCAATCAGTCCGTGGATCTGAAAGATCCTGACCCAATATTTTATCCACTACGCCCGAGCACACCCAATCATTATTTCTATATTCCAGTCACTGTAAACCAGACTTAGACCTTGAGCGAAAAAAGGAAAAACCAAGTATCTTCACGATATCTTCCAATATTCCAGAATTCCAATCAGAAGAAGTATTCCAATCACACTTTTCAATTAGATCTTGTATGCTTTATTTCGATTCAAAATACAAGTTGACACGGCAGCAGCCGACGCACTTTTCGCCCGCAGGGCTTTTTCAAGGCTGCAGAGAAATGTATATACATATTCTTTAGACAATATATTCCCCATTGTCAATCATTCAAATACATACAAACATTGCTTGATGTTTGAATCTATAACCTAAATGTTTTTATCCTCAAATGGTTCAGAAAAAAACTGAACTTCGATCCCTCGATTATAGTTTCATATCATATTAACATCCCATAGCCAGTGCCTCAGAGAGAAATCCTATTTGTGTTGGTGGAAAAGCAGTACTATAGTCATAGCTCCTAATATTTCAGTCAAGTGAGCACATAATTTGTGCACAATTTTTACATTAGACAATATTTATAGTATGTGTGAACAAAAAGCCCAACACTTCATGCACCATTGTTTCGATTAATTAATCACCAGTCTCACCTTGAAGCTGTAGCACGAATCGGAGGATTGTTTGTTGGGTTAGCAAATTATTGTCATTGTCACTGCCAGGATACGAGTCAGTTAATCTTTAGAAAACCTTGGTCTAGTCAGCCACTCTCAATCTAAAAAGAAACAATGTGAGCAGATTTAAGTATATCTATTCTGTTTGTTCTATTTATTTATGGAAAATAGTTTCGTGAGTTCAAATATTTTAGAACTCCAAGTGTACATCTGTATATATTTCTAAAGACGGAAACTCAGGTTCCAATTCTTATCTTTTCCTTGATACCCACCCATAGATAGAGATTTTGTTTGTTGGTGTAAAAAAATAAAACGCCATATGTTAAAACATAAACACTAAAACCACTGTATTTGGTTAAACGAAAACGGAAGACTTACAGCCACATGGCCATCCATATTCGAGTTAAAGTCATCTTCCCTTTATATTAGAAAAATATTCGGTACATGTTAAGAAGACAATAGTGCATTGCATGTGATCCATAGGATCTTGATAAATCCGTAGGCCTGTTCAAACATAATAGCGCAACGCGGGCAGAAGTGAAGAAGGAGATAAAAAACATTCCCCGTATTAGACAACAAGTCAAGTAGCAAAATAAACAACCCTTCATTAAGGCCCCTGTTGCGCTTACTTTATGGAATCTTTCATTTTTGTTCCTAGATTCTATTCGTACCTCAAAGTCACAGACGTTCTCTTCGATGCGTTCACTCTGTCCCGTTCTTGTCGGAAAACGCCGACCTGTTTCCGCCGCCATTATTTTAAACCCATTCTGGCCCGTAGAAAAGACTACAGCACTGGCGGAGAAAAGGACTTATCTCTGATACAAAATATAAGTATCTTTTTAACGATACACCTACCAATCCGTGTATATATGTACTTCCAAAAGTACGCAAACAGGGCAAGTTTCCTCCCGGAAGCGGAAGACCAATTATTTCAATGATAAACTCGCCAAACGGAAAGAGTATCTGAGTACTTTGACATGTATCTCCAACCACATGTTATCAATTTGCCCTCCTACATTAAGGATACTTGTGATGTCCTTAGTAAAATATCAGATGTGGAGTGGACAGAAGGACATCTATTGGTAACAATGGATGTTTGCTCACCATACACTAGTATGCCAGGGGACCTAGGCAATATGGCTATTGAACACTTTTTGGACAATCTCCCTATCAACTGTTATGAACATACCATCATGCTACTTGATTTAATCAAACTAGTCTTAGATAATAACATCTTTATGCATAACGGACAATGGTATCGCCAATTAAGGGGAGTGGCGATGGGGGCTTAATTTTCCCCTTCATTTGCAAACCTTTATATGGGGCTTTTCGAACGTATACACATCTGGCGTAACTGCCCAGGACATTTATTAGAACATATTTTGTACTGGGGTAGATTTATTGATGATGTCTTGTTCTTTTGGGCAGGATCAATAAGAGAACCTAAAGAATTTTGCGCATTTGTCAATACCAATGAATATAACCTGTCCTTCACTAAAGAATACAGTGCGAAACAGGTCCATTTTTTAGACCTTACAATTGTGGTTGAGGATGGCAAATTGAAAACTCTACCACATAGGAAAACTACAGCGTGCAAGTCAACATTGCACGCCACAAGTGCACATCCATCGTCTCAAAATAATGCAATACCCTTTGGGGAAATGTTACGTAATAAACGTAACTGTAGTGACGAATCCACACTACACAAAGAGCTAGACATGGTGGAACATCGATTTGTAAAGAGAGGATATTCTCAAAATATCATCAAACAAGCAAGGAATAAAGTTGATAAAATAAAAAGAAACAGTTTGTTGACAAACAGAAAGAGCAAAATAAATGGGGATGCACACAATAAATGTAACTTCATCACTCCATATTCTAGCGCCAGCACTGATGTTTTTTAAATACTCAAGAAACACTGACCTTTACTCACTCATGACACAGCCTTACAACCCTTGGTCGGTAAGAATCCCACTGTCACCCATGCTAGAGGTAAAACTTTAAGACAATATTTATGTCCGAGTTTTATTTCACCATTAAAAAGCACGACCTGGTTACCAAGTGCACCAAATGGGTTTTATCGGTGTGGAAGCTGCAATATATGTTGTTTTGGTAAACACAAAATAATGAGTTTCAAATATAACACAGAAAAAACGTATTTCATTAACCCCTTCGGTGCTCATAACGAGCTCAGCTCGTCATGAGGCACAGTGGAGCTGTGCTCATGACGAGCTGAGCTCGTCATAACCACACCCATTATCATTATGGCCCAGCACAGCAGAGGAATATCCTGCGCAGCCAAGGTGTTAAGTGTTTTATAAACTGTAACACCAAGTATGTGGTGTATTGCATCATCTGTGTATGTGGCAAAATATACATAGGGAGTACTATTCGGGCACTGAAAGATAGAGTTCAAGAACATATTCGGGCCATCAAGAATAACAACACCCAGTATCCCCTGGCAGTATACTTCAACACTGCACATAACCCAAATGATCTACATAGACTAAGCTTTCATGGTATTGATAGTATCGACATGGGACCCAGAGGTGGTAATAGAACTGCCTGTTTACGAAAATCAGAAAGTTTATGGATCATTAAATTATGAGCAGTGGAATGTGGAATTAATGTTGACAAGGACATGCATGAGTTTTTATAACTGTAGTCAGCATAAGTCTATGCTAGAACTGGTTAAAATGAGTAATTGATGGTAATAAGAACAAATCATGGTGTCTGTTTCTACTCAAAAACAACAATCATTATTGTGTAAAGGTTAACTGTGCATCCCATATCTTCTGAATAAATGTGATTGACAAATGTGATCTAACACTACAAATGTATGAACTAACTGTATGGGAACAGTAAAAGAAAAAACGTGTACATTCACCCTATGTTATCCCGATGACTAGGTTATTAAGAACTGGGTAATCAGAATAGTCAACAAATGAGATGTGATTATGACTGCTGGAATGAGTTATGATAAGTTTTTCTTTCAAAATATGCGTATGTTCATTACATGGACAGAGCGTCAGAGTCCGTCCTTGATGTTGGTGGAAATTAATTCCCTTTTTTTATTTTTCCTCTTCATATCATTGGAAGTGACAAAAAAACCTTAAAACATCAGTTGATTGTCACTTGGAACAAATAAACACTGTTAGCTGTACGGTCATTGATATATAGCACGTATGTGATAACTATATTATACAATAGATTGGGGTGCTACTTTATGTTGCACTTTACTCTTAGGAACATGGAGCTAACAAAAATAAATAAATTACAAATCAAAAGAATCTTACAATCCCGGAATCGGGTATTGAACCGTAGAGAGCGAATATGTTTATTTTTAGATCTTTGTAATCACTTCAACTGCAAATATGTCCAACTAAACATGGCAACTTTTTATGATCTTCACGGAGAGTTGTTTAATCAAGCGAGTCCGCTTTCTATGTAGACTTTTAACCGCGGGCCAGAATGGGTTTAAAATAATGGCGACGGAACCAGGTTGGCGTTTTCCGACTAGAACGGGACAGAGTGAACGCATCGAAGAGAACGTCTGTGACTTTGAGGTACGAATAGAATCTAGGAACAAAAATGAAAGATTCCATAAAGTAAGCGCAATAGGGGCCTTAATGAAGGGATGTTTATTTTGCTACTTGACTTTTTGTCTAATACGGGGAATGTTTTTTATCTCCTTCTTCCCTTCTGCCCGCGTTGCACTATTATGTGTGATGAGGCCCACAGATTTATCAAGATCCGATGGATCACATATGAAAATGAAATGGACCAAGGTTCTTTAAGACTGCCTGGACTTTAATTGTGTCTGAAAACTCTC
Source organism: Lissotriton vulgaris (assembly GCF_964263255.1). Taxonomy (NCBI): domain Eukaryota; kingdom Metazoa; phylum Chordata; class Amphibia; order Caudata; family Salamandridae; genus Lissotriton; species Lissotriton vulgaris. The sequence goes on along the minus strand of NC_141687.1, from coordinate 1,981,167,901 downwards.
AATAATCAACAGAAATCGGGTCCCTTGCATTGATATTGGGTAAGGTCCCGAACAACTTTTTAATAATATGAATCTTTTTAAAAATATTAGTAGTGTAACAGGGTGTACGTAACTGGATACATCTATTCCACCCAGGTTTTACTTAACACAATGCAATATTGTCTTCTTAACATGTACCGAATATTTTTCTAATATAAAGGGAAGATGACTTTAACTCGAATATGGATGGCCATGTGGCTGTAAGTCTTCCGTTTTCGTTTTCCCAAATACAGTGGTTTTAGTGTTTATGTTTTAACATATGGTGGTTTTTTTTACACCAACAAACAAAATCTCTATCTATGGGTGGGTAACAAGGAAAAGATAACAATTGAGTCTTGGAACCTGAGTTTCCGTCTTTAGAAATATATACAGATGTACACTTGGAGTTCTAAAATATTTAAACTCATGAAACTATTTTCCATAAATAAATAGAACAAGCAGAATAGATATACTTAAATCTGCTCACATTGTTTCTTTTTTAGATTGAGAGTGGCTGACTAGACCAAGTTTTTCTAAAGATTAACTGACTCCTATCCTGGCAGTGACAATGACAATAAGTTACTAACCCAACAAACAATCCTCCGATTCGTGCTACAGCTTCATGGTGAGACTGGTGATTAATTAATCGAAACAATGGTGCATGAAGTGTTGGGCTTTTTGTTCACACATGCTATAAATATTGTCTAATGTAAAAATTGTGCACGAATTATGTGCTCACTTGACTAAAACATTAGGGGCTATGACAATAGTACTGCTTTTCCACCAACACAAATAGGATTTCTGTCTGAGGCACTGGCTATGGGATGTTAATATGATATGAAACTATAATCGAGGGATCGAAGTTCAGTTTTTTCTGAACCATTTGTGGATAAAAACATTTAGGTTATAGAGTCAAACATCAAGCATTGTTTGTATGTATTTGAATGATTGACAATGGGGAATATATTGTCTAAAAAATATGTATATACATTTCTCTGCAGCCTTGAAAAAGCCCTGCGGGTGAAACGCGCGTCGGCTGCTGCCGTGTCAACTTGTATTTTGAATCAAAATAAAGCATACAAGATCTAATTGGAAAATTTGATTGGAATACTTCTTCTGAGTGGAATTCTGGAATATTGGAAGATATAATGAAGAGACTTGTTTTTTCCTTTTTTCGCTCAAGGTCTAAGTGTGGTTTACAGTGACTGGAATATAGAAATAATGATTGAGTGTGCTCGGGCGTAGTGGATAAAATACATTATTTACATATGGTCACTCCAGATAGAAAGTTAAGAGTGAGAAAGTCCTCAAAAAGAGTGTCTGTGTATTAACTTTGTATAGAGAAAGGATAGAGGATGTGGAACTCATACATATAACACAGCCATTGTAAAGAAGCCTGTCCGTCACATCTATTAGCATATCATAAATGCAATCTCATTGAGTGAGGGTACTGGTTTCAATCAAAGTTGCCCCTTTCATGGAAGGATAGCCCAATCCAGGCTTTGTGGAATGTCGACGTTTTGACCCAACACACAGGGAAGGGGCCAGTTAGAACCTCAACCTCAGGCATTTATCAGGACTCAGTGACAGAATTGAAAGGAGCAACCTGGGGTATCCAGTCCTCCGGTAAGGTATTTGTAAAATTATTCAGAAGACCAGGGTCGGTTGGCTCCTTGCCTTAAAAAGGGAACTTGTACAAGACCATGTATAATGCAAGCAGAAGGACCCACTTATACAAAGTGGCCATGTTGGAGGATTTAATTATGTGGATACGTGAAAACATTGTTGTTCACCATCTCTTTCAGGTATCAGAACAAAACTCTGACTGAAATACTCACCTCAGGCTCTGTCTGGTTAGAAAGAATTCAAAACGTCAGGAGATGGCAGAATCTAATGCTATTTTGGCTAGTTAGCAGAAAAATGAAGAGGTGCTGTATTTGTTTTAAGCACGTCCTATAAAAGTTGGATCTATGTTTTTTACCAATACATAAAGCAATCATCAGTTGGACATGGCTCCTATTGATTTTAAGGCCTACTATTGGGTGCCTCAATTGAGAGTAATGGAGTTGTCAAAACCATGCAACTGTGGGGTGTCCACCGTTAAATCTGATTTTGCTACACAAACGCGGCAGACAATCTAACGCTTACCCGTCCACTCCTGTGTGTACAACCATTTTGTTTGGCATACAGGAGCTAAGAGACATGAGCAGACCACGTTCCCCTCTCCACATACTTTTATTCACTACAATCCCAACTTCACCCATGCTCTGAAGACAGGAAAGAGGGAGGTTGTTGGGCACTTTCTGACTTATTGCATGGGATGATGCGGTCCTTTTTTAGTGTTTGAAAAGCTTTATTTATAGTAATAATGGTAACAACTGACACCAGGAAAGAGAATATAAAGTATACAATTCAAATATGAAATATAACAATCCTAATGACAAGCCAGAGAACTAAAAGCATTTTATGGTATTTTGAAGAGGAAGAAGGCAGGGGGAGAAGAAAAGGGTGAGAAAATAAAATAAAACAAAATATTGCTATAAAAAATAACGGCAAAGGCAAAAACAATACAAGCAAATATCAGAAATTATATAGAGGAGAAAGATAAAGTCTGTGATAAAGAAAAAAGAGAGATTGAGTGAAGGATCTAGAACGAGAAACCTTCAAGGACTTGGACCAGATTTTATCCCAGAGGGAAATGGGCCAAGTACATCCCAAATCAGCCTCCCAGGAAAGTTCCACTTTGGATTTGAGATGTGCCGGATTAGGAGAAGAAAAGAATTTATAGATAAGAGACGCCTTAGGAAGAGCATGGAGCAGAGTAAAAAGATGAGACGAAGAGGTAATGGAAGTTGATGAAGGAAGAGAATAATAACGATCAAGAATGACTTCCATAAGAAGAGTGTATTTCTGCAGGAAAGAACGAGGACAATGAAATTGAGCTTGAAAATGCGGGAAAGAACAAGGCATTACGCCATCAAAAAGCTGGCGGATCCAAATAATACTTTTAAATCTCCAAGAAGACCAACAGATAGGCCTATTATTTACAAGAACAAGGGAGTTATACCAGAGGGGTAAATGTAAAAAGGATTCACGGGACATAGGAGTAGGAGAGAATAAAGGTTTAAGAAGAGAGGAAGTATGTTTAAACAAGGGAAGTGAGTCATAAGGGGATTTAGATGAAAAACCTATGAATTCCTCAAAGGAAAAGGGCGATAAAAAGGAATACTCAATAGAGAGCCAAAGAGGAGAGAGGGGAGAAGATTCCAAGGAGAGCCAACGTGAGGCTTGACAGAGAGAAAAGGATTTATGATATAAGCGAAAATCTGGGAAATTAACACCACCATTTGATTTAGGTCTGCGAAGAGATAGAAGAGAAACTCTAGACTTTTTATTTTTCCAAAGAAATTTAGAGATAGAAGAGTCAAGACGTTTGAAATAGAGAATAGGAATATGGACCGGCAGCATGGAGAGAGTATAAAGAAGAATAGGCACAATCATCATCTTAATAGAATCTAGTCGACCCCACCAAGAAAGGAAAAGAGGATTCCAAGAAGATAATAACTGATCAATTTGGGATAGAACAGCGGACATATTTAATTTATCAGAGAAAGAAATAGTTAGAAAACCAGATCCCAAGATATTTAATCTTAGTGCTATTCCAGGCAAAACCAGTGGTAGAAAAGAGGGAGAGAAAACTTATTCAAAGGGAGAATTTCAGTTTTATCTGAATTGATCTTATAACCAGATACAAGAGAAAATGCTTCGAACTCGGACAATAAAGGAGGGATAGACGATTCTAGATTTGAGATAAACAAGAGGATGTGGTCAGCATATGCAGAAATTTTTAATTGATGGTCACCATAGGGAAAACCGGAAATGGAAGTATTCTGGCGAATGGAGGACAAAAAGGGTTCAAGGGCCAAAACAAAAAGAAGTGGAAAGAGAGGCAACCTTGACGAACACCTCTTTGAAGAGTGAAAGAAGAAGAGAGTTGACCATTCACAAGAACAGAAGCTTTGGGTGAAGAGTATAATAAAGAAACTAGCAAAATAAATTTGGAGCCAAAACCATGCCATTTGTTATGTTATGTTATGTTATGTTAATAACTTTTATTCAGCGCACAGCTGCCCCAGCGAAGGGGCGTCCTGGCGCCTGATCAAGTACCACAACACAACAAATCGCCGCTGGAGAGAGAGGAGATCAGTCAACACAGGTGAACAAATGAGTTTTTATAGCACGTCTGAAGAGAGTCAGGCTATTAAGGGCACGAATATGGACAGGAAGGGAGTTCCATAATCCGGCCGCCTAAACTCGAAACGAACGACCTCCTATCCTACTCAGTCTGAACCTAGGCGTAATCGCCAGATGAAGAGATTCCGACCTGAGAGACCGCGTGGGGACATAAGGGGAGACAAGACCCGCAAGGGCAGGAGGAGAGGAGAGTTTCAGAATCTTAAATGTCAGACAGAGAGCCTTGAATTTGATTCTCTGTCTGACCGGCAGCCAGTGAAGGGAGGTCAGAACTGCAGAGACAGAACAACGTCTCGGGAGGCCAACAATGGCCCGCGCAGCGGCATTCTGCACCCTCTGTAGTCTGGTTGCCTCGGCCTGATTTACACCAAGCAGCAGAGCACTCCCGTAGTCCAGCCGAGAAAGAATAGAGGCTTGGACCACCAGTTGCCGAGTAGGGGGGTCGAAGAATTTGAGGATTGGTCTCAGTCCTCGCAGAATACCATAACAGGTAGCTGCAGTCTTCTTTGTGTGGCTGGTAAAAGAAAGGTTGGAATCCAGCCAGACCCCCAAGTTCTTCACTTCGGCCGCTGGGATGGGGGTCACCCCCAATTCAGGAGGCCACCACTGATCTCCCCAAAGTTCCGCCTGCTTCCCTAGGATCAGGACTTCGGTTTTCTTGGCGTTTAACTGTAAGCAGTTAATACGCATCCAATTCGCCACGGCTATAAGCCCTGCGCGGAACCTGGGAGCAGTCACCTCAGGGTCCCCGCTGAGTGTCACCGCCAGCTGCGTGTTGTCGGCATACGATGTCATGGTTAAGCCGCTTTGTCTGACGACAGCAGCCAGCGGTTTCACATACAAGTTGAACAAAGTGGGGCTCAACGCAGAGCCCTGAGGGACTCCCAGTCCCAAAGGATGGAAAGAGGACTGACCAGGTGGAATGGCCACTTTAAAAAACCGGTCCGAAAGGAAAGAGCGGAACCATTGAAGAGCCTTCCCCTCAATTCCCACTTCCTCCAGCCGCCGCACCAAAATGTCATGAGACACCGTGTTGAACGCGGCGCTCAGGTCTAACAAGAGGAGCGCCGCTGTCTGCCCCGCATCTAGCACCGAACGTAGGTGTTCGCTCATAAAGAGCAGAGCAGTTTCGGTGCTGTGTTGTGCGCGAAAACCATTCTGGCTCTCGTCAAGAATATTATTGCGGGAAAGATGGGCAGACAAGATGGAGTTCACGTGTGCCTCAGTGACCTTGGCGGTCCAGGGCAGGAGGGAGATGGGGCGATAGTTCTCAGGTAGCAGAGGGTCAAGATTAGGCTTCTTCAAAATGGGGCTGACCACTGCTTGCTTCCAGGAGGCAGGAACCACGCCCTCAGCGAGTGAGAGGTTAATCAAGTCCAATATGGGCTCACGACATAGGGGCGGGAGGAGTGTAATTAGCTCTGGCTTCAACGGATCTAGGGGAGAGCCAGATTTAATTTTAAGGCTCAGAGTATCAAAAGCCTCAACCGACAACGCAGGCAGGGAGGACAGAGTTTCGCATACCAAAGCCCTCTCAACACTGGGCTCACCTCCGGGTGAAGTGAATAAAAAAGACCAGTCTACACTGTCAAAAAGCTTTTTCAGCATCAACAGAAATAGCCGCTAAGGGTTGTGAGAAAGAGAGGGCTTTGTTTAAAACGTTCAGAAAAAGACGAGAATTATCAGAAGTAAGCCGCCCTTTAATAAAACCGCATTGCTCTTTACCAATAAGGTGGGGCATGAAGGAATCCAAACGCAAAGCAAGTAATTTGGGGAAAAGTTTATAATCAACATTAACTAACGAAATGGGACGATACATTTTACAAAGTTTAGGATCACAACCATCTTTCGGAATGCGACAAATGGTGGCATCTTGAAAGGTACCTGCAGCTATACCAGAGGAAGAAAAGGATTGAAAAAGTCATAAGAGTTTGGGTAATAAAAGGTCAGAAAAATTTAAATAAAACTCCACCGGAAAGCTATCGGGAACAGGAGTTTTACCCTTAGTGAAAGAGAAGAGAGGGCCGTAGAAAGTTCATGAAGGGAGAGATCAAGCTCAAGGGATGAAAAATTGAGGTGAGATGTAGAGGGTTTAGGTAATTTTTCAAAATAAGAATGGAGCATAGAAGAAGTAGGAGGGGATTCTGGAGTATAAAGCTGGTGATAAAAAAGTTGGAATTTTTCAAGAATTTGTTCATAGTATGGAGAAGTACATTGTCAGAGGAAAAAATAGATTCAATGGAAGTACGCTCTTTACAAGATTTGAGATAGTTAGCTAAAAGCTTCCTAGATTTGTTTCGACCTCCGTAATAACGTGCACTACTACGAAGAAGGATTGAGGAAGCATTATCCGTAGTAAATTTATTAAAGGAAATCTTCGCACGCAAAAGTTCTGGGGACATACATTTATCAGAAGAGGTATAGAATTGATGTTCTAATTTTTTAATATATGCAAGAGAGGACTTACGTTTTTGGAGAAATTGTTTCTTTTTCCTAGAAACAAAATCAATAATAAATCCCCTTGCAGTGGTTTTAAAAGAGTCCCAGAGAGACATGTCAGGAGTAGAGTTAGTTTGAAAGAAACCATTAGTAAAAGTACGAAATGAAGAAGAAAAATGAGGATCAGTGAGAAGAGTAGAATTGAAACGCCAGCGAGAGGGCTTGGGACGAGAAGGAAGTAGATCAATATCCGTTATAATGGGAGCATGATCTGAAATAACAATAGGCTCAATAGAGGAAGGTAAGAGATTCTGAGTGAGAGACTGAGAGAAAAATATAGTCTAACCTAGAAGAAGAAGCATGAGGGTGGGAGAAAAAAGAATAGACTAGAGAGTCTGGATGCATAAGTCTCCAAGAATCAGAAAGATTTGCTTGAAGGATGGTGCTCAAAAATTGCTTATGAGGTTTGTGTGGAATGAAGCGAATAGTGGATTTGCGATCAAGAAATGGATCAATAATCTGATTACAATCTCCACCTAAAAGGAAAAGGTCATCTTTGTGTTGGATGCATTTGCTTGTAATTAAAGGCCAAAACAAACAATCAGGTTGAGTAGGACCATAAACATTAAAAACAGTTATGGAAATAGAGTTAATTAGCAACTTAACCAAAATCCATCTCCCTTCCGAGTCTTTTTCTTCTAATAACACTTTACATTTTAACTTTTTATGAACTAAAATAGCAAATTCATTTTTCTTATTGGGAGAGGGAGAAAATAAAACTGTACCCACCCAGTTTCTTTTTAATTTAAGGGATTCAATGTCATCAAGGTGAGTCTCCTATAAAAGAACAATATCAGGGGTATAGGAGGACAAATGAGAAAGTACTCTCTGCCGCTTAATGGGGTTAACAAAACCTTTTACATTCCATGAAATAACTCTAAATTTGCAAACAGGGTAAATATGATAACATCAAAATTTGCAAAAAGATATATAAACAACATAACACAAAAGAGAAAAATGCAGGCGAAATAGGTATAAGAACATCAAAAAGTACAAAAAAAGTACAAAAAGGCATGTAAACGTCATATGTCAATAACATGAAGCCGAAAAAAGATAATAGTAGGAAGCGATAAAAAAGAAAGCAGGAACGAGGAACAAAGAAAAGTGGAGAGGAAGGTAAAAAAGGAAGGAAGAAAGGAAAGCAGAAGAAGAGACAGTACATGTTATGTTATGTGTTATGTTATGTATTTGTAGAGCGCGACAGCTGCCCCAGCGACGGGGTGTCCCGGCGCTAAGAACCATATCATAACCAACTGAGAGGGGAAAAAAGGAGGCCTACAGGGGGGGAAGAGGTGAGTTTTAATGGCTTTACGAAAAGCTGAGAGGTTGTCGATGCAGCGGATGTGGAGGGGAAGCGAGTTCCATAGCTTTGCCCCCAGCAATCTGAATGAACGTCCTCCGATGCGACAGAACCTAGTGTGTGGGACCACGACTAGGTGTTGCCCTTTAGAACGGAGGTTGCGTTGGGGGTTGTAGGGCGTTAACAGCGGGCGTAGGAGCTCGGGCCCTCAGATTTCTGAATTTTAAAGGCAATGGTGAGGGCCTTGAATTGGATGCGGGCTTCCACGGGCAGCCAGTGAAGTCTGTGAATGGTAGCTCTCGCAGAGCACCTTCTCGGCAAGCCTACTATTGCCCTGGCCGCAGAATTCTGTATACGCTGAAATCTCTTGGTTTCAGCCTTGTTAGCGCCTAGCAGCAGGACACTCGCGTAGTCCATTCGGGCGAGGATGGTCGATTGTACAATAAGTTGTCGCGTTTTGGGGTCGAAGAAGCCTAAGATGGGGTTAAGGCTTCACAGAAGCCCAATGCAAGTCGCGGCAACTTTTTTGGTGTGGGACTGGAAATTTAGCGCCGAATCCAGCCAGACTCCTAGATTTTTTGCCAGAGTTTTAGGGGCAGGGGCTGGGCCCAGTGAGGGGGGCCACCAGAGGTCACTCCAGCTGTTGGGGTTCTTGCCCAGGAGCAGCACCTCTGTTTTTCCTGCATTGAGTTGAAGGCAGTTTTGCAGTCATCCAGTTGGCGACGGCAGCCAGTCCATCCCTGAATCTAGTGGCATCGAGGTAGGGCGCCTCGTTGAGGGTGATAACCAGCTGTGTGTCGTCGGCGTACGATACCATTGTGAGATCCCATTTTTTGGCTACTTCCGCTAGAGGCTGCATATATAAATTAAAAAGGGATGGACTGAGGGCAGAGCCCTGTGGGACTCCTTGCCCTATAGCTTGGGAGATAAAAGGGGGAGCTGACACCCTGGAGGACCTATTCGTGAGGAACGATCGGAACCATTCCAGTGCCAAGTCTTGGACCCCGCTATTTTCCTGGCGCTTTAGAAGGATGTCATGGGAGACCGTATCAAAGGCCGCGCTGAGATCGAGCAGTATCAGCGCAGCACTTTGACCGGTGTCCATGATTTTCCGCAAATGCTCCGTGGAGGAAAGGAGAGCGACTCCGTGCTATGGCCCGGCCTGAACCCGTGTTGGGAGGGGTCCAGGATGTTATTTACCGCCATGTGGTCATTTAGTACGCTGTTTGCGTGGGCCTCTGCTAGTTTGTCCACCCAGGGGAGCAGAGAGACGGGCCGGTAGTTCTCCGGTTTGGTGGGGTCTAGGGTCGTTTCTTTATAATGGGAGTGACCCAGGCCTGTTTCCAGCAGCTGGGTACTATGGCCGAGGCGAAGGAGAGATTGAGGAGTGAGGTCAAAGATGGGAGGAAAAAATCCAAAGCACCCAGAAAGTGGACTGGTCTCATGGGATCTGCAGGGGCCCCGGATTTCACCTTCCTGCAAAATTTGGCTAGTTCCTCGTGAGAGATAGCTGGCAGGCAGGCGAGCCTAGAGCCCTCGAACGGGGCGTTGGGAGAGTTGCTGTACTCTGGAGGGTTATGAGTGAAGGAATTATAGATCTTCCTCACCTTTTCCGTGAAGAAAGTGGCGAGGTCTTCGCACTGCTGAGTAGAAGAGATGTCAGAGGCAGGCTTATCTCCGTTTTGAAGTTTTTGGACGATTTTGAAAATAGTTTTTGTGGGGTTGGAGCTTGCTCTGATCTCATTAGCGTAGAAGGCTGCACGAGCTGTGCGTATTGCTTTGTGGTATGCTTTGAGCACTACCAGGTATGACTTTTTTTCCTCGTGCTTGTAGTCTTTCCTCCAGTGTCGTTCCGCTCTCATACATTCTTTCCTCAGTGTTTTCAAATTCTCGTCATACCAAGGGTTAGAGGGGGTGTTACGTCCTTTAGTCCACTTGGCTGGAATAATAGCATCCAATCCCTTGGTGATCCACTCCTGGAAGGCAGCATACGACGTGTCAATGTCGTTTGTACCCCAAAAGTTGGGTTCACCTAGGCTGGCAGCGAGGTCTGTTTTTTGTAGTTTGTGCCAGGGCCGTTTCAGGAAGGAGGCGGGTGCCTTTTTATCAGGTGGGGTCGCGATCGGGATAGAAAAAGTGACCAGAGAGTGATCATTCCAGGCCATGGGTTTGGGAGAGTCAGCTCTGGCTTCAGGGATGTTGGTAAAAACCGGGTCAAGTATGTGACCAGCAACATGCGTGGGGGATAGAATGAGAGGGGTCAGCTGCAGGGCTGATAAGTCCGCTAGGAAATTGCTGATATTAGTGTCCGAGGTGTCGTCTAGGTGGAGGTTAAGGTCCCCTAGGATTGTAAAGTTAGCGGAGCTAGTGATCAGAGCGTGGGCTGTCTCTAGGAACTCCTCTATGAACTTTGAGGAAGGCCCCGGGGGTCTATAGATAAAAAGGCCAGAAAGGGAGCAGTGGGGGCTCGTGGAGATTTTAAAGTGCGCACATTCACTGCCAGTAATGTTTTCCTTATGGAAAGTGCAGGTGAAGGAAGTTCTGTAGATGACGGCGATGCCGCCTCCTCTAGAGTCTCTATTGATGTGGGTCATGGAGAACCCATCCGGTAGTGTTAGATTGGGGATGCTGGTTAGATCATCTCTAAGCCAGGTTTCACATAAAAACATGATGTCTGGGTTCTCGTCTATTAGAAGCGTTCTTACCTCCGCATGGTGTTTGACCAAGGATCTGACGTTGAGCTGAGAGATAGTGAGTGCAGCTTGGTTCCTTCTGGCAGCTTTGTGGCTCAGTAAGCGTGGCACAGGTATAGCTAAATTACAGCCCTCACATTGAAGAGCGGTTAGTCCCATGCATCCCTCTAAATTGTCACATCGTGGGCCTGGGTTGAGTGACCAGAGTAGGTTCCTGTCGTATACGTATGCTGCCTGTGGTTTTTGCACAGGGGGTCTGGCGAGAGGCGAGGACTTGGCGAGGACGGGCGAAGACGGGCTTGCCTTGAGCGCGCCTTTGGCGCGCAAACGGCGCGCCCGCTGCGCCCGTCCGCTGCGCGTCCGGTGATTGCACATGCTTTAGTAGGAGAGAGAGGGGCTGGGGGCGTGGCCTCGGAGTGGGCGTAGCCTCGCTGCACGCCGTCAATGGCGGCAGAGACTGCAGGTGATTGTTATCTTCCTGTAACAGCGCTAGATCCGCTGTGTACAGGGTTGACAAGGCACGTCCAGGGGGTGCCAGGCAATCGACGCAGGTGCAGTTATTAAAAGCAGCAACACAAGTGAGCAAAATATCAGTGACACAAAGTAATTTTTAAAAGAATTAAGCTCTCTCCCGGCTTTCCGTCTCAGGAGGGTAAGTTAGTTCTGAAGAATAGCGCTAGCGATCAGCGCTTATATATGAGAGGGGCTGGGGGCATGGCCTCGGAGTGGGCGTGGCCTCGCTGCACGCCGTCAATGGCGGCAGAGACTGCAGGTGATTGTTATCTTCCTGTAACAGCGCTAGATCCGCTGTGTACAGGGTTGACAAGGCACGTCCAGGGGGTGCCAGGCAATCGACGCAGGTGCAGTTATTAAAAGCAGCGACACAAGTGAGCAAAATATCAGTGACACAAAGTAATTTTTAAAAGAATTAAGCTCTCTCCCGGCTTTCCGCCTCAGGAGGGTAAGTTAGTTCTGAAGAATAGCGCTAGCGATCAGCGCTTATATATGAGCGGGGCTGGGGGCGTGGCCTCGGAGGGGGCGTGGCCTCGCTGCACGCCGTCAATGGCGGCAGAGACTGCAGGTGATTGTTATCTTCCTGTAACAGCGCTAGATCCGCTGTGTACAGGGTTGACAAGGCACGTCCAGGGGGTGCAAGGCAATCGACGCAGGTGCAGTTATTAAAAGCAGCAACACAAGTGAGCAAAATATCAGTGACACAAAGTAATTTTTAAAAGAATTAAGCTCTCTCCCGGCTTTCCGCCTCAGGAGGGTAAGTTAGTTCTGAAGAATAGCGCTAGCGATCAGCGCTTATATATAAGCGGGGCTGAGGGCGTGGCCTCGGAGTGGGCGTGGCCTCGCTGCACGCCGTCAATGGCGGCAGAGACTGCAGGTGATTGTTATCTTCCTGTAACAGCGCTAGATCCGCTGTGTACAGGGTTGACAAGGCACGTCCAGGGGGTGCCAGGCAATCGACGCAGGTGCAGTTATTAAAAGCAGCAACACAAGTGAGCAAAATATCAGTGACACAAAGTAATTTTTAAAAGAATTAAGCTCTCTCCCGGCTTTCCGCCTCAGGAGGGTAAGTTAGTTCTGATACATATCCAAAGGATGACTGAAAACAACATACCTGAAAAAGATAACACGAGAAACTGGGGAACTGGCGACACTCTACAAGACGGATACCTCAAAGGGAGCGGATCCAACCACACCAGGAAAAAAACAAGTTGAATGAATGACAAGTTGACATACACGGAATTAAGGAAAGACACCAGGGACCTGTGTGAGGGAAGAAAAGAAGCAACAAATAATAATTAGGAAATTATAATAGAAGGAATAAACAAAGCGTTAGATGCAGTAGGATTAGAAGAGAAGAAAGGCAGGAAAACAACAAGCAAAAGAGAAGAGAAAAAGTACACAATACAGCTGAAGAGGAAAAATGTCAAAGAATTCATAAGAGAACAAATACGAGCATAAGTTCAACTGAGTCAGCCACTGGAAGAGGAAGACGAAGTATCCATGGCACCACCCGACTGAAGATGTATGAAGTTCTTAAGTTCTCCGGGATCCTGAAAGGACCAAGTTTTATTCTGGCAAGTAACTTTGAAGATGCAAGGATGAAACAGGCCATATCTCGCACCAAGAGACCGCAAGGGTGCCCTAAGATTCAGGAACTCCTTCCTTCTGGATGCTGTAGCATTGGAGACGTCTTGAGACAGGAACACTCTCTGACCCAACCAGGAAACTTGACATTTATATCTGGCTGCAGAAAGAACTGAGAGAAGATCAGTGAATTTAAAAAAAAGAATAATAATACCTCTTGGCTTCGGTGAAGCTGATGAGCGGGGACCGAGTTGATGAGCTCTCTGGATGCTAATGGAGGTGGAAGGCAGCATATCAAGCAATTTTAGAAGAAAGGAAGTGAAAAATGTCACAGGATCGTCTCCTTCCAAAGATTCCGGCAAACCATAAATACGGAGGTTGTTCCATCTATTTCTGTTTTCCAAATCCTCTGTGTGCTGCTGTAGAGCAAGTACCGACTTTTCCAGAGAGGATGTGCATTGGGAATAGGACTGCACTCCCAAAACTTGCTGTTCTACTGAGGTAATCCTAGCATCCATGGAGGCCCTGTTGTCGTTCAAAATTTGCATATCTTTGTTGGTCTCTTCAACAAAAGGGCGGAGGGCTCGAATCTCCTCAAGAATCAGCTCCATAGAGATTGGAGAGGATGATTTATCCGGTGAGGGAGGATCATGCTTCAGGCGCTTTGAAGAAACATTTGGAGGAGAAGCCTTAGATGAAGATGACTGCGTAGAGGAGGAGGCGCGAGGTGGCGCCAAACCCGCCATTTGAACAGCCGTTCCAGAAGCGCTGATAGGAGTTGAAGATGTCGATTCCTGAGTGGATTTGGTGGAAATGAAAACAAATTGTGGCTTACGCAACCTGCCCATATGCAAATACGCAGGAAAAGCCGCAAGCAGTAGAGAGAGGAGCAGTCACCTCAAAAATGCATTAGAACAGGCACAATGAGTAAAAAAGAATGCCAATAAGACAAAAACGTAAATTGCAGACCACACATATGTTAAATAGCAGAAACGCAGCATAATAAATTGCCCAAGCGGCAAGAGGGAAGAGCAGAAATGCCTCCAAGACAGCAGAAGTGTGAGGTAATTATAGAAGTGCCAGACACGGACAAAAGGAGGTTCAGAGATTAAATAACGAGCTCCTCCAGGGAAAAAAACACATTCCTGCTGATATCTATTGAAGCAATAAATCCCACAAGGTCAGAGGCACAGGGGCATCGAGCAGCGGCAAGCAGCAGCTTGTTGATGGGAAATGTGGATGCCTTTGAAAATGGCGGCGGTTGCCGCTCCCGTCATGAGGGAAACAGGCCGCGGCTGATAATTACAGCGAGGAACGCATTCATTGCCGGCAAAAGAGCTCATTGGGTGCGTCCTGCGTTCCGATGCAGCTTGCAGGTTTCCAACACAAAAATAAAAGCCAAAGCACAGCTGATCGCAATAGAAATGATGTTTGTACTGGGGTATTTTCGCACCCTGTTAACACTGCAAGGGTTTAAATATCAGTGGTTGTGGTGGTGGTAAAAGCCTGGAAGGTGTTCTTCTCTGCCCTTGAAATGTCCTTACTCGCAGTGCTGCATACAACTTTGTTTCTGAAGGCTGAGGCGGTACATCGTTTGTTTTGTACTTTCTCTTAAGATTGGCTGTGGTTCTGTTATTAGCTCTGTTAGTCACACATGTTCACACCTTAGCTTACCAAGTGTGCACTATATTGAACAGAACTCATTTCCCAACTAAAAATGCGTACCTATTCTCCTGATGCAGCTGGAGTATTTCAGAAAGGCCTTCTAACTCGCTATCGAGGACGCTGAGCGTAATGATATCGGACCTCGGGATACCAGCCTCACTCTGAGAGCACTACAACATTTTGGAACAATTACACACACAGGCGTCTTCTATGTTACACATTGGGCTCGGATCGTAAATGATTCTGTGCAGTTGAAATATTGCAGAAAAAATAGAAATGCCCTCATTTGTGTAGTAGATAAGGGAAAAATAAGAGGTTACCAAGTCCATAGGTCAGGCGCAGCGTCATCAAAAAACATTTCTGAGGTAACGTACTCCTGGAGAAAGAGGCACCTCAAGAAAATGGCGGGCACCACAGGCAAAGAAACGTAATGGCTCGGTAGTCAGCGAAGGCTGTGCAGCAGATGAAAACAAAACGTGTATCCGATGGCGGTCATGTTCCGATGCAGAATTATGATGATTGCATCTCAGGACACGCTGTGAACATGCTGAAAATGTTTATTAAAAGGTCCGGTGCGGCGGAGAAGCACCTTCACACCGCCATCTTGAGTGGTGTCGTAGCCACGCCCCCAGGATGATGCGGTCCTTTAACCAGCGTAAATTTGAATTTTGGGCTGAAGGAAACAGAAAGTCTATGATACACACAACTACAACACTGGGTGATGCACACTGAAGTAAAAGAAGCTGCAAACAGAGAAAATGCTCTCTTCGGGAAAATGATGGGCAGGCTCCTCTCCTCAAAGGGAGTGATCTCTTGATTTACCAAAGTTCCATGACCCTGCAACACAGACACACTATAAACTCATATATGATAGTCATTACACTCCGGTGAAGTTACACCACATATGCACCCAGAGTCTCAAATTCTTGGTGGTGCAATTGTGCAATTATGGGAAGCAGACTCCACACGCAGAGTGAATGCCCTTGACTTGTGCCCATTTAAGAGACTGTGGCCGACACCCTGAGGAATATTTTAAGCTTGCTATTTCCAAATGGTTAAAAAACTCTATTGCTAGGCATAAGACCAGAGAATACACATACATGTCTAAAACGGTATATTGCATTACAATGCTTAGGGGCGGTTCTGGAAAAAGGCGAACCATCCCACTTTACAACAATGGTACCAATGACTGTTGAACATTCTCGCCGTGGAAAAACTCATCATGTGTTTGAAAAATATTCACCTTCCTTTTTAAGCTCAATGGGGTCCCTTACTTAGCTATCTTTTAGAGGGTGCCCCGTGTTTCAAAAACCCACAATGGAGGAGGGCACTGTGCCTATTCTCCTGGTACAGTAGGAGAGAGAAGTTTGATCCCACAGTGTGGAATAGTGGATATGGGGAGACGGGCGGGGTTGTATTAGGATGAGGTGGCCTTCACCAATTAAACAAGAACAGCTTCCTTGTGCCGAGAGGAAGTTTATGGACACTCGTGAGGGAATTTTAGAAAATATGGTGAACGTGTTTGAAACTGTACCAAACATCATGCACATATGTTCTTTCAACCCAGTTAAAAGGTCAATAAACTATTGTTTACAAAATAAAGATGTCCAGTCTGCTGTCTGTAGTGCAACATGTTTACAATGGGGAATGGTCGGAACAACGTGGACTATCTCAGTCTACTTGGATATTTATAAATCTGCTTGTTCAAGGGGCTGGTGATTGGAAAACTCCATCCAATAACCTATATGACAACTTTGCTTCTTAGAGCAAAATCCCAAGCATGTCTCTTAATTTAAAAAGTTTCCTAGATAAAAGCAAGACATGCACTATATTATGACAAGAACTTGACTCACCTGCTGCGCCCCAACCTCCAATCGCTAACTTTTCACAACTAGGCAGGGCAACATCTCAGTCGCACAGATAGCTCCAAACATCTAAGGGGCATATTCTCATGGACTTTTCACCGAGTTATCTGCACTTTAGCGCAGCAAAAGTGGCAAAAGAATTATCCTCCCAGTCTCAAGCTGGTGCAAACTGCAGACATCGCCAGTTTTCCAGAGATAGCTTCCACAAAAAACATGGCCACAGATGAGAACAACAACTAACGCTAATGATATGCAGAGTAGGCGTTCCCGTGCAAAAGAACACGAAAACACAACTTCGCGATAGTTTCAATGGCCAGCCAGATCTGTGATCCAAAAACAGGCGATAAGGCATGTTAGCCACAGGGATTTAAAGCCTGCCTTTTACTGTTGTTAGTTAAAACAAAAAAGGCTTGGGTCCTGTCACTATCCAGCTTGGACCACTATCACTTACAAAACACAGACGTGACCAGATAGGTAATTCTACCACTCTTTACGCAACACCTAGCCAATAAATCCTAAGTGCGCACTATTTACTTTACATCATTTTTAATTTTTTGCATATGTTATTTGTGATAACATTTCATCATGTCCTAAAAAGCAACACAAGTGTAGCACTTTTGACAATATCAATACATACAAATCATGAAATAAAGAAACGTAAAATCCAAACAATGAATAGTAGACATCTGTACAAAACATGAACACCATATAAAAAATGGAATGCCTCCTTTTAGAGGGCACCAGTCCTTATGTAATACATATACTCGGATAAACAAACAGACAACAAATAGTTCAAACTGGTCCTGCTTGTTTGCTAGGCTGAAGACTACTCAATACAAGGGGTCAATACAACAGGGGGAGTACATCCAATTAATCATTCCCTGAAGCGCCCCACTACTATTCTTGCTTCAGCCCAGGGTCAGCGTGATTCGAACCCCGAGGTTACTTAAGGGTTCTCAAAGTGCTGATTTAAATTTTGAAAATAGACACGCAATGGCGGACGCAGTAAGGAGACGAACTATGTAGCATGCACCCGGAGGGCCGGTTCGCAAGAACGGGGTAATGAAGGAGTGCAAGACCGCTCGGGGTCCAGGATCATACATGCTAAGTTTTGTGTGTAACTGTATTGCCGCAGCATGAGCCAAATGCCTAGCCATATTAGCAGTGCCAGTTCAGCCAGTCATGTACTCTACATCTGTGTCCACCCTATTCTTACCATACGCCTACACTCACATGGCTCATCACCTTTAACAGCCAACATCACAGTGTCGTTGTCAGGGGGACATGCGCAGACTGGCATGACAAAACTGTGCCGGAGGAGTGAAAGTGATGCAATCTCGCAGTGCACATAAGTAAATGGGTTCGGGGGAAGGAGGAGCAGCTGTAAGGCAACGTAACACACAGTGATGCCGCTGATACGCCATATGCAAGACATGTCAAACATTAATCCCAAAGTCGCACATATCCCAAACCCCACCCCAACAAGCCACATTACCTTTCCTGAATACAAGCAGATGACAAACTAACATTAGGGATGAAAGCTCCTTTGTTTGAACTATCAGGTGGGAGCACATCTGCACCTCGGAATTGCATGTGCCCGCCACCCCGTGACAGATATCATAGCAGCTGAAGATGACTCTGACACTACACACAGCCCGACGAAGGAACAACGTATACACACCCTACAGACATAAGTCCTTGCTCGAAGTTATCTTGCATGGAATGGCCTTCACACTTACTCCCACACGATCCCAGGCGTACAACCGTTGCATACTAAATCAACTCATTGAACTGGCTCAGGTCAGAATAGTGCCGCTTCAGCCAGAACCACTGACACAATGGCAGCACATCCCGGACACATGCACAACCCCTGTCAGGTGGAACTGTACTGTGCACGTATGCTGCATTTACTGGGGGCACTGTCATTGGCAGTGATGTGAATCATTTACCGGCTAAGCTTCCGCCTTGCCAACGTCACCAGCGTTCAGCCTGTGTTGCATTGTCGATCGTCCATATTCGAGTGGTGCATGGATGTCTGCCTATCCAACAGGACGGTAGATGAACTGGATTTTGACATGTGTGTGTGCCCCTTGTTGGCCCACGACCAGGAGTGTCACTGTTATACCCGTTTATGCAATGTCTTGATACTTGGCATGCATGGTGGCAGCTTGACCTGGGAGATTGCACAAATCCTCGTGTGCAGTGACAACATTGAACCGCTCCCCTATTGGGCTATAGTGCAAGTTCGTGAAAGGGGTGGATGCAGCACATCTGTCCGGACCTGCTAATGGATGGACTCGCCGTCCTGTTTGATGAGTTCTAAAATGACCTCATGTTGGAAATATTAGCCTAAGAAGCTGAAATCAATTTAATGGACGAGTAACTACGTACCTGCAGCCACAACAGATTGGAACACATTGCACATGTCCTGACACCTTGTTGCATCTTGGAGATCTGGTCACATATCCCACGACAACAGTGGACATGGCTGCATTCGCTTGTACTCCGCATACATGAGCAGACAGCAACGCGGCTTAACACACACCTGTGAAAGGTGAGGCACTCCCCTGGAGTGGACAGTGGCACTTGGCAGCGTTCCTCACCAACTCCCTACGTCTACACTCTCCCTAGGGCCCTCACACCCACAGCACCAACGGCAGGAACAAAAGAGCTCCAGTAAAGAGCCCCTTTATGGGTACCCGTCAGGCATTGCACCGCCAGCCTGACGAGGAGCAAACCCAGATGATGAAGCATGACACCTAGCTTGTTGGGTGTTTGAGGGTTTTAGTTCCGAAAGGGAGGATTCCCCTCCCTTTCCTTCATTGTTGGGGTCTTCACCCATTGCTTGGTTCACTTGCTCTGCGCGTTCTCACCCTGGGGAACAGCGTACCCTTCGTTGTTCACACGGTATCTGGGCCTGTACGCTGGACCCCGTTAAATATAGCCCTTCTAGTCCCTCTCTTTGCTTGTTGATACCATTGTAGGTGACACAGTTGGATGCATTTTAAAGTAACCTTTAAACCGTTTGAACTGGAACCCACTTGGTGAGTCTCCAGGGGAATTACAGCCCCACCAGGGAGCGAGAGACTCACCACTCAGAATGCATTTCCTGATGCAGAATGCCCACTGTGCTCACTCTGTGTCTGAATACAGGTGTGCTATTTAACCAACTTTATTATTTATCACACATCACATTCAGTAATAAACCGACGTCTAATCAAAACATCATGGCTACATATTTCGGATCTAAGGTTCATTGAGGTGTGGGGGTTTTTCCTCCACTGCTTTGCTGAAGAGGGTAGTTAGCCATTTCCCCTCCCCTCAGCCCCACCTCCCGGACCCCCACCTCCAACCTCCCCCTCACTCCCCAGGGACAACCTCCTCTTTGCCTTTCTTCCATATGTACTTTAGACATGACAATCTACGTCTTCCTCTTGCACTATCCCGGTGTGTTTGTCTTACCACACTCAGAAGCAGCGTCATGCGGAAGCATATTTTTCCTGGCTAGAAACAAATCTTCCCGTTCTTTCTCGCGAGGGCTGGGCTATTGCGCAATAAAAACGAGGGACTGAAAACGGATCACAGTCGATCTAAAACACTGAAATGCTTACAAGAGTGCATAACAGCCTCACTGTGCCCATTCCCGGAACCATACCATACCTGTGTATCTGTATTACTACGCACAGCCAACAGTCATTATTTTTGTGGTGGTTGTTGGCCGCAGTTTATTACTCATTAGATACGTCATCTTTGTACAACTCCCCTGGTCACCTTCTCAGGCAGGGGCAAATCATTATCATACAGTATCACAATTTGTTATCAGTCAGTGTAATGAGGACATCATAAATCATGAGTCATAAATCATCAGGTATCATAAATCATTGTGTCATCGTTCTGTTGTCATAAATCATTCTGCCGGAGCATCATAAATCATTGTCATAAATTATGGTCATAAATAAGCGGGTTGTCATAAATCATTCTGTCACAAATCTGTCATCATTCTGTTGCCATAAATCATTCTGCATGGTCATCGTAAATCATCAGCCATAAATCATCAGCTGGCCATAAATCACTGGTTTGTCTTTTTTCTCATTTGCATTTCCTAGGGTCATAAATCACCCTGACCGCTTGTAGATTGTTCTTTGTTGTTTTCCACGCCCCTTTGCGTGTGGGGGGTAGCCTTTTCCGGGAGCCAGGCCACAACTCGCTACCTTGCTAGTCTCTCCTGTGCCCTGCCATCTGGCGGGAACTGGGCTGCGAGTGCCGTCTCCGTGTGCTACCCCGATTTTGTCAGGCGTACTCACCCAGCCGTGAGGCATCCCAGAGTGGGTGGCCCTCCTTCTACACACTGCCCTGTTGGTGTGTTTCCATAACCAAGCCAAAACATCCTCTGTTTCCGCCACGCCGCCAGGGAGGCTTACGTCTTACGTCTTCCTGCGCCTCCCACTAACCCGTGCCATCTCTTCGCTCCTCAATTGCTCTAGGTGTTTTCTTCACCTCCTCTCCTAATTACGGGTGGAATAATTTCCACCCATAGACACTTGTGTGCCCGGGGGCAGGGACGGTCTGCGATACTTCAATAAGTTGCCGCAACTGGGGGTCTCCTTATCCAGGTACTAACCCAGCCCCACCCTGCTTAGCTTCCGAGATCGGATGACTTCAGGGTGGAGAGGCCCCAGGCTGTACCGCTAATTAATTACTTGACTCGGCATTCATAAGGCCCTACCACTTTGCTTTCATGGAGGTACCTGGTTGCCGGTACTTTCCTTCCCTGACTGCCTCGGTCTGCATACATAATTAGACTTGCTCTGGTGCTCTATGCTGGGCCACATTGCAGCCCAATTGTTCACTTTCCCCATACCACTTTGCTGCATAGGACGGGTGGTATTGTACAGCGCCCCAACACCTTCAGGAACAGATCCGTGCTATCTAAATGCCCAAATAAATACTAGCCCACTCCAAGGCAGCTTGTGTTTCATGTTTGTATATCGCAAACGCGGAGAGCTTCGCCTGGGCACCAGTTGCCTTACACCAGACGTATTCCTTCCCAAGATTAATACTATATATATGTCAATAGTATATATATGTATACATAAACACATATATATATATATATATATATATATATATATATATATATATATATATATATATATATATATATATATATATATATATATATATATATATATATATATATATATATATATATATATATATATATATATTAACCTGCTGGCGGTCGCCAGTAGGTATATATAGTTAGGATTTTTTCTCTATGGGATTTTTGAAAATTCTATGTCTAATAACTTTGGCGTTTGTGGACGGAATTGGCTGAAATTTTCAGGAAAATGGAACATTTTGTTTCTGAGCAGCCCCTGACAGTTTGGGGGGGTTTCATCAAGGGGGGGCCGAGAAAAAAGGGGGGTCCCAAAACGCGTTTTTCCGATGTTAATTTCCATAGGGCGGTTGGCCTCACTTTTAGCTCGAACGGCTGAATGGATTTGCACAAAACTTGGCAAAATTGTAGGGACTGTTAGCCCGATGTGCCTTTGCTAGGTCTCAATATATGTGCTCCAGTGGATTTTGAGTAATTTAGGTTCAAAAAAAGATAAATATCTGGGCGGAGCCTAACCACACATCTGATCTGATTGGCTGTCAGCACTTCATCCAAGAAGTGTTGGCAGCCATCTTGGGACCAATATACATGATAGCACCTCATTAAAAAGCATTGTAGTTAATAGAGGGTTTTAGGACTTTAGTTACATTATAAATCATTTGTTGATGGTACCATACTCGTTTTAGGAATTGTGGTGGGTTCTAAGGTGATTTTACCATGTGAAAAAACCTTCTGCTGTGATATCATGAATATTGTTTGAAAGAAAACTAATATCTCATGATTTTCCCACAGTGGTTTGGAAGGGGATCTATAAGGTAAACTGAAAGCATATTTTCTGCAAATTCACATTATCTTTCTCAGTCATGTGAAAATGAAGTCTGACATTCTCAGTAAAACATGTACATCCAACAAGGACAGAGACTGTCAGTTGATTCCTTTGTGTTCTACTGCAGCCTCCTAGAGTGTTCTAAAGAACAACTAGAGCGCTAACAGTCCTACTTATTACAAAGGTATGGCACACCTGAAGCCATCTTGATTGGAATAAAGTGGTAACTCTTAAAACATTTAATTTAAAAAGAAACAACATGAGGGGGTATATTTTGCCATAGAAAGTATGATTAGTGCTGCAGAATGAAAAATTAGGGCACATTTTGAGTGACTTCTCAAATCCTTTTCTATTTCATATATAAAATATAAGACTGTTCCAATAGGAGTTTGCAAGGTTCCCGCACTTTTTGCACTTTAGATTCTCATCACTTATGCACTTTTTTCATATGCACTTTAATATGATCGCTGCTATATGGTACAAATTTGCATATTTGCACAACATTGGTATATATGTCATTTATATTTTTACCATGTGAACAGGTGTTTCGATGTATCTACATCTGAAAAATTCTTTTAACACTATGTAGTAATTCTGGGATTTAACCAGTCAGAACTTTTGTGTATACCAGCATTTGTAAATAACATTTTATCAGCGATTAGTGTGTTTTCACTGTTTACTCATTATCACGTGATTTTGGTGGACGCCTCCAGGAGGCGGTGTCAGTTTCACTGCATACACCTATAAAAAAGCATAATGTTTTAAAACATGTTGTAGCGTGATCAAGGGCTTTCCGCCCGAAACGCGTTGCTGGTTCTGTTCAGAATAAATACCATCTTGCTGACATTTGCTGGTCCGGTCCTCTTTCTTTGCTGGCGTGGAGGCGGTGTCTGCGAGCGCAGAGCGAGTTGCTGAGGAATCCCTGGTCTCATATATATATATATATATATATATATATATATATATATATATATATATATATATATATATATATATATATATATATGTATATATATATGTATATTACCTGCTGGCGGTCGCCAGTAGGTATATATAGTTAGGATTTTTTCTCTATGGGATTTTTGAAAATTCTATGTCTAATAACTTTGGCGTTTGTGGACGGAATTGGCTGAAATTTTCAGGAAAATGGAACATTTTGTTTCTGAGCAGCCCCTGACAGTTTGGGGGGGTTTCATAAAGGGGGGGCCGAGAAAAAAGGGGGGTCCCAAAACGCGTTTTTCCGATGTTAATTTCCATAGGGCGGTTGGCCTCACTTTTAGCTCGAACGGCTGAATGGATTTGCACAAAACTTGGCAAAATTGTAGGGACTGTTAGCCCGATGTGCCTTTGCTAGGTCTCAATATATGTGCTCCAGTGGATTTTGAGTAATTTAGGTTCAAAAAAAGATATATATCTGGGCGGAGCCTAACCACACATCTGATCTGATTGGCTGTCAGCACTTCATCCAAGAAGTGTTGGCAGCCATCTTGGGACCAATATACATGATAGCACCTCATTAAAAAGCATTGTAGTTAATAGAGGGTTTTAGGACTTTAGTTACATTATAAATCATTTGTTGATGGTACCATACTCGTTTTAGGAATTGTGGTGGGTTCTAAGGTGATTTTACCATGTGAAAAAACCTTCTGCTGTGATATCATGAATATTGTTTGAAAGAAAACTAATATCTCATGATTTTCCCACAGTGGTTTGGAAGGGGATCTATAAGCTAAACTGAAAGCATATTTTCTGTAAATTCACATTATCTTTCTCAGTCATGTGAAAATGAAGTCTGACATTCTCAGTAAAACATGTACATCCAACAAGGACAGAGACTGTCAGTTGATTCCTTTGTGTTCTACTGCAGCCTCCTAGAGTGTTCTAAAGAACAACTAGAGCGCTAACAGTCCTACTTATTACAAAGGTATGGCACACCTGAAGCCATCTTGATTGGAATAAAGTGGTAACTCTTAAAACATTTAATTTAAAAAGAAACAACATGAGGGGGTATATTTTGCCATAGAAAGTATGATTAGTGCTGCAGAATGAAAAATTAGGGCACATTTTGAGTGACTTCTCAAATCCTTTTCTATTTCATTAAAACATTCTGACATGCAGTCTCCCAAAATGGCCACCAGAGACAAAAGAGCCCAAATGTAGCCCAAATATCACCCAGATGTAGCCCAAGTATAGCCCAATGACAGAATGTCCCAGAGTGTTCTAAAGAACAACTAGAGCGCTAACAGTCCTACTTATTACAAAGGTATGGCACACCTGAAGCCATCTTGATTGGAATAAAGTGGTAACTCTTAAAACATTTAATTTAAAAAGAAACAACATGAGGGGGTATATTTTGCCATAGAAAGTATGATTAGTGCTGCAGAATGAAAAATTAGGGCACATTTTGAGTGACTTCTCAAATCCTTTTCTATTTCATTAAAACATTCTGACATGCAGTCTCCCAAAATGGCCACCAGAGACAAAAGAGCCCAAATGTAGCCCAAATATCACCCAGATGTAGCCCAAGTATAGCCCAATGACAGAATGTCCCAGAGTGTTCTAAAGAACAACTAGAGCGCTAACAGTCCTACTTATTACAAAGGTATAGCACACCTGGAGCCATCGTGATGGGAATAAAGTGGTAACTCTTAAAACATTTAATTGAAAAAGGAACAAAATGAGGGGGTATATTATGCAATAGAAGGTATTATTAGTGCTGCAGAAAGAAAAATTAGGGCACATTTTGAGTGACTTTTCAAATCCTCTTCTATTTCATTAAACAATTCTGACATGCAGTCTCCCAAATTGGCCACCAGAGACAAAAGAGCCCAAATGTAGCCCAAATATCACCCAGATGTAGCCCAAGTATAGCCCAATGACAGAATGTCCCAGAGTGTTCTAAAGAACAACTAGAGCGCTAACAGTCCTACTTATTACAAAGGTATGGCACACCTGAAGCCATCTTGATTGGAATAAAGTGGTAACTCTTAAAACATTTAATTTAAAAAGGAACAAAATGAGGGGGTATATTTTGCCATATGAATTATGATTAGTGCTGCAGAAAGAAAAATTAGGGCACATTTTGAGTGACTTCTCAAACCCTCTTCAATTTCATTAAAAAATTCTGACATACAGTCTCCCAAGATGGCCACCAGAGACAAAAGAGCCTAAATGTAGCCCAAATATCACCCACATGTACCCCAAGTATAGCCCAATGACAGAATGTCCCAGAGTGTTCTAAAGAACAACTAGAGCGCTAACAGTCTTACTTATGACAAAAGTATGGCACACCAGAAGCCATCTTGATTGGAATGAAGTGGTAAGTCTGAAAACACTCAATTTAAAAAGGAACAACATGAGGGGGTTAATTTTGCCATAGAAAGTATGATTAGTGCTTCAGAAAGAAAAATTAGGGATCATTTTGAGTGACTTCTCAAATCCTCTTCTATTTCATTAAAAAAATTCTGACATGCAGACTGAAACATGCACTTTGAATACCAGCAGCAGACGTCCCTGGTGAGCAGTAGCTTTACTACAGTGATCTAATGTGCAACTAGAGTGCTAACATTCAGAATTTATGGCAAATGTGTGACACATCTGAATGCCTTCTTGATGGAACCAAAGTAAACAAGCATTGAAAATGCAATAGATCTCGCCCTCGTTTAAGTTAAAGCCATTCTGTTTGTAATGAGGTGGCTTTTTAGCTTTGCTTTTATTAGTGTTTTTTCAACTTTCATGTAAATAACATGCATCTGTATGCATATAAGTATATGTATGCATGCATTTATGTTTGTATTTATATAGATATACAGATGATATATGTTTATATATGTATGTATATATATATATATTCACTGAAAAAACCATAGGTTATAGACCATATATAGTTAGGAATTAGCATTTACAAAACCTTGAAAATTCACTGAAAAAACCATAGGTTATAGACCATATATAGTTAGGAATTAGCATTTACAAAACCTTGAAAATTCACTGAAAAAACCATAGGTTATAGACCATATATAGTTAGGAATTCGCATTTACAAAACCTTATTTTACTCACACAAAACCATTGAAATTCCATATATAGTTAGTTGCACTAACTATATATCGCGCACCCGCAATCCACTGCTGATGATGTCACATATTACATCTTTCATGACATGGTCAGTGACATCACTGATGACATCACTGATGACATCTCAAATATACATATATATTTCTAAACGAGGATAGTTACCGCCTGGGAAGTAACAGGGCATTTAGTTCGTAGTGAACGTTTTATGCCCGCTTTGACTCGAACCCTTCGAAAATTAGCTACTATGTATCTTTCTAGTTTATGCCCGGAGATTACCAGGCATCTACATCTGCTATCGCGGCGCCGCCCTCTTAACGGTCAAGTACTGCGACTACACTTGCTAAGCTGCGACACGCTGCGTGCCCGCCTCATGTAATAGCTGTCCTTCCGTCTGTCCGAGTCAGCTAGCGAAAATCTATTTCTTGCATGGGGGAGGCGCTTCCCTCTAATTGCCAATACACATATAACCATATATATCCCAAGTTGTACGGTCCCTTTCTTATCCCCTTTATGTTTAACTTCTACCAACCGTATCTAACTGGTATGAGGTTCATTTATTTTTTTTGCATTGCATTGCATTGCCTATTTGTCCAGCGCGAACTCGACTGGAAGAAATTGGCGCGCGCCGCATGAGCATCGTATTTATATTACACCTTGAGGAACTTGAAGATTAAGTGATTTACCCGGAATCGCAGGATGAGGGCGACCCGAGGATCGAACCCTGGTCCCCAACACCAAAGTCGGCCGTCTCACCGGCAGACCACATCAGAGAATGTGTCTTTACCTCTTTTTTCTTTTTTTTTTAATTGCCTCTGAAGTATTTGAAAGACGGGCCCGCGCCTTGTAGAGCCCCTCGCAGCTACCCTCGCTCAATCCCTGACCACTGCTGTACCACTCTTTCTCGCACCCTGCCGCGCTCAGGCAGAGTTTGCTTAGTTAGGTATCTAATGTGTGCCTGATTTGTTCCGCCGCCACCGGATACATCGGTGCTTACTTTTGCCGAAAACGGCGCCCCTCCCCAAAACCCGCCAACTTACATTTTCCCTGATTGCGGCGCTGCTCTTGCCCTATACTTTCTTGTACCATTCTTTGGCTTAGCGCCACCCAGCTTTCTTCATTGAAGCCACCGCTTACCCGCATGACCGTGACTTGTCCTGGCCTCACTGGCTTGAGGGCACCTTCCTCCCTTTCCAGCGGCCCGGGTCGAGGTGTCTTGCTCCTCCGTATGGCTGTTCCCCCTGGATACCGCCGTTGCGACTCCGGGTGCCGTCGCTGTTGTGGGGCCTCGCGTGTTCGTCGCCTGCTCCTTACATTGTCGTGGTTGAGATGGCGGGACCCTTCTACTTCTTTGTTTGCCTATTTGCCCTTGTCGGTCGGGTTTGTCTTCTCTCTCCCTGTGCCTCAGGGGAGAGTTGAGATCGATTTCCCCTGATCGCCTCCGTTCTCGCTTCCGGTGCCTCCGGGTAGCCGTTCTGGCTCCCTGTTCTGCCTTGATCGCCATGCCCGTTGACCCCCGACCTCCTAGACCCAGGTTCCCGCTGGGTGCCTGCCTGGACCTTCTTGCCATGCTGCCTGGGGGCTGGGGGTTACTTTGCCACTCTTCCACTGTTGCCTGGGGAGCTGGGGGTCGTGTCTCACCCTTCTGGTCTCCTCAGCCCTGGCCTTTCCCGTTCCAGCGGGGGGGGCATGCTACGGAATCCGTCGCTCCTCAGCAGACAACACATTTTCTTGGAGTGTGTCTCCTATCTCACTGTAGCTGGGTAAATGCTGTTCTCCTTTCTTTGCTTTGTTGGTCTTTTCCTCAGGATGCCACAGAGCCCACCTACGATCCATCATGCCGCCACTCCACATAAACCCCGGAGCTGCATCGATGTACACGGGGGAGCGAACAACGGGCTGTGGCACTAGTCGAGGGAAGTTCGGTCCATGGACATCCTGCTTCTTCCACTCCTCTGGGGGGGGGCTCCATTGCGCCGTGTTGTGGGGGAACCCGGTGATCAGCTTTCTGGGTCCCCCTGTAAGAGTGCTTCCCGCGCTGCACTGTAATGGAGCCGGCAAAGTTCAGGAGTTCTGCTGACCCACTGCCGTTGGTTGCTCCTGCCGGGGGCTGATGTCCTTAGCTCGATGTCGCCTGGTCAGTACTGAAATTCTTCCGGCCCCTCAGCAGCACTCAAAAATCCGTTGATGCTGCTCTCCCAGCTCCCTGAAGTAAAAGGTGAGCTGCCCGGGGGGAGCGTAGCCTTATATCACCCTCCCATTTTCCTCTTCCCTTTGTTCTTGGGGGAGGGGGGAAATTGCCTCGGGCGCTTTTCGCCATGGGGGGCTTGGGTGGGGCAGCCGACCGTAGGTAGGTTCCCCCCCCCCGGCGATTTGGGAGGGCTGCGGGGGGGGGCACGGTGTGAAGCGCAGAACATTCCAGAATGTTTTGGGCTCTTTTTGGTAGTTTTGGTAGCCCTGGCTATATAGGTCCCTGACTCTTCCTCCCAGCCACCATTTTAGGTTTGGTGACCTGGTGGCTGGGAGGTTAGATAGTGACATTTTTGTCATTGGTTTAGATTATTTGCCTTTAGTACATTTTGTTTATAAGGCTAGCGTTTCATTACCGCTTATATAATGGAGGATTTTCGTGTGCTTGAAGCAATGCGTTTAATTTCTGAGGCCGGAAGAATGGATTTATTGGTCGGCGGGGGGCTGGCGCGTCCCCAGCGTCAGGCCTCTGCCGGGGTGGCTGCGGTGGTTGCGGCGTGCTCTTCACCGAAGAACCGCCGGGCGGGTCAGGTGAGTGAAAGGGGCCGGTCTCGCACGAGGAAGCTGGCCCCTTCTGAAGAAGCGCGCGCTGTTGCGGGGGGGGTTGGGAGGTTTTTGTTGTGCCCGGTGTGCCTCCGTGTGTCTCTGTGGAGGCGGGGGGGCCATTTGGTGTGCCGGTAGCAGAGCAGTCGGGGTTCGCGTCTCGCCCGCAGGTAAGAGGCGTAGAAGTGCTGTCGGCAAAGTCTGGCAACGAGCGGGGGGGCGGAGAGGTAGCAAGAAGCGCTCCGCCTCCGACCCTGTGACCGAGCGTCTTTCTGGGCCGGTTTCAGGTGTTTTAAAGCATGGGGTACGCAGAGTGTCTTTGCAGCTGGGTGATGGGCAGGGCTTATGTCAAGGGATTTTGCTGCCATCAGAGTCTTTAGCGAATCCTGTGGGCGAACTGTAGCTGACACACAGTTTGTTGAAGTGAGGGGTATTGGCAATCAGGGGTCAGGTGGGGCATGGGGCCATGGGGAGTTTGATTTGCACGGCGGTCAGGTTTTTTCAGGTTCTGATGCAAGGATTGCGTTTTATAATGAGGAGGGGAATGTTGACAGTCCTTTGTTGTTTTCAACTCCTGCTTCTCAGGGGGTTGTATTATCTGTGGTGGGGAGTTCCAGGGACGAAGGGGAGTGGGCCCAAATGGGGGAAGGGGGTTCTTGTTCTGGGGTCGTTTTTGAGGCGGAGGGTACAACATCTGGGGCTGGTGGGCCATTTATAGGTGCTCAGGATAATTTACAAAGTTTTCATGGTGGTGCGCATCAATTGGTACCTTGTGCTTTTTCTCTTCATGGCAGTGGTGTGGGGCAGGTTGGTAGTTTTCGGGCTCAAGAGTTGCACACTTCCAGTGGAGAAGGGGATGGGGATTTCATGGGAACAAGGGGTGCCAGCAAGTCGTGTTTTTCTCTTCAGGGCGAGGGTAGGGTTGGGATGGGAGCGCCAGTGGTTACTAGGTCTGCTGGGGCTTGGCAGAACGTGCCTGAGGTTGCTTTTGGAGAGGTGGTGCCTGGTACACTTTCTCAATATGGTGGGGGTTTGGGGCAGGCAGGTGGTGTTTCATTCAAGGGGTCTTCCAGGACTGTTCCTTATTGGTCGGAGGGTGTGGGTGGCCCCCAATTTGAGGCGCATCACTCTGGTTTGGATAGTTTTGGACATGTGTTTGTGGATCATGGTGGGGCACAGAGGGAGGATGAGGAGCAGGTGATGTCGGAGAGGGTGTTGCGTGGAGGTTATTCTTCGGCCGTTTCCGATACTAGATTGGATTGGAGTGAGGAAGAGGATGTGGTAGGTGATTCCCTGGTGAGGGAGGTGCCTTTGAGAAGTTTCGGTAGGGGATTGTCCCTTGATAGGTTGCAGGGAAGGTCAGTTAGTACTGCTGTATCGCAGCGGCCAGAGCCTGGGGCAGGTGTTATTATTAGGGAACCCAGCACACTAGTCCAAACTTTTTCTTTACAGGAGCGGGATCGGTGCGGCGGTCAAGACTCGGTAGGGCGTGGCCCAGCCCAGCTTTGCCGAGGTGAAGTGAGGAGAGCGCCTAGCGCGGCCCTTTCTGTTCCACCGAGGGAGCCCGTTGCGGTCAGCACACGTAGGTCTGGCGCGATCTCGCTGGCCCCGCCGAATAGCAGGTCTAGGTGGTCTACCTTACCGTCGGCTATGGAGCTACAGAGTCAACGCACGGGGAGGTACATACGGGTACAGTCTGCTCCTCCTCCAGGAGGATCTTTTAACCAGTTTAAGAGTAATGTTGTTGATGAAGGGTTGGGTAAGACCCGAAGTGTTGCTTTCCCTCCTGATATGGAGGCGGTGGTGTTGGATTATGATGAAGATACTCTTGAAGAAGGTGAACTGCGTGAGGTGGATGGGGGGGAGCCCTCTAATGTGTCTCGTAGTGTTTTTCAGGATCCGAATGTAACAAAACCAGTTCAGGAGAGACAAGGGTGCGGCCCGTCAGTCAGGGCTCCTCGAGGGCGGCCTACGTTTGATGTTTCGGCAACACGGGCGGAATCTGTGAGAGCTGTTTCTCTGTTGCCAGGTGAGAAGCCAGTTACACAGGCCAAACCTACAATGGTGTCTGTGGGGACGGCGGTGGTTGGGTTTGCTGGGGTTGGGGAAGGGACGTTGTTTAAAGGGAGGTACGTGAAAGACACTGCTGTGGGCACGGATGACGTTTTTGGGTCTGCAGGGGGCAAAGTTGAAAGTAGTACAAATACTGAGGCTACTGGAGGCGTTAAGGAGCCCCTTGACAGCAAGGAATTGAAGATTAAAAAATTGCCTTACATGGGTGTTACTAAACCTTTGGGCGCTCATTTAATGTTGTCTACAAAGGAGCGCATTTGGAAGGGTGAGTATGTGGAAATACTGAAACTCCTCCATCGTGAAGTACGATCTAAGGAGGGTTCTAAGGAGGAAGAGTATGAGCTTGCAAAGCGTCCAAGAGTTCCATTAACCATTGAGAATTGGACAGCGGCATTTCTTATATATGCAAGTGTCTACTGTGAAAAGTTTCCAGAGTGCAACGTATCTATTTTTAAATACATGGATGTCATTCGGAAGGCGCAATTGACTGGAGGGGGGTATGCTTGGGCCCAATATGATGAAGAATTTAGGGCTAGGATGGCATGGGATCCAGAGGCAAAGTGGGGGGAGTTGAATACAGATTTATGGCAGCATACGATGGTGGCTGCCTCAGGGGGTAAGACAATTTTTACAGCCAGTGGTCTACCCTTAATTTACCGGCCCTTTCAAGGCAAGCCCACCCGTGGTGGGGTGGGAAGTGCATCCAATACACAGTCAGGAAATGGCAAGGGGTGGTGTAGTAGAGAATATTGCAAGTTTAGGCATGAATGCTCCGGCTGTGGTAGGCGACACCCCTTGGTTAGATGATGGGGTTACAAACCAGCGGGTGGCCAGCAAGGAAATCAGTCAGGTGCAGGAGGTTCTGGGACGTCCCAGCAGTTTCAAGGGGGTAGGGGAGGTAGAGGTGCACAGGGTACTGGGCCCAAGGGCTCATACGCCAGCTAAGCTGGCGCAGCTACAGCTTGCCCTTCAGGAGTATGAGGATGTAGGTGTTAAACAGAGACTGATGGAGGGTTTTCAATTTGGTTTTCATTTGGGCTATTTGGGACCAAGGCAGAGACGTTGGGCTGACAACTTGAAGTCGGCATCTGAACATAGTGCAGTGGTGCAAGAAAAATTGAATAAAGAGGTACATGAAGGAAGGATGGCAGGCCTTTTTCATGACTGGCCGATCCGTGACTTGATAATTTCACCTATTGGAGTGGTCCCTAAAAAAGAGGCGGGGCAATTCAGACTTATTCAACATTTATCATGGCCGGAGGGGTCATCTGTAAATGATTTTATTGATACGGATGCTGCTTCGGTTTCATATTCCTCAGTTGACGTGGCCATGTCACTTGTTGTGACCGCAGGCGCAGCTGCTGAGATGGCTAAGTGTGACATTAAGTCTGCTTTCCGGCTGCCTTCAGTCCATCTGGATGATTAGAGTCTTCTGGGTATCCATTTTGAAGGAAAATGGTACGGGGACAAAGCATTGCCGATGGGTTGCTCCATGTCATGTGCTCTTTTTGAATATTTCAGCACCTTTTTGCAGTGGCATTTTACACATCAGTCTGGTCATTCACTGGTAACGGACTATCTAGATGATTTCTTCTTTGTTGGGTCCCCGGGCTCCGCGGAGTGCCAGACAGCTATGGACACTTTCCAAGGGCTCATGGAGGATTTGGGGGTGCCTTTGGCTCCTGAGAAAACAATGGGTCCTGCCACAGTCTTGTCATTTTTGGGGATTTAAATCAATTCAGTGGCAATGCTGGCTCGCTTGCCAGATGACAAAAAAGTTGGAGTTGTTGGGTGTTATGTTGACAAAATGGAAGGTGTTTGTGAAAGAAATTCAAGTGCTGCTGGGACACCTCAATTTCGCGTGCAGGGTGGTGAGAGCAGGGAGGACTTTTTGACGCAGATTAGGCAGGGCTCTGGCAGGACAGCATTTGCCTCACCACCGTGTACGCCTGTCAGCGGATGTCAAAGAAGATTTGCGTATGTGGGAATTTTTTCTCACTTCCTTTAATGGTGTGCCTTTGGTGAGGGATGTTGATTTCCAGTGGGATGTGCAAATGTTTTCTGATGCTGCAGGCAGTGAGGGTTTTGGACTGTACTGGAATGGGAAATGGTGTGCGGAACACTGGCCCGAGGATTGGTTGAATGATGGTCGGAGTATAACTTTTCTGGAGCTTTTTCCTTTGCTAGTAGCCTTGACTCTTTGGGGGGAGGATTTGACACACAAAAAAGTCCTTTTCCGCGTTGACAACATGGCTGTGGTAGAGATTGTGAATCGGCAATCTGCCAGATATGAACAGGTATTGAAACTCATGAGAGTCTTTGTGCTGGGCTGCTTGAAGCATGACATTAACTTTCGCGCTTTGCACATCCCTGGTGTGGACAATGACATAGCGGATGCTTTGTCTCATTCAGACTTAAAACTGCTTTGATACCAGACGGACTGATAACTAGTCGGTGTGTAGCGTGTCACAGGATGGAGCGCGCTGTTTTGTATGATTGCTATCTGGCAGCCTGCTCATTTTAACTTACACTCAGAAAATTACTTTTAAAACCTCTGATTATTGTGCTTAAACATTTTGTATGATTTTTGTGCTCACCGTGTAATTGCACGATCATTTCTCGAGCCGCACTGCTCCCCGTTCCACCGCAGCAAGTGCTGTTTGTGTGGAGGGAGACATCACGGCAAAGAGGAAGTGAGATCCTCACTTCCTGGGGCTAATCAGACGCGGCCATCTTTGCTGAGGTTGGCGGTCCAGTTGTTGGACAGGACCGAGCCCAGCCCTTATTTAGTGCACGGATGGTAGCGACGCGCAGCGGACGCGCGCAGCGGTCGCACCAATGGCACACCGGAGGTGCGCCAGAGGTAAGCCTGTCTGCGCCCGTCCGCGCACTGGCCGGGCGCAGGGCCAAGAACCCTGCTGGAATCAACAAAAACGGGAGCCATAGTAGACAGGAATTGCTAGCCCTAAAACCGGATCCCAGATGCGACTTAAACAAATTAGATCCCTCAGATTGGACAGGCCCGGTGAGTTGTCAGAATTGCCACTGTACCTTCTCGTGGTCTCAGGTCTCCGCCCTCTTACCATCCCATAACACCCTAAAGGCAGGCTTAATCAATGCCAGATCTTTGCTGAAGCATGCCCAGCATATTCAGGACCTACTAATCGATGACAACTTAGACTGTCTCTTTATCACAGAGACTTGGCTTAAACCATGGTGCACCCCCCGATGTGGTACATGCCTTACCTCCAGGATATGGTATCCAAAGGGTTGACAGAGGGACCGGACAACGGGGGGGAGGAGTGGCCATCATATATAGGGACACACTTGGCTGTTCGGTGACAGAACTTCCTGAGTTAAAAGATGCGGAAGGGATGGGCTTTTGTTTTAAAATTCATGATAACTTCTCCTTTGCTGGGGCACTGATCTACCGCCCACCTGGGCCATGCACAGGCTTCCTGGGGAGCATCAGAGATGCGCTAAGTCCACTGATACTTAGGTACTCTAATTTTACTATGCTGGGGGATATAAACATTCACCTAGAGTCTACAATGGAAGCATCCACTGCCTCCTATAGGGAAACAATGGATGTATTGGGTCTCACCATCTGTGACACTCAAGCCACCCATGAGGCGGGACACACGATAGATTGCATTGCCACTAATCTAGACACTTTAACAGACCGCCCTAAACCCCAAACGTGGACGGACCACGCATTGATCCCTTTTATGTTTCCTCTGGAGATTAACAGAAAGAATAAGCACGTGGAAGAATGCAACCAGGCCAGACGAAATGATTGGAAAGCTATAATGACCCACCCAGAATTAATTACAATGGCCAGAGAATGCAGACCTAAGCTAGTAGGACCTCCAAATTCAAACAACTTTAGGGCATGGATGAATGAATTGAAAGGCATGGCTGGTCAGGGAACAAGCAAATTTAGACTCGGAAAAAAGAAGATGTCCGCCCCTTGGTTCGATCGAGAACTTAAAAACAAACAGGGGGAGCTACGAAGAGCTGAATGTAGCTGGCGGAAAAACTATTGCAGCACAGAGCGCGGTAAATACAAAAATATTAAGAGTGCTTACCACGCGCAAATCAAACAGGCAAAAAAGAAATATTTTATGTCAGCAATAGAAACAGCTAACAGCAAACATAAAGCGATTTTTAAAATTGTGAATGATTTTAATAAACCCAAATGTCTAGTGCAGGACATTCCGCCCTCACAGATGCTCTGTGATACTATCGCAGACTTCTTTGAGGAAAAGGTTCAGGGTTTGACGAAGGACTTCGAGGTCCCAATACCAGGTTCAAGGAAAGAGGATGATAATACAAAGCAGGAGGTAACTCAGCTAACAGCCTTCCGAGCAATCAGTCTGGAAGAGACCAAGTGAGCAATTTTGGCAACAAAATCAGGATCACCATTTGACCCGTGCCCCATTGGACTCCTGCACCTTATTGCAGAAATTGTCAACCCAGTAATAAATGACATTGTCAATAACTCACTGTCCACGACCAACGTCCCCTCAGAGTGGAAACTGGCAGCAGTGAAACCTCTGAAAAAAAAACAACTTCCCGACCCCACTACACTATCCAACCTACGGCCCATCTCACTACTTCCGGCACTGTGTAAAATCACAGAGTCAATGGTAAATAAACAGCTCACACGCTTTCTGGAAGATAGTGAAGCATGGCATCCTAACCAAGCAGGTTTTAGGACTCAACATTCCACGGAATCAGCTCTCCTGTTCACTACTGAAACTATCCGCTCAGCCCTAGACCAAGGCAAGAAGGCCGTCCTGATATTACTAGATCTGTTGGCGGACTTCAACACGGTCTCATATGTTATCTTAATAGACCGGCTAGTAACATCTGGCATCACAGGCACAGTCCTGGAGTGGATAAAGAACTTTCTAAGTGACAGGAGACAAGTGGTGACCTTGGGGGAATTCCGTTCCAGTGAGAAACCACTGTCGACAGGAGTACCTCAAGGTTCCAGCTTGAGTCCGACATTGTTTAATGTCTTGTCTACACCGCACCCCTGATAAAGTTGATATCGTCATTTGGCATGGATGTAATAGCATATGCCGACGATACACAACTTATCCTGGTAATGGATAAAGATAACCAGGTATGGGAGGAAAAACTCAAATGTTGCCTAACGGCCACTTTTGACTGGATGCGGAGAAATCATTTAAAATGCAACACAGGCAAAACTGAGATCATGCCAATAGGCCCAAAAAATGATTTCATTCCCAGATTATGGTGGCCTGAGAAGGCAAAAATACCGCCTCACACTACCACCTCGGCCCGCAACCTTGGGGTACATTTTGACGCCGACCTGTCCTTCAAACAACAGGCGTCAAAAGTGGCAGGCACATGTTTTGGGGTGATAAAGGGGCTCAGGAAGTTCTTTGACTTGCTGCCCTTGGAAGCAAGGAAAACAGTCACGGTTGCTTTAGTGACATCACGCATCGATTATTGTAACAGCCTGTATGCTGGCACCAATAAAGTGGTCACCCATAAACTCCAGATGGTGCAACATGCAGCAGCAAGGCTGGTTTTAAAATGGCCGACAAAATCCTCAGCAACCAAAGCCCTTAACGCACTACACTGGCTACCCATAACAAAAAGGGTCCTGTTCAAAGTGCTGATAATTACCTTTCGAGCTGTCCACGACCTAGGACCACTATACCTAAGAAAAAAATGTGTGAGATACTGTCCAACTCGAGCATTACGATCCTCAAATGCCAAATTATTGACCGTCCCAGGGTTCAGACTCAAAACCCAAGGGGGCAAGTCCCTGGTGGTACTAGGTGCAAAAGCGTGGAATATCCTTCCCCCACACCTGAAAGCATTGAACAGGGAATCAGAATTCCGGAAACAATTAAAAACCTGGATCTACAACCTTCAAGACACAACTGCCAGAGCTCTAGTGTGATTCCGGTCCTGGTCAAGCCAAGCAGTAAGGCAACATGACACCAGGTTGACCATACATGGGCGCCGAGATGCTCCTTGGAGCGATTGTTGCGCGGTATAAATGGGCAATTACATTACATTACATTACATTCGCAGTGGGAGAGATTCCGTGGACTGGCCAGGGAGGCGGACAGATCACCAACCCCGATACATCTGTGGCACGTAGGCAACGCCGGGTCTTACAACTGGTGGTAGGTTCTTTATCTGTGTCTATGCGTTCTGCTTATTCTTTGGCCTGGAGGGAGTTTTTGGAATCTGGAGCTTCTAGGCGTGAAGAGGTTTGGCGTCGTTCGGAGGATGTAGTTAAATTCATCTTGGACCTCATGGACAAGGGTCTGTCTAGAGTGACTATTTCAGGAAAGTTGGCGGGCATTTCCTTCATGGGTAAATTGTTTTGGGGTTATTCCCCCTCTGCTGGTGAGATTGGCAGGAGAATGCTTGAGGGTTGGGCCAGAGAGCAGGGGAGTTATAGAAGGCTGAGGGCTCCACTATCTTGGCAGACTCTGGCGCGTTTATTAGCAATTTTGCCTTCTGTTTGTACAATTGACTTTGAGGCTTGTTTGTTTGCCATGTTAATGGCCTTTATGTTCTTTGGTGCTTTTCGGGTGTCTGAGTTGTTGGGTTCTAAATCTAAGGGAGGGATTTGTTGGCTAGATGTTTTTTGCTCAGAGGAGGGTGTGCATGTGTGGCTGGCTAAATCAATTCAGTGGCAATGCAGGTTCGCTTGCCAGATGACAAAAAAGTGAAGATGTTGGAGTTGTTGGGTGTTATGTTGACAAAACGGAAGGTGTTTGTGAAAGAAATTCAAGTGCTGCTGGGACACCTCAATTTCGCGTGCAGGGTGGTGAGAGCAGGGAGGACTTTTTGACGCAGATTAGGCAGGGCTCTGGCAGGACAGCATTTGCCTCACCACCGTGTACGCCTGTCAGCGGATGTCAAAGAAGATTTGCGTATGTGGGAATTTTTTCTCACTTCCTTTAATGGTGTGCCTTTGGTGAGGGATGTTGATTTCCAGTGGGATGTGCAAATGTTTTCTGATGCTGCAGGCAGTGAGGGTTTTGGACTGTACTGGAATGGGAAATGGTGTGCGGAACACTGGCCCGAGGATTGGTTGAATGATGGTCGGAGTATAACTTTTCTGGAGCTTTTTCCTTTGCTAGTAGCCTTGACTCTTTGGGGGGAGGATTTGACACACAAAAAAGTCCTTTTCCGCGTTGACAACATGGCTGTGGTAGAGATTGTGAATCGGCAATCTGCCAGATATGAACAGGTATTGAAACTCATGAGAGTCTTTGTGCTGGGCTGCTTGAAGCATGACATTAACTTTCGCGCTTTGCACATCCCTGGTGTGGACAATGACATAGCGGATGCTTTGTCTCATTCAGACTTAAAACTGCTTTGATACCAGACGGACTGATAACTAGTCGGTGTGTAGCGTGTCACAGGATGGAGCGCGCTGTTTTGTATGATTGCTATCTGGCAGCCTGCTCATTTTAACTTACACTCAGCAAATTACTTTTAAAACCTCTGATTATTGTGCTTAAACATTTTGTATGAATTTTGTGCTCACCGTGTAATTGCACGATCATTTCTCGAGCCGCACTGCTCCCCGTTCCACCGCAGCAAGTGCTGTTTGTGTCGAGGGAGACATCACGGCAAAGAGGAAGTGAGATCCTCACTTCCTGGGGCTAATCAGACGCGGCCATCTTTGCTGAGGTTGGCGGTCCAGTTGTTGGACAGGACCGAGCCAAGCCCTTATTTAGAGGACCTGTGGGGAGACGCGAGCAGACTCAAAACTGCTTTGATACCAGACGGACTGATAACTAGTCGGTGTGTAGCGTGTCACAGGACGGAGCGCGCTGTTTTGTATGATTGCTATCTGGCAGCCTGCTCATTTTAACTTACACTCAGAAAATTACTTTTAAAACCTCTGATTATTGTGCTTAAACATTTTGTATGATTTGTGTGCTCACCGTGTAATTGAACGATCATTTCTCGAGCCACGCTGCTCCCCGTTCCACCGCAGCAAGTGCTGTTTGTGTGGAGGGAGACATCACGGCAAAGAGGAAGTGAGATCCTCACTTCCTGGGGCTAATCAGACGCGGCCATCTTTGCTGAGGTTGGCGGTCCAGTTGTTGGACAGGACCGAGCCCAGCCCTTATTTAGTGCACGGATGGTAGCGACGCGCAGCGGACGCGCGCAGCGGTCGCACCAATGGCACACCGGAGGTGCGCCAGAGGTAAGCCTGTCTGCGCCCGTCCGCGCACTGGCCGGGCGCAGGGCCAAGAACCCTGCTGGAATCAACAAAAACGGGAGCTATAGTAGACAGGAATTGCTAGCCCTAAAACCGGATCCCAGATGCGACTTAAACAAATTAGATCCCTCAGATTGGACAGGCCCGGTGAGTTGTCAGAATTGCCACTGTACCTTCTCGTGGTCTCAGGTCTCCGCCCTCTTACCATCCCATAACACCCTAAAGGCAGGCTTAATCAATGCCAGATCTTTGCTGAAGCATGCCCAGCATATTCAGGACCTACTAATCGATGACAACTTAGACTGTCTCTTTATCACAGAGACTTGGCTTAAACCATGGTGCACCCCCCGATGTGGTACATGCCTTACCTCCAGGATATGGTATCCAAAGGGTTGACAGAGGGACCGGACAACGGGGGGGAGGAGTGGCCATCATATATAGGGACACACTTGGCTGTTCGGTGACAGAACTTCCTGAGTTAAAAGATGCGGAAGGGATGGGCTTTTGTTTTAAAATTCATGATAACTTCTCCTTTGCTGGGGCACTGATCTACCGCCCACCTGGGCCATGCACAGGCTTCCTGGGGAGCATCAGAGATGCGCTAAGTCCACTGATACTTAGGTACTCTAATTTTACTATGCTGGGGGATATAAACATTCACCTAGAGTCTACAATGGAAGCATCCACTGCCTCCTATAGGGAAACAATGGATGTATTGGGTCTCACCATCTGTGACACTCAAGCCACCCATGAGGCAGGACACACGATAGATTGCATTGCCACTAATCTAGACACTTTAACAGACCGCCCTAAACCCCAAACGTGGACGGACCACGCATTGATCCCTTTTATGTTTCCTCTGGAGATTAACAGAAAGAATAAGCACGTGGAAGAATGCAACCAGGCCAGACGAAATGATTGGAAAGCTATAATGACCCACCCAGAATTAATTACAATGGCCAGAGAATGCAGACCTAAGCTAGTAGGACCTCCAAATTCAAACACCTTTAGGGCATGGATGAATGAATTGAAAGGCATGGCTGGTCAGGGAACAAGCAAATTTAGACTCGGAAAAAAGAAGATGTCCGCCCCTTGGTTCGATCGAGAACTTAAAAACAAACAGGGGGAGCTACGAAGAGCTGAATGTAGCTGGCGGAAAAACTATTGCAGCACAGAGCGCGGTAAATACAAAAATATTAAGAGTGCTTACCACGCGCAAATCAAACAGGCAAAAAAGAAATATTTTATGTCAGCAATAGAAACAGCTAACAGCAAACATAAAGCGATTTTTAAAATTGTGAATGATTTTAATAAACCCAAATGTCTAGTGCAGGACATTCCGCCCTCACAGATGCTCTGTGATACTATCGCAGACTTCTTTGAGGAAAAGGTTCAGGGTTTGACGAAGGACTTCGAGGTCCCAATACCAGGTTCAAGGAAAGAGGATGATAATACAAAGCAGGAGGTAACTCAGCTAACAGCCTTCCGAGCAATCAGTCTGGAAGAGACCAAGTGAGCAATTTTGGCAACAAAATCAGGATCACCATTTGACCCGTGCCCCATTGGACTCCTGCACCTTATTGCAGAAATTGTCAACCCAGTAATAAATGACATTGTCAATAACTCACTGTCCACGACCAACGTCCCCTCAGAGTGGAAACTGGCAGCAGTGAAACCTCTGAAAAAAAAACAACTTCCCGACCCCACTACACTATCCAACCTAGGGCCCATCTCACTACTTCCGGCACTGTGTAAAATCACAGAGTCAATGGTAAATAAACAGCTCACACGCTTTCTGGAAGATAGTGAAGCATGGCATCCTAACCAAGCAGGTTTTAGGACTCAACATTCCACGGAATCAGCTCTCCTGTTCACTACTGAAACTATCCGCTCAGCCCTAGACCAAGGCAAGAAGGCCGTCCTGATATTACTAGATCTGTCGGCGGCCTTCAACACGGTCTCATATGTTATCTTAATAGACCGGCTAGTAACATCTGGCATCACAGGCACAGTCCTGGAGTGGATAAAGAACTTTCTAAGTGACAGGAGACAAGTGGTGACCTTGGGGGAATTCCGTTCCAGTGAGAAACCACTGTCGACAGGAGTACCTCAAGGTTCCAGCTTGAGTCCGACATTGTTTAATGTCTTGTCTACACCGCACCCCTGATAAAGTTGATATCGTCATTTGGCATGGATGTAATAGCATATGCCGACGATACACAACTTATCCTGGTAATGGATAAAGATAACCAGGTGTGGGAGGAAAAACTCAAATGTTGCCTAACGGCCACTTTTGACTGGATGCGGAGAAATCATTTAAAATGCAACACAGGCAAAACTGAGATCATGCCAATAGGCCCAAAAAATGATTTCATTCCCAGATTATGGTGGCCTGAGAAGGCAAAAATACTGCCTCACACTACCACCTCGGCCCGCAACCTTGGGGTACATTTTGACGCCGACCTGTCCTTCAAACAACAGGCGTCAAAAGTGGCAGGCACATGTTTTGGGGTGATAAAGGGGCTCAGGAAGTTCTTTGACTTGCTGCCCTTTGAAGCAAGGAAAACAGTCACGGTTGCTTTAGTGACATCACGCATCGATTATTGTAACAGCCTGTATGCTGGCACCAATAAAGTGGTCACCCATAAACTCCAGATGGTGCAACATGCAGCAGCAAGGCTGGTTTTAAAATGGCCGACAAAATCCTCAGCAACCAAAGCCCTTAACGCACTACACTGGCTACCCATAACAAAAAGGGTCCTGTTCAAAGTGCTGATAATTACCTTTCGAGCTGTCCACGACCTAGGCCCACTATACCTAAGAAAAAAATTTGTGAGATACTGTCCAACTCGAGCATTACGATCCTCAAATGCCAAATTATTGACCGTCCCAGGGTTCAGACTCAAAACCCAAGGGGGCAAGTCCCTGGTGGTACTAGGTGCAAAAGCGTGGAATATCCTTCCCCCACACCTGAAAGCATTGAACAGGGAATCAGAATTCCGGAAACAATTAAAAACCTGGATCTACAACCTTTAAGACACAACTGCCAGAGCTCTAGTGTGATTCCGGTCCTGGTCAAGCCAAGCAGTAAGGCAACATGACACCAGGTTGACCATACATGGGCGCCGAGATGCTCCTTGGAGCGATTGTTGCGCGGTATAAATGGGCAATTACATTACATTACATTACATTCGCAGTGGGAGAGATTCCGTGGACTGGCCAGGGAGGCGGACAGATCGCCAACCCCGATACATCTGTGGCACGTAGGCAACGCCGGGTCTTACAACTGGTGGTAGGTTCTTTATCTGTGTCTATGCGTTCTGCTTATTCTTTGGCCTGGAGGGAGTTTTTGGAATCTGGAGCTTCTAGGCGTGAAGAGGTTTGGCGTCGTTCGGAGGATGTAGTTAAATTCATCTTGGAC
Source organism: Lissotriton vulgaris (assembly GCF_964263255.1). NCBI lineage: Eukaryota > Metazoa > Chordata > Amphibia > Caudata > Salamandridae > Lissotriton > Lissotriton vulgaris. The sequence goes on along the minus strand of NC_141687.1, from coordinate 1,981,124,970 downwards.
CTCATGGACAAGGGTCTGTCTAGAGTGACTATTTCAGGAAAGTTGGCGGGCATTTCCTTCATGGGTAAATTGTTTTGGGGTTATTCCCCCTCTGCTGGTGAGATTGGCAGGAGAATGCTTGAGGGTTGGGCCAAAGAGCAGGGGAGTTATAGAAGGCTGAGGGCTCCACTATCTTGGCAGACTCTGGCGCGTTTATTAGCAATTTTGCCTTCTGTTTGTACAATTGACTTTGAGGCTTGTTTGTTTGCCATGTTAATGGCCTTTATGTTCTTTGGTGCTTTTCGGGTGTCTGAGTTGTTGGGTTCTAAATCTAAGGGAGGGATTTGTTGGCTAGATGTTTTTTGCTCAGAGGAGGGTGTGCATGTGTGGCTGGCTAAATCAATTCAGTGGCAATGCAGGCTCGCTTGCCAGATGACAAAAAAGTGAAGATGTTGGAGTTGTTGGGTGTTATGTTGACAAAACGGAAGGTGTTTGTGAAAGAAATTCAAGTGCTGCTGGGACACCTCAATTTTGCGTGCAGGGTGGTGAGAGCAGGGAGGACTTTTTGACGCACATTAGGCAGGGCTCTGGCAGGACAGCATTTGCCTAACCACCGTGTACGCCTGTCAGCGGGTGTCAAAGAAGATTTGCGTATGTGGGAATTTTTTCTCACTTCCTTTAATGGTGTGCCTTTGGTGAGAGATGTTGATTTCCAGTGGGATGTGCAAATGTTTTCTGATGCTGCAGGCAGTGAGGGTTTTGGACTGTACTGGAATGGGAAATGGTGTGCGGAACACTGGCCTGAGGATTGGTTGAATGATGGTCGGAGTATAACTTTTCTGGAGCTTTTTCCTTTGCTAGTAGCCTTGACTCTTTGGGGGGAGGATTTGGCGCACAAAAAAGTCCTTTTCCGCGTTGACAACATGGCTGTGGTAGAGATTGTGAATCGGCAATCTGCCAGAAATGAACAGGTATTGAAACTCATGAGAGTCTTTGTGCTGGGCTGCTTAAAGCATGACATTAACTTTCGCGCTTTGCACATCCCTGGTGTCGACAATGACATAGCGGATGCTTTGTCTCGTTCGCAGTGGGAGAGATTCCGTGGACTGGCCAGGGAGGCGGACAGATCACCAACCCAGATGCTGATACATCTGTGGCACGTAGGCAAAGTCGGGTCTTACAACTGGTGGTAGGTTCTTTATCTGTGTCTACGCGTTCTGCTTATTCTTTGGCCTGGAGGGAGTTTTTGGAATCTGGAGCTTCTAGGCGTGAAGAGGTTTGGCATCGTTCGGAGGATGTAGTTAAATTCATCTTGGACCTCATGGACAAGGTGTCTGTCTAGAGTGACTATTTCAGGAAAGTTGGCGGGCATTTCCTTCATGGGTAAATTGTTTTGGGGTTATTCCCCCTCTGCTGGTGAGATTGGCAGGAGAATGCTTGAGGGTTGGGCCAGAGAGCAGGGGAGTTATAGAAGGCTGAGGGCTCCACTATCTTGGTAGAGTCTGGCGCGTTTATTAGCAATTTTGCCTTCTGTTTGTACAATTGGCTTTGAGGCTTGTTTGTTTGCCATGTTAATGGCCTTCATGTTCTTTGGTGCTTTTCGGGTGTCTGAGATGTTGGGTTCTAAATCCAAGGGAGGGATTTGTTGGCGAGATGTTTTTTGCTCAGAGGAGGGTGTGCATGTGTGGCTGGCTAGCTCTAAAACTGATCAGAAGAAGTTGGGGAAAGGAGTGTGGTTGGAGGCAAGTTCTCCTAGAGTTACATATCCATTGCTGTTGGCTCGCCGTTGGCGTTCTTTATCAGGGGGTGATGATGATGATCCTGTTTTTCAGCCTATTAATAAAGCTCCTGTTACAGCCTATTAATTTCGCATGGTTTTGCGTAAGGCTTTACAGCGCATTGGTTTGGATGGGGAGCTTTACAGTACGCACTCTTTTAGGATTAGCGCTGCGACTGAATCGTTTAATAGGGGTTGGTTGCAGGGGGACATCATGAGGTTGGGGCGCTGGTCATCAAGGTGCTTTCAGCGATACGTGAGAGGTGACGCGGATGAGTGGCGCATGCGTCATATTCCTTTGCATGAGTATTTACAGTTTTTTCTTTTTGAGGTTCAGTTGCTGGGCCCCGATCTCAAGTGGTGACGGTTTAGATTGTGGGGCACTCGTTCGTGAAATAGGCCCGGGTTCAAGCGGGCCAAAGTAATTTTCGAAAAACGTTGGGTTTTAATGTCAGAATGTTTAATATTGTTTGGAAAGGTAAAGGTGGGATGCTCTGGAGGGAACTGATTACATGCCTTAATAACGGTATGGTGGGGGGTTGCTGCCCGGATATCTTAGTGATTCATTTGGGTGAGAACGATCTTTGCGCAACTAAGGGTGTGGTTATGATGCGGGCCATCAAGAAGGATGTGGTGCTTATTAAGGAGCATTGGGCTGGTTGCCATGTTTCTGGACGGAATTGGTTCCACGTAGGATTTGGAGAGGAGCAGTGAATCCTAGAGCGGTTGATCGAGCCAGGAAGAAGGTGAATGCTGAGGTTTCTAGATTTTGCCGTCAGCTTGGTTTTCAGAGAGTTTCTCATAGAGAGATACGTTTTGAGTCGGTAGAGTTCTTCAGGGATGATGGGGTTCCCCTTTCTGGAGTAGGTATGGATTTGTATTTGTTGGAGTTACGAGAAGTTTTAGCAAGGTCTTTGACGATGCAGCGGTGATTTTCTCAGGTTTTTTCTCTTTCCTTTTTCCTACTGGGGGGGCAGAAAGGAGGGGCATAGTTTTCCTCCCCCCTCCCCCGCACCCCCCACCTTCCTGGGTGGCAGGGTCTAGTTGTATCAGGGCTGCTTGTGTCAGATTTTGGTGATTAATGGTCAGGTTGGTTTTATCGTCAGGGAAAGGATGAGTTGGTCATTGGTTGACCATTTAGATGTTTTGGGGGGGTTTGACAGGGGTGAAGGGTCAGGCAGGTGATTGGTTTATCGAGGACCTGGTATTCATAATGTTATTGGGGTTGTTGATGACGTAATGTTTTATAATGATGACGTATGTTTTATAATGATGAAGACATGTTTTATAATGATGACGTAATGTCTATATGATTAAAGTAATGTTTTATAATGTTGTTGTAATGTTTGAAATGTTGTATTGTATGGGTGGGGGAGGGGCCATAAAATTTTAGGGGAGGGGTTGGGGGGCGGGATTTAGGTTTATTTATTTATTTAGTGAGGATTAGTTTTGGAAGGCTTTGCCAAGGTGTATTATTTGTGATGTACACCTGTTCCTAATAAAGCAGCCTTTTCCACATTCAAGCCTTTTTGGTCTGCTTTTACCCCCCCCCCTCGCCCTCCCTCCCAAGGGGGACTTGGGGGGGGGGGCAGCCGACCGTAGGGAGGTCCCCCCCCCGGCCATTTGGGGAGGGGGGGGGCACGGGGTCAAGCGCAGAACATTCCAGAATGTTTTGGGCTCTTTTTGGTAGTTTTCGTAGCCCTGGCTATATAGGTCCCTGACTCCTCCTCCCAGCCACCATTTTAGGTTTGGTGACCTGGTGGCTGGGAGGTTAGATAGTGACATTTTTTCCCTCCCCCTCCCAATCTTTTTTCCCTTAGTGTAGATTTTTTTTTACTGTTTCTTTATATTTTTGTCAATTGCCCCCTTTTTTCTATTTTTTCCCCTCTTTTTCTCTTTATCTGGATGGCTTTTTTCTTTGGAGCAGGTGTGCAGGGGATTTTTCTTTTGTACTTGTCGCTTGGAACAGGTGCTGTGCGGGGTCTAGTTGTTTCAGGGCTGTTTGTGTCAGATTTTGGTGATTAATGGTCAGGTTGGTTTTAACGTCAGGGAAAGGATGAGTTGGTCATTGGTTGACCGTTTAGACGTTTTGGGGGGTTTTTGACAGGGGTGAAGGGTCAGGCAGGTGATTGGTTTATCGAGGGCCTGGTATTCATAATGTTATTGCGGATGTTGATGACGTAATGTTTTATAATGATGACGTATGTTTTATAATGATGAAGACATGTTTTATAATGATGACGTAATGTTTATATGATGATGTAATGTTTTATAATGTTGTAATGTTTGAAATGTTTTATTGTATAGGTGGGGGAGGGGCCATAACATTTTAGGGGAGGGGGTGGGGGCGGGGTTTAGGTTTATTTATTTATTTAGTGAGGATTAGTTTTGGAAGGCTTTGCCAAAGTTTATTATTTGTGATGTGCACCTGTTCCTAATAAAGCGGCCTTTTCACATTCAAGCCATTTTAGTCTGCTTTTACCCACCCCCCCCTCGCCCTCCCTCCCAAGCGGTGATTCCTGGCGGCGCTGACCAGCGCAAACCGGATCGGTTCCTTTTGGGCTCAGGCGGCCATTACGGCGCCGGTCCTCGAGTCCCCCTTTGGGGGCGGCCTCTGCAAATCAGTTCCTAGGACCCGGGTTATTATGAGTCTTTTTAAGGCATCTGTCAGTAAATACACAACACAGTTTCCAAGACAGCATTTTCAGCATGTGCTCATAACGACCTCGAGAACACATCCACAGAATGTGTATAACATGTGGACAAACAAACCCGAAGCATTGTTTGAGATTCAACGGCTAGCCACCAACACCCCAAGAACAAAGGGGATGGGGGTGCGCTTCCCAAACTCAAGCAATGAATCCATGGCATAACGCAAACCGAGGGGGCCCAGCTGCCCCACTTGCTCCCTGCACAATTTGATGAGAAGCCCCTAACTTTTCCCTATCTCACTAATATTCTTTGGCCCTGGGCTGAATGGGGTCGCTCTGCCCCCCGCCCCCCAGGGGCCGCAGAGGCCTGTGGTTTCCCCACGCAATGATGGTGTGTATCCCTCCATGTTATCCAATGCTGCCACCTGGACTAGCTGAATGAGTGCTGACATTCGTAATGAGCACTTTCTGAACACGTTACAGTGGTTGCCTATGTATGAGCGGGGGTCATTCTTCATTCCACAGCCATGCCAATGAGGACAGGCAAGAGATTCACTTGTTACCACTTCTAGTATATGAGCTGCAGCACGTAGGTGGGAAAGCCCAATAGAATGTGGATCTTAGAGAGGAAAGATTTCGAAGGCCCTCATTACAAATTTGTTGGAATAGGATGGGGTATTTACCTGTGGTAAATATCTGCTATTATGAATTTATAAAACATGAGGGGCATAACATGCAGAATCGTTTTACTTCATAGTCAGTGCTACATATTTTGTCTTGCCCCCCCACCACTCTTTCTTCTGATAAACTTCCACAGGTTTGGCATGAAGGAATTTATCAGTTGAAAACCATGAGTGTATGATCATTATCACACACCTCATTATTGTGATCTCTATGCAAACACTGTGTTCAGTTTTTAGCTCCTAGTTCTTAGGATCGGAATTTTGCCCTTAGCTCGTAGTGAGGGTCCTAGTGTGCAGCTTAGCAATATTCTGCTGCATTTCATATGGTCAATCACTGAATTACCTGGATCGCTTGGCAGCAGATCGAGTTGGTGGCTTTGCTTTTTCCTAGTTTTTAGGTCTCGGCCTGCGTAGGCTGCGCTTGCGCAGTCTCGCTGGCAAGATTTTATGTCTTCTATATGGGGCTTAAACAAGCCAGCACTTCTCCATTGGCTGGCTTCCTAAACGGCAGCCAGCCATTGGAGAAGAGCTTTGTCTGTCACTTTAAGCCCCGTCTGTTTCGGATTGAGGGGCGTATTTTTTTCTGTCCTTTCTCTCTGTGACGTCATCAGGAAAAAACACGCCCCCTAGTCTGAAAAGGACGGGGCTTAGAGAAAAATGGCGAGCGCTTGTTGGTGTCTCGTGTCATTCTAAGCCTCGAAGGTCTCGCTTCTCGTAAGTCCTGTTCCGGCGGCTCTCTGAGCTCTGTCAAATCCAGTCTGGCATCCTCTGAGCCCCTCTGTTACCACCGCTGCCGCCATGTCAGTACATCCCCGAGAACCTCTATTTCCTGTGCATACTGGAATATACATATATTTTAGGTTTCTTCCGTAGGAATCTTTAGCACGCGACATTAAAGATCCTTTGCTAAAATAATGATGGGAAGCATCTGTTCCAGGCACGTCAGCCACCTTTTGATGTGCCAGCGTCATAGGGCTGTGCACTTTAAAGAGAAAATGACCTCAAAACCTCACAGGCTGCAGCTGTGAACAAGCCTCATGTGTATCTTAGACTTGAACTCTGTTTACAGAGGCCATGGGGCACCCCTGGCAAGGGCCTGCTCTTTTGTGCAACAGTTACGGAACGGTATGCCATCACAGATGCATACTGATGACGCTGTCCCCCCTCCCCCTCCCGGCGCCCACACATGCACACACATACCAACCCATGCCGAGGAAAAATAATAACTGTTAGTAAATGACTCACTACCGTCCGTACACACAACACATCTCTGTGCTCTGCTAATAAAATCTGTAAAATCTAGATCTACCGACGAACACAAACGAGTGCTGGGAATGGCACACCTGCCAACTCAAAGGGTGACATTGTGGGTTATACAGTTTCAGCTCCATTCACATGGTCACCCGTGGAGGAGCCGAAATCACAGGGTGCCACGGAGAAGACCTGAAAACTGCAAAACAAGCAGTTGTAGCATAACGGCCAGAGCCGCCACACACAGAGCTGTGGAACCAGCGTCGAGTCTAGCACCGGCTCAACAACCCGTGATTCTGGGCAAATAGTGATTTGCCCAGTGCCTGCACATTCATTTCTAGGCATCTCCCGTGCCTTGAAATGAATTGTCCTAGTGCATTTAACTGGTATGTGAATGGCTCCAATACCTGCGGGTCAAGGTCGCGCTATACAAAACTGTGCACGCAAAAATAACAGTTCTGCCTCTTTTTATTGATGGATGGGTTGCACTGATTTTTTTATTTGTAAGAAGCTGACTGTTCATGTTGGTCTTTGATTTGTGTGAGTTATACTTTTGGCAGACCTGAACTATTTTCATTGTTGCTTTGTCGAAAGAGATTTATTTCGCAAACCTTGATGCTTGGATCTGTGTTATCAGCAGGCTTTATATGTATTCATTGTTCATGGGCGTTGTATGTTTTTTGGCATACTTTGTTCACAGGATACAATTAAAAGAGCTAACGTTTTTGAAGTGAAGCGCACGCAGAGAATAGACAAAAGAAAACGCTCTGGTGCTACTGCGCCCTACTGTAATTTTGTTAGCCACGCCCCAGCCTCTTTGGTCCGTGGCCTGCCCTCTTTTCATCTTTGCTGTCTTGTCCATCGCCCCATTAGGCTATCGGTCGCCTCCTATTAATCAGAGCAGTAAGGAGGCATATAACGGCAGGGATTGAAAGTAGCTCTGAGGGGTAATTAATAGCACCCGGCGGACTCTGGCAGCTGGTGCCGCTGAACCAAGCCCGGGCATCTGGGTAATAAAACCTAAGAGGACGGGTCACGGAGTGCCGAAACCCGCAGCTCCTCTCCACTTGTTTGTCACGAGGCGTTGATGCACGCATTTGTTCAAATACCTGGGAAACCTCCTTTCGCCCTCCCGCTCCACCCCTCCCCCTCTTCACCAGACTTGCGGTAATAATGACTCATCTTTACACTGGTGCGTGCACCAGAATCGGGATCACAAGTGTTGGGCAACAGAACACAGAAACATTTATTCAGGTAAAACTCAGAGGGATTTGCACAGGGAAAAACTGCCTCCAAATCTGCCCTTCAACTGCACCCTCCAACTCCACCCTCCAGCTCCAAATCCACCCTCCAACTCCCCCCTCCAACTCCAACTCCACACTCCACCCTCCAACTCCACCCTCCAACTCCAACTCCACCCTCCAACTCCAACTCCACCCTCCACCCTCCAACTCCACCCTCCAACACCACCCTCCAACTCCAACTCCACACTCCAACTCCACCCTCCAACTCCAACTCCACCCTCCAACTCCAACCTCCAACTCCAACTCCACACTCCACCCTCAAACTCCACCCTCCACCCTCCAACTCCACCCTCCAACTCCACCCTCCAACTCCAACTCCTCCCTCCAACTCCAATTCCACCCTCCAACTCCACCCTCCCCCTCCAACCCCAGCCTCCAACTCCAAATCCACCCTCCAACAACTCCAACTCCACCCTCCAACTCCACCCTCCAACTCCACCCTCCAACTTCAACTCCAATTCCACCCTCCAACTCCACCCTCCAACTCCAACTCCACCCTCCAACTCCACCCTCCAACTCCACCCTCCAACTCCCCACCCTCCAACTCCACCCTCCAACTCCAACTCCACCCTCCAACTCCACCCTCCAACTCCAGCTCCATCCTCCAACTCCAACTCCACCCTCCAACTCCACCCTCCAACTCCACCCTCCAACTCCACGATCCAACTCCACCCTCCAACTCCAACTCCACCCTCCAACTCCACCCTCCAACTCCACCCTCCAACTCCAACTCCACCCCCCAACTCCAGCCTCCAACTCCACCCTCCAACTCCAACTCCACCCTCCAACTCAAACTCCACCCTCCAACTCAAATACACCCTCCAACTCAAACTCCACCCTCCAACTCAAACTCTACCCTCCATCCACCTTCCAACTCAAACTCCACCCTCCATCCAACCTCCAACTCAAACTCCAACCTCCAACTCCAACTCCACCCTCCAACTCCACCCTCCACTCTACTACTCACTATTACTCCTTCTACTATTCACTCTCTACTACTCTCTACTCACACTCTACTAATCACTCTGTACTATCTACTACTCACTATCTACAACTCTACTAACTCTATACTACTCGTTCTCTTTTCTTAAAGGATGTGGTAAATCACTTGTTTTCCACCTTTCCATCCACATCCTCCCCGTTTAAATATATAGTTTCATAGAGATCATCTTTATTTTCTACTCTTTTTGATATCTGTATGAGGCAACTTATTAACAAACTTTAGACCCTTAGGCTTGGACTGTATGTAATGTGCAGCTATTACTCAGCTCCTCTTTAAATTGAGATATTTTCAGGAATAAATTATGCACACTCTTCAATCTTCTTTGTTCGGCTATCTAAGCAGTAGTATAATACAATTAAATGCTAACAAGACATAGGTGTTATTTTGTGGCCCAGACCATCTATGGAATATCAGCTTCTGGCCTCACTAGTTCGGTGCTCCCTTTTGCCCTGCCAACTTGGTTAAAAATTTTTGTTTTTTGTGATTTTGACTCCGAAGAAGATGGCGGCTGGCTGATAGAGCTCTGTGGTGGTTTCCAAGGGATGTTTCTTTCCTCTAACACATACCACTTCTGCTCCTCCCATCAATATGTTTACCTGCTTTTGGAACCTGCCCTGCACCGGACCATATTATTTATGCTGCACTGTCAGCAGTAAATACTGCTTTTTACTTTAGAACAGGCGGCACGTTTCCCTAACTGGAATTGCACCCCCCATTTTGTTCTTCAACCTCATTACGGTTTTCAAAGCTTTCTGCAGCTTTTTCTGCTCTATACATTGGGCACTTCTACTATTTATATATTTGAAAGCAATTTGGGGAGCAGCACTCTTCTGTGAAATATGCTTCTCTAAGTGGCATCAGTTTTCCTTAATCTCCTCTCCTCAGAGTTTCCCTCTATTAAAAGAATAGTATGGGAATCTGACTCTGCAACACAACGGTTCCTGCTTTGATACATGTAGTGAATATGCAGAGATGTAGATTGAGAGAAAAGTGGTTTATTGAAAGAAGATGCATCCGTCTTCAAAGGGGCACTCGAGCAACTGCTTACAAATGAAATGCAGAGCTCGGTGACCTCAGAGCACCTTAGAACAATTTCAACAAAAACAAAACACTGTACCAATACCCTCTCCCTTAAATAAAAAAATAAATACAATTTTTATAAAGATACTGGAGTAATTAGCGTCAAACAGAATCGTTCCATTTCTTTGGTCACACAGAAGTGCGAGCACTCTTCCTGATGGTTTGTGTCAAGAAATAGTTTTTTGAATGACTCTCAATTTTGTTAGGCAAAGAAAAACGCTGAGGATGACATTTCTCAATATTACCACACATGACATTGTGAGGAACCAATGCTACACGAGAAATGCCCCACCAATTCCTGTCATAAAGTTTCACAGAATTCCTTCCTAGCTCACATATTTGCACGGGGTCCTTGAATTTGGATAAGCTTTTGCCCACAAGTATTGAGTTTTTTACACATACCCAATAACCTACTCTTAGTCTGCATTCTGTCTTTAAAAAAGGTTTGGCTTTAACAGTTCTTTTAAAATTGACCATTTTTGAATTAAGTTCGGCCGACTTCCACCATTCAGCCACACTCCCAGCCTTTTATGAAATTTTTGTGGTCCAACAGGGGCAGATTTCATTAGAAAGTTCCCTACCCCTCATCAACTCGAAAGGAGATTTCCCAGTTACAGAATGTGGTGTGGTGCGGTGAGACCAAACTAGCTCTTGAATAGACTGAGCAACATATGAATTGCTTTTGATGGAAGATTGTATACATTCCACAAGTGTTTTGTTGAAACGTTCAACTTTCCCATTACTCTGGGGATGATAGAGAGGTGTCCTCAAGTGTTTTATGGCACACTTTTTTAAGAAAGAAGACATCTCAATTGAAGTAAATTGAACTTCATTATCAGTAAGAATCTCACCTGGAAGAGCTTCTCTTAAAAATACTCTTTGAAAACACTCAATTGCTTTTTTAGTAGTGGGTTCAGAAATTGCTTCAACTTCAACCCATCTAGAAAGATGTTCAATCATGACAATAAAGTATCTCATGTGATTCAGAAGAATTTGATAGGGGCCTAAAAAGTCTACACCAATGCGCTGCCAATGTCTTTTGGGACATAAGTTAACAGACTCAACTTGCAATTCAGTAATGAAAAGCTCTTCACTCAGATTACATTTAACACAGTTGGAAACATATTTGTCAACTTCTAAGTCCATGCGGGGCCACCGAAATCTCTTTCTAATTTTTCTTTTGGTCAGAGTGGAACCTAAGTGACCGCTATGTGCCAAACTGATTAAGCGTTCGCGGAAACAAGAGAGTGCTACTAGTTTGTCTCCACGTACTAAAATATCACTTTCTAAGGACAACTCATCTAAAACCTTCAAAATATCTGAATTTCATGTTGCAAAAAAGTTTCTTTGGGCCAACCAGATTTTACAAAAGTAATGACTGAGGATGCGGTCAGATTCAATGGCAGAAATCCAATCTTTCTCACAAAACGGAGCATCTCCTATATAAGAAATGAAACACTCCTCAATGTCTGTTTCCCATTCTAGATTTTCAGTTTCGTCAATGGGAAGTCTGGAAAGACAGTCTGCATGAGAATTTTTCCCACCAGGAATATACTCAATTGAAAAAGTCAATTCTAAAGGTTTTGCTGCTAACCTTGAAATTCTGGCCTTGGTACCTTTAGTCTTTTTGCCAGAAAGAATGTTCACTCAAGGACAGTGATCAGTTTTAAGTATAAATGGTCTACCCCATACATACATTTTTCTACACTCCGAACACAAGCTTTGTGTTCTTTTTGATCACAGAATACTTGCGTTCAGCGGGTCTAAGTTTCCTGGAAGCAAAACCTATAGTAAATTCACGCCCATTATCCATTTGGGTCAGGACAGCTCCAAGACAATATTCACAGGCATCAATAGTTATAACAGTGGTTCTGCCTTCAAGAAAAGGCTGTAGAGCAGGAACATCAACAATTCTTTCTTTGATGATTTTAAAAGATTGTTCATAAGAGTCTGACCATAAAAATTCTGATTTTTTTTTAAAACAGGTCTAAAACATTCAGTCAGATTGGCAACATTCTTTAGAAATTTAGCATAGAATTCACACATAGCTAAAAAAGAATGCAACTGTTCTTTTTTTTGGGGGAGCAGGCGCATCTATAATACTCTTTACAAGGCACGGCTTAGATCTAACACCTTTATCGGAAAAAACATGACCCAGATACTCAATTGCATTGGCCTAGAAGATATCTTTCCTCAATGTCTGGATTCAAGTATGTTCAAGACTTTAGTTATTAAAATATCATGTTTAAATTAATTTTTAGTAAAATATTGTCTTGAAAAACAGCTGCTTGTGAAATACCAAAACACATTTCAGACAATAATCTTTGAAAGACAGCTGCCGCTGAGGGCATTCTGCAGAACTAGAAAGAGCCATCTGGTGTGACAAAGGCAGTAAGGTGACGAGAAGCTTTGTCCGATTCTACCTGGTGATAAGCTGATGTAAGATCCAATTCGGTGAACCAGTTAGACTGACCAATTTTCATAATAAGATCTTCTATTCTGGGTAAGGGGAAATTGTCTACCCAGATGGCCTCATTGTCACTTCTTAAGTCTACACACATCCTTAATTCGCCTGGCTTCTTCTTGGCTAAAACTATGGGAGATAACCATAGGGTGCCCTCCACTTTTTCAATGATACCTTGCATGCACATGTCAGATAACATATCAGATAACTCACTCCTGACACTAAAAGGAATGTTTCGTAGTTTGTGTTTGACAGGTACTACATCTTGGTTAACTTTCACAGAATATACAAAATTTGAAATTTCCTTGAAACTGTCTTGAAAAACTTTTTGAATTTTTTTCTCCCAATCTAACATTATCAACATTGGAAATGCATTTAACGTTATGCATGTGGTTAACAGGAGTATCCATACTTGTTAAATCACACTTTTCAATAGTAATAGGATTGCTTGAACTAGGTCTGATGATTAAATTGAATTCAGCCTGATGAATAAGACCTAGAACATTAATGCCTTTACGTGCTACATAAACTTTTCCTTTGATGGAAGAATGTAACAACTTGATTAACGGTCAAAAAGAACCAACAAGATCTACTTTACTGCCTTCAAAAGCTACTGTCATAACATCTGGGGGCAATAAAGATTGGTTACTTCAATTCTGTGAGAACTTAGAATGATCTATAATAGTGATACAAGCTCCTGTGTCTACTAAAAGCTTAATCGGAGTACCATTAATCTGAACTTCAACTTCTGGATCAGCGACTGAAGAAGTTTTCTCTTGTTTGACGCATCTCACACATAATAATACCTTAGGTAAAACTTCACTATTGTCATTATCAACAACATTATGGTCTTCACTAACTGCACTGCAGACAGAATTGTTAAACCTACCCCCCCCCCCCTGCAAACTTTTGAAAAATGACCCATTTTCCCACATTTCTTGCATTGTTGTCCATGAGCAGGACAAAATTTAAAGGTGGAAACATGATTGGATAATCCACATCTGAAATAGATGATCTTGCGTGTTTGAAAACCCAATTGTGGATTTTGAGTTGTAGGTTTAAAAACACTTTTGTTCTTTTTGTAATCAGTTTTGTCAACATTGATAATGAGTTTGTTGATGATAGCACCAGAGATGGTCGTTTTGCTAAGAGATTCTTCAAATATGTCATGTCTTGACAAGAACCCTCAATACTTTTAGCTATAGCAACAGCTTTATCCAAGGATGGATTTTTACAGGTGAGAAGACGTTCCTGAATTTTTGGGGAATTACATATAACCACAAGCTGATCTCTTACTAGCTGTGAAGTGAAATCTTCAAATTTGCAAGTCTCAGCTAATACCTTCACAACAGTAACATATGAATCGATGCTCTCTGAGGGTTTTTGTTCTCTTGTAAAAAATTTGTATCTATAAACAAAAAGATTCTTTCACTTTGTAAAGTATTTGTCAAGTTGAGCAATTGCAAGAACATATTCATCAAGCTCAGTCTCATCTATATCAGGATAATCAGATAAGTGGTCAAAAATGTTTTGCCCTTCAACTCCTAAATGATAATACATTAGACCTTTTATTCTCTCAGGTTTCAAATTTGTAGCATCAATAGCTACTAGGTATGCATTAAACAAACAAATCCAAAGTTTCCATTCTAGTAAAGGTTCACCTGGTACGAAAGGTGCCAATGGTGAAATAATCTGCATGTTCTTTAAAGATAGAAGGAAAAGGAAGAAAAAGAAAGGAAAAAGAAAGAGCATGTGAAAAAGAAAGAGAAGAGAAAGAAAATTGTAAATGTAATAATGGATCTGCTCAAAGCGTGCAGATCGCTGAAGCATTTGCACCACATTCAAGTGTGCAAATCACTGGAAAATGAATCTTGTTGAAATTTTTGAATTAAAAACCAAAAAGGGGGTTCAAAGTATGCTGGACGCTGAAGAATTTGCACAAAATTCTAGTGTGCAAATGTATTTTTCTTTTATAAATTTGCGTGCAAGTCGCTGATGAGAAAACTTGCACAAAAAGAAGTCAGTTGAAGAGTGGAATATAAAGTTGCAGTACTGCTGCAAACCAAAGGAGGCAGTATGACAGAGTCAGCTTTTAATGTGAAATAATGTAGTCACAGAAGAAATTCTTTTGTGAAGAGGCACGCTGAACAACGACACGAGAAGCCTCAGCAGGGACAGTAGGCTTTAAATTAGCTAGATATTCAATTTTAGAAAAGTAAGTTAATCCGTTGATAAATATTAATCTGTGCTATAAATGAAACGCTCACAACGTTTTAAAGGGCAAACGCAAGATTAACCACAGATAAACACTGTGGGGTGCTGCTTTGCTGTACACGAAGAGGAACGCATGAGCTTACGTAAACTTTAATTATTTTCCTTGCTTGAAATGCTGCTTTGGACGCTCTGCCTGACGAAATGCCTTTGTCTGTGAAGAGCTCTTGCATGCTTGAAGTTCTAGAGAGCTCGCGCTGGACTTGTGCACTGAGCTTTTAAAAAGAGTTGGTTGCTAGGATACAACCGCAACATATGTTCAAAGTGTAAGCCTTCACCAATTACACTTTAAATCTGAAAATTGTGTCGATAAAGTAGTAGGAAATGTCTCACCTCATTTATTCACTTACGAGTGAATATTAAATATTCTGAATGTCACTGGATCGTAATGGGATTGCTCTTTGGCCCCTTTTCTTTTCTATTCTGTAGTTACTTTTGTTTGAAAAATGTTCAATGTTGAAGATAGATGACCCAGATCGTTGTCATTTTTGTAGTGAATACGCCGAGATGTAGTTTGAGAGAAAAGTGGTTTATTGAAAGAAGATGCATCCGTCTTCAAAGGGGCACTCAAGCAACTGCTTACAATTGGAATGCAGAGCTCGGTGACCTCCGAGCACATCCTACACCAAAGACATTCTAATCTAGAAGCCTGCTCATTACCACTATACCCTAGCTGGTTAGTATTTCAAGAAGCTTCTAATTGTCTGCTGGTCTTTTTAATCTACAAATGGCAACTTGAAATATTACATTTGGGCTAGTACTGCAACAGTTTTATCACCTGTGTATTTTACTCATCGTTCTTCAACATTGTAATGTTAATTACCACGGCTGATTTTCTGTAGCTTTTCTACTTGAAGCAGTCTTAGTGCCAATACTTTCTTACTCCAGAATAGCTTAATGATACTCTACCATTTTTGTTTATGAGGAACACTAGATCTGTTAGAAGAAACACTAAATTCAACACTGCACGTTAAGTCTCCTGTTTTGTTTAATCCATTTTCTGTACTGCAGACAGTCATGGAGGACTCAGAGCATAGTGCTGCAGCCTCCGCTTCAGGGGTGATAGCGTCAAGTGTTCCTCTTCCAACAACCAAACTCTCATCAAAACTGTTTGCTAACTCCACACCTTTGTCAAATATGTGGGTTAAGAAAGATACCCCTTTACCTGCTAAATGAACCCCGTCGATATCTCTGGAGTCACTTTTGGATGAGATACCAGCCCTTATACCCTTTGTGGAGGAAACAAATAAACGTCTCCAAAGCCTGGATGGCAAATGGTCTGCCATTGATAATAAAGTAACTCAAATGGAGCAACAGGTGGAATCTCTTCAGACAACTACTCATCAATTTCTTCCAATGCAAATGGAACATTTTTATTTAAAAAAACAGGTTGAAGACCTCAAAAATCACTATATGCAAAACAACTTCCACATTTATGGCCTAGCCAAAGGACTTGAGGTGTCTAACCCCATCTCTTTTTTCCAATCTTTTCTCCCGAAGATTCTAGACTTACCTGTAATGGCACAACTGAATATGCAAAGAGCACACAGACTAGGTCATAGTCTGCGTACTGCATCTTCTTCCCAAAAACCAAGAGGTGTCATATTGTATTTTTTGGAATACACTGACTTGTTTCACAGGCAGCTAAACTAAAATGACACATCTCATGACAGGAATCTCTAATGTTCTTCTCTCAGGATTACTCTAAATCCACAGCAAATAAAAGGAAACGATTTCTAGACATGCAACCGTCACTGTGTAATCTCAATGCAAGATTTAAGTTTCATCCTTGTCTCTTCAAAGTGACCAACAAAAATAATACTACCACATATGAAGACCCTGTTTTGTTGCAATGCTTTTTAGACAACTGCAAAGAAGAAGCTATGGAAATTGTGTGACTCTCTGCTACTTAAATATACTCTCTATTATTTAAATATACTTTTTAAATGCTAAATACAGTTGTTATGCTCAAGTTAAAGGTGTTTATTGCATGTTTTGAATAACATCTGTCTTTTCTTTTCTATATTTTTTGTTAGGTGCTGTTTCTTCCACTTTTTAGACCCTTATATAGATCGAACTTCCAAAGCAACTATTGTTCCCTCTTCAATGCACCAACAATTCAGTACACTTATTGACCAAAGATCTCTTGTTGATTCTTGGAGATTATGTAACCCAGTTACGAGAGTATACATTTTTCTCTTCTACTCATCCATCTCAATCCCACATAGATTATCTGTTTGTTTCAAAATCATTAACAAAACACATTATTCATGCAGACATTGGCTCTATATTAATTTCTGACCATGACCCAGTAATTTTAGCTTTTGAATTTGCTTCCTATTTCTACTGGTAATGGACAATGGCATTTCAATACCTCCTTGTTAATTGATCCTGTCTTTTCTTCTACATTTGAGTCCTTTATTCTTGAATTCTTACCCTTAATTCGATCTCTGAACTTCCTTTTCATGTCATGTGGGAAGCATTAAAGCATCAGCTACAGATTTTATTATATCTTATGTCTCTAAGAAGAAGAAAATTGAACTCTCAAAAAGCGCTTCACATCCTCAAATGCATCAGGTTTTATGAAACTCTTTATAATACTGCTAATTCTCTTACCGATCGTAATGATTTCATTATAGAAACATTTTAATATAATAAAATTTCTATTGAGAATGCTAATTCCTATATTCTTAGAGGCAGCGCTCGTTATGGTGGCCAAAATAAAGCGAGAAAACTCCTAGCTACATATTTTAACATTAAAAAAGAATGTACCAAATTGAATCAATTTTAAGATCAGATTCTTCATCTATTGTTAAGGAAGAGAAATTCTGATTAATTTAAAATGTATTATACTACCCTTTATACCCCTGAATCTACCCAGACCCAACTGCCATAGAACATTATCTTTTCTCTATCCACAAAACTTTCCCAACTAATAGAGATTGTATCTCATTGGAGAACGATCTCTCTATGAAAGATATCTCTTGAGCACTGAAATTAATTAATTTAGGTTATAGGAGGGGTGAGCTGCTGGGGTTCATGAACAACTAGACAGGACCCTAGTTAATGTTTCAAGACAATAACTTGTCTGGTGGTTGCACCCCAAAAATACACCAGAATGTGGGAAGCAATTGTAAGAAAGAAAGTTTATGCCAAGTGTATATGTTTAAATTCTTGGAATAAAGTTCCCAATATCTAGATATGCTATACGTTTTTCTTAGTTCGGTATTTATTTCAGGTCAAATGAAAGGAACAAAAAACAGCAAACATGTTTCACCAATATGGCTGGTAAAAGATACTAAGTAATATATCCAGTGGTTGTCCTGTAAGAATTCGAGCGGATTAGCAAAGAGTCCTTGTGGTCCGATGGTAATAACATTTATTCCAAGAAGTTAAAATTCATCTTCTATTTACACATTTTATTTCATCTGAGGCATCCAGTGTAACTTTTCAAGAAGCACACGCTTGGAGAAAAAGCTTTTGATCGCATGGATCGGTCATTTATATGTCATACACTTTCTTGGTTTGGTACCAAAATAATTTCTTATATTTCCCTAATATATACTGCCCCAACAGCTTTTTTTTGCCAATAGTCTAATCTCCTTTCCTCTTTCTTTAAAGGGAAGTCTTAGACAAAGATGTGCTCTATCTCCACTTCTTTTTATTCTTGCGTTGAAACCTTTTCTTGCAAAAATTAGACAATTCTAATTCTAATAAAGTGCACAGGGAACCCTTTCACGTACATGGGCTGTACACTCATTAATACGAGTTCCCCAGCTACATGATGGCTTTATTGTACCCATATGTTTGTTACCAAACATCTTCGGTCATATGTACAAACACATTTCCCCATAGACACTAAGAATGGATAAAACCCTTTGATACATCTGGCCCCTTGTCTTAACAAACCGACACTGATACCAGTGTTAGATTTATTAATAAATGCACCCAGAAGTCACCTTAGAGGTGTCCCTTGAAAACCTACTGACTACTAGTATTTTGGCTGACTGGTCCCGACCAGCTAGCAACCACAGATGAGTTTCTGATCCCCTGATATGAGAGCCTTCGCTCTCAAAGGTCAGGAACACCTCCTCCACAAAGCATCTTCATTCCAGGACGGGTAGCTTTAAATGCTCTGCTGCCTTTGTTATGCGACCAAGGCCTCCTCAGATAGTGAAGATGCCCACCCCCTGTCCAAAACACTCTTTTGGCGGCAAGACAGGTGGGAAAATTTGTTAGATTAGAATGTGCCCCATGTTAAGCCAACACCACCCCTATGGTGGACTAACTGGATACCACCATTTCAGATTTCTCCATCTTGTTTTGGACAGAACTAACATTCTTAGGTCAGTGTTATGCCCACTTCCCACAGGAAGTGGTCATATAGAGGGTGTAGACACCTAAGGTAGGCAGCCCATTGGCTACTACCTGTCACTCCCCCTAATGTCCCTAAATTGAGAATTTAGGTGGCACCCCTGAACCCAAGAACTCAGATTCGATGCATCAAGAGAGGAAGGACAAAGAAGAGTCACTTCCTTGCGAGAACTGCAGAAGCACTGCCACCCTTTGACTTAGAACCCTGCCTGCCCGGAATTCTCTCGACAATAGCAACAGAGTGGCTCATCCTGCAAGCTGGGGAGCTACCAAAGTCTGGGGTAGCCGGCCAGCACTTTGAACATCACCTACTGTCTCCCCTGGAGTAGGGGAGCTACTCCCCTGCAATCTGCAGGCACTGACAAGCAGACTCCGGTCCACTGCCTTGCAGCTCACTGGCCCGACCGACGGTGCAGACGACCAGGGAGAGGTGTCCATGCTTTGGAGGGCCTGATCGGTCTCACCAGGATCACCCAGAGCTGTCCAGCACCAATTCCTGTGGTACCGGACTCCCTACACCAAAGAGCAACATCGAGAGTTCAATCTGGATTTTCACTGCACCACAACTGAGTAGTCATTGAGGGATAACATCATCACTGAGACCCATTTCGTGAGTGGCCCAGCTGTCCTAATATTGCACCTAACAGCTGTTGGTCCCTGACCACGACCTGGCCAACCTGATTTAACCACTCTGCACCCGAGCTGTCCGGCCTCGGTACCAAAGAACCAGTTGTGCCCTCATGCTCCAAGACCCCTTGTTACCCAAGCCTCCATTTGGGAGCTCTCAGACTTGTCCCCAAGTCCCCTTGTGCATAATTTTTTCAGATGCCCCCCTTCTCAGTAGCACGCACAGTTATGAACCTCTCCAGCACCCTGCTCCCGGCTAAACCCGGACAGTTCCCCAAGAACTGCTGGTAGCACTTTGGACCTTGGACCACTACAACTTAAAAATCAGAAAGTAAACCACTGAAACCGACTGTACCTACAGTTATGCATGTATGACTTTTACTTCCATATAATTGCATTGTGCATAAAGGTTCACGACTTTGAAAGATTTACTTACCTGTAAAAATTGCTAACACAGTATTTATTTTGAACAAAATTACTGGTTTTTACAAAATCTATAAAAAGAAATGTTATTTTCCTAATTTGGTCTTGGATTTATTCTTTGAGTGGGTGTCTCATTTATTGCCTCAGTGAGTACAACAAATGCTTAGCACTGCCCTCTGATAAGCCTAACTGCCCGCCCATATTACCATAAAAGAGAGCCTTAGTACTTTAGCCTCTGTAAACTAATTGGGGACCCACTGGACTCACTACACAGTGTACTTCTTTTTAGTGCACTATACGGAGAGCCATATTCCTGTAAGTCGGATGCACTGGAGTTGTGGTGCAGTGGTCTTTGTCGGCATGGTGGATGCAGTTGTGTTAGCAGTGTCTCTGGCGTTGGTGATTGCTTCAGTGTTGCAGGTGAAGTGGCAGTGCTGGTATGAGAAAGGTACTCTGGTGTTGCATGCAGATGTGAGGCAGCAGTTGTTTTTGTTGATGCGCCTTGAATCCAGGGCTTGGAGGTCTGTGGCAGTGTAGCTGTGGTTGATAGGAAATACAGGGTTTGTGGTGCTGGGCGCGGTGCAGGCGCAGTCGGGCTTGCCTTTGATTCTCCATCGCTGCACTGCTGTGCTGCGGCCTCCATTAAGTAGGCCTTGGGAGGAGGGAGTGGTGCTAGGAGGTGGGAAGTGGGAAGGAGAATCGGGTGACAAAAAGTGGCGGGAAAAGAGCCAGGCGGTGCAGGACAGAGGCAGGAGGACTGGGAAAAATAAAGGCAAAACAAGTAGGAATGAAGTCAGAATAAGTTCAAACAAGAGGGAATAAATGCAGAATAAGGCAATAAGGAATAAGAAGGAATAAGAAGAATAAGACCAAGCTTGAAGAAGTAAAGACAGCAGTAGGCAAAAAGCAAGCAGGAGTAACAGCAGAACGACAGAATAAAGGCAACCACGGGGCAGTCAGGAGTGAAGTGGCAGGCGAGCTGGCACGACAACCTGCTCTAAAGTTTTGTGACCATTGTTTTAGATAAATGTAATTTCTTTTATGTTTAAGTATATTTCATATTTTAACTGATGTATTCTGAGGAGAGTTGCAGCCGTCGCCGAAAGTCCTGAGATTTCATTGGATCTCCTGACACTCTCCAGGCAAGAAGGGTTCCGAATTAGGGGGTGAACTCCTCTGTCTACGTCTGCAAGAAGATTCTCTAGGGTAGGAATTAAGAAGGGGGGGTTGTAAACTAGTTCTAGAGTGGTGGGGAACCATGCTTGGGATGGCAAGATCATGGGAGCTAGAGCAAGAATTTGTTAATCAATAGCATTTTTACTTGTTCTTTGAAAGATGCAGGTGAAGGATTGACTCTGATTGCAGATGGTAGGGAATTCTGGATTCTCAGGCCAATGCTAGAGAAGGCTCGATTGTAGGTTTTCTTATTCTTGAATATCTGTGGTTTCAACAGTAACAAGAAGGTGCTTCTTGAGGTTCTAGTGCAACCAGACAGCTGTGGTTTTTGTGCAATGTACCTAGGAGTGTTGGAGTAAATAGCTGTGGGTGTCATGCAGGCAATTTTTAGATGAATGCTTGCTTCGTAGGGAAGCCAGTTTAGAGATTTCAGATTAGGTGTGATGTGGTTATTGCATTTAGATCCTGTAACGGGTCTTGCAGCTGAGTTAAGGGAGGTCAAGCTTATCTCAGAGGCAATGTGTAAAGTATTTGTTCATAACACACTGTGAAAATACTACAAAAGGATGCCACACTAGTTTAGAAAAATAAAGTATCTTTATCTAAACCAGGCAAGACCAAAATGACAAAAATCAAAACATATACAATTCAAAATATGAATTTTAAAAGGTTTCAAGCAATTTTGTCCACGGAACTTTATGGATGCGGTGATTTCACACAATGTACCTCAGATGAGTCAAAATCCCCAAAGCAAAACAGCCACAGAGGATGCTTCAGTTCCTGAGTCCACGGGGAGGAGATGTGTCAGTTCTGCTGCATGCAGGAGAAGTTTTTCATCGAATAAGCAATGCGTCAAAGCCCACAGCGGTTCTGGTCTGCTAGTGTTGGGTCACAAAACCTTGGCACACATGTACGATTCGTGGAAATACGGATGTGCTGGAGGTCGATGCAGAGGCGGCAAACAGCCGCTGCATTGATTTCTTAAGCTGTGGTCCCACAATGCGTTGATTCTTTCAGCTGCACAGCAGCACCTGCGTCGGAGTCAGTGTGGGGGTCTTGGACTTTGGAGTCAGTGGGTGCTGAACTCAGGCTGTGGCAGCTTCTTCGGATGGTGATAGGCAGTGCATCGATTTCTTCAGGTGCACTGCAGTGAGCAGTGCTGCATCAGAAAAACGGGCGCTGGAAGTGTGATGGGTCCGTTTTGATTGTTTCAAGCAGGTCTTTTCAGCAGGAACAACCTCCAAGGGCCCAGAACTTGAATTGGCACCACCTGGCAGGTCAGAAATCCCAGTCGTGGAATTCAGGGATGCTGCAGGCGAAGTCTTTGCTAGCCCTGTAAATTTTTAACAGGAGGCAAGCACACACAAGCCCTAAGAGAAACTTCACAAGCAGGATACAAAGCAAAGTCCAGTCCTTTTCCTCTACAAAGCAGAAGCAGCAACTGCAGGCTAACCCAGAAAAGCAACACACAGCAAAGGGGCAGTATTCTTTCTCACAGCTCTTCAGCTCTTCTCTTTGGCCAGAGGTTCCTCTTGATCCAGAAATCTTCCACAGTTTAGGGGTTTAGGTTCAATACTAATACCCCAATTGACCTTTGAAGTAAGCATTCTTTAAAGGATTGTCTTTGTAGTGCACATATTATTTTTCTGCCTAGTTTAGGCTACAGACACACACCAGAGGGGTGGAGACTGTATTGTGCGAGGCCAGGCACAGCCCTATTTAGGTGTCAGTGACAACTCCTCCCATCACTCTAGCCCAGGAATGCCTATCAGCCTGGTGATGGGCCATCGGGATATACAAGACACACCTCAACTCCTTTTGTGTGACTGTCTAGAGTGAATGCAGAAACAGACCCCTGTCAGTCTAAACCAGATGCTGATTCCACAGGCAGGTAGATGCACAGGATGATAAAGCAAGAACATGTCCACTTTCTAAAAGTGGCATTTTCAAAAACACTATTTAAAAACCACCTTTCCTAAAAGATGTGTTTTAAAATTCTGAGCTCAGATAGCCCAAACTCCAAATCTCTAGCTGTTCCCAATTGAAAGTTACAATGCAGCTTGAATGATAATCTATGGCGAGCAACTCCTCGCAATAGTGAAAAACACAATTGGAAGTATCACTATCAGGACATGTAAAACACACCAATAAATGCCCTTCCTTTCAGATACACTGCACCCTGCACTGGACCTACCTTACGGGTGCCTTACATGTAGAAAATGACGGGGTCGGGCCTGGCAAGTTGGTGCACTTGCCAGGGCGACATGGCAGTTTAAAACTGCACTCACAGACACTGCAATGGCAGGCCTGAGACACGTTTACAAGGCTACTCATATGGGTGGCACAACCAGTGTTGGAGGCCTACTAGTAGCATTTGATTTACAGGCCCTGGGCACTTTTTCGCTCTTCTATCCCTCTTCTATCCTTATGATTCCAAATAACTGACTAACCAATCCACGACTCATATTACTTTTATATTTCACCATACTAATTTAACACTAATCCTTCTTGGGTTCCGGAGTAGCGTGCTACTTGCCAAAAAAGTGCTTCAACACTTCATCAGGGGTAGTAAGCGCTATATAAATGCAATTACAATACAATACAATACAATACAATATAGTGCACTTTACTAGGGACTTACCAGCAAATCAAATATGCCTATCATGGAGAACTAATAAGAATTACAATTTACACATGGAGCGCTTTCACTTTAGCACTGATCAGCAGTGGTAAAGTGCCCAGAGTCCTCAAACCAACAAAAAGAGAGCCAGAAAATTTGGAGACAAAAGGCAAAAACTCAACCTGCAAAAAGGGCCAGGTCCAACATGCTTCTGGTGGGCTGTAGCACTCATTGTTCCGCCCACTAAAGTAGCACTGTAGAGCATGTCACAGGCCTACTATTGCAGCTTGTGTGTGCAGTTTGTAAGACGGCAATTGTGACCTCGCAAAATAAACCTTGTGCCAGGCCTAAACCTTCCTCTTTAATACTTATAATTCACCCATAAAATAGGTCCTCATGGTATTTAAAAGGTACCATTTGTGTATTTAAAGTTCTACATTCCCTTGCAGTGAACAATCTCCACAGTTGTTTTTTACTGTGTCACTCCTGGCCTCTAATACACTAACACTGGTTTATCTTATTAAATTTAATAAGTGCTAAATTCCATTTGGGGACAGTTAGAGAGCTACTTCTTCCACTCATTTTAATGGTAATTCTAAATCCTTCCTTAATGGCGAAGTTAGATTTTAAATTGCTATTTTTGAAAATTGCACTTTTAGAAAAACTTACTACAATGAGGGGCCTAACTCAATTTAGGAGAATGAGGGTGGGGGTACAGAGTCACACAATAAATAACCCTCATCCATCTTAGATGGTTGGCATTTATTCAATTATTAACATGGATACTCATGTCCCGCATCAACCCTCCTGCGCATCACACGCCATTCATCGAGGACACAGGGTGACAGCATCGAGCAGGTCATAGAAGCAAAACTGGTCCGTAGTTCATGTGACAACGTTTTAATTATTTTTAAAGTTTTTAGATTTCACCAAAGAGCATGTGCAAAATGGGGATAAAGACCAATGCGTTTCGGCCTGGGGCCTTTGTCGGGGTCATAGAGTGTGCTGAACAGAGTGTCTATAACTAGGGACTAAACAGGTCCCACCCACAACCATTAAAACCAGAAATCTAAAGAAACATAGGTTTGTTTGTTCTCATAAATGACAGTAGCGTGTTAACAGAGGTTGCAAAAGCCATAGTTCATATATTTACACTTATGTTAAGTCATTAGTGCCTGTTTTGTAACGTGTAACATTATCTACGCATAAACAATGTGCAGGTTGGATGTTTCCAAAATTATGGTTAAGTAACCCAGAAATACCATGTCACATATGTTTACATTTAATTCTAACACAATTACTATATTAGAAGAACTTTCAACTGAAAAAGCAAAAAAGCATACGTCTGGTTATTAAGAACATTTGATATTAAATTCATGCCAAAACCGATTCAACAGAGAAGGGGACTAAGACAAAGATCATACATGATTGATTACCTGGACTGTTGGCTTGTTATAAAAGGGGGTCAATGAAACAGTAAGACACATAAGGAGATTATAAGATTAACCGAGGGCTCAGGTTATCAGGGAATGGATTGTATCAACAAAGTTAATGCCTGACATCTTAATGAACAAACGGATAGAGTTAATGTCAAAGTGTATGGTACTCCGCTAAAACTGACTCCAAGCAGGGTAATCGTATATATCTTTTCTCTCAGGAGAAAGAATATATATTAAAGTGCATAGTATCTCTTTAAGGTGCATAGTATCCATAGACGCCCCACGTTTTTATTTCATAGGGGGCAGAATGCCTATTCCCAGATAAAGTAAAGTGCATAGTGCTAAATACATTTTTAGTAAATTAGGTAGCCCAGAAATCATAGGGCGGTACTAGGTGTTAAAGTGCATTGTGCTTAGCCGGGAAATGAGTTTGTAAATGATATGAGGACAACTGTCTCCAATGTTTCTATTTAAATGTCCCTCAGAGGACTATATTTGCACTTCAAGAAGTGGGGGCTTTGTTATGATACTAGAAACCAAGGTATTAAAGTGCACAGCATCCGTAGGGTAATATATCTGGACGGGTCTTATAGTTAGTTTAAAATTGTGTAGTCAGCTTGGTACTGGCATTAAAAATTTAAGTTGACATTGCCTAGGATACACTATGTTATTTCATTGTAAGTGGATCAAATCAATATTCTTGCTTCCATCCCAATAACCCTAAGTATGGCATAGATGTTTGAAGACAGCATGACCATTACTATATAAGATTTACAGAAAATTATGCAATTCAGCGTCCATGTTGTGTCCCCACTGTGTCTCAGTGCCAACAGTTATAGTTCACAATCACCTCCTCTTATTTTCCAAGGTATGTGTTCAATCCCACAAAATGATAGCTTCTTTAAATCTACTTCATGGTCCTTCTAAAGATGTTTTGCCATGGTATAAGTGAAGTCATTATTGTTTATAGCTCTTATGTGTTGCAGGATGCGCAATTTGAGTTTATTAATAGTGCTGCCGATATATTTCTTTCTGCACTGGCATTCAAGGATGTAGACCACATGCATTGTTTCACACAATATTCTTTCTCTGATCCTTCTTTTATCTCCAGTGAAGGTTACTATATCCTGGTGATTGCATCCATACCTGCAAGCTTTACACTGATGGCATTTGTAGAATTCACTTGTTCGTAGCCAGTTGTCCACAGTATTTTTCTGTTTTGGTTTATCAAAATAACTGTGTGTTAAAATATCGCCCAAAGCGGGGTCTTTTCTGTATGTGATGCTGAGGTGATCCTCGGTGCAAGATCTTATATCCTCATCATGTTGAAGTGTTTTCCAATGTTGTTGCAAGGTATTTATGAATGTGTTGCTGGAGGTATTAAATTGTGCTATGAATTTTAACTCATCTTTGCTTTCTTCTTTTTTGTCACTGAGCTGTTTAGGAAATAGTAGGTTCTCTCTCCTTTTATTCATGGCTCTCGATTTCGCATTGTTCAAGACCACTATTGGATATCCCCTACTTCGAAACCTGGCATACATCTTGTCCAATTGCGACATGAACTCCTCCTCCTCAGAAATTCCCCATAGTGTACACTCCACTTAAGTGATCTAGGATGGGTGCAGTTAGCTACCAGAATGCTGTTGCACGCTGTCAGTTTGCGATATAGGGTGGTACAAATCTTTCTGTTTTTGATATATACTTGTGTGTCCAGAAACTCAACTTCCTGATGGTTTATATTATAGGTGAATTTTAGATTAAACACATTTTCATTAAAAGATGAAAATCCTTCCCAGATTAAATATAGATCGTCTACAGAATGCACCCATAGCACCACTTTGTCAGGTATTGTTTTATTATTGTCACACCAGACATATTCAGCTTCCCGGAAACCCATAGTTAGGTTATGGCGGTCGTGTTGTTGTGGAGGCAGAAATGGATCATTTGTGTCTGTTCTAGTAGACTCAATGAACATGACCTCAAGAAAAATGTACTTGCTTTGATAGATGTGTACAAGGAAAACACATCTACAGTTGCCATGACATAGTCCTCTTTCCACAGTATCCCCCCGAAATGTTTGTAGAAGTCCATAGTAACACAAATATATGACAGAAGATTCTCTACATAGGGAAAGAGACATATGTCAATGAATCTGGATGTGTTCTCCAACAGGAAGCTACAGGAGCTGACAATCGTGCGTCCCAGTGGGTTCTCCAAACTTTTATGGACTTTTAGTAGGATGTGTAATCTAGGAGTGGTCGGTCGCGTTTTCAGTAGATATTCGAACACTTCATCATCCAGCAGTTCTCGCATTTGCCACTTCACAAGCATGTAGAGATAGGTTCTCACGATGCGCAGTGTTGGATCCTCCTTGAGTCTCTCATAATTATCTGCATCATTTAGTTGTCTTTTTATTTCCAGATAGTACTTTTGAAAGTCCATAATGATGATATTTCTTCCCTTGTCCAATGTCTTGATTATGCTATTGTTGTCGTTTTGTAGATCTTGTAATGTCCATTGGTCATCCTTGGTCATATTTTATTTCCGATGTTATTTATCTTTCTTCCTTTTGATGTAAATGGAACGCAGTTATTCAGTCATCATTTCTTGAAAGATATTGACTCTGTTTCCAGGTGGTAATTAGGGGCAGAACCTGGAGCGTGTCTTCACGTTGCTTGTGTGAGATAAGTTGGTATCACATATACTCATATAGACTGACATAATTGTGCATCCAGAATCTCTTCTGGCGTGGTAGTCGTGTGAGATTCCGTGCCTTCCCTTTCTAGATGTTAAAGGGTTCTCAGTGGTGGTATGTCACTCATAGTAAGAGGTGTCAGATTATTTGACGTCCCTCATTCTGTTGTCCTCGGTGGTGGGTTGTTGACAAAATGCTTTTTTAATTTCAATTTGCGGCAGAATTTGTATAGATCAACCCTTGTAGTTGCTAGTTCCATTTCAGATGCAGGGCAGAAAGTCAAACATTTTTTGTTTGGAATTTAAGACCTTTGGTGACATGTTGATGACCAGATTATTCTTAGTTATAATACTAGGGTCATCACTTGCTCTTGTAATCATTTGAGGTCTTTGCTTTTTTTGCCTCTGCCTTTTGCCATCCCTGTCTTGTTCTTTTTGTTGATGTTCTCCTCTCTGTTGTTGGTATTCTATCTTGGGTTATGCACCTTTGCCTTTCCCCTGTGTAGTCATGCAGAGTAGATGCATCTCTCCTGAAAAATCCATACTTCGATGACTATTGTGGGGCCTTCGTCCCCCGAGCTGATCTCCGAACTCTCTGCACTTGATAACCTAGTTAATTCCTGTACTTAAAATCGATCCATCGATTGTTTGTTATAGTTAGCGTCATATTTGCGGGCAAAGGTGTAAACACATCCTGTGTCGTAATCGATTTTATCACGCTGAAATTTCCTTATCTTTTTATTCTGTACTTTTTTCTCATGTTTTTCTAGTTTTTTTTTAAGTTCCTCGAATAGTTTAGTGCCCTCAACGGATTCTTTAAATTTCTCCGAGGATTTTTCTAAGTCTTTGTACTCCTCCATTGCTTGCGCCAATCTTCTCTCTGTGTGTATTATAAGTGTGTTTATAAGTTTCATAGAGCACTCCAAGTTATCAGATTCTCATTGTGAAAGGAGATCTGGGTCTAGGTCACTTAAAGTGGGGAGAACGAAGATCCTTAAACCTCTTGGAATACGTTTGCAAGCCATGTACTTTTTTCAAGGTCTCACATTCCCACCATTTGTTGATCTCAGCTATTCTTGCTTGTTCCAATTCCTTCATTTGTTGTTTTGGCATATTCCTGAGATTAAGGCCCATGGGATGTGCATCACCTTGTGTGGTGACAAGTTCTCCTTCATCATAAACCCCTCTTTCAGTAATTGCTCCCGTTTACTCCACCATTCTACTTGGGAATAATCGAACAAAGTGTTTGAAGCAATATTGAGTACAAGATCAACATGCAGATCTTTTTCAGCATGTTGTGATTAATTGCATTGAACCACTCTTATCTTTTTTAATATATACAAGCCAAGGAATGTTGACTATCAACCACACAGAATAATAATAAACTAACAAAGTAAACATTCTATTGTCATGTGAGACCTTTCCTATTGCCTCTTTTTCTCTAATGAAAATACAAAATGTAAAGAAAAGACATCGTAACAAGACATATTTTACACATCAAGTCATATATTACACATATCACAACAAATATTTACAGCTATAACACCACGTGCTTTCTCATGCTCTGCCAGTATGTGGATTCGTATATCCAGTGCTTCCCTCTGCATTAATTGTCTTTATCGCACATTGTAGAATGTATGTCCCCAAAATAGGGTGCCTTCAAGTGTCCATAAAATGCTGGATAGATTCCTATCGTGTGCGTGGCACTAAGGCTCTCCTGTATAATGCCAACGATTTCCGATCTCTAAGGGGAGCAGTGTTTTGTGATATCTTCATTGAGGCTGAGAAACTTTGTTAGGTATGCCAGTCCTTCCTGGTTCCTCGTGGTGCTCTTCTGAGGTCTAGGCTGAAGAACTTATGTTGCTAGAGCACCTAGTAATTGTATTGAAAAGTATTTTGTGCTGCCTTGGGAGCAGCCGCAGCCCGTGCAGGTAGGAGAGGTGGGGCAGAGGGAGGGGGGGGGGGGGGGTTGGGGGGGAGGGGGTTAAACAGACGATGCTGAGGGTAAATGTATTATTTATTTAATTAATCATGCAGTTCCTAATCCTCACCTTCATTGGATCCAACCCAGAGCAGGAACATAGAGCCTTGCAACGAAGCACCACACAGCTCCTGATCAGTGGCTTCATTGGATCCAGTGTGGAGCGATGCAGAGCCCGACAGCTTACGACTGGGAGCCTCAACAGATCCAACACAGCACGATGCAGGACGATGCAGAGCCAGGCTGCACCATCTCGGCATTAAAGTCGGAAAGTTAAACTTATAGCGGGATAAACCTGGTCCTATATGCACCCCAAGTGACTTTGTTACAGTCATGTGCAACCAGATACCCATAGTTGGAGTTTATTGCCTATTGACTCTTTTTTATCTGAAACTTTAAAAACTCATAACTTTGGCTGTACTGATTTGATTTGTATTGTTTTGGTATTTTTTATTTATTAAAATAGCCTCTATTTCCCTTTTACAATTTGGGATTTGTCTTGTGTTGTGTTTCCACTTTATTACTGTTTGTGTACTACTTAAATACTTTATCCATTGCCTCTATGCTGGGCCTGTCTGCTTTCGTGCCAAGCTACAAGAGGGTTAAGCACAAATGTATTAAGTGACTCTTGTGGTTCACCCAGACAAGGATTGTAATTGTTCATTTGAAGTGGCTTCTCACCTTCTTAAACCAATAATTCAGTTTCCTACGGCGGTATAGGGGATTCTGTTTCTACCAGCTCAGGACCTCTGTCTTGCTCTGTTCAAACATAGTAAACTCTGCTTCACCAATGGAACTCTTGATCCAAGAAAAGATGGTGTTGGTCTTGTTTCTTGAGCTGTTTTCCAACGGAAAACGGATTTAATTATCATTAGCATACATTTGGAGGCTCACTTATTCTGCTCTAGGAGCTGGGCCAGAGGGTACACATAGATGATGAATAGCGCCAGCCTATGATTAACCGTTTTTATATTCTGTAAATACTTTTATTACACGATTATTTCACTGACCTAATCAATACTCGTTGATTAAGGTTACAGAGGAAGGATTACTTTCTTTCTACTTTAGATGCAAAAATGATATCCCACTCCTTTTTTAAAAAAAAATATTTTTTTTTTTTTTTTTTTTTCTAACAACGAGGAAACAAAAATACATAGGTATTACATTTCAGACCCCACCCACCAAAAAAAGAAGAAACAACAGCATGTTAAAGAGAAAAGACGGGCGTGAAGCAAGAAGAGAGGAAAACAAGAAGGAAGAAACAGAGGGCAAAAGTAGGAAAGAGAGAGAGATCTAGATGAAACGTAACTGTCGGGTTAGAAGAAGGGAAATAAAGAGAGAAAAAATGAAGAAAACAAAAGTAAGAAAGGGAGAGTCCATGAAAAGAGAGACCGCAAATAAATTATCTTAGTGCCCTAATTGCTCCAGCCAAGAGGATAATTTTTCCCAAACCTCCAGGCCCTTTTTCCGACTCTTACGCCCCTTTTTGGCATAGACTGCTTTTTCCAAATGATATGTGGCCACAAGTCTAGCCTACCACTGAGAGAATGAAGGGGGGTGAGAGTCCAACGAGGCGGGGGCAACGCAGATCCTCCAAACTGCCAACAAGTGAGCTAAAGAATTGTGATGGATTAAACCCAGATCAGTTGACTGGGGGTGAGTGTTTGATTAGCTCAAACGCTCCGTCCATCATCCCCTTTTGTATGGCTTTGTTCGCCCTAAATTGGCAGGGTATGCTCAGACGTGAGTCCCATGCTCACTTGGCCACTGGATTCAAGATAGCCTGGCTGATGAGGATTATGAATCCGAAACCGGTCCCAGGATGCTTGTTTCCGGTCCAGGGAAGACATGGCTTGGCAGTTCGGGCTGGACTGTTCCCATGAGGCACAGTGTCAGACTCATTTGCATATGGCCAGTCTGAACTGGGGTGGCTGAGTGAGCTAAAGAATGGTGATGTATTAAACCCAGATCAGTTGACTGGGGTGAGTGTTTGATCAGCTCAAACGCTCCGTCCATCATCCCCTTTTTGTATCGCTTTGTTCGCCCTAAGTTGGCAGGGTATGCTCAGACGTGAGTCCCTTGCTCACTGGGCCACTGGATTTAAGATAGCCTGGCAGATGTGAAACCGGTCCCAGGATGCTTGTTTCCGGTCCAGGGAAGACATGGCTTGGCAGTTCGGGCTGGACTGTTCCCATGAGGCACAGGGTCAGACTGATTTGTATATGGCCATGTCTGAACTGGGGTGGCTGAGTGAGCTAAAGAATGGTGATGGATTAAACCCAGATCAGTTGACTGGGGGTGAGTGTTTGATTAGCTCGAACGCTCCGTCCATCATCCCCTTTTGTATCGCTTTGTTCGCCCTAAGTTGGCAGGATATGCTCAGACGTGAGTCCCTTGCTCACTTGGCCACTTGATTCAAGATAGCCTGGCAGATGAGGATTATGAACCCGAAACTGGTCCCAGGATGCTTGTTTCCGGTCCAGGGAAGACATAGCTTGGCAGATAGGGCTGTACTGTTCCCATGAGGCACAGGGTCAGACTGATTTGCATATGGCCATGTCTGAACTGGGGTGGCTGAGTGAGCTAAAGAATGGTGATGGATTAAATCCAGATCAGTTGACTGTGGGTGAGTGTTTGATTAGCTCAAACGCTCCGTCCATCATCCCCTTTTGTATCGCTTTGTTCGCCCTAAGTTGGCAAGGTATGCTCAGATGTTAGTCCCTTGCTCACTTGGCCACTGGATTTAAGATAGCCTGCCTGATGAGGATTATGAATCCGAAACCGGTACCAGGATGCTTGTTTCCGGTCCAGGGAAGACATGGCTTGGCAGTTCAGGCTGGACTGTTCACGTGAGGCACAGGGTCAGACTGATTTGCATATAGCCATGTCTGAACTGGGGTGGCTGAGTGAGCTAAAGAATGGTCATGGATTAAACCCAGATCAGTTGACTGGGGGTGAGTGTTTGATTAGCTCAAACGCTCCGTCCATCATCCCCTTTTGTATCGCTTTGTTCGCCATAAGTTGGCAGGGTATGCTCAGATGTGAGTCCCATGCTTGCTCACGTGGCCACTGGATTCAAGATAGCCTGGCTGATGAGGATTATGAATCCGAAACCGGTCCCAGGATGCTTGTTTCCGGTCCAGGGAAGACATGGCTTGGCAGTTCGGGCTGACTGTTCCCATGAGGCACAGGGTCAGACTGATTTTCATATGGCCATGTCTGAACTGGGGTGGCTGAGTAAGCTAAAGAATGGTGATGGATTAAATCCAGATCAGTTGAATGGGGGTGAGTGTTTGATTAGCTCAAACGCTCCGTCCATCACCCCCTTTTGTATCGCTTTGTTCGCCCTACGTTGGCAGGGTATGCTCAGATGTTAGTCCCTTGCTCACTTGGCCACTTGATTTAAGATAGCCTGGCTGATGAGGATTATGAATCCGAAACCGGTCCCAGGATGCTTGTTTCCGGTCCAGGGAAGACATGGCTTGGCAGTTCGGGCTGGACTGTTCCCATGAGGCACAGGGTCAGACTGATTTGCATAGGGCCATGTCTGAACCGGGGTGGCTGAGTGAGCTAAAGAATGGTGATGGATTAAACCCAGATCAGTTGACTGGGGGTGAGTGTTTGATTAGCTCAAACGCTCCGTCCATCATCCCCTTTTGTATCGCTTTGTTCGCCCTAAGTTGGCAGGGTATGCTCAGACGTGAGTCCCTTGCTCACTTGGCCACTGGATTCAAGATAGCCTGGCTGATGAGGATTATGATTCCGAAACCGGTCCCAGGATGCTTGTTTCCGGTCCAGGGAAGACATGGCTTGGCAGTTCGGGCTGGACTGTTCCCATGAGGCACAGGGTCAGACTGATTTGCATATAGCCATGTCTGAGCTGGGGTGGCTGAGTGAGCTAAAAAATGGTGATGGATTAAATCCAGATCAGTTGACTGGGGGTGAGTGTTTGATCAGCTCAAACGCTCCGTCCATCATCCCCTTTTGTATCGCTTTGTTCGCCCTAAGTTGGCAGGGTATGCTCAGACGTGAGTCCCTTGCTCACTTGGCCACTGGATTCACGATAGCCTGGCTGATGAGGATTATGAATCCAAAACCGGTCCCAGGATGCTTGTTTCCGGTCCAGGGAAGACATGGCTTGGCAGTTCGGGCTGGACTGTTCCCATGAGGCACAGGGTCAGACTGATTTGCATATGGCCATGTCTGAACTGGGGTGGCAGAGTGAGCTAAAGAACTGTGATGGATTAAACCCAGATCAGTTGACTGGGGGTGAGTGTTTGATTAGCTCAAACGCTCCGTCCATCATCCCCTTTTGTATCGCTTTGTTTGCCCTAAAATGGCAGGGTATGCTCAGACATGAGTCCCTTGCTCACTTGGCCGCTGGATTCAAGATAGCCTGGCTGATGAGGATTATGAATCCGAAACCGGTCCCAGGATGCTTGTTTCCGGTCCAGGGAAGACATGGCTTGGCAGTTCGGGCTGGACTGTTCCCATGAGGCACAGGGTCAGACTGATTTGCATATGGCCATGTCTGAACTGGGGTGGCTGAGTGAGCTAAAGAATGGTGATGGATTAAACCCAGATCAGTTGACTGGGGGTGAGTGTTTGATTAGCTCAAACGCTCCGTACATCATCCCCTTTTGTATCGCTGTGTTCGCCCTAAGTTGGCAGGGTATGCTCAGACGTGAAACCCTTGCTCACTTGGCCCATGGATTCAAGATAGCCTGGCTGATGAGGATTATGAATCCGAAACCGGTCCCAGGATGCTTGGTTCCGGTCCAGGGATGACATGGCTTGGCAGTTCAGGTTGGACTGTTCCCATGAGGCACAGGGTCAGACTGATTGCATATTGCCATGTCTGAACTGGGGTGGCTGAGTGAGCTAAAGAATGGTGATGGATTAAACCCAGATCAGTTGACTGGGGGTGAGTGTTTGATTAGCTCAAACGCTCCGTCCATCATCCTCTTTTGTATTTCTTGGAGTGAGCAGCAAGGGGTGTTAGGTTGTCTGTCACAATTTCGTCCAAATTGGATGAGATACAGACCCCAAGATATTTAGCCTTTGATACTACCCTACTATCTGCTCAGGTAATTTGGTTGTTTATTATAATTTGTGTTTTGCTTTTGTTCAAGGCATATCCAGATAATCTCCCAAATTTTTGAGCCTCCCTTTCTAGGGCTAGTATGGTCTTTGCAGGTTCGGGGAAGGTTATGGCCAGATTCTCTGCATAGGCCAAGATTTTAGTGATGGTACCCTGGAAGCTGACCGGTGAGATGTTGATGTTTCTTTCAATTTGTCGGATGAAGGGGTCCAGGTAGAGAGCGAACAGCAGAGGGGAGCAGGGACAACCCTGCCTGGTGCCCCGAGAGATGTTAAACTGGCCAGTGAGTTGCCCGTTTATGGATACACAGGCCATGGGTTTGTGATAGAGTGCCTGCACCGCCTGTGTGATCTTTGTCCCAAATCCCATCCTGCTCATAGCGGCCCACAAAAATCGCCAGGAGACCCGATCGAATGCTTTTTCGGAGTCAAGCAAAGTTAGTGACATGTTCTGTTGTCCCCTTTTTTGGAATAAAGCCATGTTGCCATTCAGACTTTAATGACTCGACTACTGAGGAGATTCTAGGCGCCAGTACTTTGGAAAAGATTTTGGCGTCACAGTTGATAAGGGTGATGGGCCTATAGGAGCTCATATCTAGTGGAGACTTATCTTTTTTGGGATATATGGATATTCTGGCGTTTGACCAAGAAGCAGGAGGGGGGGTTCGCCATTAAAGATAGAAGTTACCACCCCCAAGAGAGTAGTTTTGATTTGGGGTGCAAAGATCTTGTAGAACTCCACCGGGATGCCGTCCAGGCCGGAGGCTTTCCCATCTGGGAGACTTAAAAGGGATTCCAGGATTTTCTCCCAGGTTGGGGTGAAGTCTAATAGCTTGCTGTTGTCGGGGCTGAGCAGATGAAGATCGATCTCGCTGAGATAGTTAGTAATCTCGCCTTCGAGCGAAACAGTGGCCTGGTGATTTTCTTCTGTGTACAACTTGGTGAAAATTCCTGGAATCCTTTCCGTATGGAATTAGGGTCGTTGGTCTCGGACCCAGAAGGGAGTTTTATTGCATGTATTTCACTGCTGGTGATTTGTTGTCTAGTCCTAACAGCCAGGTGGTGTCCAATACTATCACTACATCTGTAGTTTTTCTCCCGTGCACTTGCCCACTTAACATTGTTTTTTTCAGCAAAAACTGCCCCTATTTTAGCTTTCGCAAGGACTACTTCATTTTGGACATCTTTGGTATCTTGTCCTGCTTGAATCAATTGGGCAAGTTTAGTTTCTGCTATCCTAAGTTTGCCCCGTAAGTCGCCAATCAGAAGCTTCTCTTTTTTGTTCTTGCAAACTGAAAACCGAAGGGTTTCGCCCCTAATCCCTGCCTTTAAAGTCTCCCAGACAATCCTTAAGGAGGCAGAGCCCACATTTATTTCCTGAAAACCCGAGGTTTTCTGCCTTTGTATCTCCATTTCTTGTCGGCCTCCCAGTTACAAGGTAAATGGACATTAAGGTCCCCACATAAAATGATAGGAGTAGGCCAGTGTGCTAGCTCTCCTAAAACCAGATTAAAAACCAATGGATCCTCTGCGTTACTTTCGTATATTGAGCAAAGAGTGAAGGAAAAATTATTGGGAAGCTGACATTCAGTGATGACCCATCTCCCCAGTGAGTCAGATTTAGTCCGGGGAGTGTTAAGAGAGAGTTTTCTATCCGACAAAATTTCGACCCCTTTGGTTTTAGCACCCTGTGTAGTGGCCCTGATTGTCAGGATCATTACTCTGCAGGATTCGCTCACAGTGATAAGCTCCACCTCCGAACCTCCCAAACACCCTGAACGTATAAACACAGGGTATTTGAGCGATACGGTGAGGGAAAAACCCCAAAAGGGGAAAACCCAGGGAGGGAAAGGAAGGGACAGCAGGGAAAGGAAGCTGTAAAATAAAATAAACAGATTAGTACACTTCCTAATCCTACTCTCATTAATGTCTCGCTAAAATTAGGTTGTCACCTGTGCTGTCTGTGACTCTAGCATCCAAGCGACGGTACTCTCCTTGCCTTCTTTTCCCTACACAACACAAGAAGCACAGTTAGCATACATTGCCTCCATCAACACACTGCCCAAAGTATGGGCTTCTCATATAAGTAACATACCCCCAGAGTCAGATCACTCAAAGTAAAGTAACCAATATTGTTAATCGAATCTTGGCCAATATTCAGCTTCTTTGAATACCACTGGAAAATAAAGTGACGAACAGTAAGGAAAGTGCTGGATCCTGTTTCAAAGCAACTGGTACAGATTGCGTCATCTACACAACTGAATGCCTTAAACAATCCTTCAAGGTCCTATTCAAAACCAAATACGGTAGGGCGTAGCGTCAATGCCACTGCCACCCGCTTTGGCTTTTGTATTCCACATAAGTAAAGTTAACTAGCGTCATATCTTCATGACGGCAATGCGGAGGGCTCCCCCTGCACTCCGCCACTTGAATTCGATGGCCCTTCAATACAGGTGCTAACGAATACAACAAGTTCCTCCCTAGCCAGGGAAGACGAGGAAACAACACGAACTCCAAGGGAGCAGGGACTGACTCAATAGTATCAAAGACACGAGCGCATAGCGCTCCTATTAACAAACATAAGAGCAAGTCAACATTGTTCGATAACGATACCCAAAATGCTGGACGCCTAATGCTGCAGACGCTCCACTTGAAATCGCCACTGG
The DNA here is from genome assembly GCF_964263255.1 of Lissotriton vulgaris. Taxonomy (NCBI): domain Eukaryota; kingdom Metazoa; phylum Chordata; class Amphibia; order Caudata; family Salamandridae; genus Lissotriton; species Lissotriton vulgaris. Next base: position 1,981,087,407 of record NC_141687.1, on the reverse strand, counting down.
GAACTCTGGAAAATGAGAGCAGCCGCTCCCGCTGACGTACCACAAATCACGAGCGCTGCACCATCAGTTTGACCGCGCTAAATCCGGTCGGCGGCAAAGGCTCATGGGACATGTAGTTACAGGCCCGTTTTACTACGGAACTGTAGTTTAGGCAGGCGCAAGGGCTAAATCCTGACAGTACGCCCTCCTCCCAAGCGCCTCCTAGGGCCAGGCTTGGCCGGGAACCTCCGATGGAAAGAAGCTATGGCTCTTGGCGCATGCACATTACTCCAAGGCTCCCACGAGTCATCCTCTACCGAATAGCCCTTCCAGGAGATCAAATACCATAGCACACCCCTGCGCATCCTGGATTCACGAATGGACTTCACCTCATACTCAGGTCCACCCTCGCATGCCACGGGCGGGGGTGCCCTCCTCTGGGACGTGAGAGCCCTCTTCAAAGACTGAACATGAAACACTGGATGGATCCTCAAAGTGCAAGGCAACCGAAGTTTGTATGCCACAGGGTTGATTTGTCTCACTATTGGATAGGGGCCAATAAAGCGCGAGTGGAATACGCTTCTTAGCTTAAAACGGATGTACCTGGTGGATAGCCACACCTTGTCCCCCACCTTAAACTGAGGGCCGGGAATCCTGTGCTTATCCTCCCAACGTTTATACACCTCTTTGGCTTTCAACAAATGTTTCTGCACCCCCCTATGCACCCTCCTCAACGTACGCATGCGAGCCATCACAGTGGGCTGGTTGCCTACTTCTGGAGGGAAGGTGATGGGCAATGTGCTGGCATCATAACCGTAATTGGCCTTGAACGGAGACATGCCAGTAGAGCTATGCCACGCGTTATTATACGCCAATTCAGCCATCCATAACAAGTTCACCCATGGTTCATGCGCTTCCTTAGAATAGCACCGTAAGTATTTTTTCAAGGTTTGATTCAGCCTTTCCGTCTGCCCATCGGTCTGCGGGTGAAAGCTTGTTGAAAGAGCTGAATCAACACCCAAAGCCTTAAACCACATTCTCCAGAAACGAGCGACGAACAGAGGCCCCCTATCAGACACAATCACCTGAGGAATGCCATGTAACCGTATGACCTGAGAAGCCAGTAACTGGGCGGTTTGGCCTGCCGTGGGGAGATTCTTACATGGTATAAAATGACCCATCTTAGTCAAATTATCGACCACTACTAGAATAGCCAAACACCCCTGATCCCAGGTCAAACCCGTTATGAAATCCAGGCTGATATTCTGCCACAGGTGAGCAGGTGTGGGCATTGGCATCAGTTGACCTTTCTTTCTTGTGTTCTCCCCCTTTGCTCTAGCACACTCCTCACAACACATCAACCAATGAGTAGCATCTTTAACCAATGAGTCCCACCAAAAATACCTTCGAAGCAGACTCACTGTTTTTGTAACTCCTGGGTGACGAGCCATAGGCGCTAGGTGACACCATACAAAAGCCTTCTTCTGTATCTCAACTGTGGGCAGGTACAAACAGTCACCTTGGAAAGGCAGCCATTGTCTCACAGACCTTCCAGGTTTGATAGTAGCCCATCTTTCCCAGGCCTTCAAAGACCTGGAGTTCTTAACCTCATCCATAAAACTCTCCGCACGAACCACACACAACACCTTAGCTGCTGGGATAATGGCCTGAGGGACCTCTTCCTGCTGATCATCTGGCATCGCTTGTCTGGACAAAGCGTCTGCTTTCCTGTTGTCTACCCCAGGTCTAAAGGTTACTACGAAGTCATACTCAGCAAAGAAAAGCATCCAACGCATTTGTCTTTGCATCAAATGCCTAGCCGAAGTCATGTACTGAAGGTTTCTGTGGTCGGTGTATACGGTCACAGCGTGACAAGCCCCCCACAGGTATTGCCTCCACTCCTGAAAAGCACGCTTTATGGCTAACAGTTCTTTTTCTGCAATAGTGTAATTGAACTCAGCAGGGCTCAATTTATTTGACAAGTATGCTACAGGATGGAGCTGACCTGTGAGTGGATCTCTATGAGACAATACAGCCCCTATCGCTTCCTCTGACGCGTCGGCTTCCACCACAAAGGGTTGTTCTAATACAGGGTGTGCCAACACAGGAGCCGTAATGAACACATTCTTTAGGGTCTTGAAAGCCTCATCAGCCTCTTTGGTCCATGCAAACTGTATCCCTTTTCTCAACAACCTGGTAATAGGGACAGCCGTTTGAGAATTGTACAATAAAACGGCAGTAATAATTGGCAAATCCCCAAAAACTCTGCACTTCCCGCACGTTCTTTGGAACTGGCCATTCCTGAACCGCCTTGACCTTCCGATCTGACATCTGCAATCCTTTAGGGCTGAGGTTAACCCCCAAGAACTCCACCTTGTGTACCCCAAACTCACACTTGCTTAATTTCACATACAAGCGATGTTCTCTCAACTTCTCCAGAACTTTTCCCACTTGATCTGTATGAGAGGATTCATCCTGGGAGTATATCAGTATATTATCGATATACACCACCACAAAGTGGTCCAGGGAATCCTTCAAAACGTCGTTGATGAAAAATTGGAAAGCCGCTGGGGCATTACAAAGCCCAAAGGGCATCACCAGATACTCGCAGAGACCATATCGCGTCTTGAATGCCGTCTTCCATTCATCCCCCTCGCGTACCCTGACCAGATGATAAGCCCCCCATGAGTCCAAACGGGTATAGATCTTTTCTTCCCTCACCTGGTCGAGCATGACAGAGATGAGGGGGAGAGGATAATGGTTGCGTACGGTGTTCTTGTTCAAGACGCGATAGTCCACACAAGCCCTTAGGTCCCCATTGGCTTTCGCAATAAAGAACAGAGGGGAGGCTGCTGGGGAGCGGGAAGGCCGAATAAACCCCAAGCGAAGGTAGTGGTCAATGTATTCCTTCAAGTGGGCAGTTTCTGGTACTGACATTGCGTATACCCTGCAAGTAGGAATGGTAGCCCCTTCTACCAAGTCTATGCGGCAATCGTACTCCCTGTGTAGGGGAAGGGTTTCTGCTTTGACTTCACTGAACACATCTCTGTAGAGACTGTATTCATCAGGGAGTTGTACGTTTGTTTCCAGTGCTGTAGCTGCCAAATAAGGGGTGGATAAAACAGCCATGTGAGCAGAGGGACCAGGCACCATATGATCCTGGCAGAACTCAGGCAAGAACTTAAAAGTCTTAGTTTTCCAGTTGACAACAGGATTATGACGACATAACCATGGCATGCCTAAGATTACCTCGTACTGTGGAGCTGCAATGCTGTTCAAAGTTAAAAGCTCGGAGTGTATGTTCCCTAGCATAACAACAGACAGACCTACCTCACTAGTCCTTTCAGTTATATGGCCTGATTTTAAAGGCTGACCATCTACCGCTAGGACTTCCTCAGGATTCTATCTCGGAATACGTGGTAAGGCCAGGCGAGACACCAGGCCATCATCAATGAAATTGCCTGTTGCTCCAGAGTCCAACTTAACCAACACCTGATGTAACTTGTGCTCACATTCAAGCGTCATTCCGATGACCAGATGTGACTCGGTTTCCCCTATCCCAATAGTGGATAGCGAGATTAATTTCCATTCCGGTCCCCCTTCAGCCCCTGGTCTCTTGATTTCCAACTGTTCCATCTCAGGCACTGTGGATGAAACAGCTACTCTCTTGAATCTACTAACACTATATGTCTTGGGTTTGGAGGGGCATTCTCTAACGTAATGCCCCTTCTTCCCACAGTACATGCACAGGCCCTGTGTTCTCCTGGCTTCCCTCTCTGCCTTAGATAACGGGGCTCTGAGTGCTCCTATCTTCATAGGTTCCGAACTGTTTTCTACCCCTCCAGATGCCTTTTGATTGGGACGGTCATAATTGAACGTTCCTCTATCCCATCTTCTCCTGTTACCCCCTCTCTCTGTCATACGATTATCCAATCTTAATGCCAGGTTAATCATGTCCACACATGTTTTGGGTTGAGGGTCAACTTGAGCCACCACATCTTTTAAATCCTCCTTTAACCCCTGATAGAAAAGGGACATTCTTTTTTCTTCAGGCCATTCAGCCTCGGCCACCAATCTATTAAACGTGGTCAAATAAGTGATTAACTCGCTTTTACCTTGCCTCAATTCCAGGAGTTCCTTGTCCGCACTAAATGTCGTTGCCCTGCGATCAAAGACTCTCTCGAATTCTGCCCTAAAGGCAGTCCAATCCGACAAAATGGGGTCGTTGTTTTTAACTAACGGCACAGCCCAATTGGCTGCGTCCCCCACTAAGTAGGATATGGCGAAAGCCACCCTTGAATGATTATTAGGGAACGAAGCCGGTTTACACGAAAAGTGGAGTAATATCTGGTTTAGGAAAACCTGAGTTTTACGAGGATCTCCTGAGAATCTTTCGGGCGTGGCCAAAGGAATGGGTTGGGGCACCGTCACCTGCGCGGAAGATGCAGGGGAAGAGGCGTTGAAGGGATTCCTAGACAACTGTTCTACCTTATCTCTTAAGGCGGTTGTCTCTGCTTTTGACGAGGCCAGCTCCTGCTGGACCAGGACCAAAGCATGTAACACATCCTCCATGGTTGCCATTATCACTACAAACGAACCGGGCAGAGTGTAATTCTTGGGCTCTTGATTCTGTCAGGATCAGCACTCTGCAGGATTCGCTCGCAGTGATAAGCTCCACCTCCGGACCTCCAAAACACCCTGAACTTATAAACACAGGGTATTTGAGCGATACGGTGAGGGAAAAACCCCAAAAGGGGAAAACCCAGGGAGGGAAAGGAAGGGACAGCAGGGAAAGGAAGCTGTAAAACAAAATAAACAGATTAGTACACTTCCTAATCCTACTCTCATTAATGTCTAGCTAAAATTAGGTTGTCACCTGTGCTGTCTATGACTCTAGCATCCAAGCGACGGTACTCTCCTTGCCTTCTTTTCCCTACACAACACAAGAAGCACAGTTAGCATACATTGCCTCCATCAACACACTGCCCAAAGTATGTGCTGCTCATATAAGTAACATACCCCCAGAGTGAGATCACTCAAAGTAAAGTAACCAATAGTGTTAATCGAATCTTGGCCAATATTCAGCTTCTTTGAATACCACTGGAAAATAATGTGACGAACAGTAAGGAAAGTGCTGGATCCTGTTTCAAAGCAACTGGTACAGATTGCGTCATCTACACCACTGAATGCCTTAAACAATCCTTCAAGGTCCTATTCAAAACCAAATACGGTAGGGCGTAGCGTCAATGCCACTGCCGCCCGCTTTGGCATTTGTATTCCACATAAGTAAAGTTAACTAGCGTCATATCTTCATGACGGCAATGCGGAGGGCTCCCCCTGCACTCCGCGACTTGAATTCGATGGCCCTTCAATCCAGGTGCTAACGAATACAACAAGTTCCTCCCTAGCCAGGGAAGACGAGGAAACAACATGAACTCCAAGGGAGCAGGGACTGGCTCAATAGTATCAAAGACCCGAGTGCATAGCGCTCCTATTAACATACATAAGAGCAAGTCAACATTGTTCGATAACGATACCCAAAATGCTGGATGCCTAACGCTGCAGACGCTCCACTTGAAATCGCCACTTGGAACTCTGGAAAATGAGAGCAGCCGCTCCCGCTGACGAACCACAAATCACGAGCGCTGCACCATCAGTCTGACCGCGCTAAATCCGGTCTGCAGCAAAGGCTCATGGGACATGTAGTTACAGGCCCGTTTTACTAGGGAACTGTAGTTTAGGAAGGCGCAAGGGCTAAATCCTGACACTGATATCCCACTCCTTGAGTATTTTCAACAAGATGTTTAGCTATTTTGCTTAGTATGTATATAATGCAATTATCACTAAGGATAATTTGGCACTTACAATCTTGTAGAAGCAATGTTCAGCAAAAAAAGACCTGCTGCTGCAGGCAGGGGCTCTCTACCAGGACAAACAGGTAGGAAAGAGTCTGGCCATTAAGCATTTTCTGAACACTGCTAGCATGGTATTGTGTGCAGGGTGGCTGGAAAGCCAGTGTATCATAGGCTGTTTAAATGTCAAGGAGCACGAGAATCCTCAGTTATTGTTCTTGTCCAGGAACAGCTAGAGATCTTCTCAGATGTTTGTGAGGACAGGAACAGTGACCTTGTTGGTTTAATGTTCCCATGTGGGATGGGGTTCAGTTAAACATAGTCTGGAGTCAATAATCTTGGTCATGATGGGTCAGTTTAACATCAGGCATTATTTAGATGGACTTTCAGGTAACAGATGGTTTCCTATGGAGAAGTGTAATGGTGGCATGTTTCAACAGATATGGAGCAATTCCAGGGTGAAAAGAGGCATTGTTTAAGAAGATAATGTCCTCCTTGAGCATGAGTAGGAACATTTGTATGTAGTCAGCTGAGCATGGCTCTGCAATCATAAAAAACAGAATCAAAAATATACTTCTAAAATGATTGCAAAATCTAGGAAAGGTTAGATGCCTGGGTTGACACTATGGTATCAATCAAACGACTGTGCAGATCCAGTGACTGGGGTGAGATTGAGTCCCAAAAACATATTTCATTATCTGTTTCTGGTTTGAAGTTCAGTGTCAACACTCGCTCAAACATTGATGTTTGAAGGTTATAAGTTTTTAATGAACTGTAAGTGAATTCATAATTTAAGTAAAAAATAATCCTGCCGTAGGTGTAGGGTCCTCAGGCAGTGATATGCTGGTAGAGCTTGAACTTTCGAGTAAAATCCCTTGGATGGATAAAATGTTGTAGATTTAGTGGTGGAAAATTGCTTTTTGGACTAAAAAGATTACGGGTGTGTTGACATTTGGGCCATTCAAATTAGGCTAACTCGAGATATTATCAATCAACAATATTTCCATTAACTGGACTATCTTCTCCTTCCTTCTTGGTAATGTCTGCCATCCCCAAAGCGGTTGATGTCATGGACAAGAGTATTTTTTACCTAATTTGCTAGACACACGTTCAGCTGCAAAATGCGGCGGATACATAAGTGCCATGTTATAGGGGCCCCTGGACATTAGCCCCTAAATATAACTTATGGAAGGAACCAAAGGGTCAGATCTTAACATTTTTATCCTGGTGAGGACTGCTCAAGGCTAAATGAGGAAGCAAAGACATCCTCCTGTCTATAACCGTGAGCAGTGAAAGAGGGGATGGAGCAGCCAAGCAAGACAAAAGACCCCCAACTGTTACAGTCATTAGCAGATCTAAAGGTTGCAGTGGGCGGTGGGAATCTGATGGTGCATTCACAAGGCCCTAGCAGAGCGCTATCAGCAATGCATCAGCACATTAAATATAGAGCATTTGTTTTGCTAATTCAAAACTGCTTTTTTAAATTCCTAACCAAGCTTGCCTACCCTTTGTTTTAAAATATTGTCATTTTTTTATTTATAGGTTCAGCTACCCCTTAATAAATGAAAAATATATGTGATTTACAATAAGTAAATTAAATTCAAATGCTATTTTTACATTTTCATTTGTGATATCCAGTTTATCATAATCAAATACATTTATACTTTTTATACATAGTTTAATTTGTAGGAACAGCTAAAAGACTGATTACAAAATCATAATAATTATTTTTAACACTAACTTTACATTGCAAAATAGAGCATATGGCAAAATGTTAAATCACATTGTTTAAAATAGTCAATTTATCCGAGAAAAATGTCACGTTTAAATTGTGACAACTTGGGACAATGTATGATAAGAAATTATAAAGCTTCAAGGTTGTTATAGTACAGCTGAAAAATGTGGTCCCTATTTGGCAAACACTGCAAAGTTTCTGCTATTTCCAAAACAGAAAAATTGATAAATCTAATGTTCAGTGGCTACCGTCTGGCATTTGAGTATCTCACCCTGTCTTAAATAGAGACCTAAAGCCTTACTCATTCCTGTAGAATCCTGTGAGTTTATAATGACAGAACCCCTCTGGCTCCTGGTGGACTCTGTAGAACGGTGATGTAAACATCAGAGCATAGAGAAGTGATTGCAGGCTTAGAATGTTGGGTTTTCGTTCGAAGGAAAAAAGATGTGTTGTACTAAGTTCCATGATGGTGTGGTCTTTGGCGAGTACCCGGGGCTGAGGAGGACTCTACAACTGGCGATGAGATAGGGTTTAAATAACCAGAAGATTAACAATGCTCTCCCAGAGAGCTTGCTGTGTCCCAGCAAACTGTTTGTGTGTGTCACGAGTACCTCCGTCGAAGTGCTCAAATCAACTTTTAGAGTATCTGGAGTGAAAGAGCACCCCCAGTCTGTGTAAAGCATTTGAAGATAACAAACGCTTAGCTGAGAAGTCTACACATCATTGGCCGAGCAGCTGCTGGGAAGGCCACAAAGATAAGTACTGCATTTCTATGCATACCTACAGCCATACATCATACGGAGTGATAATGCTATTGGTGGATGCAACCAGTTTTTGAAAGAGCAGCAAATTGCCAGGTAATGCTGACACAGAAGCGTTGTGAGGCAGATACCAACCAGGTGTCATACAGCACAAAGAGAAGCCTAAAGGCAAAGCAATACAGATACAAGAAACTGTCATCTGCTTATCTTGCTTCCAGAGCCGTCCATACCCGAATGGACCACCAGCAAAGGTGCCGAGTGGGGCTCAGAACAACTCCAGAAGTCTTTGAAGTTCATAAAACTGAGAGAGACGATTGGAATCATGAAAGTTTGATTTTCCAATAGAAACCAAGAAAGAGGTCACGTTCCCTGTCACTATCAAAGATGACCTAGAGACCAGCACGTGACAAGGCCTCAGAGATAGTTTGCATAAACCAGATTACCAAGCAGCATCGGAAAGAACACTACCCTCCACATAAGTAAGTTCCACCAATGTTTACAATGCCGCCACCTTCTTGTAACTACCACCGCCATTCGATATCACCAAAGAGCTGAATATCGATGACAGATGGACTGCCTGGATAGAGACACTTGATGATTTCATTGATGTGATAGAAGAAGCAGATAACAAGATGATTATCAAGTATCTTAAGAATCTTGCTAGTGAAGGTGGTAAAGAAGTCATAAAGAAAATATTGCGAGCTGACTAAATTACATACAGTCAAATTAAAGCAGACTTGTAGCTCAAGCTCAATCCAATGCCGAATGTAGGTTACAAAAGGTAAATTTTTAGACAAGAACAACAGAAAGCTGGTGAGACCATCGACACATTTGTTGAGACTTAATTCGCTCTTCAAGCCCTGTAAGTTTAATGAATTTAATCATGAGGAAGCTATACACCTCAGAGTGTTTGACGGATGCTTATCAGACTCGTTCACATGATGAATGCTGAGAGAAACTCTTAGTCTGGAGCGAGTTCTCAAGGCTACCAGACCAGAGATCCAGTCTCCATATCGTAACAAGAGAATTGAAAGAGAATTGAAGGCTTGTCATCTATACAACTGTCTGTCATCAAACACCACTCAACATACCTTAAACATGTCAGAGTTGCCAACACATGCATGAGAAAGAATTGCAGTTGACTTATACGGCCCTTTTGACAACGGACATCACCTGATGGTGATCGTTGATGAATGCTCATTTTTTCCAGTGATAGAAGATCTCTCATCTATCACTCAAGAAAGAGCCATTGAGAGATTAGACAGCATTTTCACGACATGGGGTGTTCCTATATTGTAAAGTCTGACAATGGCCCACCTTTCAATAGTTAAAAATTCAGAGACTTTCTCCGTCATCTTAATGTGAAGCATCAGAAGAGCACACCTATTTAGCCACAGGCCAATGGCTTTGTCGTAAAAAGTAAAGGAGGCCCCCTTATCTGTCAAGTCTGGGACAGGGGAGTAACATTGAAAAACAGGGAAGTCCCACGGGTTAGCCACAAAGGTGGTGGAAAGTATTCTAGTGGTGCCCAGAATCTTGTTTTTTAGCAATACCAATCACACAGAGATATTCAAAACGTTTACCACTTAATTCACTAAACATAGGCCAACCGTTGTAGAAAAATGTCAAAAACCAATTGTATCTATATAGCACACATGTTACTTGTTTTTAGTCAAAGCTAGAGAAAAAACAGGAAGATAGTTTTAGGAAAATATATCATTTGTGTGTTTATTAAAGATCACAAAATTATCACAATAGTAACAGATAATTAATAAAAATACATACAGTATGTTGTACAATCAATTAAAAACATATAAAATCACAGTCATAAGCAAAAACAATTTATACAATGTAAAGTAAAAATATTCGCAAGAACGGGGGTCGACGCGGCGTTTCGGTTTAGGAGAAACAATTTAAAACCTTCTTCAGGACCAAGTTCTGTGTTTAAATACTGGCTTTCAGATATATCCTAGAGGACCAGGCGCCCGATTATGAAATCCGGGTATTAGCTGAATTGCATGTTCTCATAGCTTTTAATATAGCATGGGCAGTTCTAATGTCTTATGCTTTTAGTGAGCAGGTTCACGCTCTGGTAGTAGGAGCCACCGATATTGGTTTTCTGGTTGGCCAGATTTTAATCACTGGCAAATTGATAGTTCACGGGCTTTTTCAATTGGCTTGTGTTGCGGTAGGCATTCATGTATTGGCGGGGGTTCTCCTGCCACTTAAAATTAGAATTCGGCCTCCCTGCTCCTACTCCGACAGCGTTCCATGGATTCTGCAAGATTTAAGAATCTTAAATCCATGGATTAATTCCATGGATTCTGCAAGATTTAAGAATCTTAAATCTTGCAGAATCCATGGAGAACCCCCGCCAATACATGAATGCCTACCGCAACACAAGCCAATTGAAAAAGCTCGTGAACTATCAATTTGCCAGTGATTAAAATCTGGCCAACCAGAAAACCAATATGGGTGGCTCCTACTACCAGAGCGTGAACCTGCCCACTAAAAGCATAAGACATTAGAACTGCCCATGCTATATTAAAAGCCATGAGAACATGCAATTCAGCTAATACCCGGATTTCATAATCGGGCGCCTGGTCCTCTAGGATATATCTGGAAGCCAGTATTTAAACACAGAACTTGGTCCTGAAGAAGGTTTTAAATTGTTTCTCCTAAACCGATACACCGCGTCGACCCCCGTTCTTGCGAATATTTTTACTTTACATTGTATAAATTGTTTTTGCTTATGACTGTGATTTTATATGTTTTTAATTGATTGTACAACATACTGTATGTATTTTTATTAATTATCTGTTACTATTGTGATAATTTTGTGAACTTTAATAAACACACAAATGATATATTTTCCTAAAACTATCTTCCTGTTTTTTCTCTTGCTTTGACTAAAAACAAGTAACATGTGTGCTATATAGATACAATTGGTTTTTGACATTTTTCTACAACGGTTGGCCTATGTTTAGTGAACTAAGTGGTAAACGTTTTGAATATCTCTGTGTGATTGGTATTGCTAAAAAACAAGATTCTGGGCACCACTAGAATACTTTCCACCACCACTAGAATACTTTCCACCACCTTTGTGGCTAATCTGTGGGACTTCCCTGTTTTTCAATGGCTTTGTCGAACATTTCATGAGTACTCTTAAGAAAGCTGCCCAGTGTGCTTTACTAGAAATGCTCAACGGTAAAACTGTCTTAAATTTGGCTTTTCAAGCTTAACGTTTGCCCCCTCACTCGACCAAAGGGGAAAGACCTGCAACCTTGATGTTCAGGAGAGCCATGACGGCCAAGTTACCTCAATGGACCAACAGAAGATCAAATAGTGAGGAAGAAACCCGCATGAAAGAATTGGATCGTAAAAGAAAAATGAAGGCCTATGCAGACAAGCATCGACATGCAAAAGATTTTAAGTTCACTAGTAGAGATCAAGTGCTTGATCGTCAACATAGAAAACAAAAGTCTGAGCTCCTTAGAATGCTACAATGCTGATCCATTTCATGTTATGACCAGCAAAGGATACATGGTGACTGCCCAATGTCCTGGAAACTCCATTACGCGAGATTCCTCGCATTTCCGACATGTGGCTTATCGCTTGTCAGGTGCTGCTGATATCAGTGTAGAGACTGGGTCTGAGAGGACTAATGAAGAACCCTGACTGCTATTGTTCCTACATCACCAACGCAGGTCATGGACACTTCTACAGCCAGTCCCCAGTTTCTAAAGACACGGTAAGGACGTGTGATCAAAGCGCCACAAAGGCTCATTGAAAAGCCTTGATTGTGTATATATTTGTAATTATTTTTGTTTTTTATTTAACTGAGGGGGAGAAGTAGTGTCATGTAAGTTTGCAATGACTGAACGCTTGTGGCTCCTGTTGGACTCCGTAGAGCTTTGATGTAAGCTTCAGAGTGAAGTGAATGCAGGTTTAGAATGCTGTGTTTGCAGTTACACGCAGAAGAATAAGGATGTGTTACTAATCTCCATGTGTGGTGTAGTTATTGGCAAGTACCCAGGGCTGGAGAGGACGCTACAATTGCAATTGAGACTCACTGTTGGAAATGGCCCTTTTTGCAGGGTTATCCCCAAACTTTTTGCTTCTTCCTCCTTTGTTTTTCCTGACCTCTGGTTGTTGGCTACAGGACTCTGGGCACTTTACCACTGCTGATCAGTACTAAAGTGCATATGCTCTCTGTGTAAATTGTTATTATGATTGGTTACCCATGATTGGCATATTTGTCTTACCAGTAGGTCCCTAGTAAAGTGCACTGAGTGTGATAGGGCTAATAATTCAAATGCTACTAGTGGGCTTGCAGCACTGATTGTGCTACCCACATGAGTAGCCCTAAAAAGATGCCTCAGGCCTGCCACTGTAGTGCCTGCACACCGTTGGTTAACTACCATGTCGACCTTGCAAGCGCACCCACTTCGCGATACCAAAGGGGGTGATGGACGGAGCGTTGGAGCAAATCAAACACTCACCCCCAGTTAACTGATCTGGGTTTAATCCATAATCATTCTTTAGCTCACTCCACCACCCCAGTTCAGACATGGCCATATGCAAATCAGTCTGACCCTGTGCCTCAAGGGGAACAGTCCAGCCCAAACTACCAAGCCACGTCTTCCCTGGACCAGAAACAAGCATCCTGGGACCGGTTTCTGGCTAATCAGCCGTCATCAGCCAGGCTAGCTTTAATCCAGTGGCAAAGTGAGCAAGGGACCCACGTCTGGGCATACCCTGCCAACTTAGGGCGCACAAAGTGATACCAAAGGGATGATGGACGGAGCGTTGGAGCAAATCAAAAACTCGCCCCCAGTTAACTGATCTGGGTTTAATCCATCATCATTCTTTAGCTCACTCCACCACCCCAGTTCAGACATGGCCATATGCAAATCAGTCTGACCCTGTGCCTCATGGGAACAGTCCAGCCCGAACTGACAAGCCATGTCTTCCCTGGACAGGAAACAAGCATCCTGGGACCGGGTTCTGGCTAATCAGCCATCATCAGCCAGGCTAGCTTGAATCCAGTGGCAAAGTGAGCAAGGGACACACGTCTGGGCATACCCTGCCAACTTAGGGCGAACAAAGCAATACCAAAGGGGATGATGGACGGAGTGTTGGAGCAAATCAAACAGTTACCCCCCAGTTAACTGATCTGGGTTTAATCCATCATCATTCTTTAGCTCACTCCGCCACCCCAGTTCAGACATGGCCATATGCAAATAAGTCTGACCCTGTGCCTCATGTGAACAGTCCAGCCCGAACTGCCAAGCCATGTCTTCCCTGGATCGGAAACAAGCATCCTGGGACTGGTTTCTGGCTAATCAGGCATCATCAGCCAGGCTAGCTTGAATCCAGTGGCAAAGTGAGCAAGGGACCCACGTCTGGGCATACCCTGCCAACTTAGGGCGAACAAAGTGATACCAAAGGGGATGATGGACGGAGCATTTGGTGCAAATCCAACACTTACCCCCCAGTTAACTGTTCCGTATTTAATCCATCATCATTCTTTAGCTCACTCCACCACCCCAGTTCAGACATGGCCATATGCAAATCAGTCTGATCCTGTGCCTCATGGGAACAGTCCAGCCATAACTGCCAAGCCATGTCTTCCCTGGAACGAAAACAAGCATCCTTGGACCGGTTTCTGGCTAATCAGCCGTCATCAGCCAGGCTAGCATTAATCCAGTGGCAAAGTGAGCAAGGGACCCACGTCTGGGCATACCCTGCCAACTTAAGGCAAACAAAGTGATACCAAAGGGGATGATGGACGGAGCATTGGAGCAAATCAAACACTCACCCCCAGCTAACTGATCTGGGTTTAATCCATCATCATTCTTTAGATCACCCACTACCCAGTTCAGACATGGTCATCTGCAAATCAGTCTGACCCTGTGCCTCACGTGAACAGTCCAGTCGAACTGCCAAGCCTTGTTTTCCCTGGACCGGAAACATGCACCCTAGAACCTGTTTCCGTCTAATCAGCGGTCATCAGCAAGACGGCTTTAATCCAGTGGCAAAGTGAGCAAGGGACCCACGTCTGGGCATACCCTACCAAATTAGGGCGAACAAAGCGATACCAAAGGGGATGATGGACGGAGCATTGGAGCAAATCAAACACTCCCCCCCAACTAACTGATCTGGGTTTAATCCATCATCATTCTTTAGCTCACCCACCACCACAGTTTAGACATGGCCATATGCAAATCAGTCTGACCCTGTGCCTCATGGGAACAGTCCGATTTACAAAAAGGGGGTGGTGATGAACAGAGTGTCTGAGTTAAACAGACCACTCTTACCCAGTCCAAAGATCAGGGCTTGATCCATCACCGTTATTTATCTCACTGCCCCATCCCAGCTCAGAACCTGGCTATATGCAAATCAGTCTGTCCCTGGCCCAGTGCATCATGGGAACAGGGCAGACTAAACTACCAAGCCAATTCTTCACCAGAAAGGAGACAAGCTACCGGGGACCGGTTTCTGGCATTTCAGCCTTCTTCGGCCCGGCTTGCTTGAATCCTGATGGAGCAGTGAGAAAGGGACTCATGTCTGAGTATACCCTGCCACACCTATAGTGGCCAAAAACGATTTACAAAAAGGGGGTGGTGATGAACAGAGTGTCTGAGTTAAACAGACCACTCTTACCCAGTCCAAAGATCAGGGCTTGATCCATCACCGTTATTTATCTCACTGCCCCATCCCAGCTCAGAACCTGGCTATATGCAAATCAGTCTGTCCCTGGCCCAGTGCATCATGGGAACAGGGCAGACTAAACTACCAAGCCAATTCTTCACCAGAAAGGAGACAAGCTACCGGGGACCGGTTTCTGGCATTTCAGCCTTCTTCGGCCCGGCTTGCTTGAATCCTGATGGAGCAGTGAGAAAGGGACTCATGTCTGAGTATACCCTGCCACACCTATAGTGGCCAAAAACGATTTACAAAAAGGGGGTGGTGATGAACAGAGTGTCTGAGTTAAACAGACCACTCTTACCCAGTCCAAAGATCAGGGCTTGATCCATCACCGTTATTTATCTCACTGCCCCATCCCAGCTCAGAACCTGGCTATATGCAAATCAGTCTGTCCCTGGCCCAGTGCATCATGGGAACAGGGCAGACTAAACTACCAAGCCAATTCTTCACCAGAAAGGAGACAAGCTACCGGGGACCGGTTTCTGGCATTTCAGCCTTCTTCGGCCCGGCTTGCTTGAATCCTGATGGAGCAGTGAGAAAGGGACTCATGTCTGAGTATACCCTGCCACACCTATAGTGGCCAAAAACGATTTACAAAAAGGGGGTGGTGATGAACAGAGTGTCTGAGTTAAACAGACCACTCTTACCCAGTCCAAAGATCAGGGCTTGATCCATCACCGTTATTTATCTCACTGCCCCATCCCAGCTCAGAACCTGGCTATATGCAAATCAGTCTGTCCCTGGCCCAGTGCATCATGGGAACAGGGCAGACTAAACTACCAAGCCAATTCTTCACCAGAAAGGAGACAAGCTACCGGGGACCGGTTTCTGGCATTTCAGCCTTCTTCGGCCCGGCTTGCTTGAATCCTGATGGAGCAGTGAGAAAGGGACTCATGTCTGAGTATACCCTGCCACACCTATAGTGGCCAAAAACGATTTACAAAAAGGGGGTGGTGATGAACAGAGTGTCTGAGTTAAACAGACCACTCTTACCCAGTCCAAAGATCAGGGCTTGATCCATCACCGTTATTTATCTCACTGCCCCATCCCAGCTCAGAACCTGGCTATATGCAAATCAGTCTGTCCCTGGCCCAGTGCATCATGGGAACAGGGCAGACTAAACTACCAAGCCAATTCTTCACCAGAAAGGAGACAAGCTACCGGGGACCGGTTTCTGGCATTTCAGCCTTCTTCGGCCCGGCTTGCTTGAATCCTGATGGAGCAGTGAGAAAGGGACTCATGTCTGAGTATACCCTGCCACACCTATAGTGGCCAAAAACGATTTACAAAAAGGGGGTGGTGATGAACAGAGTGTCTGAGTTAAACAGACCACTCTTACCCAGTCCAAAGATCAGGGCTTGATCCATCACCGTTATTTATCTCACTGCCCCATCCCAGCTCAGAACCTGGCTATATGCAAATCAGTCTGTCCCTGGCCCAGTGCATCATGGGAACAGGGCAGACTAAACTACCAAGCCAATTCTTCACCAGAAAGGAGACAAGCTACCGGGGACCGGTTTCTGGCATTTCAGCCTTCTTCGGCCCGGCTTGCTTGAATCCTGATGGAGCAGTGAGAAAGGGACTCATGTCTGAGTATACCCTGCCACACCTATAGTGGCCAAAAACGATTTACAAAAAGGGGGTGGTGATGAACAGAGTGTCTGAGTTAAACAGACCACTCTTACCCAGTCCAAAGATCAGGGCTTGATCCATCACCGTTATTTATCTCACTGCCCCATCCCAGCTCAGAACCTGGCTATATGCAAATCAGTCTGTCCCTGGCCCAGTGCATCATGGGAACAGGGCAGACTAAACTACCAAGCCAATTCTTCACCAGAAAGGAGACAAGCTACCGGGGACCGGTTTCTGGCATTTCAGCCTTCTTCGGCCCGGCTTGCTTGAATCCTGATGGAGCAGTGAGAAAGGGACTCATGTCTGAGTATACCCTGCCACACCTATAGTGGCCAAAAACGATTTACAAAAAGGGGGTGGTGATGAACAGAGTGTCTGAGTTAAACAGACCACTCTTACCCAGTCCAAAGATCAGGGCTTGATCCATCACCGTTATTTATCTCACTGCCCCATCCCAGCTCAGAACCTGGCTATATGCAAATCAGTCTGTCCCTGGCCCAGTGCATCATGGGAACAGGGCAGACTAAACTACCAAGCCAATTCTTCACCAGAAAGGAGACAAGCTACCGGGGACCGGTTTCTGGCATTTCAGCCTTCTTCGGCCCGGCTTGCTTGAATCCTGATGGAGCAGTGAGAAAGGGACTCATGTCTGAGTATACCCTGCCACACCTATAGTGGCCAAAAACGATTTACAAAAAGGGGGTGGTGATGAACAGAGTGTCTGAGTTAAACAGACCACTCTTACCCAGTCCAAAGATCAGGGCTTGATCCATCACCGTTATTTATCTCACTGCCCCATCCCAGCTCAGAACCTGGCTATATGCAAATCAGTCTGTCCCTGGCCCAGTGCATCATGGGAACAGGGCAGACTAAACTACCAAGCCAATTCTTCACCAGAAAGGAGACAAGCTACCGGGGACCGGTTTCTGGCATTTCAGCCTTCTTCGGCCCGGCTTGCTTGAATCCTGATGGAGCAGTGAGAAAGGGACTCATGTCTGAGTATACCCTGCCACACCTATAGTGGCCAAAAACGATTTACAAAAAGGGGGTGGTGATGAACAGAGTGTCTGAGTTAAACAGACCACTCTTACCCAGTCCAAAGATCAGGGCTTGATCCATCACCGTTATTTATCTCACTGCCCCATCCCAGCTCAGAACCTGGCTATATGCAAATCAGTCTGTCCCTGGCCCAGTGCATCATGGGAACAGGGCAGACTAAACTACCAAGCCAATTCTTCACCAGAAAGGAGACAAGCTACCGGGGACCGGTTTCTGGCATTTCAGCCTTCTTCGGCCCGGCTTGCTTGAATCCTGATGGAGCAGTGAGAAAGGGACTCATGTCTGAGTATACCCTGCCACACCTATAGTGGCCAAAAACGATTTACAAAAAGGGGGTGGTGATGAACAGAGTGTCTGAGTTAAACAGACCACTCTTACCCAGTCCAAAGATCAGGGCTTGATCCATCACCGTTATTTATCTCAATGCCCCATCCCAGCTCAGAACCTGGCTATATGCAAATCAGTCTGTCCCTGGCCCAGTGCATCATGGGAACAGGGCAGACTAAACTACCAAGCCAATTCTTCACCAGAAAGGAGACAAGCTACCGGGGACCGGTTTCTGGCATTTCAGCCTTCTTCGGCCCGGCTTGCTTGAATCCTGATGGAGCAGTGAGAAAGGGACTCATGTCTGAGTATACCCTGCCACACCTATAGTGGCCAAAAACGATTTACAAAAAGGGGGTGGTGATGAACAGAGTGTCTGAGTTAAACAGACCACTCTTACCCAGTCCAAAGATCAGGGCTTGATCCATCACCGTTATTTATCTCACTGCCCCATCCCAGCTCAGAACCTGGCTATATGCAAATCAGTCTGTCCCTGGCCCAGTGCATCATGGGAACAGGGCAGACTAAACTACCAAGCCAATTCTTCACCAGAAAGGAGACAAGCTACCGGGGACCGGTTTCTGGCATTTCAGCCTTCTTCGGCCCGGCTTGCTTGAATCCTGATGGAGCAGTGAGAAAGGGACTCATGTCTGAGTATACCCTGCCACACCTATAGTGGCCAAAAACGATTTACAAAAAGGGGGTGGTGATGAACAGAGTGTCTGAGTTAAACAGACCACTCTTACCCAGTCCAAAGATCAGGGCTTGATCCATCACCGTTATTTATCTCACTGCCCCATCCCAGCTCAGAACCTGGCTATATGCAAATCAGTCTGTCCCTGGCCCAGTGCATCATGGGAACAGGGCAGACTAAACTACCAAGCCAATTCTTCACCAGAAAGGAGACAAGCTACCGGGGACCGGTTTCTGGCATTTCAGCCTTCTTCGGCCCGGCTTGCTTGAATCCTGATGGAGCAGTGAGAAAGGGACTCATGTCTGAGTATACCCTGCCACACCTATAGTGGCCAAAAACGATTTACAAAAAGGGGGTGGTGATGAACAGAGTGTCTGAGTTAAACAGACCACTCTTACCCAGTCCAAAGATCAGGGCTTGATCCATCACCGTTATTTATCTCACTGCCCCATCCCAGCTCAGAACCTGGCTATATGCAAATCAGTCTGTCCCTGGCCCAGTGCATCATGGGAACAGGGCAGACTAAACTACCAAGCCAATTCTTCACCAGAAAGGAGACAAGCTACCGGGGACCGGTTTCTGGCATTTCAGCCTTCTTCGGCCCGGCTTGCTTGAATCCTGATGGAGCAGTGAGAAAGGGACTCATGTCTGAGTATACCCTGCCACACCTATAGTGGCCAAAAACGATTTACAAAAAGGGGGTGGTGATGAACAGAGTGTCTGAGTTAAACAGACCACTCTTACCCAGTCCAAAGATCAGGGCTTGATCCATCACCGTTATTTATCTCACTGCCCCATCCCAGCTCAGAACCTGGCTATATGCAAATCAGTCTGTCCCTGGCCCAGTGCATCATGGGAACAGGGCAGACTAAACTACCAAGCCAATTCTTCACCAGAAAGGAGACAAGCTACCGGGGACCGGTTTCTGGCATTTCAGCCTTCTTCGGCCCGGCTTGCTTGAATCCTGATGGAGCAGTGAGAAAGGGACTCATGTCTGAGTATACCCTGCCACACCTATAGTGGCCAAAAACGATTTACAAAAAGGGGGTGGTGATGAACAGAGTGTCTGAGTTAAACAGACCACTCTTACCCAGTCCAAAGATCAGGGCTTGATCCATCACCGTTATTTATCTCACTGCCCCATCCCAGCTCAGAACCTGGCTATATGCAAATCAGTCTGTCCCTGGCCCAGTGCATCATGGGAACAGGGCAGACTAAACTACCAAGCCAATTCTTCACCAGAAAGGAGACAAGCTACCGGGGACCGGTTTCTGGCATTTCAGCCTTCTTCGGCCCGGCTTGCTTGAATCCTGATGGAGCAGTGAGAAAGGGACTCATGTCTGAGTATACCCTGCCACACCTATAGTGGCCAAAAACGATTTACAAAAAGGGGGTGGTGATGAACAGAGTGTCTGAGTTAAACAGACCACTCTTACCCAGTCCAAAGATCAGGGCTTGATCCATCACCGTTATTTATCTCACTGCCCCATCCCAGCTCAGAACCTGGCTATATGCAAATCAGTCTGTCCCTGGCCCAGTGCATCATGGGAACAGGGCAGACTAAACTACCAAGCCAATTCTTCACCAGAAAGGAGACAAGCTACCGGGGACCGGTTTCTGGCATTTCAGCCTTCTTCGGCCCGGCTTGCTTGAATCCTGATGGAGCAGTGAGAAAGGGACTCATGTCTGAGTATACCCTGCCACACCTATAGTGGCCAAAAACGATTTACAAAAAGGGGGTGGTGATGAACAGAGTGTCTGAGTTAAACAGACCACTCTTACCCAGTCCAAAGATCAGGGCTTGATCCATCACCGTTATTTATCTCACTGCCCCATCCCAGCTCAGAACCTGGCTATATGCAAATCAGTCTGTCCCTGGCCCAGTGCATCATGGGAACAGGGCAGACTAAACTACCAAGCCAATTCTTCACCAGAAAGGAGACAAGCTACCGGGGACCGGTTTCTGGCATTTCAGCCTTCTTCGGCCCGGCTTGCTTGAATCCTGATGGAGCAGTGAGAAAGGGACTCATGTCTGAGTATACCCTGCCACACCTATAGTGGCCAAAAACGATTTACAAAAAGGGGGTGGTGATGAACAGAGTGTCTGAGTTAAACAGACCACTCTTACCCAGTCCAAAGATCAGGGCTTGATCCATCACCGTTATTTATCTCACTGCCCCATCCCAGCTCAGAACCTGGCTATATGCAAATCAGTCTGTCCCTGGCCCAGTGCATCATGGGAACAGGGCAGACTAAACTACCAAGCCAATTCTTCACCAGAAAGGAGACAAGCTACCGGGGACCGGTTTCTGGCATTTCAGCCTTCTTCGGCCCGGCTTGCTTGAATCCTGATGGAGCAGTGAGAAAGGGACTCATGTCTGAGTATACCCTGCCACACCTATAGTGGCCAAAAACGATTTACAAAAAGGGGGTGGTGATGAACAGAGTGTCTGAGTTAAACAGACCACTCTTACCCAGTCCAAAGATCAGGGCTTGATCCATCACCGTTATTTATCTCACTGCCCCATCCCAGCTCAGAACCTGGCTATATGCAAATCAGTCTGTCCCTGGCCCAGTGCATCATGGGAACAGGGCAGACTAAACTACCAAGCCAATTCTTCACCAGAAAGGAGACAAGCTACCGGGGACCGGTTTCTGGCATTTCAGCCTTCTTCGGCCCGGCTTGCTTGAATCCTGATGGAGCAGTGAGAAAGGGACTCATGTCTGAGTATACCCTGCCACACCTATAGTGGCCAAAAACGATTTACAAAAAAAACAGGGGAACAGTCCAGCCCGAACTGCCAAGCCATGTCTTCCCTTGACCGGAAACAAACCTTCCTGGGTCCGGTTTCTGGCTAATCAGCCGTCATCAGCCAGGCTAGCTTGAATCCAGTGGCAAAGTGAGCAAGGGACCCACGTCTGGGCATACCCTACCAAGTTTTGGCGAAGAAAGCGATACCAAAGGGGATGATGGACGGAGCGTTGAAGCAAATCAAACACTCACCCCCAGTTTACTGATGTGGGTTTAATCCATCATAATTCTTTAGCTCACGCCATCACCTCAGTTCAGACATGGCCATATGCAAATCAGTCTGACCCTGTGCCTCATGGGAACAGTCCAGCCCGAACTGCCAAGCCATGTCTTCCCTTGACCGGAAACAAGCATACTGGGACCGGTTTCTGGCTAATCAGGCATCATCAGCCAGGCTAGCTTGAATCCAGTGACAAAGTGAGCAACTGACCCACGTCTGGGCATACTCTGCCAACTTAGTGCGAACAAAGTGATACCAAAGGGGATGATAGATGGAGCGTTGGAGCAAATCAAACACTCACCCCCAGTTAACTGATGTGGGTTTAATCCATCATAATTTTTTAGCTCACTCCACCACCTCAGTTTAGACATGGCCATATGCAAATCAGTCTGACCCTGTGCGTCATGGGAACAGCCCAGCCCGAACTGTCAAGTCATGTCTTCCCTTGACCGGAAACAAGCATCCTGGGACCGGGTTCTGGCTAATCAGCCATCATCACCCAGGCTAGCTTGAATCCAGTGGTAAAGTGAGCAAGGGACCCACATCTGGGCATACCCTGCCAACTTAGGGCGAACAAAGCGATACCAAAGGGGAGGATGGACGGAGCATTGGAGCAAATGAAACACTCACCACCCAGTTAACAGTTCTGGGTTTAATCCATCATAATATTTTTGCTCCCTCCACCATCCCAGTTCAGACATGGTCATATGCAAATCAGTATGATCCTGTGCCTCATGGGAACAGTCCATCCAGAACTGCCAAGCCATGTCTTCCCTGGACCGGAAACAAGCATCCTGGGACTAGTTTCTGGCTAATCAGCTGTCATCAGCCAGGCTAGCTTGAATCCAGTGGCAAAGTGAGCAAGGGACCCACGTCTGGGCATACCCTGCCAACTTAGGGCGAATAAAGCGATACCAAAGGGGATTATGGACGGAGGATTTGCAGCAAATCAAACACTCACCCCCAGCTAACTGATATGGGTTTAATACATCATCATTCTTTAGCTCACCCACCACCACAGTTTAGACATGGCCATATGCAAATCAGTCTGACCCTGTGCCTCATGGGAACAGTCCAGCCCGAACTGCCAAGCGATGCCTTCCCTGGACCGGTAACAAGCATCCCGGGACCGGTTTCTGGCTAATCATCCGTCATCAGCCAGGCTAGCTTGAATCCAGTGGCAAAGTGAGCAAGGGACCCACGTCTGGGCATACCCTGCCAACTTAGGCCGAAGAAAGCGATACCAAAGGGGATGATGGACGGAGCGTTGGAGCAAATCAAACACTCACCCCCAGTTTACTGATGTGGGTTTAATCCATCATAATTCTTTAGCTCACTCCACCACCTTAGTTCAGACATGGCCATATGCAAATCAGTCTGACCCTGTGCCTCATGGGAACAGTCCAGCCCGAACTGCGAAGCCACGTCTTCCCTTGACCGGAAACAAGCATCCTGGGACCGGTTTCTGGCTAATCAGCCGTCATCATCCAGGCTAGCTTGCGTCCAGTGGCAAAGTGAGCAAGGGACCCACATCTGGGCATACCCTGCCAACTTAGAGCGAACAAAGCGATACCAAAAGGGAGGATGGATGGAGCGTTAGAGCAAATCAAAAACTCATCCCCATTTAACTGATGTGGGTTTAATGCATCATAATTCTTTAGCTCACTCCACCACCTCAGTTCAGACATGTCCATATGCAAATCAGTCTGACCCTGTGCCTCATGGGAACAGTCCAGCCCGAACTGCCAAGCCATGTCTTCCCTGGACCGGAAGCAAGCAACCTGGGACCGGTTTCTGGCTAATCAGCCATCATCGCCGAGGCTAGCTTGAATCCAGTGGCAAAGTGAGCAAGGGACCCACATCTGGGCATACCCTGCCAACTTAGGGCGAACAAAGGGATACCAAAGGGGAGGATGGACGGAGCGTTGGAGCAAATCAAACACTCACCCACAGCTAACTGATCTGGGTTTAATCCATCATCATTGTTCAGCTCACTCCATCACCCCAGTTCAGACATGGCCATTTGCAAATCAGTCTGACCCTGTGCCTCATGGGAACAGTCCAGACCGAGCTGCCAAGCCATGTCTTCCCTGGATCCGAAGCAAGCATCCTGGGACCGGTTTCTGGCTAATCAGCCGTCATCAGCCAGGCTAGCTTGAACCCAGTGGCAAAGTGAGCAAGGGGCCCACGTCTGGATACCCTGCCAGCTTAGGGCGTACAAAGCGATACCAAAGGGGAAGATGGATGGAGCGTTGGAGAAAATCAAACACTCACCCCCAGTTAATTGATGTGGGTGTAATCCATCATCATTCTTTAACTCACTCCACCACCTCAGTTCAGACATGGCCATATGCAAATCAGTCTGACCCTGTGCCTCCTGGGAACAGTCCTGCCCGAACTGCCAAGCCACGTCTTCCCTTGACCGGAAACAAACATCCTGGGACCAGTTTCTGGCTAATCAGCCGTCATCACCCAGGCTAGCTTGAATCCAGTGGCAAAGTGAGCAAGGGACCCACATCTGGGCATACACTGCCAACTTAGGGTGCGGAAAGCTATACCAAAGGGGAGGGTGGACGGAGCGTTGGAGTAAATCAAAGACTCACCCCCAGCTAACTGATCTGGGTTTAATCCATCACCATTCTTTAGCTCACTCCCCCACCCCAGTTCAGACATGGCCATCTGCAAATCAGTCTGACCCTGTGCCTCATGGGAACAGTCCAGCCTGAACTGCCAAGCCATGTCTTTCCTGGACTGGAAACAAGCATCCTGGGACCGGTTTCTGGCTAATCAGCTGTCATCAGCCAGACTAGTTCGAATCCAGTGGCAAAGTGAGCAAGGGACCCATGAATGCGCATACCCTGCCAACTTAGTGCGAACAAAGCGATACCAAAGGGGATGATGGACAGAGCTTTGGAGCAAATCAAACACTCACCCCCAGTTAACTGATCTGGGTTTAATCCATCATCATTCTTTGGCTCAGTCCACCACCCCAGTTCAGACATGGCCATATGCAAAACAGTCTGACCCTGTGCCTCATGGATACAGTCCTGCCCGAACTGCCAAGCCATATCTTTCCTGGACCGGAAACAAGCATCCTGGGACCGGTTTCTGCCTAATCAGCTGTCATTAGCCAGCATAGCTTGAATCCAGTGGCAAAGTGAGCAAGGGACCCACGTCTGGGCATACCCTGCCAACTTAGGGTGAACAAAGCGATGCCAAAGGGGATATTGAACGAAGCGTTGGAGCAAATCAAACGCTCACACCCAGCTAACTGATCAGGGTTTAATCCATCATCATTCTTTAGCTCACTCCACCACCCCAGTTCAGACATGGCCATATGCAAATCAGTCTGACCCTGTGCCTCATGGGAACAGTCCAGCCCAAACTGCCAAGCCATGTCTTCCCTGGACCGGAAACAAGCATCCTCGGACCGGTTGCTGGCTAATCAGCCTTCATCAGCCAGTCTAGCTTGAATCCAGTGGCAAAGTGAGCAAGGGACCCACGTCTTTGCATACCCTGCCAACTTAGGGCGAACAAAGTGATAATAAAGGGGATGATGGACGGAGCGTTGGAGCAAATCAAACACTCACCCCCAGTAAACTGATCTGGGTTTAATCCATCATCATTCTTCAGCTCACTCCACCACCCCAGTTCAGACATGGCCATATGCAAATCAGTCTGACCCTGTGCCTCATGGGAACAGTCCAGCCCAAACTGCCAAGCCATGTCTTCCCTGGACTGGAAACAAGCATCCTGGAACCAGTTTCTGGCTAATCAGCCATCATCAGCCAGTCTAGCTTGAATCCAGTGGCAAAGTGAGCAAGGGACCCACGTCCCCAGAGCAGTTGGAGGAAAACCAAAGGGTTGGAGACCATGAGTTGGAAATGCTGAGGCTTGAGGCCAGGTTGGAAGAAATGAAATTGACCTTGGCACATGATTTAAGAATGAGGGAGCTTGATTTGGAGCTCGAGAGGCTTGAGAACATGAGTGTCTCCGCCCAGCAGAAAGAGATGTGTGTAGCTCAGGAAGTGATTTATGCCGAGTTGGAGGTGGAGTCCAGCTCAGATGGTGGCAGCAAGATTATGGCATCTAGTGCTGAGGGAGAAGTACACACACCCAGAGATGTCGGCCTGACTTGAGGGAGGGGGTTAACATACACCTGGGGGTTCATGTTTATGAGGAAGCTCCAGTGGTGTGCAGTTTCCCTGAAGTAGATTGGGGTACTGACAAAAGGGATCATATTCCTAGTGGTGGAAGGGACACTCTACTGACTCTAGATGAGTGGCACAGGGAGAGGGGTTCCCCCATAGTAGACGTCCTGTTGTGAGAGTGTGGAGACCGCCCAGAAGAGTGTGGGTTGTGTGACAGAGACAGTTAGACACTGTCTTGCTAATCTCAGGAGAGTGGTGTGGGGTACTTGTGTGAGGCACTGGATGGTGAGGCACAGCATAGCTTGGTTAACAACTGTGGGGGGCTGTGCGATTCAATTGTTGGAGAGCATATTTTTAAGTCCCTGTTTTCCAGAGGTATGCCAACACCCGGTGGAGTGTGAGTTCTCTGAGCCCAGGGAACTTGCAGAGGAGGCAGACCACTGGCTGTGCGACGGAGGGTCTGACGAGGCATTGGGGAGTGATCCTAAAAGGAGTGGCTTAGCTTGCTTCTTGTCCTGTGTGGGGGAAGAGGTTCAGAGTAGCCCAGCTAGGTCCCGGTGTAGTGGGAGGGGTGTGCGGCTCATGTCCTGTCTCAGTGGAGAAGGAGTGAGTGTGGGCTGTGTCATGAGTCATGTGCAGTGCTTAATTTGTAAAAAAAAGAAGTGCTGGGCTCTCATCAGGAGGCAGCTTGCACCAGCCCACTTCTCTTGTTAGCGCCGCCTAAAACGAAACCATCTATTAACCATGAAAGTGGGGTGAGGACGTGGCGTAATGGCCCGAGCTAGCGACTTCGTAGCACAGAAACCAGGTTGGAGTCTTGGCTGCGGCTCAACATCCTGTGATTCTGGGCAAATCACTCAATCTCCCCCTGTATATGAATGTGTCCTTAACTAGTGCTCCTGAAAAGTGCCGGTGCTGAGCACCGGAAACACCGGCTCAAATTAGTCACTGTTCATAAGGTGCAGATTAAAGTGAGATGCAGTTTTCACTTATTTGTATGCCATTGTAACTGAAATTAAATATAGCCAATAACACGTTATTTAGCGGCACTGCACTAACAGACATACATCACTACAGGGCAAAGGGCAAATTCAGGTTTTTAACACAGAAAGTTGAAAGGATGAAAACATTTTTTTACTTCGTCACACCCTGGCTGTAACAATTACTTTACACAGGTAAACAACTGTCCAAATACTCATATATCTCTTCGGTGCAATGTTACACCATTACATCTGGTTTTTAGTTAAATACCACCTTCCATATTCGCCTCTTGTGAGTCATGGCCCTCCCCCAATCTCAACTTTGGTAATAAATAGCGTATCACACGCTGCATACCTACTCCGCATATATGCACAAAACAAAGCACAGCAAAGAATTAGAGAGTCAACCAGGCACTTTTTCATCCGCATTTCAAGAATGGTGTGCACTACATTTTGTCTGGTATCATCTACGTGCCAAACAGAGGGAGTGTGATTCTATCCCACAAGTAAAATGGTAATAAAATGCATTCTAATGAGACCCGGGATAATAAGTAAGTTTCTGTCTGTGAAACACGCAGGTGGCCTGGTGATAAAATAGCACCCTGCTTAAGAGGATGCTGTCAGAGGCATAGGGCTCGAGGGGCTGTTTTTGTAGCCTCTGGGCCACTCAGTAAACTGTCACTTCCAGCTTCAATAAATCCGCAAGCTGGCTTCACTTTTTTCAGACATCATAAACTAGGGCCCCACTGAATCTGTATTATTATCAAAGGAGAATTTCCTAAATGTGAAGGCCTGGAGTACCACTACATTCTGTCACCTTTTGCCCTCTCTTTAACCCAACCCGAGCTCGGAGAGACCCTGGGCTAATCACAAAATGGGACTTTGTGTGAGCAGCACCCACAAGGAACTGGTGGCGCTGAGTGCCCGCGAGCCAAGGTGCTTGTGAATGTGTGGCAGAGGGTTCGAAGGCTGCTGAACAGATTCCGAAAATTCAGTTGATGTCAGTGATAATCTCTGATATGTCTGCAAGATGGTGCTAACAGAGAGACCAATTAAATGCATGTGAGGTGTCAAAACGGTGCGGTGAAAACTATGAAACCTTAACGTAGTCTGCCAGGCCCGGGACAGGAGAAGGCTGGATGAAGAGCAGCAGGAGCGGGTGCAGGGCCTTTAAAGTTTAAACCCGTTACCCCGGACGTAATCACCGAGCCGGAGCCAGCATACCACGCAGGTCACCTTTGCAGACAGTGTCACTGTAGCATTTTCAGTTATATTTATCTATTTTATTTCCCTTTTAAGATTGTTAATATTGTGTTTCCCTTTTAATCTGTATTTCTTTAGTTCTGTGCACATGCTTGCTTTGCGTGATTCTATATTGGAATTGTTTTTCTGTAAATGTTTTGTACTGGCATTATTCTGCTGGGAGCTTAAGAAGAGAGTACTGTGCTGTATCTATTAAACCAGTACCTACAATCCTTGGATTATTTGAGTTATTTACTACAAATTTGGCGACGAGGATGACCAGTACCTATCTATTCTACACCATCTGCAGCACAGGAGTGGTACGTATTTGGAAAATTCGTGGATTTGGAAATTTTTGAACTTTCAGTTGGATTACTGAAATTGGCATTTGGATTACTTTCATCTTTATAATAGTCTGCATTCACTCCAAGAAGTCGACTGCTTGAAATAACTTTGTTAATGCGATATTTTCACATGCTTGGAGCTTTGATTTCGGCAAGAGTGAGGAAGTCATCATACTTCGCTCGTTAAGGGGAAATTGACATTCTTCATCGCCGATAAATCTTTGGACCCAAAACTAGGATTTTCTATATATATTTCATGTGACATTACGAATTTTTGAAGGTTTCTGGCATTTTTCAAACCTGACGATACATTCAGCCCGCGTGGCGCTTACCGAGTCGCGTGTCCTGTTCTAACAGCATTCCGATGTATTTACTTCTTGAACGCTGCTGGACTACAATTACATCACGCTGCGTTACGGTATTCTGTCACTACGCACGACGGCGCATTATGTCATTGGGGGCCATTTTGTGTTGCCATAACAACACGACAACTATTCACCGAAGGAGGAAAACGGAACGGTTTCTAATTTTGGAACTGTTTAGAAATACTTGGAATAACTTTGGGGATTTGATGGGAAATTTCCGTAGTTTTAAAAGTATTGTATTATAGTTTACTTATCTATTTTGTTAGCATTTCTCAAAACGTGCCATATTTATGTGTAATTTTTTTTTACTATATCTTCTGTGTTTTATAAGTGTGTTTGGGAATATTCATTACTATGCAATTCGATCCTCCATCGAAATTTCTCCAAAGTAAAGGGGATCCTCCTATACCTTGGAATAGGTGGAAGGAAGAATTTTTAACTTATCTTAAGGCAATAGATGGAGAGAGGATGGGCAATGAGAGAAAGAAAAATATTTTTCTTCATTGTTAAGGCTCTGAAGGGCAGGCCATTTTTAGAACACTTCCGCCTGTACCTGGTGATTTGGGTAATTTTGATGAGGCCATGTTACGTGTTGAAACACGATTTAAGCCTACTACTAGTATTGCGCTAAATCGTTATAAATTTTACACTAGGGCTCAAAAGGAGTCTGAAACTTTTGATGATTTTTTAACTGGTTTGAGATCATTAGTTGTCTCGTGTAATTTTGGGGAGATTACAGATGAAATGATAAGGGATCAAATTATAGTCAATGTCAAGTGTAAGAAAATGCAAGAGCAGTTATGGATTTTAGGAAATCCTACATTAAAAGAAAGTATATCTACAGCTAAGGCATTTGAACAATCCAATTAATGGATGAAAACTATTGAAGAGAATACTAAAGGTGGGAAAAATGACAAGTCTGGTGATGAAGTGTGTCTCATTAGCAATGTAAAAAACATTTTCAACCCAATAAGAACTTTGGAAAAAATCAACTTGTGTGTTACAGATGTGGCAGTAATAATCATGTCGATTCTTTTAAGTTCTGCACTGCTAATGGTAAAGAGTGTAGCAAATGTGGCAGGATTGGTCATTTTTCTAAAGCATGCAGAGACGAAAAAAGGAGGAGTAATGATTGTAATGTTGGTCATTTCAAGAAAAATGAAGTTTCTTGTGTAAGGTCTAATCCTTCTTATGAAATTCCTTGTATCAATTGTGAACATTCGAATGCTGGAGAAATGATAAGGGAAGGTGGCATGGTGGTTTCTTTGATAAATATTGGGGTTGTTGATGGTGAAGTACTTAATTCACCCAAATGGAGGTAGATCTTGAATTGATGGCAGATTCTGGTTCTCCCTGGACCATTATAACAAGAGATTATTTCTCTGAAAAGTATGGTTTGAGATTATCAGAAAAAGATCTATCTTCGCCAGATATTAATGCTCTATGTTTTAATGGTTCGAGCATCGATTCTATTGGTTATTTACAGTCCACTATTTATTTTAAAGGGAGATCTGAAGTTATTAAATTGTATGTGGCTAGGAAAGGTGTTGATGTACTTGGATGGAGGGATCAATGGAAGTTAGGCATTATGTTAAATCCTCGTAGCAAAGAACCTGTCACAGTGCTAAATGATATATTTACAAAAGAGGGGTCTATTGTCACTATAGAGGATGACAGCAGATGGAAGAATTTATCTAAAGAATTCCCTAACGTAATTTCAGAAAATGTAGGTAGATTGAAGGGTTTTGCACATGCTATCAAGCTCAAACAAGGAGCTGTTCCTGTGGTGCAAAATCTTAGAGGGGTGCCACTTAATGTCAGGGAGGAACTGGGTAATGCTCTTAAGGAGATGTTAGACAATGGTGTGATAGAGGAGATTGAATCCTCAGAATGGGTTTCTCCAGTAGTTCTTGCCCGAAAACCAGATAAAAGTTTGAGACTTTGTATTGATTTGAGAGCTTTAAATGCAAATATCATAATTGATTGTCATCCCCTCCCCAATATAAATGAGGTGGTGAGCATGCTTGGGGGTGCCACAGTGTTTTCAACTCTCGATCTTAGATCGGCATATCATCAAATTGAATTGACAAAAGAATCTAGACATCTAACGGCTTTTATTACCCCTCAAGGATTGTACCAATTCAAGCGGATGCCGTTTGGCTTAGCTTCGGCGGTGGCCGTTTTTCAAAGGACAATGTATCATTTGTTCAAGGATATGGGGAATTATGTTAAGTGTTTTCAAGACGACATTCTCATTTTTTCAAAGAATGATGAAGTCCATTGTGAACATTTAAGAAATGTATGTAAAGTTTTGAGCAAGTCTGGTTTAACAATTAAGAGTAAAAAATGCAAATTGTTTCAGAAAATGGTAGAATATTTAGGTCACACAGTTTCAGAAGATGGTGTGTCTCTAAAGAAATCGTTGGTTGACGCTATTTTAAAGGCTCCTGCACCTGATTGTAAAGATAAGTTGCTGTCGTTTTCAGGTCTCTCTGAGTATTACAGCAAATTTATCAAAGATTTTGCTACTAAGATGGAACCAATTAGAGAGCTAGCTAGGAAAAATGTGGAATTTGTATGTGGTAGTAGACAACAAAGTGCGTTTGAAAGTATAAAAGCTGACATGGTTGATGCTCCAACTCTCAGATCTTTTTGCTTAAATAAGATGTGTTTGTTGACAGTAGATGCTAGCCTTTACGGTTTAGGTTGTATTTTATCACAACCACGCCACCCAACACGCTCCCCACCAAAAAAAGCAGCGTTGCTACTTACAGTTACTGGTGGTGGTGGTGGGCAGCTGGGCACTGGTCGACAGGCTGGCCTGCCTTTATTCAATAGGCGGCCTAGGCCTGCTGCTGCCTGCACTCGACATCGGGAAAGTTGATGACTCTTGGTGGGACGGTGCGTGCAGGTGTGCCGTGGCTTTGAAAAATAAATCTATGCATGCCGCCTGCCTCATAGCGTAGCCCTTCCCTCGCAGAACCAACAGCCCCCTGCCCTATCAGTGTCTCCCGGACGGGCCTGCCCATCGCCGCAACACTGAAGGGCTGAAGCCCGCCACCCACTGCCTAACGCAAATTTTGAAATGTGCATCGTCATAAGAATAAATAAATAAAACAAGTTATACAGCCTGCGCGCGCACATTCTGAGCCTGCCTGAGGTAATTACATTTTATATACTGACTACTGTAGTAGTCTCCTGTCTACCCACATTCACATTGCCTGACATCTGACGTGCACAGATAGAGTTGCAGTGGCGTGGTGTTATCTAGACCCGGCCCTGATAAATAAGTGCCGGTGCTAAGCACCGGAAAGCACCGGCACAAATTAAGCACTGGTCATGTGTTTCCCTCGGGGAGATCCCCCGAAGTCT
The DNA here is from genome assembly GCF_964263255.1 of Lissotriton vulgaris. Taxonomy (NCBI): domain Eukaryota; kingdom Metazoa; phylum Chordata; class Amphibia; order Caudata; family Salamandridae; genus Lissotriton; species Lissotriton vulgaris. The sequence continues at coordinate 1,981,055,174 of NC_141687.1, read as the reverse complement.
TGGCATGCCAGGCAAGTGTTCAGCTGCGGAGTTGAGCCCCAAGGTTGGGAGGCCAGGTTCAGGATCTGCATGACCTGGAGGGAAGGACATCCGTAACCAGTGTACTGATAGGTTTGGCTTCCAAGGGTACCACTCAAGTTGGGAGGGTGCAGCACTCTAGAAGGGGTGCAGAGGGAGGGAGTCCTCACCTCTGACCCCGGTGCAACCTGAGGGTTTAGACCCTAGGTTGGGAGACCAGTTGCAGGAGCGAGGTCCTAAACTGGTGGGAGAGTTGTGTCCTGAGGGTGCAGACCCTGGGCTGGAGGGCCAGTGTCATGATGCCATACCTGACTTGGCAGGAGGGAGAGGGGAGAAAAGGTGCCAGACACCTGAGGCTACTGCCCCCCACTTTCTGACCCCACAGAGGCAAGAGAGACCTGACAGGCATGAGGCCAGGCTCTCATCACTGACAGCTGTTAGTGGCCACTGTGGCTGGTTGTCCTGGTGGACAGAGTTGCCCCTGGGAGGGGGGCTGGAGTCACACCCTGGGGTGGACTGGGCCACGCAGATGTCTTGGCTAGGTGGGTACTGCCTACCACAGCAAACACATCTGTGAGCAAAGTAAGTTTAGGTACTGCACAGATGGGGTCCCCAGGTGAGGAGAAGGGTCCCCCATGGTTTACCCTAGTGGGCCCTGAGAGTATAGAGGGATCCAACTGGGTTCCGGAAGGCGTAGAACAGGAATAGACCCTTGCTGTTCGGGCCAGGTTCCATGTTCTATTGCCCCAAGCAGGGAATCCCATCGAGGTTTCGATTGGTCTACCCTGGCTTTAGGCTGGAAGGGGGTTGTGTTAGAATGGCCCTTTTTGCCGGGTTATCCCTAAACTTTTTGCTTCTTCCTCCTTTGTTTTTCCTGACCTGTGGTTGTTGGCTACAGGACTGGGCACTTTACCACTGCTAATCAGTGCTAAAGTGCATATGCTCTCTGTGTAAATTGTTATTATGATTGGTTACCTATGATTGACATATTTGTCTTACCAGTAGGTCCCTAGTAAAGTGCACTGAGTGTGCCAGGGATGTTAATTCAAATGCTACGAGTGGACTAGCAGCACTGATTGTGCCACCCACAAGACTAGCCCTAAATAAATTATCATGCCTGCCACTGCAGTGCCTGAGCGTAGTTAGTTAACTACCATGTCGACCTGCCCACTTTCCAAGCCTTACCCTTCCCTTTTCTTACACCTAGGAGAGCCCTATGGTTGGCCCAAGGCACCCCCCCCCCCGGGCAGGATGCAGTGTATGTAAAAGGTAGGACATATACTAGTGTGGGTAACTGATAGTGAGATTTTCACTATTGAAAGGCTATCTTACCCATAAGACAGAATAGGAAATGCTGTGTAACATATTACCTGCATATCTTCCCATAGGAGTGAGATAGAAAATTGGAGTTTGGTATCCCTGAATTCAGAATTTAATAACACATCTTTTAGGATGTTTAGAAAGTAGCACTTTTAGAAAGTGGCTATTTTCTTGTTCAACCTTTCTGTGTGCCTCTGCCTGTTTGTTGATTGACTGTCTGGTTTGAGAGTGACAGGGGCTGGGGTGGCTCCAGTCAGCACTAGGCTAAATAGGCCTATCTGCATTTGGAGTGGTGGGAGGAGTAGCACCTTGGCCTGAATAGGGCTGTGCCTGCCTTCCACAATGCTGGCTACACCTCATGCGGTGTGTCTGATGACCCTGGCCCACACTATCAAAGGAAGAAGTTGTGCACTGGCAGAGTGCACACAGAAATGGTTTTGACTGGGTCCAGGACCCCTTACACGTGGAGAACAAGGACTTTTGGGGTATAAGTATGAGAGCTGAAACCCTTGAAAGTTAGACTACTTTGGAAACAAGGAGGAGCCTTTGCTGAGGAGAAAAGCTGAAGAGCTGAAGTAGAGGTACTGCCCTTGCTGTGTGTCTGAGGTTGGCGTGCAGTTGCTATTTCTGCCAAAGGAAGGAGTTATACCCTACTTACTTGTATACCATGTACTCTAGCCCTGCTGCCTCTAGCTGCACAGCCAGAGTGTGAGTTGGCCATTGGAATGTTGGTGTGCCTGTGATGCGTGGAATGCCTGGGTGTCTGAGTGGTATGAATGTTGGCAGTTTGAGGTGGGCTGAGCAGCTAGGCAGGCTGCTCCTGGTGGGGCTGGTACCACACTAGGCTGGCTGGAGTCAAGACAGATGTGACCTGAACTGGAGTGTGAGACCTTTTTGCTGTGGGGAGCTGGAGGTGCGAGGCAATGAGAGAGAAGCGTGACGCCACCGCAGCAGCCACCATTGCATCATCGAGAAAGCGTGCTGCCGCTGTGCGCCGTCGCATCACCGGAGAAGCGTGCCGCCGCCACAGTGGGTGCTGTCGCATCACTAGAGAAGAGTGTCTCAGGGCCGTCGCATCGCTGAGGAAGCGCGCCGCTGCTGATTGCCTTCGCAACACAGGAGAAGCGTGTCGCCGTCACCGAGGGTGTCGTCGCATCACCGGAGAGGAGTGATGTCTCAGAAAACCACTGAGTTTGCCGCACGGCCGTTGGGCAAGCACGCATCACCTCCACGTTGTCGCATTGCAACAGAGATGCCATTTTGTGAGCTCACACCAGATCGCTGCAACGCATCGAGGCGCCATCTTGTCGCATAAGAACCAGAGCGCAGGTAGAATCAACGCATCGCCTTCTCTGCTCCCCTTTTGTCTGTTTTGCGTTACACATCCCAGGTACTTTGAGACTAAAGTGTTGCATTTATCATCTACAAGTTATTTTTGCAACAACCCTTTTTAAAGACATTTTACTGAGTATCTGTATGTTGAATTTTTGTGGTTTTGGTCTTGTGTAGTTTAGATAAAGATATTTTATTTTTCTAAACTGGTGTGGTGTCTATTTGTGGTGTTTCGACTGTGTTATTGTGAGTGTTGATACAAATACTTTACACATTGCCTCAGGGATAAGCCTGTCTGCTCATGCCAAGCTACCAAGGGGGTGAGCAGAAGTTATCTAAAGTGTGTATCCCCTTACCCTGACTGGAAGCAAGGGTCCCATTTTGGTCAAAGGTACCTACCTTTGCCATCTAGAGACCCCCATTCCTAACACTCACACATTTGGAGGTCAGGTTCAGCTCTCACACAGTAGTGTTAATGTTACATCAGGTGCAAAAGGATAGGACCTCTAAATTTTTCTCTGTTAAGACGTTTGCTGTGCTGTGTGCAGCACTTGGGAGTTGTAGGGCGTTAGGGAGCATTTCCACCTACAGATCCCCAATTGATTGGAGGAACTGCTTTAATAGCTGCCAAGTTTTTGTATTGCTGATGTGAGACATTTCCATATTCCGAGTGCACTTGTGTGTGACATTTTTGTGCATTTTGAACGACACTCCTTTCAGAAATTATGACATGCAGTAAAGTTTAGTAGTCAGTCTACACCACGGAGAAGGTGTAACTACCTGTCTCAGAATGCAAAGTGCGTGCATACAAAATGTCAGGAACGGCCAAAGGTGTCAGCCATATGTGGCAGCCAGTTGCCAAATAAACTGTAATTTTACTATGGCACAGCTATACTTTGAACACATCAGAGTGCTGATCAACTACTTTTGTAAGTCATGATTCCCAGTGGTTAAATGAAACTTGAGGGGGTACCCCAGGAAAATACATGGAGGCGCCCCCTCCGCAGCCCACCAGCCCCTAGAGAGGGGCCCCTGAAGCTTGGGCCCCTCTCCACCCGCACCCTGGGGTCTTTTGTTACGCCACTGATGACTCCACTTTACTATCATTTTGGTGTTATTATGCTTGTTTTAGATGAATTTGATATTTTAAATCAGTTTACTGATATCACTGTAGTATTATTGATGACAGAAATTGTGTGGCATCCCTTCCTGTAACATAATTGAATATCCTAATTAGTTCTCCTGTCTGTTAATTTTTTTTTTTACTTGAGAGCTCTGCTTAATTTAGCATTACCCCGGTAATAAGTAGAGTAACAATCATATACTCTGAACAATTGAACATCCAATATATCAGATGACATTCATAAATGACCGATAGTTACCATTAAATTTGTTATAAGCTACATCATAGTAATATTACAATACCAGTCCCCTCAAACTCATTTGGAGGGTATTGTAATGGTCTTGGCCGCGCATGGGGTGTTTCCTTTCACACCCCAGTGCCGTTCATCATGTTGGTTGTGTCCGCGGAGTAAAAAATAAACGGACAGGGCAACACGTGGACAGTTTTGCAGCAGACCAAAGCCAGAGTGTGCGTGTGTTCATTGCGCGTCTGTTCCCATCAAAACTCCATTGCCCTGCTAAGGCCTACCATCACAGATGAGGCCACCTACACGTCAATTGGCGATGCAGGACGGGATCTACCACCCAGGGCCGTTTCTGCCATTAGGCAAGACTAGGCAGCCGCCTAGGGCGGCAAAAGAGGGAGGGAGGCAAAAACACTGGAGTTTGATATCGCCTGTCACTTTCTTGCAACAGCTTAGGGATGCAGTAAAGAGGAAGTTAAACGCAGCCCGTCTTGTCACCCCAAAGCTGTTTCTAAAGTAAAGGGAGAGCAACAATTCATTGTGTTGCTGTTGTTTATCTTTGGCAGCTCGGGAATTATGGTTAGGCTGGGCTCATCACAGCTCTGACACTCCAAATAAACGCTGCTATTTGGGGGCGGTCGACTCCAGTGGAGGGAATCAGAAAAAAATAACATTGTTCCCAGGATGGAACTAAGGAATCGCACCTTCAGTCCGCGAACCAGACAAACAACCTTTCTGTCTTTCACTTTGGGCCTCTGTCTCTCTGGGACTCTCTTGCTCTCAGTCTTTTATACACTCCCTGGTGGCCTGTGCACAGCATCTAGGTGGAGAACTAATATTTCATTTGTTGGCGAAATTTAAGAGTACATATCCACCACCGAACAGTGATTTGTTTCCTCTTATCACATATAGTTTCCTCACTTTCTCTTTTCTTCTTCTCCATCTCTAAAACGTACAGTGCATCTGACTCTGTGATGAACAGATTCATGGACTTGGCTCTGTTATTAGCTAGAAGACAGACAGCCATAATTAGCAAGACTTCCACGAGCCCTTATCCAAGGAGATGGAGGAATGCATTGTCTGCAATGGAGCAAGCAGGAGAGCGCCATATCTACAAAGATATGGCACTGCTGCTCTCTTCCCAAGCGCTAGCGCACAGTTTGGCTGCTTTGCACTATCACACACCTATGCACCATAGTGCAAAGAAATGCCCGGTTACTCACCGGTAATACCCATTACTCCTCGTCCTGGTCTCCCCGTCCCATTCCTGATACATGAGCAGCTAGTCGCTCTACAGAACCCCTACCTAGCTGAGCTGTTGGCACTTCCCCCTAGGATGACGTCACCATCACGTGACTACAAAAGGGGGAAGTGCCGGAAGAATCATCCTGTTTTTTCTATTCTGCAGTCTACGACCGCGTTCCTGGCTGTGCTGTTTGGAGGCTTCCTGTGTCCTGGTAAGTCTCCTGGCTGTTTTCTTTTGTTTTTGCGGCGACCTGCTCTAGCGGCCGCCTGTGATTAATGCGCTGCCTTTCCCCCACGCTGGCTCCGTTTTGGGGGCTTATTTCTTTCACGCGGCTCGCGTTAGCAGCCGGCTCTGTTTGGGGGCACTACTTTACACGCGGCTCGCGTTAGCGGCCGTTTTTATTATTTGTGCTTCGTGATGCTCACCTGACTTGGGTTGGTCTGCTCCAGCGGCCGTTCCTGGGCATTCTCCGGTCCTTTTTCGCCCTGCTATAGCGGGCAGGGGCTGTTCTGTGGAGTTTGGTGTCCTGCATCCTCTTAAGGAGCGATTTTGGCGGCTGGCTGGGCTTTTTATGCCGGCCTGGTTTTTTTCTCCTCCCACTGGTGTTCGGGTCCTCGGCTATATCTGGGGTCCTAGTTGGGATGTTTTTTGTCCTTGTTTGTGCCTGTTGGGAGTGTTGTTTGGACTTTTTGGCTTCCGCTATGGATTCGGATGCTTCTTCTTCTGCGGCTCCTCTTGATGCCCTGCGCCTCATTATTAATGAGGCTGTGGCTGCTGCTTTCCTGGCTAGGGACGCGGCTGGGCCTCCTCCCAAGGTGCCTCGTGTGTCTTTAGATCCACAAGATGCTCCTGAGGATGACGTTGATCCTGGTGAGGATGAGGGTGTCCGTGGTCGTTTTGTTCAGGGTGCTGAGCTCGCTGACCTGTTTGCCCATGTGAGGTCCAACTTGGGTTTTTCTCCTCCTGCGGATGCTGTTGTTGAGGATGACTTTTTTACACAGTATGTCCAGCCTGCTCCGGATTCTTTGCCTTTGCATGGTGCAGTGCGCAATGTGCTGTCTCACGAATGGAAGGAGGTGGACAAGTCTTCTTTTCCTCGTTTCCTGTCCAGACGTTACCCTCTTGAGGGTTTTGCTGATGAGTTCCCTCAGTCTGTGAAAGTGGACAATTTGATGGCTGGCCTTTCCTCTCAGGGTTTGGTTGTTTCTGAAGACGCCCTTCCTGCGGACGCTGTGGATAAGCGTGTTGCTGCTCATGTATCAGGAATGGGACGGGGAGACCAGGACGAGGAGGTAAGGTGTGTGTGTGTGCTCTAGCATAGGTTTTACAATGGAGGTGCGAAACACTATGCTTAGACTAACATTAAAATGGATGTGTACTGTACAATGTAAGAGACATGCAAAGTTTGAAAAGTATGCGAAATAAAAATATGTTTGCTACTTTGCACCTGCCTTGAGGATGCATATTGTTTGCACAACCCCCTGTCTATCGATTGTAATAGACAGGGCTTTCCATCATGGGTAATAGCATGGGAACACTTATATACTACCCATAGGATGCCCCTTTTACAAAAGAACACAACTCAGAGCTAAGCACTACTTTTTGTTATTTTCAGGCAACTTTCCAGTGTAAACATGTTTTGGGTTGGAAAGTAAATAACAAATCGACACTCTGCGCTGGTTTGCTTAGCTTTTGCTGACTTTACACCAGTGCAAAGTGGATAAGCAGAAGTGGACTGTTCAAGGTCTGATCGAAGACAAGCAATGGAAGCGTGTTTTATACCTCAAATGGAACAAATTATGCAGTGGGCGGCAAAAGAGGGAGCTCTGCAAAAAACTGGAGTGTGAGATCCCCTGTCACTTTCTTGCAACAGCTTAGGGATGCAGTGAAGGAGAAAGTTAAACGCAGCCCGTCTTGTCATCACCCCAAAGATGTTTCTAAAGTAAAGGTAGAGCAACAATCCATTTCCCAGTGGAGGGAATCGGAAAAAAGTAACAGTGTTGCCAGGAGGGAACTAAAGGTGCAGTATTAAGACAGCATCGGATTCGATAAAGATAGCTTCAAATTCTATTTTCAGGGCCCTAGGGAGGTGCCAACTGAACTCGGTACTACCCGTTCTGCTGCAATTAAGATGTACCACATCGGCTAAGGAGCCGTGGCTTTCTTTAACAAAGCCCCAGCACCTCGACGACCTCCCTACTAACCTCTGCATAAAATATTAATCAGACCTGACATATGTTGGCTCAGCAGCAGGTGTGCAATAAGGGGCAACTTATGGTCTGATGAGCAAAATTAAATCCCTGGTCAATAAAATAACAAAAATGTTAAAGGAGGTACAAGTCTGTCTGAGTTATTATACATATTCCAACAGATCTGAAATTATAACAATGATGTGGCTATCATATACCCATGGGGCATATATATCCAGATGACCCTGCTATGCTGTCCAATTATAGCCCCAATGTCCACTTACTGCCTCAATACCAGCCACAGCACCACATGAAAAAGCACAACTATGTACGGAAGGCACAGCGATCAAGAACAGCATCGAGGGTATTAGTGCAGGTTTCAATCATTCATAGACTTCTGCTATAAAGGCTCAGGGAGATTCTCCACTGGGAAAATGTTGAATGATATGGGGTCAAATTTTACACTGAGTGGCTCAATAGCCATTGGTGTGCCAAGAAAGTGCAGCCTGATGCTCCCCAGGCGTGGAGCCCATTTATTCAAAATGTGCAGTGGATACACTGTGTATGTCAATAGGTGCACCTAATATGAATTGGGTGTATTCCCTTATGTTAACAATTACATCTAGTATGCCAGTGCCAGAATTTTGCCAAGAGTTACTTTACATATGCCATTGCCAGAAATGTGTCATTTCCACTCACAAACACAGGTGCTCACATGTTCACACAGACACACAGGCACACATTCTCTCTCTCTCTGTCTCTTCACATACACACACACAAACGCACACACATGCACTCACTGTCTCTCTCACACATAGACAGTTTTTTCCAACTTTCCTGGCTTCAGCTGCCAGCATCAATCCACTACTGCTCCTCAGATGCTGTTGCATGGACCATCAGGCAGCATGCAGTTACTTCCAGGCTCTGAGGCAGGAAACTGAAAGCTGACATCTGTCTGTCTTCACTGCGCAGAGTTCAGTTTTTCACTTCTAGATTTTTCTCTGTACCCTCTCACATCATGTTACAGGATCGAGTGAGGGCAGAGAGGCTCCTGAGCTCACCCTTTGATGAGATGGATGATGATGAGATGACAGCCTGGTTCAGGGATGGGCCAGTCACCAAGGCCAGTCTACTCTGCAGCAAAACAAGCAGAGTTGCCACTGTCACTTGCAGGTGATGTTCTCAAAGAGTGCTAAACGATTTTGTTGGAAGAGAAAGAATGAAAGTGTATAGAGAGTGAGAAACTGCAGAGGCCTGGATGACAGGGGGACAGATTGATGGTTGTAAAAGGGAGGGGGGGGGGGGTGGCATTTTTCAATTCTGGCCTAGGGAGGCAAAACACCTAGAAACGGCCCTGCTACCACCCGCTGTTCGCTGTTCAGCCGAGCCCGCCGCTCTTTGCTGTCAGCAGCAGAGGGCAGTTTCACCGCAAACTGAGCATGATTCCGTCGATCAGCCCGCACCACTTCTCCAGTAGGTGCCATGTGCCGATAGCGAACCCGCAGCATGCACTTCACAGGGCCCACGCTACACTCCAGCATTGCTGAACAGCCCGTGCTCGACAAGCACACTTTTTGACAAATCCAGTGCCACCGAAGGGGGCTTAACTGCACACTTCTAATCTACATAACCAAAAGTGGATGTCTAAGCAAAAAAATAAAAAGAAAGAATAAAGAGAAAAAAGTAGGCAGTGCAGAGACAATGTCTGGTAAAATACACCCTTAAGGAAGAAGTTCACTGTGCACCGTATAGGTGAATCGGCGTGAGTGTCGAGACTAACAAGGGGAAAGAGTGATCACAGACAGCTCCATTGCATCCAGGGCAGTTGAGCATACATGACGTCAGTACTCCCCATCGAACATTTCATCATAACCGATAATGTTCACGAAATGGCCAAGAAGGTACGTGAGGCTGGAGCCCCACTACTAATACCACGCTCAAGGCTGCGCTGTATGCACATTTTGCCCCCTTGCAAATCTGGATTATGAATGCTTTCTGCTCAGATAAACCTGCCAGGCACCGGAGGAGTCAGTAGATGAATTCTACATCAGGCTCTTCAAGTTAGCATCCACTTGCACCACCCCTGATGAACAAGATGAGGTCTACACATTGGCTAAGCTGCGAGAACACATTCTGCAAGTGCCACAGATGACATCCTTACCATTGACTGATCGAAGGAGTTGTCTACATCTAGGAAAGCTAACATGGAGGCAATGCTCCAATGGGCCATTAAGTCAGAACTGGTCAATCAAATAGAGGCCGCCTCCTCAACCACAACGAAAAAGGATCAACCCAAGTCACAGCGAACAGGGAGGCCATGCAGGTGGTGCGGTGGTACCATCACTCATACAGGTGATTGTCCAGCGAAGGGGCGGAAATGTTCAGCATGTGACAAAATGAATCACTATGCCAAAGTCTGCCAGTTGACACCCATCTCCAAAGAACAAAGAAGGAAAACATCAAATCAGGTGGACTCAGTTGGCGATGGTGGATGATGAAGGCATGGATGAAGACGAATCTGAAGGAACGGTCCATGTTATCCACATCATGGAAGAAGACCCAAGCCGCATCCGACGAGCTCCCCAGTGCAAACTTATGGTTGACGGTCAACCGATAATGGTGCTCATTGATACGGGAGCCTCAACAAACATTCTACCTCTGGCTCTACATCGAGGGATAGTGACACCCCCGGTTTTGCACCCGACCACCTGATGAGTGTATGCCTATGGCACTGCCAAGTGCCTCCTACTGGTGGGAGTTTCGGCCACCACTATCAGCCACCAATGTCAAACCATGAAAATAAAGGTTTACGTAACCAAGGAAGGGGCCGCCATGCTACTAAGCTGCCACACAACGGAACGTCTACAACTGGTTCAATTTGCTTTGGGGTGCATGTCAGCTCCCTTGACTCTTTGCTCGCTGAGTTTGAACAACTGCTTCAAGGCATCGGAAGTCTAAAGAACTGCATGGTCCATCTCCACATTCACCAGTCAGTTTAGCCGGTGCACCTTAGACATCGTCAGATGGCTTTCCACCTCTGCCCCAGGGTAGAGGTTGAGCTGTTGAAGCTGGAAAAAGCAGACATCATAGAGAGAGTGGAAGGTCCCACCCCAAGGTAGTAGCCCATTGTGGTAGCACGCAAGCCCAAAGGGAGGTGCACATATGAGTCGACATGCAAATCCTGAATACTGCTTTCATGCAGGAGCCACCTGACCCCCACCATCAATGATATTGTGGGAGAGCTCACCGGATCTCTTAGGTTCTTGAAGATATATCTCAGATCTGGAGACCACCAAATTCTTCTTACTACGAGATCACGGCATGTGACCACTTTTTCTATGCACCTGGGGCTATGCCGATATAAACGTCTCAGTTATGGCATCTTTAGTGTTGTTGAAGTATTTCAGGATATCATCAGGGGTGTGTTGACAGGGCTTACTGGTGTCCTGAACGTCAGTGATGACATTTTGGTTCATGCCCCCGCCCTGGAAGAACATCTCCAATGTTTGCGATGTGTTTCAGCGGATGCGGAACTGTGGCTTCATGTTGCACCAAGACAAGCGCGAATTTCTAAAAGAAGAAATCTGCTTCTTTGGCTACCGTATCTCTACCAAGGGGATCAACCCCAACCCTGCCAAGGTCTTGACATCCAGAATGTGCCTGCACCTTCCACCATCACTGGCTTAAGAAGTTTCTTAGGCATGGTCAGATATTGTGGCCGTCTCAGACCGAATTTGACTCAGCTTATAGGGCCATTGCGGGAGCTCACAAAAACACTCAACCCTTGGCATTGGGGTCCCAAACAAGAGGAATAATTCCAGAACACTAAGCAAGCTCTCTCTGCTGGCACCACGCTCGCCTACTTTGACTCCAGCAAAGACACTGACTTGTCTGTTGACGCAAGCCCCACTGGTCTAGTTGTCGTGCTGTCCCAAAAAAATACATGCAGAGAAGGGACAGAGAGTGGGCCACCATCGCATATGCCATACGTGCCCTGACCCCGACTGAACAAAGATATTATTAATTCATTGTGGGTTTTTGTAATGCGCTAGAATCGACTCCCGAAGGAGTATCTCTGCGCAGTAGACCGCTGGAGAACCCGTCCTGGCTTTCCCTGTGAGATGGTCCCTACTGGGTATCTCCAAGGATAAACCAGGCATCCCCGGCGTCTGTGGGGGGCCGTTGTAGAGATGAGGCAAGCTTAATGCCCAGAGTTGCCAAGTGTGATCCCTTGTTAGAGTAGGCACTGAGGCGAGAATTATCGAGTCCGCTGACCCTGGTCCACGACCCTGCCGCGTCGGGAATTGAACCCTGGTCACGGGCCGTCCTCTGCTCTTGGGTCTGCCGCCTCTAACCAGTGAGCCACACCACTGCACATAATTCTACATATTCTCACATTGAGAAAGAGGCGATCACCATCCATTGGGGCTGCTGTCATTTTCATATCTATCTTTACAGATACCCACGCACAAACCACAAACCCTTACTACCGCTGTTCAGAGAATCAGCATCAAAGCCTCCACCCAGGATTGAGAAGTGGATACTCCAGCTTCAAGAATACCACTTTTCTGTGGAGAACCGGCCTGGTTCCCAAAATCCAGCTGACACTCTTTTGCGTGGCCTGTCACTCCTCAAGAGATCCAGGAAGCTGAAGAAGCAGAGGAGTATATCTGGATTGTGGTAGATATATCATGCCCGCTGCCTGTCTGGCTCACTGACATCATTGAAGTGACCTGAACCAATGACTGTCCCAAGCAGGTAATGGCTGTGGTCCAGTCAGGAAAGTGGGACATCATGGCGCTCCTCTCTGGCAAGACAGGTAGAAGCCCAGAGTATATTCAAGTTGCTGCACCACATAAAAAATTAACTCTCTGTCTTGGCTGATGGATGCCTGCTCCGAGGTCCGAGGCTTATTGTGCCTTTCTGTTTGACTCAGGGAATGGTCGACCTGGCTCATGTATCCCACCTGGGAGTTGTGAAAACTAAAAACAAGGTTAAGAAACAAGATTTGGTTCCCCGGCCTGGAAGACAAGGTTGAGAACACTGTCCACGTGGGAAGTGACCCGCCCCCTCCTGTATCATCGAACGCTCACCAGGTGTCCTGTGGCAAAGTGTAAGCGCTGAGTTTTGGCAGTCTGCTGGAAGAAAAACACTTCCTTGTTGCAGTGAATGACTATTCCCTCTACTCTGAGGTTGAGATTGTGAGACCCACCTCTGCGCAAGAGACCATCCCGAAATTGAAGAAAATTATGACCACTCCTGCCTCATCAAAGAACTGCACACGGACAATGGTCCTCCGTTCAATGGCAAAGACCTCGCCCACTATCTAGAATCGCATGAGACCAAGCATTGAAGGATCACTACGCGTTGTCCTCAAGCCAAAGGTGAGGTCGAGCGGTTTGTGCGAACCCTCACAAAGACAATTTGAATAGCCCAGGCAGAGCAATGGTGCGTAGAAAGGGCGACCTATACTTTTCTGAAGGACTATATGTTAACATCCCACTCCACTACTGGAGTGGCTCGAAGCACTCTGTGTTTTGGAAGCGGGGTCGTCAATGTAATTCCTCACCATTCGACTTGGGTGTTGGCCCTGGTGCCGAGGAGTCGTAACCAACCTTACAGAGAGGAGCAGAACTGCAGGGCGTCCCAGTGCCGGAAGGCCCAGACACCGAGACTCTCTGTGGGGGATTGGGTGCTCCACAAAGACTGTCACCTAGGGAGCAAGTTCATGTTATTTTCATTGCGCATCTGTTCCCACGCCAAACTACATCTCCTTGCTAAGGCCTAGCGTAACAGGCAAGGCTAACAACACAATAGGCGTCACTCTCTTTACAAAAATACACACAAATCAAAAAGAAAGAATCTTCCACAGACTTCTATTCGGTCACCCTCTTTGCAAACATGCACACCCTTCAAAAAATATTTTTTTCTCTATTCACTGTAAATGAGATGACCCCCTTAAATCCCTGGCCTCGCCCTCATTCCAGAGCCACGTGGTTGACAGGTATATTAAAACTAACATTGTGTATACACACTAAGACATCTCTGCTGCTACCTCGGGCCCTGTTTGTGGTTATATTTGGCATGATTTAATGAGTGTTTCAAATCTGAGCGATGATTCGGTCAGTCAGGTTTTCGAGACCGCCTATACAGTGGTAGAGGGAGCTAGGCAACCAAACCAGCAGGGATGACTGAATGAAATTAAGCTTGGAATACGACTGCAAACATCGAAGCCATCTTGTAGTAGTAATAAAGAGTCAAAAAGACGCCTGTAAAGGTAGAGCGCTCTTCGGGATGAACGAAAAATATTTTTTTCCATAGGAAAAACATTATTGCTCCTATATGTGCTACGCCTTAGAAGCGGAAGGTAGCAACGTCTTGTGCACACTCTTTCGCATACTGGTGCAACTCATCTATGTCTCGTGTTATGCCTTCGTCCAATCGATTATAATGGGCCAGCTCCGTCGTCGAATGGTTTCGTGCAACGCATGCACTGCTTTTCACGTATAGGCTGATAGGGATGTTCTTCACTCCTACGGTGCCACCACATCCACTCTAGCCATCCTTGAAATCGTTGAGTATTTCTATTGGTTAAGGTAAACGTGACGCGGCTAGCTGGCAGCCAATCCGCTCTTGCCACACTCTGGGTCCGGGTGTGAGTGTTGATACTTCCGGTGAATTCGGACCGCTGCTTTCCCTCTTCTGCAGAGTCCAGAGCTGAGGAAGCGGCGGAGCTGCAGTGACAGGACCCGCGCCCCCCTAGTCTGCTGAGTCTATCAACATGGCCCGCTTCGCCCTTCTACTCCCATCTGCCTTCGCCCTGTTATTTTTCGGCGTCGCCTCAGCTTCTGACGTGCTCGAGTTCACCGATGACAACTTCGAGTCTGAAACCAAGCAGCGCAGCCTCATCCTGGTGGAATTCTACGCTCCCTGGTGAGGAAGAGTAGTGTGTTTGGGGGGTGAAGGGTCGAGGTGGGGGTGCGGGGTTAGGAGTGGCACGGTCTGGGGTTCCCCTTCCTAGCAACTCGTGACAGGTATATGCTAGGTGCACTTCAACTGAACCACCACACCCGAAATGCTGAAGCAAAGTTCAGTGGCGTACACCGGATATTTTGCGACGTAGAGTAATCTGAGAATCCAGGTGAATGGGAGAAAATAACTTCATCTGGGAGTGCAGTTAAGAGCATTTGAAGTGCCTGCATTTACGCAAAAGTGACTCTTTTGTTAGAGGCAAAAGCCCGATGATGTGAAGTGAGTGGCATCCTTCAGACGAGCATGACGGTGGAGCTCCAGCGAGGGCCTGAAGAGGGCGTAGTGATGGGCAGTGAAACAGCACTTAATTTTTGTGCACATGGATCAATATAAATAGTACATCAATGATGAAAAAACTGCATGAGAATGTTTGTAAGGTCGCTAACCACAACTTATAAAGCACATATGAACGTGAAAGTGTCAGCAGGGATGTGGCGGCGCCGCCTAGGAAGCTTGATGTAGTCAGTCTGACACATGGAGTGGGTTTGCAATGTAACGGGGAGCATGTAGTATTAACGCCGAGAACTACAGGATCTTGAATGAATGGGCAGGGAAGAACCCAGTTAAGGGACCCGCAGAGAGATTTGGGTATTCTGTGGTACTGGAGAAGATTTTCAATATGGGGCAAAGGCGGGCTTGCATTAAAAGTTACTAAAAAGCGTATGATAAGGGCTTATGTAAGGGTCGCGTGAAATACGAGGATAGGGTGAGCAGAGTGGTTAAAAGGAGAGGAGCATGTAGAGGAAGAGTCGGATGTCTTGTCTTGACCGCTAAGGACTACGGAAAGCCCGCTTGCTCTTGCAACAAGGCCGCATAATGTAGCCGCGGATAGGCAATGCCGAGTGATGCTCAAGTAGTATATTGCACCCTAAGCCAATGTGCCCATTAGCCATAATCTTGGTGTTGGGTTTCGCCGTAGATGCTTCTTGTATGCAGGGGACCCACAAAACTGAATCGGCGACAATCAATAGAAATCATCCGGCAGTATTGCATTATACAATGTGAAACCCGTAAAGCGACATGGACCTCCTTGCAATTGTCTCATCTGGTGTTTAGATGAAACGTAGTAACACGTATTTAATCCCTAAATGCAATCTACTATTCTATGTATTTGTGCACACGTGCTCAGATGTATGTTTATTTAATTGTAGACTATTCTCTTCAGCATAGCTTTCAGCTGTGGAACAAATCCGCTTAAATTGAAGTGCTTTTATTTACTCATGATATCGTTGGAAGGCCTTTTGTTGCAAGTGGACCGATCCTTATTGCACTTTTACTACTATTCGGACCAGGCCATTTCCTGAAATCAGGCTATGCTCTGGATGACGTGCGGCCGCTGATTAAAAACTGCCTAAAGTTAACACTTTACTTGTTTGGCACTTTCTTGCCGTGATAAATTCCTAGTGGTTGAATTTTACAGTTTATTCTTTCAGCAAGTAATGTTAAAGCACGAGCTTCTTGATTTCTCAACTGCAGTGAAGCAACCGTACATCAGTATCCAAACTCCAAAGGGTACGTTGCATGCCGGGACGAGTCGACTTTCATTTCTACCGTCAGTTATTGCACCACACTGAGGCCTGTCTCCTTTGAAATAATGCCACGTTTTTTATTGAGGCATGCTATTTGTAGTTGATCCTAGAGCATGTGCTTTTGTCAGTTTGTAGTTTTATTTGCTCGCAAGAACCAACCTCCCATCCTTTTCCGCGTTGCTAATGAAATGGATCGGAATGCTGGGTGAGGTGTAAGTGTGGGTGGTGTCTGTTTCTCATTGGCTGCCTGATGTTTTGTGGCCGTGTGATTGGCTTTTAAAAGGTACCAATTTAGGTTTTGATGCATAGTATGTGCAAAGGAGCGCGGAACGTATTTTGTCGTCATTGCCAATAAACTGAAAAGAAGCAGTATTTATTGGTTAACACAAACGTTCATTTTCTATAATTTACGGCCAGTTATTGAAGCGGTCACACGTGGACAGCGATGCTTCATTTATCCATGGCCTGCGTTAGATTTTGCCACATTGAAGTGCCATGTGGTTGGTTCCCTGGTATATTTGTTTTTTCAAATCCCAGTCCAAGTCTTTCTTTTTCTCCCAACACTATTTTTATATAGTTTATATATTTTTGGAGTTGTAGGCAGTGGTGCTGCACGGATAGAACGTAGGCATTTCATACAGTCATTCCTCAGGTGCCGGCCTTTGATCTACAGGCCATATTAGTTTCGAAGAGACCGCCATTATTTTTGTTATTTTTCTGTAGAAAATTCACGTTCGCACTTGACACGAAGGAAAAAAGTGTGAAGCACTTATCAGTACCAAAACAGTTAAGCAAGAAACACTACACATTAAAAATCCAACTCCAATTTATAAAACAAAATCGTATATAGATTCATCTTTAAATGGGCACCAAACTGACCAAAATTACATGAAGGGATCCGGAGTTAGATTTTTGCAAGGTTTTTATAAATCATTGCATTTCGCTCCAAAAATGTCTTAGTTTGCAGAGTTACTGCTTTTCACTTTTGGCAGTAGTCTCGGGGGCAAAGTCAAAGTTTCAGATTGAATGCAATATAACTGTTTTCCATGTGCAGACACGAGGTTTGTTCCGGTCAAGAATTTACCGGTGCACTTAAACTTTTTTGAATATTTTCCTAATCGACTAAGTCCTCTGCATTTCGGGGCTGGCGTTTGGTTTGACGTCAGCGGACAGGTGACGTCCAGTGATTCAGTGAAAGGCTTGGTTCTTGGTGATGCTAGATTCTAACAAAGAACCAGTAATTATCGGTAGTCTATGAGCTTTGGACTCTGTGCGCACCAAAAATTATCTTTTTGCCGTAGGACGTCATGGTGCAGTTCTGTGGAGAGAAATGGCGCACACTAGCACCAGACAAGGGCCTAAGACTTGGAGGCACCTCTGTCTCACAGGCTACACCAGCTGATTCCAGAGCAAATCCAATAGCTACTCGTCAGCTGGGCGCTTTGCAGGTGTAGGCTTCTTTAGATATTATGTCCATGAAGCTTAACAGGATGCTAGCCAACTAAACATTGGAGTCCAGTCACTGGTCCTTGGCACAAGTGGGAGCAGGTCCAGCTCTTGGGGTCTCTCGCCGTGAGGTTGACAGTTGGAGCAGCGTAAGCGTAAGTCCGTTGTTGTTTCAGCAGGTGCAGCCTTTCTTAAGGCAGCCTTCTTTCGGAGGTTTATAGTTTTAGAAGGTGCATTCCTTCTGTGATTTCTGAGTCAAGCAGTGTTCAAACACCTGAAGCCAGGGATGACACTTTTATGCCAATTTTGAAGTTGTGGGAAGGAGCGTTCCTAGCTACAATTTCCACGAAGCGACCCTCCTCAAATCATTTCCTGCGGAGTTGGCACTAAAGAATCCCACAGTACTTCTTTGTCCAAATCGAGAATTCTAGGGCCCTTCTTCCCTGGGTCAGAGCTATTGGCACACCCCCGGAGATGTGTCCAGTATAATTAGCCACCCCCTCCTGGAAAGCCTATTCTGTAACTGGTTTTCCCTCTCTGGAGGAGATGTCAGTCTTTGTACTTAAACAATGAAGCTGGCAAGGTAAGGTGAGTCTAGCATTTGCTTCTCAGAGGAGGTAGCCCCTTTAAAGCTGGGCCATTTGTGACCACAGCCGCCTGCCTTCTCTGCTGGAGGTCACACCTTCTCACTCCAATAGTCCCCTGTTTCCCCTTTCCTAGGAGTGCTTCATACGTAGCAGGAGGGTGGCAGGCTCTCGGATGAAAACTGCTGTAGTTAAGAAACAGCTAATCTTACTTTGGGACATTAAGTTGGATTTAATGTAACAATTTGATGCCTTGGAATACTATGTCTGGTCGCCCCGAATTGAAGTTGCCCTGTACCGCGTGGGCTAGTGTAACTCCATGCTAGCCAAAGGGACTACCAGGCTGCCTACAGTGAAAACAACAATTTCGAGTGTTCACTGTCTATACATGTCAATTATAAAAGGAACCTGTCTTTTTTTAATATTTTGCACCCTGCCTTGTGGGTAACAAAGGCCTTCCCTAGTCTTGACTTTTTTATATGTTAAAAGAAATGTTTTGACGTGGCAAAAAGTTAAGTTTGCCATGTAGGTTTGGCAGTTTAAAAGTTGCCCAACTAGGCTGCAGTGGCAAACCTAGAGCCATATTTTCACCTGGTCACTGTAGTGGTTATGTTTATTTATATAGTGCGTTGATGCACAGTGGCGTTTAAGCGCTGATTGTTTTAGATTGTGAGTGTGATCACGACTGCTGGCCGAGTTACCATGATTTAGACAGCTAGGTCTTAACAGCTTTCCTGAAAGATAAAAGGTTGGGTTCATTTTTAATGATTAAGTGGAGGGAGTGTGTTCCATATTTTGGTTGCTTCAATCAGTGCTCTTTCCACCCCATCTACTTTTCTTAAATGTGGGCTGTATCAGTAAATTAGCAGAGTTCGAATGAAGTTTCCTAGCTGGAACATACTGCCTGAAGCTATGGTTCAGAAAGGCTGGGCCCAGGTTGTGAATTGCCTTATAAGTTAGGCAGAGTACCTTAAATGTTATTCTTTAATGGGGACCCAGTGTAGTTCTTTTAGCCTTTAAGCAACGTTTAGGGATTTTTAGAAGGAGCCTTGCTGCAGCATTCTGTAGTATCTGGAGTTTATTCAAGTTGTATTTTAGAGTTATCGGAAGCAGACTGTTTCAATAGTCTATTTTGGAGAGGGCAAATGCTGTAACTAGTTTCTTTTTCAGGCTGGCCAGTATAAAATGTAGGAATTTCTTGATTATTCTGAGGATATTAAAAGTGAAATGAAATGAAATTTGATTTATAAAGCGCATGGCTGCCCTAGAGCGTCCCAGCGCTAACTAACTAATAACAGAAACCTCTGAGGATATAGGATTTAAGAGGTTTTAGGAAAAAAAAGTTTTAAGGGATTTTCTGAAGTTGATAAGAGGATTCCATCTGGATATCCCTGGGGAGGGCATTCCAATTTTTTGCCGCATTCATAGAAAAACAGCGGCCACCAGTGCGAGCCTTCCTCACTCTAGCGACAATGGCAAGATTGTCCCCATCAGACCTTAGGACCCGAACCGGTCTATAGGGACGGATCAGGTTTCTCAAGGCCGGTGGGCCTTTGCCTTGCAGTGTCTTATGAGTGATGCAGAGTGATTTAAAAGCAATTAGTTCCTGAATTGGAAGCCAGTGGAGGGCTCTCAGCAATGGTTTGGCTGAGGCTCTTCTTGGCGCCCCCATAAGCAGCCTGGCAGCAGCGTTCTGCACTCGCTGCAAGATATTAATTGTGGCCTTTGGTGCTGCCAAGAAAAGGGCATTGCCATAATCCAGTCTGGATAAAATTAGGCCCTGGATTAGTAGCTTCCTGGATTGAAAAGGCAGGAGGGGGAGGACTTTCCGTACTGCACGAAGCAGGCCAAAGCATCCTCCTGCAACTTTCTGGGCATGAGTCCTGAAAGTTAATTGGGGTTCGAACCAAACCCCGAGGCTTTTGATTTTCTCTTTTGGTGGAGGCAATTCACCCATGCAAGGCGGCCAGTACTCTGTGGGCAAGGATGCAAATTGATGGCCCAGAACCATGATCTCGGTTTTAGCTCCATTCAATTTGAGCTTTGAGCCAGTCATCCAGGAGAAGATTGCGGTTAAGCAGCTCGAAAGGTTGTCTGAACATCCCCCCTGTTGTGTCAGCGAGACGACTAGTTGTGTGTCATCTGCATAGCTGATGGATTTGATCCCAAAAGGGGCTACTACCTCCTCCAGCGGGGCCATATAAACATTAAACAAAGTAGGGCTCAGGGAGGATCCCTGAGGGACCCCACACTGGAGGGGTGTAGACTTTGACATGACACCATTTTCCCAAATCCTAAAGGAGCGTTTATGCAGGAAGGATTCCAGCCATCTAAGGGCAGGTCCTACAATGCCTAATTTAGCGGGATGGTGGACCAAAATTGCATGGTCCACAATATCGAATGCAGCGCTCAGATCCAGAAGGATCAACGCAGCTGATTCCCCCCCCCCCCCCCCCCCCCCCTGAATCTAAGATGCATCTAGCCTCCTCTGCCACTACTATGAGGGCTGTGCCAGTGCCCTATCCTGGGCGGAAACCCATTTTGGGAGTCGCTCCGTAGGCCATTACTCTCCAAGAATCCTGAGAGCTGCTGATTCACCAGCTTTTCGGCGATTTTGCCCAATCCCGGTAGCAAGGAGATCGGGCGAAAATTAGCTAGATCGCTGGCGTCTAGTCCCGGTTTCTTTAGGAGTGTTTTAATTCTGGCCTGTTTCTAGCTTTGAGGGACTACGCCATTAGTGAATGAGGAGTTTAACAGATCTGTGGCAAGGGAGGCAATGGTGCTCACGATTTGTTTGAGGATGTGCATAGGCGCTGGGTCAGAGGGAGAGCCGCTATTCACGGCGGATAGTCTTACAAAAGTCCTCCCTGGTAATGCATCTAAATGCATCCAGCCGGGGACCGGTTGTTGGGAAGGGGGGAACTCAGTGGCTAATGTTGTGGCAGTCTGTGGTAGACTATCAAGTATTCTCTGTATTTTATTATCAAAGAACTCTGCTAGCTGGTCACACCTTAATTTGGTATCCTCTTGTTTGGTTGTTGGGGCCGGGATTTTAAGAAGTTGATTAACGATCTTAAATGTTTCTTTAGAGGAGTTAGCCGCTAGTTTAATTTTCTCCTCAAAGAAAGATGCCTTGATTTTATGCTGTATATAATTTAGCTTATTTATTACAAAAATTCAAAGTGGTAAATATACAAAATCACTGTCAATTGATCACAATGAATGAACCATATAATTTGGTACATAAAGTGCCCCGGAAAAGGGAGTGGAATAGCGTGATGCTGTGAAGGAGAAGGACAGTGAGGAAGTAAAGTTGGTGACAACTTCTTTTTATCTATCGAAATTAATTCAAAATACAATACATTTTCAAGGCTTCAGATCCCTGAGCCGGAATAGGGGATCATAACATCTCCCCAATGCTATAAATAATTTCTGTTGACACAGAGGTATTCAAATTAATGCGGGCGTGTCAACTGAAAGAAGATAATGAGGTAGCCGTCGACGTTTCGACCCCACGCTACAATGGTAGGCGTATTAAAAGCCTTACATCGGGGTCTTCATCAGGACAGGGTAAACAACAAGGGTGCACTACAGTATCTGCTCAGAGCGAGCAAGGGACAGGACTGTATCCAGATCAGCCCCGTGTGTCCATGAGGCAATATCTATATACCCGTGAGGGCTATCTGTCTCCAATCGTAGTCTTTACGCCCCGTATCTAATCAATTGGGCCGTCGCTAAGGATCGCTTTAATCTTGCCGATTCTGTGATTGGCGGGAAATTATGTATCCATTGGAATGTCTCTATACGGCCCGTGTAGGCGAACTGTATCCAAATCCCCGTCTTGTAACGTTTCTAAACAATATGAGCCGGGCGGCGGTGCGTCGCTGTGGATCGCATCAGTCTTGCCGCATCTTCTCTTTGATTAACACGGAGCTCGGAGTAGCCATCATCCCAGCTTACCGACTTACCCCAGCTTACCGACTGCTTACCGACTGCTCGCAGTCGGTAAGCTG
The DNA here is from genome assembly GCF_964263255.1 of Lissotriton vulgaris. Taxonomy (NCBI): domain Eukaryota; kingdom Metazoa; phylum Chordata; class Amphibia; order Caudata; family Salamandridae; genus Lissotriton; species Lissotriton vulgaris. Next base: position 1,981,033,098 of record NC_141687.1, on the reverse strand, counting down.
GGATGAAGGCTACTCAGAGCTCCGTGTTAATCAAAGAGAAGATGCGGCAAGACTGATGCGATCCACAGCGACGCACCGCCGCCCGGCTCATATTGTTTAGAAACGTTACAAGACGGGGATTTGGATACAGTTCGCCTACACGGGCTGTATAGAGACATTCCAATGGATACATAATTTCCCTCCAATCACAGAATCGGCAAGATTAAAGCGATCCTTAGCGACGGCCCAATTGATTAGATACGGGGCGTAAAGACTACGATTGGAGACAGATAGCCCTCACGGGTATATAGATATTGCCTCATGGACACACGGGGCTGATCTGGATACAGTCCTGTCCCTTGCTCGCTCTGAGCAGATACTGTATTGCACCCTTGTTGTTTACCCTGTCCTGATGAAGACCCCGATGTAAGGCTTTTAATACGCCTACCATTGTAGCGTGGGGTCGAAACGTCGACGGCTACCTCATTATCTTCTTTCAGTTGACACGCCCGCATTAATTTGAATACCTCTGTGTCAACAGAAATTATTTATAGCATTGGGGAGATGTTATGATCCCCTATTCCGGCTCAGGGATCTGAAGCCTTGAAAATGTATTGTATTTTGAATTAATTTCGATAGATAAAAATAAGTTGTCACCAACTTTACTTCCTCACTGTCCTTCTCCTTCACAGCATCACGCTATTCCACTCCCTTTTCCTTTTCTGGGGCACTTTATGTACCAAATTATATGGTTCATTCATTGTGATCAATTGACAGTGATTTTGTATATTTACCACTTTGAATTTTTGTAATAAATAAGCTAAATTATATACTTCTACAGGGACCCTTCTTTTATACACCGTATAGCACCCAGGTCCCTTGTGGATTTCATTGGGTATAACCCCCCCTTCCTAGTTAAATTGATTTTATGCTGAGCAGCTTTATAAAGTCTCAAGGCAGCCTGGTAGGAGGTTTTGCTGTTGACTGCCCAATCTCTTCTCCAGATGCGTTCAGACTTTTTGCAGGCTTTTCTGAGGTCTCTTAGTTCTGTGGTGTACCATGGAGATTTAAAAGTACTGCTCTTTTTTGTCACCATTTTGAGAGGCAGAACCGGGTTCAGGGAGCTATTCAGCCAGTTCTGAAAATTTATGTCTGCTAGCAGGACATTTGATTCTGCAACAGGGGCCGATTGTTCTAGAGTTCGTTTCAAATCTTCCACCGATAACTTAGGCCAAGCTCTCTGTAATATGCGAGGGGCACTTCTCTCTTCCGATCGAATTTCCCAAGAGAAAGGAACTACGTAGTGGTCAGACCATGGTAGGGGCAATGTGGGTTTGACTAGGAGCTGGTTATTATTTGAAAAAAACGGATCCAACAGATGTTCCCTGTTGTGAGCGACTTCTTTATTTAAAAGTTTTAAATCAAAAGCTTTAAGATTTAGAATGAGATCTGCAGCTGCTTTATCGTTAGGATCGTCAAAATGCAGGTTCAGATCTCCAAGAACCAGAAAGTTGTGTGCCCGGGCTGCTGCTACTAGAGTAGCTTCTAGCAGAGAGTCTGTAAAATGCTTTATGCAGCCCGGCGGGCAGTAAATGAGGAATCCTGAACGGGAGTAGGTGGGGGTTAGCTGGATGCTAAAGCAGGCACTTTCTGCATCTGAAATGCCACCGTCCTCAAATCTACAAATCAGTCTTTGTGGATTATGGCGAGGCCACCTCCTTTCCCTTTATCCCTGTGCTGGCTCTGAATATAAAAACCACTAGGGAGGGCGGAAATGATGTCAAACTCTGCGTTGGGAGATAACCACTTCTCTGTTAGGAAAATCAGGTCGAGGTTGCATTCTTTGATCAATAGATTGATCTCTATCGCATGCTTTGGTAGTGATCTACAATTTAGTAACGCCATCCTCAGATCACTACCGGCTTCCTTACCGTTGGTCCCTGCGGGGGTAGGGTCAGGGCAGAATTGACACCGACAAAATTGTTTGTCAGTCCAATCAAGCTGGTGGCACCACTGGCCACTCCTGTCTTGTAGCGCCAGGAGTTCTTCCCTCGCGTATCCTACCTGTCCGTAGAGTCCACGGGCATAGTGACCGGCCCTAGGCCCGGTCTGGCCCGGACGGGCCCAGACGGGCTTGCCTCTGGCGCGCCTTCGGCGCGCTCGCTGCGCGGACGGGAAATAAACTTCATTTAATAGCGCCCGGGCCGTAATTCGACCGACCGCCAGTGCGCCAACCGTGCCTTTCCCCTAAGATGGCGGCCAAAGTCGTCGCCCTCCGGGTAGGCTGTCTGTGTCCGAGTGGACCCTAACTCGGCCCTCGGTATGTTCAGCACGGGTACAATTACGCGCCCCAACTGTCCCAGGCAGGTAAGTAACACAGTGCAAAATAATACGTATCAGCAATTTTTAAAAACAATTTTTTAGTGCAAATGAGCAAAGATAAAAGCGAGTGATCTGATGCCTAACTCCCGGCTTCCGCCTCAGGAGTATTCTGTTTCAAGTGAGAGAGGAGGAAGTCACAGCATTTACTTGTTTTGTGAAGTTGAGGTTTGAATCTATAATCACTCCTAAGTTTCGGGCTTTATCTGGGGGGTAGACTGGACCCATAGTGTTTGGCCATACATCAGGGCCCCAAACCTGTAATTCAGGCCCAAACAGCAGCACCTCATGTTTTTTCAGAGTTTAACTTAAGGTAGTTCCACTCCATCCAGCTATGGACGGCTATCATGCAGGTCTGGAATCTATTTCCAGTACTCTCATTGTCTCTATGGAGACGACAATTTGAATGTCGTCCGCATAGGATGTGAGTCAAATACCAAAATTCCTTATCCGTTCTGCTAGAAGAGAGACATATGGGTGGGGCTCAGTGAGGATCCCTTTGGAACTTCACAAGGCAGGGAGAAAGAGTGAGGTGAAGTTTTCTAATTTCACTACTTGTTCTCGATCTGCCAAGTAGGATTTTAGCAGGCTTCATGCCTGTCCTGTGATTCCACACGTCTTTAGGCAGTTAAGTAGTAAGTAATGGTTGACTGTGTCAAAATCCGCTGAGAGATCTAGCAGGATCAGGGAAGCTCATTTTCCCAGATCTAAAACCTGCCTAATCTCTTCAGTTGCCTTGAGCAATGCTTTCTCTGTGCTGTGGCCTGTCCGGAAGCCAAACTGTATTATCTAAGAGTTTATTTGTCTCAACATAGGAGACCAATTGTTAGTTCAAGAACTTTTCTGCTATTTTCATAGGTAGTGGAAGATTGGTCTATAATTGCTTGGATCCTTTTGATCAAGGGAAGCTTTTTCTTAAGAGCGGGATTACAACAGTTTTTTTCCAGATTTTAGGAAACATTACCACCTCACAAATATTTTGGAACATAGACGTTAGTTTGGGTGCAGTGGTTTCCGCTGCAAATTTTATTATATTTCGTGGACATGGATCCTCTGGCGATCACGAGGTGGCACTTTTTAGTAACTTTATAATGTATTCTGTTTAAGGTGGACTACATTTAATCAGAGGCTTGGTTATATTAAGATCATAATCTCAGTTTGTTCCAAGTGTTGGTTCTATGCTTGATCGCCTGGAAAGTTTTTGTGAATTTTTTTCTACTTTTTCTGAAAAAGAAATCTGCTAGCGAGTTACAGAAGGGCTGATTGGCATTTGTATTTTTGGTATTTTGATGCGGAAAAGCTATTTGGTTGAGTCTTTAGCGCTTTCAATCGTATTGGTGAAATAAGGTATTTTGGCTTTTGCTACCCTGTCTCTGTATACTGCTGATAACTGTTTGTATTCTTTTTCTTTCTCCATATGAGTCTCCATTTTCTTTCCCGTTTTCTACAGTCTTGCTTACGTTTTCTTAATTCTGGGGAAAACCAAGGGGCTGATTGAATTTGGCTTTTGTCTTTTCATTTTGACAGGTGCAACTTGGTTGCAGCTGTCTCTAGCCATTTACTATATTGTTCGGCTGCCGTCTCTGCGTCATTTCTCATCTCTACCCTAATCTGTTAATGAAATGGTCCTCTTTCACATTTCGCCAGTTTCTTGAATGGTGGTAGGCGTTTTTTGCTGTGTTCTGGTTGTGTTTTGGAAGTAGCAAGTCAAAGAATATTGCTTTGTGATCGGTCCAGGTCACCTGGATAGTGTTTATATAGACTAGGTTGGAATTGTTTGTAAAAATCCCGTCTAGCGTGTGTCCTGCTTGATGGGTTGGTTCAGGAACGATTTCCTCCAGGCCAAACTCAGAGAGAGTTTGTAGGAGTAAGTGGTGACACATTAAGTGCTGGAGTCCAATCGTGACCTTTAACTTACATGCCCGGAGTACACTTTGTACCATTACATTTGGGGACTTATAGAAAGGTAAATCTGCCAATCTGGGATCAGCCAAACATGCATACACTTTTGACTGGTCAAAGCACATGCACTGGGACCTGGTCACCATGACCCGGTGCATTTAGAGTAAAAAATCAAGCAGCCTTGTTCCAAAGATTTTGGGGGTTGACCATACAAAGAGGCACTTTCTTACAGCACTACAAGGAAAAGCACTTCCTCTTTCTTCATGCGAAAGCTAGCCCCTTTTCTCTTAGTCGTCTTGTTTCAGGGCAATTCCTTTCAAAGAAAGCAAAACATGTATATAATGTTTTCTTTTTTCAGTCACAACATATTTTAAGATTCATGCCACAGCAAGCCCCAAGGGGACCACATTTACATTCAAATACATTGCCATATATCAGCATGATAACATAATTTAACCATATAAGAGCAAAACAGTCGAACAGAATACAATAGATCTTATCGGAATATTTTTGCTTCAATCCCTGGTGGCACCCCCCACACCCGAATGCTAGATTATACAACATTAAAAAAAACACACAGTTGATGGACGAAATACAGAACAAATCAAAACATTCACCACCAGTCGAGATCTGGGTTAAATGGACCTGGCCACATGCAAATCAGTCTTGACCTTGTGCCTCCTGGCCTGGCAGTTCAGGCTGGACTGATCCCAATCGGCACAGGGTCAAGACTGTTTTGCATGTGGCTGGGCTCAAACTGGAACGGCATGGGGAGCAAAAAAACAATGGATTTAGGCTTAGATCTATGTACTGGGGTGAATACAAGACATAGTTTTGCATTCTATCCATCAATAGTTCTTTTTGCATTTGTCACCCGAGTGGGACGGGTATGCCCAGACGTGGGTCCCGTGCTCTCTATGCCACTGGAGCCAAGCTATCCTGGCTGATGAAGGGTAAACCTCGAAACCGGTCCTAGGGTGCCTGTTTCCAGCCCAGGGAGGACCTGGCCTGGCATTTCGGGCTGGACTGTTCCCAATGGGCACAGGGTTAAGACTGATTTGCATATGGCTGGGTTCATACTGCAATGGCATGGGGAGCAAAACAATGATGGTTTTAGGCCCGGATCTGTGTAATGGGTTGAATGCAAGACATTATTGTGAATTCTGTCCATCAATAGTTCTTTTTGCAGACTATACAACATGTCATGCATCACAACCATGAGACCGAACCGCCGCATCAGGGGTTTGAGCCAGCAATGGCACATGGGTAAGGCCCCAATAATCTGCCCATCGCTTCGCTTGACTACGTGGCATGGAGTATCCTTACTACAGATCCTGAAACTACTAAAGAAAGCAACTCCTAATAACGTCCCCCAGAGAAGAAATCCTAATCTGATCCCAACCTCAAACCCTGAAGATTGATTAGTTGAGGGAGATGTCTATTGCGCCATAATGGGGTTTCATGTGTGAGGCAACCTCACCACCCTTTTCAGCAACGAGATTGACACCACACTAATATCGCAACCTTTTCTGTAGGAGGAAGGATGTGAGCATCTGATCTATCGTATAAGTATGCATGTAAAGTAGGATCCTCTAACAACCAATGCTCTACCGCATAAGCTGGGTCATCTCTGCAACATACCACCATTCATTGAGCACCTGAAACTGGGAAGCTGCATGATAGGATTGAATACCTGATGCCGAAATGTCCTCACAGTACGCAGTGAAAGCCTGTTCGTAGTGCCACCAAGATGCTCCACTTCCCCACAGGAATTGGCCTAGCATAGAATTAACCTGTCGGAACCATGATGGGGGAATCTGGTCTGGATGGTTTTGCAGTTGGTAAAGTAAACTAGGGAGAGAAACCATTTTAATTATAGCGGAACGCCCATACAATGACAGCCGCAAGTCCCAGAGCAAGACCAAATCGTTGCCTTGACTGTGCACCGTAGGGACCAGATTACGTACCCCGATACCTCTTGTGTATCTGACAGACTCCCAGATATCTCAGACCTTCGTCTCAGTGGCATGTCCATTGCCCATCAGCTATTGCCACGCATCCCCTCTTAGCGGCCATATACTGGATTTACTGACATTCATATACAAGCCTGATATTTCCCCAAAGATCTGCATGATCTGTAGAATTCTGGGACCTGGTCTATGGGTATCCGTAAAAAAGAATGACATCTGCATATAAGGCAATGCAGTCGGACAGCACTGTAGTCCATTCAAAGCCGTGGATCAAGGGATCTATACGAACCCATGTGGCCAACGGCTATATGGCAAGGGCAAACGAGAGATGAGGGCAAACCTGTTGAGTGCTGTGTCCAGTGAGGAAGAGACACTACTGATGCCTCGCACAACAGCCGTCAAATAAGTATAAAGCAACCGAATGTATGCCAGGAAGCGAGGGCCAAAATTCAGGTATTCCTAAAAGTATGAAGAGATTATCCAACTGACCCAATCAAGCACCTTCTTGATGTCGGCTAACAGCAGGCCGGATGGTTTAAATGAATGACAACAGCGAATGCATTATGGTCCCGTCTGATGTTGTTGGGTGATGCCCGGCGGGGCATGAAGCCTGCTTGAGCTAGGTGTACCATGTCTGATAAGTGGGGCTGCAGTCGATAAGCAAGGGCTTTAGACAGCAACTTCGCTTTTACGTTAAAATGGGATATCGGACGCTATGAGGCGTGATATTCTGGGGGGCGTACTGGTTTGAAGAAGACAACTGTTTCAGTATGTCTCTGTTCCAGGGGCAGGCAAGCAGCCTGGAATTCCGCTTGAACAACTGCTAGGTATTGTGTGCCTAGCTGGGATACGTACTCCTTATAACATTCGGTTGGGAATCTGTTTCGACTCTGCGCCTTCCCAGGCTGCAGCTCCAGCACTGCTGTCGCCAATTCCTCCAGCATTAGAAGGGCCTCCAAGGACTCTGGGGCCCCTACTGACAGAACCTTTGGGGGCATATCTTCAAAGAAATGCTCAATCTGAGAGGCGCTCAACACCTCTTTCGGGAGTACATGGGGTCTGATAGAAATTGGCAAAGCTGCTGGATTAGTGAGCAGGGTGCTGTTCATATCACAGACCCCAGGGAGTTGGGCTGGCATTGCTACCTGTCGGCACAGTCTATGTAGGAGCCTCCCTGACTTGTCACCCCATTGGTAGATTCTACTTTGCATGGTCAGCCATACGCATGTGCCTCCTCCATCAGTTCCCCTTGGTATTGCTGCTGGGTAAGACCCAATTACCGAAACGCCATAGTCCCTCCACCCTCTTGTCCCCTTCTCTCCAGCTCAAGAATGTGGGCTTCCAATTAAATTAAGTTGTCAGCATCACCGGTGCTCCGCAGCATAGAAACTGATAGTCCCTCTAATAGTGTGCTTCATAGCCTCCCGTAGCGTATCTACAATGGGGGCCATTGCCTCATTCAGAGAAAAGTATTCATTTAAAGCCTGATGGATATGGGTTTATTAAGACGGATCTTGTAGATACCATGGGAAAAGCCTTCTTCGGAACGGGGGTCGGGACAGACCAACCAGGAGGTAGATGGCTATCTGGGAGTGATCTGAGAGTCCTCTGGGCAGGATAGAGGCATTGGATACTCTGTGCACATAGCTCTGTGGAAGAAACCTAATCAAGCCTGGAGAAGGATTCATGCACTGGGGAGTAGAAGATAGAAGAGAAGAGTAGAAGATAAAACCCACCTCCCTGGTGTTGTGAGCCTTCCATGTATCCACCCATCCCACCAAATTAGCCAGAGACATTAGCTGGGAATTTAGAGCCACCTTCACAACCCCCAATGCTGGCTATCAGTCCCTGCCAGAGTATGTTGCATCATTCAGTCCCCAGGGATACCCTTAGATTCCCCAGATATATCCACCAGACGGTCTTCATAACTCTAAGGGATAGGGTGCGTAAATGCTACCCAGCACAATGAGTTTCCCAAATATGGTTCCATGAATCAATATGTGCCTGTCCTGTATATTTGTCCACTCCTGCACTGGAGTTTAGGGGATTCAGTGGTGTATCATGATGGGCACTCCTCTAGTGCCCCTTGCAAAACCGGCATGAAATGTGTGCATTTAACCATACCTGACGAAACAGGGAGTCTTGGAGAGCACAGACAACGCAGCCAGAGTAAGAACGAATGATGCCTACATAACCCTCAAACCCCATCCCTACTGCAATACCTCAAAACAGATGAAATATCTATTGCGGAAGAAACCCCTTGCTGACTCTAACGGGAAACTGACATGGGGTCCGTCCAGTGGATCTCCATACATACAGCCCTTTAAGAGACAAATATACTATATTTGTCAGAACAGAAAAGGAGAGACGCCTCCCAGCCCCCATACTGAAGCTATGGGCCGCTTAGTTCTAGAGTTACATGGCTCATCTCCAGGGTCTTCCTCCTGATCACCGTTACGGGCCCCAGAGTGCTATGTGGATCTGGATCGGTGTCTGTGTTTCTCTGTCCGTTTGTTTAATTGTTGGTGGGGTTCACCCAGAGAGAAGTCAGTCCTGGCTTGGCGGCGTATATGGTTTTAAATGTCTTTATCTGTCCATTCGAAGACTTCTTTAGAGGTATCGAAGAACAGGGTACCAGAATTATACACCACCCATAGGTGGGCAGGAAACCCAAGCATGTATGGGAATTTGAGGTCCCGAAGACTGGCTTTGGCCGCTCGGAAATACTGATGCTGCTGCTGTACCAATTTGGTATAGTCAGGGGATATCCTTATTCAATGGTATTCAAATAGGAGTTCAGCCCGAGACCGCTCATGTCAACGGATGGTCTTGCCATCGTGAAATTAGGATGTTGGCGATCACAGGCCATGGTCGGGTGCCCGAGGTGACCGCCGAAGCAGGACGAAGTGCACGCTGGGGACAATGTGTCATCTGGAATACATGATGTGAGCCAGCGGCTTAGAAAGTCCCCCATGCCATTTCCTTCATTGTTCATAGGGAGGCCCATGAAGTGGAGGTTGTTCCTGCAGGGCCGTCCCTCCATGTTTAGCTTTCTAAAGGTAGAGAACTTTGTTTGGCATAAAGACACTAGTCTCAACTTCAGTTATGCGTTCCACTGCATTGCGGAGGTCCTGGTGTAGTATTGTGACCTCAGATCCCGCCAAAGCAATTTTTGCCTCTAAGGTGTCTCTAGACTGCGTGATTGCAGTAAGCAGGACAGCGTTATCAAGTAGAGGGCTAGTACAATTCCGGAGTCCACATGTCGTACTCTCCCGCCGCCCCAATTGAAGAGGTACATCGTGCTCTCTCGACCGATTTCCAGAGGGCTTTCCTTTAGTCATGGTGAGGGAGCAAGGGCAACAGGGTAAAGGCCCAAACTACACCACTCGTGTGACTACCCCTGTCAGATAGCCCCAAGCACCACACCAACTGCCACCACAGTCAGGACCACAAAGCACATGTGCAGCACTAGTTCTGGTGAGCCCCGGAACAGGTGTTCAGCAATCCCTCAGAAGAAACGCCCGGAAAACTCTAGGATGCAGGCTGGGGAGGGCTCCCTGCAGCCACAAGCCACACCAGGGCATGGCTGCCTCAGCAAATGGGGGTATTCCCTGCTACACCCGCCCCAGAGGGCACCACCCCTCTCAGTAAGCTGCTCCTAGTCTCTGCATCCCTGGCGGCGTATAGGTGTTGCAGGGCCAGCTCTGCCAGTCTCTCCAAACCTGCAATCTGGCCCAGGCCTCCGGATTTTTACCAGCTGAAAGGTGGGCTGTAAGCACCTGACCTCACGGCCTACCGCGCACCAGTGCAATCGTGGCCTGGTACAGCCAGCCATGGCCAGATTACCTGTCCGCACACCCCTGTTGTCACAGGGTCTGTGCCATCACCAACACACGTCTTAACTGCCACAGCTGCCCCAATGCCTCATCGGTCCGAACCGCCTCCCTCCTGGTCTTCAGCGCGTTAGAGCACACTCTATGAGGGCACAACGGGGACCAGGACCAGGACACAGCCACCGGTCTGCAGGATCTGGCCCACCACCTGCTGGCATCAAATTCTTCCTGCCCGTCTACTGAGCACATTGTCAGCGAGGTACGCAGCGCCCTTCTGTTCAGCTGTGGGCTCTGCCTGCGCAATCTGGAGCAGCATGCCAGACGCCCCAGAACGGCCCCGTAGTTTGGAAAGCATCGAAGATTACAGGGCTGTTTTGGCTACAGATATCAGGTAGGGTGATGAAATGGGCTGTTGGTGTTTGCCTAAAGCGCGTCCGCCATGTTGGACTGCTTGGCCCCGCTCCATAATATCTCATTTTTAGGGCTCGCAAAGTGAAAAGCCCTTTTGTAGGGGTTTAAAAATGGACCTTGAAATTCCACACAGCTCGTGCGTGTGCATTACCAAGGTCCATTTTGATTGGGCTTTGCATGCGTGCAAACAGAACACGCAGTAGGCCATAGGCGGTTGCGTAGCTCCGCCTATGGTTTATTGGTGTCTGTTACGTGCACCAAAGCCCATATGTCAGCAACAATTGTTTCTTAATCAAGTTACATCCTGTACATCCACATGCTTACAGGATGGGTTGTAAAGAACTATATACTCCCTGGTGGGATAATCCTCGCCTCCATGTCCTTTTAATAGATACATTTTACACTCTGTGTCAGGATCGGAGGCTTCGGTTATGCAAGCTCAAAGCTTACTGGTCACGAATGATGCCAACCCCCCCCCTCCCCTGACTGACTTAAAATAAAAATTCTTAACAAATCAGACTAAATCAAAATGCCTTCCAATTTCCCACTCAAAGTTTTGGATATCATAGCATCCCTTTTTGAATCGATCCCCAATCACAAGCAAATATTAGCTGGTACTTTGTCTGGGCCCTCTTTTATCCAATCAACTTGTCGGGCCCCAATCACAGTGGGCTTCTTTGTGACATTAGTGTCACAGCCTGTTTGGAACATTTGCTTGGTTTACATTAAACATTTGGGGTGCATTGCCAATGGTGGAAGCCAAACAATTCTTTTATCGCACATGTCTGGTTCTACCATGCATCCGTCTGAGGCTGTCATGGGTATAGAGCGGCAAAAAACGTATTTTGGGGTTGGATGTGGGAGGACACTGATTACCATAGTACATTCCCCATGAATGCACACCCCTAGCACTCGGATCCAGTTTAGTGTGGCCGAAGAGTTCAGCCATCTTGAAAATGCCCAGAGTGGTTAGGATTAGCACCAGAAACCTTTACCCCATTGGCTATGGCATCCCCAGGGGTATTATCCACCCACCAGCACGTGTGGCATAAATCTAGCATCTCCAGGCACCAACCTAGGAACACTTCTGGACCCGAGGAGGAAGACTGAACCTGCTGTCTGAGAACTGAGCATAGAAGAGTGACACTGCGCTCTCTCCCTCCTGTACTCCACTCAGAACGTAAAACATTTGACCAAGGCCAACATCGCTGATGTAGCTCACCTGCGTTCCATTGCAGTCAGCCTGAAATTGCACCCAGCTGCTGTTCTGCTCCGACCATTGACTGTCAGTTGTAGTTTGTACTTCTTGGTGCTAGTTACACTTAAAGCTTTATAAATTAATCTGTTATGTAAGAAAATTGACCCTTTCATAGTCACCCCCCCCCACTTTTTAGGTCGAGCCTAGAGCAGTGCATGCGCTGCTTGCTCGACTTTTAGTAAGGGGGTTTTCAAAGTGCCACCAGAGGCTTTTACTGGCCTCAAGCTTATTGCTAGATGTTGCTGGTTTTCCGAATCTGTAGTGCTTGGGATCCTGCTGTCCGGGCCCCAGTGAATGTGGTTCAGTGGTTCACCCTAACAAGGATTGTGACTAATACTTGAGCTGTGCACTCCTCCCCTCCCCCCTCCCCCCCCACCCTCCACTCAGCCCCAGACAAATAACTTCATTTCTCACAATTCAGCTCTTTGGAATGGTTTTCTATTCATGCAAACGTATCACATAGCATACAGCCAATACAACAAAAACACATATTCATAAAACAAGCCACATCTATTGACTTTGCCAATGTTTGTTGCGGAATAATCCTGTATGTGAATGAGTACAAGGTAAATTACGATTCCGTAAAAACGAAGTAGTAGGATTGATACATCTTTTTTTTATTTTCAGGTGTGGTCACTGCAAACGTCTTGCACCAGAATATGAGTCTGCTGCAACAAGATTAAAAGGAACGGTATCGCTTGCTAAGGTCAGATTTTAATATTTGGTGAATATCAAGTCTTCTAATATCTTTAAAACTGTGGGGATCGTTGTATATAAATGCTAGTTTGAATTGTCCAAGTCCGGGATAGCTCCAGCTGTAGAAGCCTTGCTTAAACCATTCACTTAAGATGGTCTGGTCCCCGTAAAATTGTTTATTTAAGTCTTAAGATTTTTTTTTAATGTTTTATCAGGTTGACTGCACAGCAAACTCAAACACATGTAACAAATTTGGAGTCAGTGGATATCCTACATTAAAAATGTTCCGTGATGGGGAGGAGTCTGGTGCTTATGATGGGCCCAGAACGGCTGGTAAGTGAAAATGAAACCTTTTTTGGGGCTCTTTGTGCGTCTACTTAATTTTCCAGAATGAAGTTTCCTTAATCCCAGCTTAAAATGTAGTTAGTTTGTGTCAAGCAAGTTCTCCTGTTCCTGTGGCCGACAGGGCAAAAATTGAAGTTCTGAAATTAGGATGGACTTGCCAAAATATTTTTGGGCGAGTAATTACTGATCACAAATGTAAGTTTTAAAAAAATGTTTGACTTGTTCACTTTCTACAACTAATCTGATGTGTCTGAACCTATCACTCAACACCCAAAAAAATTAATTGCAGTTGGCACCCTTTTGTAGTTGAAACTAACTAAATTGTGTTCACCTTTAGTAGCGTGTTGGGTATTTCTTTACTTTAGAGGACAAGTTTTCTAACAGTCCCTTGAATTACAATGCATGAAAGTCCTTTAAGCTATTTCATTTTTGTTTTTAAAGATGGATTGTCTAGAAAAGAAGTTTTAAAAATAGAGGTATTTTGTTTGTTTATAATTATTGGAAAAAAAATTTGGGTCTAAATAAATGGTATATTACACATTTTTCCAATGTTTTTTTCAGTGCGGTTGTATTCAAGATGTTGGTTGTAGTGATTTCCCTTTTGGACCCACTTTGGTTCTCCCCTAGTTTCACATTTTAGACGTGTTAAACTGACTTAAATTCCATTTTTTTTTTTGCATGCTATTCTTGGAACACACGTTGTTTGTTTTTCACCAGTCTTTCAAACTATGTAGTCTGAACCTGTAGTACAAGGTTGGAGGCTACAAAAGAAGATTGTACACTGTTATGATGTTTGCTCCAGCACAGCACCTGGCATCTAGACCCAACATTGTGCCACAGCTGTATTTCTAACGCAGTGGTATTTATTATATTAACCCCTCCCCTGCTGATGACTGAACCGCTCCGTCATCAGCTGCGGTGGCGCTGTGCTGATGACGGAGCGGTTCCGTCATGGCCCGCCCGATGCTCCTGCGCGGTGCGAATTCCGCGCCTAGCGTTCTATTGAGCGGGCGGGGCCATGACGGAACCGTTCCGTCATAAGCAGAGCGCAACCGACGCTGGTGACGGAGAGGTTCCGTCACCAGCATGCGCCCGCCGTTCTTCCGCCCCGCCCCCTTAGCACTGCGGCGGAATAGCCGCCGCAGTGAAGGGGTTAAAAAGTGCTCTGTCCCATTGTGGGTTGGAGAGGAGCATTTCGGAAGTGATGACTGTTCTATAACATCTGCTGTATTCCACATGCAGACCTGCATAATATACAGGTATGGGAGTTAAGGCGATTCTCTGAGATCACACAGACCTCACCATGCTCTCAGAGCAGAGGTAGATTTAGATAGGGAAATAGTTTTAACATGGTTTGAATATTCATGCTCTTCACCATTTTCATAATGCTGGTTACATTATTCTGCTTCATTTGCCTAATAATCTCAGCTCATACCTTGAATGCAAGATCACGAGGTGTCAAATGATTTGTAAACTTTCCTTATGTCTTTCTTGTGTTTACCCTGAGTGTGCATGGGTGAAGCATGAAAGGCGTAAGATCTGTTTCCACGATTCCCTTGGAGTTCAGAGTGCCATTTCGAGGTTGCCTGAATCACTTGTTACTTGGGGAAGGTTAGGAGTTCAGGTGAGGCACTGTGGGCCTGTCCGGAATTGGACTTGTGGGTTTGTAAGGAGTGGATAGACAGTCCCAATATCCATCTTCCAAAATATCGTCCTCTACACCATAGTAGGATCCTTATAGCATGGTTAGAGCTATGTTAGTATAGTTTTTTACTTGCGTTACTTGACTCAACCGGTCTCCACTTTATTGTAAAAGCTAGCGTTGAATTATAGCGATTAAATGTACGTTTTTACCTCTACAGATGGCATTGTCAGCACTCTCAAGAAACTAGCTGGTCCAGCATCGGTGGATCTAAGGTCTGTGGAAGAATTTGAGAAATTTGTTGGAGATAAGGATGCTTCTGTGATAGGTGAGTAGATCGGGGCTGTGGCTGTTTCTGGCATAGTGACATGTTGAGTATAGTGTATTAAAGAACTTCTTTAAACTCATTAATCTTGTGGGAATTATTTGAGCAAGAATAATCTTGAGTATTTGCTATTCATGCTGGTACATTTATTGTTTCCTTTGAAATGTCACTGTGGTTGTCGCTTCTCTCACAAAGTAAATACAACTGCAAGCCTTACATGTAGCTATCTGATCAGTGAGGTTAAATGTTGTTTACACTAAGTTCTAGTGTTATTTTGTCTGTCCAAACTAATCTCGAGTGAGGTTCGAGTGAACAGATCAAATATTTTTAGTAGCCTTGTTTCTGAAAAGCTTTCTCTTATGTTTGCTTGAGGCTGGTTTATGCTTTGTTTTATTTTTGTGAGTCTGTTATTTATGAAGGATAATTTCCCTTCTGAAAGACCTGCTTTTTCCAGGGCATGAAAATGATTGCAAGTCAAATGTTTAGACAAGCCTGTCTTTAGAATGTAGGTTTTGTTAGTGTGCTTAAGATGTTTCTCTTCCTTTAGGTTTCTTCCGAGAATTGTATGGTTCAGATCATTCAGAGTACTTGAAAGCAGCCAACACTCTGAGGGATAACTACCGTTTTGCTCATACAGACGAGGATGATCTAGTAAAGAAATATGAACCAGATGGCAAGTAAGTACTGACATTATGTATTCCATTGAAACATGAGTCATTAGTCATTGCAATACATTCTGTTATTTGCTTTACCAGAAGTTGGTAGTATGACGGTCATAGTTTTTAATATATGGCAGTTGTTCTAAATGAGTGCATTTTCAACAAGTGATTTGTAATCATTTCTTCATGCCGGAGAATCCAAGTTACTGCAATATTAAATGTGCTTGTATTCCCTTGTCTTGAACCCTTGTCATTCGATGAGCTTAGATTGTAAAACAAATAGCTGTCAATATGCCCTTGTCCCTGTGTATCGTATTTGACAACCCTTTTCTTAGTGCGAAAAGCAGTTTTCCTGCCACATTGCTATCCGTTGTCCTTACAATGTGTTCTTGACTAAATGTAGCTAGGACGTGTGAAGAAAGTTTTTACGCAAGGCCTATCATGATTCATATTCCATACCATTAATATTTGAATAGATATTCTAGCTAAGTGTTTGAGTTTCAGTAGGCCCTTTCTAATTATGTACTTTTCTGTGAGCTGCACGTTTGCTTGCTTACTTAGAACTACAGGTGCAAAGTCACTTGGATTTACAGGACTAGATTGAACCCCTGTGTACCAGCTTTAGCAGGGTATATAAACTGTGGGTTAAAGGTTTGTCAAATATGAACTTCTGAGCGTGAGTTACTTTCACTGCTGTCTATGATGCTTGGGGGTGAAAATGCCCACATAATAAAAGCCTGGACCACTTGGGAAATTACAGGAGTGATGGTGGTAATCATGAAGCTACATTTCTCAAGAGTCTTTTTCATGTACCCGTAATGTTTTCCTATGTGTTTCAGATTAGTTACCATCTTAGTGAAAGGTACTGTGAGCAATTGCAGTTGTTTATATGTGGGGGTTTCAACCCACCTTGAAGATGCAGTTTAAATCCTTCCAGTTGGAGTTTTAGATGGCTCTTCCTCGTAATGTTTGTGTGCACATGGCGATTTTCTATTGCATACAGAGTTATTTCCAACCTTGCAGACACATCTGTGGGAAAAGGATGAGTCCATTTTGTTCATGTGGCATGGATGTGGTATTCGCTGTAAGAAACTCGGTGTATTTATTTATTAAAAGTTTTATATAGCGAGAACAAGATCTTTGCAGATATCGGAGCGCTTTACAGAAACAAGGGGTAGGGGCAACAGGAGGGTGATTAAACCAACTATTGGGTACAATATAGTAGTCGATAGTGAGCGAGTAGCAAAATAGGATATCAAACATGTAACAATATAATACTAATAAACGATCAGGTAACCGATCATACACAAACGGTGCAAAGTCTTTGATCTAGCAATAATAGAGTTCAGGTGAACTTGGCCATAAGGATGGCTTTGACCTCCTTATTAAAAAATGCAGTGGAGGAGATAAGTCTTGTTTCAGGAAGGAGTGCATTCCAGATCCTGGGTGCCATTCCTGAGAAGGAGCGTTTGTATGTTTTTTCCTTCTGGAATCTTCGAGGTTTCAGGAGGAGATTTTTTGTGCTTCTATTGGATCTCGAGCCTCTAGATATAGTCAGCTTTTGAGTGAGTTAGTTGGGTTACTTGTGGTGTACGGCCGAGTGTGTCATACAGGCAATTTTCAGCTGTATTCTGGCTTCAACAGGCAGCCAGTTCAGGGATCTCAAGTCAGGGGATATATGCGAATGTTTTCTAGAACCAGTGATGAGTCTCGCGGCAGCGTTCAAGGAGGCTCTTAGGGGAGCGGTTGTTGAAAGGGGGAGCCTGCTGAGGGCCACGATTCCGTAGTCTATGCGAGGGATGACTAGGGCTTGTAGAGCAGTTTAGACGTCCTTAGCTGGGAAGAAGGGTTTAAGTTTCCTCAGTGTTGATTTGGAAATTAGCTCCTTTAGTTGCTTTGCTAATGTGCTGCTGCATATTGAGGTTGGCGTCAAGCGTGATGCCTAAGGATTTCGCAGATTCCACAATAGTGGGTTGGACATTGAGGGCAGTTAGGTGATTGAGCCAGGTTTGGGTGATGGCGATTTTCGCAGGAGGTGAGATCAGAAGGAACTCGGTCTTCAGAGCGTTTAGTTTGAGGTGATTATCGGCCAACCATGATTGTGTGTTTCTGAGTGTGATATTCAGAAGTTTGATGTCTTCCGGGGATTGTAGTTTGAGGTACAGTTGTGTCATCGGTTTACATATGGAAGTGTACATTGGATGCTTGCAGCACGGTGGTGAGTGGTTCCATGACTAGGTTGAACAATGTGGGGGATAGGGAAGATCCTTGTGGGATGCCTAAAGTTGCAGGTACAGCTGAGGACAGCACGTTGTTGATCTTGAACTTCTGAGACCGGTTATGTAGGAAGGAAGTGAACCATTTGAGAACAGTCCCGGATACACCCATTCTGGTATTTAACCGCTCCAGTAGGTTCTCATGTTTGACAGTATCAAATGCTGAGGAGAGATCAAGAAGGATGAGGAGGCAAGAATCATTGCGATCAAGGATTTGGAGGGCGTCATCAATTATGTGCGTCATAGCCGTTTCCGTGCTGTGTTTCGCTCGGAAGCCCGATTGATGAGGGTTGAGGAGGTCAAACTGATCAATGTGTTTTGTCAGCTGGAGTTGAACGCATTTTTCCAGCAGTTTGGCCAGGGTGGGGATATTAGTGATAGGGCGGTAATTGTGTAGGTCAGCTGGGTCAGCTGTAGGTTTCTTCAGTATAGGCGTGACTTGCCCCACCTTGAGGGAGTCTGGGATGAGTCCTTGCTGAAGGGAGCTGTTAATGATTTTAGTCCAGAGTGGGAGGAGCAGGGGGGTGAAGTCTTTTACAGCATTGGCAGGTAGGGGGTCTGTGGTGATTAGAGGGCTTCAAGGTGCCGAGCAGTTTGTGGATTGTTTCTTCAGAGTAGGTGTCAAAGGACGACCATGATGCGTTGTTTTTAGGTTGAGTGGTGGTCATGCTAATGTGGCTGGAGTATCGGCTTACATCAATGAGGAGATCGCTTCTTAAGTTATCGGTCTTTAGCTTGAAGAAAGCAGAGAAGTCTTCACAGTGAGGAATATCGCTTGTTGTGGTGTTTGCTTGTAAGGGTTGCATCTTGGTTTGAGTTTTGACTAGTTCGAACCGTTTTCTCGGTCGGTTTTTAGGTCTCGCCTGTCGATGCGCATCGAGCTTGCGAGACTATGGGGGCTTAACCACTCTTTAACTAACTTGCAAGGAATCGTGGCGATTCCTTGCAGTGCCCGTGACTTTTAAGCTCAATGGGCATGCGCATTGAGCCTAAAAGCGCGTGCACATGCCCCCAGCCGTATTTTCCCTCAGGCGCATTCCTCCCACACCCCCGCTCCGCCCCCTCCCCTGCCCGCCGTGTCGCATTTCTCCTCCCCCCCCTCCCCTTCTCTGCCTTCCCTCCGTCTTGTCTCTTCACTTCGCCGTGGCTCCCCTACTCTCCTCCCCCCTCCTCCTCCTACTCTCCTCCCCCCTCCTCCTGACATTTTCTGTTGCACTCTACCGAATGCGCACTAACATTCTACAGAGGCCAAGACACCGCAGCAGAGATCGATTAGGTCAGATTCCAACTGCTTACCGTTCCAATATCCATTCGACCCAAAATGATCCTCTTCACATTACTCCGATTTTAGCAATCAACCTTTCCATACTAAGATTTTTTCCTAGCATATTCTAGAATGTTGACTGTGTAACCATAATCCTTAATTATTTCCAAACCTGTAATCGTACAGGACCATTCTATCAAGTGCGTAGCAGCCTTTTTAGTCTTTCTAAAAACCTTTTCTTTCCAGCAAATTTCTCAAACCCCAAACAAATTGCAACATGCTTAATCGCGGTTCCTGTCTGTAGGAGAGTAGGGTCTGCAATCCTATGATCACCCAGATTTTTTGCTTTTGTTTCACTGGTTTACGACTTCCTCTGGCTGTGGGCCTGCCAATCAGACCCACAGCCTGGCTGTTCTCTCTCTAAATTACAACATGTACCCTAGGTGCATTTACCAATTGGTACTGGGCCACCTTATCAGACCCTGTAACTCAGGGCATAGGTGTACCCAGGACCTACCAGGGGCTGAAGCATGTATTATGCCACCCCTGGCTGGCCTCCTAAATTTGACACAACTGGCTGCATGACAGCTGGGGCAAAGTCGTGTAATCACCCTTTGCTGTAGATGTAGTATACCTATATCTAACCCTAAAATGGACACACAGATTCCTATCAGTCACTCCTATGGCAGGCCTTAACAATCCTGAAGGCAGAGTGCTTGGAATCGTGTGAGATGGTGCTCTGGCATGAGCTGAGCCTGTCTGCAGCTTGCGGAATCAAGTCCTAATAACTGTTCGATGATATCGCATACCATATACTCTTAAGTGCATTATAATCCTCGCGGTTAAATGCTATCTTTGGTATTGCTTTATCAAAACATGTCGAGTAAGGTGTCATACGAATTGGAATACTAACCCCTCGCCAATTCTGGCGACTGGGTTAGCATTCCACCCTTCTAGAGGGACACGACGTGTATGTAACTGTGAACCCCGGTTAAAGTTAAACGAAGCCTCAGCTCCACAAAATGGATGCTGCCACCACAGACACGAGTCTGACCCCCTGCAGCTGGGAGTCCTTCCAGCGAGGGGAGCCTGGACAAAGGGTTTCCTGTCAGGGGCGGTGCTAGCACCGTCCCAGACATGGTTTTGTGTATCCTGGGTAGGCAGGGCTTTACAGGAAGGTGACTGCTGAGTGGCACCCCGGTGCTCACTACGCATAGGCCAGTCTGAACCAGTTCCAGGGGCACACCAGCCCCTGGCCTGGGGAAGTCCGGCATGGGAGAGGGGTGTAACCACCCCCCTCCTAGTCCCACCCATAGGCAGGACCTAGTCACCGGGTCAGCCCCCTTTTTTAGTATAAAGATAGGAGCGGGCCCCCTGTTCAAATTAGATCATCTTTGGAATCAAGACACAACTTTCTGCGAAAGACATCAAGATTTCCTTCTTCAAGATTCTCCCTTGTGGCTAAGGAGTAGTCACCCTGCATCCGCAGGCACCATCCTAAGAACACTGCGGTCTGCTGCAAGTCCTTCTTCACGAATCCGACGACCCAGCTCGACGAGACCCGGCTTCCCTGGCACCTCTGACCTCTACTCACCTCTACAGCAAAGCTGAGAACTGTGAGTGCGACGAGACCTCGAGGGACCGACTATCGCCAAGACTGCACGACTTCTTTGCAACAAGCCCACCGTGTGCTCCACTGGTGAGTGCTTTGGGGTCCGAGAAGCCCCAACCCTGAGCAGCTCCAGCACCGAAGATCAGCCCTCCAGCATCTCCACGATCTGCGTGGGGCCCTTCTGCTTTTGCGTGCTCACCGCGCTGTGTGGCTACTAGCCGGCTGGCTTGTGGCCTTCTTCACGACGCCCGACGACATCACTGCTGCTGGTCTGGTTGCTCCAGGCTGGCCCTTGCTTCCTTCTTCAAGAGAAGCACCCCGGACCCTCCTGGTCCACTCCAGACGCCATTTTGAGTCCACCGCGTGGGCTTGAATTTGCCAAGGCTTTGTTGCCCAATCCTGGGTCCAGCGACGCCGACAGCTTCAATCTTCGTGGGACAGCTCGCTCCTCCATCCTGGTCGCCGACAACTCCTCCTGGTCCGTGAGATCTGCGAGCACAGCGTCACCCACTCACCTAGTCGAGGTGACTACCATCCGGTGCCCTCCTGGTGCCACCTGACTACTGGCTAGTAGTCTCGAACTTGGTCCCCTCTGCTTTCAGGTGTCATCTTCCTTCGATCCAGGCTTGGATCCATCAAACTTTCTTCACTGGTCGCCTGCCAGCAACTTCTTTCTTCCAGGCTCCCGGTCCGTCTACGAGGATTCCCGACGTCTTTTGAGACCTATGCAGCTGCAGCCCCTGGGCTAGGTAACTTCGGCATTTCGGTGCCCCAGCATAGCCTCACTATCCAAGGGTCAGAATCCACTTTCGTTTTCCTCCTACCAGGTCGGGTTCGCCCGAGAACACTAACTCTGTGAAATCTAGCTACCATAGACTTTGTCCCGCATCTCGCGTGAGAGTGCACACTCTGCACCAGAGTCCCCTAGGCCTCCTAGAAGTAATCTGAAGATTCTATAGTCAAGACCTAGCGATTCCAAAGCCTATTAGTACTGTACTTACCTGCTAGTAATTTCGCATTCCACTTTCAGAGTATATGGTTTTCCGTGCCCCTCGGGCATTTGTATATACTGTGCTAACTTAAGTATTTTCGTAAGAGTTTTGTTTTGTGCTTAGTACCCTGTCCTCATAAAGAGTACAGGGCTGTTGTGATTCTTAATAAATATCTTGTTTATTTTCATAACACTTGTGTGGTGTCCTTTCACTGGGTATTCAAGGGGTATATGTGTGGTAAACAGCTGGCTTAACACGCCCTCTCGAGTCTTTAGCCTTAGACTGCTCGTATCCACGCTACTAGGATAGCTGGTCTATAAGGTTGACTTACAACCAATCATCAATAAGGGTTGCTGGACTGATACATAGTGTTCACTAGAATAGTGAGCACTGCATATCAGGCCACCTTCTCACACTGTCTGTGCCCCTTGAACACCAACATAGCCCCCTCCCCTGCCCGCCGTGTCGCATTTCTCCTCCCCCCTCCCCTGCCTTCCCTCCGTTTTGTATCTTCACTTCGCCATGCCTCCCCTACTCTCCTCCCCCCTCCTCCTCCTTATATTGTTTATTTAAAACAAAGAAGCTTACACATTAAAAGCAACTACAACCTCATCCAACCGAGGGCGAGGAGCACAGGAACCCATGTCCTCAAACGTGGAAGGTTTCACTCCAACCAGGAGTGCTGACATTTTCTGTTGCACTCTACCGAATGCGCACTAACATTCTACAGAGGCCGAGACACCGCAGCAGAGATCGATTAGGTCAGATTCCAACTGCTTACCGTTCCAATATCCATTCGACCCAAAATGATCCTTCACATTACTCCGATTTTAGCACCGTCTTGTCTCTTCACTTCGCCGTGCCTCCCCTACTCTCCTCCCCCCTCCTCCTCCTACTCTCCTCCCCCCCCCTCCTCCTCCTCCTACTCTCCTCCCCACTCTCTCTCTCCCAGAACAACCTTGTTTTACCATTCCACGGTATGATCACAGGAGACTTAACTTTTAGAGGTACTCTCACACTATATAAATAAAAATCAGTTGCAAGTCAAAAAGGGGGCACACTATTCTAGTATCATAGTGCTAGAGGGCACTATATATGTTTACCAAAAGGGAGAGAGAGAGAAAATCCCCATCAGTATACCCTCCTGAAGATGGAACATGAGCTAGATTTAAACAAATTTGTTACCTTGTGTCAAACCAACTTATGTAAAGGGGAAACATAATATATGCCATGCCTTATATCTTTCTAGCCATAGTTGATTATTGCATGTTTGCTTCTACAGCCCCTCACCCTCAAACACACCCTCACCCTCACACCATCTCACCCTCACACCCTCACACCTCCTCACCCTCACACCTCCTCACCCTCACACCTCCTCACCCTCACACCTCCTCACCCTCACACCTCCTCACCCTCACACCTCCTCACCCTCACACCTCCTCACCCTCACACCTCCTCACCCTCACACCTCCTCACCCTCACACCTCCTCACCCTCACACCTCCTCACCCTCACACCTCCTCACCCTCACACCTCCTCACCCTCACACCTCCTCACCCTCACACCTCCTCACCCTCACACCTCCTCACCCTCACACCTCCTCACCCTCACACCTCCTCACCCTCACACCTCCTCACCCTCACACCTCCTCACCCTCACACCTCCTCACCCTCACACCTCCTCACCCTCATCCCCCTCAATCCCACACACCTTCACTCACCTTCACACACCTTCACTCACCCTCACTCACCCTCACTCACCCTCACTCACCCTCACTCACCCTCACTCACCCTCACTCACCCTCACTCACCCTCACTCACCCTCACTCACCCTCACTCACCCTCACTCACCCTCACTCACCCTCACTCACCCTCACTCACCCTCACTCACCCTCACTCACCCTCACTCACCCTCACTCACCCTCACTCACCCTCACTCACCCTCACTCACCCTCACTCACCCTCACTCACCCTCACTCACCCTCACTCACCCTCACTCACCCTCACTCACCCTCACTCACCCTCACTCACCCTCACTCACCCTCACTCACCCTCACTCACCCTCACTCACCCTCACTCACCCTCACTCACCCTCACTCACCCTCACTCACCCTCACTCACCCTCACTCACCCTCACTCACCCTCACTCACCCTCACTCACCCTCACTCACCCTCACTCACCCTCACTCACCCTCACTCACCCTCACTCACCCTCACTCACCCTCACTCACCCTCACTCACCCTCACTCACCCTCACTCACCCTCACTCACCCTCACTCACCCTCACTCACCCTCACTCACCCTCACTCACCCTCACTCACCCTCACTCACCCTCACTCACCCTCACTCACCCTCACTCACCCTCACTCACCCTCACTCACCCTCACTCACCCTCACTCACCCTCACTCACCCTCACTCACCCTCACTCACCCTCACTCACCCTCACTCACCCTCACTCACCCTCACTCACCCTCACTCACCCTCACTCACCCTCACTCACCCTCACTCACCCTCACTCACCCTCACTCACCCTCACTCACCCTCACTCACCCACCACTCACCCACCACTCACCCACCACTCACCCACCACTCACCCTCACTCACCCTCACTCACCCTCACTCACCCTCACTCACCCTCACTCACCCTCACTCACCCTCACTCACTCAGTGCTACAACACATATTGTGTTGCAATAGGTGTCACATTTGCGAAAGATAAAACTATTGGCATTGTAAATAACAAAGCTATTAATTTCGCAATTTTCTAAACAAGCACATAAATGAAAAATGTGTCCTTTACAATACCAATAGCATTGCTGTGCTTCTCCCCCCTGCTGCACTCTCCTGCTCTCTGAGATGTGGCCTAACGACCAGAGCTGCCATCTATGTCACGTAAATACAAAACATGTTGCATTCCAAATGCTATAGGTGTCACATTCGCAAAAGTTATAACTATTGGCGTTGTAAATGACAAAGCTATCAATTTAGCTATTTTAAAAACCAACAAATAAATAAAATATTTGTCATTTACAAGACCAATAGCTCCAACTTTTCTAATGCGAGACCTATTGCATTTCCAATGCTTGTTTGCTTGGTCCAGCTGGTGGCTAAAGAAGACAGATTTTGAGCGTTTGATTTTCCTAAAGTAGGCATTTCTCTTGTTAAGCGTTTTAAGGTGCAGTGCTGAGGGGTCAGATCTCCAGGTGCGCTCAGCCATTCGCATAGCACGCCTGTCTTCATTGAGTCTACCATCATACCAGGGGTTCGAGTTCTTGGTGGAGACTCTCTTCAGTTGCAGGGGGGGCGGCTTCGTTGACTATTGAGTTCATAGAATTTTCATTGATGAAGAAAGTGATAATGTGGTGGTCTGACCAGTCACAGGGTTGGATCTCCCCCAGTTAGGTAGTGTCCTCTTTGGCAATGATGAGGTCGAGGATCGAGCCTTTGTCGTGTGTCGGGCTGTTGCAGATTTGGGCTAGGTCAAGCGCATTAAGGAAAGATTTGAGACCGTTCACCACTGCGTCTTTCTGATCGTTCCAGTGGAGATTGAAGTCACCCAGGTAAATTTGAGTGATCTGCCGACCGGCGTTGGATAAGATCGTGTCCATGAGTTGTTGGGTGAAGGTGAGGTTGTCCCCGGGCGGGTGGTAGATGACATGTAGAGAGCATACAGGTTTGCCCTCGCTCTAGATATCAAGGCAGAAGAGTTCACAGCAAGTGAGGGAGGGGGAGGTGACTTTGGTAACGGAGAGGTTGCTCCTAAAAATGCATGCGATTCCCCCGCCCGTCTTACCGGACCTGTCGAGTCTAATGATGTGGTAGTTGAGGGACTAGTATGTCCATTATAGGTGTAGAAGTTTCAGTTAGCCACGTTTCAGTCAGAATGGCTAGGTCAAGATCCATTGATATGATGAGATCCGCGATGTCGGAGGAGTGTCTCGGGGCCCATCTGCAGTTGAGTAGGATGCATTTGAGTCTGGGGGTGAGAAGGGTGGTCGAATGTTCTAGAGAGAGGGGGACTTTTCTGAGATTGGGGACGGAACTTCTGTTGCTTGGAGTGGGGGGGGCCTAAGGGGATTTGTGAAAATTGTGGGTATGGGGTGGTGTGTGTTGGTTGTGTGTTTTAAGGTACCTGGGACATATGAGCGGAGGAGGGTGCATAAGTTGTGGCCCGAAAGGGTGTTGAGGGCGCGACGGGGGCAGCAGGTGTGATTGCGAGCGGGGATAGAGGGCCAACGCGGGGATTATTGATTGAGAGGGTCTGTGAGGCGGGTGGGCGACTTGTTGAATGAGCAGGTGGTGGTAGGTAGGGGGTGTCTGGGGTGTGTGATTAGAAGTTCTTTGATGGTGTGGAGATCATCTTTGACTTGTAGGAGGGTGGATATAATCATGTCCAGAGTTGGATTGGGGAGGGAGTTGGGGATGAGAGCCATGGGCGAGTGGTTGAATATGGAGCTAGAAAGGGAATTGGGGAGGGGTGGGAGGGATATGCTAGCGTAAGTGCAGGGCTCTGCGGTAATAGTAAGTGGGGTGACATTCGATGGGTGGGACAAGTTGTGGGTGAGGGGTGTGGATGAGGTAGGGGGGAGGTTGGAGTCATAGGTGAGGACGCTGGTGGGAGGCGGCGCAGGTGGGTTGAGGGATGAGTGTAGGCTGGAGACGGCGGGGTGCGAGGAAGGTAGTGGGGGCTGAGAATGGGAGGCGAGAGAGGAAGGGGGGTTAAGCGTACATGTAAGTGCATGACTGCCCGCTTTCTGATCTTTTTGTTAGGCGCCTTGACACCTTCGGGTTTTAGTTTGCGCGGTACAAGATGAAAAAAAAAAAAAAAGGTAAGGGAGGTGGTGTGTTTTTTGAGTCTAGTTGGGAGAGTGGGGTAGTGGGGAGAGAGTGGGGGGGAGATAGGGTGGGAGGTGGACCTGCCACGGGGCGGGGGGATAAGTTCAGGGCGGTGGTGGGTTCTGCAAGATTCGTAGGAGGTGTGAGGTGGGGGGTAGGGAAGGGGGGGTATGGAGGCTATAAGAGGGGGAGTGATCTTCGCCAGTGAGTAAGGGGGGGTGGACACGTTGCATCGGGTGGGTGACTGACTACAGCGCTGGGAGGATGGGAGAGTTGTGAGTCGTTCAGCTGTTGTGATAGGTTTGGCATGTTAGATTGAAGATTGGAAGTGGAGGCTATTGTGTGGACTGAGGTGTTAGGAATGGATGTCCGCCGGTTGGAGATGTATTCACTGAAGGTGGGGAACAGATTGTCGAGTAGGTTGTGGTTCCTATCAGTGGATTGGAATAGGATGGTCCCGTTGTTGTAGATGGTGATGGTGGCTTTGCCTGGGAAAACTTGGGATGGTGTGACAAAGCGTTAGGCCATGAGCAGATTTTCAGGTGGAGGAGATAGTGAGAATGGAGAGTAACGCTCTCCTCCACTGTGCGCTACGTAGAGTGTAGAGAATGATATCGGTGCTCGTGGCTCCATTGATCAGTGAAAAGTAGGTGTCCACAAACGGTGTTTCAGGGTGGGCCTTCAGGAGGTTGTGTTTGAAGCTTTTGGCGTTTTTTTTGGTGAGCTCGAGTGGGTAGTTAATTTTGTATGTGTGCTTGCCCATGGTGGAAGAGGTGTAGGTAGACGAGGGGGGGGGTGTGCGTGGGTGAGTGAGAGAAGTTACAGGGCTGTAAGAGTGTAAAGAAAGAAAAAAAAAATGAGGATAGCCTTAGGTATGGGCAGTAGATGAGGATGACTAGTCTAAGATGGCCGCCAAAGTGGAGGAATAGTCAAAGATGGACGCCAAAATAGCAAATAGAGGGACAAGAGTAGTAGTCCTTTGTCTATTGTAGTGATTTACAGAGTTTAGTTTCCCTTTCTACTCTGGGGTAGGCCGAATTAGTCCAGCTTCCATGTTGCTTGAAGGGGAGGAGAGAGCTCAGCTTCTATGCTGCTAGATGGTGAGGAGAGAGGCTTATCTCTGTTTTGCTGATCCCTGACCGCGTTGGTATGTAGCCTCATGGTCATCTGGTGGGCAGAGGGGGCGATTTATGGCTCCAGTTTATGGCCCCAGCCATTTTGGACAATGGAAGGTGAGAAGACCGCAAAGCCCGCAAAAATAAATAGCATGCAGATACCAGTTTAAGATTCCGGGCAGAGAGTGAAAAACCGACATGAGTATTTAACACCTTGGCTGCTAGGCGTTTTCCCCCTCCTGTGCTGAAAATTCCAATTCTTCTTTATTCATGACGAGCTCAGCTCGTCATCAGCACAGCTCAACTGTGCATCATGACGAGCTGAGCTCGTCATGAGCATCGAAAGGGTTAAAGTAATAATTTTACGTGCAGATACCTTCCGGGTATTGCATTCAATTTGGAAGCATATCTTGGTGGGGGCAGTGATACGGTAGCATCATTCAAAAACATGGTGGGGGTTACTTGTGTTTAGATTGAGAAGGTAAATTTTGCACCTTCAGCACAACCTTTTGCTATAATTGAAATGTAATTTGAGCAGGCAGGTGACAACACTGATGTCTATGTATAATACAAACCTAAGTCACTCTACATGATGTCTGTCTTAACCTAGGAAAAGGCACTACCAGTCTAAAGTGCCCTGTTATTTTATAGTATGCGTGCCGCCCTGCAGTACGAACATTGTCTGGAAAAGGAAATTGTTGGAAAGTGGGTTATTGGTAGGGGCAAATGTAGGTCTGCCACTGGCAATAAGGCCACTAACACATGATAGGACTCAGCATAGGTCTTAGAAAATGATTCCTTTGCTCAACCCTTGGTAACGTGGCTGCGAGCAGACAGGCTTAACTTCAAAGACAGGTATGTAAAGCATTCAAAAACACCATTTCAGTAAATAATTAAGACACCACACCAAATAAAAATCCAACACCAATTTATAAAAATAGGTAATATTTTTATCTTTTAAATGACACCAAAACTAAAATAATCCACTGTAGGGAACCAGAGATATGAATTTTTAAAGATTAGTCACTTTCTAGTGCTTAGAAACCAACAGTGCCCCTTAAGTCATTTCGTTTTCTCTGTCAGGGACACACCTTTATAAATTGTTCTGAAGAATTCTCACCACTGTAGTGGACTGCCTTCTTCAGCAAGCAGGGTCCAGTCAGAACACCTTCCTGGCGTTCTGCTTGCGGGTCCAAAAGTATCCAACACGCTATCCAAGGTTCTGGAATCTCCAAGAGGGTCCTTGAAAGTGTGAAACTTCAATTCCGCAATCCACTTGAACAAATCCACTGGTACTCCAGTCTTTGAATTCTTTGTGGGACTGTCCAGGTGAGCTCTGTTAACCTTTAGCTTGCAGGGAGTTTCCACTCTGGAGTCTTTTGGCAGCAATAGACGGTGCATTTGCATGTGGGCGAGGGAGACCAGGCCAAACACCCAACCTACCACAGGCGCCCATCTCCCTGCGGACACTAAATCCACATTTAGTTTTATATTTTGCTGGTACGGCTGTATTTCACACCTGATGGTACTGCAACACTGTGCCAACTTATTCGACCAAGTTCATACCAAATGGGGGCTGCAACACTTAATCAGCAGTATGTGTGTGTGTGTATAGATGTGTATAGATGTGTGTGTGTATATATATCCACACAACAAAGTTGCCCAATTTAGAGAAGCCTCTCAGGTAGCTCAACCCCCTCCCTTGAGCATGAAGTAGCAGTTAAAAAGGCATGATGACGAGCAGTAACTAATCACTTTTGCCTATGAAGAAATGCGCTTTGCGAATGAAACGCGTCGGGCATCTTTGTACTGCCAGGTGAAGATTCCTGCCCAGCGCTCTAAGCTTGCTCCGAATAAAAACACTATTTGAAACCTACCTGATAATATATATTTTTTCCGGCCGGCAACAGCAGAGCACAGCCATGCCTTCACAATGCAGTATTTTTGCCAGTCTTGCCATACGTGTTTCGGTGACATTTCCCCTTGATCTCTGCTTGGCTGTGAGGAAAGGAATAGTGTTGCCCTTAGGTGATTAAGTAGTGATAGTTCTTAGTGCCGCCCATAAGGACGTGGCTCCGCTGTGTATTCTGGTTGCAGTAGTTCGAGTAAAGTCCTTGGTGGATACTGCTGTGCCTTAACCTCCCAAATTAAATTTTCCATTGGGTCACTGTTTACAGCATGGCTTGCCTACTGTTTCACTTGCGCCAAACTGAAACAGGCACGTTGCTCCGTGAATGTGTCTCCCGATCAGAGGCGCACGGACCTGCTCAGCCAGCAGTAGGGTGTTTCCGTGACCTGAGCATGCCACTATATATCCAAATGAGTTTTGCTCACAAAAGGAAACTCCACACCCGACGTATGATTTCGCCCTCTTTTATTCCGGCCGGCAACTGCAGAGCACATCCGTGCCTTCACAATGCAGTATTTTCGCCAGTCTTGCCATACGTGTTTCGGGGACATTTCCCCTTGATCTCCGGCTTGGCTGTGGGGGAAAGGAACAGCGTTTGAGTAAATTTTTAATATATACTTTTTTAGTTCTAGATGGTGCAAACTAGACACAAAGAGATCGGTTATTGGAGAGCTTTACATGAGCACCAGTTTCGTTACTGATCGACTCATTCATTCATTTTTGTTAGGCACTGGGAGATTAAGTGATTTGCCCAGAATCGCCGGATGTTGAGCGTCGCTGCAGAGACTCTCACTTGGTTCCCCAGCTGCAAGGTCAGCCGCTCTAGCCATAAGGCTATATTCTCTCCCACTACTTCACGCTGCAACTGTACTGGATCCTGTGGGTAGAGGGGGCGGGGTTGGTCTGTTGTGTGTGTGTGTGTGTGTGTGTGTGTGTGTGTGTCTGTCACTCTAATCTGCTTCGTACGGATGGACCAGTCCTACAGGTCTGAAAAGGCTCATTTTGGATTGAAGATGCACTTTGTTTTTTATAAAAGTGGACAGATGTGTACCAAATGTTTGGCGTACTCTGCTAAGATCAAGCATGCCAATTTAAGTATATCGCTCCTGAGGTAAAAACGTAATGTGTTCGAGTTGGATGCGGTAGGGGGGAATGTTAATGCTGGGTGCAAGATGTGCGGAAATGCGTCTTCCCAATTGTAGCTCAGATTGTTTATTTTTGTTTGCGCCTATAACACAAACCTCTGAACAAATTTACATCAAACTTGCCATGCAAGTAAAACTTTACTCAGAGCATGCTTGCCACATTTGACTTGTTTTTTTAGAAAGTTGGTGACGTTGCTATAATTATTTATAAAATTGCAAATCATGACTCGTGCCACCCTTATGTGCCCGACTCTAAGGGAGTCTGATGAGTATCCTGGTACATGAGAAAGTGGATTTGCACAACAGGAAAATCCGAAATCAATCACACCAACTCACTTTAAGGGACCAGATTAGATTTCCATTTTGGTCACTTCCAAAATGGTTTTAAAGGCGATAGTTGAATAATCATGCTATATTGGGGTTACATATTATTACCTTGGTGTCACCGGCATTGTGTTGCCTATATTGGGGTTTTCCAGAGTGATGAGATATTTTTTGACATAACTGAAAATGCACCAAAGTAGTCACTACTGGTAATCTTGCACAGAGGGACCACTAAGATTACTT
Source organism: Lissotriton vulgaris (assembly GCF_964263255.1). NCBI lineage: Eukaryota > Metazoa > Chordata > Amphibia > Caudata > Salamandridae > Lissotriton > Lissotriton vulgaris. Next base: position 1,981,001,985 of record NC_141687.1, on the reverse strand, counting down.
GTCTAATGTGATCTCTATTATTACATTACAGCACAATTTAGATTTGTTAGTAGCTGTTGATTACTTTTATTGAACTTGAGTAGCTCCTATGGCAAGGCAGGTTTGTTCAGAATTACTTGGGTGAATAACTTTGCATCACTGTCAATTATGCTAATATTCCTACCTGAGGTGAGGTTCTCAAACTTGAAAAAAAAAAAGAAGTATTATGGTATAGTGACCCGGTTTTCTGATTCTATGAAGACTAACTTGCAGCAATTTACTTTTGAGTACAATGTAATACAATTATGCTACAAGAGCATCTCTTAGACCCATAGGAACCTGGATAATATCCTGGTTCACATAGGTATCTTATGTGATACCTAAGCCACACTGGGAGCTGCACCGACGCCCACTAACCACGCACGCAACCTGGGAGTCATCCTAGACTCCGCTCTGTCTATGACCCAGCAAGTGAATGCCGTCTCCTCCTCCTGCTTCAACACCCCACTCTGGCTCCGCAAGATCTACAGATGGATCCCACCGGCACCAGAAAGACAGTCACCCAGGCCCTTGTCACAAGCAGACTGGACTACGGCAACGCTCTACACAGGAACATCAGCCAAACTCCAGAAACTACTACAAGGCATACAGAACGCCTCATCCTTGTCATCCCCAGCCACATCACAGGCCACCTGAAAGACCTTCACTGGCTCCCCGTCAACAAGAGGATCACCATGCCCACAAAGCTCTCCACAACACCGGACCAACGTACCTCGACGACCGACTCTCCTTCAACTCCCTGAACCGCCAGCTGCGCTGACCTCTCCCTCGTCACCGTCCCCCGCATCTGTCGGGTGACCGGCGGTGGCAGATCGTTCTCCCATCTCGCCGCAAAAAACCTGGAACACCCTCCCTATCCGCCTATAACAGACCCATGACCTGCTGGCCTTCAGGAGACTCCTCAAGACCTGGCTGTTTGAGCAGGAGCAGCACCTCGCCCACAAACCTGTCTGGTGGTGGCAAGCTGTCTACAGCCAGTCTGTGACCACACCAGGGTTGGTAGTTTCAGCGGACACCTGAGGTGCGCTCTGAGTACATGGTACATTAAATCCCACACTGGCATCAGTGGGGGTTTATTGAAAGGAGTAGTTTGGTACTAAACACTCCTGGGTTCAGAGATGCTGGTGCTGAGTAACTAGAGCGGTCTAGTTTCAAGCCCTTGTTCTCTCTATGGCTTCCATGACATCTACAATATCTAAGAATGGCCTTAAATATAGTAGGGGCATATCTGTTCAAGCAGAAATGCCCACGCCTGTGGTATAATGCACCCGGTTTTATGGCTGGGAGGCCTGCTAGAGGGGTGACTTAGCGACACTTTAGGCAGTAAGCCATGTAGAATTTGTTGTTTGTGTCTGCACCAGGCCATTCACGCTGCAGTGGCAGTTTGCATGACCTATAGAACCCTCTGCAGTCACAATACCCTGGGTACTATGGTGCCATTTACTTAGGACTTATAGGTGGCCTGAAGGGCCTATTGTCTAATAGTTTTTACAGAAGAAGCACTGGCTTAGGAGACCTCATTGACAGGGACCCTGTGCACTACAGTCGAAACCACATCAATGTCAGGGGAAAAAGTGGGGGCTAACCATGTTAAGAGGAACTTTCTCACAACCCACTAGGCCCAATATGTTCTGGCACATTCTTGGAACAAAACTACAAAATCGCAACGAATACCACTTTTAAGCGGAAATATATTTTTTTATACATAGCAGTGAAACCACATGCGTTCAGTCATAAGGACCGGCCTCAAAACACCCAAAATGTGTAGCATGATAATATTTTTTTGATTACAGGTGTGCCAGATAGACGTCCACCATTAATCCATTTTCAGCGTATTTATTGCCTTGTTCACCTGCGCAATTGAGTGCTTCTTGTTAGTAAATTCTTCATTGTTTTGGTTCTCTACTGGAATGTTCATTTGGTCCCTTTGGAAATTTGAAAAGATGTCTCCAAAATGTATGATTGATGTTTGCAACTGTACATGTTGCGTTAGTCACCACACCAAAGACTAATCTGGCAGAATTGCTTAGTATCTTTTTTTTGTATCCACCGCACCTTTTGGTTTCACCCCATTTTGTTTCCTAAAACTATTTTTTTATTGAACTAGGGTATACATTTTTGGGCTTCTCTCTTTTTCAGCATTACTTCAGTCAATTACTTTGTGCTTTTCCTTGCAAGTTGACCAAACGGTTTTCCTTGCTTAGGTGCTTCATCCTTCAGGAGGTTGAAGCTTATATTTTTTATTAATGTAATTGTGGTGATCTGCAGGAGTAGTTTGTGATGCTCACTTGTTGACACTTTGGAAAACGATAACTATCCCTAGGATTTCTTGGCTTATTACCCTGCTACCTATGCCTGGCTCTGTTAGCGACTATTGAGCAGGAGTCTCTCTCCCCATGAACTTTTTATCTTCAGGTATCTGAATATTTTGAGTGACCTGTGTAGGACTGTGGTTGCTTTCGAGCCTCCAGGTTGTTACGGCTTGTTTTGAAAGTAGCCCAGCTGCTTCACACTGGTGCATGTAGCAAGTGCAGGGACCCTTATTGATAGCAAACACATTAACTTGCTCACTTAGCTTCATGGCATTCAAATCTCTCACAGTTAATACACTAAGTGAGCTTTTAAAATGATATTATTGCCTCTTTGTGAGAGCTATGTACAACATGTATCTTTGTAGACCCAACTAACTTTTTTATTTTTTTATTTAACAATAGAGCATTTGTTACTAAGAGCCTCTGTTATTGGTAAATATGTCTGATAGTAATGCAAATGTGCACCAATCTCAGCCCAAAGTAATCTTCTATAATATCCTAGTATGCGATTGCAACTTATATCTCAGAAAATTCTAAGCAAATACAAACCTAGAAATGGCATTTCAAAATCTTTTTTATAACCAAAATGATCATTTAACAGAAGTATTGGCTAGGGCTCTGTTCAATATGTAGAAGTGGCACAGTATCTGATCCTAGCCGGTTCTGTTTGATCTCAATGCGTTACCTTGTACAAATTAATATTTTAATTGTGCTTCACTTAAATTGAAGCCCCTGGACATGAGCTAAAATGTTGTATTACGAACTGCTTGAAAAAGTGGAAATTTGTAAAGTGATGTTAATATTGAGAATGTGTTGAAGTAATTTATTTCTCCTATTGTAGCTTCTGCTTGATTGACTGTTTTGGTTCCTGAACTTTACTTAACATGAGTTTTGTTTTTGTTAGAGGAATTATCTTGTTTCGACCTGCACACTTAGCCAACAAATTTGAAGACAGCTCCGTCTCATATGCAGAAGATAAAATTTCCAGTAACAGGATTAAAACGTTCATTCAAGAGAACATGTAAGCTCAGCATTTTGTATTTCTTAGTACTTCCAATGGTAATGATTTCTAAAATTTGGATTTTGTTTTGTACAGCTCTCTGGTTCTGACATTTTTCTGTTTTACATTGTATTTGTCCATACTAATATTTGATTCTTGTGACAGAGTTTTGAAATGTACTTTGCAAAGCTGTGTAAATTACTTAGGACATTCGTGCTTTTTGTTGCATGCCATCTGTCCCTGTAAACAAAGTATTTAAAACATTTTTTATTTGCATTTGTTTCTTGTAGTTTGGGTATCTGCCCTCATATGACAGAAGATAATAAGGATCAGATCCAAGGAAAGGACCTCCTGGTTGCCTATTATGATGTTGATTATGAGAAAAATCCAAAAGGCTCCAACTATTGGCGTAACAGGTAAATTTTCTGTTGAAAATCTATCAACTCAGTCAGACTGGAGGGTTTGGTGTTTTTAGGTCTAGCTTAAGGGCAGCACACATGTAATGCTTGCTCTGCCAGGCATGCTGTATCAGGGTATGCTCTTGAAGCCCCACCCACTCCGCCCATATTTGTCATTGGCTTATGTTATTACCCTTTTATAAATGGTGGCTTCTGATTCGTACATAGGCTTGTTAGTCCCTCCTTTGTACCGCCTTGACTTCACTTGTAACCTCCCATGAGGACTGGCCCTTTTACTTCGGTTACACGGTACTCTTTACAAGTTGATCACGATTTCCTTTAATGTTCGTCCCCTATGTCACCCACGGCATCATAGCACACGCCCGCTTTGTTTTAAATAGTTAATACATTTTAATTAAAATTCACTGTGGCTGCTACCACATTCTCCCCCGATCCCTGGATTTGCAGCAGCTTGTAATGTGTTAGCAGCGCGCCATGTACGCTTTCACTGCGGCTGCCCCAGCACTCCAGGGATGCTCGCAATGGTGGCTGCTTCTAATGTGTTAGGAGCCTGCCATGCTCACTGACTCTCTCTGCATACGTAACACTGACAATGATACCCAGAGCTCCAAAGGTACATTGTTACTCTTGTTGTTTTTACTTGCAATTAAGAAATTACTAGGCTTTCATCTCAGAAATGACAGCGCCAGGCGCACTTTAACTTTGGCTGCCACGCACTCGCGGGATGCCGGCAATGGCGACATCTTGTAATGTTAGCAGCATCTTCACTGTGGCTATCTACCACCCTCCCCGGCAGTCGTGAATGCCAGCTGCTTCCAATATGTGAGGAGCGTGCCACGCTCGCCTTGGCATCTGTAACGTTGACAATGAAACTCAGAGCGCCAAAGGTACATTGTTAACTGTTTTTGTTTTACTTTCCATGTATATAGCGCACTAGTTCGCTTTCAGGATGAATTAATAAATTACGCTTTCATCGCAGAAATGACAATTATCGCAGATAATGCAAAAGCATATACATTAAAAGTGGCCAGGTATTCTCAGAAGTGAAGATGTGCTAGAGATGGTAAAGGAGTTGAGAGAAATGTAAACTTCCTTCATGCCACAAAGGCGATAGAATTGATGTATGTACATACGTAGGTATATAGGTAAATAAGAGTATGTGTATATATCCACATCATAAGTGCCACACGGAAACTTTTAATGACTGGTGCATCCAAAGTGAGCGTGGCCTCGCAAACCAATTCAAACCAAGTTTCATTGGAACAAACCAGATCACTCAAGTTCTGCACAGGTAATTTGCTTCACATCCATTAAACACAATTTGGAAATTCTCCCTTTCTGAGACGGACCCCTCCCCTTTCCCTACCCAAATCTCACAGTAGTGAAAGATGCTTCATTCCTGGTATGGGGCAGCCGTGAGTACTTTTGCCTCCAGCGGAATCTGGACTCAACATTAAAATGTTAGTGCTCTGAGATCTGTTTGGCATTGAAAGGGGTTCCACAAGGATATAAGTTCCTAAATATGGATCGTCCTAACAAAATAGGAGGTGGTCTAGCCATCGCATATAAAGAACATCTGAAGATTACCATATTGGAGCAAAAATGCTGCCCACAATTAGAAATTGTTATTTTTAGAATCAACCTCTCCACTAAAGGGTCCAGGAAAAGAGCGCTAGTTTATCGCCCACCAGGACCATGCTCAGGTTTCACTCTCTCTCTTCTGGAACTATTAGCTCCTTATTTTAGAGCCAAAGAAGATTTCTTTCTTCTGGGCGATTTTAATATTCACGCAGACATCTTAGAGCTTCCAGAAACCAAAACCTTGCTCGCTGATCTATCCACCCTAGGTTTGGAATTACAGAATAACGGACCCACTCACGAAGGAGGACACTCCCTTGATCTGCTTTTCTCTAATTGTACCAAAATTCAATGTAAAAGCTGCTATCCAGCTAGACTGACCATTTCTTGGTGGAATTCTGCCTGCTGGAAACTGATAAACGTCCTCACAAGAAAACCCTTCCACCAATATGGCGCCGTCAGTGGCACAGGGTAACGGTGGAGGAGCTGCAGAAGGTTTGGGAAAAACCCAACCTTATGGAAACAGATGATGTGGAGGACACACTAGCCAAATTTAATAACTCCTTAACTGAGGCAATAGACAAACTGGCCCCTCTGAAGTTGCATAAACAATTTCCTGCAACCAGGGGGGCGGAGCTAGCCGGCGTCTATGGCGGGCGCATAAGAGCGGAGCTCCGTGCTAGCGCTGCCTAAGATCCGTAAATTATCCTTTCTCAGCAGCAAACACCGTTTGATTCCGGCGGGGGCTGACTCCCCTACCCCCTGCGGACCTCCGACGAGAATTTGGGCGAGGTGCATGATCCACCTGCAACACCGCCGATCGGAGAACAGCGGTCCAGGCCAGGATCCCCGGCCTTTCCTGGGGCACGCAGCCGTGTTGCGTCACCCGACGTGCGGCCGCCTGGTACGGGCGCAAGGACGCTGATTGAGCCCTGTGATCGGTGGCTCCTACGGCCCCACCTGCACACTGCAAACATAGCTGAGGGCCCCTGAGGGGCTCGCTACCCAGCCGGAGCGCCCAGTGGCACCAGGAGTGAGGCGAATTTGTAAAGCAGCCATCGGCTGAGCCCAAGTGGCGCCGGCGGAGCCCCGCGCTAGCACAGCCATCTTTGCACACTGCCGGTAAGGACTCCCCTGAAGCTGCGGCGCACGACTGGGGACGAGAAAGGCTACTGTGGGACGGAGGGCCTGCGACAAGAGGACTGCGCGCTGAGGAGGCTCGGGGCGTCCTGGGGCTGACCGACCCTGTGTGAGGACTATCGCCGACCGGCCATCTTGGCCTCTAGGCCCCACTGAGCACGCCATCCATAGAAGTAGCCTGGACCAGCGGACCCCCGACACCGGCCTTCGGACAGGAAGGGACCCCTCTTCGCTCAGTTTGGGAGCTACCGGCCTCTGAGGCTTGCGGACACTGGCCTACTCAGCCACTGGAACGATGGGCAAAGGGGACAGGACCCAGTCGAAACTCACGTTTGACCAACAGAGACAGAAGGTGCCGGAGCCTCCGGCTGCCCAGTCCCCGGAGGCCGCTGCCGACCCGAGTGCCGGACTGTGTGCAGAAATAAAAGGTATGCTCAGCACAATGGAGAAAGGCCTACAGGAGGGTATGTCAGCCATTGGCACTAAGATAGACGCCCTGGCGTATCGGATGGACCGGATGACGGAGAGAGTGGACAAGCATGCGGAGCGGCTGGACATGGCAGAGCGCAGGTTGACGGAGGCGCAGACAGAGTGGGATGCTGACCAAAAGCAATTTGGGAGACTACTCCAGGTGATACAGGAGAAATCGGAAGACTTGGAGGCGCGCTCCAGGCGGTCTAACATCCGCGTCACGGGTGTGGCGGAGTCGACCCAAACGGGCAAAATGGAACTATTCATTGAGAAACTCCTTAAGGCTTTACTGGGAGACGACACCTTTTCCCCCATGTTTATAGTGGAGCGTGCCCACCGCACCCTGGGCCCAAGGCCGCCTCCAGGCGCGAATCCAAGGCCGATAATTGCGAAACTCCTCAACTACAGGGACAGAGACGCTGCCCTCCGTGCCGCTCGAGAGAAGGGGAAGCTGCAGTACGAGGGAATAAACATTTCGCTATACCCTGATTTCACCTCCAAGGTACAGGAGGAGAGACGGCGTTTCGTCCCCTACAAGCAGCAACTCGGGGACCTGGGGTTGGACTACGCCATGTTGTACCCAGCGCGGTTGCGCATCAACAGGCAGGGCCACTCGCACTTTTTCACAGATCCCAGAGAACTGCAAAAGTCCCTGAAGCAATGGATGAAGGAGAACCGGGGAGACCAGACGGCGCCTGGAGAGGAACACACTGGCCGAGGAGAACTGGACGAGCAGGATTGAGGAGAGTAGGCACTCGGAGGCACTTCCCAGAGACACAGTTACTCTGGCAAATGTGACAATCCCCACCTGCCGGTCCGGGAGGTGCCCACTCGGAGCGCGCCGCAGAGGCAAGCGGACTACTGCATTCGAGACTATGGGTGAGACCTACACAAGCTGCATTGACACTACTGGGGGGCTGCGTGCACCGTCCCACTGTGATTCTGGGCTGGGGCGGTCTCGGGGGGCCTAACACATGGAAAGGCAGGAGGAGGTCGGGGTGTGCGGGGGGGGGGGTTGGAAGGCCTGTAATTGCTGGTAGGATACTGCACCTACTACTCGTTGCTGCACTGGTATGTGGGGGCACTGGCAAGGAGCAGCTTATGGACATTGCACGTGAGGTCCGAACGGACGGTAGACGATAAAGAACCTTTGTAGGCTACCTCTGCCCTAGCGCTTACAGTGCCTGCGGCTCTTTTTGAGCCTGGTTGGGGGTGTTTTGAATGGGATTGAAGGCGGGTGGGGGGGAGGCATGCAGGGAACTCGGTCACACCAGGTTGGGGTTGGTTGACTGTGGGAGGCGGGGGGCGTTGAGGGTTCTGAAATGTTTGGGGGGGGGGTCCGAACGGTGCTCTGCAATGCTGTATGCCGTGGAGGGCGTGGGCGACTGCTGTGTGTTGTGGGGGGCGGTGAACATAGGTGCTTCGACACTGATGTGCTCTTTTAGGGACAATGGCTGATGCACCACACGATGACCTACTGAGTGATACAGAGGCCCTCAAGGCCGTCACTTGGAACGTGAGGGGGTTAAATGACTACCGGAAAGTCCGCAAGGTACTGCAGTACCTACTCCGACATCACATAGACCTGGCGCTGCTGCAGGAAACGCACTTGCCTGACACTAGTAAGTTGCTAACACATAGGGGACTTCAGGGAAACGCCACCTACGCAGGCTTCACCACACACGCGAGGGGGTACTCACATGGGTCAATCCGAAATCCAAGTTGTCCCTCACACTACTGAAAGCGGACCCGGAAGGAAGGTTTGTGTTGAGCAGGTGCGTAGGCAAGGGCCACGACATCCTAGTCATGAACGTCTATGGCCCGAACTATGACTCCCCTGACTTCTATGCGGCAGTAGCGGACCACTGTGCTGAGTGCCCCACAGACAGAATGCTTTGGGGGGGGGGGGGGACTTCAACTTCACATTTAGCGCAGAACTCGATAGGTCGGCGGGCCCCCCCCCGGCGTCCGGCGGCGGCCGCGCTACAGATGCAGGCTGAAATGGTACGACTGGGTCTGGTGGACGTCTGGAGAGATAGGCACAGCGACAAGGGGGGTTACACACACTACTCTGCGTATCACAACATTCATACCAGGATAGATTACTGGCTGTCCTCTCACACACTGCTCCCCATGATCAGGGGCTGCAGGGTGCTTCCCCGCACCCTGTCGGACCACTCCCCAGTATTGCTAGTACTGTCCACACCCAAGCAAAAGATACCCCCGTTCACGTGGCGCTTCCCGCCGTATTCATTACTAGATGAGGCATTTAGGGCTGACCTGGGGGAGGACATGGATACCTTCTTCGCCACTAACGTAGGCTCAGTGGACAGTTTTGGGACGGTCTGGGAGGCATTCAAAGTATACCTCAGGGGGGTAGTCATGGCGAAACACTCCAGTGTCCTCAAAGCGATTAGAAACAGACTTAAGAGTCTTGAGGAACAAATTGCAGACTGCGAGCGCCGACAGCTATTAGACTCCACGCCGCTCGGGGATGGGTCCTTGCAGGCCCTTCTGAAAGAGTTTCACGAGGAAGCTGATAGGGAGGTCAAACATCTAGGGAAGTACGCGACAGCGCGCACGTATGGAGAGGGAGAACGACCCGGAGCACTGCTAGCTAGGATAATGAAGGGCACCAGGCGCAGACAGGCAGTCCCGGAACTGCAAACTCCAGGGGGGGGTGAGGGTAACTACGGAGGACGACGTGCTAGCGGAGTTTCGGAGATTCTATGAGGACCTATACACCACCAAGATCACAGGGGTGGAGGACCAAATCGACAACTATTTAGACTATATCAAAATGCCGTTCCTCGAGAACTGGCAGAGGGAATTCCTGATGTCACCCATACTCCGTGAGGAAATATCAGACGCGCTAGACACCATGAGGTCCGAAAGTGCGCCCGGGATTGATGGACTGACAGTGGCATTCTATAAGGCGTACAAGGACAAGCTATTGCCTTACCTCTCCATCCTCTTCGACGAGATATGAGAGTACGGTGTTATGCCGCCCTCGATGAGAGAGGCACTCATCGTCACGATCTTGAAGCCAGGCAAGCCTCCTGATCTCCCAGGTTCATACCGCCCTCTGTCCCTTCTAAATGTAGACGCTAAGCTTTATGCGAAGGTTCTGGCAACCAGACTGGCACTGGTGGCCCCGGAGCTAGTTGCCCCGGAGCAGGCAGGGTTTATCCCAGCTAGAAACCTCACTTATAACATCCGTACTGTCCTGGGGGCCATGCAACACACTAGACATGATACCAAAGCCATGGCGGTCTTCCTTGACATGGAGAAGGCCTTTGACTCTGTGGAGTGGCCCTTCATGCGTAAAGTCTTAAAGAAGCTGGGGCTGGGGGAGCTCTTCCTCCAACTCCTGGGCGCGCTTTACCATATGCCCACGGCGAGGGTCAGACTCGGGGACTCGGTCTCAAAGCCAATCACCATTACCAGGGGCACGAGACAGGGATGCCCCCTCTCCCCGCTACTATACGCATTGGTGGCGGAACCGCTGGCGTGTGCAATTCGGGAATACCACTCTTATGAAGCCATCAACTACCCCACCTACAAGATTGGCATATCCACGTATGCGGATGACACCCTGTTGTACGTAAGAGATCCGGCCACTAACTTGTCTTCGGTCTTGAGGGAAGTGGTTAGGTTTGGCGCACTCTCTGGGCTAAAGGTCAACTGGTCAAAATCAGTGGCCTTTCCGCTGACCCCAATCACCGAACCTTTTGAGATGGACTACCCGCTACAATGGTCCACAGAACCGGTAAGATATTTGGGCATTATGCTCCACACAGATCCTGACATTATGATGAGGGAGAACTACGGGGTTGCCTACAGTAAACTCGTGGACGACGTGGAGCTTTGGATTAAGCTTCCGCTGTTGCTGCTGGGTAGAATTGCAATGATGAAAATGGTTATTCTCCCGAGGTTATTATTTATCTTCAATAATCTCCCGATGGTCCTCTTGAAAGCTTTCTTTGCGACTATGAATAAATTACTGATAAGACTGGCGTGGGCTGGAAAGCAGCCTAGAGTGCAATGGAAGTTACTACAATTACCATACGAGCAGGGGGGGCTGGCTGCCCCAGACCTGGAGCGCTACTACAGGATTGCGCAGGCCTCCCATCTCCACACCTGGATACATGGCGGCCAGGACATTCCGCATGTGATCCTGGAACGGCTGTTCGCGGACCCCACCCCACTTCCAGCGACCGTCTGCGGTCCCATGGACCGCAGGGTGGGTGTACTGGACTCCCTGCTGTCCACTAACCACGCCTGGCATTCTATATTGCAGCGGCAGGACAAGGTGCTGCTGTATGCACCCAACATGCCGATACAGTGGGCGCTTTGGCTCCCGACATTGACGGAACCTGGTGTGTGCAAGGCCCTCATCGAACTAGGTGCACGCACAGTGGGAGATCTCTTTGTGCAGGGCAGGGTAAAGACGTGGGAACAACTTGCGCAAGGGGGGGAGCGTACCTCCCTGCTTCAACGCTTCCAGTATCATAGGGTGAGAAGCGCGCTGCTGGAGCAGTTGGGCCCCGACTTGGACGAACCTCCTGAAGTCCCGGAGCTAGTATACGTCATAGACACTGAGAACCCGAAGAAGTTGATTACTAAGCTTTACAAGATAGGCCATGAGAGCACGGTACTACACTACACTAGGGCGCGATTAGCCTGGCAGACTGATCTAGGGACCCAAATTGATGACTGCATGTGGGAGTATTGCTGCGCGGCCTCCAGGCGCATCTCCCTGAACGGGCGGCACCGCTTGATCCACTTTAAATTCTTGCAACGGGTGTACCACACACCGGAGCGATTGCACAGGTACGGCCTACGGGACACGCCACGCTGCGAGAGGTGTCATGCCCAAGCGGCGGACTTCCTGCATTTAGCCTGGTGGTGCCCGGGAGTTCAGAAGTTCTGGGCCTGCGTATTTGCTGAAATTAGCAAAATAGTGGAGCTGGACCTGGTACTAGACCCGGCCCTTGCTCTGCTGGGATACACAAGGGAAATACCAGTCTCGGTGAGAAAGCTGGTGAGCATGGGCATGCTCCTTGCAAAATGGGTAGTGGCGCTATGCTGGATGAGGGGCCCCCTACCAACACTGAAGAGGTGGGCTAGCGATATGCAGGTTCGAGGCATGTGGGCTGCTGAATTCATATCTGTGCATAGATCGCCACCTAGTGTTGGGTCCGGATGATTGCACATTGTTGTCCTGGAAGAGTCTTCGAAGTATCACGAGATAGGTGGCTCCTCCCCTGGACTACAGTGCGCATGGGCATCGCCTCCATCCCCAGATTGTTTTTTTCCGCCATTGGGTTCGGATGTGTTTCGGTTCCCTCTGTCGGAACCGATAGTTGTTCAACTTCTAATCGAGACCAAAAGGTCTCTAGGCTGGGCGTCGGTATAGTTGCGTACAAGTTTCTTTTCTGACTCTCAGCTCCGATCTCTTGCTGCCCTTCCACGTGCTTCGGCGCGGACGGGCCTACACTACACTTTTTGCTATGGAGCGAACTCCGTTTAAGAAGTGCCCGGTGTGTAACTCCAAATATTCACACCTCGACGTGCACCCTGTGTGCAATACATGCTTGTCACCGGATCACCATGAGGACAGCTGCATGGCGTGTTCGAAATTCCGGTGCAAGAAGACTTTGAAGATTCGTCGGGCCCATAGGCTCCAGGCTAAGTTATCGACTGCGGCGCCCCCACCAGACGACATATTCCAGGAATCTGTCGAGGTAGAAGACGACGGGCAAGGTTCGGGCTCTAGTCCCGCGTCCGAGGGGGAGACCTACGACGCGGGTGAGGAGAACTTTGACGAAGTCACCGACGAGGTAGGGGACGACGATCAGGCATTTGCCACTATGGGAGATAGCTCGGAGGAGGAGCATCCCCAACCAGACTCAGGGGTTATTCCCCTTCATACGGCCCAGGTCGAGGGATCGCCTTCGGGCCTTACCCAAGATCTAACTATGAGTCCTACGTCCTCGCCTCCAGGCCCGGTCACGGACATTTATGAGACGCCACTTACGTTGAAGAAAACGAAAGTGAAGCCAACTGGTCACGCACCCTCGGATGCGAAACCGAATATGAAAGTTGCGCTGGTGAAGAAGGTTCTGGAGGCGTCAACTTCCAAGAAAACCAAAATGGCCGACTCGAAGAGCCACGCCAAGATGGCCGACCCGAAGCCCTCGGGGTCGGTGCCGAAGGCGAAATCGTCCGACGCGGCTGCGTCGGCTCCGAAAGGGGTTGTGGACCCGAAGACGGCTCCGAAGAAGCGTCAGGGCGACGACGCGCATAGCCATGGGGCGTCGGCCCCGAAGAAGGCGCCTGCGGGTGATCAGGCTCTCGATGCTGAGAAGTCGCTCGAGCCGGTCAAGCCCTCTCCGGCCTTGACGAAGAAGGTGGCGGAATCCCTTCAGCGGATTCGAAAGGACAGTGTGGTTCCCGCTTCGGGCACTGTGGCGCCAAAGCTCACGCCTAAGCCTGCGAAGGAGCAAACGCCTATCCGTTTCACCTTTCCTCCCAAGTCGGCGCCGAAGGCCTTCGCGCCGAAACAGGGTGGACCCTCGAAGGAGGTATTGGCACCGAAAGCTGCCTTGGTGGTGTCGAAGCTTCGACTCCAACCGCTTGCTGAAGAGGAACGTCGTGAGGTAATCATCAACGCCAACACCGGGAAACTGTCTCTCCTCAAGAGGAAGATCACGACGGAGCCGGCGTTGGAACATTTTAAGATCCCTCTCAAAAACAAGAGACTCTGCGGACTCTTCGGCGCTGGTGGAACCTGTGTCCCCACAAGCCCTAGGACACTCGCCAACGCATTCCGCCGCCGGCGATGCGGACGAGGAAGACGCCGAGTACAACTATCCGGCGTACTCGGATCCGGAGGAGGAGCACGAACCTTGGTCAGCCGGAGGCGACCCAGAGGACCCGCAGTCGGGCCAGGACGCGCAACTTTTTGCGGCGAAAACGTCCCCGACTGAGGACTCAGCGGCCTTTAACGCTCTGATCGAGAGAGCTGCGGCTAACCACGACGTCGAGCTGCACTCGGACCCCGTGGATGTGGACTTCCTGTTCGACACTTTCTCTGTAGCTGAAAAGTCAGTCAAGACGCTGCCGATGCTTAAAGGGGTGCTTAAACATGCAACGGAAGTCTTCAAGGAGCCCACCCGGGCGCGTGTGGTCAACCCTCGCATCGACAGGAAATATAAGGCAGCGCCCACGGATCCTACATATATCAAGGGACACTTGCCTTTGGACTCCTTGGTTGTTTCCAACGCTCGGAAGAGGGCGAACTCTCAAACTACTGGTGACGCTCCTCCCCCAGACAAAGAGTCCAAGATCTTTGAGGCCTCAGGCAAACGGATTGCTGCACAGGCAGCTAATATCTGGAGAATATGAAACACACAAGCCCTACTTGCACGTTATGATAGGGCCCATTATGACACTTTAGAGGCCATACTGCAACACTTGCCTGACCAATACAAGGAGGCAGGTGAGATGCTGATTCAGGAAGGAAAACTCATTACGAATGCATCCATCAAATGCGCACTGGATGTGGCAGAAACAGCCTCCAGGGCTATCCATACCAGTGTGTTGCTTAGACGCCATGCCTGGCTTAGAGTTTCAGGGTTCAAACCTGACATCCAAACTACAATACTGAATCAAACAGTGAATCCTGACCATCTGTTTGGCCCTGAGGTGGATGCCACCCTGGAGAAAATGAAAAAAGATACGGAAACTGCCAAGTCTATGGGGGCTTTACAAAGTCAGCAGTTTCGGAGTGGTTCCTTTCGCCGCTCAAATTCAAGAGGCACCTCAAGGGGACAGGCATCCCAGTCCACACAATATTACAAGACTAACACCCAAACCTCGTACAAAAAACAAGGGTAGAGGTGGTTACAGAGGCAATAACGTCAAGGGCAGGGGACGTGGAAACAATAGCTCCAGGTCCACCACCACCAACAAACAGTGACGTCTTGTCACTGCCCCCCGACCATACAACACCGGTCGGGGGGAGACTCCAGCAGTTCCTGCCGGCGTGGAAGTCCATCACCACAGACAGGTGGGTGAGGTCTCTTATCCAGTACGGGTACTGTCTAGAGCTTACTTCCATTCCACCGGACATACCCCCAAGGAGCCGTCCTATGTCAGGCGAGCACTTGACCTTGTTGCAGCAAGAAGTTCTAGTCATGCTGCAAAAAGGGGCGATAGAGCTCGTTCCATTGCAAGAGCGGGGAACAGGGGTTTACTCCCTGTATTTCCTGATTCCCAAGAAGGACGGATCCCTCAGGCCAATCCTGGACCTCAGGCCCCTAAACTGGTACATCCTCTCGGAGCACTTCCATATGCTCACGTTGCAGCAGGTGCTTCCCCTGCTTCAGCAGGGGGACTTCCTGGCTACGCTGGATCTGAAAGATGCCTATTTTCATATCCCCCTGCATCCTTCCCACAGGAAGTATCTCAGATTCACGATTTTAGACCAGCATTACCAGTTCAGGGTTCTGCCGTTCGGGGTCACCACGGCACCAAGGGTATTTACAAAGTGCCTAGCGACTGTGGCGGCGCATCTCCGTCGCCAGCACGTCCACGTCTTTCCCTACCTGGACGACTGGCTCATTCAGGCAAGGACAGAACGACAGTGCGTCGACCATGTGTCACGCACCATTCATCTCCTGCACGATCTGGGATTCTCTCTGAACTACCCAAAGTCCCATCTCCAGCCCGCCCACGTGCGACAGTACCTGGGCGCGACAATAAACACTCTGGCAGCCAAATTCAGTGAGAATCGCCAGTATCCAGGCGCTGATCCAACGATTCAGACCCCAACACTCGCTTCCAGCGAAGGTGTTCATGCAGTTGATAGGCATGATGGCCTCCTGCATCTCCATTGTCCCGCACGCGAGACTACATATGCGTCCGCTTCAGGAGTGCCT
Source organism: Lissotriton vulgaris (assembly GCF_964263255.1). Classification (NCBI taxonomy): domain Eukaryota; kingdom Metazoa; phylum Chordata; class Amphibia; order Caudata; family Salamandridae; genus Lissotriton; species Lissotriton vulgaris. Next base: position 1,980,986,081 of record NC_141687.1, on the reverse strand, counting down.
AGCACGTCAGTGGACTCAGGCTCATGGGCAACTGACAGACCTAGTGTTGGTGAGCGGTCGGGCATACAACTCTCTGCATTGGTGGAATCCACAAAACCTTTGCAAGGGCCGACCATTCCAAGAGCCTGTCCCACAGATTATCCTGACGACGGACGCCTCTCTCCAGGGATGGGGAGCGCATGTACTCCATTACACTGTGCAGGGACTATGGACACTACAGCAAAGGAAGATGCACATCAATGTGTTGGAACTGATGGCAATCTTCATGGCCTTGAAGGCGTTCAAAGTACATCTGTGCAACAAAGTCGTGTTGATCCGGACGGACAACATGACGGCCATGTACTACATTCAGAAGCAGGGAGGCACACACTCTCCACAGCTGTCTCATCTGGCTCAGAGCATGTGGAAGTGTGCCATTCAGAGGAACATCTTCCTCATGGCAGAGCATCTCCCGGGCAAGGACAATCAAATGGCGGATCTGCTCAGCAGGCACAGCCATCAGATGCACGAGTGGGAGATACATCCATCAGTACTCCAACCGTACTTCCAAAGGTGGGGTCATCCAGAGATAGACCTGTTCGCCACAAAGGAGAACGCAAAATGCCAAAGCTTCGCCGCCAGATTCCCACACCCCCAATCACAGGGCAATGCGATGTGGATGAACTGGTCAGGCAGATTTGCGTACGCTTTTCCCCCAGCACCTCTGATACCGCTGGTGGCACGCAAGCTCAGGCAGCACTCGATGACTCTCATCCTGGTTGCTCCGACGTGGGCTCGCCAACCATGGTACACCACGTTTCTAGAACTGTCCGTGGTGCCGCATCAAAGGCTTCATCTCACTCCCAGCCTTCTGACGCAGAGCCATGGCGACATTCAGCACCCAGATCCGCAACAGCTGAACCTGGCGATCTGGCTCCTGAAGTCCTAGAGTTTGGCTACCTCAATCTTCCTCCCGATTGCATGAACATCATTCGGGAGGCAAGGAAGCCCACTACCAGAGCTTGTTATGCGGCTAAATGGAAGAGGTTTGTCATCTACTGTGCTAACCACAATATTGACCCGCTAGATGCTTCCATTCAAAACATCATTTGCTACCTTTTCCACCTGTATCAATGCAATCTGGCATACTCTTCCATCCGCATTCACCTGTCTGCTATGGCAGCATACCTCCAGAATAGGCAGCACCTGTCACTCTTTAAGGTCCCTGCTATCAAGGCCTTTCTGGAAGGACTCAAAAGGGTCATTCCACCAAGGACCCCACCAGCTCCAGAATGGAACCTCAATGTGGTTCTTACGAGGCTGATGGGTCCTCCCTTTGAGCCACTGCACTCTTGTGAGCTTCAGTTTCTGACTTGGAAGGTTGCGTTCTTAGTAGCAATTACATCGCTACGGAGGGTTAGCGAGCTGCAGGCGCTCACCATCCAAGAACCTTTCTTCCAGGTACATGCTAACAGGGTGGTGCTCCGCACTAACCCTAAATTCCTACCCAAAGTGGTATCCCAATTCCACTTAAACCAGACAATTGAATTGCCGGTGTTTTTCCAAAACCCAGAGACGCTGGTGGAGCGCATGCTCCACACCCTTGATGTTAAGAGGGCCCTGATGTACTATGTAGACAGGACAAAAGATTTTCGCAAAACCAAGCAGCTTTTTGTTGCTTTTGCCACACACCACAAGGGAAACGCTATCTCCAAAGCAGGGATTGCTAGGTGGATAGTAAAGTGCATTCAGATCTGATACGCTAAAGCTAAGCGCACCCTCACTATCCCACCGAGGGCCCACTCCACCAGGAAGTTGGGGGCCTCTATGGCTTTCCTAGGTAACATTCCCTTAGAAGATATCTGTAGAGCAGCCACATGGTCTACCACACATACTTTCACTAAGCACTACTGTGTAGACGTGCATTCCAAACAGCAGGCAGCTGTTGGTCAGGCTGTTCTGAAAACACTTTTTCAGACTGCTGCAGCTGGCACGGGCGGCCGCCGCTAATGGAGGGACTGCTATGTATTCTATGCACAGATATGAATTCAGCAGCCCACATGCCTCGAACTGCAAATGCTACTTACAAGTATGCATCTGTTCTTGGCATGTAGGGCTGCTGACATTCATATCGCCCACCCTCCTCCCCGGCGCCTGTAGCAGCTGCAGTATTCATTCATATATATACATATGCTCATAGCATGGTCATCACTCACATTCTTCACTCCATCTCTGCCAATGGCTAAAAACAATCTGGGGATGGAGGCGATGCCCATGCGCACTGTAGTCCAGGGGAGGAGCCACCTATCTCGTGATACTTCGAAGACTCTTCCAGGACAACAATGTGCAATCATCCGGACCCAACACTAGGTGGCGATCTATGCACAGATATGAATGTCAGCAGCCCTACATGCCAAGAACAGATGCATACTTGTAAGTAGCATTTGCATACTGCAACACTCAGGCGGACACATACAGCGAACTACTCCCGCCCCGAAGTCGACCCAAGAACTTCTGGGGACTATACCAGACTTACCTAACCTCCAGACTGGACGAGGAGGGGTCTATGGAGGGGGAGGGGGAAGATCAAGAGAGTGACTCGCACATGGACACTGGATGACCCGGTCAGGGCTCTTCCCTACACTATAGTATGTCACTGGGCGGGAGACGTCGCCCCACCCGTAGCTGTGTGAGACAATAGGAGACACCCTCTAGATGGCTGGGAGGTAACATGCGGCACAAGCCAAAATACGTCACCTAGACGCACACTAACAGACACTCGGAGCACAAACAAGGGACCAGTTGTTGGAGGGGGGGGGGTTCATGGGCTGGGATGTTGGTTGGGAGAAAATATTAAAAATGTACAGTTTTGTTCCTATATATAAAGTGCACTCCGCAACACAGATAGGACTGACAGGCGGGGGTAGTCCTGCCAGGCCCGCACTGCTGCTGAGACACGGACTTGATCTGTATATCCTTCAGTTTGCTATCTGTATGTGCCATGATTATGGCGGGGCAGCCCACTGCCGGCCCGAGATGGGTTGTAGGCAAATGGCTCTTCGCACTTTGTACTGTGCCCTTATTTTTTGCATAATAAACATAATAAAAAAAAAAAAAAAAAACAATTTCCTGCAACCAAACAGGAGAAATGTTACACTGAGGCATTAAGAGCTGAGAAGCAGGGATGTAGGAGGATAGAGAAAAAATGGAGGAAAGTACGCACAGAAGAGAATAGGAAGGCACATTATGAAGCTCAGTCAAACTATTATAAAAATATAAAAAGGGCTCGAAAGAACAGCCTTGCCCAGCAACTTGCAGAGGCGGGCAGTTCCCCGAAGGAATTATATAGAATATTGGAAGCATTTGTCAAACCAACTGCTTGTGCTAGCCCAGATGACTTCTCACAATCCCTATGCAATGATATTTCACTGTTTTTTGAAAACAAAATAAACTCAATTTATGAAAAAATCCTGAAAGCCTTGAGCTTTAAATGTAGTATTCCTGTCTCCCCCACACAAAGAAAAGTCTCTCTAACAACTTTTCCACCAGTAAGTGACCTAGATCTTCCCCTCCTTACTAACCACATAAAATCGGGACCCCCAACGATTTTTTTTAACAGCCAAAATAATGGCCCCCCTGAGTACCCTGCTAGGACCCCAAATCCAGGCAGTAATAAATCAGTCCCTTCGGGTAGGACAGGTGCCAGTGGAATGGAAAAAAGCAGTGGTGAACCCCATCCGAAAGAGTGCCGCACTTCCATGGACGGACCTTTCTAATCTCCGACCCATCTCCCTCCTGCCCTATCTAAGCAAATTGACCGAGAAGCATGTGAACACTCACCTGTCAAATTACATCGAGGCAGCGGAGGGCCTAGACCACTCTCAATCTAGTTTCAGGCCCAATCACAGCACCGAATCGGCCCTCCTCTCAGTGACTGATAACATCAGGATGTCACTTGATGGAGGGGGCTCAATGATTCTGGTGCTGTTAGATTTATCCGCTGCCTTTGACACGGTGTCACATGAATTACTTCTCGGCCGATTGAGGGATGTGGGCATAGGAGGTGTGGCTCTGTCATGGTTGGAAAGCTTTCTTTCGGGTCGCTCACAAGGTGTCAAGTTGGGCTCCCACTTCTCCACCTTTAGGGAGCTCACCAAGGGAGTGCCACAGGGCTCATGCCTAAGCCCCACGCTTTTCAACGTATACGTGGCCCCCTTGGCAGACATTATAAGATCTTATGGGTTCACCCCGGTGTCATACACCGATGACACCCAGCTTTTATTTCCTTTCCATACTCTCACACCCGCAATCCAAACATCATTTGCGGACGGAATGAGAGCAGTGGCACACTGGATGGCACAGAATTGCCTCCAATGCAACGTGACCAAAACGGAGGTTTGGGGGGGGCAACTCTCCTGTGGTCCCCAGACTGGTGGCCATTAGAGTTAGGACCTGTCCCAAGTCCGAAACAAATAGTCAAAAATCTTGGTATACGGATGGATCAAGCACTCCTACTCAAGGAGCACACAGGTGCATGCTTCCGTGTGGTTGGGCTGCTTCGGCGCGTTTTTCCATTTCTGCCCAACAACCACAGGAAAAAGCTTGTCCAGACTTTAATAATAAGTAGGATGGACTACTGTAATGGCCTGTACATTTCGGCCAATGAGGAACAACTAAAAAAACTACAAGTGGTCCAAAACACTGCAGCGAGGCTAGTTCTCAATGCCCCTCCCAGAACTCCCTCTCGTTCCCTTCTGCATCAACTCCATTGGTTACCAGTAAAGCAGCGTGTTAAATTTAAGGTATGTTGTACCATTCATAAATGCCTGTTTGGTACTGGACCCAAATACTTGAAGGAAAAATTTGTTCCATACGCCCCTGGCCGTACTTTACGCTACAGTAGTCACCAATTGCTTCAGGTTCCAAGGTTTAGAAGAGCCAGACAGGGAGGTCGGGCTCTTTCTTATAAAGGCCCTGTCCTTTAGAACTCCCTACCCCCTATGCTGAAACAAACTACCAGTCTTGAATCCTTCAGGAAAAAACCTAAAAACCTATCTCTTTACCCTGCCTTAGGTAAAATCTTTCTTCTAAAACAGCATATAACTGATTGGGTCGAACCAGTGGAAGCATAAGCGCAGAGATATCCCTTCGGGAATTGAATCAGGCGCTATATAAGGAAATAAATAAATAAAGCCTTTCTACCTTCCATCGAGGCAAGGCTAGTACAGGTGTTTACGGACAACACCACTTCCATCTTGTACTATAACAGACAGGGCGAGTTGTTGGGATCGTGGACCCTTTGTCAAGATTCCTTGTGTCTCTGGTAGATAAACCCCTGGCAGGTTCTCTGAAAGCCAGGGCTGGCAAACTCTGCCGTTGATACCTAGCTGATAACTAATGGCGTCTCCATCCGGATATACGGTGCAAGGTCTTTTTCAGTAATGGGGAGATCCTTGGTTAGATATGTGCTCCTCCGCTGCGAACGCTCAGTGTCAGCAGTTTTGCATGCATGAGTTTCCGAGGTGGCTCTTGGACAAAGATGCTTTTTGTCCTGTTGGAGCTCAGGCCTCCTTTTACACCTTTCTGGTCGTACCACTCCTGCCCAGACTTCTCAAGATCGGGAAAGATTGGGTGCAAGTCATCCTTGTGGCTCCGTATTGGACAAGGAGAGTCTGGTATCTCGAGCTTCTGCAAATAAGCATTGATCCTCCTTGGCGTACAGCAGTCCGGCTTATCAGAGGCAATGTGTAAACTACCCAAATGATTAATCAATGCATCATCAACATATATTGCATTAAGTGCAAAATCGAGTCTGCACCCCTAGTCTCACACTACATGGAGAAACATTTGCAGACTTATTTGGCAGGTCATTGACCAACCTACTCTGCCCATATGTGGGGGGTAACTTACAACTGCTTCTTAAAGTATGAATGTAGATGGATCGCACGATGGGCCTGTCATTCAGGATTTGAATACTCTTGACAAATGCAACACTGCCATCGATGGCCCACTGAGCCAGTACAACCCCTCCTCTCCTTGAATGTTTCATTCCAATCATACATCCGACGGTGGTCCTGTGGCTATGGGTCAGTCTCAGATTGTCCTCTTACACAAGAAGACATGACACCTAGTTGCCTGTGATTCTCGCACACACTGATAGCCCAGGTTCTTTCCCTCCCTTGTACCATGAGAAGATATTACTATAAGGATTATACTGTATGCTGATCTGGATGGTATAGTGTGAATAGATACCCATAACTTGTTTGTTCGAGGCATGTGTGCTGTAGATACATATGCTGTGCATACTCCTGCCAGCTAGTGTTGGGTCTGGATGTTTGCAAATTGTTTTTCTTCGAAGAAGTCTTTCCACTCACAAGGTAAGGTAACTCCTCCTTTTGGTGATGGTGCACATGGACTCCATTGTTAAATTGTGTATCTTTTCTACCATTGGGTCCGGACGTGTATTGCTGCGCTCCGGTTTGAAAACCGTTCTTCGTGTTTCCCTCGGTGTGCAATCCACTCCACCCTAAACAGTATTTTTTCCATACATGTTTCACTGTTCTCCGCGTATCGAATCACTTGACAAACTCCATTTTTTTTTAATCGAAAACCTAGTGGGTGACCGTTGGACATTGCCGCGTCTGTCTGCCTTCTGCAGATGGAACTGACTCCATTCCAATTCTGCTATGCCAAATATCCTCGTACCGACCTCCATCAAGTTTGTAACTTGTGCCTTTCTCCAGAGCACAAGGAGGAAGACTGCGACGCCTGTAAGTAGTTTCGGTCCAAGAAGACTCTACTGTATAGTCTGTCGACCATGCGATGTTAAAAAGATTTGTAGCGCGCACAGCTACTCAGGAGTGTCCCGGCTCGAAAAAAACAAAATAGTAGGAGGAGCTGAAATGGGAACCTGTAAGTTAAGAGAAAAGCCAAGTTTTGAGTTGCTTCTTGAAGAGCCTGTGGTCTGGGTTTCGCCTCGGATAAAGAGGTAGTTAGTGTTCCAGGTAGATGCAGCCTCAACCGAGAGGGAGCAGCCTCCCATCCTAGAGAGCCAGAACCGAGGAACAATTGCCAAAAACTGGTTGGAAGATCTCAGATATCTGCTAGGGGCATAAAAATTAAAACAAATCTCAACAAGATGTGCCTTAGATGCAGCTGACACTGCAGCTAGGGAAATTAATACTATGCATGGGTTAGGATCTCTGGGTATGAACAGGAGGTTCAACAGTCCATTTTGAACACCCCCTTTGGAAAGGAGCACCTGTTAGTTACTTTATTCGATCAATCTCTCAAAAAAATAAAACCCACTTAAGTGGGAAAATCTATTGGAGTGCTCCAGTCTTCATCCAATAGAGGCTCCTTTCGCCACTCATTTTACAGAGCAGGGTCCAACACAACATCCTCGGACCCAAATGCTTCCTCTTACAAGGGCAAGAATCAATCCTTTCCCTCTAGAGGTTTCTGCAGAGGAAGATATAGAGGTAACAATTCCAAAGGCAGGGGAAAAGGCGCCACACCATGTAACGCCCCTACCCCTGGTACTCTGTGACTTGCACCCTGCCCCCCGCCCCCCATCGTCCCCTGATCGCTCAACACCTGTCAGGGGAAGACTTCAACAGTTTTTCCCCATTTGATAATCTATAACAACCGACAAGTGGGTGCTAGATCTTATCCAACATGGCTATTGCCTGGAGCTCACAATCCACCAAACATTCCACCTCCCATTCACAAATTGTCATCTGACCATTTGCAATTACTCAAACAAGGTGCAATCTCTCTTACCAAAGGGAGCCCTAGAACCAAGGTTCAGGGTATATTTCTGATTCGTAAAAAGTATGGTTCCTTAAGAACAATTTTGGTTCTCCGATTCACATTCATCAAGCGCATCTCGTATATCTCTGATTTGTGATAGCAGGCAAACGTTAATAGTTTAAAGTACTTCAATTCCTAGCAGCTCATCTCAGACAATGACAAATTCATGTCTTCCTCTACCTAGACGACTGGCTAATCAAAGCCAGCACACACCAAACTGTCTACAAAACACTCAGACCACGCTACACCTACTCCGCCAACTAGTCACGGTCAACATTCAAAAGTCTCACCTACAGTTTTCGCAGATACAATCTTATCTGTGAGCCACTCAACACTCAGAAGGCTCTAGTCTTCCCCACTGCATCCAGAATTTCCAATATCCAAACTCCACTGCTGAAGTTCCAAACCTTGCCAGCCAGGACTTTCATGCGCCTACTGGGAATGATGGCGTCCTGCATTGCAATAGTACCTCATGCAAGACTACTGTGGTACATAAATGATGATCCGTAGTCCAGGTGTAGTAGTAGGTTCGAGGCATGTGGGCTGCTGAATTCATATCTGTGCATAGTCCGCCACCTAGTGTTGGGTCCGGATGATTGCACATTGTTGTCCTGGAAGAGTCTTCGAAGTATCACGAGATAGGTGGCTCCTCCCCTGGACTACAGTGCGCATGGGCATCGCCTCCATCCCCAGATTGTTTTTTTCCGCCATCGGGTTCGGATGTGTTTTCGGTTCCCTCTATCGGAACCGACAGTTGTTCGACTTTTACTCGAGACCAAAAGGTCTTTAGGCTGGGCGTCGGTATAGTTGCGTTCGGGTTTCTTACTGACTCTCAGCTCCGATCTCCTACTGCCCTTCCACGTGCTTTCGACGCGGACGGGCCTACACTACACCCTTTGCTATGGAGCGGACTCCATTCAAGAAGTGTCCGCTGTGTCACTCTAAATATTCGCACCTCGACGTGCACCCCGTGTGCAATACATGCTTGTCACCGGATCACCGTGAAGACACCTGCATGGCGTGTTCAAAGTTTAGGAGTAAGAAAACTTTGAAGATTCGCCGGGCTAATCGACTTCAGGCTCAGTTGTCGGCTTCGGCACCCCCGCCTGATGACATCTTCCAGGAATCTGTCGAGGAAGAAGACGTCGTACAAGGATCGGACTCTAACCCCGCGTCCGAGGAAGAGACCTACGACGCGGATGAGGAGGCCTACGACGAAGTCTCCGGCGAGGTAGGGGACGACGAACTGGCTTGTGCCACGATGGGGGATAGCTCAGAGGAAGAGCATCCCCAAACAGACTCCGGGGTTACTCCCCGTCATACGGCCCAGGTCGAGGGATCGCCTTCGGGCCTTACCCAAGATCTAATTATGAGTCCTACGTCCCCGCCTCCGGGCCCGGTCACGGACATTTCTAACAAGAAAACGAAAGTGAAGCCAACTGGTCTCGCACCCTCGGATGCGAAACCGAAAGTGGCGTTGGTGAAGAAGGTTCTGGAGGCGTCAACTTCCACGAAACCCAAAATGGCCGACTTGAAGAGCCACGCCAAAATGGCCGACCAGAAGAGCCGCGCTAAAATGGCCGACCCGAAGCCCTCTGGGTCGGCGCCGAAGGTGAAGGCATCCGACGCGGCTGCGTCGGCACCGAAAGGGGTCGCGGACCCGAAGACGGCTTCGAAGAAGCGTCACGCCGACGGTGCGACGGGCCATGGGGCGTCGGCACCGAAGAAGAGGCCTACCGGAGACCGGGCTCTCGGAGACGAAGAATCGCTCGAGACGGTTCAGCCCTCGGCATCCCTTACAAAGAAGGTGGGAGAATCCTTAAGGCGGCTCCAACAGTCCTCTGTGGTTCCCAGCCAGGACACTGTAGTGCCTAGGCCCACGCCGAAGCCTGCCAAGGACCAAACGCCCATTCGTTTTACCCTTCCTCCCAAGTCGGCGCCGAAGGCCTTCGCGCCTAAGCAGAGCGGACACTCTCAGGAAGTATTGACGCCGAAGGCTGCCTTGGTGGTGTCGAAGCTTCGGCTCCAGCCGCTTGCGGTGGAGGAACGTCGTGAGGTGATCATCGACGCCAACACCGGAAAATTGTCGCTCCTCAAACGAAAGATTACGTCGGAGCCGGTCTTGGAACCCTTTAGGATTCCACTCAAAAACAAGAGGTACTCTGCGGACTCTTCGGCTCTGATGGAACCGCTGTCTCCACAGGCCCTGGAACACTCGCCGGCCCATTCCCCCGTGCCTGATGTGGACGAGGAAGAGGCCGAGTACAACTATCCGGCGTACTCGGATCCGGAAGAGGAGCAGGTGCCCTGGACAGCAGGAGGCGACACAGACGACCCGCAGTCGGGGCAGGACACTCAACTTTTCGCCGCAAAGACGTCCCCGACAGAGGACTCGGCGGCGTTCAATGCATTAATAGAGAGAGCTGCAGCGAACCATGACGTCGAACTGCACTCAGACCCCGTGGATGCAGACTTCTTAGTCGACACCTTCTCGGTAGCCGAAAAACAAGTCAAGACACTACCGATGCTTAAAGGGGTGCTGAAGCATGCACAGGAGGTATTCAAGGAGCCCACCCGGGCGCGGGTGGTCAATCCTCGCATCGACAGGAAATATAAAGCGGCGCCAACGGATCCCACGTATATTAAGGGACATTTGCCATTGGACTCCCTGGTGGTGTCCAACGCTCGAAAGAGGGCGAATTCGCAGACTACTGGTGATGCTCCTCCCCCAGACAAAGAGTCCAAGATCTTTGAGGCATCAGGCAAACGCATTGCTGCACAGGCAGCGAACGTCTGGAGGATCTCTAACACTCAAGCCCTGCTTGCACGTTATGATAGGGCCCATTATGACACATTAGAGGCCATACTGCAACACTTGCCTGACCAATACAAGGAGGCGGGGGAGATGCTCATTCAGGAGGGCAAACTCATTACAAATGCATCCATCAAATGTGCCCTAGATGTGGCAGACACTGCCTCCAGGGCTATCAATACAAGCGTGTTACTTAGGCGCCATGCCTGGCTTCGAATTTCTGGGTTCAAACCCGACATACAAACCACAATACTGGGTCAGACAGTGAATCCTGACCATCTGTTCGGCCCTGAGGTGGATGCCTCCCTAGAAAAGATGAAAAAAGATACCGAAACTGCCAAATCTATGGGGGCTTTACAAAGTCAGCAGTTTCGGGGTGGTTCCTTTCGCCGCTCCAATTCAAGAGGCACCTCGAGAGGCCAGGCATCCCAGTCCACGCAATACTACAAGGGTAACACCCAGTCCTCGTATAACAACAACAAGGGCAGAGGTGGCTACAGAGGCAATAATATCAAAGGCAGGGGACGTGGAAACAATGCCTCCAGGTCCACCACCTCCAACAAGCAGTGACGTCTTGTCACTTCCCCCCGATCACACGACACCTGTCGGGGGGAGACTCCAGCAGTTCCTGCCGGCGTGGAGGTCCATCACCACGGACAGGTGGGTGAGGTCTCTTATCCAGTACGGGTACTGTCTAGAACTTACGTCCATTCCACCGGACATACCGCCAAGAAGCCGTGCTATGTCCGGCGAGCACTTGACCTTGTTGCAGCAAGTACTGGTCATGCTGCAAAAAGGGGCGATAGAGCTCGTTCCATTGCAAGAACGGGGAACGGGGGTTTACTCCCTGTATTTTCTGATCCCCAAAAAGGACGGATCGCTCAGGCCGATCCTGGACCTCAGGCCCCTGAACTGGTACATCAACTCGGAGCACTTCCATATGCTCACGTTGCAGCAGGTGCTTCCCCTACTTCAACAGGGGGACTTCCTAGCAACGCTGGATCTGAAGGATGCCTATTTCCATATTCCCCTGCATCCTTCCCACAGAAAGTATCTCAGATTCACGATCTTAGACCAGCATTACCAGTTCAGAGTCCTGCCGTTCGGGGTCACCACGGCACCGAGAGTCTTCACCAAATGTCTAGCGACTGTGGCGGCGCATCTCCGTCGCCAGCACGTCCATGTCTTTCCATATCTAGACGACTGGCTTATTCAGGCAAAGACGGAACGGCAGTGCGTAGACCACGTGTCACGCACCATTCACCTCCTGCACGATCTGGGATTCTCTCTGAACTACCCAAAGTCCCATCTCCAGCCCGCCCACGTGCGACAGTATCTGGGCGCGACAATCGACACTCTGGCAGCCACTGCGCAGCCGAGTTCAGTGAGAATCGCCAGTATCCAGGCGCTGATCCATCGATTCAGACCCCAACACTCGCTTCCAGCGAAGGTGTTCATGCAGTTGATAGGCATGATGGCCTCCTGCATCTCCATTGTCCCGCACGCGAGACTACATATGCGTCCGCTTCAGGAGTGCCTGGCACGTCAGTGGACTCAGGCTCATGGGCAACTGACAGACCTAGTGTTGGTGAGCGGTCGGGCGTACAACTCTCTGCATTGGTGGAATCCACAAAACCTTTGCAAGGGCCGACCATTCCAAGAGCCTGTCCCACAGATCATCCTGACAACGGACGCCTCTCTCCAGGGATGGGGAGCGCATGTACTCCACTACAATGTGCAGGGACTATGGACACTTCAGCAACGGAAGATGCACATCAATGTCTTGGAACTGATGGCAATCTTCATGGCCTTAAAGGCGTTCAAAGTACATCTGTGCAACAAGGTCGTGTTGATCCGGACGGACAACATGACGGCCATGTACTACATCCAGAAGCAGGGAGGTACACACTCTCCACAGCTGTCTCATCTGGCTCAGAGCATGTGGAAGTGGGCCATTCAGAGGAACATATTCCTCATGGCGGAGCATCTCCCGGGCAAGGACAATCAAATGGCGGATCTGCTCAGCAGACACAGCCATCAGATGCACGAGTGGGAGATACATCCATCAGTACTCCAACCGTACTTCCAAAAGTGGGGTCATCCAGAGATAGACCTGTTCGCCACAAAGGAGAACGCAAAATGCCAAAGCTTCGCCGCCAGGTTCCCACACCCCCAATCACAGGGCAATGCGATGTGGATGAACTGGTCAGGCAGATTTGCGTACGCTTTTCCCCCAGCACCTCTGATACCGCTGGTGGCACGCAAGCTCAGGCAACACTCGATGACGCTCATCCTGGTTGCTCCAACGTTGGCTCGCCAACCATGGTACACCACGTTTCTGGAACTCTCCGTGGTACCGCATCAAAGGCTTCATCTCACTCCCAGCCTTCTGACGCAGAGCCATGGCGACATTCAGCACCCAGATCCGCAACAGCTCAACCTGGCGATCTGGCTCCTGAAGTCCTAGAGTTTGGCTACCTCAATCTTCCTCCCGATTGCATGGACATCATTCGGGAGGCAAGGAAGCCCACTACTAGAGCTTGTTATGCGGCTAAATGGAAGAGGTTTGTCATCTACTGTGTAGACCACAGCATTGACCCGCTAGATGCTTCCATTCAGAACATCATATGCTACCTCTTTCACCTGTATCGATGTAATCTAGCGTACTCTTCCATCCGCATTCACCTGTCTGCTATGGCAGCATACCTCCAGAATAGGCAACACCTGTCTCTCTTTAAGGTCCCTGCTATCAAGGCTTTTCTGGAAGGACTCAAAAGGGTCATTCCACCAAGGACTCCACCAGCTCCAGAATGGAACCTCAATGTGGTTCTTACAAGGCTGATGGGTCCTCCCTTTGAGCCACTGCACTCTTGTGAACTCCAGTTTTTGACTTGGAAGGTTGCGTTCTTAGTAGCAATTACATCGCTACGGAGGGTAAGCGAGCTGCAGGCGCTCACCATCCAAGAACCTTTCTTCCAAGTACATGCTAATAGGGTGGTGCTCCGCACTAACCCTAAATTCTTACCCAAAGTGGTCTCACAGTTCCACATGAACCAAACAATTGAATTGCCGGTGTTTTTCCAAAACCCAGAGACGCTGGCGGAGCGCATGCTCCACACTCTTGATGTGAAAAGGGCCTTGATGTACTATGTGGACAGGACAAAAGATTTCCGCAAAACCAAACAACTTTTTGTTGCTTTTGCCACACAACACAAGGGAAATGCAATCTCCAAAGCAGGAATCGCTAGATGGATAGTAAAGTGCATTCAAATCTGCTACGCTAAAGCTAAGCGCACTCTCACTATCCCACCAAGGGCCCACTCCACTAGGAAGTTGGGGGCCTCTATGGCTTTCTTAGGTAACATTCCCTTAGAAGACATCTGTAGAGCAGCCACATGGTCTACCACTCATACTTTCACTAAGCACTACTGTGTAGACGTGCATTCAAAACAACAGGCAGCTGTTGGTCAGGCTGTTCTAAAAACACTTTTTCAGACTGCTGCAGCTGGCACGGGCGGCCGCCGCTAATGGAGGGACTGCTATGTATTCTATGCACAGATATGAATTCAGCAGCCCACATGCCTCGAACTGCAAATGCTACTTACCAGTATGCATCTGTTCTTGGCATGTAGGGCTGCTGACATTCATATCGCCCACCCTCCTCCCCGGCGCCTGTAGCAGCTGCAGTCTGTATTCATTTACACACATATGCTCATAGCATGGTCATCACTCACTTCTTCACTCCATCTCTGCCAATGGCTAAAAACAATCTGGGGATGGAGGCGATGCCCATGCGCACTGTAGTCCAGGGGAGGAGCCACCTATCTCGTGATACTTCGAAGACTCTTCCAGGACAACAATGTGCAATCATCCGGACCCAACACTAGGTGGCGGACTATGCACAGATATGAATGTCAGCAGCCCTACATGCCAAGAACAGATGCATACTGGTAAGTAGCATTTGCAATACCTCTTTATTAGCAGGTAGATAGGTGCCAAGTTATAAGGTAAGGAGAAACCCCACCAGGAGCGAGCTACCAGCTCCTCATCTTGAGATGACCAACTGACAATCTCAACACAGTAAGGCACTCAAACATTCCATTATGTCACAGGACATTCTAATGAAGTGGTAGAGAGAGAAAAGATTTAGAAATCATTTACCACACATCCTCTTCCGTTAGCGAACAGCAAGTAAGAAGTTAAGACGGAGCAGAAGGATTCAGAGGAAACTGTAGACACAAGTGCAAGTCAAAGAGAATTTGAAAAGCAGGAAACTAAAGCGTCGAAGCAGAAAAAAAGACAATTACAAGAGGCATGTAGAAAGATAATCATAAGATGCACAAATGGTCATGGTTGGTCAAAACACAAGAATGCAAATTACATTACATGCCCATCCACCCTCCTTAATAAAACAAGGTAGCGATCCTGATAAGCCAAATAGGGTGTAACAACCAAAAGACAAAATATGTGCAGATGGAAATAAGCAACAATAAGATGTACGCCAGGTCCGGATGTCCAAGGGAAAGGTAGTTATGAGCAACGAGGCTACAACCACGTCCCTAAATGAAAAGTACACCTTGTAGTAAAAATAACAACATGAACAAACACCCTTCAAGAATAAGGGTGCACCTAAAAGTACAGTAAATAAGTATTTTGGCAACGGTGCAATGAATGATCTAGCAACCTACACATAAGGGGTATGCCTTGCAATAAAGACTAGTGCATGACGTGCACTAACAACCTCCCCTCCAAGGGTACACCTAGAAAGGCAACCTTTAAACTGTGGAAAAAGAAAAAAAAACTCCCCAAGAAAGGGTACACCAGAGAATACCAACGTCCCTGGAACAAAGAACACAGCCACACACTGACAACTGTGACGCAACTTTTCCAAGAGGTAGCGCAGACCACGCACCACGCCTACCCAAATAGAGTGATGCAACTTAGACAATCACTGACAACCTCCCCTAACAAAAGGGTACACCTAATGGTGGGACAACACAAAAATAGAGTGATGCAACTTCCTGACCATCACTGACAACCTCCCCTAACAAAAGGGTACACCATGGAACAATATAATAATTGTTCAACAAAAGTTCACCTAATGATGGCGCTGACAATGCACACCACAACCACCCCATGGAGCTTCAAAACAGAAACCCATAGAACTTCAGAACATAGTAGTTACATACGGACAACCTCCCCTAATAAAAGGGTACACCACGTGAAAAGTGAGACGTACCATCTTCAAAGGGTAAGGACACGACCCTAGCAAACCAATTTTCTGGATTGACTGACACCACAACTTCCCCACAACCTCCCCTAAATAAGGGTACACCGTAGGGTACTAACCCTGAGTACATGAATGGGGCATTGATTAAACACAAACAACCTAGCTCACCAAGCAGGATTAAACACAGGGAACACCCCGTGTAAAACCAAGACAGCAACATCCCCTATGATATAGGGTACACCATGAGGTAACATGACCCTAGGAACCAAAATTTGGCATAGACTAGCACCACAACCTCCCCCAAGTAAGGGTACACCATAGGGTTAACATGTTGCCTTAGGAACCCAACCCAAACTCCCGATGGTAGGGTACAGCATAAAATAAGCACAGACAAGAATACACAAAAGGAAAAACACTCTAACAACCTCCCAAAAATAGATGGAACAATCCATTATGCTCAACACACACCAACCCACAACAAACAACGAAATACAAATAAGTTGAAGCATAAGCAAATGAAAAAAAACAAGTTTAGCTCCGGTGAGCGATTTCTCACCCGAGGTCTTCTTAGCCAGGATTGTCCACAAGCTCAGATGAGTGACTTGACACCAAGAAACTAAGTGGGGTGACTTGCAGGCAAGTCCTGAAAAGCAGGGCACGGGATCCTCTGCTTAAGGAAGCGACACTTCCAACCAAGACAAGCAGACTGCTGCAGGAGTTCTTCTAAAGTTGAGACATCCACCGTCCCTGCGCCAGCATTGGAGAGGAAGAGAAACTGAGTCATATGCGACGACTCCATAGTGACTCCGACAGTCCCAGCACAGGCACCAACGAAACTGCGAGACGATACGTCAAAGCACACGAAGCTGCCGCAGACTGAGAAAGCTATTGCAATCCCGCATGACGCACACCGAATGTCTCAAGGCACGTTGCTGCGCCAAGACTTCTGAGGGCAGCCAAGGCAAGAGGAACAAAGACAGACGTCATAGAGATATGACGGGCTGCCGCTCGTGAAGAGGTAAGATGTGCGCAGCTTGTGCGCATTTTCAAATTTAAACAAGTTAGCTCAACGGTGATCGAGGGGCGGCCACTCATGCCTTAAAAGTTAAACGTGTGCCCCGTTATTAACGGCGAGATCCGCCAAGTCCCAACGACAGTCAAGTAAAACTCTGGGCAAAATTCCTCCTAAACCAACTAGAAAAAAAAAACACTCACCAACATAGAAGTAGGGAAAAGACGTGACTTCACAGATGATGATTGCTGTGAGAGTGTACTGCTAGCGCCAGGGCACCTCCAGGAAAGCAAACACAGAAAGTGCTCACAGGAGAAGTGCCCACACTGTGTGAAAAACACACTACATCCAGAGTGGTTATATTCAAAGCGAACTGTCAATGCACACAAAGCCGGAAGGCACAACAGGGTGATCAGGCCCGCTGAGACAGTGGCTCTTGTAGCTGGAAACCGATAGTCTCCAGATGACAGTGAGATGGCAGTTGACTCTCTCACAACACGAACGCCCAGGTTGCAGGCTGTCCAAGTTGAAAGGACACTGGTGGGGTTTACTGGGCGTTTCTCTGATCTCCAGGAGATAAACTTACTTAAATCTAGAACAGTCTTTGGTTTCCTTATAGCTGAGTTCCAGTATTCCTTCTTTGCAGCATAGGTTAGTCCAAAAAACGTCGCCAAACTGGTACATAATTGGTGATCCGTATTCCAGGTGTAGTAGTAGATCACTCTTTATTAGCAGGTAGATAGGTGGCAAGTTATAAGGTAAGAAGATACAAAGGAGAAACCCCACCAGGAGCGAGCTACCAGCTCCTCAGCCCGAGATGACCAACTGACAATCTCAACACAGTAAGGCACTCAAACATTCTATGACCTCACAAGAAAAGATATAGAAATCATTTACCACAACTACACGTGCAAATTGAAAGAATGCTTAACACGTCAGTGTTGGTAGATGCACTCGTCACTCTCTGCAGCGGTGGAACCACAAGTTGTGCTAACAGCAGACTCATCTCTCACCTGTTGGGTGCACATCTCCATCATTACACAATCCAAGGTCTCTGGGACAACAAACACAAATGTCTCCACATCAACTATCTAGAGCTTCTAGCAGTGGTCCTAGCGCTGAAAGGTTTTCAGTCTTGTCTCGCAGGCAAAGTTGTCCTAGTCCGCATAGAGATGACAGCAATGTACTATGTACAAAAACACGGGGGTGAGGGACACTATCCAACTGTCACGCCTGTCTCAGATAATTTGGAAATGGGCAATCCATCACAAGATTCACCTTCTGGCAGAACACCTTCCGGGAGTGAACAATCAAGTTGACGACCTCAGCTGAAGGAGACTGCAAATACACAAGTGGTAACTACATCCTCATGTTCCCCTTCCATATTTTCAACAATGGGGATACCCACTAGTAGATCTGTTCGACACAGTAGGCAATGCAAAATGCCCAAACTTTGCTTCTAGGTTCCCACACCCTCTCTCCAAAGGCAAAGCCCTATGGATGATTTGGTCAGGGATATATGCCTATGCTTTTCCACCTCTGCCACTCCTTCTGGTTCAGGTACTCTGACAAACCTCACTCGCACTGATTTTGATAGCTCCCACAAGGGCACGTCAATGGTGGTGCACCACCCAGTTGGAGCTCCCGGTAGTTTCACATCATGTCCTACTACTCCCCTCCAGTCTCCTCTCTCGTCAAACCTCCAAATCCCAAGGAGCTCAACTTGGCTTTTTGGCTCCTGAAGGCATAGTTTGGATATTTACAGTTACAACCAGAGAACAAGAAACCTACTACCAGAGCTTACTTTGCAGCAAAATAGAAACTATTTGTTTACTTCAATAAAACAATTCTACCTCTGCATGCTTCTATTCAGAACATTATCTATTATCTTTCACACAGCCACGTGGTCTAGCTTACACATCTATTCGATTTGCACCTTGCAGCTGTAGCTGCGTATTTGCAAAATAGACATTTGTCTTTGTTCAAAGTTCTTGTTATCAACGCATTGATATAGGGCTTAAAAAGAGTTATACAACCAAGAACTCCACTGGCACCAGTGTGGAATCTTAATGTTGTACTTACAAGACTTATGGGTCCACCCTTTAAACCACTACAGAAGTGTCCTTCACAGTTTCTCTTGGAATGTTTCATTCCTTATTGCACTTCATTAAGAAGAGTTGGTGAGCTACAGGCATTAACTTTAGAAGAACCCTTCTTTCAGCTCCACAAAGATAGGGTAGTTCTTCGCACCAATCACAGAATCCTTCCCAAAGTAGTTTTGCTTTCCATATTAACCAGTTGAGTTACCGGTGTTCTTTCCTAAACCTGATTTAGTAGCAGAACGAGGTCTTCACACACTTGACGTCAAGAGCTTTACTGTATTCTATCGAAAGAACAAAATATTTTCCTAAAACAAAGCAAAAGTTTATTTCCATTTACACCCCCTCACAATGCAGTGCTACTTCTAAATCTGGCATTTCAAGATGGATTAAGTGTATTCAAATTTTCTACTCAAAATCTAAAAACTCTGTCTATACCCCCTAGAGTGCATTCCACTCGCAAAATTGGGGCATCTATGGCCTTTTTAAGTAACATTCCTATAGCTGACATTTGTAGAGCAGCAACATTGTCTACATCTCACACATTTAACAAATACTATCGTGTGGATGTACTTTCATGCCAACAAGCCAATGCATGGAATCTGTGCTAAAACACAACCGAAACATTTACTGGATAACCACTGCTTTGGGAGAAAACTGCTATATAGTCTATGCATAGCATGTGTATCTGCAGCACATATGCCTTGAGCGGATTATGTTACCTACCCAGTAAGCATCTGTTCTTGGCATGTAGAGCTGTAGATTAACATGCCCCCACCCTGGGCTCCTGTATTTGTTGCAGTTCTCTTTATTCACTTTATCTACGCATGGACATCACTTTACTACACTCATTCCATTCTCACCCTCTTGTGGGAAAACAATCTAACCATGGAGTCGATGCCCATGCGCACTCACTGAAAGGAGTCCCCTTATGTAACAAAATGCCCTCTCTTTGCATGGTTGCCCCCATTTTTTGCTAAACTTCTGATTTACTTTGACTGAGTGTGCCCTGGGTTCCTGCCAAACAGGTACCCAGGGCCTATGTTCTTTCCCTAAAACTGCATTAAAACAAAACCCAATTGGCAATCTTTGGCCACATGTCAGTCCCTTGTAAGTGCACTGCGGCCAGGGAATACCTCTAAGAGCTGCAGCACTTATTATGCCACCCTCAGAGGCCCTGTGTGTATACGTGTGTGTGTGTATATATATATCTGAACTCTTCACAAATTTCTTTTTTTTTTTAAGAAAGAAAAAGCGCGGACCACTGTGGCTAGTCAGCTGCGATTTTATTAGTACTCCATAGGAAGTGCCGCAGCAGCCATGACTCGTTTCGTCCCTCACAGGGGACTTGATCACATAACGCGCTCATGGTTCTGCAGTTGGTTTAAATACTTTACTGTTTCTTTCTTGTATTTTTCAAATGCATATGCCTTGTGACTTATATCTTAAAGTGCCAGGGCAAAACAATGAATTAAAGTGAGAGTGCAATCACATTCCTGTACAAAATTTCTCTAATCATCTTTGTAGCAGATCAAAATTGATGCTTAAATGCATAGAGATTCAGACCAAAACAGCTATACAGTACACATCTAAATGTATAAATATATAACACAACTTTTTGTTTTTCCAAAAACTAACCAATTGATTATTGATCACCATGTATCAGTAAATAGTTGTAGCTGTATCAATTGGTGATTGATCTTAATTACAATGCAACTCCCAACAACCTCTATAAATGCGATCTGTTCTTGGTATGGTCCTCATGATCCGCTCACAATTGGTTCTTATGATACATTTGTATATTGCAATTGAATGTCCAGGAAATTGTAATGATCACTTGCGATATAAAAAAAGTGCGTTGAAATATCGACTGTGCAGAACTCAATGTGAAATTTAAAATAGAAGACAAACAGCTGCTCTGTTGATAATTGTGTTCAAATACTGTTTGAAAAATCTAAAAAAAAGAAAGATGGGAAAAGAGAAAAAAAGATATAAAATATATCTACTAACCATCATCAAATACTTCACATTATTTATGTATATAAATATTCATTTTAATGAGTACTGGATGGGTGTAATAAATAGGTCTATTTTGAACCCGGGGGCATGGCATGGGAGTGTGGAGATTTTTAACCATATGCAAACTGCATCAGTAAATATATACTTTATTTTCTTGTCTTACTAAAAGCAAATATAAATATATATGTATATATCGCACAAAATAAACATTTAAAACTCCACGCATATGCCATGGCCACCTCCTATTCTGCCAATGTTTGTAGTTAAATTTTCATTATACAGTATATCATCCCCTTAATCAGATTTCTAGGCTGGACCACAATTCCTCGGTGGCATTCAAGCCTCCCGGATATTAAATGTTAAGCATCTCCAATTTACGAAGGGAGTTTTTATTTGGTCACCTCCCCTCTTAGATATTGGAACCGAATCTAACAAATAGTAGCGTAGGTCCTTCAAGTCCCCGCTGTGTCTTTCATGAAAGTGGCGTGCCACCGGATAGGAGGGATTGTTGTTTTTAATCTCTCTGATATGCTGTAATACTCTTTTATGGCATTGTAATTCAGTACTTTCAACCTACTTTAGTTTGCAAGGACATTCTAATACATAAATCACATGGTCCGATTTGCAGTATAATACCTTGTCGATGACAATCTCCTTTTCACTAAAGGGCGTTTTGTATTTGGTCATCGACACCCCATGCTGGCAGGCCTTACATGTCTTACATTTAAAGAATCCAGTGCGTTGGGATAGCCATGTGTATTTTGTTGATAGTCCACTAGGGTAATTTTTGACCAGTGTGTCCTTCATAGATTTACCACAGTGGTATGTTATTGCCGGGTGTTCGGAAACTGTTTTGCCTATTGATAAGGTGCCAGTTTTTCTTGATTATCTTTCGAACAGCACCTGCTTGCTGGTTAAATCTTAGAATGAATCTAAAATTATCATTTGATTTACTCTTGATCACATCACTGTGTTTAGTTACTAATTTCTCTAGTTACTGAATTACTTTTCATGAGGGCTTCGTCTAGACACTTTTTACTATAGCCTCTCTTGGAATCTTTTTATGCACTGTCCTTGAGCTAATAGTAAATCCTGTTCGTTGCTGCATATAAGTTTTAAACTTAATGGCTCCCCGTAGGGGATACTGTGAATTAAGTGCCCAGGATGGGCACTGCTAGCTTGTAGAACAGAATTTCCTGCGGTAGGTTTTCGATGCAGGCGAGTCAAGCTTGCACTGTTCAATAAAGATTTCCATGTCCAAAAAATTAACATCTTTCTCACTGATGCAGGCACTAACATTTAAATTGAGTTCATTTGTATTGATATTTTCAACAAATTCTTCTGCCTCCTTTTTGGTGCCCTGCCAGACCAGAAAAAGATCATCGCTAAATCTCCAACAGGCCTTGATGTGTTTGGACACGGTATCTTGGTGTTTGCCCATGAGAACCAGTTCCTCCCACCATCCCATATGCTTTGGGAGAAGCTGGCTCCCATGGCAACACCTCTTGCCTGCTAGTATTTATTATGAAACAAAGATATTAGTCAGACCACTCTCTATCATGTTTAACAACATATTTGTATGCTAATTATGTTCAGGGCCCCTACGTGCCAAGTAATATCTAATGGCTCTAAGGCTGTCCTTTTGCCTGATCGATGTATAAAGAGAAGTCACATCGAGAGTAGTCAAAGTCTTCACACCATTTAAAATCACACTTTTTTGTAAAAAGTCCCCAGTATCACGGATATATGATTTTAAAGATTGAACATGAGATTGAAGAAAAAAGGTAATATAAATTGAAGTCCGTTCAAAAATGCTATTTCTGGCAGATATTATCGGCCTACCTGGGGGGGTCAGTTGCATCCTTATGTATCTTTGGGATGAAGTATAATATAGGTGTCACAGGATTGTTTTTCAAATATTTAGGTTCATCTGTGGATAGCAGTCCTGTACTTCTCCAGGCCGATTATTTCAAATTGTAACTTTCATGTGTTGCCATTAGGCTTTGTTTGCAACTGCGACTGTAGCAGTCGGTGTCATTCAGTTCTTTCATAGCTTCGTGGACATAATCCTCTTGTTTCCATAGGACGACGTTGCCGCCTTTGTCTGCGCTCCTTATGACTATGCTGTTGTCTTTGCTAAGTTTAGTCATTAATTGATGGTACTGGAGCGCCTTGGTATCTTTCCTTTTTCTTGTGTCGCAAGTAATGGCGCTTTGGATTTTTTTGTTTACATTTTTCAGATCCTGCACTACTTAGTCTTAAACTGTCAATAGTGTCTTTTAGCATAATTGGATGAAAGGTAGACGGTGGTTTAAAGGAAGTATGGGCTATTGTTTGCACATTAACAGGATACATTGGTGTATCATAGTTTGTAGAAGAAATGTCTCCCTCTTCCAAAAGTGCTTCAAGCACGGTTTCCAATTGTTTTTCACTTACATTATTGGCTTCTGCGCAGTCCTCACTTGGTTGCGGAATGGTGTGGTCAATGGAGCAAGGTGTCTTGATTAGTTTCTCCCAAGTTGGTTTGTTTAAAATGCTTCTGCAGTTTCAATTTCCGCACACTTTTATAAATGTCTACCCTTGTAGCTGCATAGTTGAAAGAGCTTTCAGGACAAAATGAAAGTCCTAGGGCTAACAATTGTTCCGCTTTATTGAGAACCACATCTGTTAAATTAATAACTGTTTTGGGCTTTTAAAGGATGTTTCAACAGGGAGGCTGCTCCTTTCGTAAAAAGAAAAGACAACTCTTAATTTCTAACTTGAAAAGTGAGACTAAACCAATTAGTTGACTAGAAACATAGGCCTCTGTTTCTGCCAATGGGCATTTCTTGCCCTCTTAGTTTTTCCTGTTTGATTAAAATGGCTAACCTCCTTCAATGAAAGTAAATGTTTTTCTGCTGTGTATATTGTGAACAGAAAAGGCATGTCTCTGTATAAAAAACAATCTACATGTTCTAGTGATTTGCCTGTTTGGTGTTTAAAAAAAAAAAAGTCTTCATAGTTTAGTGTTCAAGGCTGTTGATGCGTATAGAACTGTATTCCATAGAAAGCAGTTTTGCCCACAATGAATTTGCAGGCCACTTTGCTGCTGTTCAATTTATGCTGATTCGGGGCTGTAAGTAGATCTGCATAATAGTCAGGAGTGTGGAATTTAATAAAATATCTACTTGTCCATGGGGCAGGCTGCTTCATAAATCTACATGTCCTTTAATAAAATCCCCTTGCCTTTGGTGCCATGTAGTGCAGCGAGAAATTATGGCAACAATCTCATTATGTAGGACCTCTGATAAAGCCCCTCTGATTATGCCAGGGCTCAGATCATAGTAGTGATTGAATACTTGCAATCCCCTTATGTTGCCATGTTTCAGCAGATCTACATTCTGTGGCTGAAGGTAGTGGTAAGTAATAGTTCCAGGGTTAGAATGCCCTTTTGAGTTTGTTCAAACCTACTAACTTGCATGTTTCTAAGGGTTTTCAACTATTCTGCTCTAATCTTTTCCCATACTGCAAAATGCTGGAAATTTACTACTGACAATGGCAGATGTAAACCATCTTCTAGAGTTGGGAATAAAGTGGTTGGGGGGAAAGTGAACTTGCAAACACTCAGATTTTCACATGAGCAAATCTACACATGCATGTTTGCTCATGCTAAATTACCGCTCAATAAATTTTTTCCAGAGTTCTATTTCTGGTCCTACTTGTGTAATTTCTTGGGAATACACAAAAACTTTATAGCTGCACTTAATGCAAGGACAAATACCCCGGGTGCACTTTTGAGACTTTCTTTAATAATTGGCCCCTAATTTGGTCTGGCGTTGATTGTGATAATTTTGTGTTTATTAAAATTTTGTCTTTCTCTCTATATATATATATATATATATATATATATATATATATATATATATATATATATATATATATATATATATATATATATATATATATATATATATATCTATAGATAGGCTGGCTTCACTGTAAGTGACAGCATTCTGCTCTTTCACAAGGAGCATATAGGCACACAAAGTAGTTTTGCCCCAGTATTGGAACTTTCATAAATTCCCATAGCTTGTATCATTCCCGACGTCATCGGAATGGGAGTCTCGGTAACAAAAATAACATAGCAAAAGAGATAAAAAAAGGCCTAGGCCTCATTCCCTTTTGTAGCATATCCGTCTCTTTATGTAAAAAAGACAAACTAAGCATCAGCCAATCAGAAGAGCCTTACCCCATAGAACCCTCCTGAAGGAACCTCAGAGCCTTGGATTTTCTATCGCACGTTGTGCTTAGGGAGTCTCCTTTGAGCTCTGCTCATTTTCTACTCTTTTGAGAATTTCTTTCAACTTTTTTCTTCAGGATTGTTAGGCATTTCTTCTGAAATGTCTGACAGGAAGGCGGCCCTTTTCAAGTCCTGTTTCACCTGTGGCAAGAAAAGGCTGTATGTATGTGGAGGACAGGCATAGGACTGTATATATTGCCTGTATCCGGATCATACGGCTGCGGACTGCAAGATCTGCCGCACCTTCTCTTTAAATACCCTCCGGGAACGTGAGGGTCGCCTTCTCACATGGCTCCAGAAATTGAAGTCCAGAAAAGAGACTGTGTCAAGCGACAGTGAGGACTCTTCTTCAGCAACATCATCCAGAAGGTCAGTCAAAAGGGGTAGAGCTTCCCCTTCACCTTCTGTGGACCATCCAGTTAAGGCTTCAAAAAAGACCCCCCATTAGTCTGAGGGCCAAAGTCCTGTAAAATCTCCTCACCACAGTGTAAAGGAGAGGGAAGGACCATCTCCGCCTTCAGTAGTGATGGAGACTGCTACAACTTTAAAGAAAACATCTTCTCTGTCATCTGAGCAGTCAGAGAAAAGCTCCAAGTCGTCGACGGCGCAGCAAAAGGCTCCGTCGACTAAGGCGTCTAAATCCAAGGTGTCTAAAGTGGCACAGTCGACGGGCTCATCGACGGTACAGTCTGTCGAGAGGATCGTCGACTATGGTGACAGCGACGGATGTCGACGGTGATATTGACGACTGCAGCGGCGACTAGGATTTCGTCGACGATGGTGACGACTACTGTGTCGTCGACGAGTGCTTCGACAAAGACAACCACCACCACGGCGGCAGGATTGTCGACTGTCTCGTCGACAAGTGTCGACAACGCCCATCTAATCGTTGACATTCCGTCTGACGGTGACTCTGCCGTTGACCACATCTACGACTAGTTTTCCTTTACCTTCTCCCTCGACCACGGTCCCGTCGACGATTCAGTCGTCGGCGGAGAAAATAACTGTTTCCTTGAAAAGGATAACTCCGGACGTGACGTCTTCAAGGATGGTTACCCCCTTGCCTCCCGCTTTGTTACTGGAAGAAGAGGATTCTGACGAAGATGATCAGGACTCTTTTGGGTATGCTCTCAGTCCATCTCTACTGCTGGTAAAATGTCAGGAAACAGATTCTGAAGGCGAGTTTCTTCATGAATGTTCTTACCAACACTCTTGCCAACGTCTGCGGTCTGCAGGCCTGGAGATGTCTGTTCCTGCCTCACTCTTGGCGGATCTCCGTAGCATGCTGCAGGACTATAAAACCAGGTTCTCTCGGGTTACAACTCTGGCTCCTTCTATCCCTGCAGTTCAAACTTTACCTGCCCACACAACTCCAATGATGGTTTCTCCAGAGTTGCCAACCCAGGAGTTCTCTCAGCCACAAGCGCCTGCCACGAATATACCTTCAACACTACCGGACGTACAGGATGATTCCTCAGTTGTTTTTCTGACTTTAAAGAGCCCTATAGGAAGGTGACCCGATCTATACCCATTGTGGAGCATGTGTGGGATGAGGATCTCAAGGCTATGAAACCCGGCTACTGTTATTCTGGTCCTGCCATGCCTGGAAAAGAAATATAAGGCACCTGAGGATGGTCCGGCGTCCTTGACTGGACAGCCAAAACCAGACTGTGATATCGCAGGCGGCACAGAGGAAGTCACGCAACCCTTCGGCACCCCTTACAACTCCTCCTGATAAGGAGGGCAGGCGACTTAATAACGCAGGAAAAAGGTTCTTGTCAATGGCTAGTCTCCTGGAGCAAGCTGCAAATGCTTTGGCGATACTGGGCGGGTATGATCGCCAATTGTGGTGTGACCTATCTCCTTATTTGGAACAACTTCCCCAGGAGGCAAGAGGTGAGGCCAAGAAAATACTGCAAGAAGGGGAAGCGACATCAGCGGAGGTGATAGATTGTGCCATGGACATTGCCACTACGGCTTTTCGTTCATTGGCTGGAGCAGTGGTTCTTCGTCGCCAAGGTTGGCTCAGTGACGTGGTTCAGGTCCAGAATAAGATCTTGGACCTCTCTTTTGATGGAGAGGCATTATTCGGAAAACACATAGATGCCCTCCAAGAGATTAAGAAGGATACAGAGATGGTTAGATCTCTTGGTACGCTCAATACCGGAAAGCTCCTTTCAGGGGTGCAAGAGGGAGGAGTACCACATCATACAGAGGCTCATACCAGCAGCAAAGGTACTCTTCATATGGATAAACGTCGCAGTCGTACCGTCAGCCCTATCACCAAAAGCAAGGTCAAGCCTCGTCTTTCTCTAGATCGAATACGAGAGGGAAGCAGAACCGCCAAGGACTGGATACGTCCAAGATGCAATAGCGGCGTTCTGGCTCTGCCTGCTGTACCCACCTCCACAACCACCTCTGTAGAGGCAGGGTATCTCAATATCTCCGCAACTGGACTCAGATAACATCAGACCGTTGGGTGCTAAACCTCATTCGAAAGGGCCATACTTTGGAGTTCACACAAATCCCACCTTCCAAGCCCCCTGCTGCCATTCCTTCAAGACATCTGCGTCTCTTGCAGCTCGAAGTTCATCAGATACTCCTAAAGGGAGCTGTGGAGCTAGTCTCCTTGTCTCAGAGGGAAAGGATTCTATTCCAGGTTGTTCCTGGTGAAGAAGACGCTGGAGAAATGGCGCCCTATCTCATTTCCCAATCCTTTCGGATGGTTTCACTTCAGGATATATTACGTCGCATCAATCCAGGGGATTTCATGGCCGATCTCGAAGATGCGTATTTTCACATACCCATTCACCCAGCGCACAGGAGGTTTCTACGGTTTACAGTAGCCGGAGGTCCAGGGAGCGTTCGAGGAGCCGTGCCGAGCCCTCCGGAAGTAGTCACCATTCGTCTGGTTCCTCAGGTAGGAAGCACAAGAAGTCGGGGCGTCGCGGCCGGGGGTTCGGGTGACCCCACCCCGCGGCTCCGAGTCGCCGGCGCGTCCTGCTCCATACCCTCCGGTCCCTGGGCTAGGCGCGACGCCCGAGGAGATTGAGGCGTTCCTCATGGCCATGAGGGCGCTCACTCCTCCGGGGCCTACGACGCCTTCGGGCCCAGTGCCGCCGTCCGGGGGCCCTAGCGGTTCGGGTGTCCCTGCCTCGACGCCATCGGGTGCTCCGGCCCCGACGCCGGCTGGTCTACCGGCCTCTCCGGCGCCGATTCCATCGGGGTTACCCCCGACGCAGTCCCCGCGCGGCGCCGGTTCTCCGGTGCCGGCTCCCCCGAATCCGGACGCGGAGTCGGACCGGCGTCGCTCGACGCCGGGCTCGACGCCGATGGGGCCTGTGAACCCAGAGGAGCCGGTCTACATTGTTGACCCCGAATATGGAGATGATGTAGAGTACGGAGAGGGTTGGGAGGGGTCTGAGGACCCTCTGTCCCGTGAGTGTCAGTACGACGTGGACTGGTCAGGTGACTTGGGTGATGCCAGTGGTCTGGACGACTCTCCTAACCCTGGCTTTGTCTCGCCTCCTACCGTGGCATCGGAGGAGGGGGCTGCTTATTCAGTGGTGTTGATGAGGGCTGCCAAGGCCTTACACCTTGAGCTCCCCGTCGCGGCCGTGAGGCCTAACATCCTCACTGAGGTCTTCAAACCGCAGTCATGCCCACAGGAGCCACTGCTGCTGTTTAACGAAGCCTTGTCTGACGTTCTTTTGAGCACGTGGTCCAGGCCCTCTTCAGGTTCGCCTGTTGATAGGAACGTGGCCAGACGCCACCGTCCGTGTCCGGACGACCCCAAGTTCCTGTCCACCCATCCCACCCCTGAGTCTGGTGATCTGGGCCTCGACTTCCCAGACCGCATTCCCGTCGGCCCCGCCCGGGAATCTAAGAGGTACGACCAGTATGGCAAGAAGGTCTTCTCGTCCCTGAGTTTGGGACTGCGGTCTTGCAACACCGCTTGCCTCTTGGGCCGCTACACCCACTCTGTGTGGGATACGGTCGCGGAACTGCTGCCAGAATGCCCCATGGAGGTGCGGGTGAAGCTCGGCAAGGCTGTGGCTGAGGGCCGAGACGCAGCAAAATATTCCATACGGTGTGGTCTTGATACGACCGACTCGCTGGGCAGAGCGATGTCCACGACGGTGGCGATTCGTCGCCACGCCTGGCTGAGATCCGCCAACTTTTCGGCAGATGTCCAGAATGGCTGTCGCCTGTTTGGTGACAAGGCGGACCACGCGCTGGAGCGCTTCAAGGACTCCAGGGTCACGGCCAAGTCCTTGGGTCTCTCGACCCAGCGCCAGCAAACGGGTTCGTTTCGCTCCTTTCGTGGCCAAGGAAGCGGCGTCCCCACACGTGCTGCCAGCCACGCGCCGCAACAATCTTATCAACGCGGTGGCGGCCGTGGAAACCGCCGTGGAGGCGGTCTGGGTCAATGGCGAGGTCAGGCCACACCTCCCCCCGCAGCATCAGCCTCCAAATCCTCCTAGTCCGTGCTTCCAGGCCCATGCGACGCCAGTGGGTGGCAGGGTTCGCCATCACCACGCCCGCTGGCGCGCAATCACATCGGACAGGTGGGTGCTGCAACTCGTCCGAAGGGGCTACTCCCTCCCCTTCGAGACCAATCCTCCAGCCATGCCACCGCAGAACCACCGTGTGTCGGGGGACCACTTGGCACTTCTGCAGGAGGAAGTTACGGCCCTCTTGGCCAAGAGGGCCATCGAGCGCGTTCCTGGGCCAGAAGTAGGGCGTGGTTGCTATTCCCACTACTTTCTGGTGCCCAAGAAGGACAAAGGGGGCCTACGTCCTATCTTGGATCTACGGAGCGTCAACGGCTTCCTCCGGAAGGAGAAGTTCAAGATGTTGACATTAGCTCAGGTCTTGGCTGCTCTAGACCCGCAAGACTGGATGGTAGCTTTGGACTTGCAGGATGCGTATTTTCACATCCCCGTCCTGCCGGCCCACCGGCGTTACCTGCGGTTCACGGTAGGCCAGGAGCACTTTCAGTTTATCGTGCTCCCCTTCGGTCTTACCAGCGCCCCACGGGTGTTCACAAAGGTGATGGCGGTGGTCGCAGCCCATCTGCGCAGGTTAGGGGTTTCAGTCTTCCCCTACCTAGACGACTGGTTGTTAAAGGCGGGCTCGCCCCAGACAGTTGTCCACCACCTTCAGATGACGGCAGACCTCTTGCACGAGCTGGGGTTCTCCATCAATGTGCCGAAATCACACCTGTGTCCCTCTCAAAAGCTCCTTTTCATCGGAGCGGTTCTGGACTCGGAGCAGTTTCGGGTTTATCCTCCGGAACGGCGGGTCCGGGATATGCAGGCTTTGATTTCCATCTTTCAGCCGCTATCCCGGGTTTCGGTCAGGTTGACGCTGCGGCTGATGGCTTCCTGCATCCTTCTGGTGCATCACGCCAGGTGGCGGATGCGGGCTCTGCAGTGGGACCTGAAGTTTCAGTGGGCCCAGCATCAGGGCAACTTGTCCGACCACGTCTTGATCTCGGAGGGCACTGCGAGACAACTGCAGTGGTGGCTTACGGACCGCGATTGGGTCAGAGGCAGATCCCTCTCCCTTCGCCAACCGGAGCACGTTGTCGTGACGGACTCGTCCCTCCAGGGCTGGGGAGGCCACTTGGGAGAGGCGGAGATCAGAGGCATCTGGTCTCCGGCGGAGTCCCGGCTAAATATAAACCTGTTGGAGCTACGGGCGATTCGTCTAGCACTGAAGGCATTCCTCCCCTTTGTCAACGGGAGTGTGGTGCAGGTGTTCACGGACAACACCACTGCCATGTGGTACTGCAACAAGCAGGGCGGGGTGGGGTCGTGGACCCTTTGCCAGGAGGCTCTGCGTCTCTGGCAATGGCTGGAACGTCAGGGCGTGACTCTGACGGTTCAACTCCTGGCAGGTTCTCTGAACGCCAGGGCGGACTAACTCAGCCGTCGGTGCTCTATGGATCACGAATGGCGTTTGAACTCGGACGTGGCGCAAGGCCTCTTTCTGCAATGCGGAGAGCCTTGGTTAGATCTATTCGCCACAGAAGAGAACGCGCAATGTCATCAGTTCTGCGCGTTGGAGTTTCCAAGACGGCACTCGCACGGCGACGCCTTTCGGCGCGAGTGGAGTTGCGGTCTGTTATACGCCTTTCCGCCTATACCACTTCTGCCCAGAGTGCTGAAGAAGATCAGGCGCGACCGGGCCCAAGTCATCCTTGTAGCTCCGGACTGGGCTCGAAGGTACTGGTATCCCGAGCTACTCAGCATGTCAGTCGGTCCCCCGATCCGCCTGCCCCTTCAGGAGGACCTTCTGTCGCAGCAGCAGGGGACGGTCTTCCACCCGAACCTGTCCAGCCTCCTCCTCCATGCGTGGAGATTGAGCGGCGGCAGTTGAGGCCATTTGACTTGCCCCCTGAAGTCTGTGATGTGATTCTGGCAGCCAGGCGTCCCTCCACAAAGTCGGTATACGCCTGTCGGTGGAACAGATTTGTGGCATGGTGCACAGCAAAGGCTGTGGACCCTCTTTCTGCCCCTCTTTCCGAGGTTCTTCTTTTTCTTCTCTCTCTTGTCCAGCAGGGCTCTGCTCTGGGCACTATAAAGGGCTACCTTTCGGCCCTTTCAGCCTTTCTAAGGCTTCCTGATCAGCCTTCTTTGTTCAAGTCCCCTGTTGTAACGAGATTCTTGAAGGGCATCACACACGTGTATCCTCCTGTTCCGTTTGTGATGCCTCAGTGGGACTTGAACCTGGTTCTAACCTTCTTGATGTGTGCTCCCTTTGAGCCACTTCATTCCTGTCCTCTGTCTCTTGACTTTGAAAACGGCCTTCCTGGTTGCCATCACCTCTGCCAGGAGAGTGAGTGAGCTCCAGGCTCTTTCTGTCAAACCTCCTTTCTTGTCCATTCATCCAGACAAGGTGGTTCTAAGGACTAGACCTTCTTTCCTGCCCAAAGTAGTTTCTGCTTTTCACATCGGGCAGTCCATCACCCTCCCCTCCTTCTCGCCTCCGCATCCTTCAAAGGATGAAGAGCGGCTCCATCGTCTGGACCCAAAACGTGCGCTTTCATTTTACATGGATCGCACACGCCAGTTCCGGGTGGATGACCAACTGTTTGTTGGCTACGTGGGTGCGAAGAAGGGACGGGCGTTACATAAACGGACCATCTCTCGGTGGGTCGTTCTGTGCATCAAAGCGTGCTACTCTCTGGCTCGGAAGGAGCCTCCGGTTGGGCTGAGGGCCCATTCAACTCTGGCCACGGCGGCTACTACTGCCTTGGGCCGGGGTGTCCCTTTACAGGACATTTGCCAGGCGGCTACGTGGGCCTCGCTGCACACTTTTGCGAGGCACTACTGCCTGGATAGTCCAGTCCGGAGGGATGGCTTCTTTGGCCGTTCTGTCCTCCAGGACTTTCTGGTGTAGGAGTGTATTGGTTCGCAGACCCACCTCTGGGGTTGGTATTGCTGGGGTATCTATTCTAAGGTAAGGAATCTAATACTAACGTGTTTCTTTCAGATGAACAAGTTACTTACCTTCGGTAACGATAGATCTGTAAGAAACATTAGTTAGTATTAGATTCCTTACCGACCCACCCATCCTCCCCGTTCTGCGAACTGATACCTAGGGTTAAGGACATCCCTTTCAGGGCCCTAGTTTCAAATGGCACCAGTGTTGGTTCTCACATGGCTCTGCGTTTCCTGGCGCGGAAAAGCTGTGTGCAAAGAACTGACGTCAGCGCGCGGAGGCGGCGTCTATATACTCCAGCGACGTCATCACGGCGCACGACGCCAACGACGGACGCGGAGCCGCAGGGGACGCCTGCAGACGACGCCTACCGACGCGCAGGGGTACTGCTACGCAAAAGTTTCCGGATCCAGACAGACTGACGCCTGGGGATATTCTAAGGTAAGGAATCTAATACTAACTAATGTTTCTTACAGATATATCGTTACCGAAGGTAAGTAACTTGTTCGTCTTTCAGTAAGCTGTTACAAATCCCTTCTGGGGGTGATTTCCTCATGCATTCCTCTGATACCTCACTGCAGATTGCGAATGCGGACTCTTCAGGAACAGCTAGACCAACAATGGAGGCTAGTTCACGGCTCATTCGACGAAAAGGTGATTACTGTAGCAATGAAAAGAGCAGCCTTGTGGTGGACGAAGCAAGAACACCTTTCCCAAGGTCTATCCTTCGTAAGCAATCCGGCTCCTCAAGTGGTGACAACAGATGCTTCACTGGACGGCTGGGGTGCGGTGCTTCAAAGCGGGCATTGGTTTCCCCAGCAGTCTTCTTCATATCAACCTCCTAGAACTCAGGGCTATCGGGCTAGCACCACAGGTGTTTCTCCCACGACTGCAGGGGTTGCGTTCTCGTCCGCACGGACAACACCATGCCCATGCACTATATAAACAAGGAAGGGGGTACCAGATCTCTTCCGTTGTCTTAAGAGGCCCAGAAGATTTGGGAATGGGCTGTTCTTCACGGAATATCGTTGCATGTAGAACATCTACCAGGAGTTCTAAACGAAAAGGCGGACAGACTCAGCAGGCTGTCGTCAGTCAGCCACGAAAGGGAACTGAGCCAGGTGGTCTTGGAGATTTTTCAACGGTGGGGCAAACCCTCAATAGATCTATTTGCCACCCGATCAAGAAGAAATGCCGGTCCTACACAAGCAGGCTTCACCATTGAGGATCCTTAGGGAATGCGCTTTCGATAGCTTGGTCAAGAGTATTTGTGTACGCCTTTCCCCCCTCCCCATTCCGATGATCCTGAGGCTTCTCAGGAAGATCAAAGCGGAACCGTGCAAGATGATCTTAATGGCTCCTGCTTGGCCGAGACCGTTCTGGTTCACGGAACTTCACCTTCTGTCTCTCGTCGTCCTTCCGTAAACCGGAAGGAAAGTGTTGACCCTTTCTCTTCTCTGCCTCATCAACTTCTACCTTTTATCTCTTGTCCTTGGCTAATTTATCCATAAAAGTTCATCCATAAAAGTTCACTTGGCAGCGATCTCTCGCTACAGACGTTCTGCATCTGGACCTTCTCTCTGGTCTTCAAGAATAATTGAAGAGTTTCTCAAGGGTTTATTCCAAGTCTTTTCCCCGGTGAGGCCTCCGCCTCCCACTTGGCATTTGAATTTAGTTCTCACACAGCTCATGAAAAATCCCTTCGAACCGATTTATCGGGCGGACATAATTTCTTTCGTGGAAATTGGCTCTCCTTCTTTCCCTCACATCGGCAAGACTCATTGGAGAATTGCAGGCTCTCACAATACAGGAACCTTTTGTCCAGTTAAAAAAAAATACAGTGATTTTAAGAACTAATCTGAGGTTCATACCCTAAGTGCCTTCAGACTTTCACCTAAATGAACCTGTGATTCTCAAATCTCTTTCCTCTCCCTTCCACACCAGCGTAGAAGTCACTCCATTCTCTAGATGTGCAGCAGTGCTTGAAATTTTATTTGGATCGCATTAAAGGGTTTCGTAAATCTTCACAATTGTTAATCGCTTTTGGCGGTCCTCGCAAAGGCTTTCCACTTCCAAAGCAAAGTATTGCGAGATGGATCTCCAGTGCCATTCTATATTGCCACTCAACAGCGGGTAAGCCGCTGGACAGCAGGATCAGAGCACACCACGAGATCCGTGGCTTCATCTACAGCTCTCTTCGCGGGAGTACACATCAGAGACCTTTGCAGAGCTGCGACTTGGAGCAGCGTGCACACCTTTACGAAGCGCTACTGCTTGGAATCCCTGACACGAAGACACAGTTGTGGGCCAGGCAGTCCTGAGGAACCTCTTCCACTAATTGGTGAGCTTTCCCTACTATCCCTCCTTCCTATTTCTGCACATTTAGTATTTACTGTGGGTACAGATTGTTATTTTAGTATGTGATTAACTTCTATTATGATAGTATGGATACTAACCTGTCTTTATTGATGTCACAAAATGTGCTTTATTACTTACTGCTAGCCACTCTGATACAAGCTATGGGAATCTATGAAAGTTCCAATACTGGGGCAAGAAAACAAGTTACTTACCTGTAACCTTGGTTCCCCAGTATTGGTAACTTTCATAGATTCCCATGCGCCCACCCTCCTCCCCTGGGAAAGCGCCGCCATCAGCAGATTCGGTTACTGTTACACAACGGCTACGAAAATCTGAGGTTCCTTCTGGAGGGTTCTATGGGTTCAATCAATCAATCAATCAGTGACACTTATAAAGCGCGCTACATACCCGTAGGGTCTCAAGGCGCTGGGGAGGGGGGGTGCCGCTACTGCTCGAACAGCCAGGTCTTCAGCTTCTTCCTGAAGGAGAGGTGGTCTTGGGTCAGGCGCAGGTCGGACGGGAGGGAGTTCCAGGTCTTGGCGGCCAGGTAGGAGAAGGACCTTCCTCCTGTAGTCGCTCTTCGGATGCGGGGGACGGCGGCGAGGGCGTGGTTGGCTGATCGGAGGTGGCGTTTGGGAGCGTAGAAGTTGACTCGGCTGTTGAGGTAGCTCGGGCCTTGGTCGTGTAGGGCTTTGTGTGCGTGGGTGAGGAGGCGGAAGGTTATTCTCTTGTTGATGGGGAGCCAGTGAAGGTCTCTCAGATGTCCGGAGATGTGGCTGGATCGTGGGATGTCGAGGATGAGTCTGGCTGAGGCGTTTTGGATCCGCTGGAGTGGGTTGAGGCTCTTCTGATTGGCTGATGATTAGTTTTGGTCTATTTTACAAAAAGAGGCGGATATGCTACAAAACTGAATGAGGCCTGGGCCTTTTTCTATCTTTTGTACCTACTTCTATGTTTTTGTTACTGAGACTCCCATTCAGACTACGACGGGGAATGATGCAAGCTATGGGAATCTATGAAAGTTACCAATACTGGGGAACCAAAGTTACAGGTAAGTAACTTGTTTTCTTGTTCAGTGCCAGTAACTACTGTGGCATTGTGTACTTTTAAGACCAAAAAACAATTTTTGCTTTTACCATTGTTTGTTATAATGGTGAGGGCCTGGCAGCTCCCACCAATAAGGTTTTACAAAAACCATGCCAAAACACCACCACCACCAATTTGTGACCTACTGGCTTTGCCAGTGCTAGTTTATTCTGGTTTCTCATAATCTTATTGAAACTGGTTACACTGATTTTACATTATGAATATTTTTGGGAAATGTTAGCATGCATCAACACGTTACTAAATGATGGAAGAAATGGGACCTGAAATTTTTACAGTAGTTTATCAAAAAAATGTTTTTCCGGCTTTCATTTTTTTATGAACAATTTATTTTGAAAGCAAGGAATCAATCTTTCTTCCAAGCTTCTGTATACATTTGCATAAAATCAAAGAGCATTCTGGGAGCATTATACATAGCCTTATATTGCTTAAGTTTGAAAACGTGTGTACACATTTTAATACTGGAATCACTGTCAGTAGTGCAGTCGGAGGTTACAATAAATACTTAAATCACTCACCCTAATGATAAAGGCTTTCAATTAATGAACCATTAATACAAGTTTGAACAGCATTAACATGGGCAAAAATATTACCTCTAAGGCAGACCATGCCCTTACCTGATCCATAATGTGGTACTGAAAACTGGCAGACAAAGGGTTTGTGCTGCAGGGGGTTGGGCCTACTTGTCCCAAGGACAAAATATACATGAAAATGTGTTGCCCTTGACCCCAAACAATATGTCCTGAGCTTCCGGCTATAGGAATTCCACATCCCTGAGTGCCTGATATTGTACTTTTATCTTTAGAAGCTGTCACTGGTGTTTCTTCAGTGAGCCTTTCATTTATTTGTACATGAGCCTATGAATCAAGATTATTTGACATTTGTGAAATACTTGTTGCTTTCTGCACTATAAGATTTACTTCAATATTTCTTACTAGGGTTATGATGGTGGCAAAGAAGTTTTTGGACAATGGACATAAGCTGAATTTTGCAGTTGCCAATCGCAAGACGTTTGGCCATGAAGTTTCTGAATTTGGTTTGGATGGTAGCAGTGGTGAGCTCCCTGTTGTTGGAATTAAAAATGCCAAAGGCGAGAAATATGTCATGCAGGAAGAATTCTCGTAAGTAATTTGCATGCACCTTGTAATATTTGTAGTAGAAATGTTACTGTGTGTGTTTTATTTGCCTTACTATGACAGAGTGCCACCTCGATAATACATCTTGTACTACATGTTGCATTAGTCTATGTTGGCTAACCGGTATCAGTAATAGTTACAATAATGTATGTTTAGAAACTCTGAAGAAATGTTTACATAATTGTGCTTGTTTTTATTTCAATGGCAGGCGTGATGGAAAGGCTTTGGAAAGATTTCTTCAAGATTATTTTGATGGTAATCTGAAGAGGTACCTGAAATCTGAACCTATCCCAGAGAGTAATGATGGGCCGGTGAAGGTAAGATTGTGTTTGCTTCAAACTGAATCAGTCATATTGGATTTAATAGGCAATCTGTGTGTTTGGGGGGAATGGGGAGATATCAATGTCTTAATATATTTACCTCTCCTGTTTACTCCTGAACATTAGTAGTCTTTTCTCTAGGTTTATTGAGAACACGATCTGTGTTGCAGTTGCTCATTGATATTTCAGTAGGGCTAGCTAGGATTTGATATTTAAGTATTTAATCAGTGTAGTATATTGATTCCTTGAACTTATGCTTTTATTTTTCTTTAGGTTGTTGTAGCTGAGAATTTTGATGAAATTGTCAACGATGACGGCAAAGATGTTTTGATTGAGTTCTATGCGCCCTGGTGTGGACACTGCAAGAATCTTGAACCCAAGTACAAGGAGCTGGGTGAAAAGGTACTTCTCACCCCAATCCCCTTCCTGGCCTCCTCCACTACCAAATCACAACACCAGTGTTCATGAGGACTTTCAACCCTGGATATTCCTTTCAGATTTTGCCTTTAACTTTCTTAAAGGGGGCTTTTTTCAAATAAATCTGTCCACTTGGCTTACGGAGTCTTAGTGACACAAGATTTCCTGACCTTGTGAACGGCCTCATCCAGTTTTCCAAATAAGATCATGCTTGCACATTTGGTGCCACAGATGGATAGGTACATGAATACTAGTACTTGTATCAAAGCCTGCTGTACAACAGCAAAGCGTGACCAGCAACGTCAGAGTGGTGACAGTGGGCTATACCAATAGTAGTCTGACCACTGTGTTGTAGGTGGACCAGAAATGTGCAACCTTACTGTTGAGGAACTGCAGGGACCTGGTAACACAGACCAAACGAAGACCACCTTGGGTGAAATGGTGGAGAGCTATGGATTTGGTGACTGATACAAATGGAGTCTTTAGGCCAAGTCTTGCCTGTCCCTCATGTGAAATTTAGGAAGTTCATGCATTTGCATGTTGCATCTTAGCACAGTAAAACTAAACTGGTGGGTGATGACTGAATTGCAGAGACTACCTTGATGCTTGTGACAAACTTTGCACCTTCAAAAGCATGTTTCAAAATAATACTTCATACATTCATTCTGATGATATGAATTTCCTGGAGTTGCATTTAAGTAAAAATATATTCTTTTTGAAGAATTCTGTCAAAGTGTGCCTTTTACTTTGGTTACACTCTGACAATGAGATTTATTTGGTCATCCCCAAGAGTTGTTGATGGATTCTTGCAATGATAGACCGAACTTGGTCAGAATGTGTTTGAGGTTGCCTTAAGAGTTCAAATTTAACTGACATCTCGATAACCTCAAATGATCCAGTCTGTGTATTCAGTTCATTCCATGTTTGTCAAATTCATTCCTTGTTTGTCATTTTGACCTGGGATGTGAGTCATTTTGGAATGATTGACAGATTGCTGCACTTCAGTTGGCTTCTTTTTGCCTTGCGTAGTGGTTGATCGGAAACCTGGGCATTGGTGTACTTTTAATTAGAGGGAATGCAGGCATTCATAGGGGTTTAAAATGTAGACTAGATCCTTTGGGTAAAGAATGAGCTATGCTTATGGTCCCCAATTAGACCATTTTTATCAATTCATCTTAATGGTGCTTTGAATTCGGAGAGCAAACTTGTAAACATAATCGTAACGCCTTGTGTTGCTAGAAATTAAATCTTTGAGCACAAGAGACTATTGGTATATCCACTTCAGGCACCGGGGCATTTTATTTATTTTGAAGGTGTTTTGTGAAGCAGTGCATCCAAGTGGTAGGGAGCCAGGGGTGAGACTGGTCTTACTTGGCAGCATCAAATGTGTTCTGCCAATTCACACATAACCTATAATGTGAAATTAGAGGCCATTTTTCCTTAAGGGGGTCAGGTGTGTGTGGGGGTGGAGGGTGGCAGAATCATGTAGCGCAATGATCACTTTATGCCTAATCAGCATATGTCCGTTTTGGCCACCTGACCGGCTAATTGTTCATGGAAAGTGTGCACGAGGCCTAGATCTAGTAGGCCCAGATTTGTAACCCTAGTCTAAGGTGTAGAGGGGAATTAAAAGTTTTTATCAAACTTAATAGCTACTCTAAGACAATGAGTTTCAGGGGGAAGAAGCCTGCTGCAGGTTATCAGGTTGTCCAGAGAGGCAGATATCAAGTGCATAAGGATGATAATGGTAGGGAATGGTAGCCTTGAAAATGCCCATGGACAGTTTTGTGGACTATTCAAAGGGTCTTGAATTTTGATCTTTACCTTGAGAAGAAGCATGGCTTTGGACCCTTTGCAATTTTTCCAAAGCATTTTTATCATGTCTTTGGTTCTGACAATTTGAGTAATCCAGACAGAATCACACAACGTTGAAACAGTCTAAGCAATTCTTTATTTTCTTTTTTTGATGGGGTGGGACTTTGTTTCCTAGTGGGAGATTTAGATGTAATGCATTTTTGGCAATGACTTAAGGAAAAGGATGGATCCGTTTATTTAACTAGGAAAGAGGATGATATTATGGTTTTACAGGGGCCACTAAAATATTTGTTTAATGTAGAAAGGGGTGTTTGCCTTGTCTAGCCAGCAGGAGCACCAAGTAAACCTGTCGGTGTCCTCATGTGGTGGCTCTTCATATATTGTGCTTATACAAGCCCCCAGGCATTCCATGAATCAAATGTTCTTGTCCCATGTATCTAAATATGGAGGGCCAGTAGTTTGTTTAAATAAAAATGATTTAGAATAAATAAGATTGCCTGCATAAAGTCAGAAGCCTCCAGAGAGGGATAGCTCTACAGTGTGGTGTAACTAGACTTCCGACAATTTTCGAAATGCAAAATTACATTTTGGGAATAAGATGCATCATTTATATCATGAGTGACTATCTTCTCCACATTAAAAGGGGGAGCTTGAAGCCCTCCATTTGCTTCAAAATTGGAGCGCCAAATTCAGTGTACGTATAATGAAGAAGCCACCACTGAAATTCACACCGAGTACTATGTTTTTACCTTGATACTTCGGCCTCCATTGTCCACATATGCTATTCAGATTGAGAACAATACAAATCTAGTCCTTTTATATTTTTTAACAGCTTTCTGCTGATCCAAACATTGTTATTGCCAAGATGGATGCCACTGCAAATGATGTGCCTTCTCCATATGAAGTCAGAGGGTAAGTAGACTCTTGCAAGCTGTGACTTGTGAAAACGTACTTACTTTCTTTTTAGGTTACACTAATGATGAGCAGCTGGAATCATTCATTTTAGGTTGCAGCCTACCAGACAGTGCAGCTGACTGGTTTTCTAAAGATCTCTGGGGGACATTGAGAAAGTGGACATTCGGAATGCATTCCTCCTATTGCTTTCCATTGGCTTTTTTTAATCCCATTTTCTGGCTTTCTGTTTGCTGACTTCATGTGCTTTAGGCTGTCCAGCTCTACTTTCTCCCTCCTGTTGCCCAAAACTTGTTTACTGTATTGTTCCACAAACTCGCTTTCTGTAAACAGGTCTTTAAATCTTGTTCTTATCTTGTCACACCTGCTGGGCATTCAGAGACTGAGGTCAAATGTCTGGCTGTCTTACACGGAGCTTGGTGGTTTTCTTTCTGACTTCAAAGTGAGAGGATTTGTGACATTTATGCTAGCTACTGGGTGTCTCCTTAAGGAAGGCTGACTTTTTTTTTTTTTTTAGCACACAACAAAATGTAAACTGCTGACTATCAATTCAATTCATTGGATGATGACATGGTCACACATTATCGTTTGTGGGCTGCATGCTTTTATCAGTAAAACAGTATGTTAGTGGAAATGTAATGGTCCGTTCGAGGCCTATGAGCTGCAGATCGTACACTATGCATTAGATCGCCACCTGGTGTTTGCAGGTTGTTGTCTTCTTGGAGAAGTCTTTGTAGTCACAATATAGGTGACTCCTCCCTTGGACAATACTGCACATGGGCATCGGCTCCATCCTTAGATTGTTTTTTTCCGCCACTGGGTTCGGATGAAAGTTTCTCCGCTCCGGCTAGAAAAACTTTTCCAGCAACTTCGAAGCACAAAACTTCCACAAACTTCAGGAAACTACCTTCGACATCGAAGACAAGGCTTTTCCACAACATAACTCCATTCCGGTCATCGAAGTGGGCCGTTAGGCCTATCGACGCCGTGCGGCCTACACCACATGGAAAGAACTCCGTTCAAGAAATGCCCCGCAAAATTCCCGCATAGCGATCCTCACGAGGTTTGCAACCTCTGTCTTTCGCCGGATCACAACGAGTCGACCTGCACAGCTTGTGCGTCCTTCAGATCGAAGAAGACCATCCGGGATCGGAGGGCCCGTCGACACGAGATGAGATCAGTCCCAGCACCGTAGAATATTTTCGATGACTAGGTTCCGCTCGTTCCAGAAGAAGATTCGCCGGATCTCCAGATCATATCAGAGGCAGAGGTCTCGGACGACTCTATGCCATCACGTCAACCCGCGAGTACCTCTACCCCTGCACCCCATACACTGCCAAAGGCGAAGGTCAGCACTCCGCCCAAGGGGCCCAGTCGAGACCAAATGCTCCCTCTTGAAGCCCAGATTTCGAGCTCGGCTCCGAGGAAAACTACTATGCCTTCAGGTGCTTTGGCACCAAGCAAACCACACGTGCCGATTCCACTGCCTCCAACGGCACCGAGGCCAAAAGACTCTTCGGCACCAAGGCCACAAGACTCTTCGGCACCGAAACCAAAAGATTCTTTGACGCCGAAACCAAAAGACCTTTTGGTAACTAAATCAAAAGATCCTTCGGCACCGCAGACTAAAGTAGTACCGAAAGAAGCTCCGGCTCCGAAGCCGCCGACTTCCAAAGATAAAGACGGAAAGTCAGCTTCCACTCCGAAGACTACCGCTCTGGTGACAACACCCGCAAGGCCGGATTCCGAGGTTCCGAAGCCCTCTGACACGCCTGTCAAGCCGAAAGCAACACCTTCAGCACCAAGAACTTTGCCACAGGACACTGTAACACCTCCCAAGGCAAAACGACAAAAACAACCTCTGTCGGAACCGAAAAAATCGACGCCGAAGAAGGTTGTAGTGGAAGAAGAGGAAGAATTGTTCAGACCAGATCCTAAACAAAAGGATCTACATAAACCCAAAGACTGGACATGTGGGTGCTATTCCTCATAAGAGACCAGCAGAAACACCATCTACACCTGTGGTTCCTGCCAAAAAGGATTGCGCAACTTCCACTATGCACCCTCCCTCTCCTGCATCTCCTATCCCTCCTTACATTTCACCTCAAATCTCTCCTGTAGCTTTTCCTGCATCCTCACATTCACCACAAACTGATGAGGAGTATGACTTAGGTGGTGGGGAGGATCCGAATGCAGACCCAAATTCATATCCTTTAGATGAGGATGTCTATACTTTTCCACCACATAATGTGCCTGATATCCCGGATCCACAGACATACCCATCAAAGCCCTCTCCTCCAGAGGACATCATTTGCTTTGATTCCCTCCTACACAGAGCTGCTATCTACCACAATGTTACAATGCACTCGGATGACATTGAGGAGGATTTTCTGTTAGATACTTTTGAGCCATCACACAGATCCACTCGCATTCTTCCCATGATCAAAGGAGTTATTAAGCACGTCCCAGAAATATTCAAAGATCCTGTACGTGCTAGGGTACTGAATCCAAGGATAGAAAAGAAATATAGGCCTGCACCCTCTGACCCAACCTATATTAAGGGACATCCTTCTCTAGACTCATTGGTGGTGTCCAATGCAAGAGAGCGAATTCACAGACTTCTAGTGAAACGCCCCCACCTGACAAGGAATCCGAAGTTATTGATGCGTCGGGTAAAAGGATTGCTGCACAAGCTACAAATATATGGCGCATTGCGAATACACAAGCCCTTCTCTCACGTTATGACGGGGCTCATTGCGACCAATTAGAGACCTTAATACAGTACCTTCCAGATCAATATAAAGATCAGGCAACTGAGCTCATTCAAGAAGGCAAATTAATTTCAAATGCCTCCATCAAATGTGCACTAGTTGTCGCAGACACAGCTGCTAGAGCTGTAAATACTAGCGTGATACTCAGGAGACATGCATGGCTGCGCATTTCCTGGTTCAAACTAGGTGCAATCCACAATTTTGAACCAGCCTTTTAACCAAAACCAGTTATTTGGTCCAGAAGTAGACACTATGCTGGAGAAAATGAAAAAGGACACCGATACGGCAAAG
Organism: Lissotriton vulgaris; assembly: GCF_964263255.1. Lineage (NCBI taxonomy): Eukaryota > Metazoa > Chordata > Amphibia > Caudata > Salamandridae > Lissotriton > Lissotriton vulgaris. The sequence goes on along the minus strand of NC_141687.1, from coordinate 1,980,942,266 downwards.
TCAATGGGACCTCTACATCATTCCACCAATGTGTACAACACACTCAGCTGACAATTCAACTGTTGCACGACTTGGGGTTCACGATCAACTACACAAAGTCGCACCTAGAGCCTTCGCAAGTGCATCAGTATCTAGGAGCTACCATAAACACATCTACAGCTCTAGCATATCTCAGTCCAGCCAAGATACAGAGCATTCAAGCCTTAGTCTCAACTTTCCAACACCAACAGTCTCTCCAGGCAAGAGTGTTCATGAGATTAATAGGCATGAATGGCATCTTGCATAGTCATAGTGCCACATGCAAGACTGCAAATGCGTCCATTACAAGAGTGTCTAGCACGATAGTGAAATCAGGCTCAAGATCAGCTCACAGACCTGGTGTAGGTAGACAGCCGTACGCATCGCTCTCTGCAATGGTGGAACACCAAAAACTTGACGAGGACGGCCGTTCCTCAAGCCTGTTCCACAAATAGTGCACAACAGACTCATCCCTCACAGGATGGGGAGCCCATCTCTAACACCACACTACTCCAGGTCGATGGAACAACCAACAAAAGCTGTTGCATATCAACCATCTAGAGTTGCTAGCGATATTCTTAGCACTCAAAACTTCAACTTCTAGTACAGAACAAAGCTGTCTTAATCCGGACGGACAATATGACAGCAATGTACTATATACAAAAACAGGGGGGCACACTCTCTGCAACTGTCCCAGCTCGCACAGAACATTAGGAGATGGGCTGTTCCTCAAAACATATCTGTTAGCGGAACACCTTCCAGGAGTTCACAATCAGATAGCGGATCTGTTAAGTCGACAGTCACAACAGATTCATGAATGGGAACTACATCCACAAGTTCTTCAACCATTCTTCCAACATTGGGGACATCCACACATAGACCCGTTTGCCACCCATGAAAATGCAAAATGCCCAACCTTCGCCGCCAGGTTCCCACACCCAAGGTCATAGGGCAATGCAATATGGATGAACTGGTCAGGCAGATTTGCGTAGTCAAGTCAGAGAATTTATATAGCGCACTACATACCCAGAGGGTCTCAAGGCGCTTGAGGAGGGGTGGGGACTTACTTGTCAAATATCCACGTTTTGAGTTGCTTTCTGAATGCTAGGTGGTTCTGGGTAAGGCGAAGGTAAGTGGGAAGTGAGTTCCAGGTTTTAGCAGCCAGGTAGGAGAAGGATCTACCTCCCATGGTGGTTTTGTTGATGCGAGGTACAGTGGCAAGGGCTTGGTTGGAAGATCGTAGCTGGCGGGAGGGGGTGTAGAAGGACAGTCGTGTGTTGAGGCATTCTGGTCCGATTTCGTAGAGTGCTTTGTGTGCGTGGGTTAGGAGCCGGAAAGTGATCCTCTTATTGACTGGAAGCCAGTGGAGGTTTTTCAGGTGACCAGAGATATGTTCTTTGCGCGGGATGTCTAATACGAGCCTGGCTGAGGCGTTTTGGATTCGTTGGAGTTTTTTCTGGAGTTTAGCGGTAGATCCGGCGTAGAGGGTGTTCCCATAGTCCAGTCGGCTCGTGACCAGAGCGTGGGTGACCGTTTTCCTAGTTTCGGTGGGGATCCAACAAAATGTTTTTTTGAGCATGCGAAGAATGTTGAAGCAGGATGAGGAGACGGTGTTGACTTGTCTGTTCATTGAAAGTGAGGAATCCAGGATGACGCCCAGGTTCCGGGCGTGGTCTGTCGGGATGGGTGCATTTCCAAGGGCTTCTGGCCACCAAGAGTCGTCCCATGCGGAGGGGGAGGTACCTAAGATGAGGACTTCTGTTTTATCTGAGTTCAGTTTCAGACGGCTGTGCTTCATCCATTCGGCTACTTCTGTTATTCCTTCGTGTAGGTTAGTTTTGGCGGTGCTAGGGTCATTGGTGAGTGATAGGATCAGTTGAGTGTCATCCGCGTAGGAGATGATGTTGAGGTAGTGTTGGCGGGCGATGGCCGCGAGCGGGCTCATGTATACGTTGAAAAGGGTGGGGCTGAGTGAAGATCCTTGTGGTACGCCGCAGATGACTTCAGTGGCCTCTGACTTGAATGGTGGAAGGCGGACTCTCTGGGTTCTTCCGGTGAGGAACGAGGTGATCCATTCTAGTGCTTTTCCTTGGATTCCGATGTTTCTGAGGCGCTGTAGAAGGGTGCTATGGCAGACTGTGTCGAAGGCTGCGGAGAGGTCGAGGAGGATGAGGGCGACTGTGTCTCCGTTGTCCAGTAGGGTACGGATGTCGTCTGTTGCTGCGATGAGTGCGGTCTCAGTGCTGTGTTTGGCTCGGAAGCCGGACTGTGAGGGGTCGAGGGATTTGTTGGCTTCGAGGAAGGCGGCGAGCTGGTTGTTGACAGCTTTCTCGATGACTTTGGCCGGGAATGGAAGGAGCGAGATGGGGCGGTAATTTTTGAGTTCGGTGGGGTCCGCTGTGGGTTTTTTCAGAAGGGCGCTGAGTTCAGCGTGTTTCCAGCTTTCCGGGAAGGTGGCGGAGTTAAAGGAGCAGTTGATGACGTCTAGGAGGTGCGGTGCTATGATGGAGTCTGCTTTGTTGAAGATGTGGTGAGGGCATGGGTCTGTGGGGGATCCTGAGTGGATGGAGTTCATCAGGCGGATGGTGTCCTTAGTGGAGATTGGGTTCCAGTCATTAAGGATGTTCGAGGGGGGTGAAGGTCCAGCAGATGGTTGGGTGGGTTGGTCTCCGGGTTGGTTGTCGAAGCTGTTGTGGATGTCTGCAATTTTGTTGTGGAAGAATGAAGCTAGGGAGTCGCAGAGGGCTTGAGAGGGGGTGATGTCGTTAGAGTTGGCCGAGGGATTGGTAAATTCCTTGATGTTGAAAAGTTCCTTGCTGTTGTGGGCGTTGTTATCTAGTCTGTCCTTGAAGGCGGTTTTCTTGGCCTTTCGGATCAGTTGGTGGTGTATGCGGGTGGCGTTTTTGAAGGCGTCCTTGGTGCTGGTGGTAGGGTCTTTTTTCCAGGTCTTCTCAAGGGAGCGGCAGAGTTTCTTGGATTTCTTAAGATCATCGTTGAACCATGAGGCCTTCTTGCTGCCAAGTTTGCTTTGTCGTTTTTTCAATGGTGCTAGGATGTCGGCGCTGTTGGATAACCATAGGGTGAGGTTGGTGGCGGCTTGGTCGGGGTTTGAGGAGTGGGCTGGGGGGTTTAGAAGCAGCGATGAGGAGATCTGGTCGATGGTGATTTTGTTCCAGTTTCTTTGCAGAGTTGGTTGGGGGTGGTTGTTGGGTTTGGGCTTGTTGTAGGTAAAGTGAACGCAGCTGTGGTCAGTCCAGAGGAGAGCCGTAGTGTGGCTGAAGGAGACATGATTGCTGGAGGAGAAGATAGGGTCGAGAGTGTGACCTGCGATGTGGGTGGGGGAAGTGACCAGTTGTTTAAGTCCGAGGTTGTCCAGAAGGGTGGTGGAGTTGCGGTCGTTGTTCTTTTCAAGGTGAAAATTGAGGTCTCCCAGAAGGATGTAATCTTTGGAGGGGAGCGCGTGTGGAGTGATGAAGTCCGTGATGTCCTCACTAAATTGTGCGCGGGGTCCTGGTGGCCTGTAAAGGAGGGTGCCTCTGAGTGTGGTCATGGGGTCGATGTGGATCTGGAAGTGAAGGTGTTCAGAGTTGGCGAGATTGGCGTCAGAGCTGGTTGAGATGCGGATGGATTTCTTGTGGACGATAGCGATTCCTCCTCCTGTGTGGCTGGTACGGTCCTTGCGTATGATCTTATAATCTTCTGGGATGGCAATGGTGATGTCTGGGGCGGAGGAGGCGTTCATCCATGTTTCTGTTAGGAAGGCGATGTCCGGAGAGATGGTGTCTAGTAGATTCCATAGGTCAATGGCGTGCCTGTGGACCGATAGGGTGTTGAGCAAGATGCATTGTAGGTGGTTGGGGTCGGGAGTCTGTGATCTTAGCGGAGTTGTTGACGGTGCCGATGAATTTGCAGGAGTAGCATGAGAAAGGTCCATGGGTGTGTCCATGGGTGTGTCCAGGAGCGGCTTGGACGCAGTTGGGGGAGCGGCCGGGGTTAAGGGCTAGGAGGGTGGTGGCATCGTAGGTAATTCAGGAGGGCTGGGCAATGCGAGGGCCAGGGGGTCTGGCGCTGGGTGCGGTCCAGGCGCGGACGGGCGTAGACGGGCTTACCTTTGGCGCAGCCGTAGCGCGTGGACGCTGCGCGTTGGGACATCTGACATTTAAAGGATGGTGGTGGGGGCGGAGCGTGGGAGGGTCAGCAGCTGGGAGGCGGTAGCGGGGAGGAGGGGCGAGCCAGGAAACAACAACACGGAATACAAAATGGAGGTCAAAGGGGAGGCGAGGCAGGGGCAGTAAATAGCCTGAGTCACAGAGAGAGAAATCTGTGTAATGCAGTTGCTGGTAGAAGAGAGCAAACACACTCTAATATAACGCAGGGCGGGCGGCGCTACAATTTCAAGCGCTATGAGAGTCGGTCTGATGAAATACGGAGCCTACGTAATTATAAGCAGCTTCTGAAATTACACTACGCTAATGTAGCTGATCGCAGGCGATACTGTATAGTTCTGTGAGGGCTGCGATGATCACCAGGGCAGGCAGGCAGCAGAAGTAATGGGAGGCAGGCAGCAGCAGCAATGGAGAGGAGCGAGGAGGGAGCAACCGGTCAGGAACGAGTCCGGGCGGTCGCTTTTCCGCCTCTCCCCCTCATTCCACTTGTGGTGCGCAAGCTCAAACAGTCTCTCAAGCTCATTCTAGTAGCTCCCACATGGGCACGCCAGCCGTGGTTCACCACACTACTAGATCTCTCTCTGGTTCCACATCAAAAGTTACAGCTCACAACCTCGATGTTAACACAGAACAATGGAGAAATCGGCACCCAAACACGAACCAATTGAATTTGGTGATCTGGCTCCTGAAGTCTTAGTTTGGTTCTTAACCTACCACCAGACTGCATGAATATCATTGAAGAGACTAGGAAACCCACTACTAGAGCGTGTTATGCCGCCAAATGGAAAAGATTTGCAATATATTGCAAACATAATCACATTGATCCACTGGATGCTTCCATCCAAAATATCATTTGTTACCTTTGTTACCTTTTACATCTACAAAGGTCTAATTTGGCATACTCTTCCATACGCCTACATCTTGCAGCAATTGCAGCCTATTTACAAAACAAAACAACAGCAGGCATCTTTTATTTACAAAACAGACATCACTTTTTAGGGTACCTGCAATTAAAGCATTTATGGAAGGATTAAAAAGAATCCCTCCCAGGCTGCCACCTTCTCCAGTATGGAGCCTAAATCTGGTCCTTGCAAGACTCATGGGACCCCCTTTTTGAGCCTCTGCATAAATGTGAACTGCAATTTCTCACATGGAAAACTGCTTTCCTTGTTGCCATCACCTCTCAGAAGAGTAAGTGAAGTACAATCCTTCACTATACAAGAACCATTCTTTCAAATAGACACTAATAAAGTGGTTCTCAGGTCTAATCCAAAATTTCTTCCAAAGATTATCACACCTTTTCATTTAAACCAATCTGTAGAGTAACCTGTGTTTTTCCAAAACCCAGACTCTATAGCAGAAAGGACCTTACACATGTTATACTACATAGATGGAACCAAATCCTTTAGAAAGACAAAACAATTGTGTGTATCTTTCTCTCCTCCACACAAAGGCAACCCTATCTCTAAGGGTGGGATTGCCAGGTGGATTGTTAAGTGCATACAGATATGCTATCAAAAAAGCTAAACGCAGGCTAAGTTCCTCCTAGAGCACACTCCACCCGCAAGCTAGGAGCCTCTATGGCTTTCTTAGGAAATATACCATTAAAGGACATATGCAAGGCAGCAACATGGTCTACACCACACACCTTCACTGAACACTATTGATGTGCAAGCCAAGCAGCAAGCTGCAGTAGGCCAGGCTGTCCTTAGAACTTTATTTCAGACTACTGCAATGGATACAGGTGACCACCACTAGAGGAGACACTGCTGCACAATCGATGCATAGTGTACGATCTGCAGCTCATATGCCTCGAACGGAAAATGCTACTTACCAGTATGCATCTGTTCTTGGCATGTAGAGCTGCAGAGTCATACACGCCCTCCCGCCTCCCCGGACCTGTATCCATTCCAGTTCTCATCTTACTTGGATGCACATGCATGGACATCCTTTTTTTTTTTTTCTTCTTACTGTATCTTTACTAACTCCATAATTTCCCATCATGGCAAACAATCTAAGGATGGAGCCGATGCCCATGCGCAGTATTGTTTAAGGGAGGAGTCACCTATATCGTGACTACAAAGACTTCTCCAAAAAGACAACAACCTGCAATCATCCGAGCCCAACACCAGGTGGCGATCTAATGCATAGTGTACGGCTCTGCAGCTCTACATGCCAAGAACAGATGCATACTGGTAAGTAGCATTTTCCTTTCAATTCAAGATGTGCTGTGTGATGGTAGTATGCTACCATACAATGCATACTCCACACCACGCCGATGCACTGTACCCCACACTACTCTACGCCACTACACACTGTGCCACTCCACCATACTGTGCAACACTGCACTCTCGCCAATGCACTCTACTATGTGCCACTCCACTGTATGCCAGTGCACTCTGTAAATCCTCTCTACCCACTCCAGTCTACTCTGCACCACTATACTCTATGCCACTGCATTCTACACCATTGTACTGCCACTGCACTCTACTCCACCCTGTTCTACTCTGCATCACTGTACTCAGATATTGCTCTCCAAGTCAGTCTACTCTACTCTACTGCACTCTACTCCAATGAACTCCACGCCGCTCTACTATATATCACTGCACTGTATAACTGTATACTCGACAACACTGCACTCCCTGCCACTGTACTTTTGTTTCTCCATTCTACGCCGATGCACTCTACGCCAATCCACTCTAAGCCACTGAAATCTACTCTTAATCTACTCTATGCCCCTTTCAGTTTACACCGCTCTATTCCATGGCACTCTACACCTATGTGTGCTACACCACTTTACTCAACCAGTACATTTTACACTGCACAGCTGCACTCTGCAAGTCTACCCTGCACAGCGCCACTGAACTCTATGCCACTCCATCGCTCCATTCTATGCCAGTGTACTCTACGCCAATCCACTCTGTGGCATTACTGCACTCTATGCCAATGCAGTCTACTACTCTACATCACTCTACATTAATGCCCTCTACACCACTCAACTCTGCACCACTCTACTCCAATGCACTCTAAGCCAATAAACTCTAGGCTACTCTACTCCAGTGCACTGTACGCCACTTTAGGTCAATGAACTCTGCATCACTATTCTATGTCGATGCACTCTACGCCACTCTGCATCACTCTACTCCAGTGCACTCTACCTCATTCTACTCCAGTGAACTCTATGCCACCCTATTCTGCATTGATCTACTTTAAGCCACTCTGCCCCACTCTGCCCCTACGCCACTACTCTGTCCTACGCCACTACTCTGTCCCACTCTGCCCTGCACCACTCCACTCTCTGGCACTCCAGTCTTCAGCTCTGCACTCTACGCCACTACTCTGTCCCACTCTGCCCTCCACCACTCCATGCCACTACTCTGTCCCACATTGCCCTGCACCACTCCACGCTACTCTCTGGCACTCCAGTCTTCAACACTGCCCTCTACGTCACTACTCTGTCCCACTCTGCCCTGCACCACTCCACTCTACGCCACTACTCTGTCTCACATTGCCCTGAGTACAGTAGCTTTGCATTGTACTCTACGCCAATCCACTCTAAGCCACTGCACTGTACTCTGAAACCATCTACTCTACGGCAGTGCAGTCTATGCCACTCTACCCCACTCTACGCTATTCATTATCGCTGCACACTACAACAATGCTCTGTTCATCACTTTACTCAAAATAAATAAACTGTCACTGTACTTCATGACAAGCTACTGGGCACTCTGTTGCGGGCATTCTGTCCCAAACGAATCTAATGTGCACCTCACTATGACCCTGTGCTCTATGCATCTTCACTCTGCGCCTCTACTCCATGCCACTATGCATCACTGCACTCACCGGCACTCCGGTCTGGGCCTCTCTACACTAATCTACTCTCTGGCACTCCGGTCTGGGCCACTCCACACTGATCTACTTTCTGGTCCTCTGTCCTTCAAGACTCCACTCTCTGGCACTCCAGTCTTCAACTCTGTCCCACTCTGCCCTGCAACCACTCCACGCTACTCTCTGGCACTTCAGTCTTCAATGCTGCACTTTTACGCCACTACTCTGTCCCACTCTGCCCTGCACCACTCCCTGGCACTCCAGTCTTCAACGCTGAACTCTACGCCACAACTCTGTCCCACTCTGCCCTGCACCACTCCCTGGCACTCCAGTCTTCAAAGCTGCACTCTACGCCACTACTCTGTCCCACATTGCCCTGCACCACTCCAATTACTATCTGGCACTCCAGTCTTTAATGCTGCGCTCTACGCCACTACTCTGTCCCACTCGGTTTTGCACCGCTGCACTCTACGCCAATCTCTGGCACTTCAGGCTTCAACGCTGCACTCTACGCCACTACTCTGTCCTGTACCACTCCACGCCACTTCTCTGTCCCTCTCTGCCCTGCACCACTCTATTCTATACAGCTGCGCTTCACACCAATGGGCATTAAACCACTTTACTCAAAACCAGCACCCTCAATGCCACTGCATTGACACTATTCTTCAGCACTGTACTCTGTACCTCTGCACTACTCTCTGCCACTCTGTGCACCTGCACTCGATGTTGCGGCACCACTCTATGCCCCTACACTACTCAATGCTCTTACTCTCTACCCTTGCACTCCTGTGCCTCTACACTAGTCTATGCCACTCTGTCCCTGCACTGTGCGCCTCTCCTCTGTGCCACTCTGCTTTACGCCGCTCTACAGTACTGTCACCGCTCTGCTCTAAAATGTTTGATCTGTTTATTGATTTTTGCAGTAGAAATAATACAGGAGTACAGCACATGCATGAGTAGTGTATGTACGCAGGGTTAACAATAGGTATCAATACAGCAGTTAACCATGGTGGAAACTGTACAGGTGACGAGTCGGTGAGAAACCAATACCATGACTTAAAGTACAGTTCGGTTCACCTGAGTGGCCTATACCCATGTTCCTTCTACGTTCTAGCAGTCCCAGTCCTTTTAATGAAATTCAAGGAAATTAATTACATTCAGATTAGGCATGTATTGTCCTGTTGAGTACTCTTGTGAATTCCACATTGCATAATGGAACAGACAGTCATGCAAGCTCAAAATAAGTTTTGCTGACATCAAGTAAGTTTAGGGGATTAATAAGCTTTTAAAAAAATAGAACTAACCAACCTCTGGCAAACCAGTACTCAAAGCATCCTTCCCAAGACAAATGGTGAATACATCTGATAGGCTATAAGACCAGTGTTTTCCAAATATTACACTCTCCCATTTATATGTCTGTACATGGTCATATCACCCTATATGTCCTGTAACACTACTCTAAAATACTCTGCTCTATGCTACTCCAGGACAATCTACAACTCTGCTCCAACCTACTCTACAATACACTGCTCCACTCTACGCCACTCCACTCTTAGATTGTACGCCATTGTATGCCACTCCACTTTATGGTCTTCCACTCTACTTCCTCCACTGCACAACACTATGCTACTCCACTTCCTCCACTGCACAACACTATGCTACTCCACTAACTTTTAGCCATGCTGGACAGCAGCTACATTGGTGTACAATATTGCTAACACATGTTGGCAAAGCCAATAGCTTAGCTCTTGCATAGGCGCGACCAATTGGCTTTGCCAATGCGTGTTGTGATCTTTATTAATGGTGGCACTTGCTCACAGCTGAAAATTCTGATAGCAAGTTTCATACCACTGTTGCTATAAGTAATACTGTTGCTAAAGATTACTACATCATTTACCTCTGAATAAAAGACTGATCTGACATTGCTGAGATTCACAAGCAAGACTTGCTTACTACAGCAATTAGCAGCTGCAAGTGTTTAACTTGCTGACCCATCTATTTCCAGAACATTCTGTTGTGGTCATTTAAAACTAGTTTACTAAAACTTTTATAGTATGCAAAACGATCCTATGCCTCTGTACTAAATATTCATGGAAGTTTTATTTTATTTTTTGGGGGGGGGGGGGTTGACGCCAAGTTTTTTGTCTCAAGGTGAGGCCTCTGCCCTAGAGCCTCTCATCTTCAGTCCAGTGGATGGTCTGAAGGAGACCCAGACCAGCCACGAAGTCTAAACCTAAACAGAGTACAAGAAGTCTCAGTTATGTACTTGAAGCTCTGGCACTGTCTCATGCAATCATGTTGTTTGTGCTAGTACTTCAGGGTTGGGTAGGATTATTTCCCCTCAACTCCTATCACTCTTGATCCGGATGCTGTGAGTTAGAAATAGCTTTGTCCTGCTACTTCCACTGGCACCTCTGTCAAGGACACCTCTACTGGAACCTGTTCAAAAAAACGTATGGAGGAGATGGGAGCTCGGGAGGCCCCTATGTCTGGTGCCATAGGTCTTGTTCCACTTTGAGAAGCTGGACTACTCTCCCACTGCTGCTTAGTATAAATAAAGGTTCGAGGCATGTGGGCTGCTAAATTCACATCTAGTGCATAGATCGCCGCCTAGTGTTGGGTCCGGATGATTGCACATTGTTGTCCTGGAAGAGTCTTCGAAGTATCACGAGATAGGTGGCTCCTCCCCTGGACTACAGTGCGCATGGGCATCGACTCCATCCCCAGATTGTTTTTTTCCGCCATTGGGTTCGGATGTGATTTCGACGCCTCCTGTTCGGAATCGATATAAAACAGTTTTAAGGCCAAAAGGCTTTTAGTAATTAGTCGGTATTGTTCCCGTTCGGTCTCGTGTTCATTCCTACTCTTCGAGTGGGTTTTCGTGGAGTCAGTGACTCTTCGATCATCGAGGCCCTGTCGACGCAGCAAGACCCCGACGATACTGCGATGGAACGGAGTCAGTTCAAGTTCTGCCCCGTGTGTGGTTCCAAGTACCCACACATCGACGTGCACCCCGTGTGCAACAAGTGTCTTTCGCCGGATCACGACGAGGCCAACTGTATGGCCTGTTCCCGATTCCGATCGAAGAAGACCATCAAGTCTCGGCGCGTGGCCCGTCTTGAGGCCCACCGATCGGCTCCGGCGCCAGAGGACATCTTTGGAGACCCTGCTGCAGAGGAGCAGGAGCTTAATCTGCAGATTTCGCCGGCATCGGCGGAGGTCGAGGCCGACTACGGAAAGGAAGTCGAGTACCGCGTCCTCGGAGAAAACATCGAGGAGGTAGGGGACGACGAAGAACCGTTTGGGGCCGTGGAAGATAGCTCGGAGGATGAGCTATGCCCCGAAAAGACTTTTATTCCGGCTTCGGTCACGGGATCGCCTCAAGGCCTTACCCACGACCATTTGCCTCGTCCCTCCGCCCCGCCTGTCGGCCCGGCTACGGACGCCCCTACGGGACCGGTTTTACCGAAACTGAAACCGAAAGTGGTGGACACCTCTACGGAGCCTCCATCGAAGAAACCGAAACCGAAAGTGAAACCTTCCGGACCGGTCACGCCCAAGGGGGGCGATGCTTCATCGACACAAAAGACGGCGGCTGCGTCATCGGCGCCGTCGTCTTCGAAGACGTCAGCTACGTCATCGACACCGTCGTCTTCGCACGCCTCCAGGCCGAGAGACTGTGGATGCGGCTAAGGGCCCTAAGGTGTCTGTGCCCTCGGGCTCGGGAAGGGCCTCGGTGCCGACTACTGTCAAGCGGGCCGCGTCGGCGACGTTGGAGGCCCCAGTGCCGAAGAAGTCGATGGCCGACCCGAAGACCTCGGGTGGCGCTGGGGACGGTTTGACAACTCCCAAGCCCAAGAAGGTGTCGACCGCGCTCCAGTCTTCGCCGGGGGGCGGATCGAGGGCGTCAGTCGGATCGACGAAGCCGTCCGCTTCCTTTACGAAGCAGGTGCAGGACTCCCTCAAGCGGATTCGTAGTAGGGAGTCGGTGTCGACCCCGGGAGCCCCCTCTGAATCTACTCCGGTGGTGTCGAAGAAGCAGGCCTCGATGCCGATTCACTTCACCCTGCCTCCGAAGGTGGTGCCTAAGGCTTTTGCGCCCAGGTCGGTGCCCGCGGACTCGATGGAAGGCGGGCACACTCAACTGAGTGGCGATTCGGGTCGACGGGCTCCCTCGGATGACGAGTCGGAGCATTACATCGATGCCGACACGGGGAGGTTGACGTTTGTGATCCCATTAAAGAAGAAGAAGCCGCTCCCAGGGTCTCCTCAACTGGTGGAGCCTCTTTACCAACCAGTCGCGAGCCCGGAGCCTTCACCCACTGGTTCAGATGTTGCAGAGGGTGAGCAGGAGGAACAGTATACCTTTCCTGAAGGCAATGACCCTGATGAACTGCGAGACTCCTGGGGGCCATCTGGGGATCAGGGGGACGACCAGAATATCCCTGACCCGCAGGCCTATGGGCCTAAGACTTCCCCCACAGAGGATTCAACGGCGTTCAATGCCCTGATTGAAAGGGCTGCTGCTAATCACAGTGTACCTATGCATGCAGACCCAGTGGAGGTGGACTTCCTGTTCGACACTTTTTCTACTGCCGAAAAGTCTGTCAAGATTCTCCCTATGCTTAAGGGTATGCTGAAACATGCCACTGACATTTTCAAGGACACTACTAGGGCACGAGTGGTGAACCCTGGATTGAGAAGAAGTACAGGCCGGCACCTGGGGACCCTGCTTTTATTCGGGGCCAGTTGCCTCTGGACTCTTTGGTGGTCTCCAATGCTCGCAAGAGGGCGAACTCTCAGACGAAGGGTGAAGCTCCTCCCCCAGACAGAGTCTAAAGTGCTAGAGGCATCGGGGAAAAGGGTGGCAGCGCAGGCAGCCAACATATGGCGCATCTCCAACACACAGGCCCTGTTGGCCAGATACGACAGGGCACACTACGACACATTAGAGCAGCTTCTGCAACACCTCCCTGATGAGTTCACAGAGGGCGCGGAGATGCTCATCCAGGAGGGCAAGCTCATCTCCAACGCTGCTATTAAGTGTGCACTGGACGTTGCTGATACCGCGGCAAGGTCCATCAACACTAGTGTGATGCTGAGACGCCAGGCCTGGCTCCGCATCTCTGGTTTCAAGCCTGACATACAAACAACTATCCTTAACCAGCCTGTCAATCCCGACAGTCTGTTTGGACCAGAGGTGGACTCCACTCTTGAGAAGATTAAGAAGGATACTGAGACGGCGAAATCCATGGGTGCGCTTCAGTCTCAGCCATTTCGGAGCAGCACTTTTCGTCGCTCAGGCAATCGGGGTATTGCCAGAGGACACTTGGCACAGCAGACGCAATTTACCAGGGGTGGTGCACAATCCTCGTACTCACCGCAAAAGAGAGGTGGTTACAGAGGGAACAACTCCAAGGGCAGAGGCAGAGGCAACAACAGCGGCCGTTCCTCTGCCGCTAACAAACAGTGACTCCCTGTCACTGCCCCCCGACCATCTGACACCTGTCGGGGGGAGACTCCAGCAGTTCCTGCCCGTCTGGAAGTCCATCACCACAGACAGGTGGGTGCGGCAACTTATCCAATTCGGTTATTGTCTGGAGCTCACATCACCTCCTCCCAATATTCCCCCAAGACACCGTCCTATGTCGGCAGAGCACTTGCACTTATTGCAGCAGGAGGTTCTTGTTATGCTGCAAAAAGGCGCTATAGAGCTCGTGCCGGAAGAAGAACAAGGCACAGGGGTCTATTCCCTGTACTTCTTGGTACCAAAGAAGGACGGTTCGCTCAGGCCCATCCTCGACCTACGCCCGCTCAACATGTACATTCTTTCAGAACACTTCCACATGTTGACACTGCAGCAGGTCCTTCCACTGTTAGAACAGGGAGACTTCCTCGCGACCTTGGATCTCAAGGACGCTTACTTTCACATACCACTCCATCCATCCCACAAAAAATACCTCAGGTTCACTATTCAACACAGACATTACCAGTTCAAAGTACTGCCCTTCGGAGTGACCACTGCCCCCAGGGTGTTCACGAAGTGTCTGGCGACCGTGGCGGCGCATCTCAGGAGACAGAACATACATGTCTACCCGTATCTGGACGACTGGCTGGTTCAGGCCAAGTCGGCTCAGCAGTGCGCCGCGGATATGTCCAGCACTATTCACCTTCACAGTCTGGGGTTCTCGCTCAATTATCCAAAGTCGCACCTTCAGCCAGCCCTTGTGCGGCAGTACTTGGGCGCGACGATCAATACTCAGACTGCTACAGCTCAGCCGAATCCAGTGAGGATCAACAGCATCCAGTCACTGATTCAGAGGTTCAGACCACGACACTCGCTTCCGGCGAGAGTGTTTCTGCAGTTGATAGGCATGATGGCCTCCTGCATCTTCATTGTCCCGCACGCGAGGTTGCACATGCGTCCTCTCCAGGAGTGCTTGGCGCACCAGTGGACTCAGGCTCAAGGACAGTTGAAAGACCTAGTGTTGGTCACCGGTCGGGCATACAACTCTCTGCATTGGTGGACTCCACACAACCTTTGCAAGGGCCGACCGTTCCAAGAGCCTGTGCCACAGATTATCCTGACGACGGACGCGTCTCTGCAAGGGTGGGGAGCGCATGTGCTCCATTACACGGTGCAGGGACTGTGGTCGGCACAACAGAGGAGGATGCACATCAACTACTTGGAACTGATGGCAATCTTCATGGCACTGAAGTCCTTCAAGGTGCATCTGTGCAACAAGGTCGTGTTGATCCGGACGGACAACATGACTGCAATGTACTATATCCAGAAACAGGGAGGAACACACTCTCCGCAGCTGTCTCATCTGGCTCAGAGCATGTGGAAGTGGGCCATTCAGAGGAACATCTTCCTCATGGCGGAGCACCTCCCGGGCAAGGACAATCAGATGGCGGATCTGCTCAGCAGGCACAGCCACCAACTGCACGAGTGGGAGTTACATCCATCAGTACTCCACCCGTATTTCGAAGAGTGGGGTCATCCAGAGATAGACCTGTTCGCGACAAAGGAGAACGCAAAATGCCAAAGCTTCGCCGCCAGGTTCCCACACCCGCAGTCGCAGGGCAATGCGATATGGTTGAACTGGTCAGGCAGATTTGCGTACGCTTTTCCCCCAGCCCCTCTCATATCGCTGGTGGCGAGAAAGCTGAAGCAGCACTCGATGACACTCGTCCTGGTTGCTCCAACGTGGGCGCGC
Organism: Lissotriton vulgaris; assembly: GCF_964263255.1. Classification (NCBI taxonomy): domain Eukaryota; kingdom Metazoa; phylum Chordata; class Amphibia; order Caudata; family Salamandridae; genus Lissotriton; species Lissotriton vulgaris. Next base: position 1,980,927,034 of record NC_141687.1, on the reverse strand, counting down.
CAGCCGTGGTACACCACGTTTCTGGAGCACTCCGTGGTACCGCATCGAAGACTGCGCCTCACGCCCAGGCTCTTGACGCAGAACCATGGCGACATTCAGCATCCAGATCCGCAACAGCTCAACCTGGCGATCTGGCTCCTGAAGTCCTAGAGTTTGGCTATCTTGGTTTGCCCCCGGAATGCATGGACATTATCCGAGAAGCAAGAAAGCCCACTACCAGAGCTTGCTATGCAGCTAAATGGAAGCGGTTTGTCGTTTACTGTACAGAACATCATATCAACCCGCTGGATGCGTCCATTCCTGATATTATTTGCTATTTGTTGCATCTTTACAAATGCAATTTGGCGTATGCTTCCATTCGGATACACTTATCCGCCATAGCGGCCTATCTCCAAAACAGGCAGCACCTCTCTGTTTTCAGGGTGCCTGCCATTAAGGCTTTCCTTGAAGGGCTGAAGCGGGTTATTCCCCCCAGGTCCCCGCCGGCTCCTGTGTGGAACCTCAACGTGGTCCTCACCAGATTGATGGGACCGCCGTTTGAGCCCCTACATTCCTGTGAAATTCAGTTCCTGACATGGAAAGTCGCTTTCCTCATTGCCATCACGTCTCTACGGCGTGTTAGTGAGCTACAGGCGCTCACAATACAAGAGCCATTCATTCAGGTTCATCCTAATAGGGTGGTGCTGCGCACTAATCCTAAGTTTCTCCCTAAAGTGGTGTCACAGTTTCATGTCAATCAGACCATTGAACTGCCCACATTCTTTCAGAACCCTCAGACTGTGGCTGAAAGAATGCTTCACACGCTTGATGTCAAACGAGCGTTGATGTACTACATTGACAGGACCAAAGACTTTAGGAAAACACAACAATTGTTTGTTGCCTTCTCAGCTCAGCACAAAGGCAACCCCATTTCCAAGGCTGGAATTGCCAGGTGGATCGTTAAGTGTATACAGATTTGCTACCACAAGGCTAAGCGCACTTTAACGGTTCCCCCACTCAACGCGGAAGTTGGGGGCCTCCATGGCTTTCCTGGGTAATATCCCTTTGGAAGATATTTGTAGAGCAGCCACATGGATTACACCACATACGTTTACTAAACATTATTGTGTAGATGTACATTCCAAGCAGCAGGCAGCTGTAGGACAGGCTGTTCTTAGAACTCTTTTTCAAACTTCTGCAGCTGGCACGGGCGGCCGCCGTTAATGGAGGGACTGCTATGTATTCTATGCACTAGATGTGAATTTAGCAGCCCACATGCCTCGAACTGAATATGCTACTTACCAGTATGCATCTGTTCTTGGCATGTAGGGCTGCTAACATTCACATCGCCCGCCCTCCTCCCAGGCGCCCGTAGCGGCTGCAGAGCATTATTGCATTCAAATATTAGCATGGACATCATTTACACTATTTCACTCCATCTCTGACACAATGGCTAAAAACAATCTGGGGATGGAGTCGATGCCCATGCGCACTGTAGTCCAGGGGAGGAGCCACCTATCTCGTGATACTTCGAAGACTCTTCCAGGACAACAATGTGCAATCATCCGGACCCAACACTAGGCGGCGATCTATGCACTAGATGTGAATGTTAGCAGCCCTACATGCCAAGAACAGATGCATACTGGTAAGTAGCATATTCATTAAGGGTTACGCTACACTCTTTGATTAGAACTATCCAAACCATTTACTGCCCGACCCCCTCCTTCTCCCCAACCGCATGCACCTTGATATTGTATTAGAATGTATTTCCTCATACATTAAAGTCAATAAACTGGTGATGCAGTCAGTGCACTGGCTTTCTCTCTGGTTCCTCCCACGGATACCCGCAGCAGTTAAGGTAAAAAAACTTTTATATTATACAATCCTGCTGCTGGACTTTTTTTTTTTTTTTTTTTTTTTTCTTCCCCTGTCTCTCCCCAGACGGATAATGGAACATTCCTTTTGTTATGCCGAGTGAACTAGCATTAATTGGACTCTATCCTTTAACCTCAATATTGTTCATTTGCAGCTTATTTGCAGATGGACCATTGATATCTGAGCCTTCTCAGTTGTCCCTGGGCACACTCCAGGGAACATGGTGTTCGAGTCATGTGCTACAGATTACACACTGTGCATAGATCGCCACCTAGTGCTTGGCCCGGATGTTTGCAGTTTGTTGATGTCCTGAAAAGTTCTTTTTTAAGTCACGAGATAGGTGATGACTCCTCCTTTGGACTACATTGCGCATGGGCATCGGCTCCATCCTCAGTTTTTTTCCGCCATCGGGCTCGGATGTGTTTCCTGTGCTCCGAATTTCCTTCGGCATGCAATCCTCACCCAGTTCGACGGTAATGTTTCGATCGTGCTCCACATCGACGCTATTCTTCAACACTTCGAAGTCTTCGATTCCTGTCGTCGACTAAGGCCTTCGGACCTACCTAGGCCTTACTCTCTGGCTCATGGAAAGGACGCCATTCAGGAAGTGTCCTCTATGTGGGTCGAAGTTTCCCCACACCGATCTACATGAGTTGTGCAACCTTTGCCTCTCACTGGAGCACAAGGCCAAAGACTGTTCCTCTTGTGCCTCTTTCCGCTCCAAGAAGACAATTCGGGACCGACTAGCTCGAACCATGGCTCGCTTGTCAGCTTCGATCCCCGACGACATCTTTGAAGAGGGCGTCAACGTGCCAGAACACCAGCACGCCAAAGAAAGTGCCAGCTCCTCTGATGCCAAAGCCTCAGACGTCGAGGACATCACTCCAGCTCAACGGGTCGTAAGTAAGACCGTAGACCCAAACCCTACCTCAACAGCCTCAAAAAAGGCTTCGGTCACACCCTCACCTTCGGGCCCGGGTGCACACTGAGAGACTGCTTCCCACGCCCCGCCTTCACGCCCGGCAAAGAAGCCTACTAAGCCTCCTTGACGTCTCTGTTAAACTAACAGCGTCACAGGCAGCTAACAGTTGGCGTATTGTCAATACCCAAGCGTTGTTGGTAAGATATGACAGGGCACATTATGATGAACTGGAGTCCATAATGCAGCATCTACCAGACAAATATAAAAATAGGGCCAATTAACTCATACAAGAAGGTAAAAATATTACTAATAGCCCTAGATGCTGCAGATACTGCCTCAAGGGCAATCAATACCAGTACCCTTTGCGCAGACATGCCTGGCTACGTATTTCAGGTTTTAAACCTGAGGTACAAAATTCCATCCTCAATCAGCCATTTGATGAGACACATTTATTTGGCCCTAATGTCGATGTGTCTTTAGAGAAAATAAAAAGACACACAGCAAAATCTTTGGGAGCTTTGCAGTAGCAAGCGCACAGACGTTCTTTTCGTCGCTCATTATATAGAGGCAACACAAGAGGCTACTCTTCCGAAAGCCCCTCCACTTTCTACAAAACCCCTAGCCAATCCACATACACTAAGGGCTACCAGAGGTGGTTACAGGGGTAACGACAACAAAGGCAGAGGCAAAACCAACAACTCCTGCTCTGCCTCCACTCCTACCCAATGACTTTCCTCCCCTTCCCCCCCCAACATTCCACTCCTGTGGGGGGAAGACTGCAGCAATTCCTTCCTGCCTGGACCAACATCACATCAGACAGGTGGGTGCAACAAATTATTCAGTCAGGTTACTGTCTGGAACTAACATCTACCCCCCCAAACATACCACCCAAACAGCGTCCAATGTACCAAGAACATCTATCACTGTTAAAGCAAGAATTAATATCTCTGCTAGAAAAAAGTGCAATAGTTCCTCCGCACCAACAAAACAAAGGGGTTTACTCCCTATACTTTCTCATCCCAAAGAAGGACGGCTCTCTAAGGACTATTCTGGACCTCAGACCGCTAAACATATACATACAGTCAGACCATTTTCACATGGTTACACACCGTCCTTCCTCTCCTAGTACCAAACTAATTCCTTGATACTCTAGATCTCAAGGATGCATACTTCCACATTCCCATTCACAAGGCTCACAGGAAGTGTCTCAGATTTGTAATAGCACTATCAATTCAAAGTACTCCCATTCGGAGTCACAACAGCACCAAGAGTATTCACCAAGTGCCTAGCAGTAGTGGCAGCACATTTACGAAGACAGCACATCCATGTCTTCCCGTACCTAGACGACTAGCTCATAAAAGCCAGCTCATACAACCAGTGTGTGGAACACACTCCTGCCACGATCCAACTGCTCCACAACTTGGGGTTTACAATAAACCACACCAAGTCTCATCTGCAACCATCCAAAGTACAACAGTACCTTGGTGCTACAATAAACACCTAAACAGCGCTAGCTTATCCCACTCCAGTAAGGATAGCCAGCATGCAAAATCTTCTCACAAAGTTTCAGCCACAACACTCCCTTCCAGCACGAGCGTTCATGCAACTCAAAGGGATGGCCTCTTGCATTTTCATAGTGCCCTATTCAAGTCTTCAAATGCGTCCTCTAGAAGAGTGCCTATCGCGTCAATGCAACCAGGCTCAAGGTCAATTAACAGACCTAGTGTTGGTAGACTGTCAGACTCATCACTCTCTGCAGTGGTGGAACACCAAAAACCTTTACAAGGGTCGACCGTTCCTAGAGCCAGGTCCTCAGATAATCTTGACAGCGGACGCATCGCTCTCCGGCTGGGGGGGCCACCTACTGCAACACACCATGCAAGGCAGGTGGACACCGCAACAAAAGCTACTCCACATCAATCATCTGGAGTTACTAGCTATGTTCCTAGCACTAAAAGCTTTCCAAAAGCAAGTATCAAACAAAGCTGTGTTTTTCCACCTCTACCACTCATGCCACTAGTAGTACGCAAACTACAGCAGCATTCTCTGACCCTCATCCTAGTTGCTCCAACGTGGACCAGACAACCGTGGTACACATCACTGTTACAACTGTCTGTAGTACCACACCAAAAACTATACATGTCTCCACGCCTTATAACACAGCACCGTGGAGAGATCAGGCACCCGGACCCAGCTCAGCTCAACCTTGCAATCTGGCTCTTGAAATCCTAGAATTTAGATATCTTAACCTTCCTCCAGACTGCATGAATGTCATAAAAGAAAGAAGCTAGACGTCCAACCACTAGAGCATGTTCTGCAGCTAAGTGGAAACGCTTTGTAATATATTGTCAGAACAACAATATTAATCCCTTAGATGTGTCTATTCAACACATCATACGATACTTACTTCACCTCCTAAGATGTAACTTAGCCTACACGTCTATTAGACAGCATCTTGCTGCAATAGCAGCATATCTGCTAAATAGACAGCATCTATCTCTGTTCAGAGTGCCTGCTATTAAAGCCTTTATGGAAGGCCTTAAGAGAATAATTCCTCCCAGAGAACCACCTTGACCTGTGTGGAATTTAAACTTTACTCACACGGCTAATGGGACCTCCCTTCGAACCCTTACATAAATGTGAACTACAATTTTAAACATGGAAGGTTGCATTCCTAGTAGCTATTATTTCTCGGCGGAGAGTTAGTGAACTTCAAGCACTAACCATTCAAGAACCCTTCTTGCAAATGCATCATAATGGTCGTTCTCCGTACTAATCCAAAGTTCCTGCCCAAAGTCATTTCTCCTTTCCACCTCAATCTGTGGAACTGCCAGTTTTCTTCTCGCAGCCACAGACAGTAGCAGAAAGAACTCGTCATACCTTCGATGTCAAAAGAGAATTTCTATTCTACATCGGAAGAACACAACCCTTTCATAAGACAAAACAACTTTTTGTCTTTCTCACCACCACATAAGGGTAATCCAATTTCAAAATCTGGGATAGCTAGATGGATTGTCAAATGCATACAGATTTGTTACCATAAAGCTAAAAGTACGTTATCTGTTTCCCCCCCCCCCTAAAGCACACTCTACAAGGAAAATAGGGGCTTCAATGGCATTTTTAGGGAACATTCCCCTAGATGACCTCTGCAGAGCAGCTACATGGTCTACACCGCACACATTCATAAAACACTACTGTGTAGATGTGCAAGCTAAGCAACAAGCTAATGTGGACCAGGCTGTTCTCAAAACATTATTTCAAACTACTGCAACAGATAAGGGTAGTTGCCGCTAAGAGTGGGTACTGCAATACAATCTATGCACAGTGTGTAATCTGCAAGCTCATATGCCTCGAACGGAAAATGCTACGTTCGAGGCATGTGGGCTGCTAAATTCATATCTTAGCATTAGATCGCCACCTAGTGTTGGGTCCGGATGATCGCACATTGTTGTCCTGGAAGAGTCTTCGAAGTATCCTGAGATGGGTGGCTCCTCCCCTGGACTACAGTGCGCATGGGCATCGGCTCCATCCCCAGATTGTTTTTTTCCGCCATTGGGTTCGGATGCGGTCTCGACGTCTCTCCGTCGGAACCGAATAAACATCTAATTTAACGGCCAAAAGGCTTTGGGTTCTTTACGTCGGTATTGTTTGCGTACGGTCTCGAGTTCTTCCGTCTCTCGGAGCCGGAATCGGCGGAGTTTTTACTACTCTTCGGACATCGAGGCCTTCTCATCGCGACTCGACACTAAGTTCCCAACATGGAGCGGAGCCCGTTTAAGCTTTGTCCGCTCTGTGGGTCCAAATACCCACATATAGACGTGCACCCGGTCTGTAATAAATGCCTTTCGCCAGACCATGACGAAGGAAGTTGCAGGGCCTGTGCGAGTTTCAGGTCGAAGAAAACTCTCACGATTCGGCGCGCGGTGCGCCTTGTGGCCAAACAGGCGGCCCCGGATCCAGAGAACATCTTCGACGACCAAGAAGAGGAGGACCAGAGCCATCATCTTCAAATCTCCCCGCCTGAGACGGAGGTCGAGGCTGATCCGGAATATGACGACGACTGAGTCGTGGGTCAAGGCCTTGAATACGTCGACGAGGTAGGGGACGACGATATGGTTTATGGGGCCGCGGAAGATAGCTCAGGGGACGAGCTATGCCCCGAAGTTGGCGGACATCTGGAGAGGGTCGCGGGATCGCCTGTCGGCCTTACCCAAGACCCTGTAGCGCAAGCCACGGCCCCGCCTGTTGGCCCGGCCACGGACATACTTGCTGCGCCGAGGGTTTCGAAACCGAAACTGAAAGCAACGGTCTCGACTGCACCTAAAATGGCCGACCCGAAACCGAAAGTAAAGGACTCAATCGTCCCTAAGATGGCGGTCGCAACGGCAAAAACAAATAAACCGGCGGCCTCATCGACTCCGTCGACCTCCGGTCCGCAGAAGCCGAAGAAACACGGCGATTCCACAGGGTCAAAATCGGTGCCGGAGGAGAGATCCTCTAAGAAGGGTGGCACGCACAAGACAAGCGCGCCGGCGCAGGCAAAGCCAGCCAAGGCAACAGACACAGCCCCGGCTCCAACGGGGACATCTGCGCATCGCTCCAAGGACTCGGGGTCGGCGCCGTCCATCCCTCCAAAAGACCAACGGAGCGTCGCATCCGAAGGCAAGGCCACCTCGTCGGTGCCAAAGACATCGGTCACCGACGCATCTCTCGTGGCTGCTTCACTGCAAAGAATTAGGGAGAAGGCTTTCTCTTCGTCGACGCCAACGCCATCGACGCAGAAGGCGGCAGACGTCCCGGTCAAGCCCGCAAGTAAACTCCTCTTCCTTCTACCGCCAAAAGTGGCGCCAAAGGCCTTTTCATCGAAATCGACGCCAAAGAAGTCGGAATCTTCTACGGCAGGGGCATCTTCGGGTCAAGTGCCCGACCCAGAAGAGGATTCGGAGTGTTTCATAGACGCGGACACGGGGAAGTTAACCCTTTACAAAAGGAAAATCACTTCGCAGCCGGTGGAATCCTATGTCATCCCCCTAAAGAAGAAGAAGTTTCCACAGGACGCCTCAGGCCTCATGGAACCTATCCAGCCTCCTCTGGGAAGGAGCCCAACACCGTCTCCAGACCACTCGGAAAGTGAGGGCTATGGTGAAGATGAACAATACACGTTCCCAGTAAATGAACCTGATGCACAGCCAGATTCTTATTATGTCATGGGGGACCAAGGCACCCAAGATGTGGGACAAGACCCACAGACTTTCAGTACACGTGCATCCCCTACAGAGGATTCGGCAGGTTTTCATGCACTCATTGAGAGGGCAGCTGCTAATCATGATGTGGACATGCATGCTGACCCAGTTGAGGAAGACTTTCTATTCGACACCTTTTCAGTTTCGGAAAGAACTGTAAAGACCCTGCCTATGCTCAAAGGGGTCCTCAAGCATGCTGCGGACATCTTTAAAGAGCCTACCAGGGCGAGGGTGGTCAACCCACGTATTGAAAAAAAGTACAGACCAGCGCCTGCAGACCCTGCATACATTCGAGGACAGTTGCCGCTTGACTCCCTGGTGGTAGCAAACGCACGCAAGAGGGCCAACTCCCAAACAACGGGTGAAGCTCCTCCCCCGGATAAGGAGTCCAAAGTGCTAGAGGCAGGAGGCAAAAGAGTGGCTGCACAGGCTGCCAATTTCTGGCGTATTGCAAATACACAGGCACTACTGGCACGTTATGATAGATCACATTACGACACACTAGAGCAGATTGTGGAACACCTGCCTCCGCAGTTTCAAGAGGGCACCAAAATGATTATACAAGAAGGACAACTGATCTCCAACGCGGCCATAAAGTGTGCACTTGATGCCGCGGACACAGCCGCTAGGGCCATTAACACCAGTGTCATGCTCAGAAGACAGGCTTGGCTCCGCATATCGGGGTTCAAACCTGACATTCAAACAACCATACTTAATCAACCAGTCAATCCGGATAGACTGTTTGGTCCAGATGTTGACACCACCCTGGAAAAAATTAAAAAAGACACTGAAACTGCTAAATCTATGGGGGCCCTACAATCACAGCAGTTTCGTGGCAATAATTTTCGTCGCTCAGGTGCCCGTGGAGTCACCAGAGGACAGTTGGGTCAACAGTCACAGTTCCCTAGAGGTGGAGCACAGTCCTCGTACCCCAAACAAAACAAGAGGGGCTACAGGGGAAACAGCAACAAAGGACGTGGCAAAGGAGGCAACAATTCACGCTCCTCTGCCCCAAGCAACCAGTGACTCTCTGTCACTGCCCCCCGACCATTTAACACCTGTCGGGGGGAGAATACAGCAGTTCCTGCCCGTCTGGATCAACATCACCACAGACAGGTGGGTGCGACAGCTTATCCAGTACGGTTATTGTCTAGAGTTAAAGTCCACTCCACCCAACATTCCACCAAGGCAAAGACCTATGTCCGCAGAGCACTTGCACTTATTGCAGCAGGAAGTGTTGGTGATGCTGCAAAAAGGGGCAATCGAGCTCGTGCCAGTGGGGGAGGAAGGAACAGGGGTTTATTCCCTGTACTTCCTCATTCCAAAGAAGGACGGATCTCTCAGACCAATTCTGGATCTCCGTCCCCTCAATCTGTACATACTGTCAGAGCATTTCCACATGCTTACACTGCAACAGATCCTTCCTATGTTAAACAAAGGAGACTTCTTAGCAACCTTAGATCTCAAGGATGCTTATTTCCACATCCCGCTACATCCGTCCCACAGAAAGTACCTCAGGTTCACTATCCAGGGCACGCATTATCAGTTCAAAGTCCTACCCTTCGGAGTCACAACTGCCCCAAGGGTGTTTACCAAGTGTCTGGCGACAGTAGCAGCGCACCTCAGGAGGCAGAACATCCATGTCTACCCCTACCTCGACGACTGGCTCGTTCAAGCCAGGTCGGAACAGCAGTGCGCCGCGGACATGTCGACTACCATTCACCTCCTTCACGACCTGGGTTTCTCGTTGAATTACCCAAAGTCACACCTTCAGCCGGCACACGTCCGGCAGTTTCTGGGTGCGACAATCAATACCCTGACGGCCAAGGCGCAACCAAACCAGGTCAGGATAGACGGCATACAGTCTTTAATCCAGAAGTTCAGACCGGGACACTCACTTCCAGCAAGAGTGTTCATGCAGTTGATAGGCATGATGGCCTCCTGCATCTTCATAGTCCCTCACGCACGGTTGCATATGCGCCCGCTCCAGGAGTGTTTAGCAAATCAGTGGACACAGGCTCAGGGACAATTAACAGACCTAGTGTTGGTTACCAGTCGGGCATACAACTCTCTGCATTGGTGGACTCCACACAACCTTTGCAAGGGCCGACTGTTCCAGGAGCCAGTGCCACAGGTTATCCTGACAACGGACGCATCTCTCCAGGGATGGGGAGCTCATCTGCTCACTTACACGGTGCAGGGACTATGGACGACGCAGCAGCAGAAGATGCACATCAACTATCTAGAACTGATGGCGATCTTCATGGCACTCAAGTCCTTCATTGTACATCTGTGCAACAAGGTGGTGTTAGTCCGGACGGACAACATGACCGCGATGTACTACATCCAAAAGCAGGGAGGCACCCACTCACCACAGCTGTCTCACCTGGCTCAGAGCATGTGGAAGTGGGCCATTCAGAGGAACATCTTCCTCATGGCAGAACACCTCCCAGGGAAGGACAATCAGATGGCGGATCTGCTCAGCAGATACAGTCATCAAATGCACGAGTGGGAGATACATCCATCGGTACTCCAGCCGTACTTCCAAAGGTGGGGTCGTCCAGACATAGACCTGTTCGCCACAAGGGAGAACGCAAAATGCCAAAGCTTCGCCGCCAGGTTCCCACACCCCCAATCGCAGGGCAATGCGATATGGATGAACTGGTCAGGCAAATTTGCTTACGCTTTTCCCCCGACACCTCTGATACCACTGGTGGCGAGAAAACTAAGGCAACACTCGATGACACTCATCCTAGTTGCTCCAACGTGGGCGCGCCAAGCCTGGTACACCACGTTCCTCGAACTCTCAGTGGTGCCGCATCAAAGACTGCGCCTCACGCCCAGACTTCTGACGCAGAACCATGGAGAAATTCAGCATCCAGATCCGCAACAGCTCAACCTAGCGATCTGGCTCCTGAAGTCTTAGAGTTTGGATACCTCAACCTACCTCCTGAATGCATGAACATCATCAAGGAGGCGAGGAAGCCGTCAACCAGGGCATGCTATGCCGCAAAATGGAAACGTTTTGTCATTTACTGTGCAGACAATGACATAAACCCGCTAGATGCATCTATCCCTAACATCATTTGCTATGTTACACCTTTATAAGTGCAAGCTAGCGTTCACTTCTATTCGGATACATCTATCTGCCATCGCAGCTTACCTTCAAAATAGGCAGCACCTCTCAGTCTTCAGGGTGCCTGCCATTAAAGCGTTTCTTGAAGGTCTGAAACGAGTCATTCCCCCAAGAACACCGCCAACTCTGGTGTGGAACCTCAATGTGGTCCTCACCAGACTGATGGGACCACCATTTGAGCCAATGCACTCGTGTGAACTGCAGTTCCTAACGTGGAAAGTTGCTTTCCTAATTGCTATTACGTCACTAAGGCGTGTTAGTGAGCTGCAAGCGCTCACAATACAAGAGCCTTTCATTCAGATTCATCCAAATAGGGTAGTGCTACGTACTAACCCCAAATTCCTTCCAAAGGTGGTGTCACATTTTCATCTCAACCAAACTATCGATTTGCCGGCATTCTTCCAGAACCCACAAACTGTGGCGGAAAGAATGCTCCATACGTTAGACGTACGGAGGGCATTGATGTACTACATAGACAGGACACAGCACTTTAGGAAGACGAAACAACTCTTTGTTGCCTTCTCACCACAACACAAAGGCAACCCAATTTCCAAAGCTGGAATAGCCAGATGGATTGTTAAGTGCATTCAAATCTGTTATCATAAAGCCAAGCGCACTTTAACAATACCCCCAAAAGCACACTCCACACGCAAGTTGGGGGCATCCATGGCTTTCCTAGGAAACATTCCTCTAGAGGACATTTGCAGAGCAGCCACGTGGATTACACCACATACCTTTACAAAACACTACTGTGTTGATGTACATTCCAAACAGCAAGCGGCTGTTGGGCAGGCTGTTCTCAAGACACTTTTTCAGGTTTCTGCAGCTGGCACGGGCAACCGCCGCTGATGGAGGGACTGCTATGTATTCTATGCTAAGATATGAATTTAGCAGCCCACATGCCTCGAACTGAATATGCTACTTACCAGTATGCATCTGTTCTTGGCATGTAGGGCTGCTAACATTCATATCGCCCACCCTCCTCCCCGGTGCCTGTCGCAGCTGCAGATATACTATTGTATTCAATCATTAGCATGGACATCCTTTACACTTTTCACTCCATCCTCTGCCACAATGGCGAAAAACAATCTGGGGATGGAGCCGATGCCCATGCGCACTGTAGTCCAGGGGAGGAGCCACCCATCTCAGGATACTTAGAAGACTCTTCCAGGACAACAATGTGCGATCATCCGGACCCAACACTAGGTGGCGATCTAATGCTAAGATATGAATGTTAGCAGCCCTACATGCCAAGAACAGATGCATACTGGTAAGTAGCATATTCATTACCAGTATTAATCTGTTCTTGGCATGTAGAGCTGCAGAGTTGCACACACCCACCCGCCTCCCCGGCTACCCTCGTCTGTTCCAGTATTATCTTAATTAGATACAGCTTACATGGACATCCGTTTCTTGCAAAGCTCCATCATCTCCCTAATGGCGAAAAACAATCTGAGGATGGAGCTGATGCCCATGCGCAATGTGGACTAAAGGAGGAGTCCCCTATCCCTTGACTTCCAAAGAACTTTTCAGGACAACTAACTGCAAACATCCGTGCACAACACTGGGTGGCGATCTATGCACAGTGTGGAACTGTGCAGCTCTACATGCCAAGAACAGATGCATACTGGTAAGTAGCATTTTCCTTCTTTCTGTGAGCTCCAATGACCATGAACTCTGATGCGGATCTTAAAATTAACTCTTCTAAATGCTCTTGTTGCATTAAGCAGGGTCCAATTCACAGCCACATCCTGGACCACAAACTTGTAAAAGCTTTCCCTTCACGTAAAGGCAATCGGATCTATGAAACCTTGTGTTTTTTGATGTTCGCCTACTTTACATTCATCCAAGTGGTTCCAGAGTTCCACTTTGACTTTATGCCGCCTACATTTTGGTAGTTCTCTGTAACAAGCTTCCTACGAGATACATAACTTTACCTGCTGGGCAGCCAGTTGAGACAATTTTGGTAACTTGTTGTAGGAAACTGGAATTTTGCTGCAGTTGTCCCCCACTTTTTTGCCCTCACTAGTTGCTGATTCTCGACTGTCACTGCACTGAAGCCTGCTAACTAGGAGCCAGTGCTCTTTCCCTAAAACAAGGTAAAATGGTCTGATTGTGTTAGAAGGGTGCTAAAGTGTGTATCTATTGTAAGTCCCTAGTAACATTGTACCCCCTCGGTCATGAGTTCTAAAGAGTCCCTAAGGGGCTGCAGAATGTTTTGTGCCACCCTAAGGAACCCCAATACAAATTGCCATTGTAGGCTACTTGACATGGTGCAAACCATGTGTAAAAACACAACATGGCATGCTAAAGTCACTGCATATAATATATGCAACTCTCCCCTACAGCTGGCCTTATAGCCATATGACCGGGTGCATTATATTACAAGCAGATATGCCCCTGTGCTGTCTAGTTCAATTACTGGATGGTACAAGTGAACATTGAAGCCATCTTAAGTATATGTACTGGGCACTGATCATTGAGGGCTCCCCAACTACCTGATGGCTTTACTGAAACCTCTGGTGTTTGGCATCAAAAACCTTGTTTTAATCTGTTCTGTTGCAAGTACCAGAATTTTTGAGGCATGTGGGCTGCAGAATTCATATCTGTGCATAGATCGCCGCCTAGTGTTGGGTCCGGATGATTGCACATTGTTGTCCTGGAAGAGTCTTCGAAGTATCACGAGATAGGTGGCTCCTCCCCTGGACTACAGTGCGCATGGGCATCCTCTCCATCCCCAGATTGTTTTTTTCCGCCATTTGGTTCGGATGTACTTTCTCGACTCCAGTTCGGAAACTTTGTATTGACTCTTTCCTAAGGCCAAAAGGCCTTCGAAGCGTCGGTATTGTCTCGTTCGGTGCCTGTTTCTTCTCCAGTTCTTCGAACCAGACGTCGGAAGCATTTTTTCGCTTTCGACACCAAAGGCCCAAACTACGACGACGATGGATTGGAGCCCGTTTAAACGATGCCCCGTCTGCAATTCGAAATACCCCCACATTGATGTGCACCCAGTGTGCAATAAATGTTTATCCCCCGAGCACGACTAGGCCAGCTTTATGGCCTGCTCGAAGTTCCGCTCCAAGAAGACGCTTTGAGTTTGACACGCAGCAAGACAGTCAGCGCAGAAGTCGGCGCCCGGGCTGGTCAACATCTTCGAGGCCGGTGACGGCGCCGAAGAAGTGGAAGAAGATGAAGAAGAATATCCTGACGAGCAGTCGGAACCGGCGACTGAGCATGACTCCAACTTCGAGGTGGACGAGCAAGGCAAGGAATACGTCCACGAAGAAGACGTCGTCGAGGTAGGGGACGACGAGTGGGCCATTGGAGCCGTCGATGACTACTCCAGTGATGAGCCGGGCCCAACCGCAGTAGCGGGGCCTACTACGGACAATACGCTCCTTACGTCTCAGGTCGAGGCATCGCCGAAAGGCCTTAGCCAAGATCTTCCTTTAAATTCTATAGCCCCGCGTCCAAGCCAGGCTAAGAATACCTCGAAGGAGCCATCGGTCGATTCTTCGAAATCGAAACCTACAGAGCCAAAATCGAAACCGAAACTACTTAAAGTGGTCGTCGGATCGACGCCAGTCAAGTCAAAGACTATCGACGACCCTTCGGCGTCGAAAGGGGCCGTCGCCTCGAAGACTGGATAGTCAAAACAGGGCTCTAACGTCAAGCACGTCACGCACAAACATGGCGACAAGACCAAAGGCCTCCAGGCCAAGAAGGCTGTCGAGCCGAAGATTTCAGCGCTCAAGCCCCTCCTAAGCAAACACCTAGAGTCGAAAGTCGAACCGAAACAGTAGGTCACATCGACACCCAAGGCCGTGCATGCTATGCACCGGGAGCCCGAGTCGAGACAATCAAGCAAACGTACTACTGAGTCGCCGAAGCAGCTCGAATCGATCGATACGGCAAGCTCAAAGAAGGTCGGCCAACTTCCGATTAAATTCGGTCTTCCACCAACGGCTCGAGCCAAGCCACTCTAACACCACAAAGGTGCCGAACCTTCCAAAACGTTGTCTGCACCTTCCTGCCAGTCTGGGAAGGCATTACCACGGACAGGTGGGTGAGACAACTTATCCAATACGGCTATTGTCTGGAACTAACCAAACTCACCCCCCCCCCCCAACATACCCCCAAGGCACCGTCCTATGTCCGCAGAGCACATGCACTTATTGCAGCAAGAAGTACTCTCCATGCTGCAAAAAGGGGCAATAGAGCTTGTGCCTGCAGAAGAACGAGGTACAGGAGTGTACTCTCTGTACTTCTTCTTAATCCCAAAAAAGGACGGTTCCCTGCGGCCCATTCTAGACCTCAGACCTCTCAACCAGTACATATTGTCAGAACACTTTCATATGTTAACTTTACAGCAGGTCCTGCCGTTGCTCAGTCAGGGCGACTTCTTAGCGACCCTGGACCTCAAGGATGCATATTTCCACATTCCCATTCACCCAAGTCACAAGAAATATCTCCGGTTCACCATCAACAATCAGCATTACCAATTCAAGGTCCTGCCTTTCGGGGTCACCACTGCCCCCAGAGTGTTCACAAAGTGCTTAGCGACTGTGGCGGCGCACCTTCGAAGACAACACATTCATGTCGATCCCTACCTGGACGACTGGCTTGTTCAAGCAAAGTCGGCCCAGCAGTGTGCCAGCCACATGTCACGCGCAATTCACCTCCTTCAGTCTGGGGTTCACCCTCAACTACGCAAAGTCGCACCTGCAGCCCGCCCATGTGCAACAGTACCTAGGGGCAACATTGAACACTCTGACGGCTACAGCGCAGCCGAATTCTGCCAGAATCAACAGCATGCAGCTGCTCATTCGGAGGTTCAGGCCTCCTCAATCGCTCCCAGCACAGGTGTTCATGCAGCTATTCGGTATGATGGCCTCCTGCATATTCATAGTCCCGCACGCGAGGCTGCACATGCGTCCCCTTCAAGTATGCTTAGCACGACAGTAGAACCAGGCTCATGGACATCTAAAAGACCTAGTGTTGGTGACCGGTCGTGCATACAACTCTCTGCATTGGTGGAATCCACAAAACCTTTGCAGGGGACGACCGTTCAAAGAGCCTGTCCCACAGATAGTGCTAACGACTGACGCATCTCTCCAGGGTCGGGGAGCGCATGTCCTCCATTACACTGTGCAGGGACTATGGACGGCACAACAGCAGAGGATGCATATCAACCTTTTGGAGCTGTTGGCAATCTTCTTGGCACTGAAAGCGTTTAAGTTGCACCTATGCAACAAGGTCGTGTTGATCCGGACGGACAACATGACTGCCATGTATTACATCCAGAAACGGGGAGGCACACACTCCCCGCAGCTCTCACCTAGCCCAGAGCATGTGGAAGTGCGCCATTCAAAGGAACATCTTCCTCATGGCGGAACATCTCTCAGGCATAGACAACCAGATGGCGAACCTGCTCAGCAGGCACAGTCATCAGATGCACGAGTGGGAGATTCACCCCTCGGTGCTCCAACCATACTTCCAGCAGTGGGGTCATCCAGAGATCGACCTCTTCGCCACAAAAGAGAACGCAAAATACCCAAACTTCGCCGCCAGGCTCCCACACCCGCAGTCTCAGGGCAATGCGATATGGATGAACTGGTCAGGCTGATTTGCGTACGCTTTTCCCCCAGCCCCACTCATACCGCTGGTGGCGCGCAAACTGCGGCAGCACTCCATGACGCTCATCCTGGTTGCTCCTACGTGGGCACGGCAAGCTTGGTACACCACGTTCCTGGAACTTACAGTGGTGCCCCACCAACGGCTGCGCCTCACTCCCAGCCTCCTCACTCAGAGCCGTGGAGACATTCAGCACCCAGATCCACAACAGTTGAGCTTAGCGATTTGGCTCCTGAGGTCATAGAGTTTGGCTACCTCAACTTGCCCCCTGAGTGTATGAACATCATCAAAGAGGCAAGGCGACCTACAACTAGGGCGTGTTATGCAGCCAAATGGAAACGTTTTGTCATATACTGTTCCAACAATGACATTAATCCGCTAGATGTGTCCACGCAAAACATCGTTACTTGCTGCATCTATATCAATGCAATCTAGCGTACGGTTCCATTAGAATACATTAGGCTGCCATGGCTGCTTATCTTCAAAACAGAGAGTGGAGAAACATTACTCAAGACAAGTGGGTGCTGAATATTGTTTGCAATGGATGCAGTCTTCGTTTCACCAGCCCGCCTCCAGCGATTCCACCGGTCTGCTCAGTTCCAACTGCGGGAGCTCCAGGCGGAGGCTGATACCCTGTTAAGAAAAAGGGCGATAGAAGACGTTCCTTTGTCTCAAAAGGGAAAGGGTCTTTACTCACGCTTCTTCCTAGTACAGAAGGACAAGAACGAGTTCAGGCCCATTCTGGATTTGCGACAAGCAAACAAGTGGATTCGCAGGGAGAAGTTTGGCATGCTGTCCTTGCACCAGATCTATCCTCAGCTGCAGAGGGGAGACTGGCTGTGCGCGATAGACCTGCGAGATGCGTACTTCAGTGTGCCCATTGCACGGAAACTTCGGAAGTTCCTGCGCTTCCTAGTCGGTGTCAATCATTATCCGAACGCCGTACTACCGTTTGGACTGAAGTCTGCACCCAGGACTTTTTCAAAATGCATGGCTCTGGTAGCAGCGCACCTGAGAGAGAACAAGTTGTTTGTCTACCCGTACCTGGACGATTGGTTGATCAAAGCCTCCACCTTCCAGGAAGCACAGTTGCACTTCAACAGGACGGCCGTCCTGCAGAACAGTCTGGGGTTGGACATAAATCTGTCCAAGTCTGTCCCGATTCCGGTGCAGTGCCTACAGTATTTGAGAGCCTCCATCAATACGTTGTCGGCAAGCGTGTCTCCTTCGGAGGAGAGACGCTTTTCCATCCTTAGGAAGGCTCAGGCTCTCATAGCTGCTCCATCTACAACAGTGAGGACGGTGTCTTCTCTACTGGGATCGATGGCCTCTTGTATCTTCCTCACACCGCACGCGCGCCTACACATGAGGCCGCTACAGGAATGCTTGGAGGATCAGTGGGACCAGAGGAAAGGGTGTTTGGACGACCGGATTCAGCTCTCTTCACGCCCAACAGTCCCTGAGATGGTGGTGCTCGGCAGAGAATCTACTCCGAGGGGTTCCTTTCCACAAGGATATCCCGACTCGGACTATCGTGATGGATGCGTCTCTCCTGGGGTGGGGAGCGCATTCAGACCATCTACAGATCCAAGGACAGTGGTCTCTGGTGGGGTCCACGTATCGCATGAATTTCTTGGAACTCAGAGCTGTTCACTTGGCACTGAAGGCCTTTCTTCCGTCCTTTCAGACCAGCTCCTTGCTTGTTCAGACTGACAATACGACCACAATGTATTACCTCAACAAGCAGGGGGGGGGGGGGGGGGGGAATCGAGATTGCGCACACTGTCGCAGGAGGTGCAGGCGATCTGGCCCTGGCTGCTAGCCAGAGGATTGACGATAACAGCGACTCATCTGCCCGTTGTACAGAATGTTCAGGAGGACGCCCTCAGGCTGCTGCATAAAAACCACGAGCGGGGTCATAAACGACGAAGTGCTCGAAGACGTCTTCGCCGTGGGGGGGCAATCCAGACGTGGATCTGTTCGCCACCGCCGAAAACAGCAAATGCCGCGAGTTCGCCTCAAGGTATTACCAACCGGGGACACTAGGGAACGCGTTAAGGATCAACTGGTCGAACAGCTTTCTGTACGCTTTTCCACCAATTTCCCTGATTCCGGCGGTGCTCATCAAGCTGGCCCAGTCTCTGGCGCGGATGATCCTCATTGCTTCGGAATGGCCCAAGCAGTGGTGGTTCACAGACCTGCTTCATCGCTCGATCCTGCCTCATCGGCGGCTGCCGTGTTGGCCGGACCTTCTCATGAAGTTCGGGGGGCAGATGGTGCACCCCAACCTCTAGTTGTTTAGTTTGGCGGCATGGCTCCTGAGAGTGCAATATAGCCACTTGAATCTTCCTGAGGATTGCATGGACATATTGAAGGAGGCTAAGAGGCAGTCTACTAGGACCTCTTATCTTTTAAAAATGGAAGAGATTCTGCATCTGGTGCATGTTTAAGAACTATGATCCTACGACCTGCAAGGATGTCATCCTTCCATACCTTCTGCATCTGGCTCATTCTGGCCTTAAGTTCCATTCCATTAAGGTTCATCTAACTGCATTGACTGATTACAGAAAATGTCCTTCAGATATCTTTCTTCCAGATCCCTGTGATTACGAATTTTTTTGGAAGGATTGAAGAAGGTGTTCCCTCCTGTTCGACTTCCTTCACTGACATGGGAACTAAATGTGGTGCTGTCCAGATTGATCAAGGAGCCTTTTGAACCTATTCATAAGGCTTCGCTGCAGCACCTGTCGTCGAAGGCGGTGTTCCTCGTGGCCATTACATCGGCCCGCAGGGTGAGTGAGATTCAGGTAGTGTGTTGCCAAGAACCTTGTACTGTGTTTCATGCTGCGAAGGTTGTTATGCGTACTCACCCTAAGTTCCTTCCCAAGTTGATTTCTGATTTTCATGTTAATCAGACTATAACTCTACCAACTTTTTTCTAGAACCCTTCTACTCCAGCGTGAAGGTCTCTTCACTCCCTGGATGTTAGAAGGGTGTTGAAATTTTATCTGGAGAAGACTAAAGACATTCGCAGGTCCGACCAATTGTTTGTCAACTATGGGTTGGTTAGGACTGGTCTGGCTACTTCAAAGCAATCTATCTCTAGGTGGATTGTGTCGTGTATCCAGCTTTATCAGAAAGCAAATAAGACCTTAGGGGGTAAGCCTAAGGCTCATTCCACCAGGGGCAAAGCGGCCACAACTGCTTTGCTTCATAATGTTCCCATTGCAGAAATCTGCAAGGCTGCCACTTGGAAGTCGGTCCATACCTTTGCTAAACATTACTGTCTGGACTCTGATGCCAGGGCAGATGCTCTGGTCGGACAGGCTTCGCTGCGAAATCTGTTCGCATAATAGTGGTGTCTTTTTCTCCACCGCCGGGTTGTTTTTGGATGGGCTTGCCATTCTATTCACTAGATTGACTATACACAGAGATCCCCTACTACAGAAGGAGTAGTTTCTTACCTGTAACTCCAGTTCTGTAGTAGGGGTATATCTGTTATAGTCCTTAGCGCCCGCCCTCCTCCCCGGTGGAGAAAGTGATGAAATGATGAATGCTACAGGTCTAGCTGATACACCTCCAAAAAGAACTGAAAGTGGAGGGAGTTGCTGTGCATTCTGGGATACCAGGAGAGAACTGAAAGTTTCCTTAAAGGCACGGTATCCCTTTTCAAGCCACATAATGGCAGCCTATGGGGGCTTGTCTCTCCCGTCCTTCCTCGCTATCATTCGAAGGATTTGGTGAAGGTGGGGAGAGAGTTCTTTCCATGGTTAAACCTGGCAGACAGGTCTAAAGTGGGATATTTTTGCAATATCATTGCATTTCTAGTTGAAGTGCTGGACCGTGTAGCCTTGCATGTATAGGCTACATTATTTGTCTTTAATTCTCTCGTGTCTATGCAATACTGCAAAGAAGACCGCTTAAGAGATTATTTTCGATTGCTCCGGGGTCCCCGCATATGAGCGGGACTATTCACTAGATTGACTATAACAGAGATACCCCTACTACATAACTGGAGTTACAGGTAAGAAACTACTCCTTCCTGGCACAGAACGTCTTGTACAGGACTGACGTCAGCGCGCATGGGTGGCACCGAAGTAGTCTCTGTGACGTCATCTCGGCGCATACGACGCCATTTCGACGGGGAGCCTCACTACCCCACCTACTGACGCGCAGGGGTACTGCTAGCAAAACTTTCCGGATCCAGTCTGATTCCTGGGGATATTCTAAGGTAAAGAATCGATCAATAACTGTCTCTTACAGATATATCGTTACACAAGTAGTAACTTGTGCATTCGAACTCTCGCCCCCAGTCATCTCCTTGTGTTTGCTTTATATTTTACTACTAAACTGGTAGCCACGAGTACAGTTACAATGCAGACAACCGGGTCCTGATTTATGGTGCATCATGTGCAGTGGCACCTGGCCCAAAAGTTGTCAGAACGCCTCTAAACACCAAATATTGCTATAGTTTACTACTATACAGGCAGTGACCATTGCAGTCATCTTGCAGGTAAAAGGGGCTCGTTTTGATTGATGGCAGCAGTTGCAGTGACACCGGGGCCCAAAGCTCTAGGATCGCCTCCAAACACCTAATATTGCAATATTGTACTACTAAACAGGCAGTCACAAGTGCATTTACCTTACCGGCTATAGGGTCATGGTTTCAATGGTGCAGCAGGTGCAGTTGCACCAGGGCCAAACGTGGTCATAACTCCTATAAACATAGTATTGCTTTTACATCAATTAATTCTATTTCCCTATTTTATTTTTCAAAATGTTGCTATTACTCGCACGATACCACTAGTAACAGCACAAAATATTGCCTTTTTGTACATAAATGATTCATAACACTTATAACAGACTTTCTACAACTTACATTGTGCAACTACTCCGCAAGTTACAACTTGCACCAAAAAAAAAGCGTATTAGTCACCTAGGCGAAACCTAATGGATTTACTGATGCTTGCTCAAAAAAAAAAGGAACCAGACTTCAAACCTTAACCAATCAGGTGACGGCACCCTCTAGAACACAGCTAACACATGGAGGTGATTCATGGAGCGCTGGAACTTTTCAGACACTCACCCCCAGTCACAGATCTGGGTGGAATCCATCATTGTTCTTTAGCTCACTTCGCCACCCCAGTTCAGACACAGCTATATGCAGTTAGATGGTAATCCTGGGCTGCTATGATAGGCAAATGCTGTCAGACATTGGGACCCTTGATTGACCTAGTGCCTGAAGATAGAATAGCTGAGGCAAGGAAAATACTACAAGAGGGTGAGCGCACACCATACGAGATCATGGACTGTGCAATGGACACTGGTTTTCACCAGCTCGCTGGGACAGCAGTCTTAGAGCGACAGGGCTGGCAAAAAGCAACAACGTTCAGACCAGTAGCCCAGTCAAAAATTCTTTATATGGCCCACAATGGAGAGTCACTATTTGGGAAGCACATGGGTGATGCTCTGGTGGCCATCAAAACTGACAATACAGAGCTCCTTAACAGCAGCCATAGCGCCCAACACCCACGGTCGCATTTACAAAATAAGAACTTTGAGGGAAGAACGCCCCTTAGCTTCGAGACACAGTTCGTAAACAGTGACTTAAATCGGGGGCCGGCTACTTTCTCTTCCTCCCATCGCGTGTGTGCAAACATGTACAGATAATTCCGCCTTTGGTCTCCAATCACCTCAGAAAGATGGGGGTTGATCCTCGCCCCTATGGCCACCAAACAATCAGCCAAGTAGAGAGCACCACTTCCCCCAACCCCCTCTTTATCTTCTTAAAGAAGCCCTTATGCTTGCCAAGCCAAGAGAGCAATCAAAAAAGTTCCTTTCGTCCAGAAGGGTATGGGTTTTTACTCTGGTTAGATTTCTTAATCAAAAAGAAATTAGGGGAATGGAGACTCATCCTAGATCTCAGGAAGTTGAATAAATTCTTGCTAAAACAATTATTCCGTATGGTCACTCTCTCCCATCATCATGCATTTCTAAAACCAGGCAGATTATATGACCTCTGGATTTACAGGATGCATACTTTCATAATCCCATACATCCCAAACACCACAAATATCTATGTTTTACCGTAGCCGGTTCCCATGATAAGTTCAGAGCCCTCGTATTCAACCAAGTTGCTCCAGTAGAAGCTTCCCTCGGAAAGCGGTGTCAGCAGGTATTTCCATATCTGGACGACTGGCTGCTAAAAGCACCAACACCATCTCAAGCGTCCAAAGCCACAATACTTTTCCTCACTCTTTCGCAAGCTACATCTGTCAACCATCAAAAGTCAACCACTGCTGTTTCTGTTTCTATTCTCAAACATTGATACAGTCCAAACAACGTTTTTAATTTGCATTACAGACCAAGACTAGCACATCTGGCAGTCAAACTTTCCAGAAGAAAGTATTTCAGTACGCTTGTGCAAGTCACTGATGGAAATGATGTCCTCTGCAATAAATCTGGTCCTTCTTGCACACCTGAAAATGGGACTGACAGATGGGTCCTTGGACCTCATCGTCACCCTAACGATGATGGTGGAGAAACTAGCTTGGTGGTCTCAGATCTCCAATCTTTCAAAGGGCCTAAGTTTTTGCTGCAAACTCCCTACTTTGTCATAACTACAGATGCCTCCATGGACAGCTGGGGTGGTCATCCCCAAGACATACAATCCAAGGAAAGTGAAACAGTGCACATCAACCGCCTAGAACTGAAAGCAGTCTTTCTCACTTTGCAAGCGTTCCTGCCAAAGATAGCAGGGTCAACCTTGCGGGTACGTCCAGACAATATGACCAGCATGCATTGTCAACAAGGAAGGCGGCCCAAGATCACTAGCTCTCTCCCAGGAAGCTCAACCGTTCTGGAGCTGAATCACAACTTGAGACATTTCTCTGAGATGTGAGTAAGTTTACGGCACAAGCAACACCTTGGCGGACGCACTCCGCCGCGCCAAGGACAGATGCCATGAGTGGACATTGAATCGGTCGGAACTGAACAAAATATTTTCATTACGGGGACAGCCAGCACTGGATTTCTTCACGGCCAACGAGAACATCAAATACTAATTCTTATCCACTAGGTACCCGCTCCCAAGATAGTTGGAGGCATTGCCATTCGATCAGATGTTCAGGGATCTATGCATATGCTTTTCCCAGCTTATAAAAGGTATTACTGGTACCAAGGGCCTTGTGACCAGAGGGGGTCTCCAAGGACTGCAGCATTTGTCACCCTCACCAAACTCGGGCATATGGTCACTGCAGCCTGGAGCCCCTGGGCCTTGGCGAGATCAACACAATGTTCGATGCTCAAGCACATCCCAACTTACCTGTGCAGCTGTAGGTCTCCTTCGATCGGCCTCCTGGGCTGAGACTGCATTTTTTTTTCAGACTGCATGATTTCCCAATGGTTTGCATTTGGTGCCCAAAGCTATGTTGGAACTGCACCTGGCTGCCCCTGTGCCACTGGAGGTATAAGTTTGGTGCTCTCCTGAGCACCCCCTGTGCTTACCTTAAGGTGTAGTATGTAGTAGTATATGACCCCCTACTTGCCTTAAGTCCAGAAAAACAGTCCTGTAAGTAGTCCACAAGTGTTCCTTTGCAGTGAATATTTCTCCCGTAGCATAATATTACCTTGTTTAAGTCTCATGTCTCATCTGGCAGCTGTCACTTTTTACTGGTTTTACCGTAGAAATTGATAATGTCTGAAGTACTTCCAATAATCTTGGTGTTTAAAATTATATTTAAAAAAATTCTAAATTGGTCTCAACTTTCTCCTTGAGTTGGTTTCATTTATTGACTGCACACAAATACTCAAACTTACCCTCGAAGCTTAAACTGCTCGCCCACACTACCATAAAGAGCACATTTGAGATTATTAATTTAAGCCTTCGAAGCCAATAAGGGCCGTCTGGACTTTCTACATTCTGTACCTCATTTTGGTGCTCCTCATAAAAAGCCCGCTTCCTACCCCTGTCCCTTCCATCTGCTAGATCCACCACTCCCCATTAAATGCAATAGAACTAGAAATTTGGGGATTAAACTGATGCATTGGGATCATGTGTATAATTTTTCTTCAGAATCCGAGACACCCTATGTGCTCTGAAATTAAATGTGTTAATATTAATGTAATCGAGGCCTACTTTGAACACTGCCTCCAATGAATGAAAGGATTCGGGGTTGGGAAGATATTGTTTCGATTCCTCACACAAGTTTTTATGTAGTATGTTCATTTTGAAGTGAAATGGACACAACTGTTGAAGGGAAAATAAGTGCACTGGTATTTTTCAGGCTAAAAAAAAGCCCCAGATTCCATATTTCAGAATTCCGTTGGGGAAACACTCACAAGTTAAAATGACCCAAACATGTGGCCCATCCATCGTCCAGTGTGTTGCATGTTGATGCAGTTGCAGAGTCTTGAAGACACACTAATTGAGCTGGCTTGATAGCCAGATAATGCATGCTCCCTCTAATACTTGGAGAAAAGTTGATCCTTAAGTGGTCTGCTGCTGGCTAGGCAAAGTGATTTTGTGCGTGTACGCTTCTGTTGGCACAAGTATTTTGTAGTGAGTTTGAAATAAAACCGTTTGAGAATATTTGCTTAACCTAAAACAAGTTAACCTTCACACTTGGGAGGATTGCCCGTCTCAGTGATGCTGTTCTCGGACATGTCATGCCTATTCTGATATTCGAGTGTTAGAAAGTTAAATAGTTTAGGACTATGAAACATGTAATCTCTCTTGAATATGTGCGGAACAAAGGATTTGAGTTTATTTTCACTCCCTCTTTTGCTGAATCGTCTGGTTGTTAAAGGATTATTTGTGAAGCGCTTAAGTACTCCACTTGAATGTAATGAAACTCACTTATAACCTTCCCCACCCCAAATATATTTGTTTGTACTGCAGTTGCCAGACTTGTATCTGTAGGTACAAGCTCATTAGAACAAATATGTGGCTTTTAGCCTGCTTAGGAAGGTAGAGCAATTTTTCTAATGCTCTACATGGATTTAGACTCCAACTAAGTATCAATTATTAAGAAGGAAAGTACACTGTTAACTTGTACACAAGTTTATTTTGGCAAGAATACATATATTGAAGTTCTGTACAATAACTAAAATGTTTTTCTTTCAGATTCCCGACAATTTTCTTTTCACCCGCTGGTCAGAAGCAGAACCCCAAAAAATATGAGGTGCGTGAAGGTGCATTTGATACAAACTTGGGTTATTTGGTGCTGTTTGACGGGGAGAAGAGGGAGGAATCTTATTGTCCGTTAACAAGATGGCATGAAATAATTGTAGGCAAGATTATCCCTAGTCAAGATCTAAGAGTAGACCTTTTAAGCCCCAGAATATAGGATCCAAGTAATGGAAGAGGTAAAGGTGTTAGACAGAAATTGGTGGCACATGAAAGTAGTGGAATTTGTATAAAAACAGAACACTAATGTGCATTCTTCCTAAAAGCAAAACCAAACTGTTTCCTGGAAGCAAGCTAGCAGTGGGCAACAAGTCCTCAAGCAATGCCAATTCTTTGCCAACATTGTTCTTCCCAGTATTTTTGTTTTGGACTTGGAATTTGCACATGATTTGTACGATGGTTACCAAATAAAAAAATGAAGCAGTTTGTAGCATTTTAGTAAGATCATGCATGAGCTGTTCAGGTGTGAAAAAGATGCATAGATATTAAAGCAATAGGGAGCAAAATCATGCTTACAAGGCAGGGTGTGCACTAAAACAATTCAGCAGATGTAGCTGAATAATAATGAAAATGTGTTTATGGTCTTGTTTTAGGGTGGGCGAGAAATCAGTGATTTCATCAGTTATCTAACAAAGGAAGCCACAAATCCACCAAACATCAAGGAAGATGACAAGCCAAAGAAGAAAAAGAAAGAGGAACTGTAAATTGAGCATTCAACCAAAAGCACTATTTTAAAAACCACAAAGTGAATGTGTTGGGAAGTACGCATTGTGGGGTAGGGAAGAGCTGGAAATGTGAATTCTGGGTGAAGATGAGGAATTGGACACATGAAGCAACATCAAGACACAGCCAGTGTAATTAGCCATCTGTCTCAATTACTTAATGTACATGAATTTTCTTAAATGCACTGTTTTCTTTTGAAGAACATCGAAGGTCCAGAACCAGTCCATGTTTATGGTGAGGCATGGGGCGGGGAGGGGGGTGGCACAAGGTTAATCATTTTTGAGGGCGGGACAGGGAGGTCTGTAATTTTTTTTTCTCTCCTTTTTTGTACATTTGGATCAATGAAACAATAAATGGACGCCACCTTTAAACCAGTGGTCATTCTTGTGTGAAGTTTTTAAATTTACTGGTGAAATATGCATTTGTAACTGCAACCGTGTGTATCCCAATCATATCTTTAAACCAGTAATGGATAGTTAATGTTGCACAACTCCAATATGATTGTAGTTTTGGGGAACAGTAGAAATGTTGCATTGCCAGATTAACTTATGCTATGGTCCTGCTTTTTGAAAAATGCCTATTTTCCAGCATGGGGTCTCACTTAAGTTAGACCAGCTTGTGAGAGACCTAGGGAGAGCGTGTAAAGCAGCAGCTGAGCTGCGGGAGCCAGGAACCGCGGACCAAGAAACCGCAAGCCGCTCCAGGAACCACAAACTGCTGCTGGGAGTCGCGGAACTACCGGGAGATGTGAGGAGCCACGTGGAGCAGTGTGGTGAGGCGTAGGGCTGCGGGAGATTTGAGTGGCACCAGGAGAGTTCCCACTCGCCCCCACCCACACTGGACACATCCATCAAGTCACAGGTGCCAAGCGGGGAGATGAGCAGGCATTGGTGCTCGAACACCAAGGACTGAAGCCTGAGATTGGTCGGAGTAATGCCCAGTCTAGAGGCACAGTGGCACAGCGGTGTAGCAAGCGGTGAGGGCCCTACTGTACAAGCAACGGTGAGTGAGAAAAAACTGGAAAAGCCTGCACGCTCAGTCACCCCTCCCTTACCCCCCTCAAATCCCTCACATCCCCTCACATCCCCTCACATCCCCTCCACGCAGCCCGGACCCAGCTTAGCGCCAATAAACATTGCGGGGAAAAGAGAATGGGGGAGAGACTATCACCAGGAGCACAGATACCTGGCTGGTGGCTAGTGTTGGTGGCCATTGGTTGAGAGCTTGGAGTGAGCAGCGTGGCAAGAGAGCATGGCAGGAGAGCAAGAGAACGAGTGCGAGTGTCTGCAAAAGGACAAAGGCGCACAGGCAGCGCAGCAGCGGAGAAGGCTGCAGGAGTCAAGGCTTTCCTTTTTGGTTTAGCCAGACTACATGGCGAGTAGTGCGAGCACGAGTGGAAGAAGCGGAAGAGTGCTCACAGGAAACAGTGCTCACAGACACAAAAAACTAAGGGAGTGTCTTTCACGAATCTTAAAACCTCCTCACATACCCTTCCTTGGGCGCGGAGGACAATGCTCAAGGGAAAACTGCTCAAACCAAAGAGGGATGCTGTCGCGGACTCTGATAAAGAAGCCCTCAAGGGCCAAACAACTATGGTCACAAGGAGTATGGCTCAGAACGCTAGACAAGAGTCCAACACTTGTGAGCCCCCTTTTACAATCCTTTCAACAAGGGCTCAGCACCCACTATTTTCAGACACCGGGCAGCTCACCCCCCACTGGTATGCCTGCCGGGGGAGGCGGGGGGGGTGGCGAAGAGCCGGAAGAGGTCACTGCGGGTAACCCCCAAGCACCTTGACCCGGTCAGGCACTCCTCAAGCAGCTAGATATTAAAAACCCCACATCAGGGGGAGGAAGCAACTTTCTGCCCAATGAAGGGGTCCATACATGGGCACAGGGAGATCAAAAATCGCCCCCTTATATCTGGTGTAAAATACTAATCTCAGATGAAAATAGCATAATATGTAAAGAAAGGAGGGACGACTCTGACCCCGGGAGGCTCGATACAGTCGCTTGGATCGGAATGAAGACCATCGACCTGATACACAGCCTCTCACCAATTAAAGCCTTGATCCATCGGCTCCAGGAGGGAGACATGTCGGAAGACATTGAGGGCAAAAATCAAACACATACTAGTCCGCGAGACACCTCACAACTAAGTTCAAAGGTTTCATCGACTGGATGACGACACCTCGACTCACGAGATATAGGAGATTTCACTAACTCCTTTTTACAAAAATTAGAGCAGACAAATGAAAGAACTTTGGAACTTACTCCCCTCCGTATCGGGCGAGGGGACGTGGCAGCAAATCTGGGCAAAGCGAGAGCAGGGATGTCCCCATCGACAGGCCTGAAGGATCGAGATGAGGAAGAAACACCTCCCTTCTGACAACCATTAGAGAAGCTCAGAAGTCAATAGCCAAGGCCCTGATATGGCAAGCAACTAAAATGGAAGTCCAAGTTGACCTTCTACTATCAACAGCCCAGTGCTTAAAGAATCAGGGCCGCAAACTGGACGAATTGGAGGGAACAATCAAATATAATCGGACAATGATAGCTCGGACAAGCTCAATCGTAGATAAGTGTGCTGAATTGCCAGACATTCTGGGGGATAGACTCACTAGCCAAGAGCAGGGGGGAATCGTCAAACACCAGGAGCAATTGAACCGCTGGAAAAAGGCAATCTCAAAGTGGCCTTCAAGGGCAAACACTGGCGAGGGAAATGGAAATAAAAGCCCTAGAGAACGAGAAGAAGAATCCAAATACTCTGGCATCCCCCAATACAGAGCGATTCTGAGGAAGCTCTGGCAAGATCTGAGATCAAGGAAGCCAAAGAACAGGAAAGAAACCTGAAGCCAGAACAGAAGGACCCCTAACAAGGAGGGCAAAGAAAAAGCTGAAGAGAACTAAAATGAAAAGATCCATCCTACCGGCAATGTTGAATAGCCATAGACCTGAGGAGAAAAGCAACTCTCTAGCACTCTACCCGATTTTTAATCCCAAACGGAAGATCATGGACCAGAGCCTATCATGAAACAAAGAAAAAGCTGAAGAAAGAGAAGGGGGCAGTGTAATTCGACAAGGCATGGTTCAAGAAAACCAGGCTGACCTACCACACCTAGTAGTGTCCCCATCAACGGCAGCCCTGACAACAAAGGTCAGAATGGTTTAAGGAGGCCGCTACACAAACAAGGCTCTATGATCTATTGAAACTGGAGGGTCACAAAGCCCCTATGGAGCACACTACATCGCCATTGATGGAGCAAAAGCATATAGTTAGCACGCTGGGAAATAACCAGGTGGAAGATGAACAACATTGGCGAACCCTGATCAAACCCTCCCACAGTTCGAAATCAAGCAGCAAGTGAAATGGGGGGGGTGGGGGGGTCATGCAAACAAGTAATCTTGCGTATCCATCCGCATTCTACGAGGTGTCGCTCATACCCAGGTACCACATGACCGGGCCTTATGACATCTTAAACCGAACTAATATCCTCAGACTTTTTGGCCATGTCAAACCACTGTCTCAGATCACTTTGGAAAATCTAGAGTGGGTAAAGTTCAAAAGGTCACAAGGAGACCGTCACGGTGATTCAACTATTCTGGGCTTTTGCGAGCAATCCCTCCAACAGGCAGTCCTTGGTGAAGTCCAACAATTTGCATGTTGGGGCATGGAAGTAACAAAACCCACTCAATCTAATTACCACTTCTTCCTCATACCTCAAACAGAGGGACAGGGGCCTACATCAATCCTGAAAGGATCACCCACAACAGGAAACGAGGAGAATACACTAATGAACGCCCCAAAACAACAATAAAATGTCTCTATCTTTCAAAGAGACAACCTACGAAGAGTGCTAATAGGTCAAACGAAACAGGCTACAAGATGCGACAGCTGGCAACAGCCAGGGCTGGCCTTAGGCATGTGCAAGCTGTGCACCGGCACAGGGCCACCAATCCCCAGGGGCCACCACACCAATATATATCCTTAATATATTTATCTTCTGAGGATGGATACATATTTGTGTGGCGGCCCCTGGCAGGATTTGGCAGCCTCCGGCTCAGTTCCACTTCTAAACACCCTGACGCCCCCTCCCTCCCCCCCACCTCTTTACTGGCCTCCGCGCCCTGCCCCACCCGGACCCCCTCTTCCGGGGCCTCTACCTACGCTGCCTGCCCAGGGCCACCATGACCCTAGAGCCGCCCCTGCAACAGCACCCCTAGCAAAAACCAAGTGCTTGATAGAAAAGGGAGGGTAACGCTGGTGCAGGAAGATCTTTACCAAGACCAAATCTTGGACCTCCACCAAGATTTAACCCTCATATTATGGAACATCGCAGGGTTAAACAAAAAAGCAGGGACCAAGGAAGTACAGGACTATTTTGTATAAGGGGACATTTGCTGTCAAACAGCAGGAGTTCTTTTCCTGGAGTTTTGAAAATGGACCTAGGAATTCCACGCAGCTCGTGCGTGTCATTTCCTGCCTCCATTTTCATTGCCTGTGCGTGTTCTTTTTAAACCGAACACACAATAGGCCATGGGCGGTCGCATAGCTCCGCCCATGGCCTATTGGTGTCTGTTACGCGCACTCAAGGCCATATATCTTCAATTATCACGGCCGCGGTAATCGAAGACATATGCTCGCAGTGCGGGCACCACTAGCGGGCTTTTTTTTTTTTTTTTTTTTTTTACAATTAGATCGCTTTCGCGATCCGTTGAAGTGCCGCTTGTTGTTTTTATTCGGCACCCCTTGTTATCTTTGTCCCAGTAGTTCTTTTCTCTGTGCCTGTTTCTGTGAGGCATTGCTTCTTTCTGTATGTTTCATGAATGCTAGTGTGTTAAATCGTCTCTGTATGTGCCTTGTGGTTGTGTGTGGTCCCCATCTCTGTGAATGCCTCTGCATGTCTCAGCTTGTGCGAGTCTGACTCTCACGCTCCATGCTGCCTGTAGCTCCTCCTGTGATTCACTGCAAACATCAGCCTAGTGCATTCCGCTCACCACAGGAAGTCCGTGAGTGTCTCAAAGCGAAGGTGCAGTCTGAGTGAGACTCTGCTGAGGCAGCCTTGGGTGGGTGCTCGTGAGGAGGGGTGGAGGCGGTGGGAACCCTAGCACGCGCTGCAGGGCGCACGGGACACCCCCCCACATGAGCGCTCCCTCCACTGCCCGCACCTCATCAGAGCCAGCTGCCATGGCTCGGGCACACCTCTGACCCCTGCCCGCCGAACACCTCGGAGGACCGAGCCCGGCCCCACCATGTTCACTCGAGATGTCAGCAGGCTGAGCCGTAAGAGACTGCTTCAGGTAAGAACCTTCTCTGTTAGACAGGGCGAGGGTCGTCTCTTGGGGGCGTGCCGGAGTCTGACTACAGGACTCTCCCGCCGGAGCTCTGCTGAAGTCGGACTGCAGTTCACAGTCGGAGGCGCTTCCTTATGGACAGAGCAGATGTCTGGCTCCACGTAGCCAGACTGCTCTCTCAACTGATGTCTTAACTGTTGGACACCCCGGGGAGGCAGTCGCTACTGTAGGGACTCAGCTTATGTCTGACTGAAGGACACGTTCTAGGCAAGGGGCCTCTGCTGATGTCTGACTGCATGGCACCCTTGGGAACTGGATGCCTTC
Organism: Lissotriton vulgaris; assembly: GCF_964263255.1. NCBI lineage: Eukaryota > Metazoa > Chordata > Amphibia > Caudata > Salamandridae > Lissotriton > Lissotriton vulgaris. The sequence goes on along the minus strand of NC_141687.1, from coordinate 1,980,894,717 downwards.
ACTTTCAGTGGAATTTGTCTGCACAGCTGGTGTCCATCTTTAGTTTACCTTGGGGCTGTGTCTGAGTGCAGGGCACACAGGTGGTGGGAGGAGGGGGTTCCCATACTTCCTTACACCCCCTTTCCCTCACATGAGACATGTAAAATGTGGAACAGCGACTCGTGGTTGAGTGCCCTTTTCCATGATTCAGCCCCGGACTTGCAGCCGCGAAGGGAGGGGTGTCTGTCTCCTCTCATAGCCGACCTATCTACTCCAGTGAGTTCTTTCTTAATATGTTGTTTCTTAATATGTGAAGACTCGTCTGTTTCCCTCTGCTATTCTTTTTCACTCTCCAGACTCTACCTATCTCTTCCTCTCGCTCACTTCCTTCTATACGTCTCTATACAGACGTTTTCTCTCTGCCGTCTCTCTCCTTCGGTCTTTTCTTTCTCTTCCTCGCTGCCACCCACTCTCCCATCTCGTCACCAATATCTCCCTCACTACTTCGAGGGTTATATCCCTTTTAGTCTCTCCAGGCCCCCGTTTTCTGTCTCTGTTGCACTTGCTTTTAGCCCCCCACGCCCCTTTCGTTCCCTCCCAACCTCTTTATTCTCTGGCTCTATTGAGCTTTCCTAGTTCGCCACCTTAGGCCACAACGGTCAAAGTACAACTAATGGAAAAATAGTGTTATTCGTAACTTGTGGCTTTTCTGCTTAGATATCTGTTTTCCAAAATAAACAAACGTGGTTGGGTTGAAATGTTTCGGTCGTTTGTAGCAGAATGACCAGATAGAACATCGGCCACAGCTGTCTGTGTTTTCCGGCCTGCTGCAGGGCCGGCGCTAGGCATGCCCAGGGCCCCGAGCTCAGCCCATCAACAGGGGGCCTCGCAAAAGTGTTTCCCCACCTCCCCGCTCCTGTGGTGAGCTCTGCGTGGCCCAGGGAAGGGCTGCCTCTCCTCTGGGCTTCGCAAGCATGTGTAAGAATAGGAGAAGAGGCCCCCCTCCCCTGTGCCTCGCAGCACTGGTTAATGGCTGTTAACCCCCAGGGAGGGGGCCCCTTTTCCCCAGGGACGTGCAGCCCACATGTAGTGCGAGGCCCGTCTGCATTTGCAGCTTTGACCTGTAATTGGGGACAGGGTCGGATTGCGAAGGCAAGCAGTAGAGCATTGGCCGATGGGCCGGTGCTGAAAGGTGTGACATGTGGGCCGGTTGTTAAAGGGCCTCGGCTTCATTCCTGCCTCCAGGCCATCTCACTTCTGGCTATGGTGTGCGGGGCGAAGGTGTTAAGTCTGGCAATCAGCCTTAATTGTGGCCAGGTGTTGCTCTAAGTGTTGTCAGTCTCCCCTCAGCCCCCCCATTGGGGCCGCAAAGAAGTATCTTGCCCCAGACCGCTCCCCTGCCAGGCAATGGTGGGTGGGGGCAGGTGGGAGTATGCCCGGCCGTCACTGAGGGAGCCGGATTTTGGCTATGGTCAATTAACGCCTTAGCCTCCATGGTAGCAGCAGTAGCTGTGTCCTTTTTCTTGACCCCCCCTCCCCTGCAAGGTCATCACCCTGAAGAAATGGAGGGCTGGGGAAGGAGTGAACTATGATAGGCCTTCCTGGAGGGTGTGGGTGTATTTATATGGGCCTCACAGTGAGAACCTTTGTTAGGCTTTTATTAAACTAGAGAGGATGTGGCGTTATGTCCTAAGCTGCCTACATTGGCAGTCGGAAACCAGGTTCTAGTCCCAGCATCAGCTCAACATCCTGTCATTCTGGGCAAATCACTTAATCTCACCAAAGATTAAAGTAAAAATACATTTGATCTTGTGCAGTGTAACTGTTGCCCATGTAAATCACCCCAATGCCCTAGGAACGAGTTCACCTTATGTAAACTATAAAAATCACGGACCGACCGCAAAAAAACATTTTTCTTTTACTTAATTCCAGCTATTTTAATGCACACCAACTGTCTGATCGGCTCACACTGCAACAACAAGGAGTTTAATCTCCAAGCCATAGTTTCCACTTGCCTTGAGTTTGTTTTGTGCTCAATGTGTCGATGTATGCATATAGCACCGTATGTAGATTTGCATATACACCTGGCACATAGCACTCCATGCATTATCCTCACTGGCCTTTGCTGTTCTCCAACTATGTATTTTTACAAAAATAAAACGCGAACAAAAAGTCGGAATGCTTATTCTTTACTTTGCATGTTTGTTGCCTATGAGTAAAATTAACTGTGGTTTTTGCGTGAGACAGTGTAGGAACAGAAACTGTCTATGAAGAGAATGCAGCAAAGCCTTCAAAGCAAAGAGAAAATAAAACGGCAACTTATTTATGTTCTAAGATTCTGCAACGGCCAGAGCATGATAATTAGAGAGCACTATTTATATATAAATATCCATATTATTTTTAACATGTCCTATCTGTCTTTCTTTAGTTTAACTATTAGTCATAGTTATGTAAAGCAGCTTAGGAACATATTTTAAAGTGCGTTCAACTTACGTTGACCGTTTACATACTGATCAGAGAAAAAAATAGAGAATTCTGCATTTTTCTTAATTTTCACACCGGGCAGGATATTTAAATACAGGTCATGTCAGTAAAAAAAATCAGCCAGATGGCAACCCTAACCAAATCAGGTATTGTGGCCCTTGTGCCATTTTATTTCACCTAGCCAGCCGATACCGCCCCTCATTAACTTACAGGATTACCCCCCTTTATGAGGCAGAACTGGAAATTGTATCATGCACTCATCTGGAAACAATCAGTTAACAAGGAGTAAATAATATACATCTTTGTGAGACCTGCACCTAGCTTTTCCATCCAATGTGACAAATGTAATCCATTTAATACAGTTTTAAAATATATGGACTTATTTCATTTGTATATTTATTTTTTTGTCCATGTTACTGCTATCCATGTTAGGTCTCTTCAGAGATGCCAAGTAAGATCAATAGTCCTGCGGTGTAACTTTCTGTTATGCCACTTCTTGTGATGTTACCAAAGGCGGCTCCTCCACTAGGGCGGAGGAGCGTCACCCCACTGCTTTCTCGCAGAGCGAGAAGCAGAAATATAAAATGCAAAAACGAGCATTTTATGTTTCTGCTACTCACACTGCGAGAAAGCAGAAGTGTTTGGTTGGGGGCAGGCAGGTCTGCTGTAGGGCAGGGGAGGAGTGCTTTGCCCCGTGCTAAGGGCCCTGACTGTTTGGTCGGCCCTCCAGGACCAACCTAACCAGTCATGCACACTCTGGCCTTTCTCCATGTCGGCACCAATGCACCCTACATGGAGAAAACGGCCTCCCCATAGGCGCCTGGCTGGTCGGCGTCCTGACCAATCACAATGCTGCTGGGGAGGGAGGCTGCCTGCTTCCTGTTCCTGCCAGAGGCAGGAAAGAGATCAGGTCAGGAGCAGAGATGACGGCAGACCTGGGAAGGTAAGTTTATTTTATTTTTTAAATAACCCCCTTCGAGACCTCCCACCCGTGAGTCATGCTAGCCGCGACTGGATTTTACATGCAAATTAGAGGGGCCTCACATCTTCCCTTTCGCCCGGGGCCCCAGAAGTTCTAGGACCGGCCCTGGCCTGCTGTACAGGTCTATGGGGAAGTTTGTTTCTTCTTCACAACTTGTAATTGTATTGTAATTGCATTTATATAGCACATACTACCCCTGACAAGGTGTCAAAGCACTTTTTCTGTGAGTAGCGCGCTACTCCACAACCCATAAAGCATTAGTGGTTAATTAGTACGGTTAAATATGAAAGCAATTTGAGCGGTTGAAACGTTGGTTAGTTAGGCGAAGCTCTCCCTGTCAGCGCCTCTTCTCTGTGTCTCCGCTTTCTCTGCCCGTCTTGGCATCCTTGTTTTTTAACTCCACAGAAGTGATTTAAAGAACAAGAGATCAAAGGTCAGCCCTGTGCAAGAACTGGCAGGAGGACGGCGGTTGAATGTTAGGGCTTTAACCCCTTCATCCCCTTCTGTTGACATCATGCCGGATTTCACCTTACGTGTTTGATGCAAAAGATGGGAACATCTGTATTGCAATTGTTGGTGTTTGTGGTAGTTTTTTTAATTTCGCGAAACATTTAACATTTCGATATCTATTTGTGTTTAGGTTCGCAATTTAATTTTACAGGTAATGTGGAACGTCTGGCCTTTGAATGGTACAGCTGTCACACAGAGCTGAGTGCTATAAAAATTTTCTTGTTAGCAGGGAAGTTTGCAATGCATGCATTTCTTATTCTTTCTAAGGAGAGAATGAAAGTAAAGGCAAATTGGTATTTGTTTCTTTAAAAAACGTTCACATATCTGGTTTCGTAGTAATGATTTTGACAATCACTTAATGATGAGAAAGGCAGGCTGCAGTTAATAACGAGAGAGCAAAGCGAAGTCAGAAAACATTCAGGCTGCCTTCAAATATAGTAGCAGTCAAAATTCCAATTGTACTGTGAACCAGAAGAGTTGGCAGCATCATGTAATTCAGTATTGAAAATGTGTTAATTAAAAAGTCAATATGCTTAACGAGAATCAATTCCTGAAATAAATATTGGGTGGTAAGAAATGTGATACATTTCTAGGCAGGTAAAAATCTGTAACAGTCTATGGCGAGCGTAACCTGTTTATCACAAAAATGTAATTCATTCTAAAATAGTACTGATTTCAAGCATGCAGTTCTAGGAAGGAAAAATTGCTCAGTGGCCTCCTCACGCAGAAAGTAAGCTTCCTGCATGGATGAGTTTCAAGAGCAGAGTGTGAGTATGCATGGTCAGCAGAATGGGAGTATGCCAGGTGAGCAGAGTGTGAGTATGCCGGGTGAGCAGAGTGTGAGTATGCCGGGTGAGCAGAGTGTGAGTATGCCGGGTGAGCAGAGTGTGAGTATGCTGGGTGAGCAGAGTGTGAGTATGCCGGGTGAGCAGAGTGTGAGTGTGCCGGGTGAGCAGAGTGTGAGTGTGCCGGGTGAGCAGAGTGTGAGTGTGCCGGGTGAGCAGAGTGTGAGTGTGCCGGGCGAGCAGAGTGTGAGTGTGCCGGGCGAGTGTGAGTGTGCAGGGCGAGCAGAGTGTGAGTGTGCAGGGCGAGCAGAGTGCGAGTGTGAGTGTGCAGGGCGAGCAGAGTGTGAGTGTGCAGGGCGAGCAGAGTGTGAGTGTGCAGGGTGACCAGAGTGTGAGTGTGCAGGGTGACCAATATGTGGGTGTCCAGGGCTAGCAGTGTGTGTGTGTGCGTGTGTGTGTGTGCAGGGCGAGCATGCTTTCACCAGGCACACACACCACCACCAGCCGTCACTGCATGCTTTCACCAGGCACATACACACACCAGCAACCATCAGTGCACACTTTCCCCAGGCATACACACACCACCAGCCGTCAGTGCACGCTTCCACCAGGCAGACGCACACCACCAGCCGGCAGTGCACGCTTTCACCAGGCACACACACACACACCACCAGCGCACAATTTCTACAGGCACACACCACCAGCCATCAGTACACATATCAATTGTTAACGCATCTACAATTAAGTATTGTAGCAATCCCAGTATAGCGCACTTTATTTAAATAGTCATCTAAAGCCCAGCATGCCACCATTGCTACAATTCCTATTCAACTCACATAATTCCACTACACACGCATACACTCCATAAAACATGGCGAAAAGACATTGCCATTTACAATGCCATTTGCTCTATCTCAAATAAATCCGAGACCTATTGCATTTCCAATGCTTGTTGTGAATCTGTCATGACCAGACCTCTTGTGTTACAGGAGGCTGAGCCTTTGCCTCCCTTGTGTAAAGTTACGCTGCTAAAAGTTTACCTAAATCCTAGCGCTAGAATCCTGTTCATAAATGCTCGTGTATGTGTGTGATCTTTGCTCCACACATGGAAGGTATCTGAGTGAACCAGAGTGAAGGAGCTCTAGGAGAAGGCGAGGAGGCTTTATTTCCCACTAAGTGAAAAGAGTTTTGCTGAGATTCCCTAGCATGGAGGGAGATGATCTAGACGCTCAAGTGGGGGAAGAGGAGAGCGAGTTCTGCCATTGTCCTGTAGTTCCTCCTAATCCGTAGGGTCTACTCATTGTAGAACATAAAAATAGGGGTTAAGACTGATTCCGGACACCCCCGGAGGATATGTTGGCCTATAGACAAAGTAACTCACAATGCCACCATAACCCCCTCCTAACCTACCAGGGAGTGAATGATTCCTCACAACCACTGAACATGACAACTCTAACCTCTCTGGGATTGTGGAAATGGTACAGAACCTTTTGCTCAGTCACTCGTGCTCACTTATTGTCAGAGAAGTATACACAGAATAAACTGTGGGACATTTTCAATAGGTTTATCGAACCAACGTTAGTCCTGTATAAAATGTGTTGAAATAATTTCATGGTGACTGCCTGTCTGCAATTTTCTGAAATATTTAGACCAACTATCTGTTTTCAATGTATTTACCAAGTTGTTTGGTCATTGTTAGAGTAGTAGTATTTAACTGATATTTTATAGAGATTTGGTATGCACAATGTGGACACTTCTAATCCTCCAAGCTTGATTAACCTATAGCCAATGTATACGGTAAACCTACTCAGCTGAGGCAAATTTGTTTCCCTTCCCACTACGGACGTCTCTGGTTAAAATATGAGTAGGGGTCTCTAAGAAAGCACAACGCGACTACTCAGACTGACCGTTCAACAAGAGCCTAACCAATGTTGGCAGTGCCATGTCGTTTAATTTCTACCAGTTCGTAAGATCTGTGCATTGTTCGGACAACTTAATTAAAGGGCTTGGTCTCAAGACTGATTCCGGACACCCCTGCAAGATATGTTGGCCTTATAGACCATCTAGCTCATAGTGCCACCGTAAGCTCCCCATCTATCAGGGCGCGAATGATTTCTGGCAACCACTTACCATGACAACTCTGACCCCTCCGGGATCGTTGAAACAGTATAAAGCCTTTCGCTCAGTCCCTTGTGCTCATTAAGTCTCAGAAATATACAGAGAATACACAGTGGGACGTTTTCAATAATATTTATTGAACCAATGTCATCCTTGCATAAAATAAGTGTGCTGCAATGATTCATACACAGAAGCAGATAATTGATTAAGAGCACCAGAAAGCGTAAATAGTAGATCTAGTTCTACCATGGTGCTAAAACAATGTAAATATGCAGGGATATCAAACAAGGCAGTAATCTGGGGGTAGTCATACTATGAGAACCCTACTTTAAGTGTACCTAGAGTGTGTGTTGGTGTAGAGCCAAGAATCGCCCCTCAAGGCACAATCCAACTCCATTACCTGGTGGGAGAGAATGAAGGACCACATTTTGCTCACAAGGTGTCAGACCACTGCTTTGTGAATTCTCAGCACACACTGACCTCTGTCAGCTGGAGTACCTCCTTTGCTAATCTATCAGGTTGCTCTTCTTTTATAATAGAAAGCAACATTGCAATTTGAGTATTGATTAGGGATGTTATGGATACATAGATAGCCCTGTCACCCCATGGGTGAGGATAGAGGTGACATTCGTACACTGTGCAAAATGAGACCTTGTAGATGATGATCATGGCATTGTGATAATGTGCAAGCTAGATGTGTAAATCAGTTTATTTTCAGGGAAACAAATCCAACTTTGTCGCACACGCAAATATGTGCAAAATGTTACCGCTGAATAATCGGACCATGTAAGAAGTTAGCTGCTTTGCTGCATGGGCCTAATTTGGGAATATAAAACCCACTCCTACTAAGTCGATGCCTAAAAGCTATCTAATCCGTTGATTAGAACAAAAAAAAAAACTGACCATGATATATTTCCATTCAATCCTTCTACTACTGGAGGAATCTCTGTATCCAGTGTCTCTAAGTAAGCGAATACAACTGATCAGGATTTGTATCCATAGTGAGATGGGGATCAACCAGTTCACATAGTGTGGGTAAGTATCTTACAGTCCAAGAGGATATAAGTCTCTTTGCCTTCCTACAGGAAGCAGACAAGCTGCCTTTGGATATATTCCTTAATGTGACCTTGCAGTTATGAAACTGGCATAAAATGGTGAGGGTCCTTCGGTGAGGCCACAGAACACAATATTTGCAGTAAAAGGGAGCAAGTTTGCGATTTCTTCATTGTGAAGAAGGAGCCATCTATGGCATGGGCAACTCTTGCTAACAAATGGATTGATAACATTGTGCACCATTGTCCGGGATTAATTTGAGGCTACTCACCTGTGAGGGTCTCAAAGTGCTAGGGTGGGGGCTGCAGGGAGAGGAGTGGTATGCGCATTTAAGGGCGCATGACGATTTGGCCGACTGTCTCGGGCCGGCCAAACCATCATGCGCACTTTTCATGTTCACCCAGGCTGCAATACAGCCTGAGTGGAAGACATGCCTAAGCGCCTTGAAACCCTCTGGGTATGTAGTGCGCTATATAAATCTCTTGACTTGACTTGACTTGACATGCTGAACCACTGAGTTCAGACCAATCACAAATCTGCTGATCAGCAGCCTCCTGATTGGCTGGGACAGATGGGGAGCCGTTGTCCACATCACCAGGAGCTCATGCATCACAGGGTGGCGCTAAGAATGCATTCACCCTCAGTGGAATATGCTGGGGACAGCAATAGGCATGGGCCTTCAAGGGGTCCATCAGTACTTCAGTGTATGGTGGCGCAACAAATCCAATCTAAGACTTATATCCAGGACACATTTGTGGCTGCAAAGCAGACAGCGGAAGCCGGGTTGTATGCAACCAAGCCAAACTGGCCTGAAGGATAAAAACCAATGCTCATTCAGTTCTCGAAGCAGAATACCATGTGCTCGCAGCACCAGCAGTGCTGTCTCCATTCTGGGTTGAACTGGGATGTCCATTGCAGAGCAGAAACATTTAAATACGAATTCCCACAAGTAGTGGGACAAGCTGGAACACTCCAAAAAATGCTTCCCAACACCGATTGTATGAAATTGTATGAAAGATGGTAAAAATCATCTGAAAGGTGCTAACCAAACCAGAGCCGGAACATTAGAAAAAGTGCCCTATTTCCTTTGCATCAGACATGTTAAATATACGCCAGACCAGCTCTCCAAAATGCAGCAGGAAGTTAGTGTGGAGTGGAGTGTCTGTAACTCAGACAAGGACCTTGCAACCTGGAGATCAAGCGTCTTCTGGCTAAAGTTAAAACCACATCTTTTTTAAAAAAGAATGGCTTTCAGTTTGTGTAAAGAATCAAACCATATGTTGAAAATGTTTATCTTAGGCCATAGGGCTGCCTGCCTAACTGTGCGGGCAGGTGGAAAAAGTACTTGTGTACAACAAGTTACTATGGTATTAACCGCCACTAGATAAGCGATGCCTGGTTCCATTCTGCAGCAACCTTGATCATTCACCATCAAATATCTCCCATTTGAGAGCAGCCTGAAAACCTGATGAATCACAGCAGCTGGGGATAAGACAAGTTCGCCACTGAAGCATTGCATGAAATGCTCCCTCTAATTTAATTTCTCTGAGTGCAGCAAGAAACCATCTATGTGCACACTTCCGCTGGCCTTATGCAGAACTACAGGGTAAGTCAGCTGTGGGGTGTGAGAGCAAGCTAGAAGTGATCCATTGTTATTCTTCATGCAAAACGGTGTCATTATAATGTACTTTAGCAAATGCTTGCCAAAACAGATTTTAGTTTACACAAATATCATGACATATTATAAAAGAAGCAAACTTCCTTCCAAATGGCAAAAATATTTGGAGCTTCCTACCCAATAAACATTTATCCACTTAGCTCTGTTAGCAAAAAGATTGATTTCCCGATATGGCTTGCTGACAGAAATACAATAAATGCTGAAAATAAAAACAACGTAAAAAAAGAGAGAGGTGGCTCACTTTGTCCCAGGGGACTGAGCCTAATCTAAGGAAAGCAAGAAAGTTCCCCTGGCTTTCTGTTATTGATCAGCCGCCACTGTTCTTCACTCACCCCTGATTCTGATACACACACTCACGATTGTCTGTAGGGGCCCCCCCGCACTCGATTCACAATGGAATCTGATAATCGGCCGGAGTTTCAGCATGTTCGTTTTAAACGTTTACACCGAACACGCTGAAACTCCGGTTTGGTCTCAACTTTAGGTTACCATCGGGTGGTTGGTTGGCCTTCGGGTCTTGTTATTTTGATGCAATTAACTGTTCATATTTTATTGTGATATTGTGTTTTTAAAGAAATGTATTCTTTTTTACATAAAAATGTATCTTCTAAAGAATTAGTGTTTTTTAATGAACTAGTGTTTTCAATGTGTAAACTGTTTAGGATTTATTCTCTTTGAATATTGTATAAAGATAATTGACTATTTGATGCAAGTACCTTCACTTTTTATGCAAAAGGAACAATAAATATATATTAGCGCTACTTTTCAGTTTTGACAGAGATTAGTGACATAAGGGGCAAGATTCCGGAATCTGAAGGATGAGTGAGTATGTGTATCAGAATCAGGGGTGAGTGAAACAGTGGCGGCTGGTCAATAACAGAAATCCAGAGGAACTTTCTTGCTTTCTGAAAATAAAAACAAACAGCAAAAAATGTATTTTATGTAGCCCACACAGTGAACTGAATTCCAGGCTGTTTTGCTCTGGGGCTCATAATAGTGATGTGGCAAAGGGTTTTTAGCATCATGCCCATCGTGAAGTGTCTGGAGATTAACAAGTAGAGGACGTGGGCGTACCCCTTTAAATTAATGTTAATTTTTTGACTGCAATCTAAAGCAAAACTGTTGGCAATACACTTGTAAGAATATCTTTCACAATAACATGACAGAATAGAAGAAGGAATTGCCCTGTGGAAGAGGGATTAGGAAGAAGGTCAGGAAAATAGCAAATGTGCGCTTAAATCTCAAGTCTCTTTGACTACAACAGTTTCCCTAGTTAAGAAAATGCAATCTACTTGCAGATGAATACTGTGTTGCTAAATCTACTTTAAATAACTACAGCTTGAATACCAGGGGGCACTAACTTTGTTGTTGGCCATACCTGGGATACCTGGGACACTCGCCGCTCGCCACACGCCGCCGCTGGGGCCCAAACGCTGCCTGTTCCCCCTGCCGCCGGTGATTTCCTGCTTCACGGCCGCCGGGGAACTACATCTCCCAGCAGGCCGAGCGGGTCACTTCCTGGACAAGCGCGCCCGGAGGCGCAGAAAAGGAGGAGGCTCCCACTGAGGAGCGGGGGCACTAACTTTGTTGTTGGCCATACCTGGGATACCTGGGACACTCGCCGCTCGCCACACGCCGCCGCTGGGGCCCAAACGCTGCCTGTTCCCCCTGCCGCCGGTGATTTCCTGCTTCACGGCCGCCGGGGAACTACAGCTCCCAGCAGGCCGAGCGGGTCACTTCCTAGACAAGCGCGCCCGGAGGCGCAGAAAAGGAGGAGGCTTCCTCCGCGTCGCGGAACGCGCGCGGGACCGCGCCGGGCTAAGCCCGGGCAAAGGGCGGGCCCTCTGTGGCCCTCGGAGGCACGAGGAGGCCGGGACGGGCCACCCCACTAGGCCTTCTATGAGGAGGTAAAACCACTTATTGCCTACTCCACTGACTATCACAACTGGCCAGATACTGTTACTCATAAGGGAGTTGTTACATTTTATATCCCCCTGGTTGAACTTATGCCCTAAGACACAAGACGGGCTTGATATTGTCAAGGTGGTACGAATGAACAAATAGTACAGCTGTTTGTTTTGTTTTCTTTTACATTGTTCACCTTAAACATACCCCTACCAGTATGGATCCCCCTTCTAAAACGTCTAGTACAGCGTCCAATCCCCCCTGGCTAGACGATCTAAACAGCATGTGCAATATCAGGTATACCCTAGTTACTTCACCCCATCTGGTATCTAACGCCAGCTCGCTAGCCCACATCGTTAGCACACAGGGGCTTCTATCGACACCCATAAAAGCAAATGCAAAAAGTACAACTCCCGTTAAAGTTACATCTGGTGAAAGGAAACATGACGGGGTTGGAGAAAGTGGGTCCCCAACCAAAACATCTAAACTGCAAAGTGCGTCATCAGATTTTAACCCGCCTGTTAATATGGCTCTGTTAACGCCAGAGATGGGCAAAAAACTAGATGACCCTGCATCCTCTCCCCAATTGGTCTTACTGACCATGATTGAACAGTTGATCAAAACTATTATCCACCCCCTGATCGACAAAATCAACATCTTGGGGGACAGATTAACGGGGATTGAGGAAAATGTTAAACTTAACCAGGCAAACACAGTAACTCCTAAGTGTTCACCACAGGCTGGTCTTCCTAATTTGCCCATACAAACTTTGCAAAACTCAGTTCCCCTATCACCAGAAACTGTCTCCACTATTGTGTGCCCACCTGTCCCTGTCCCTAAAGCACCACCTATACCTGCCTCAGATCGCATTGTTGAGCCTAGATTAAAAAGTACTAAGACTCTTCGTATTAATCTTCCCCCAGTGGCCGCTCCATTCGTGTCCATCCTATCGGGGGTTCCTCCCCTGAAACATGGAAAATCTGAGAGAACGACTGATTTGCTAAATAAAGTTAAGTTCTGGCTATCAAAGAATAGACCCCTACCCCACAACCTTGATGGCAGGATAGTCAGCGTGAGGAGAGTGGGATGGTTGGGTCCCCTTCGTAAAGATATCGGTGGGGATCTGGTTCTAATCAGATTCAGGAGCAGACAAATTGTCCCCTATCTCCAGTCTTGGCAGCCCCAGGAAGGTGATGGTCCTATAAAAACTTGGGACCTACATGACTTTTATCCAAGTGAATCATATATCCCCTTCCGGAAACAAACTGTCGATCACAACAATAAGCTGGGTTATAGATTCTGCCCACCAAATGAGCGCCTTTTCCCCTCTCTTAACTTTTATCCGCAATGTCTTTTTAAGCTTAGCAACCTACCTCAATTTAACCCTTTTACGCCATATAACAACTGTCAATATTAGGCGGGTGCATACCGTGTAAACTTCTTAGACATTAATAACAACTGGATTAGCTAATTTTACTGGACCTATCGAGATTTTGTTGCTTTTAAAATTGTATGTTGTTTGTTAAATTATGACTGTATTTTTTTATATTGTATGCTTTTATGGTTTGAAACAAAATCGAATAAAGCTTAATGTTTAATCTTTAAAAAAAAAAAAAAAAAAAAAGAATACCAGAAAAATATAGACATTATCGTCAGTCTGTCAGAAATGGCTATAATTTCTTTTGATCCTTAAAATGCATGAGATTAGCTTTTAAAATGAGTGAAAGTAAAGAATATACTCTTGTTGAATAAATGATCAGGAATCTACATTTTTATCTGCCAGTGTTAACATGAAATTTGGTGGTCTGTACGTACTAACTTAACTAATGCACATCTATCAAATGAGTAGGAACATGAGACATGCTCAAGAGTTTGCAGGGTAACCCCTTGCGACATGTGACACTGCTCGCAGAACCTGGCCTCACAATACCCCCATAAAAATATGGATGCCTTAGTATTTATACATCCTATCAGCCGTTCATTAATTTTATTTTATTTATTTCATTTGTATAGCGCAACAGCTACCCAACAAAGGGTTTCCCCTGCGCTAAAGATCCAGTGATAGGTTTCGGGGCAAGGCATTTCAGATGTTGAACAGCCATGTTTTTAAGGCTTTCCTGAATTTCATATAACTCGTCTCATTGCATAGTGCATGTGGCAAAGCGTTCCAAAGTGAGGGTCCAAGAAACGAGAAGGATTTACCGCCCATGCGCGACAGTTTTATTTTGGCGATCACAAAGTGATTAGCTGTTGCTGATCGCAGGGTCCGGGAGGGATGATAGGGACGTACTAGATTTTGCAAGTACTTTGGGGCATTCTTAGTGGAGATCTTATGCATAAAGCAAAGGGATTTAAATTTGATCCGATTCTCAATTCTCAACCAATGCAACTCTCGGATATATTTGGACGTTGATGTGTTAATGGGGATTTTCCAGAACGGTCTAGCTGCTGCATTTTGCACCGTCTGCAATCTGCGGATCGTGGCCTTTTTTGCCCCGAAGTATAAAACGTTGCCATAATCAAGCCTAGATGTTATTAAGGCGTTGATGGCTGTTTTCTTAGTGTGTTCCGGCAGCATCCAGCATATCTTTTTGAGCCATTTTAGTATTGCGAAGCAGGTGGCCGAAGTCTTCACAACTTGCTGGTGCATATTCAGGGAATCCTCAACAATGACACCCAAATTACGAGCCTGCGTGGCTGGAATCGGAAGAGTGCCCATTTCAGATGGCCAATGTTGGGGTCCCCAAAGCTCTTTATTTTTCCCCAGGACAATTAACTCGGTCTTATCACCGTTCAGTTTAAGAAAGTTTTCTTGCATCCACTCTGCAATCTTACTCAGTCCTAATTTTAAGGAGGAAGGATTGTCACGTTCCGCAGAGGAAAGAGAGAAGAGAAGCTGAGAATCATCGGCATAGGAAAACATTTGCAATCCAGTCTCTTCTACTACTTTAGCAAGTGGGCTCATGTATATGTTGAAGAGCAGCGGGCTCAGAATGGAGCCCTGCGGTACTCCGTGTTTGAAAGTCAGGGTGTCTGAGCAAGCAGATTGTGAGAGAACTTGAAATGTACGATTTTCCAGCAGTGAATTAATCCAGTTGATGGCTGCACCACGTATGCCTATGGAGTGAAGTGTCCGCATGAGTACCGCATGAGACACTGTATCGAATGCTGCACTAAGGTCGAGCAGCACAAGGGCCACTGTTTCTCCTCTATCCAACATGGAACAGATGTTTTCTGTTACACCCAGCAAGGTCGTCTCAGTAGAGAAGCCTGACCGAAATCCTGATTGATGGGAGGGCAACAGGTCATGTGTAGTTATAAAGTCTGTAAGGGACCGATGAACATGTTTCTCTAATATTTTAGCAAAAATGGGCAAGAGGGAAATAGGCCGGAAATTAGAGGGCAAATTAGGGTCAGCACCTGCTTTCTTTAACAGCGGATGGATCATTGCATGCTTCCATTCATCAGGCACATAATTTTCTTAAGGGTTGCCCAGTATATCTGAAAGAGATAGTTGTAGACTCCTTACCTTGGAATTTCCCTCAGGCATCAGACTAGATCCGGAGATTTTTCTTAGCAGTACCCCTGCACGTCTGTAGGTCTCGGTCGACTCCGCGTCTGTTGCCGTGGTCACCGGGATGACGTTGCAGTGCCTACTTGGATAACGCCCCTGCGTGCTGACGTCCGTTCTTTCTTTTTCCGCACCAGCATAGCGCAGATCCAGTGCGAGCTACCGCTTGGCCGTTTTGTGACTTGCTGTTTTTTACTTTTTGTCTCATTATTTTTCGAGTCTTCAACTCCTGGTGTGTAAGGAATGACCCAATGTCTGACCGGTTTCAAGCCTTGCGGCGCCTGTCACAGAATGTCTGTGACTGACCCGCACCTCGTGCAGATACCCCCGGGTGCAGTATTTCCTCCCTATTACTGAGTTCGGCTCTGCAGAACTGTAGATACCACTGAAATATTCTATGTTCCCCATTTATAAGCTGCAAAACTAGGAATGCGCTGTATTTTCCCTACACATGTCACATTTTACTCAGCAAAATTTGCAAGGGAAAAACACTCCAAATATATTCAACTTTTGTAATCCTGATTTGTGCACTAAATCCTATTTACTCCCAAATCTGGATTAATTGTCTTCCTATCATGAAGGCCAGGAATCTGAATTACAATAGACAGCAAAAGTATCCCTGTTGGGAAATGTAAATCTTAAATTTTTCATTTGTTCCCAAAGTCACACCAACATTTAGATTGTGTTGGGTAAAATGTGATGAATTATTAGTCCCAAACTTGCCAGCAGCTTATGTTCATACAGCTGTTGATGCTCCTCAGTTCTAGGACTTCCTGCTGTGTTTGCACGGCTTTTGCAATGTACCTCAGTCACAATGCTCAATTCAGGCAGCCTTCACACTGTTCCGCCGATGTCGAATTGCTTGTTTCAGATGGCATCCTCACCCCTATTACCTGCATCTCAGTCACAGGGCTGACTTCAGTTTGGACTCGCAAAGCTCCACTGATGTAGAATTGTCAGGGGGCTGCCTTTATTCACAGTTAAAAACATTTGATATTACACTGCTACACTAACACAGCCTTGATAGTGCACTGTTTTCAGAGTTGCCAGTCCGTGTGCACACAACTTTGACAGTGCACCTTAGCTATACAAATGCCTTCAATCGGCTCTAAGTAAACTGTTGCAAGACATGTTGCAAACTGTCATATTTTTCTGTGAATCAACTCTGGCTCAAGGAAGCACAGATTCCCACAAACACATGTTAATTAAGCAAGGCCAGTTCACTAATGTTACACTATTCATGTGTTTATATAGCATTTCATTCTACTACTTCTGCCATTTCCGAGCAGTGTAAATATGGATATTACTATTTACCATTTTATAGTTCTCAGTTTAGTGACCCCAGAACAATGAAATGCTGAGTGTGCCATGCCGGATTGAAACATGATCCCCAGAACTTTGTATATGCCTGCAACAATTGTTTAGCTCACTGAGCCATTCTTCTGGCTACTAATTTCAAGAGTACTGTAAACTCTTAAATGTGCAATAGCATTCTGGTACAGCACATGCCCCATGCAACAGGAGTTATTATGGGGATGATCGGTGGACATGTGAGGCTACTGTGCAGATCTCAAACCAGATGAATGTTAGCGCTGCATTTGGGTGCTAAATAGGAGGAAGATTTAATTATGGATATGGCTTTTGTTTGGAAACCATATGTTCCTAATTTAAGGACATGTTTTGTGATCTTAGAAAGGAAAGTTTGACTGAATGCTTTAGTTTGTCAATGTCTCTTCTTTCTAAACAATAAGAGTGCCTGACCATAAACATCACCTATTTTTTAAGGGAGCAATGATGGCCCCCACTGTATCCTTTGGTTTGCTCTTGCTTCAAGGTATTTTCCAGGCAAGTGTTGAAATCCCTCAAAGCTGAAAACGACTTTCTAAAGCTGCCATTGAACAAGACAACTTCTGTGCTGTAACACCTTCTCATAGTGCACCTTGTAAAAAATGGTGCCTGCTCGGAGGCCTTTATGCACAGATCAACTTTAGACTGTAAAAGGTGAAGAAAGGGGCATCCTGCTCAATTAGCCCTCTAAAGTCCCTCCGTTCAACACCATTGTTGAAGCCTCGCCTGCCGGCCCTCTCTCACCCTTCTCAAATCAGAAGTTACAGTGAGGAAAAGAGCCCCCTTCCAGTAGGCGCCATGGCTAGGATGGAAAGCACAGACGGGGCATGTGTTTCATATGCCTTTCACGGCGGCTTGATAGTATTTTCGGAGTGTGCGGGTTCCTCATAATTAAGTGTGCATGGGTGAAAGTGGAGCTGTATGGCCGCACAGGCGCGCACCTTAAAGGGAACATAGATTGTATGCCCATGGAGAGAAATGTCCTTGCAGACTAAGGAACCACTTAAAGCATCTGCAAAATTGGAACCACTAAAGAAAACCTGTGTCCCCATTCCTGCATCTAAACCTGAATGGTAATTGCCAATACTCATGCACATAACCATCCCCTAATGCTTCGTATCTGCCTACCTGTTGGTATTGGAGACAGTATTGAAATTGGAACGTTGTGACTGGTAGGGTGATATGCCCATGAATCATCCAGTCAGTGGATGGTGTCTCAACCACGGTGAAAGGGAATTGGTCTACTTTTCAATGTGTAGCATGGTATATTTCTCATCTGTATGTGCCATTATCTATCTTTGTTAGATCGTATGCCAAAAACAGACAGATACTATTGATGTAACACCAGATGCAGTGTTAATCAAATGGCACTGTGCCCGGCAGGCGCTCCTTTAGAGCCTCTGTCTCTAGTTAGTAGTGACAATGTAATATTTTCTCTGGAATACAGGAATCGATAACCATTCTTTGGTTGTCCAAACAAAAAAGCGTTTATTCTCAATGCAATTCACTTCTTGATAACATTCCAATCTGTCATTCAAGTGTTCGAAATTCTGATAAAGGCAAATTTCCAGAAATTGTACAAATTGCTTCTTCAATTAATATGGGCTCAACTAGCGATGTGCACTTCCCTATGCATTTCGGGACGCCTGCCCTTCGTCAGGGGACACATGTGCAATCTAGAAATAAAGTAATTGTAATATAGTGTATTAGCAAAAATAGTGGTCCTTCCACTAGAGTACTAGCAAAAATAGATTCAGGGTCATTAATCTGATGGGGAAAAAAATAGGACGTGTGGGGTCCCTGTTCTATAGTTAGGTTCGTGATGTGAAACGCGTGTAGAACGGGCGTGAATCCCAGTTGATCGTGAAGAGTGCTCAGTGAAATAAGTGTGTAATCTTGGAGAAATCTGGTGGGGGGTTCAATATCGAAGCCGTTAACCGGTGCGTTTATAAAAACGTGCAAGTATAACTCGTGTGCGCAACATTAGTGAATGCTCAAAATAATAAGATGTAATTCGGTTCGTGCTCCCCAGGCGAGTGTACACCAAATGTTGTGTTTGGCTTGTGAATCTTACCGCGTCTCGGTCGATGTGACAACAATAACTCCCGCGGTTAGCCTTGGTTTTGGTATACGCGTAGGAACGTAGAGGTCTTGTTAGCACTTCATATGTGCTTGCGGGGTAACTGGACCCGAAAAGGGACTAACAACGATGACGGCCATCTTGGGACAGTATGAAGCTACCCAGTTAAGGTCAAAAAGTGCACCGGCCTTTAAGAAACGGTTGCGAATGTTAAAGATATTAACGTGAGCGAGGCGGGTTGAACAATGAAGTTCAACAAACGTGAAAAAGAAAGAAAGAAAAAAAACGTGAAAAGAAGGATAACTGATGTATTCAATGGACATAAACAGCGTGTGACTCGTGTGTGTATGTCTATCAAGGCTGAACAGGGTGAACATGTTGTGTGACAATAAGCATTAGGGTACATATATGAAATATACTGTGTTTAAGCAGCTCAAACATGGAAAATTAAGAATTAATATTACACATCTTATTAAAGGAAGCAGCTATATTCGATTCTGTCATTGAGTCCTTTCGGTTGGCAAGCATCCAACTTCTTGATCCAAAACAGTTCTCTTTGTAGTAGTCTCTTCCTGTTGTCTATGCCCTGTCTAAGTGGGACAACCTCCAGTATCAGGAATCTAATCTGACTTATATTGTGGTTGTTGGTAACAAAATGTGCAGCAAAGGGTGACTTCATGACTTTATTTCTGATGGTGCTTTTATGTTCGGTGAGCCTAACCTTCATTTTTCTTTTTGTTTTATTTATTTATTTTATTTATTCAATTTATATAGCGCGTTATCACCAATAGGTCTCTAAGCAATTGTACTTAGAAAGACTGAACAGTACAGAAGCAGGCAACCAGATTAAATCGCGCCGCATGCTTCTCGGAAAAGTACTGTTTTTAACATCCGCCTGAAAGGCAATAAATTAGGTTCCTTCCGAAGGCAGAGTGGTAGTTTGTTCCAAGCTGCTGGCAAGGTGGTCGAAAAGGCACGTCCACCAAGGGTGGACATGGGGTAGCGCGGGCTAACCAGAAGAGTGTCATCAGACGAGCGTAGGGTCCTCCTAGGAATATATTGCACCAGTCTAGCTTTGATGTAGCTAGGCGCATTGCCATAGACTGCCTTATGCGTAATGCATAGGCCTTTGAATAATATCCTCTGCCTAATGGGGAGCCAATGTAATTGACACAGGAGAGGAGAGGCATGCGTGCTCCTTGATTTTCCAAAAATCAACCTGGCTGCATCATTCATGACTATTTGCAGTCTTGAGAGTTGTTGCTGGGGAAGCCCGACATAGAGCGCGTTCCTATAGTCCAGACATCCTAAAATCATAGCGGACACCACAGTCCTTAAAGTAGAAAAGGACAGCAGTTGGGAAATTTTACGCAGCTGCCTAAGGAGACCAGCGCATGTGCCCACCACAGAAGACACTTGATTCTTCATAGATAGGTTACCATCAATGTGGATGCCCAAGCTTTTCACCACCCCTGCTGGTACTGGAGTCCTACCCAGCTCCCTGGGCCAGAAGCGATCATTCCACGGGTTGCCCGAGATGGTAATGGGCAACACTTCGGTCTTCTCTGGATTGATCTTCAAGGAGTTGGTGGACATCCAGTTACTCGTGAACTTTAGGATATTCTGCAGCCTGGCTTGGGCTCCAGATGAGTCCTCAATTTGAATGATAATCTGTGTGTCAACAGCGTAGTTGTAAATCTGACAATCCATCTGATTAAGTGCTGAGATCAGTGGCTGCAAGTATATGTTAAAAAGGAGCGGTGAAAGAGCAGAGCCCTGCGGAACTCCACAGGTTATGGCCGCTGCTGAAGATACCAGGTCTGACAACTGAAACCTCTGCGATCTTCCCTGCAGGAATGAAGTTATCCAGCCTAGAGCGGCCCCCCGATGCCCAGATCTCTCAGACGCTTCAACAGTAAATTATGGCACACCGTGTCAAATACGGCGGAGAGATCTAAGAGCACCAGGGCCCCGGGGATCTTCTTGTCAGCTCTGCATCTTAATTCATCCAAAATGGATAACATCACCAGCTCTGTGCTATGATGTTTTCGAAAACCAGCCTGATTTCGCTCTAAAAGGTCGTTAGTCTCCAGATGTTTCGGCAGATACGTCAGAACATGCTGCTCAACCACCTTAGCCAGAAATGGTAATTGGGAGATGGGCCTATAGTTCTTTAAATTTTTAACATCGGCCCCTGGCTTCTTAAGAAGCGGAATCAGCCGGGCCTCTTTGAAGGAAGTTGGAACCTGTCCCGTCTCCAAAGACCTATTTAAAAGGTTAAGGACGTCCTCCTCAATCCCCGAAATAGCAAGCTTAAAAACGCTGGGAGGGCAAGGGTCCACCTGAGAGCCAGATTTCACTCTCTCCACCAAACTAGCTAACGTCTCCTTAGTAATCAAGGGTAATGTGTTTAGGGAGGAGTGAGCCTCACGGGTGTCTGGCCTAATTTGTAGTGGACAGTCAAGAATAGGGGTCTGGGATATTTCGCCCCGAAGATCTTCAATTTTCCTAGTAAAGAAATCCTGGAAGGTCTGGCAGTCTTCCTGAGAGAACTCCGGCTTCTACTCTTTATTGTTCCTTAGTTCCGAAAGTACCTTAAAGATTTCTTTTTGTGGGTCTCGAGCTGTCGCAATTCTGGTCTCAAAATATTCTGCTTTGCGAGCCAGAATAGCCTTTTTTTAAAGTGCAAGCTCCTGCACGTATAGGCTCTGAGCATTAGTGTCATAATCCCTCCTCCAGGCTCTCTCCACTTTCCGGAGAGCCTGCTTCTTAGTTCTCAGGGTGTCGTCAAACCAGGGTGCCCCCTTCCCTTTATCAACCCATTTCACCTTTTTTGCCGGAGCAACAACGTCAATAGCTTTCTTCAGTTTGTCAAATAGCTTTTGACTACCAACCTCGATGGTCTCATTTTCTAGGTCTAAAGCAGTGGAATTACATAGATGACCAGCCAGCTTTTCCTCATCTATATTCTTCCATCTCCTTACCATTTTCCACGCCGCTCTAGGTCTATCTCCGCCCTTGTGGGCCTTCCTCTGGCCCCTAATCAAATAGTGATTGGACCAAACACATGGCGTAGTAGTAACATATCCTGGGGCAGACTCTGTTGTCCATACCAGATCTAAGGTATGGCCTTTATCATGGGTAGGACCGATCACCAATTGGATCATGCCTAAGGCCATTAAAGCCTCTTCTAGATAGGGGGGGCGCTAGGGGGCGCATGAGCTAATGGCCGCACTTCAGTGAGGCTCTGGCTGCCTGGCCAGAATCATCCTTCATTTATCCGTTTTGCCTGCAGGTGGACGCCTGGAAGTCACGCCGTAGTTAGACCCACCTGTGCTGCAGTGCCCGTCCAACTCTGGTGAGTATCCGAGGTCCGGCGCCTGAGTTACGACGCTGTGAACTTTCCCCGGGGGCACCGCTACGGAGAGCTACTGCGGCGGACTGGACGCCGAGCTACGCGAGGCCGCGGCTTTCCACGAGGCGGCTAGGCCTCGAGGTCGCGGAGATCAGCCTGCCGGGCGGGCGGCCTCCTGACGGCTCACCGGGCACAAGCGGAGGTGAGTCACACCCCCTCTGATACCGCTGCAGCGAGGGGAGAAGCTGTGCGCCGCACCGGTGCTCTGCTGGAACAACGGACAACAGACGGCGTAATTCGCCTGGGCCTGACGAGGAAGTTTGCCCTCTACCCGTCCTTACGATACACCTCCCCGCCGATTCCCCGGGATTCATCCGGGACGCCGCTGCATCCGGGTGTAGCGGCTTGAGGAGTGACAGACAGACGCTGGAGGCCTTCGGAGGGGTCTGTTTTGCGGATCCTACCGGGGTGTATTGAGCCCCCCCTCCCCCCCACGGCCTTCCGCCCACAGGGTGCTCCCACTGCCGGGGCCTGCCTGGCTCTACCTCCGCGGTCCGCTGCCCGCCTTCCAACACGGGCGTCCCTGACTGGCCCCGGTCCATGGAGACGGAGCACGGGGGGAGCAAGGAGATACTTTTTGCGCTGGTGGTCTGATTGTCCACATTGATGGCACTGCCCCGAGCGTAGTCACCACGCGGAGGCCTACCGGGGTGAACGATCTGACTTGGAGGAGAGGGAGCGAGAGACCTCTTACCATTCACCGGCCCCATTGGGTGCCTATAGGCAGGGCACGATGGGCAAGAATGACGCTAAGCAGCCCAAGCTCTCCTTTGAACCTGCAACCGCCAAAAAAACGCTGCGTGGCACGTCGGGGGCTGGCAGTGCCCCGGGACCATCGAACACCGAGCCCTCCCCTGCGCCCATGGCTCCAGAACTGCGACTGCTCATAGATGAGATGCGACAGGGTTTCGCCACTATTGTAGATAAGGTTGACCGCTTGTCCTCCAGGATGGATGGGGTTGCGCAGAAATTGGAGGTCCACGAGGGGCGATTGACGGAGGCGGAACGGCGCATCTCCACTGTGGAGGACTCGTCTACGACCCACAAAACACGCCTTACCCGCATGGACAATATCCTCAGAGTGATAGCAGCGAAGAACGAGGAGTTGGAGGCGAGGAGCAGACGCAATAACATACGCGGCACGGGGGTTCCGAAGTCCACCAACACTGGACGTATGGAGGACTATGTTGAACGCATACTAATCACCGCAGTGGGTAAGGAGGCCTTCTCTAATCAGTTTATTGTCGAAAGGGCGCACCGCTCTTTGGGCCCAATCCCTAAGCCGGGGGCGCAACCGCGGCCTATCATCGCCCGGTTGCTTAACTACCGCGATCGTGATGCGGTGCTACGCGCAGCTCGAACAAGCCGGCACCTGGCCTGTGATGGTGTGCAGTTCTCCATATACCCGGATTTCACGCCCATGGTGCAGGACCAGCGGAGGAAATTCTTGGACGTGAAAAAGAAGCTGAGAGACATGCAGGTTGATTATGCACTTCTGTACCCGGCGCGACTGAGGGTGACCCATCAGGGCAAACAACATTTCTTTACGAACCCACAGCAAGCTGAGGACTACGTTAAGAAACTCCGCACTGCCAGAAGGGACAGGCGTAACGAGGAGGAAGACGAGGCAGGAGGGAACCCTGCCGAGCACGAGGAGTCATAAAATGTGTCCTTGGGTTCGCTTGCTCGCTGGCTCACTGTTGAACCATTGGTGCTTGTCTTAGAATCTGGGCCCTGCTTAAGCTAGGGCTGCCTTGCCCTACCTGTGGAGACATTGATAGCTGCTTTCTTGCATTGTAGGCTTGCTGCTGAGCGATCACTGGCTTTGAACACTCTGCCGCGCAGCTGGGATGGTGCTGGTATCGCGCAGGTTGATGGCGACACGGGGAACAGTAGGGGCAGCAGCTGGTATATGGGAGATTCGTCTGCAATGGTCAATAACTTGTCCGCTTGGTGAGCGGCGGTGAGACATGGTCCTTGTGAACTCTTGCTTGCTGACTCCCTATTGAATTGATGGTGCTTGATTCGGTTTCTGTGCCCTGCTTGCGCTGGGGCGGTCCTGCCCTACCTGTGGTGATGTGGATTACTGATCTCCTACATTGTAGACTTGCTGCTGAGAGATAGCTGGCCTTGAATACCTTACCCCGCTGTTGGTATAGTTCTTGGACTGCGCAAGATGGTGGAACTACAAGTGACAATGTGGGCAGCAGCCGATATATGGGCGGTTCGCCTGAACTCATTGGTAACTTATCCGATTGGGGGGCGGCGGTGGGACACGATGGTTTGATGTACGGGCTTAAACCTGTGGGAGTTATGTATGCCAGGCACCACCCCTTCTCTGCCTTCCCCGTATGGCATATGCGGGGCGGGAGGGGAGTGCTGGGGTGTACGGGTGCGTACCTCTAATGCCCCCAGGAGGGGATTCCCCACATGGTTTTTCTACGGTTATCGAGTTTGGGGTCTGGGGCGGGGGGTGGGGTCATGGTACTGGCAAGTTTGGGTTGCTTCAGTGGGTTGGGGGAGGACTAGTGGCACGGGGGTTGTGTTGTGCGTGGAGGGAGGGGGGGTGTTTGGCTGTTGGGATGGGTGCTGTTGAGAGTGGTAATATTCTAGCAGATGACGTTCATGGCATGTGTGCTAGGATTGGTGTTAAGGTATGTGTCAGCATGGATGAACGAGTGAAGCGACTGGTCTGGACAGCGGAGAGTTTGGAACTTGGTACGTTCCCACTGAGGGCTGGAGCGCTGGACATTTGCTTATTTCAGGGATATGGTGATAAACACGGGTGATCACACTTTGACTACTGTATCTATGTTGTCCTGGAATGTTCGAGGCCTTAATGACCCCCGGAAATGCAGGAATGTAATTGCATATTAGATAGGCATCATGTGCAGATAGCGATGCTCCAGGAAACCCACCTGAACCCACGTAAAGTCCCTCAGTTTGCAAGCAGGTGGGCGAATGTAAGAGAATTTTCTTCCTATTCCACCTATTCTAGGGGGACGGTCATTCTGATCCATAAAAGACTGTCGTTCCAGAAGTTGGGAGTGCGGGCGGATAATGAGGGGAGGTATGTGATCCTTTGGGGGAGGCTGGGCACTGATGTGATGATGCTTGTAAATTGTTATGCACCTAATGTCGACACACCTGGTTTTTTCTTGACGTTGTGGGGCCATGTACTTGAGGTCGAAGCTACGCACATAATCTGGGGGGGGGACTTTAACTTATCACTACATCCGGGGACGGATAGATCAGACGGCAGTGGCCAATACAACACAAAAGCTAGGGACACACTTCAGGGCATACTGACGGAGGCAGGAATGTTGGATAGCTGGAGGCACTTACACCCGGCAGCTAGGGAAGGTACCCACTTCACTGCACACGCGCGCTCATGGGCAAGGATCGACTACTGCTTTATCTCACGGGGCTTAGCTGGGGGAGTCGTTCAGGTGAAACATCTGCCTCGCACATATTCGGACCATTGCCCTGTACTGACTGTTCTTGAGATGCCTGGCTATGCAAGCATGAGGCCACCGTGGCGGCTCTTCCCCTCGGCCCTGCTTGACCCTGTCTTTAGACAGAAACTTGGCGAGGAGATAGAGGCCTTCTTCCCTAGGAACAAGGGGTCCGTTGATAAGGTCAAAACGATCTGGGAAGCTTTTAAAGTGACTGTGAGAGGTGTCACGATTTCTAAGAGCTGTGGCATCCTAAGGGACATAGTGCGCACGTTGTCTAATCTCGAAACTGAGCTTAAGGCGCTAGAGGCAGAAATGGTCGGAAATCCTTGCCCTGACCTAGCGGTGGCTTTCAGGTCCAAGCTATCGTCTTATGAGGAAGAGGCGGCCAGGGAGGTGAAGTTCCGTGGCAAATACTGGACAGCTAGGTGCTATTGCGAGGGGGATCGGCCGGGAAAAGTTCTTTCGGCACTCACGAGGCACCAGCGATTCGCCACGCATATCTTAGAAATCTCTGATGGCGGGGGTAGGATCTACCAGGATTCTAAAGGGAATTAGGATACCTTCCTGCAGCACTACAAACGGCTATATTCCACACAACAGGCAGGCGAAGTGGAGTTCGGAAACTTCCTAGATGACATAGCACTCTGCTGGCTAAGTGATGGCGACAGGGCGTTCTTGGGATGCCCTTTCGAGCTGGATGAGATCCGGGAAGCGATCATGTCACTCAGTAATGGCAAAGCTGCAGGGCTGGACGGTCTACCGGCCGAATTCTATAAGTGCTACATTGACATCATGGCACCTGTGCTGAAAGAGGTCTTTGAGGAGTCGCTAGAGGAGGGGATACTGCCGGGCTCTATGAGGGAGGTGGCGATCACCTCGCTTCTGAAGCCAGGGAAGAACCCGGTGGATACCGATGCCTATAGACTCCTGTCATTGCTAAATTGCGACGCGAAGATTCTGGCAAAAGTGCTCGCGACTAGGCTATCCCTGCTTATGACTACCCTTGTGCTGCCCGATCAATCTGGCTTTGTCCCAGGGAGGGCCACGTCCCATAATCTCCGCACCCTGTTCTCCCTCATACCTACCATATCGCCCGACCTGCCAGTCGCTGCTGTGTTTTTGGACGCCACCAAGGCGTTCGATTCGGTGGAGTGGGGTTATCTGTTGGCCATCTTGGGCAGAATGGGGTTCCCCCGGATATTCATCTCCTGGGTGACTCTGCTCTACACTTCTCCAGTCGCTAGGGTCGTCGTCAACGGGGTGCTTTCGGCACAGATGCCGATCACGAGGGGGACTAGGCAGGGCTGCCCCCTATCACCCCTGCTCTTTGCCCTAGCAATCGAGCCGCTGGCTTGCAGGATCCGGCAACTACATCAGGCCAGTGCCTTTAACTGTAATCAACGGCAGATTGGCATTTCCCTCTATGCGGATGACGTCACCTTGTATGTGCGGCACCCACAGGACCACCTCAACCCACTTCTGAGAGAATTTGTACTGTTCGGTGGCATTTCCGGAGTGCACATCAATTGGAAGAAGTCGCAACTTTTCCCCCTCACGGCCTCCGTAACCCATTTCCCGCTAGATTACCCTTTGGAGTGGTGCAGTTCTGACTTGAGGTACTTGGGCATTGAAGTGTCGCTCAATAAAGACGACACGATCCGGCTGAACTATGGGGTGGCTATCTCAAAATTGACCAACAACGTAACCCGCTGGTTAGCCCTCCCGCTGTCGATGGCAGGCAGGGCCTCCCTGATAAAAATGGTCATCCTCCCACGTTTCGTATACCTCTTTCAAAACATTCCCTACTTCCCGGGTGCCTATTTTTTTTAACGACTCCGATCTGAGTTGCTTCGCCTTTTCTGGGGCGGTAAGCAGCCGCGCCTCAGTTGGAATGTCTTGACACAACCATATGATAGGGGCGGATTCGATATACCAGATCTGGAGGTGTATTACCTCAGTGCTCAGACTCAGCATGCTTACCACTGGGTTAGCCCCGCTCCCTTTATGCCTCAGGTTGCCGCTGAGGACTGGATCGTGCACCCGCTACCGCTCAGAGGCATGCTGATGGGTCTAGCTGGCGATGTCGAGACGCCTGATACCACTGTTACCTGCACTATAGACTCGTGGCGGAGAGTGACTAAACTGCTAGGAGCCCCTACGCTCTATTCACCGGCAATGCCCCTTGCGTACCACCCAAAGCTATCGCTTTTAATGGAAAATGGATTTCGATCCATGTGCAATCGCATACACCTTAATACTTGGGGTGACTTGTTTCAGGATGGACTGTTCCGTACCAAGGATCAGATCTTCCGGACTACTCCCCCGACGCCTATGGAAGTGTTCTATTATATTCGACTCCGTCAGGGTATGAGGGATATACTCCCTAACTTCCCGGAGGAACCGGGTACAGTATTGCCATTGCACATTTTGCTCATATCGGACGGCAGGCACTTGGTGTCGAAGTTGTATGCTGCCATTCGTGAGCAGCGCCCATTGGTTCAGTCTAAGGCGCGAGCTGCCTGGGACTCCGACCTACCTGCTGCACTCACTGACGAGCAGTGGAGGTATTGCTGCTCGGTCACTGCCAAAGTCTCCTCCAGCTGTAGATTAAAAATTATCCACTACAAGTTCGTACAGAGATATTACTATACTCCAGTCAGGAAGCTGCGATTTCATCTCTCAGAGGACGATAGATGTGCGAGATGCCGGGCGGAGGGCGCGGGTTTCCTCCACTTGGCCTGGGAATGTGGAGCGATACAGGCATACTGGGAGCAGGTACATGCTGCGCTCCAGGTAATGATTGCTGGCCCTCTTCCCATGGAACCGGTGGTGATGCTGCTGGGATATACCAAAAATGTACCCAAGTCAGACCGTAGATTTGTTGATATTGCGTTGCTACTTGCTAAGAGGAGGATTGCTTGCAGGTGGGGAAGGGGCAGGGCACCAAAATTTAAGGAATGGCTGGACGACCTCACGTATTGCCAGGACCAGCATGGCGTTTATGCGGAACTATTGCCTGCCCGCTGTACACCCAGTGACTTTTGGTCTCCCTTACAGGTATACCTGATGTCTCAAGCGACTCATAGCGACTCCTCTGGAGATGACGAGCCGATGCCGGGCCTGTGAGCGTAATTAGGTGCTTTACACCACACCCGCCATGCTATGTCTCACACCATAGAATGGGCTTTGACCCACCTTTATAGGGGTGGGATGGTGCGATTATTGTTGAGGCGGTGTTGAGAGGTCCGGGATACGTACGACTCATATGACGCAACTTCGACGACAGGTCTTACTACCCCTACTGTTACTCTGGCACAATAGGCCGATGAGGACGGACATGTGCGCCGGACCCTGCGGATGCGGGTCGGTGTGGATAGCATCTGGGTTGTTGGGCGCTATACACCATATCAAACAGTACTACATTCCGATTGCCCTCACACTGACTGTCCACTGATGTACTAAGCAGGACCACGCTCACTTGGAGCGCACATGACACACTGCTACACAGGGTTGCGTAGATAGATGGCCGGATGGGACTGAGACGACCGGGGGTCGGTGGGTTAGGTAAATAGTTCTCCTCCCTGCCTGCCATTGCATCTGTATCCGAGGGTGAGATGGTCTCCCCGCTCCTTTTGCCCCTGACTGGATGGGGGGGGTCCCCTGTGGATAGGCCTCTTATTGCAGGACTCGGAGTGATATGTTTGAAATGTACCAGCCCTTGTAAAGATGATGATTATCCACTGAATGTACCGTGAATATTGCTGAATTGGATTATCGATGCTGTTACTGTCATGACTCTCTGTTGAATGCCACTAATAAAAAGGATTAAAAAAAAAGCCTCTTCTAGATGGATTGCTTGCCCTTCCTTAGGGGAGATCTCCCAATGGTAGTTAAAATCTCCCATTACCATCAGATTCTCATAGCGGGATCTGAGGTCATGGACAACCTCAAGAAGGAGATCCAAGAAAGTTGGTTTAGCCCAGGGAGGACGGTACAACAATAAGATGACTAGACAAAAGGTACCCGTCTCAAATTTCACTCCTAGGACCTCTGCTCCACCTAAACTTTCAGCACATACTCTTTCTGCCCTCCAACAACTATTGTAAAGAAACGCGACCCCACCTCCTCTCTTTGTGCCCGTGCGATTGAGCCAGATAGCATTGAAATTCGGGGGAAGAGAGGCCACCACCTCTGGGCTAGAAGATTCCTCGAGCCACATTTCCGTGATCCCAAGGATGTCAATCCCACCGTCCTGCAGCAGCGAAAAAAATTCTAAATTATGCCTCTGTAAAGAACGAGTATTTAAAAGGCCATAATTCAGGGTATTATCTGAGGTCTTATTTACCTTTCCCTCCCTAGGCCGCGAGGACTTAAGTAGCCCTTCCTGGCATAACAAGGTGATACATTCCTGGGTAGGAAGTAGTTCAGCCTGATTGTTTTCCCTACATAGGGTAAACCACACGGACATTTGAGGAGGTATACCAAGTTCTTGGAGTCACATGTAGCGTTGGTGAATAGTTTGATGGTTTTACCCGAACTCAGGTGGTTGAGTGTGTTACTCTGGATCGCATTATGACAATGACTGCAATTAAGGCATGGTATAGTGCTAGTGAATTTCTTTCCAGTCGTAATGGGTGTAGCTTCCAGTAAATCTTGTTTATTTGATCTTTGGTAAGCAAAAAGTGGAATGTGGTTGAAGATCCCATTAAAATCTGGTTCACATTGAATCATTGGCCAGTTCTGCATGATTAACTTTTTTTATTTGTAAGCTCTTAGTGGATAATTTGGAAACGAAGACAGGTCGGTCAGTAGACCTTTGTCTTATGTGGGTAGATAAAAGATCTTGGCGTTCAATGTTGTTAACCCGTTCTTTGGCCGAGTGGTAGAATTGTGAATCGATTATTACGAGAGCTCTGCCTTTGTTGGCTTTAGAACCAGAATATAAGTCAAATTAGATTCCTGATACTGGAGGTTGTCCCACTTAGACAGGGCATAGACAACAGGAAGTGACTAATACAAAGAGAACTGTTTTGGATCAAGAAGTTGGATGCTTGCCAACCGAAAGGACTCAATGACAGAATTGAATAGAGCTGCTTCCTTTAATAAGATGTGTAATAATAATTCTTAATTTTCCATGTTTGAGCTGCTTAAACACCGTATATTTCATTTAAATATAATATGTACCCTAATGCTTATTGTCACACATGTTCAGCCTGTTCAGCCTTGATAGACATACATACACGAGTCACACGCTGTTTGTCCATTGAATACATCAGTTATCCTTCTTCTTTTCATGTTTGTTTTCTTTCTTTCTTTTTCACGTTTGTTGAACTTTATTGTTCAACCCACCTCGCTCACGTTAATATCTTTAACATTCGCAACCTTTTCTTAATGGCCGGTGCACTTTTTGACCCTAACTCTGTCGCTTCATACTGTCCCAAGATGGCCTCCACCGTTGTTAGTCCCTTTTCGGGTCCAGTTACCCCGCAAGCACATATGTGCTAACAAGACCTCTACGTTCCTACGCGTATACCGAAACCAAGGCTAACCGCGGGAGTTATTGTCGTCACATCGACCGAGACGCGGTAAGATTCACAAGCCAAACACAACATTTGGTGTACACTCGCATGGGAAGCACGAACCGAATGACACTTTGTATTATTTTGAGCATTCATGAATGTCATGCACGCGAGTTATACTTGCACGTTTTTATAAACGCACCGGTTAACGGCTTCCATATTGAACCCCCCACCAGATTTCTCCAAGATTACACACTTATTTCACTGAGCACTCTTCACGATCAACTTGGATTCACGCCCGCTCTACACGCGTTTCACATCACGAACCTTACTATAGAACAGGGACCCCACACGTCCTATTTTTTTCCCATCAGATTAATGACCCTGAATTTTTGCTAGTACTCTAATGGAAGGACCACTATACTTGCTAATACACTATATTACAATTCCTTTATTTCTAGATTGCACATGTGTCCCCTGACGAAGGGCGGCAGTCCCGATATGCATAGGGAAGTGCACATCGCTAGTTGAGCCCATATTAATTGAAGAAGCAATTTGTACAATTTTTGTGAAATTTGCCTTTATCAGAATTTCGAACACTTGAATGACAGATTGGAATGTTATCAACAAGTGAATTGCGTTGGTAATAAACGCTTTTTTGTTTGAACGAACAAAGAATGGTTATCGATTACTGTATTCCAGAGAAAATATTACATTGTCACTACTAACTAGAGACAGAGTCTCTCAAGGACCGCCTGCTGGGCATAGTGCCATTTGATTGACACTGCATCTTGTGTTATTACAGTTTTTAATCCCCAAGGGTCAGACGGGGACCACACCCGGAGGCACCCAAAAGAAGCTATTTGGAAGTTACCATCATCGAAACACTCCATTGACCACAAGGTGTGGCGCACACCAAACACTATTACTATTGATGTAACGCCATGGCACATGGCCAGAACGCAACGTTTGTAACGTCTAGCTCAGTATTTCGATTGCCCATAATTGTGACTGTCCATTTTGTGAAATAGCCATGCCTGGCTGTATTATGTCAATAGCGAAAGATACTGTGTTGCCCAGTGAATAAATCCTGGATGATATTGTGGTCGTACAGTTGTCAACTACAGCCAAAGCCATTTCTAAATTAACCCTGTCTCTCGCGTAATCTCAGCAGCTTCTTGTTGAGAAATCTTCTATAGAATTTTTTGTATATACCTTACAAAATTCGCATTTGACATCGGTTCCAGGGACCTAATAAAAATAACTGTGATCCAGGTCATTAAAGTAGGGACAAGTGTTGCTTCACCTGGGAAAGTGTTGAGGTCTTTAGCTAATCTAGGCATAACTTCCCAACACTATATGACATTACCACCCCCAAATGTTCTCTTTGTACATATCACTGATCAGGCCTATTGATCCTAAATCCTTAGATGTTACCCAGGAATCTAGATTGACGCCTATTTGTGAATCAGCCAAACCAGCCATCCCTTCCAATCGAGCTCTGATGAATTGAAAGAACCATTACATATCATGGTATCTAGTGTATCCTCACTGAAGCGGGTTAAGTGCGGCCAATTCTCAAAGCGTGAGAATGCGGGAATACATGGGTTGTTAAAATCTTTCCCTTTTGCTATACCCAGACACGTTTGTTGCACTGGCTTGTTCAGGATAATCGTTTGATGTAGTATGAGTCATGCTCTCAATAAGACCTCTGTTACCTGGACCTGCCAATCTTTTGTCCCCCACATAGATTTTGTGTCTATAGTGTCTTTCCAAAAGTTAAAACCCTGTATAGACAGTTGGGAAATAAAGGAAGCAGAGTAGATCAACTTTGTGTTTGTTAGCATATTTTTCTTTGCAGGTGTGGGTGTAAGCCAATAGTAAAATGAGGCAGGGTTCAATGTTTAAAAACCTGAAAAATTAGCAAACATCCATACAAATTTCTTTAAACTACTTTTCGGTGGTGTCAGGCAGTGTTCCCATTGTGTGTAATTATATTACCTGTGTGTAACAAAAAAAAATATGGTGCCCATAATGCTAGTAACAGAACATGTCCCCAAAATTACTTGTACCATCATACAATTTATCATTAGAAACTGAAGCTGATTGCTCTAAATCTAAAAGCAAATTATGCACAGTTTCGATATCCCATTCATCAGAGAAAGTACTAGAGGTGATGTCATTTTAAAGACATTTTGAGCATATACTGAATTTCCAAAAGTTCAGTAGGACCATACATATCGTACAATACCCTATCCCATACAATTTGTTCAGGAACTGGAACTGCTTTAATGTTCACCAGGGACAAGTCCCGTATTTCACGGTGCGATGATGCATTTTGTTTAACAACCAAGTTCACAAGGTGAACTGCAGAGCGTTGTGGGAGAAAGTATCCATTCAAAAGTAGGAAAAAGATCGTTGCTATACCAATCCAAAGTACCATGAAAAGTAATCCAAATATGTATCCAGGGAACAATGAAGTATGTATTTTTTAGCCAAAGATAGAAAGCATAAACTCGAACCTTGAAAGTAGGGGTAGTGTCAGCAGCTCGGTTTCACTTGGATCTGATGAGAAGTTGTCATAATGCACAAAGTAGCCATACGCCGTCCAGTCTATTCCTGTATTTATTCAGAACAAGGGAGACCCCACAATTTTCAAGAAACTGGGGTAATGAGTATTTGGAAAACAATGGTTCATAGAAATCGGGGAGTTCTGTATACAGTCCTTTTGGACTTCTATGTTTTGTAGAATTAAATTTAGAGCCCAATTACAACAATTTAGTTAGTAAGGCAAGTATGGCTTAGGACAACATAGGAGTTTGATGCCATTTTTTAATTCATTGAAGCGTATCTACTTGCTTTTATCTTTTTTTGTGTTTACAGAAAAAGGTGATAGAAAAGTGCTCTAGTGGGTGAAAAACATTAAAGCATGCATCTTTGAAAATTACAAAATACCAAGCTCCTTTTGTTAATTTTATATAATGAAATAAGGAGTTGAGTAGGTCGACTGCGTTTCGGTCTCATTAGCATAGGTGAGTGATCACTTAATATCTTTTAAGACAGTAGTCTATCACACACGTTGAAGATGTGGTGGAGGTCTCTCACGAGCAGAGTGCACCCGTCAAGAGAACTAGCTATGCTCTGCTAGATATTCGATAATTAGAGCAGAAGCAATCTAATTTTTTGGGATGGGGGATTGCGAGGATTTTTTTGCGTAGCTCACTATGTTAGATAGGGCACCAGTCACGTGATACAGTTCCAGTTGCTGGTTTATACAATACTTGGAATGAATCAGTCGAGTCTATTCTTGGCAGCTCAGCATGTTTTGTAGAACAGGTAGAGGACTTGATCTGTTGCATGTTGACTTAGACGTTGTCAATTTTTCGAATGGAATTTCTGGACTTATTGACTGTGCAGTTGTAGTTGCTTCAGCTGGGAAAAGAGCAATTTCATTGTTGTTCACGTTGGCGGTGCTATGTCGTTTAGTTCCTACCAGTTTGTAGGATCTGCACATTGTTCGGACAACATAAACTAAGGGCTTGGTGTCAAGACTGATTATGGACACCCCCACAGGATATGGTGGCCTTATAGACTAGCTAGCTCAGAGTGCCATTGTAAGCCCCCCCCAACTTTCAGGGAGCAAATGGTTTCTGGCAGCCACTGAACATGACAACCCTGACCCCTCTGGGATCGTGGAAACCTTACGGAGCCTTTCGCTCAGTCATTTGTGCTCACTAAGGCTCATAAATATACAGAGAATACACAGTGGGACATTTTCAATAATATTTATTGAACCAATGTCATTCTTGCATAAAATAGGTGTGCTGCAATTTATAGTAGACAGAAGCAGATAAATGGGATTACAAGCACCAAAAGCATAAATAGTAAGTAGAGTTCTACTATGGTGCTAATACAATGTATATATGCAGGCATATAAAACAAGGCAGTAATCAGGCGTACTCTACTCTGAGTGTACCTAGAGCCTAGAATACCCCCAAGAAATGATCCAGCCCCATTACCTGATGGGATAAAGTGAAGGACCCCATCTTGGTCACAAACTGAACACCCCTCACAAGATGTCAATCCGCTTTGTGATTTCTCAGCATGCAAGGACCCTAGGTGTCCGCGGAAGTACCTCCTCTGCCAATCTATCAGGATGCTCATCTTTTATACTAAAAAGCTGCTTTGAGATGTGGGTATAGATTAGCAATGTTATGGATATGTGGATATCCCTGTCACCTGTGGAGGAAGATAATGATATTTGTACATAGTGCGAATATGAGACCTTGTACATGATGTTCAGGGCGTTGTGATAATGTTGTGTGAAGCTAGATGTGTAAACCAGTTTAGTTTCAGATAAACTAATACAGCATTGTTGTGCATTCAAATTTGTGCAAAAGGTCACAGCTGATAATGTTATTTGTGAGGGCAATGTAAGAAATAAGCTGCTTCGCTACATGGACCTAGCCTAGGAACATAAGAGGGTTGTGTAGATGTTTAAGAGGGTTGGGTTGAGTGAAGAACGATATGGGACCCTGCAAATGAGTTCCTGTGCTTCTTAAGAGTATGGCGGCTTATAGACTGTTTGGATTCTACCTATGCGATAGTTGCAGATCCATTGGAAGGCAAGTCCTGAGATGCCAGTCCTGTGAAGTAGTCTGATCAAGTTGGCAAGGGAGAATTTTGGAGGCTGCAAAGAGGCCAAGTAGGATGAGGGCTCTGGTTTCTTCTCTGTTTAGGATCATCAATACATCATCTGCAAGAAGGCTCTTTCTGTACTGTGGTTTGGTCTGAATCCTGTGTGTGGCATCGAAGTTGGTGTTTGGCGATGTGGAGAGGAAGGCATCTGTTGAGGGCTTCTTCAGGAGGGCGTTGACTGTTGCATTCTTCCAAACTTCCGTTAAGGTACCTGTGTAAATGGGCTTGTTGAGGATGAGGGTAGGGCTTTGCAGATAGGAGTTGAACCTTTGTTGAAGGCGTGATGGAGGTAAGGGTCTGACAAAGATTGGAGTGGATGATCTTCAAAATTGTGGTTTCTACTGTAGTGATGGTGTTTCATGTAGTCAGGGTGATGTGTTTGTAATAAGACTACAGGTATCCGATTTGGGAAGGTTTGATCAAAGTAGCTGTATATGGCTGTGATTTTGTTACAGAGAAAGTCCTAGAGGATGTTTCACAATTCTTGGGATGTATTGATGTTGGCTGTTGCTGCAGGTGTCGTGAAGTCCTTCATGATTTTGAAATTTATTTGCTGATGTTGATGTGTTCAGCTAGGGCTTTCCTCTTTGTTTCCCGAGCGTTCTGGTGGTACAGTCTGTGGGCAGTTGTGTAAGCATTCTTTGATTCTTCCTCGCTGGTTCTGCATCTTCATTATAATTGCTTAGTGTTGTTTGGTCATTCTAAGTTCTTCTGTGTACCAGCTGGCTTGCATTTTTTGTTCTTGCTAATTTGCTTCATTTCTGAGGGGTCCAGGTGGAGATCCAGTTGCTAAAGTTGTTACTTGATAAGTGGCCTGTGTTTTCAGATTGGTTCTTGTGAAGGATGTAATCCCACTCCACCTCTGATAGGTTGCTCCAGCATCAGCAGCTTAGGTCTGTTGTAGTAGTTTTCTTTGGTAAGATATATTGATTGTAAAACCGACAATGGCATGGTCAGTTCTAATGACAGCTGTGGGTGTGTTGATTGTGATTTCATTGAATGGGGCAAAAACAGTGTCCATGTCTGCCAGCATGAGTGGGTGCTGAGAGATGTCTGATTTAGGTTTCTGACGTTTTCCAGGAGTGTGTCCGAGTTGGGATTGGTTAGGTCTTCTAGGTGAAAGATTAGGTTTCCTATGAGAATGTAAGCACTGAAGTTGATGTCTAGTGGGGTGACAAAGTCTGTAATGTTGCTGCTTAAGTTGACTCTGGGTCCAGGGAGGTGGGGGGATGGGGGCGCGGGCATATACCAGGGTACCCAGGGTGACGTTGGCTGTGATTTGCAGCTTGAAGTTGAGTTGTTCCATGTAATCGGTTCTGGTTTCAGGGGTAGTGCTTCAGCCAATAGGTTCTTTAAATAAAGTTGTTTATTCCTCCTCCGTGTCTGTGTTGGCGGTCTTGTCTTTCTTGCACATGGCTGGGATGGCCATAATGATGGCTGGTGTTTATGCTGCTGTCTGCCATATTTTCATGAGGAAAAGGAGGGCCAGGGCACATTGTCTAGTAGATCCCAGATCTCGTGATGTTTTGCTGAGTAAGCATGTTTTGAGCATGCAGGATATTGAAGATTGGGGTGTAGGTTAGTGTTAGTGTTGATTCAGGGGCGGTTCCTAACTGAGGGCCTAGGAGCCTTGCCCTTTTAACGTTTTACCTCTGTCCACTTGTGCATTAATTTGTGCTTGCAAAGTACAGGCACTGTATAGTGTCTGCCTCTCTCCATCGCCCTAGGTCCAAGCAGGCTGGGCAACCCGGCAGTTTTTAGAGGGACAAGTGCAAATGCAAGGCTCTACCCCCAAATGACTTGTTGGTAGAATAACATTTCATGGCAGCCCTGGACACTTAAGGAACCAGCCCTGTACTTCCTGGAGCTACATGTCAGTCATTGCTTTCGATGATGCTGCTCAACACTCCACCCTTTACCATGTAGTCAAAGGGTCAGAGGGGGGGTTACCCTGTGACCAGTGAGAAAGGGTGGGGTTTTACATGGGAGCAGACTGCCTGTATACAAGGCAGGTGGGGCGGAGCAGTCTGAGCATGTGACCTGACTGCAGTCACGTGCATGCTCTAAGCAGACACTGACTTACATGCTTATGCTGTGGCATGTGGACTTGTTTAGAGCTTTTACATTGATCCTAGCTTCAGACTGGACATGGTCTGCTATCTGCTGCTAGTACTTGTTCCTGCCACACAGAAGCATTCAGGAACGAAGTCGTAGCAGCCGCCCTAAAGATTGAAGCCAGAGGACTGAGCACACTTAAATAAGCATTGGCATAGCCAATAGGTCTCGCCTTTGGGACCTTATACGTGTTCAGTTATCCAGCACAATATCCTTGGTGCAGCAACATTAAGTGTTGCATGACTAAATATTTATAAGGCCCCAAAGGTGAGACCGATTGGCTATGCCAATGCTTGTTTTGAGTGAGTGGCTCATGCAGGTATGCTACTGTGAGGTAGAGATGCTGCGAGTGCTTTTACTGGAGCCCCTGTGACATTGCGCCTCTTTAAAATGTATCTTGGGTCTGGTGTAATACTTCTAGCCCCTATTCTTATCTTCTCACACCCAATACATCCTTAAATGTCCCATATAGAGCCGGGGTTGACACTCCTATTACTCCTGCCCTCCAGTGACACTTTACCTGTAACTAATGGTGGTGGTGGACGTGGACATGGTGGTGGTGGATGCGGAGGTGGTGGACGCGGTGGTGGTGGGACGCGGTGGTGGTGGGACGCGGTGGTGGTGGGACGCGGTGGTGGTGGGACGCGGTGGTGGTGGGACGCGGTGGTGGTGGACGTGGTGGTGGACATGGTGGAAGTGGACATGGTGGTGGTGCACGTGGTGGTGGTGCACGTGGTGGTGGTGCACGTGGTGGTGGTGCACGTGGTGGTGGTGCATGTGGTTGTGGTGGACGTGGTGGTGGTGGACGCTGTGGTGGTGATGGTGGACGTGGTGATGGTGGTGGTGGCAGTGGTGGATATTTTGGTGGTGGTGGACATTTTGGTGGTAGTGGACATTTTGGTGGTGTGGACTTGGTGGACGTGGTGGAGCTGAATGGGGGTGGACATGGTCATGGACGTGGCGGTGAACGTGGTGGCGGTGCTGGTGGATGTGGTGGTGATGGAGCTGGTGGTGTTGGAGCTGGTGGTGGTGGTGGAGGTTGTGGCGGTGGACGGGGTGGTGGTGGACTTGGTGGTGGACATGGTGGTGGACATGGTGGAAGTGGATGTGGTGGTGGTGCACGTGGTGGGGGTGGTGCACATGGTTGGGGTGGTGCATGTGCTGTTGGTGCATGTGCTGGTGGTGGTGCACATGGTGGTGGTGGACGTGGTGGTGGTGGTGGTTGACGTGGTGGTTGACGTGGTGGTGGTGGACATGGGGGTGGTGGACATGGGGTGGTGGACGTGGTGGTGCTGGTGGACGTGGTGGTGGACGTGGTGGTGGTAGACATGGTGGTAGATGTGGCGGGCATGCTGGTGGCGGACGTGGTGGTGGCGGACGTGGTGGTGGCAGCGGACGTGGTGGTGGCAGCGGACGTGGTGGTGGCAGCAGACGTGGTGGTGGCAGCAGACGTGGTGGTGGCGGACGTGGTGGTGGCGGACGATGTGGTGGTGGCGGACGATGTGGTGGTGGCGGACGATGTGGTGGTGGCGGACGATGTGGTGGTGGCGGACGATGTGGTGGTGGCGGACGATGTGGTGGCGGACGATGTGGTGGTGGCGGACGATGTGGTGGTGGCGGACGATGTGGTGGTGGCGGACGATGTGGTGGTGGCGGACGATGTGGTGGTGGCGGACGATGTGGTGGTGCCGGTAGATGTGGTGGTGCCGGTATATGTGGTGGTGCCGGTAGATGTGGTGGTGGTGGTAGATGTGGTGGTGGTGGTAGATGTGGTGGTGGTGGTAGATGTGGTGGTGGTGGTAGATGTGGTGGTGGTGGTAGATGTGGAGGTGGTGGTGGTAGATGTGGTGGTGGTGGTAGATGTGGTGGTGGTGGTAGATGTGGTGGTGGTGGTGGTAGATGTGGTGGTGGTGGTGGTAGATGTGGTGGTGGTGGTAGATGTGGTGGTGGTGGTAGATGTGGTGGTGGTGGTAGACGTGGTGGTGGTAGATGTGGTAGACATGGTGGTGGTAGATGTGGTAGACGTGGTGGTGGTAGATGTGGTAGACGTGGTGGTGGTGGTGGTGGTAGATGTGGTAGACGTGGTGCTGGTGGCGGGCATGCTGGTAGCGGGCGTGCTGGTGGTGGGGGTGGTGGACGTGGTAGTGGATGTGGTAGTGGATGTGGTATACGTAGGTGTGGTGGTGGTGGACGTAGTTGTGGTGGGAGTGGGCGTGGTGGTGGACATGGTGGTGGTGGTGGTGGTCATGGTTGTGGTGGATGTGGTGGTGGACTTGGTGTTGGACGTGGTGGTGGTGGGTGTGGTGGTGGTGCCGGATGTGTTGGTGGTGGGTGTGATAAAGTGCCATCTTTCTTGCATGGTATGTCCCCACTTTTTGCTGAATTGCTGATGTGCTTTGACTGAATCTGCCCTGGGTTCCTGTCAATTGGGTGCCCAGGGCCTATGTCCCTTCCCTAAAACTGTGTTGTAACTAAAACCCAATTGGTATCTCTGGCCACATGTCAGCCCCTAGTAAATGGTATCCTAGGTCCCCAGGGCATTGTGATCAGAGAAGACACCTAAGGCTGCAGAACTTATTGTGCCACCCTTAGGGGCCCTGCACCCTGACACCCACACGCTGTCTTTGCAGGCTGAGTGTCCTGGTGCAGAACTAAACAGTCGACATGGCACACATCCCTGTGTGCCATGCCCACAAGCCCACTGCCCTAGCATACATCAGTCACCCCTCTAGCTTGGTGCCCTATGCCAGTGGTGTGGGCACAGGTGCATGAGCCATGTGCTCCTACAGTACCCAGGGCCATTCCTGGCCACTGTAAGTGCAGTGATGCCATTGAGAGTATATGGTGCTGGGAGGTTGTCATTACGAACTCCACGGCACCATAATGGCTACACTGAAGACTGAGAAGTTTGATATCAAACTTCTCAGCACATTAAACCCACACTGACGCCAGTGCGGTATTTAATGTAAAATGCACTAAATCTTAGAGATGCCCCCTGAAACCTAACCTACAATCCACGTCTTGTCTGAGAGGCTGCCTAGGCTGCCACACAGCAGACATGTTGCTGGACCCCTGGGTAGAGACCCATCCGCTCTCCGGGGCCTGCAACAATGCACGTCCTGGGCGAGGTGCTAGGTCTCCTCCCCCAGGATGGGTAGGGGAAGCTTCAAAGGCATGCTGCCGTTGTGAGCTTCTCCAGGCCACTTGCTGTACTCGGCAACTGGCCCCCACCGGTTCTGACCCCCACTCTGGTGGGATCACAGGCGGGAAACCCTAAGTGAGGAGAGGGGGTGTGCCAGCCTCTGCCAACCCCACCCCTCAGGTGGGAGAGGTGAGGTGAAGCACAACTCCTGGCTCCGGCCATCTTGAGGATGGGGAGCCCTGCCCAATCAGAGATAGGCTTCTACCTCCTCCCACAGGAGAGGGTATGTACTCACCCTAGGACAGGGACTCATTGGTCCCTGCCCTTACCCTACCTGTAACACCCCTACATTTAGTATTTAGGGGCACCCTGAACCA
Source organism: Lissotriton vulgaris (assembly GCF_964263255.1). Taxonomy (NCBI): domain Eukaryota; kingdom Metazoa; phylum Chordata; class Amphibia; order Caudata; family Salamandridae; genus Lissotriton; species Lissotriton vulgaris. The sequence goes on along the minus strand of NC_141687.1, from coordinate 1,980,853,501 downwards.
TCCTTCCTCAGATCCCGATTCTGAAACAAAAAAAGACCAAGAAAACAACCTGCCGTGCAGCTGCTAACAAGAGGATGACACCAACTAACTTGGCCCCAGCCCTACCGGCCTGTTGATCCTTGAACCTGCTCCTGCTAAACCCCGGCGTCGCCTGCGGACAGTAACCTCGAAAGCCCTGGAGGACCTGCCTGCCTTGACCATCTAAAAAGGCTGGGACTCCCATGAGCAGTGGCTCTGCTCAAACAACAAAACCCCTGGTGCCAGCCAGGAACCGCGAATCTAGCACACTCTGCCCCTGCTGAGCCCGGCCTGTGCCTGAGTGGACAAAGACCCTGAGGACGTCCCCCCCCGGTGATTGTGACCTGAAACCCAGTGCCCAAGGACCCTCCTTGATGACACAGATGACGCCTGCAGCCTCAGAACAAGGGACCCCTCCAACCGCGACCAGCAGAGGGTAAGATTTCCCAACGTCAAAGAACACCCCTGCATCCGGCGCCCCACGGCCCCCTGTGCCCAATTCCTGGGTGCTTACCTATCCTCCAAAATCCCAACTTACCCCTCGTAGTGTTGGTCGCTCCTGAAGAATCTCCATCCCGAGCCTGCAGCCTTTGTTCATCTTCCAAGTTTTCCATTGGATAACATTGAGCGCTCGGCGGCTCAAAAGCACCCTCACCTAGCCGCCCCAGTGCCTCTGGGAGTGCAACTTTTGTCCTAACCTACTTTCCCCCTTTGCCCTGAGCAAGTGACCAGGAGCCCTGCTCCCACAGCCGCGTGGCCTGCTTGCCAGCAGCCACAAAGCAACGGCCCCCTGCTGCCCAAAGGCCAACATTGGGCCTAACTACCACTGCACCCGGCTGCCCCTGTGCCGCTGAGGGTGTACCAACTGTACCTACCTGACCCTGGGAGACCCCTGAGTCTATGCACCGAACCTTAACTCTGCCAGTGGAGTACTTACCTAAAAGCCGATAACTCACTTTTCTTCCATAGGGTAACATTGATTGGTTTCACTTGGAAATTCTTCTAAGTGTGGACTTTTGAAACTTTAAAATATTCATCTAAAATCAGCTGAACAGCGAACTCCAAATTACTCACCTATTATCAGGAGAGGACCCAGTGCTGCACTGACCCTGAAAAGTCATTTTAACCGTTCTTACCAGTAACTTGAATTTCCTTCCATGGGAATCCATTGTATGGTTTTCACCAGAAAAGCTTGTCGATTTTTATAAACTACAAATATTCCTTAAAAATCGCCTGTATGACTTAAACACATTCTTTCAATTGTTTACAGGAGATGCACCAGTGCAGAATCCAGGATCCAACACTGAGTAAGAAAAAGAAACGAGAACATTACTTACCTGCTAAGTGAATTCCCTCCCATAGGATAACATTGGTGATTCTATGTGAAAAAGTTTCCTAGTGTCAACTTTTAAAATACAATAATATTCCTTAAAAAATCACTACTGTAACCAAAACGGTTTTACTTAATTGTTTACAGGAAATGTCCCAGGACTGAATCTAGGATCCAGTCCTGTGGTTAGAAAAGTAATCTACAAAGTAACTAATTGTATTTAACAAGAAATTCCCATTGCGCTCAATGTTGCATTGTGTTTAAATTGTGTTGCCTATTACAACAACTGTAACTATTGTAATCAAAAAGTCTATTCCCTATTTGAAAAGTATTTAACTAAAGTAACTTATCCTGAGAAAGTATATTTTGATACCTTGTTAGTTCTAAAAATAAAACAACTATATATTTTAATACATCACAATTGGCCTAGAGTTCAGTTCTTGAGTGTGTGAGACCATTTGCTGACTGAGTGTGTACAACAAATGCTTTTCACTGTCCTCTGATACTGCCTTACTGCTCGACCAAGCTACCACTTGAGAGAGTAAGGTTATATCTAACTTTAGCCTCTGCCAAACCTCTGGGGACTGTGGACTCTGTACACACTGTACCTTACTTTGGCCCAGTATATACAGAGCCTCTTTCCTACAGTGGACGTGGCGGTGGTGGACATGGTGGTGGACATGGCGGTGGTGGACATGGCGGTGGTGGACATGGCAGTGGTGGACATGGCAGTGGTGGACATGGCAGTGGTGGACATGGCAGTGGTGGACATGGTGGTGGTGGACATGGTGGACGTGGTGGTGGTGGACGTGGTGGTAGTGGTGGACGTGGTGGTGGTGGTGGTGGACGTGGTGGTGGTGGTGGACGTGGTTGTGGTTGTGGTGGTGGCCGTGGCCATGGTGGTGGTGGTGGACGTCGTCGTCGTGGTGGTGGACGTGGTGGTGATGGACGTGGTGGTGGACTTGGAGGTGGTGCATTTGGTGGTGGACGTGGTGGTGGTAGAGATGGTCTTGGTGGACATGGTGGGGGGGTGGAAGTGGTGGTGGTGCATGTTGTAGTGGTGGAGGAGAAGGAGGTGGTGGTGGACGTGGTGGTTGATGTGTAGGAGGAGGTGGTGGTGGTGGTGGTGGAGGAGGAGGTGGTGGTGGTGGTGGATGTGGTGCTGGCAGTGGTGGTGGACGTGGTGGTGGTGGTGGACGTGGCGGTGGTGGTGGTGGACGTGGCGGTGGTGGTGGATGTGGCGGTGGTGGTGGATGTGGCGGTGGATGTGGCGGTGGTGGTGGACGTGGCGGTGGTGGTGGATGTGGCGGTGATGGTGGACGTGGCGGTGATGGTGGACGTGGCGGTGGTTGGTGGACATGGTGGGTGGTGAAGTGGAGGTGGTGCACGTGGTGGTGGTGGATGTGATGGTGGACATGGTGGTGGTGGTCTTGATGGACGTGGTGGTGGTGAACATGGTGGACGTGGTGATGGTGGACGTGGTGATGGTGGACGTGGTGATGGTGGACGTGGTGATGGTGGACGTGGTGATGGTGGACGTGGTGATGGTGGACGTGGTGATGGTGGACGTGGTGGTGGTGAACATGGTGGTGGTGAACATGGTGGTGGTGAACATGGTGGTGGTGGACATGGTGGTGGTGGACATGGTGGTGGTGGACATGGTGGTGGTGGACATGGTGGTGGTGGACATGGTGGTGGTGGTGAACATGGTGGTGGTGGTGAACATGGTGGTGAACATGGTGGTGGTGAACATGGTGGTGGTGGACTGGACATGGTGGTGGTGGTGGTGGACATGGTGGTGGTGGTGGTGGACATGGTGGTGATGGACGTGGTAGTGGTGAACATGGTGGTGGTGAACATGGACGTGGTGATGGTGGACGTGGTGCTGGTGGACGTGGTGCTGGTGGACGTGGTGCTGGTGGACGTGGTGCTGGTGGACGTGGTGCTGGTGGACGTGGTGCTGGTGGACGTGGTGATGGTGGACGTGGTGATGGTGGACGTGGTGATGGTGGACGTGGTGATGGTGGACGTGGTGATGGTGGACGTGGTGATGGTGGACGTGGTGATGGTGGACGTGGTGATGGTGGACGTGGTGATGGTGGACGTGGTGATGGTGGACGTGGTGATGGTGAACATGGTGGTGGTGGTGGACATGGTGGTGGTGGTGGACATGGTGGTGGTGGTGAACATGGTGGTGGTGGTGAACATGGTGGTGGTGGTGGTGGACATGGTGGTGGTGGTGAACATGGTGGTGGACGTGGTGGTGGTGGTGGACGTGGTGGTGGACATGGTGGTGGTGGACATGGTGGTGGTGGACATGGTGGTGGTGGACATGGTGGTGGTGGACATGGTGGTGGTGGTGGACATGGTGGTGGTGGTGGTGGTGGACATGGTGGTGGTGGTGGTGGTGGACATGGTGGTGGTGGTGGTGGTGGACATGGTGGTGGTGGACATGGTGGTGGTGGTGGTGGACATGGTGGTGGTGGTGGTGGACATGGTGGTGGTGGTGGTGGACATGGTGGTGGACATGGTGGTGGTGGTGGTGGACATGGTGGTGGAGGATGTGGTGATGGTGGATGTCGTGGTGGACGTGGAGGAGGAGGTGGTGGTGGACATGGTGGTGGACGTGGTGGGGGATTTGGTGGTGGTAGATGTGGTGGTGGTGGTGGTGCGGGACGTCATGGTGGTGGTTGGGGTTAAGGAATAGGGTTATAGATTTGTTAAAATGGTTCAGTTTCTAAGTGTGGTAGTGGTGCCCAGACTAACCATCAGAGGCCGCGCGTGCGATTCATTATGGATTGTAATGTTGCTGGTATCGCTGAGCACTGATTGTATGGCTGCCTTCAAGCCCGTATGACCGCTGTGAGTGCTTTTGTTTCCTGAATGTATGTCACACTGTATATATGAACTGTGTTTACTGGTGCTTTTGTGCCTCTTTCAGGCGGATTGCTCCAATTGGTCAAGAACCATGTGACGTTTGTAGTAAAGGTACAGGTAATGTGCCAAACTACACCAACAGCAACTGTGCCTACCAAAATCGAATGTGTCCTTATGTAACGTAACTTAGTCTCATGTAAAGAGCTCCAATGTAAGATAACTGGTACTCATGTAAAGCACATTATTAAATGTCAACCATGAGTAAATGCACAGCCCACACACAAACAAATGTAAAAAAAAAAAAAAGGTGCCAACAGTCATTATAAATCCCAGTGTGTACAGCCGCCAGTAAAAGATCCAGTCCCGGGGGGCAGGGCCATAAGTGGACAGGGTGGCAATCAAGAGGGATTAAAATACCTCCGGTGCAATCATTGCACCCACTTTTGCATAATTTGTGACACTTAACGACGCGCACGAATGAAAACTGCAGGCGGAGCAGAAACACAACTTCGGAATCTGTATTGATTCCAAGAAGCTCTCGAATGCCGAGAGCAGCGCATGCGCGCTGCTATCGCCAGCCGAGACCTAAAAACAATGCTTCTGGGGTTGTCTACTGAATGATGGAGCTAACTGCAAGATCTGGCTGGGGAAGATGAGCTCCATGCTGGATAACTACTCGGACGCACCCCTGGTAAGAAACTGCTTATTTTAATGTTTGCGATCCTTAAAATAGCTAACCGGGGGTGCTGGGATTCTTGCAGGGTGTGGATTTTGAGCAAGTGAGTCTCAATATCAATAAGGGCCTCTTGAATTCAGTCGTCATCAACTCAGCAGTTCACTGATAATGAGGTGCCATTATTATGTGTGACTTACAGAGTAGAGGTGGACCCACGAACAAATTAATAGGTTGAGCCCATGCACGAGCCTTTAAAATATTTTTCCCTTATAAACAACATGATAAATTGTCTTTAAAGTAGAAACAAAAATGTGAATTTCAATTACACACAGAAGCGTTTCACCTCTGTGCATCAGATTATTTGAAAAGTATTCACTAAAAGGGAGAGGTTTTAAACAACAACTCAAATATTCATGACCCCACACTGAAAAAATGCTTAAATAAACACAAGATTTTGTACAGTGCACAGTAAGTAAGTATGCAAATCACCTCCTAGCGTTGTCAGAGAATTGGGTAAGCGAAGAGAATATTCTCACAAGAGTCAAACTTGGGTTTTGAAAAGGTTAACCAACAATGGACTGTTGCCTTGTATTAAATCTTTTAACTGAAAAGTTTGCCTTTAAGAAAATGGAACCTTTGTACGCGTCATATATTTATTTGTCAACAGCGTTTGACACAATAAATAGGAGCTTACTTTGGGAGAAGATGAGGAAATTGGAGTACCCATCAGGTCTGCTAAAACTGATTATCCAATTACATGAAGGCTCATGGACTAGAGTGGAATTGGGGTGGCAAATGGTGCATTAACAAGAAAAATGAATACCCCTAATGGATTAAGCCAAGGGTGCATATTTGATCCAATTTTATTTTCCATATACATATATAGCGTACGCTATGATTTAGTTAAGTGCAGTCCAAACATTCCCACCAATACTTGGCAAGGAGGCCATCCCAGTAGTGTTTTATGCTGATGATACGGTTTTGTTGAATCTGACTACATAGGCCCGCTGAAACAATTGGATGCATTTGCAGAGTATTGCAGTGCAACTTTTTGAAAATAAATGTGGCTAAGGTAATGATGTTTATAAAACGAAGGGGACAGAAGAGAAGGCCTAAGTGGTGGCTACATGGTACTAGAGTAGTGGAGGTAAAAGAATACTGCTATCTTGGCCTTCTGTTCAGATATAATCTTACATTTTTGCCACATATACATATGCAGGAAGGCAGGGTTAAGGCAACTGCAGGAGCATTATTTAGGATGGATGTTGACCTGGGTAATACATCCATTGAAGTGCTCAGAGAGACCTATAAAACAAAAATAGTGAGTTTGCTGCTGTATGGGAGCGAGGTTTTTCCCAATAAGATTTGCAAGAAGATTGCAAATAATTTAAATGAATGTCTGCAAGAAATGGTCAGGCCTACCCAGCAGAACTGTAAATAGTGCTCCGAACTGTTTGGATGGAGTTTTTAGGCATGACACCAAACTGTTAAAAAAAACAGAACTGTACGTTGCAATCTTATTTGAAGATACTACGATTTGTGTTAATTAACAAAAAGAAGGCGCAGTGAAATAAACTATTTGCCTAGGATAAACAGTTCGGTCAAGGATAGAAGCCAGGATTGATCCTAGATTTTTTGGTTTCACACTGGCTCCTTCAGAATTGATGCTTTTTAGGTCTCGTGGCGTTAACAGCGCGTAAGCGCTGTCTCGCCAGAGATCTTTTGTCGCTGGGTCTGCTTCCCAGGAGACAGCACCTGGCCGCGCGCATTGCCTGTTCAAGGAGGCGATTTGAGCGGGCCACGCGCACAAGAACGCGCGCTTCATCAAGCATTACAGACTCGACACATTAACCTCTGTGCGTCGAAGAGTGTCTTTTTTTTTTGTTTCAGTTTAGTTTCAGTTACTTTCAAGAGGCTTTCACGCGCTCTTCATTAATCATTCGAGACCCAGAGACATTAAAGTGTGAGCGTCAAAGAGTTTGTTTATTTTAGTTTCAGTTACTTACCTGAGGCTTTTTTTGTAGATCGTGTGAGGCTTTCACGCGCCCTTCATTAATCATTACAGACCCAGAGACATTAAAGTGTGAGCGTCAAAGAGTTTGTTTATTTTAGTTTCAGTTACTTACCTGAGCCTTTTTTTGTAGATCGTGTCAGGCGATTGCACATTGTTTACGTGCCTTCATATATGGCCGGGATGCCCGCCACCCCCTCCCAACACCAATTCCCCAAGGGGAGGAGACAGACACTGGTTTGAGCTTTTGGAAGGCGGGGGGGAGTTACCCCCCCGGCCGTATTTATTAAAATATGAAACAAAATTTAAAACATTAAATTAAAACGTTTCATGAATTATGTACAATTTTACTTTCGTTACATTTTGATGAAGACATGTTCTTTGGCTAACCTTAACAGTTCTCTAATACAAAGGTTTCCTAGCCGAGTCTAGCATCCTGAAAATGTATACATTCTAAATTAAAATTGTACATCCTAGCATTAAGGGCCAACGGCAAGGTCTTAACCGGTGTCGGATCCCTACTACCAAACTCCCGCCCTCACGGTGTGAGTGGCGCATGCGCAGAGGACTTTACCCTCGTTGCCAACTGTAACTTCCCTTGTCGTGGGGGGCCCCCTCTCACTCGACGCCATCTTAAAGGTCGTCCGAGTCCCCGTGTGAGGTATCTGTAAGAAGGACAGCGTGGACTCCCCCCCCCCCCCCCCCTTCCCCACACTCTCTTCCGCCGTCGTGGATATCCGGCCCCCGGGAAATTCGTAGGAGGGGCATCTAGCCATCTCCCCCCTGGGAGGGGCCTATGGCCGTCTCCCCCTAGGCGACCCATCCGTAGTGGGTGCAGCCTACCCGTGGGAGGGGCCAATGGCCGCCTCCCCCCGGGCGCTCCCATCCATTTTGGGTGGCGCCCCCCCTAGGGACCTTGAAATTACTGCTCACCGATCATGACCTTACCGCCACAGGCCGGATAGTTGACCGACTATCCGGCCCCCCCACACCTCCTAAAGGTCATGCCTGCTCAAACCCCTTAGCCATGCTATGAAGTCTCCTATTAGTAAATCATTCCCCGCCCCGGACAGGTGAACCCCATCCTCCAGATAATAGTGATCACCCCGAATACACCCATGGGGAATGCTATGCAGATGCGCGGAGCGAAACAGTTTCCCAATTTTATTGTTGACCCTCTTAACCGAGTGGTTCAACGCTGACACAGAGAAACCCCCCCGCCAAACTTTCCTGGGGATCATGTGGGACCAGGCAATTGTACACCCCGGGAGCCTCTTAGCCATCAGCTGACTGCCGACAAAATGTGTTCCACTAACACTCGTCTTCCCAGTCTTACCAAATCATTGCCCCCCAAGTGTACTATGATTACAGATGGCGGTGACCTTTTCCGCCCTAAAAGACCCTCCATAAACGATTGAAATTGGTCAAAACAGAGGCCTCCCTTCCCATGGAAGGTCACTCTGAACCCGTATTCCCCAGATGCGTGAGTCGCGTCACCTGCCATGAATACATCTCCGGCGCGCCTCACGTATGAGTGGTCCACAACCCATACCACTTGCTCTCCAGTCGGTGATCCTCGACCGCTGGTCCTCCGGTGATGGGTTGATCCCAGATTCCGCCCCGCGTCACAGGCTCGCGAAACTGTAATTCAAGCAAAAGACAACAAGCGTGAGTGCATTTCATCAGTCTTTTACAACATGTGCAGCCGCACATACCTTTTGAAACAGTTCGAGGACCAACGGCCTAGCTGTTTTACCTCTTCTGCACCCAGACCTCGAGCCGTAGCCTCAGTAGCGGCCCCTATTCTGAAGGAGTGGGTCCCAAAATCGCACGGGTCCATGCCCGCCTCGGCGATTGTCAGTGCTAGCACCCTCTGAAACTGAAATCACGTCAGAGGGGTGCCATCCTTGTGCCTAAGCAGGCTCCCTCCCCATGTCGCCGGCCTCTGTGCCAAGTATTCCTCTAAACACTTTATCGGACAAGTGGGACACCCTCGAGCGTGCTGCACAACCACACTATCCCCCACAGCATCCTGGTCTGTCTTGGACCTAGCTATTGAGATTAGCATCGCATCACCCCGTATTTGCACGTGATCCCTGCAAAGGCCTCCCTCCATATCATTCTTGTTCCTCGCCACGAGTTCGCTTACCCGCATAGCCCCATTAAATGCCAAGGCGAAAGCTGCCCGGAACAGAACTGTTTCAGAAGGGGAGGAGCATGTCTCATCCAGCTTTGCTAAAAGCCGAGACAATCTCTCTAAACCAATCGGGTGCCTCGTATCTTGTTTGCGACCCTCCAGGCGTTGCCAGCCGCGAAGCGCCTTTCTGACTAAAAAGGAACCCGTTGGATCCCTTATACCGTGGAGCTGTGCCATGAATGATATGGCCGCCTTATGTCTGTTGGCAGTTGCGGCTGATCGGCCTTCTCTGTGCAGTGCTACTAGGAACCCCAGGAAGGATTCCTCCTGCCCCCAGCTATGTCTCCCTGCCGGGCCTAAAAAGGCGCAGTAAGAACGAAACGCTCCCTCATAAGCCTTCCTCGTCCTGGGCGCTAAGCTGGCTGCCACGAGGTCTTGTAATCCGGGGCACCGATCAGCCACAGTGCTTCGGGGAACGGTGCCACCACTAGGTCCGCTGTGGGTAGATAGCCCCTGAAAGCCTGCATGTGTGAACGAGAGAGTGCATCAGCTGCATTATTCAGTACACCCGGCACATGTTTTGCCCTGAACTGTACATTCAATCTCATGCAATGTAACACAATCTCTTCCAACAGTCTTAAGATCCACTTGCAGCGGGCCGCTTGCTGATTGATGCACTCAACCACAGTCATGTTGTCCGACCAAAACACTACTGATCGGTCCCTAAAATCGTCTGGCCATGCCAACAGAGCCACCCAAATGGGGAACAGCTCCAAGAACCCAATGTTACCTGTTAGGCCACTGGAGTGCCACCACGTCGGCCATGCTTGTGCCGACCATCCGTTACCAAAGATGGCGCCAAATCCCACGCTCCCGGCCGAATCGTCCACAAACCCAGTTCATCCGATGAAGCTGGGGGTTTGTTCCACACTACTCGACCGTTGAAGTCCGCCAGAAATGCCAACCAAATGCGCATATCCTGGCAAACCTCTGCCGACAGTCTCGTGCGGTGGTGTCCCTCCTTGAGGCCGACCATAGCTTGTGCAATGGAGCGGGAGAATGGGCGAGCCATCAGTATTACTCTCAAGGCAAAGTTAAGCTGACCCACTGTTTGTTGTAACTGGTGCAGGGTCACTTTCTCTTTGCCCAGGCATTGCGTTAAGGATCCCCTGAACTTGGCCCCCTTCTCCATTGGCAGACGGAAGCATCCCTCCACCGAATCGAGCTCAATTCCCAGAAACTCGAGTGAAGTAGATGGCCCCACCGTCTTACCTGGTGCCAATGGGACGCCAAACTCCTGCATGAGAATGCAGAAATCCTGCAGCGCCTGTGCACAGTTTGCATTGCCTGCCGGCCCCAAGAACAGGAAGTCATCTAAATAGTGCATCACTTCTCTATGTCCTGTAGCCTCAGTGAAAGCCCATTCTAAAAAACAGCTGAACATCTCAAAATAAGCACAAGAAATTGAGCAACCCATGGGCATGCATTTATCCATGTAATATTTCCCTTGGAACGTAAATCCTAGCAAGCGCTGGTCCCGTGGGTGTACCGGGAGCAACCTAAATGCCGATTCGATGTCCGATTTCGCCATCAGAGCTCCAGGGCCCAGGCGATTCAGCAGGGTCACAGCATTGTCAAACGATGCGTACCGGGCTGAACAGATATCCGGATCAATGGCTTCATTCACCGAAGCGCCCTTCGGGGCTGACAGGTTGTGAATGAGTCTATACTCCCCTGGGTCTTTTTTTGGGACCACTCCCAGAGGTGAACACACGAAATCCGCCACTTGCGGGCATGGGAAGGGACCTGCTACCCGCCCCAGGCTGATTTCTTTGGTAATTTTTCTGGCTGCCACTGCAGGGTTGTGTTGGACGGATAGCTGATTTTTAAAAATTTTCAAAATTCCCCGCCGGGATGTTGAAGCCATATAAGAAACCATTCCTCAACACCCCGGTGGATATATGATCAGGGTATTTGTTCAACCAGGGAGTCAAAGCCATGATGTCTACGGGTGAAGGGGATTGTTCACCCAGCATCACCTCACTCTTGCTTGGACCCACCCTTTCCTCCCGAACCACTGTTCTTCGATCTACAGCTACTCTCCGGGTGGGAGGAGTTCCCACAGCCCGCACAAGCATGGCGGAACCTACACGTTCCCTGGGGTCTGTTACAGTTCCCTCTGTTGAAGCCCCAACAGACCCCGCGCTTGCCCCCGTTCCCACCGGTCTTGGGCTGTGACTCCCCACCGGCGCTTGCTCGAAAGGGCTGCGCTGGCCTTTGCTGAACTGCCCCCGGCCCACTCCCGCCCGGCGAGGACGTACCTGCCGGTCCCGGCAAGAGCTGCCTGTGCCATGATACCGTGTCGAGGCAGTCCCATGTCAAAGTTACATCAAACTCTTTAGACTTTCGGAATTGAATGTCGTATCCTTTCCACTCATTCCCCCCGTACATGTTATAAAAATCCATGATCCTATTCTGGTAACAGGATAGCTCGGTCAACACTTCAGGCTTACGCGCCCCCATTACTGACGTAAATATCGAGAAGGCCTTCACCCAGTTTGCTACGGTCTCGTCGACCCTAAATTCTGCCATCTTGGCCCGCCATACGCTGGGGTGCCATAGATCTTTCTGGGTCTTTGCGTATTCCATCTCGCGATGGTCGGTCAATAAAGAAAACATGTTCACATACTTGTCCCCCCATATCATTTCCTTAGTGGCCGCTGGGATGTGCTGGGCCACCCTCTCACGCCGCGAAGGCACTGAACTTTCCCCCACCATTGGCAATGGATTCTTACCAGGTTCCACCGCCGTGTCTGTTGTCTTTTCCCGGCCAACCGTGGTTGCTCCTGGCGCTACCTGTGGGGAAATAGAAGGAACATTCGCCGTCCCGGCTTCTCTCGATTGCCGCAACTGCTCGATTATCAATCTTGCCTCCTCGGCCGGATCCCCCGCCGCCACTGCCCCCCCTTTCTTTTTGAACAAGGGCAATACTGCCGCTAACTGAAGAGCCAGTTCTGGGGGCATCTGATCATCATTAACAGAGGTAATTACAACCGGGATTGGTAAACCCATATCTGGACTTGGTACCGGGCTATCCGCCGGTGTGTTGGGGGCACCTCAGAAACCGGATCCTCCCCGGAGACCGCCCTTCTCTTAATACGCTTCCCCCTACCCTCAGGGATGACTCCCGGCAAGGCCGGGCCTATTACCTTCTTAGGGCGGCCCGAGGGGTTGTTCTGGGCCGCTAACTGCTTTTTAACTTCGGCCAAACCTCGACCGATCGAATCAACTTTACCGAGTTTTCGGTCCATGATTGCCATCCGGTTCGACAAGGTGCGCAGTACCTTCTCCAGCTCGGAGCTCTTTCCCGCTTTCTTGCCGGCCATAGCTTCGTTTACTTCGCTCAAGTCGATCACGAGGTCCTAGATCCTTCGAACTCTCGATAACTGAAAGAGAAAAAACAAGATTACAAGTTCTCAAAATTGCCGCTTGTTCCGTCGAGGGCTCACGAGCAACGAGATGGTGCAGCCTTCAGAGCAATGGAACAAGAGGACGCTTCTTTGGATTCCCGCTCTTTTATCCGTCTGCGGGAGGGCGGGGACCCTCCTCAGGTACGCCCACGGGGCGCGGTCTTCCGGCTGGGTGTCTAGGACAACCCCTCCTGGGCGGGAAGGGCGTGCTCCGGCTATGCCGCTTTGGGCATACCAGCCGAACCACGCCCCCCGCCCAAAATGGTTTCCCGGGGGGATCGGGGCACCCATCCATACGTTCGGGGGGACCGAGTGGTCTTCCCTTTCCAATAAAATCGTCTTTATTTGTACATTTGGTTTATTGTTGATCGTGTTAGGCGATTGCAAATTGAAGCAGCCTTTAAATGCTGTATGTTTACATGCTCTCATAATCTCGTTTTTATTATTTTCAGCCTCGCTTTTTTGCATCGTTTTTTTTTTTCAGCCTTGCTATTTTTTGGTAGTTGTAAATTAAGTACAATTCTCAGGATGCTGTGAAAGGTTAACTCTGTACAGTGAAAAATGAAGTTTTTGTTTGCTAGCGCCGCGTGTCTATACGTTTTTTACGATGGCTGGTGTTCACCATGCCGGGTAGCCAAAGGCAAAAGCAGAGGACGCTAGTAGATGTAAATTAAGTACGATTTTCAAATGCTGTATGTTTACGTGCAAATCGTTAATTGAAGCAGCATTTCAATGCTGTATGTTTACGTGCTTTCATAATAAAATAGTCTTTATTTGTACGTTTGTTTTTTGGGTTGATCGTGTTCTTTGCAACCTAGCTTTTTCTATGTTAGTTTTTGGGCCTACCGTGATGGCCAACTATAAAAACAACAGAGATAAGAGTGGGCAGTATAAGTGCATAAATTCGTCAGTGGGCAATGATAAAAAAGAACGCTACTTTGTATATATTCCACGATGTAATGTGCATTTATGAATTACAAGCATTTTAGGTGCATTGCATTAAATGTAAACGTTAAACAATTACAAATGAGCTTATTTGGCCGCCGTATCGGTTAATTTTTTTTGCTGGTGCCGCATGTCTATACGTTTTTTTTGGGATGGCTGGTGTTCATCATGCCGGGCAGCCAAAGGCAGTAGCAGAGGACACTAGTAGATGTAAATTAAGTACGAGTCTGAGAAAATTGTGAAGTGTTAACTTACAACTGTGAGAAGTGAAGCTTTTGTTTGCATGGTGCCGCGTGTCTACACTTTTTGGTTTGTGGTTGGGCCAGCGTGTTAGGCGATTGCAAATAGAGGCAAAACTAAACTAGGAGTGAGCAGCGTGGCCAAAATTGTTAATAGCATGTACATGCTTCTGTTTTTACAACTCTATATTTAATTTGTTTTTTGTGTTTTTTCATAGTGAAAGCGCACATATCAGTTTTCAAAAAACGAAACTCTTCCCAAATTAACACTCGACTTTTCGGGAGAAACGAAACTTGTAACATTTACGGCTTAGCTCTTTCGCCTTAGCTTTTTTGGGTGTACCGTATCGGACAACTGTAAAAAAAAAGACAGAGGTAGTAGTGGGCACCGTGCCAACATATACAATTACCTAAAATTGTCAATTGAATCAGCATTTAAATGCTGTACAAGCTTTTTTGGGTTTACCGTATCGGACAACTGTAAAAAAAGACAGACAGAGGTAGTAGTGGGCACCGTGCCAACCTGCACAAGTACCTAAAAATAGCATCGTTTTTATTTTCAGCCTCGCTTTTTTTGTTGCAGCGTGTCAGGCTATTGCAAATAGAAATAGAAGTAGAATACTGAGATAGGAGTGGCTAGCGTCGGCAACAGCATAGTTATTGTGAATGGCATCACCAGCTGATCCGCGCCGCCAAGAAAACAGCATTCAAGGACCGGTTGGACAACAACGCACACAACTGCAAGGAGCTCTTCAACATCGTGAAAGAGCTCTCCAACCCCAGCGCAGGAAACAACGACATCACCCCATCGCAAGACCTCTGCAACTCCCTCGCTTCATACTTCCACAACAAGATCGCGGACATACACAACAGCTTCAACAACCAACCAACGCACACCATGACCGAACAACCACCCCCCACCACCACCCTCCACGCCTGGACCCCGATCAGCACCGAAGACACCATACGCACAATGAACTCCATCCACTCCGGATCACCGACCGACCCCTGCCCTCACCACGTCTTCAACAAGGCCGACGCTGTCATCGCACCCCACCTGCGGGACATCATCAACACCTCCTTCGACACCGCCACCTTCCCTGAGAGCTGGAAACACGCCGAACTCAGCGCTCTCCTCAAGAAACCAACAGCGGACCCCACTGAACTCAAGAACTACCGCCCCATCTCGCTCCTCCCGTTTCCAGCCAAAGTCATCGAGAAGACCGTCAACAAGCAGATGGCCGCCTTCCTCGAGACGAACGGATCCCTCGACCCCTCACAGTCGGGCTTCCGAGCCAATCACAGCACCGAGACCGCCCTCATCGCCGCCACCGATGACATCCGAGCCCTGATGGACAATGGAGAAACAGCGGCCCTCATCCTCCTAGACCTCTCCGCGGCATTCGACACTGTCTGCCACCGCACCCTAGTACAGCGCCTCAGCAACGTCGGAATCCAGGACAAGGCGCTGGAATGGATCATCTCCTTCCTCGACGGAAGAACACAGAGAGTCCGCCTACCACCGTACAAGTCAGAGGCCTCCGAAGTCATCTGCGGCGTCCCTCAAGGGTCATCTCTGAGCCCCACCCTCTTCAACGTCTACATGAGCCCCCTCGCGGCCATCGTACGCAAACACAACCTCAGCATAATCTCCTACGCCGACGACACCCAGCTGATCCTCTCCCTGACCAACGACCCCGCCTCCGCCAGAGCCAACCTGCACGAAGGGATGAAAGAGGTAGCCGAGTGGATGACGACCAGCCGCCTGAAACTGAACTCTGACAAGACGGAGGTCCTCATCCTGGGCTCTTCACCCTCCGCCTGGGACGACTCCTGGTGGCCTCCCGCCCTGGGCACCGCACCCAAACCGACAGACCATGCACGCAACCTGGGCTTCATCCTGGACTCCTCCCTCTCCATGACCAGGCAAGTCAACAACGTCTCCTCGGCGTGCTTCAACATCCTACGCATGCTACGAAAGATCTTCTGGTGGATCCCCTCCGAGACCAGGAAGACCGTCACCCAGGCCCTCGTCACCAGCCGACTGGACTACGGCAACGCCCTCTACGCCGGTACCACCGCCAAGCTCCAGAAGAGACTCCAGCGGATCCAGAACGCCTCAGCCAGACTCATCCTCGACATCCCACGAACCAGCCACATCACCGGACATCTGAGAGACCTCCACTGGCTCCCCGTCAACAAAAGAATCACCTTCCGCCTCCTCACCCACGCACACAAAGCCCTACACGACCAGGGTCCGAGCTACCTCAACAGCCGAATCAACTTCTACGCTCCCAATCGCCACCTCCGATCAGCCAACCACGCCCTCGCCGCCGTCCCCCGCATCCGAAGAGCGACTACGGGAGGAAGGTCCTTCTCCTACCTGGCCGCCAAGACCTGGAACTCCCTCCCGACCGACCTGCGCCTGACCCAAGACCACCTCGCCTTCAGGAAGAAGCTGAAGACCTGGCTGTTCGAGCAGTAGCGGCACCCCCCCCCCCCAGCGCCTTGGGACCCTACGGGTAGTTAGCGCGCTATATAAGTGTCACTGATTGATTGATTGATAGATGCTTTAAATTTTACATGCTTTCATTTTTACAATGTCGCTTTTATTTTGTTCGACATGGCAGGCGAATATCTGTACGTGCATAAATGTGTAAACATGCTGGGTAATTAGTGTATTGTTTACTGCGGATCAAGCCGCAAACTTTTGTACTCTACTTTATTTAGTGCGTTTACTATGTACAACGTTGCCTACTTTTGCAGTACGCAGTGTCAATTAAATTTTTTTTTTCCATGGCTCCGCGTCTTTATACGTTTTTTTTGGATGGCTGTTGTTCATGCCAGGCAGCCAAAGGCACAATTGAGGACAATTACTTTTTTTTGATGGCTGGTGTGAATGTCAGGCAGCCAGAGGCACAAGTAGAGGACGCTAGTAGATGTAAATTAAGTACAAGTCTCAGGAAGATGTGAACTGTTGACTACCTACTGTGAGAAGTGAAGCTTTTCTTTGCATGGCGCCTCGTGTCTACACTTTTTCGTTTGTGGTTGGGCCAGCTTGTTAGGCGATTGCAAAATACAAGCAGTTTATGCCAGTGCAAGTGAAGACGTTCACTCTTTCAGCTAAATGGACGGAAAGTTTGTAGTAGAGACGTTTACTTCCTTCAGCTAATTCTACGGGTAGTGTCAAAATGCGCGACTTTTGTGCACCATATCTTTGCACAGAATAGCTTAGGCAAAAAGCCTTTAATTATTACACGAAATCTGAGCCTGTAAGTCTAAAATACGCTACACAACATTTTGAAACTTAACACTAAGCTTTTTTTTCTAAATGACGCGCCTAAAGTTTTATACATGAGAACACTTGCTGCTTAGTGCAACTTTTAAAAAGAGTAGAGCTAAACTGTAATACGAGACAGAATTATCATGACGCCACCTTTTAGAAGGTTTCATTGTATATGGCATTTACATGCTTCCATTACACCTTTTCATTAAATCACTGACTTCTAGTTGAATGCATCATTCATTTCCAGCTGACATAAGCAGGCTGCAAAGGTACAAGCAGTAAGCACATGTACAAGCAGGTAGCAAAAACACCAGACAAAGTACATGTAAGGCAGAACATTTTAAATACAAACAAAGCAAAACATACATGCGCAACAAAGGTACGGGCAGGAAACACAAAATAAGCTAAAAATAAAATCGCAAGCAAAGAACACAGGAACACAGGTACAAAGACACAGGCAGAGAATATATCAGCAAACAATAAAAACATAAATAAGAACAGCTTTCATCACCCTTTCATGAACACCTCACAGCACACAATCAGTTGCACGTAACACTAGTCATCCATTTAGAACACCACAATGATGCATACTCACAGCGCCACTTACTGCATCTGCCACTGACTCCATTCACCTGTCTTCTGGCTGTTGCGACAGAACCTACTTTCAGCACCAACCACTTACACTATTGCACAAATATAGGATAAACGTACTTTCAGCACCAACCACTTACACTATTGCACAAATACGGGATAACCTAATCACACAACTATTTCACATCTCAGCCACTAGTTTTGCCCTTTGCCACATTACTCTGGCCTTTGTATCCCTTAACCAGTCACAAAATCACTTTTACTACACACCCCTGCATTATCCACTCAGTGTAATTTCCACTAAGCACATACACTACTCCTCAGAAGAACTCTTGTTTAATTAATTAAAACTTTAAATGAAACAGTTGTGAACACCTTTTAATCAAATCACTCACTTGTAGCTGAATGCATCATTCATTCTTAGCTTTTCAGCAACCCTTGTGAGGCCCACCACAGATCAGCAACACAAACCACAACTACACCCTTCACTCACATTAGCAATAAGCTACTGCCACTTGCACATTGTCTAACTGGTTGCCACCATTCATTCATCAACTATATTACATACGTCTCACTCATGTATGAATGCATTATTCATTCTCAGCCTTTCAAAAACTCCTGTCAGCCCCACCACATATCAGCAACACTAACCACAACTACACTCTTCATTCACATTAGCAATGAGCTGCTGCCACATGCACATTGTGTAACTGGCTCCCACCATTCATTCATGTTGACTATATTACATACCACTTACTCATGGAATCATTTGCTGCACAAGCACAGGCAAATAGAAAATACACCAAAAAAGCACATACCAATAAAGAAATTAGAAACACAGAAACAAAGGCATAAAAAAGCATGCCGTATTACTAACACACTCATCTTTCTGCATAAGCACATGCCTAAAGGATAGCTGATTTTAAGCACGTTTTACCTTTCATAGTACTAATAATTTATTTAATTGTATTTATTTGCGATCGATACCTACTTTTTCGTCCCTTTATAGTGAAAGAATACATACTACCTTTAAGAAACAAAACTCTTTCCTAATTAACACTCCTGCACACTGTCAAGTGGCTCACACCATTCATTCGTCTCGACTATATTACATAGTACTCACTTTGTAAGCATTTGCTTTACAAGCACAAGCAAATAGGAAATTCACTTAAAAGCATATACAAAAAAAAACCATAAACAAAGAAACAAAGGCATTAAAAAGCATGCCGTATTAGCAACAGTCATCTTTCTGCATAAGCACATACCTAAGGATAGCTGATTTTAAGCACGTTTTACCTTTCATAGTACTAATAATTTATTTATTTGTATTTATTTGCGATCAATACCTACTTTTTCGTTTTTTTATAGTGAAAGCGTACATGCTACCTTTAAGAAACGAAACTCTTTCCCAATTAACACTACACTTTTAGGAGAAACGAAACTAGTTCCCAACCAAGTTTCAACTTTGCCGTCTCCATTGGCATTGACAATTAACATGCACCCGTTTTTAACACTCGACTTTTCAGGAGAAACGAAACTTGTAACATTTACGGCTTAGCTCTTTCACCTTTGCTTTTTTGGGTCTACCGTATCTGACAACTGTAGAAAAAGACAGACAGAGGTAGTAGTGGGCACCATGCCAACACGCACAATTACCTAAAATCGTCAACTGAATCAGCATTTAAATGCTTTACAAGCTTTTTTGGATTTCCCGTATTGGACAACTGTAAAAAAGAGGCAGACAGAGGTAGTAGTGGGCACCGTGCCAACCTGCACAAGTACCTAAAAATAGCATCGTTTTTATTTTTAGCCTTGCTTTTTTTGTTGCAGCGTGTCAGGCTATTGCAAATAGAAGTAGAAGTAGAATACTGAGATAGGCGTGGCTAGCGTCGGCAAAAGCATAGTTATTGTGAATGGCATCTAGATGCTTTAAATTTTACATGCTTTCATTTTTACAATGACGCTTTTATTTTGTTCGACATGGCAGGAGAAAATCTGTACGTACATAAATGTGTAAACGTGCTAGGTAATTATTGTATTGTTTACTGCGGACCAAGCGGCATAGTTACGTACTATGCTTCATTTAGAGCGTTTACTATGTACAACGTTGCCTACTTTTGCAGTACACAGTGTCAATGAAGATGTCTTTTTCCATGGGGCCGCGTCTTTATACGTTTTTTTTGGATGGCTGGTGTTCATGCCAGACAGCCCAAGGCACAATGAGGACGCTTACGTTTTTTTTGATGGCTGGTGTGAATGCCATGCAGCCAGAGGCACAAGTACAGGACGCTAGTAGATGTAAATTAAGTACAAGTTTCAGGAAGCTGTGAACTGTTGACTACCTACTGTGAGAAGTGAAGCTTTTGTTTGCATAGCGCCTCGTGTCTACACTTTTTGGTTTGTGGTTAGGCCATCTTGTTAGGCGATTGCAAAATACAAGCAGTTTACGCAAGTGCAAATAAAGACGTTCACTTTCTTCAGCTAAATGGACGGAAAGTTTGTAGTAGAGACGTTTACTTCCTCCAGCTAATTCTAGGGGAAGTGTGTCAAAATGCGCGACTTTTGTGCACCATATGTTTGCACAGTATTAGCTTGGGCAGAAAGCCTTTAATTATTACACGAAATCTGAGCCTGTAAGTCTAAAATACGCTACACGACATTTTGAAACTTAACACTAAGCATTTTTTTTCTAAATGTCACGCCTAAAGTTTCACACATAAGAACACTTGCTGCTTAGTGCAACTTTTAAAAAGAGTAGAGCTAAACTGTAATAAGAGACAAAATTACAGGCACTTTCACATCGCGCTGTTTTTAAAAGCGTGTTGCATACTCCCCAACAAAAAACAAAAGTGAACGTAGCATGGCGCCAATGTTTACAAAATAGTATTTTTTCATTGCACTTTGAAATCATGCTGCCGCTAGCAGCATTTTACACTTCATGTGTTATAAAAGTGACACTGTCTATGCTATATGTTTACGTGCTATTTTATTAACATCGTCTCTATTATTAGCTTTGCTTTTTTTCAGGCAGCGTGTTAGGCCATTGCAAATAGAGGCAAAATATTAAAATAGGAGTAGGCTACATGGCTAAAATTATAATTAGAACCTCTTGGCTGTGCTTCGCACTAGAACAGTCACCTGGGGCGACAGGCGTTTCCTGGTGGCCGCCCCTAGACTCTGGAACACCCTTCCTGCACATATCTGAGCAAGTCCCTCCCTGTTCACATTCCGCAAACAGCTAAAGACGTGGTTATTTGACCAATAGCCTTGTATATCTTCTTTACCCCAGTTGCTGATCCATCCCTTAATTAGCGCCGAGACGCCCACGGGTATTCGCCGCGCTCTACAAATGTCAATAAATAAATAAATAAATAAATAAATGGTTGTATATGGCATTTATATGCTTTCATTACACCTTTTCATTAAATTACTGACTTCTAGTTGAATGCATCAGTCATTTCCAGCTGACATAAGCAGGCTGCAAAAGTACAAGCAAGAAGCACATGTACAAGCAGGTAGCAAAAACACCAGACAAAGTACATGTAAAGCAGAACATTTTAAATACAAACAAAGCAAAACTTACATGCTCAATAAAGGCATAGGCAGGAAACACAAAATAAGCTCAAAATAATATCGCAAGCAAGGAACACAGGAACACAGGTACAAAGACACAGGCAGAGAATATATCATCAAACAATACAAACATAAATAAGAACAGCTTTCATCACCCTTTCATGAACACCCCACAGCACACAATCAGTTCCACGTAACACTAGTCATCCATTTAGAACACCACAATGATGCAAACAATAAAAACATAAATAAGAACAGCTTTCCTCACCCTTTCATGAACACCTCACAGCACACAATCAGTTGCACCTAACACTAGTCATCCATTTAGAACACCACAATGATACATACTCACAGCGACACTTACTGGATCTGTCACTCACTCCATTCACCTGTCTAATGGCTGTTGCGACAGAACCTACTTTCAGCACCAACCACTTACACTACATACTCACAGCGCCACTTACTGCATCTGCACTCACTCCATTCACCTGTCTTCTGGGTGTTGCGACAGAACCTACTTTCAGCACCAACCACTTACACTATTGCACAAATATAGGATAAACGTACTTTCAGCACCAACCACTTACACTATTGCACAAATACGGGATAACCTAATCACACAACTATTTCACATCTCAGCCACTAGTTTTGCCCTTTGCCACATTACTCTAGCCTTTGTATCCCTTAACCAGTCACAAAATCACTTTTACTACACACCCCTGCAATATCCACTCACAGTGTAATTTCCACTGAGCACATACACTACTCCTTCAGAAGAACTCTTGTTTAATTAATAAAAACTTTAAATGGAACAGTTGTGAACACCTTTTAATCAAATCACTCACTTCTAGCTGAATGCATCATTCATTTTTAGCTTTTCAGCAACCCTTGTCAGGCCCACCACAGACCAGCAACACAAACCACAACTACACCCTTTACTCACATTAGCAATAAGCTGCTGCCACTTGCACATTGTCTAACTGGTTGCCACCATTCATTCATCTCAGCTATATTACATATGTCTCACTCATGTATGAATGCATTATTCAATCTCAGCTTTTCAGGAACCCCTGTCAGCCCCACCACATATCAGCAACACGAACCACAACTACACTCTTCATTCACCTTAGCAATGAGCTGCTGTCACTTGCACATTGTGTAACTGGCTCCCACCATTCATTCATCTTGACTATATTACATACCACTTACTCATGGAATCATTTGTTGCACAAGCACAGGCAAATAGAAAATACACCGAAAAAGTACAAACCAATAAAGAAATTAGAAACACTGAAACGAAGGCATTAAAAAGCATGCCGTATTACTAACACAATCATCTTTCTGCATAAGCACATGCCTAAAGGATAGCTGATTTTAAGCACATTTTACATTTCATAGTACTAATAATTTATTTAATTGTATTTATTTGCGATCTATACCTACTTCTTCGTCCCTTTATAGTGAAACCGTACATACTACCTTTAAGAAACGAAACTCTTTCCTAATTAACACTCCTGCACACTGTCAAGTGGCTCACACCATTCATTCGTCTCGACTATATTACATAGTACTCACTTTGTAAGCATTTGCTTTACAAGCACAAGCAAATAGGAAATGCACTTAAAAGCACATACAAAAAAACAAACCATAAACACAGAAACAAAGGCATTAAAAAGCATGCCGTATTAGCAACAGTCATCTTTCTGCATAAGCACATACCTAAGGATAGCTGATTTTAAGCACGTTTTACCTTTCATAGTACTAATAATTTATTTATTTGTATTTATTTGCGATCAATACCTACTTTTTCGTTTTTTTATAGTGAAAGCGTACATGCTACCTTTAAGAAACGAAACTCTTTCCCAATTAACACTACACTTTTAGGAGAAACGAAACTAGTTCCCAACCAAGTTTCAACTTTGCCCTCTCCATTGGCATTGACAATTAACATGCACCCCGTTTTTAACACTCGACTTTTCAGGAGAAAGAAACTTGTAACATTTACGGCTTAGCTCTTTCACCTTAGCTTTTTTGGGTCTACTGTATCTGACAACTGTAGAAAAAGACAGACAGAGGTAGTAGTGGGCACCATGCCAACACGCACAATTACCTAAAATCGTCAACTGAATCAGCATTTAAATGCTTTACAAGCTTTTTTGAGTTTCCCGTATCGGACAACTGTAAAAAAAAGGCAGACAGAGGTAGTAGTGGGCACCGTGCCAACCTGCACAACTACCTAAAAATAGCATCGTTTTTATTTTTAGCCTTGCTTTTTTTGTTGCAGCGTGTCAGGCTATTGCAAATAGAAGTAGAAGTAGAATACTGAGATAGGAGTGGCTAGCGTCGGCAAAAGCATAGTTATTGTGAATGGCATCTAGATGCTTTAAATTTTACATGCTTTCATTTTTACAATGTCGCTTTTATTTTGTTCGACATGGCAGGCGAAAATCTGTACGTACATAAATGTGTAAACGTGCTAGGTAATTATTGTATTGTTTACTGCGGACCAAGCGGCAAAGTTACGTACTATGCTTCATTTAGAGCGTTTACTATGTACAACGTTGCCTACTTTTGCAGTACACAGTGTCAATAAAGATGTCTTTTTCCATGGGGCCACGTCTTTATACGTTTTATTTGGATGGCTGGTGTTCATGCCAGGCAGCCAAATGCACAATTGAGGACGCTTACGTTTTTTTTGATGGCTGGTGTGAATGTCAGGCAGCCAGAGGCCCAAGTACAGGACGCTAGTAGATGTAAATTAAGTACAAGTTTCAGGAAGCTGTGAACTGTTGACTACCTACTGTGAGAAGTGAAGCTTTTGTTTGCATAGCGCCTCGTGTCTACACTTTTTGGTTTGTGGTTAGGCCATCTTGTTAGGCGATTGCAAAATACAAGCAGTTTACGCAAGTGCAAATAAAGACGTTCACTTTCTTCAGCTAAATGGACGGAAAGTTTGTAGTAGAGGCGTTTACTTCCTCCAGCTAATTCTACGGGAAGTGTGTCAAAATGCGCGACTTTTGTGCACCATATGTTTGCACAGTATTAGCTTGGGCAGAAAGCCTTTAATTATTACACGAAATCTGAGCCTGTAAGCCTAAAATACGCTACACGACATTTTGAAACTTAACACTAAGCATTTTTTTTCTAAATGTCACGCCTAAAGTTTTACAAATAAGAACACTTGCTGCTTAGTGCAACTTTTAAAAAGAGTAGAGCTAAACTGTAATAAGAGACAAAATTACAGGCACTTTCACATCGCGCTGTTTTTAAAAGCGTGTTGCATACTCCCCAACAAAAAAACAAAAGTGAACGAAGCATGGCGCCAACGTTTACAAAATAGTATTTTTTCATTGCACTTTGAAATCATGCTGCCGCTAGCAGCATTTTACACTGCATGTGTTATAAAAGTGACGCTGTCTATGCTATATGTTTACGTGCTATTTTATTAACATCGTCTCTATTATTAGCTTCGCTTTTTTTCGGGCAGCGTGTTAGGCCATTGCAAATAGAGGCAAAATATTAAAATAGGAGTAGGCTACATGGCTAAAATTATAATGGTTGTATATGGCATTTATATGCTTTTATTACACCTTTTCATTAAATTACTGACTTCTAGTTGAATGCATCAGTCATTTCCAGCTGACATAAGCAGGCTGCAAAAGTACAAGCAAGAAGCACATGTACAAGCAGGTAGCAAAAACACCAGACAAAGTACATGTAAAGCAGAACATTTTAAATACAAACAAAGCAAAACATACATGCTCAACAAAGGCATAGGCAGGAAACACAAAATAAGCTCAAAATAAAATCGCAAGCAAGGAACACAGGAACACAGGTACGAAGACACAGGCAGAGAATATATCATCAAACAATACAAACATAAATAAGAACAGCTTTCATCACCCTTTCATGAACACCCCACAGCACACAATCAGTTGCACGTAACACTAGTCATCCATTTAGAACACCACAATGATACATACTCACAGCGCCACTTACGGCATCTGTCACTCACTCCATTCACCTGTCTAATGGCTGTTGCGACAGAACCTACTTTCAGCACCAACCACTTACAATACATACTCACAGCGCCACTTACTGCATCTGCCACTCACTCCATTCACCTGTCTTCTGGATGTTGCGACAGAACCTACTTTCAGCACCAACCACTTACAGTATTGCACAAATACGGGATAACCTAATCACACAACTATTTCACATCTCAGCCACTAGTTTTGCCCTTTACCACATTACTCTAGCCTTTGTATCCCTTAACCAGTCACAAAATCACTTTTACTACACACCCCTGCAATATCCACTCACAGTGTAATTTCCACTGAGTGTAGGAAGGTGGATATCTGACTATGGTTACCCCCAAACTTTTTGCCTGGTGTTTAGCTGGTTTTTGACTTAGTTGGCCTGGGATCCTGCTATTCAGGGCCCCAGGCTGATTGCTCTCTCCTTAAAATGGACTCCATGTACCTTAGGTGCATAACACAATTGGAATTGGTTCACCTTATAGGCCCCTGTAACAGTGTACCATAGATACCCAGGGCATAGGTGTAGCCAAGGCCTGCCAGGGGCTGCAGCATGTATTGTGCCACCCCTGGCCTGGCCTCCATATTTGACACAACTGGCTGATCACTCAGCTGGGGTAAGTTGGTGTAATCACCTCTTACTTAGGTACAGTATGTCTGTGCCTAACCCTAAACTGGACACATATGTTCCTATCAGCCACTCCTATGGAAGGCCTTATCAATCCTGGAGGCAGAGTGCTTGGAAATATGTGAGATGGTGCTCTAGCATGAGCTGAGCCTGTCTGCAGCTGTCGGGAACCACTCCCTAAGCTGTTCCGGGATATTGCCATACCATATACTCTTAAGTGCATTATAATCCTCGCGGTTAAATGCTATCTTTGGTTTGGCTTTATCAAAACATGTCGAGTAAGGTGTCATAGGAATTGGAATACTATCCCCTCGCCAGTTCTGGCGACGGGGATAGCATTCCACCCTTCTAGAGGGACACGACATGTGTGTAGCCTTAACCCTGGTTAAAGTTAAACAGAGCCTCAGCATCACAAAATGGATGCTGCCACCACAGACACATGTCTGACCTCCTGCTGCTGGGAGTCCTTCCAGCGAGGAGGGCCTGGACAAAGGGTTTCCTGCCTGGGGAGGTGCGAGCACCACCCCAGACAGGGTTTTGTGTATTGGGTAGGACAGGGCTGAATAGATTGAGACATGCCTGGGGCACACAAGGTGTCCCTGTGCATAAGCCAGCCCAAACCGGTTCTGGGGCTTTCCAGCCCCAGTCCTGGCGAGGAGCTGGACAAAGGAGAGGGGGTGTAACCACCCCCCTTCCTGGTCCCACCCATAGGGGAGGGACCTAGCAGGAGATCCACCCCCCAGTTTGGGAATAAGAGGGGGAGCAGTGCCATTGCACAGCAGATCATCCCGAAATCAACTTTAAACAAGAAGAAGACTGGACTTCGACATTCTGCTGCACAGAAGACTGAAGAGAATCTCCCTTGTGGCCTAGGAGTGGCCACCCTGTGAACACAGGTACCAACCAGCAACTCGACGTCTGCTTTGCCGCCGCCTCCCGCCGGAGACCGAGCCCAGAGCCCGACAAGAACCAGACTCCCAGACCTCTCAGAGCCCGATCCAGAGTCCCTGCGAAGAAGGGACCCGTGGAGGCACCGAGTGACGTGGGACCGGACCTCTTGAAAGACACTCGAAAAGCTGACTGCGCAGCTTCTGAGGCATCCTCGACGTTGTGCTTTGGGGATTGAGAACCCCCACCACCGAGCAGCCCTTGCACCGAAGATCAGCCCTCCAGCATCTCCACGATCTGCGTGGGGCCCTTTTGCATTGGGCCACTCGACGCGCCATCCCGGCCACTAGCCACGCGGCCAGCGGCCATCTTGGCGACGAACCCGAAGATTTACACAGCAGGTCTGGTTGCTCAAGACCTACCCAAGCTCCTGTGAAAAGGAGCACCCGCTCTGACCTTGCTGGTCCGAGTGAACAGCATCTTTCAACTTCTGCGTGGCTTGCATTTGCCAAGGCCTGTTTGCTCCGATCAGGTCGCCGACACCGCCAACAGCGAGAAGCCTACGTGGGACAGCTCGTGACCGACTCCTGGACGTCCTCGACCCCGGGTATCCACGTGGCTGCAGAAAGAAGCTACCCGACAACGCCTGTTTGCACCCGACATCGCCTGGTTCCAATCTGGTTCCACGGTAGTCACTGGCTAGTGACTTTGAACACTGTCCCCTCTGCTTTCAGGTCTTCACATCTTCAGATCCACCCTTGGATCCACCGGAACTCTTCTCATCGAGCCGCCTGCAGCATCTTCAGCTCCAAGCACCATCGACCAGCGTGACGAAACCCGACACATCTTCGACCCTGTGCACCCGCTTCCTGGGGGTGAGGTAACTCAGCTCCGCCGGTGCTCCTGCACTGGTACACATCCCAAGGGCCTGTGTTTTAAGTTTCAGCTCCGTAGGTCACTCGGAAGGTTCCTAACTTTCTAACTTTGTGCTTTTTACGCACCATAGACTTTGTATTGAGAAGTGCGTGCACTTTGAACACTGCACCCGAGTCCCGTGGGCCTTTCCCGACTTGGTTAACTCCAGTCTCGAATAGCTCCAGCGATTCCCAAGGCCCTAGGCCTCTTCACTTTCCTCCTGGTATTTCTTATACCACTTTCTTAGTATATGGTTTAGGTGGCCCCTAGGGCTCATCCATATTGTGCAACTTTTGTGTATTTTAAACTGTCTTGTGATTTAACGCTTGTGCTTCTGTGCTCATAAAGAGTCCAGGGGATTTTAATAGTTAATAAATCAATATATATTTTCAATATATATCTGTGTGGTGTCCCTTTCATTTGGTATTCAAGGGGGTTGTGTATGGTATAACAGCTGGCTTCACATGCCTTTCAGAGTTTAGCCTAAGACTGCTTTGTCCACGTTACCACTAGGATAACTGGTCTACAAGGTTGAATTACAACCATCATCATAAGGGTTGCTTGGCATGGTACAAAGTGATCACTAGAATTAGTGAGCATTATATACCAGGCCAACTTCTCACACTGAGCACATACACTACTCCTTCAGAAGAACTCTTGTTTAATTAATAAAAACTTTAAATGGAACAGTTGTGAACACCTTTTAATCAAATCACTCACTTCTAGCTGAATGCATCATTCATTTTTAGCTTTTCAGCAACCCTTGTCAGGCCCACCACAGATCAGCAACACAAACCACAACTACACCCTTTACTCACATTAGCAATAAGCTGCTGCCACTTGCACATTGTCTAACTGGTTGCCACCATTCATTCATCTCAGCTATATTACATATGTCTCACTCATGTATGACTGCATTATTCAATCTCAGCTTTTCAGGAACCACTGTCAGCCCCACCACACATCAGCAACACAAACCACAACTACACTCTTCATTCACATTAGCAATGAGCTGCTGTCACTTGCACATTGTGTAACTGGCTCCCACCATTCATTCATCTTGACTATATTACATACCACTTACTCATGGAATCATTTGTTGCACAAGCACAGGCAAATAGAAAATACACCGAAAAAGTACAAACCAATAAAGAAATTAGAAACACAGAAATGAAGGCATTAAAAAGCATGCCGTATTACTAACACATTCATCTTTCTGCATAAGCACATGCCTAAAGGATAGCTGATTTTAAGCACATTTTACATTTCATAGTACTAATAATTTATTTATTTGTATTTATTTGCGATCTATACCTACTTCTTCGTCCCTTTATAGTGAAACCGTACATACTACCTTTAAGAAACGAAACTCTTTCCTAATTAACACTCCTGCACACTGTCAAGTGGCTCACACATTCATTCGTCTCGACTCTATTACATAGTACTCACTTTGTAAGCATTTGCTTTACAAGCACAAGCAAATAGGAAATGCACTTAAAAGCACATACAAAAAAACAAACCATAAACACAGAAACAAAGGCATTAAAAAGCATGCCGTATTAGCAACAGTCATCTTTCTGCATAAGCACATACCTAAGGATAGCTGATTTTAAGCACGTTTTACCTTTCATAGTACTAATAATTTATTTATTTGTATTTATTTGCGATCTACACCTACTTTTTCGTTTGTTTATAGTGAAAGCGTACATGCTACCTTTAAGAAACAAAACTCTTTCCCAATTAACACTACAGTTTTAGCAGAAACGAAACTAGTTCCTAACCAAGTTTCAACTTTGCCCTCTCCATTGGCATTGACAATTAACATGCACCCATTTTTAACACTTTAGGATTTTCACACGCTGGGCATGCATTTCCTTTAACATCTGTTCTTTGCATTTTATTGCCCTTGGAGATAGCTATCTACTTGAAACTTTCTACTTAAGGCCAATGCTTTACCCATTCGTAAAACATTGTAGGTGAACTACTCCTCAACGAAGGATCCGATTTTCTACTGCCGTTTGCATTTGGTAAGTTCGGCTTCTGAAAAACTTTATTACTTAATAATGTTTTTTATAACTATTATAGAGAACATATTTTAATTGCATACCAGTTAAATTATTTATTGGATAAAATACAATGTTATGGATACGTATTTTTATGCTTTATTTACGCTACTGTTTCCTCATGCTTTTCTATAAACACACGTATCACTTTTTTTTAAGGGTAGCTTTTAAAACATGTTTTTTAATGTTAGAGCACCGCAAGTATAAATCTTATAATATTAAGCATATAATTAATGTGTTTTTTTTTTACAGGATTTGATACTTTTGAAAACTTACGGTGTTATTGGTATTGCGAGATTTGATTTGTTGATAAAAACGTAAGTACCTATTACCATTTTCATTTTAAACGTTTTGAATTAATAGCTACATTTTTTACAGTCTACATACCTTTCTAAACTGAATGTAAAAATATATAATACCTGTATACTACAACAAAGTGTTTAGACATAAAACATGTTTTCATAATTGGTATAATGTCCCTCCCGAAAACAAGTCTTTACAGAAGTGCTTTTGAAAGCAAACGCATGCAAACATGCAAGTATTCATTTGTTCGTATCGTATATATCCAGTTTAACTTCTGCAACATTCTAATAAATGTTTAATACAAAGCAAGTACGCGCCAAAGGTTAAATGTAAAAAGTGCTTAACTTATACAAGCACGTGCATAGTCACAAGTGTTTATTAGTACGTATCGTGCACATGCATGAAAACGCGCGCAAATTCGAAGTATTAATTAATACGGCTTATACATAGCAGTTACACAACTTCTTACATAAAGGTATCACACATTAATAAGTATTAATTAGTACATGCTCTACACATACCACATAATGCCCTGCGCAAAATTACAAGCATTTAAATACATGCCGCATACATCCCACATAATAGCACGTAAACTTGCAAACATTGAAGTACAGGCTGCATACATCCGACGTAATGGCGTGAGCAAATTCGCAAATATTAATTAATTTTTCAACTTGCAAGTATTAATTTGTTGGTATCACATATATATATATATCCAGTACAACTTCTCCAACATTACAACAAGTACGCACCAAATGTAAGCATTAAAAATGCTTCACTTATACAAGCATGTTCACAGTCGCAAGCGTTAATGCTGAAGTACGGGATTCATACATCCCGCGTAATGGTGCGCGCAAACTCACAAATATTAATTAATTTGTGAACTTGCAAGTATTAATATGGCTGTATCATATATATATATACAGTACAATTTCTCCAACATTATAACAAGTACGCGCCAAATATTAAACATTAAAAGTGATTATCTTATACAAGCACGTGCACAGTCACAAGCATTTATTAATACGTATCGTGGACATGCTGCATGAAAACGCGCGCAAATTCGAAGTATTGATTAATACTGCTTATACATAGCCAGCACCACTCTTTAGCCATCACCACTCTTTAGAAAAAGGTATCACATATTAATAAGAATGAATTAGTACATGCTGCACACATGTTACAAAATGGCCTGCAGAAAATTCCAAGCATTTAAATACATGCTACATACATGCCACATAATAACGTGCAAAGTTGTAAACATTAAAGTATGTGCCACATACATCCCACGTAATGGCCCGCGCAAACTCGCAAATATTAATTAATTACTCATATACATAATTACCACACAATTTATTGCAAAATAGTCCTACACACATGCCACATAATGACGCGTGCAAATTAACAAGTATTATTTAATACGCCTTATATATAGCCACTATACAACTTACAATTTACAAGTTACTCACACATGCCACATAATGGCGCCCGCAAAATTGAAAGTTTTCAGTAATACATCTTGCACATAGCCGCCACACAACTTTATATACAATTTCTCAAACAAAGGTAGTAAAGAATAACAAGTATTTATTCCTACGAAACACACATATCCTACTTTAGGCGCGCATAAAGTTACAAGCATTAAGGTACGTGACACACACACAGGCTGTATAATAGCGCACTGAAAGTTACAAGCATTTATTTATACCTACTATGCACATACTATAAAACTCTTACTATACAAATTTACTAATAATATAAACCGTACTTTACAAGAAACAGGCATGCACAGTCACAAGCATTAATTGTTATGTTTTGCAGACATTGTACATAACAATGCGTGCAAAATTAGTAGTATCCATAAATGTACGTGCTACACACATGGGCTGTATAATGGCGCACGCAAAGTTGCAAGCTTTTATTTATACCTATTGTGCACATACTATACAACGCTTACTATACAACTTTACTAACAATGTAAAACGTACTGTACAAAAAACTGGCACGCGCAGTCGCAAACATTAATTATTATGTTTTGCACACATTGTACGTAACGGTGAGTGCAAAATTAGTAGTTTTAATTAATACATTTTCTGCCGTACTACACAACTTCGTAATAAAAATCACCCGCATTAACAAAAACATAGCGATTGTTCTATAAACAATACATAATAACATACATATTAATAAAGTAATTTAATGTCAGAAAACAAAATTACTGATTAGACGCACAGCTGACTCGACACTTCTTCAAACTACGCAGTTCCAATCTAAATACATTTGCTGCGGTACTACACAACTTCCTAATAAAATTCACCCGCGTCAACTAAACATAGCGATTATTCTATAAACAATATATAATTACATACATATTAATAAATTACTACCAATGTCAAAAAGCAAACTTACCTATTAGACGCACAGCTGAGTCAACACTTCTTCGAACTACGCAGTTACGATCTAAATATTTAATGCGCACGCATTGTTACGCTACGTAACAGAACGTGCAATTTCATTGGCTGTTGCATAAGTCCATTAAAACAACACACGCAAGAAAACAACAACTAGACCGCATTGCTTGAGAACGCGGTTACAGGACATAGTAGCCGGCATTTTAATTTACACATTTACCAAACATAACATTTTTTATCGTGTTAATGTATACCTAATCATTATACTGCTATAAGCGTTTGTCATAACAAGATTTATTTGCGTTACTACATGTTACGATTGATTCGTTTTTTTAAATGAACTTTTGCCACAAAAAACATCTATGTATATAATAAAAAATATTTATCATTTATTGCAATAGTACATAAATAATGCTGTTTTTTGTTTCAATACAAAAGGCCACATTTTTTAAATGTTTTGCAATTTGTCAAATAATCTATAGAATGGTACATCATATCAATGCCTATATATGACTATTGAGTACTTATTGTATTTTGTATTGTATACCAGCCATGTGAAAGCATTAATATTGTGAAATGCTACACATTTACGTTTCTTTATATTTACAACATAAAGCAACCTATTGCTTACTATATTAATATAATTATCTGGTGATGTTACCAGACGTATGTCAGCATATGTTCACACAATAAATATAAATATAATTTAATATGCAGCTTAGGCTTGAAAAAATCTTTATGTAGTTATTGGCTCTTGCATTTTCGAGTATAGGGACCCAAATATTCTACACAGAAACATAAAACAAGCTTGACATAAATGTATGTATCTACTTGTGTTTTTAAGTTTGCTGTAAAGAGAAACTACACAAGCAAAAGTACATAATATATTTAATAAATTGTAATTGGTATATTATGCTACATTGTGTAATGGTACTTGCTATTAGCATTTGTCAGTGCTTCTTCTCTATAAGTATCATTCTCATTGCAATAATTGAATGCCTCTTCTCTATATGTATTATTCCTTTAGTATTAGTGCAATGCCAGTTCCTTATGTTTGTCACTATTATAGCATTGCTGCACTGTGTATTCTTTATAAGTGTTACTCTCAATGCATTACTACAATGCCAATTCTCTGTGGATATCACTTCTTTAGCATCAGTCGGTGGCTATTCTCTATAGGAGAATTAATATATTGCAAAATTTTGTAATGGTACTTGCTATTAGCATTTTTACTGCTTAAGTAATGATACATGCTATTAGCATTTGTCACTGCTTCTTCTCTATAAGTATCATTCTCATTGCACTGGTGCAATGCCTCTTCTCTATATGTATCATTCCTATAGCATTCGTGCAATGCCTATTCTCTATGGTTGTCACTCATAGCATTAATACAATGTACATTTTTTATAAGAGTTACTCCTAATGCATTACTGCAATGCCAATTCTCTGTGGGTATCACTTCTTTAGCACCAATGCAATGCCTCTTCTCTAAGTGTTACTCTCATAGGGTAAATGCAATGCCTATACCCTATGGATGCCATTCATTGCTATAGCATTGGTGCACTGCCTATTTCTTATAGGTGTCACTATTATAGCATTGGTGCATTGCCTATTATCTATATATGCTGTTCACATTGCACTAATGCATTGCTTTTTTACTGTGACTGTTAGTATAATAGCATTAATATTGCCTGCTTTCTATGGGTATTACTCCCGTTGTACTACTGAATGCCTATTCTCTATAAGTGTTATTCCTACAGTATTAGTACACTGCCTATTTATTATAAGTGTCAATATGATAGCATTGGTGCACTAACTATTCTATATGTATATCATTCCCATTGCACTAGTTTACTGCCTATTCTCTATAAGTGTCACTATTATAGCATTAGTACATTGCATATTTTGTATGGGTATCACTCCAATTGTACTAATGCACTGTCTGTTCTATATAGGTGTCATTAATATAGCATTAATGAAATGCATATTCTCTATAAGTGTTATTATCATAAGATTCAGTGGATATTCTCCATAGGTGTCACTATCATAGCATTAACATTGCCTATTATCTATGAATGTCATTTGCATTACTAGTGC
Organism: Lissotriton vulgaris; assembly: GCF_964263255.1. Taxonomy (NCBI): domain Eukaryota; kingdom Metazoa; phylum Chordata; class Amphibia; order Caudata; family Salamandridae; genus Lissotriton; species Lissotriton vulgaris. Next base: position 1,980,819,006 of record NC_141687.1, on the reverse strand, counting down.
ACTACTTTTTCTATGTGACTGTTGATATGATAGCACTGTTTTCTAGGGGTATTACTCCCATTGTACTGCTACAATGCCTTTTCTCTAAAAGTGTTATTCCTACAGTATTGGTACACTGCCTATTCATTATAAGTGTCAATATCATAGCATTGGTGCAGTCACTATTCTCTATGTATATCATTCCCATTGCATACATGTGCTGCCTATTCTCTATAAGTATCACTATCATAGCATTAGTACATTGCCTACTTTGTATGGGTATCACTCCAATTGTACTAATGAAGTGTCTGTTCTATATAGGTATCATTGATATAGCATTAATGCAATGCACATTATTTATGAATATCAGTATCATAGGATTCAGCAACTTCTCTATCAGTATCACTCCCATTGTACTAAAATATCTGTTCTTTATATGTGTAATTTCTATAGCATTAGTAAAATGTATATTCTCAGTAGGTGTTACTGTCTATCATTAATGCAACACCTGTTCTCTATAGGTGTCATTCGTATTGCACTACTGCACTGCTTTGTTTTCTCTATAAGTGTCAGTATAATAGCATTAATACATTGCCTATTTTCTATATGTATTACTCCTATGTACTAATGCAATGCCTGTTTTCTATAGATGTCATTCTTACAGTATTAGTATACTGCCTATTCCTTATAAGTGTCACTAATATAGCATTAGTGCACTGACTATTCTCTATGTATGTTATTCATATTGCACTAGTATACTACCTATAATCTATCAGTGTCACTATTATAGCATTAAGCATTTTGTATGAGTATTGCTCTCATTGTACTAATGCAGTGCCTGTCCTATATAAATGTCATTAATATAGCATTAATGCAATGCATATTCTTTATAAATGTCATCATCATAAGATTCACTGCATATTCTCTATAGGTGTCACTATCATAGCATTGATGCAGCACCTCTTTTCTATTAGTATCACCCCATTGTACTCGTACAATGCCTATTCTTCATAGGTATCCTTTCTATAGCATTAATAAAGTATGTATTCTCTGTATGCCAATTCTCTGTAGGTGTTACTTCTTTAACATCAATGCAATGCCTTTTCTTTATAAGTGTTACTCTCATAGGGTGAGTGCAATACCTATTCCCTATGGATGCCATTCATTCCTATAGCATTAGTGCACTGCCTGTTCCTTATAGATGGCACTATTATAGCATTGATGCATTGTCTATTATCTATATGTATCATTCATATTTCACTAGTGCACTGCTTTTTCTCTGTGACTGTTAGTATGATAGCACTGTTTTCTAGCAGTATAATTCCCATTGTACTGCTAAAATGCTTTTTCTCTAAAAGTGTTATTCCTACAGTATTGGTATACTGATTATTCATTATAAGGGCCAATATCATAGCATTACTGCAGTCACTATTGTCTATGTAAATCATTCCCATTGCACTAGTGTACTTCCTATTCTCTATAAGTGTTACTATTATAGCATTAATACATTGCCTACTTTGTATGGGTATCACTCCAATTGTACACCTGTTCTCTATAGGTGTCATTCACATTGCACTTCTGCACTGCTTTTTTTCTCTATAAGTGTCAGTATAATAGCATTAATACATTGCCTGTTTTCTATCTGTATAACTCCCATTGTACTAATGCGATGCCTGTTTTATATAGGTGTCATTCTTACAATATTAGTATACTGCCTATTCCTTATAAGTGTCACTATTATAGCATTAGTGTACTGACTATTCTCTATGTATGTCATTCCCATTGCATTAGTATACTACCTATAATCTATCAGCGTCACTATTATAGCATTAAGCATTGCCTATTTTGTATGAGTATTGCTCTCATTGTACTAATGCAGTGCCTGTCCTATATAAGTGTCATTAATATAGCATTATTACAATGCATATTCTCTATAAAAGTCATCATCATAGGATACAACACCTCTTCTCTATCGGTATCATTCCTATTGTACTAGTACAATGTCTGTTATTTATATGTCTCATTTTTATAGCATTGGTAAAATATGCATTCTCTAGAGGTGTTACTATCATAGCATTAGTGCAACACCTGTTCCCAATAGGTGTTATTCCCATTGCATTAGTGCACTGCCTATACCCTATATGTATCACTATAATATCATTAATAGGTGCCTATTTTGTATTACTGTCACTCTCATTGCATTAGTAAACTTTCTATTCTTTATACAATGTGAACTGAGAAATTGCGACAAGGGAGTAGCTCAATCAGTAACAAATATGTTTTTTAAACTTAAAAAATTACAAGTTAAACAAATACAAGACAACATTTTTATATCACTAAAAAACATTTTAACAATGGCCAAGTTATAACAGTAAAAGACATAAAAGACAATTTAGAAGGAATACTACAGTATAATAAAGGCTACAAAATCTTAAAAACAATATGCAGTTCACCTCCATACTGGGAAAACTGTAAAAAGGAAATATTTGCAATGCTAAGACAATTAGGAGTACCAACATTTTTTTTAACACTATCAGCAGCAGAAACAAAATGGTTTCATTTAATTAACATATTATTACGAATTAATAATAACAAAGAATGCACTCGCGAAGAATTTGCAAATATGTCTTGGGAAAGCAAATGTACACTGATCCAACAAAACCCCATTGTATGTGCTCGCCATTTCGATTGCCAAGTAAAAAAAAATGTAATAGCATATTATTGCACAAAAGTAATCCTATTGGTAAAATTGTAGATTACTTTTACAGAGTAGAATTCCAACAACGCGGATCACCACATATACATGCATTACTTTGGATACATAATGCACCAAAGTATAATGAATCAAAAAATGAAGAAGTAACTCAGTTTATTGACAAACATATAACATGTAGTAAAAATGAAAACTCAAATATACAACATTTAATACCCTTGCAAAAACATGGACATACTAAGAACTGTTGCTTTAAACATAAAAAGACATGTAAGTACCAATATCCTAGATATCCTATGCGGCATACTATTATATTAGAACCATTGCAATTAGAAACAAACAATGATGTCATAAAACAGCACATAGAATTAATTCATACAATAATGCATACACAAGAATTTACTACTTATACATTTGATGATTTTTTGCTACAAATGAAATTAACCGAAGAACAATATATAACATGCATACAATATCTGATACAAAAAACAACTATAGCTCTAAAAAGAACTCCAGCTGAGTGTTTTATAAATAACTATAACAACATAATATTACAAGCATGGCAAGCTAACAGATTTACAATACGTTTTAGATGCATATGCATGTGCTGTATATATTGTTACATATATCAGTAAATCTCAAAGAGGATTAAGTAAAATAATTGCACAAGCTACAAAAGAAATACAACACAATCCAAATATTAAAGAACAATTAAAATACATAGGGAATAAATTCTTAAACTGTACTGAAATTAGTGCACAAGAGGCAGCTTACCTAATATTACAAATACCATTACGAAAAGCTTCACGATTGTTTGTATTTACACCAAATAAACGCACATACTTAATGAAATATATAAATACAAATAACTCATTACCAGACACATCAACAGATATACAATTTGACAATATACTTGTAAAATACAGCACACGCCGAATAACATTGGAAAAAAGCACGCTAGCCGACTATGCATCTAACTACAATACTAAGAAACAAACAGCAAAAAAAAACATTACAAACAAACATGATAGCTTGCTTTTAGAGACCAACTTTTATAGCTCAGATGATGAAGAAATCGAAATTAATAACATTATTAATAAACAAGACAATATTATATTTACTGAACGCACACAACGAAAAATCATCCGGTACTGCAGATTCAACAAATTGAATTATTCAGAAAATTATTACAGAGAATTATTATTGTTATATTATCCCTGGTGAATAGAAAGCAATATAATTGGTACAAAAGACACATACTATGAAAGATATCTAGAAGTACAAACAGTAATTGATGCAAACCATTATATATATAATGAACAACATGAAATACTTAACAAAAGTTATATATCAACAGAAAATGATGCAATATTTACACCTACATTATCACCTGTAACAATAATACCCGATGATTTAGATAATGACAATCAACTATCTCATCAAGAATTACAGTATGACATATCCTTAGATTTAGGAATTAGAAGTACTACAGAAGAAGAAGCATTAATAAATAATGTTACCACAAGACAAATACAATGAACTAATGCAAAATTTAACATTGGAACAAATAAACTTTATTTATCACCATCTAAATGCTATTAAGACACAAAAATTACCTTTTTATACTTTTTGTACTGGAGGTACAGGCGTAGGAAAAAGCTTCCCTAAAACAGCACTCCATCAGACTTTATTACGCTACTACAATACTAAAGCCGGAGAAAATCCAGAAAATGTTCATCTATTACTAACAGCACCATCAGGTAAAGCAGCACATAATATAGATGGACAAACACTACACAGTACTTTCAAAATACCAGTATCTCAAACTTTTACATATAAACAACTAACTCATGAAAACAGGAGCATACTACAAAATAAACTTATGCATTTAAAAGTATTAATAATAGATGAAATTTCAATGGTAGGTGCAAATATGTTTAATTTCATACACAATAGATTACAAGAAATAAAAGCTTCTAACCAGCCTTTTGGAGGTATATCAATATAAGCAATTGGAGATTTCTATCAATTAAAACCTGTATTTGACACATACATATTTGACAATCCAATACATTTGTATGGGCCATTAAGCACTAACCTGTGGCAAACACATTTTAAATTGTATGAACTAACAAAAATAATGAGGCAACTAAATGAAATGCCATTTGCAGAAATGCTCAATAGGTTAAGAATAGGCAAATACACAAAAAACGATATAACAAACATCAAATTACGACAAATAGAACCTGAATTTGAATTTGAATTTAAAAACATTTATTAAGCACGCTTTTACCAAGCGGTTTCATGGCGCTTTTCAGATTACCACCAACGTCAGTGGCAGGGGGAGGTTAGGCAGCAAAACTCGGGAAAAGAGAAAGGTTTTAAGGTTTTTCCGGAACTCAGTGTAGGAAGGTGAAGTGCGAAGTCCCACAGGAAGGGAGTTCCAGAAAGCTGGGGCGAGGACAGCAAATTTTGCTCCACCAGCCTTCTTCTTTTTGAAACATGGAGTGGCCAGGAGTGCCATGTGGGTGGAACGGAGTTCTCTACCCGGCATGTAGGGCTTGATGGCAGAGCATATAAACTCAGGGGTGGTGCGTATAAAAGAAACTATACCATATATAATGGCAACTAACAAAGAAGTAAATGAAATAAATAACAGAGTATTATTACAGCATATACAACAACATGCTGTTTATACCACATTAGCGATAGACACAGTTGCTTCAGACCTAAGTCAAGAATTAAAAGAAAAAATATTAAAGCAGTTACCAGCAGACTCTACAAAAACAATGGGATTATCAAGCATACTGCATATTTCATTTAAACTTCGCTATGATTTAACTGCTAATCTTAATGTCAATGATGGATTAACAAATGGAGCAACAGGAATAGTTGAATATGTTGATTGTACAAATAACATACCTATTATAATATGGGTACATTTTGATAATTGCAATATTGGGAAAAGTACTAGACAACAAAACAAACATCTATACCATGTTAATATATCACATGAATGGACACCAATATGGCCTATATCAAGAAACTTTTAATACACCAAAAAATGTATAACTATAATTCGAAAGCAATTTCCATTACGACAATCATCAGCACGCACAATCCATAGAACACAAGGCGAAACAATTGAACCACTTTATATACACTTTAATAATAGCAAAATACATCACCTACACTATGTAGCTATTAGTAGAGCAAAATCATTAAAAAACATATATATAAAAAACTTTGACGAAACAAAAATTTAAGTACATCCAAAAGTCCATGAAGAAATGTTCCGCTTAAAAACATATATGTTGCTACAAATATCTAGAACTCAGATATCACAATTTACAAACTACTTTACTATTATTGTACAAAATATACGCTCACTACAAACAAATTTAAAATTAATATTAGCTGACAGTAACATATTAAATGCTGATATTCTATGTTTTACAGAGATAAATACAACACATAAAGCAAATACTGATGCATTTGTAATTCCAAATTACAATATGCTAATATTTGATAAATACCACAACGCACAAACAAACCATGGTACTATAATATATTATAAAACAAATCACATATTACAAGCAGTATTCACAACACAACAGCAAATTGACATCTTGCAATTTACTAAACAAATAAAAAACAATAACTACCTATTTGTAATAATATACAAGCCACCAAAAGTACACATACAAATACTATTGCAAATATTAACCATATTAAATAATTATCCAAATCATAAATATATAATAATGGGTGATTTCAATATTGATTTCAAACAACAACACACAATAAAAGTGTATTATTAAATTACATGTTAACAAACTTTAACTGTGTTCAAAAAATAAACACACTTACAACAGACTACAATTCGATATTAGATCATATATTTACAAATGCAAATCTAGAAAATTATGGAACATTAGTTATATTATAGTGATCACAAACCAATATGGACAGCTATCTAATTAATATGCATTATAATGTACAAGTATCTTATGTAGCAACTTCCAAATTTTCATTAAATATTAAAATATTTGCATTGTTTTTTTGCAGATGAATTCTATTCAAGATTTGAAAGACAACAATCAAGATGAAACTAAGCCATACCAAAAGGCAATTCCTGTAAATATCATTCATTGTACAGGAAAAACTTACTATCGGAATGCTAAACAGGAAAATAAAGTAATGTACCATATGGCATTAGCGGATCAAAGCATATCTATCAAAGCTACTTGCTATACTGAGGACTACCATGCTCAAACTAAAGAAGGATATGGCTTGCTAATTCGCAATTACCTTATCAAAAATGATACTTTGATTATGACGAAACAAACAAAAATCTCAAGAATGCCATCAATTGAAATACCTGCAGAAATTATTCAAGAAGCTATTAATATTTTGCAGCCACCACCTCCACCAGTGTCTCCAATAAAGACAGTGAGAGAAGTGAGTGTAAAAACACTCCTAAGCGTCTCCGGAACAATAACTGAGGTAAGCTACTTTTTTATACTTTGCATTTTACTATTGCTTTATCTGAAGTAACATAAATGTACAAAAGTAAAAAATGTTTATAATTGCATGTTTATAAAAATACTTCACTGTACAAATAAATAATTGTATTATAATACTACAATGGTTTACTGCACAAATTGTCACTAATTGCCTTACAAAAATGTTCAACGTACGCTGTTCTTGATAACCAATTTCTTTGTTAGCCATATTGTAAATGCAGCATTGTTAAATTAAGTAGCATTAGAACAAACATAAAAATGATGCTACCTACATACTATAATGGAACAAACATACATACAAAATATTACAGGTAAGTAAACTTACATACTAGCTAAAAAAAGTAAAAACAGAGTAAGTCTGTATACTTATTGTAATACAAAATTACATGTGTTACACTTTTGCTAAAAATATTATAGCACTAATAAAAGGTAAGTAAAGTACACAATTTAATTAAAGCATGTTTTATTTATGTATAAAAATGTACATCATTTAATATACCATTAAAGCATTAATACTGAAAATTTGAAACAATTAGATACCACACAATTCACCATCAAAATGCTTCTAATAATAATGTAAGTAACTTGCAATTAAATTCCAAACTTTGGATAAAATTGGACTCCCTATAAAAATATTAGTAGCCTATAACATGCCAAAGTGGCAGTCTGCAAAACTATTACCTTGCAAATTACATTAACTACCAGTTCAATAAAGGACTGTGTTTAAAATCAGCTGCCTAACTTTCAAAGCTGTGTTAGAAACTTCACCTGCCTACCTCCAATACATGGTCGCTCTCTACTGTCCAAAACGCAACATATAGTCCTCCCATGAGACTTCCAGAAACCCCCCCCAATCAAATTACAAAAATTTGGCAACCATAGATTCGCTAACTTACCTCAAACCTCTACAACTAGTTGCTCTTCTCAATAAAATGCTTTAATTCTCTTTTACAAATCACAAAAATCCTAAAACCTGCTTCTTTATACATTATTGCTAAAACCCTACATGTACACTACTCAACACCTAATTAATGCCAAGAAAATTATAATGTCATAGCACTATAGAAGACAGCCTTAACATAAGGTATGATAACAGAAGATTATTATGCAAAACGAACTATGTTACATTAATATTGCTACTTCCCAATAGAAATAATAAAAGGTAAGTAATCTAAAACTTATAGTTACAATGTTTGCATTACATGTGCAAATAATTCTATGAATCTTACTTTATTACTTCATGTACTTTTACAAACAAAAAGTGCAACTATTATGCAATAGAAACAATATCATACAACAAATTAATTTAATAACAAGTAAGTAACATAAAAATATACTACACGTATTGCAAGAGTATATGCACTAAGGTATAATAAATACAAGGAACAAAATTATACTACAAATAATGTATGCATATAAGCATACAACTCTAAAAGGTAAGTAAAACAAACATTTCATTAATAAAGTACAAATTTTAATTCTAAACAACTTGTATTAATTGTTCAAAGTTTAATGATTTAATGCATTTTTACAACAATTGCATATACTACACATAGACCTTTACATTCCTTAATGAAGTAAAGTAAACTAATAAATACTTAACAAAAGCTAACACATAACTAATACATGTCCACACACATTCAAAGAAAGCTAACACATAACTAATACATCTCCAAACACATTCAGATACATACTCAACACTTTACCATCACAATATTTTTAAAATAAACAAGACACAAACACCTACACTACGCACCACACATAACGTTATATAATTAAGTGCTCCTACGTACTTCGCAAGTCGTAGCACGCCCTAGTTCATACAGAACTAGGATGGCCCCAAAGATGAAGCATGTCACTGTGAGGCAACTCCAGTGAGTGAGGGGACTCTAAAAACGCATTGTTTTTCTTCTACAAGTGACCTACTTACATTCACCAAACAGCCATATACACACATACTTCTTTTACACACTACATACACCTACAATACACTTACACTACAATTAACATCACTCAAATAACATACCTCACACAACAACACTTTAACACATATCATTACATCAAAAGACTCTCAGTAAAATTACCCCATATTTGCATCCTACACCTAAAACACAAGTAACAATTAACTTACTATAATGCAAATTCGATTATTATAATGCCAATAACTATACCTGACCGAACGCTAAAACTTTCTCTTTACTGAACTGTTTGACAAGTATACTTTCATGCTCTTTCATAAACTGCTAACAAAATAGCTTTACTGTGAGGCATATTATATTATCTGCACTTGCCATTATAAATGCTAGTTGAAGTAACTTTTTTGGCAAACAGCATTTTCATAAATAATATTGACTTTGTATATTAACAACCGCAAATTACATATTGTACTACTATATCTAACAAATATAACAAACACATGTTATTTTACAGGAAGAACAATCCAAAAATATATTCGTTGGAGGACAGGAAACAAAATTGAAAAGTATCACTGTTAAAGATACAACTGACTCTGTAAAAATTACCCTATGGACAGAAGCAGCCGACTTCCCAATGCAGAGTGGACAATATGTACATTTATCTCACCTAACAGTACATGAATTTAATAAAGAAAAGATTTTGAACACAACTCGACATACTAGGATACAAGTAAGTAAAATTTTATATTGATATTCATATTTAGATAACATTACAAATTGAATAAATACTAAAACAGTATCTTTGCAGGTAGTAAAACCACCACAAGAAAACCTTGACATAACAATTTACAGATTAGACAACATACAACAAGAAACAAGCATTGTAGCGGTACAAGTTAAAGGAACAGAACATTTCCAATCCATGGAAATTCATAACATCTCATTGATGAACTTTTTACATATAAGAGATGATGTGAAAGACTTAGCTGATGCATTGATGGAATATCTACCACTATCTGTAAAAATAACATTTTGTAATGGATATATAACAAGCATCATTGAGAAAATATAATGTACATACAATAATACAAACATTAACAATGATTTTGCATATCAAAAAGACAATTAATGTTTACACTATGTTACATTAGTCAAGTTTGTTTGCTGTTTGATAACAAAAATTGTATTACAATATTGCTTTCAATTGCTGATCACTGTTTGCAATACTTTTATTAACATTACTGTGTGGAAATTACTATCAATACTTAACTACTCTCTGTATGCACTTTATAATTTGGTTATTTGCTTTCAATTACAAATATTGACATATACAACTGTAATATTCAATTAAGTTTAAACAAACTTGCATATTTTCAGTAAATGTATATGTTACTCATTTACAATAAATAGAAATGCCTAACAACCAAAAATAAAGTTTATACCACAAATCAAAAATCTTTACATCAATATTTACAATTATAAATGTATTTCGTATTGTGAATAAGAAATAGACAAAGAACTAACAAACAAGTACTTATTCCTACCACATATTACCTACTTAAAGTACTATATAGCCTTATCACTAACAGTCTACATGATACATTAATTTAAGACTACTAAATATAGTGTAAAGAAAAACAATGCCGCGCAATAACAAAAGCTCTAACTTAAATACTGCGAGACCTATTGCATTGCAAATGCTTGTTTATTAACTCTTGGAGGATGTGATGCAGGTCTACATAGCACAAAAGTTTGTCCAAGGCCGTAACAGCGCTCCTCATACTTCTTACACGTTTTTACAAAGCTGGGATTCGAACATGGTTCTCCATGTTAATGGTTGGTAGCTGGAGCCACATTGCTTCCCATGAAAGCCCTTCTCCAAGAGATGAGCCAGAGACATGTCTCTGTTTGTGCCATATCCAAATGAAATCCACAGCATGACATTCCTGGTGGAGTTTCTGGCATTGTAAATATTCATTTCTGATTCCGCACCTCAGCATCATATGTGTCTCCTTACTTCACGGGAAGTCTCCGGTGCTCTGCCTAGTAATGTCACTCCTCAGCTGCACATTGAAGGGACCTTCTTTAATCAGGGTAGTCTCCTGCACTAGCGCTAGCCATGTTTATGCCAGATTTTCCATCAGTAGTGTTCGAAGAGGGGTCATTACCCAAGACAGAGGCTACTCTGCATATAAGAGAGGGGTGACACCGACTGAGTCCCAGATTGCGCAGATTTCTCAGGACATCACAGCAGGATATTGATGTGTATTACATTGTGTAGATAGTGCAGGCACAAATGCACCAGGCTGGATTACATTGTATGTCACCCACCGCGCCTACCCTGGCCGTGATCTGATAATGTAAACAGCACCCATGGACACACAGACTGTTTTATGATTGACTGGGTTGCCTAGTGCTGTAAAAGAAATGTGCTGTATGCAGTAGACCCCAGCATGCTGCCCAGCATACAATGCTAGAAAGCATCATCAGGCATAGTAAGTGCTATACAAATGCAATTACATTACAGATCTATCAGAGACTCAAGTTGTAGATGCCTTACCTTTGAATTTCACCATGCGTCAACCTGGATCCAGAGATTTTTCATCAGCAGTACCCCTGCACTTCGATAGGCAGCATCAGTCAGCTTTTTGTTTGTCGTTGTGCGTGCTGGAATGACGTTGCGGGAACTATGTAGACACCACCTGGTGCACGGACGTCAGTTATTTCTTTTTCCACGCCATCCTAAGTGCAGATTCGGTGAGAGCTACCTCTTAGTTTTTTGGCTAACCTTTTTTTGACTTTTGTCAAGATTTTTTTTGAGTCTTGGACTCATGGTGTCGTCGATGTCCTAGAGTAGGACCGGATTCAAGCCCTGCGTATCCTGTCATTGTATGATGTCTGTGACAGATCCGCACCTAGTGTGCTATGTGTGCTATTGGTGCTTGGAGCACAACCACGAATCAGTCATGCTCCGAGTGTCAGGCCATGAATCCAGAGGCTTTAAGTGAGCAGTCCCGAACGTTGTTGGAGGCCCAGGGTTCGGCACTGCGTTGCTCCAGTTTTTTATTCTCGAGGGGAAGGTCCAAGGAATGGTGGTGGAGCCTGCACTCCTCGTCCCATTCAAAATCTTCTGGGCGCTCAGGTAAGCACAAGAGGTTGAAGAAGCATAGGCGTTCTTTCACTTCACCTCCTCCTCCACGTGACGCAAACAGAGAGCATTGTCCTTGGAGCCTCTTTCCGAGACAGCTCTTCGCTTCCCTGCTTTTCCGGAAGCCGGAGCATCTCCTGCCCAATTACGGAAGTTTTATGAGGCCTTACACCTTATTTTTGGGTAGTCCGGCTCCGCTGGTGCGCATCCGAGCCCCACAGTCGATTGGGGACACCAGGCTCTCGACATCGACCGTGCTTCTGGTCAGCATTCCCGAGTTGGACACGGAGCAGCATCACCGTCTGTTATAATGCCTGAAGAAACCTTTGCCCCTATGTTCATCCCTGGTGCTGATTTTGTGCAAGGAGGTGGTGAAGAGGACTGGGAGAGGCAGCTGGACCCACTAACAGGCCAGCTTGAATACTCCATGGACTTGCAGATGGACCTGGGTGAGACCAGTGAGTTTGGCACTTCCCCTGCCCTTGGCTTGCTTTCTCCTCCTTGCGTGGCTACAGAGGATGGGGCTTTTTATGCAGTGGTGGTGTGAAGGGGGGCCGAGGTCCTTGACCTTGACCTCCATTTGGTGACAGTCAGGACTAACCTCCTGACAATGGTGCTTTAGCCTCTGGACCTCTTTTACCCTTTGTGAGAAAGTGGCTCTATATATACTGGACCAGAATAAGGTACAGTATGTATAGAGTCCACAAACCCCAGAGGTATATCAGAGGTTAAAGCCAGGTGTGACCTTACTCTCTAAAGTGGTAGTTTGGTCGAGCAGTAAGGCGGTACCAGATAACAGTGTAAAGCATTTGTTGTACACAGTCAGCAAAAGGTTTCACACACTCAAAGACTGAACTCCAGGCCAATTGTTTTTATATCAAAGATATAGTTGTTTTATTTCTAGAACCAACAGGTATCAATATATACTGTTCTCAATGTGAGAGGTCTCAGATGAATACTTTGCAGAAAGGCAATAAAGTTTCTAAACACAATAGGTACAGGGGTTGCAGTAGGCAACACAATTCTACACACAATTAAGCATTGAGCTCAATGGTTTTTCTTATGTAAACACAGTTGATTATTTTGTTGATTACTTTGGTAGTTCCAGGACTGGCTCCTCGATTCAGTCCTGGGGGCTAAGCTGAAAACAGTTTAGTAAAAACTTTTAGGTATTGCAGTGATTTTTCAGGAATATAAAGCTATTTTAATAGTACGCACTTAGAAACTTTCCAACAGAAATCTGGCAATGTTATCCAATGGGAGAAAATTCAGGTTGCAGGTAAAGTATGATCTCGTTACTTTGGTAATCCAGTACTGGGCTGCTGGGTCCAGCACTGGGGTCTCAACGTAAAACAGGTAAGCAATTTTGTTTCAGTATTTTGTAAGATTTTTAAAGAATATTTAAAGTTTTCAAAAGTAGACACTTAGAAGAAATTTCATAGAAAAGCAGACAATGGATTCCTATGGAGAAAATTCAGATTACTAGTAAACTCGGTAAGGATTACTTTTGCGATTCAGTACTGGGCTACAAGGTACAGTACTAGCTTCTCTCCTGATCATGGGTGAGTACTTCGGAATTCGGTTGATTTTATATGAATATTTTAAGTTTACAAAGCTTGACACAGACGATTTTTCGAGTCAATCCAGTCAATGTTATCCAATGGGCAGGTAAGTGAGTTACTGGTTTCCAGGTGAGTACTCAACTGGCGAATTTGTGGTTCTGGGCATAGACTCAGGAGTCCCCCAAGGTCAGGCAGGCACAGTTGGTTCACCCTCAGCGGCGCGGGGCGGCCGGGTGCAGAGGTAGTTGGGCCCAATGTTATCCACTGAGGGACAGGGGGCCTCCGGTTAGTGGCTGCTGGCTAGCAGGCCACGCGGCTGTGGGAGCTGGGCTCCTGGTCACTTTCTCAGGGCAAAGGATAGGACGAAGGTGGCACAGCCAGCGGTACTCGGGCAGCTGGGTGCAGGGTGCTTTTGAGGTAAAAAGGGAACAAAGGCTGCAGGCTCGGGAGCAGAGACTCTCCAGTGGTGACCAGCACGTCGAGAGGTAAGTTGGGGTCTTGGAGCACTGGTAGGTACCCCAAAGGGAGGCACAGGGGGCTGTAGGGCGCCGGGTACAGGGGTATTGGAAAAGCTTACCCTCAGCTGGTTGCGGTGGGGGTGGCCCCTGGTTCCGAGTCTGCAGGCGTAGTCGGGTTTGTCGAGGAGGGTCTTTGGGCACTGGACTTCAGGTCCCAGTCGCTGTGGGGGAAGTCCTTGTGGTCCTGGATAACTCGGGCCGGGCTCGGCGGGTGCAGAGTGGGCTGGTCCGGGGCTTCCTGGTTGGCACCAGGGGGGTTGTTGCAGCAGAGCCTCTGCAGATGGGAGTCCCAGTCTTTAAGGGGGTGCAGGCAGGTCCTCTGGGTGTCCCAAGGTTGCTGTCCGCAGAAGTCGCTGGGATTTAGGCAGGAGCAGGTTCCAGGATCGACAGGCCAGTAGGGCTGGGGCCAAGTCAGTTGTTGTCGTCCTGTTGTTAGCAGCTGTGCGGCGGGTCTTCTTCCTCTTGCTCTTCTTTCCTTATCGGGATCTCCTGAAGGAAGGTTCAGGGAGCCCCTAAATACTGAATTTAGGGGCGATACAGGTAGGGCAAGCAAATGAAGAAATTGGTGGCTGGGTTACAGTTGCGCTGGGTAACAATGATAATAGTAAGGATAAGAACAAGTAAAGAAGCTCCAAGGATAAGGTTTAGACCACCAAACTAAACACAACAGGCATGAACCAGTCAATGCCCTGATACACAACACAACATTTATCCTGAGCTAACACAAAAGTCGCTGTTTGTTTTCTTCTTTTCTTTCTTTTATTTCATGCGTTGATTGTTCATAAAACCTCCTAGCCGACACGTGTTTCGTCTGATTTGGTGTTAATCCACAGACTTCTTCAAGGCTTGATTGAACGCCAGGAACTTTTTTACAGAGGACGAGATATCGTCACAGGAGGAAAATACCCGAATAATACAGTATGGAGAGAGACTGATTTTAACCGCTATCTACGGGCCAAAACAACGTGAAAAATAGACTAAGAGGATAACTGAACCCCAATGACGCTGTGGCAGGGGTGTTGAACAAGAGACTAGAGGTCGAATTTGACTAATCAAGCCTTGAAGAAGTCTGTGGATTAACACCAAATCAGACGAAACACGTGTCGGCTAGGAGGTTTTATGAACAATCAACGCATGAAATAAAAGAAAGAAAAGAAGAAAACAAACAGCGACTTGTGATTTGTTCGTTGGTTGCAAAGTGGATTTTTGTGTTAGCTCAGGATAAATGTTGTGTTGTGTAACAGGTAGGGCAAGTGTTGGGACCAATAGGTCCCTGTTCTGGGGCAAGTACACCCCCTAGCCTGCTCCTCTCCTGTGGGAGGGGGGCAGGAACCTGGCTGTGATTAAGTAGGGCTCCCCATCTTCAAGATGGCCGGAGCCCGGGGTCGTGCTTCACCTGGTCTCCCCCACCTGAGGGGTGGGGTTGGCACAGGCTGGCACACCCCCCTTCCTGACGTAGTTTTTCCCACCAGTCTTCCTGCCAGAGTGGGGGCCATTTGCTGGGTACAGTAAATGGTCTGGAGAAGCTCACAGAGGCTGCATGCCTTTAAAGCTTCCCCCTGCCCATCCTGGGGGAGGAGACCTAGCAACTTGCCCAGGATGTGCATTGTTGCAGGCCCAGGAGAGCGGGGGTGCTCTCCACTACGGGGTCCAGCAACATGTCTGCTCTGTGGCAGCCTCTCAGCCCAGACGTGGATTGTAGGTTAGGTTTTCAGGGGGCATCTCTAAGATGCCCTCTGGAGCATTTTACATTAAACTCCACATTGGCATCAGTGTGGGTTTAATGTGCTGAGAAGTTTGGTACCAAACTTGTCAGTCTTCAGTGTAGCCATTATGGTGCTTTGGAGTTCGTAATGACAACCTCCCAGCACCCTATACTCGTCGTGGACTGGACACCTCTGACTCACTGGGCAGAACTGTTGCCTAGTCTGTAGTATTATGAAGGTGCACCTCGTTGAGGACTTCTAACTTCTCGGAGGATGTCAAATCTACTTTGATGGACATGCCCTTTGATGGCCATCGCCTCCTCGGCGGCAAGGTAAACTCAGCGCATGAGTGCTTCTCGGAGTCTCGAGCTACGGCCAGATCCTTGGGCCTCATGGCTACCACAATAAACAAAGAGAGTCGGAAGGTCTGTTAGAAAACGTAGCTGAGTCTATGAGGTCCTAATGAAGTGACCCTTTTGGATTGCACTGAACCAGGCCCAGTGGTCACATGACACACATGTGTATTAGAAATCCTATCAGCCCACCCATCTGGCCAGACAGCACACACTACTGGTTCATCTTGTGAAAGTGTCCGTGCCACAGAGTGGTGCTGAAAAAGTGCACGAATTCATCTGGGCTTGGACACACCACCCTGGTTTGAGGTCCTACATGACGAGGCTCCGCCAGATGGGTGGGCTGATAGGATTTCTAATACACATGTGTGTCATGTGACCACTGGGCCTGGTTCAGTGCAATCCAAAAGGGTCACTTCATTAGGACCTCATAGACTCAGCTACGTTTTCTAACAGACCTTCCGACTCTCTTTGTTTATTTTAGTTTGACTTAGGGGTTTAGAGTTTGGTAGGTCTTTAAACATAGTCCCCTTGACCCTCCTTAACTTTTGTTTTCCACCTCATGGCTACCACCCATCCTCCTCTGTCTGCCTTTCATGGCTACGGAAGGGGTACCCAGACACATCCTGTCCAGCCAAGCCACTGGGTCATACAAGCTGTCCAGCCTCTGTGTGGTCACAGACACAAGACTCAGCATCCTTGCGGGTCAGAGAGCCAGAAGGTGGGCCAGTCCACCCTTTCCCACTCTGCTAGAGCTGCCAACCCTTTCTAGTCCGACGTTTGAGCCCATCATCGGCTAGTCGGAGGTGGGATTCGCCATCACCTCCTCCGCTGGCAGACTATCACTTTGGACAGGTGGGTTCTGCAGATAGTCCAAAGGGGCTGCTCCCTCCCCTTCAAAACTATCCCTCCCTCAATGGCACCCTTCTACGACTGTGTGTTGGAAGATCATTTGGTGCTTCTCCGATACCTCTTGGCCAAGGGGGGCATAGAAAGTAGGACGTAGTTGTTACCCCTGCTACTTTCTGGTGCCCAAAAAAGACAAAGGCCTGCGTCCTATCCTACACCTCTGGACAATCAACTTCTTCCTCTGGTATGAGAAGTTAAAAATGCTCACTTTGGCCCAGGTTCTTTCTGCCCTTGACCTAGGAGACTGGTTGGTGGCATACGGCTTACAGGACACTTGTTTACACATTCCCGCCCTGCCAGCCCACAGGATCTACCTACGGTTCGTGGTGGGCCACGAAAACTTTCAGTTTACATTGCTCCCGTTTGGCATCACTAGTGCCCCTTGGGTGTTCACAAAAGTGATGGCTATGGTCGCAGCTCATCTGCACAGATTAGGGGTTGCAGTCTTCCCCTATCTCAACTACTGGCTGTTGAAGATGGGCTCGCCCCAGGCTGTCGTCTCCCACTTCCAGACTATGGCGGACCTCCTGCATTTGCTGGGGTTCACTTTAAACATGCCGAAGTTTCACCTGAGCCCCCCCGCCCCCACCCTCCCCCTCAAACGCTTCCTTTCATAGGAGCAGTTTTGGGCCTATCCTCCCGAACAGCGAGCCCAGGTATTTGGGCTATGATACCTATATTTCAGCCTCTATCCCAGATTTCAGTGAGAATGATTGAGGCAGCTGGGCCTCATGGCCTCCTGGTGGTAGAGCATGCCATGTGGCACATGAGGGCTCTGCGGGGGAATCTTTCCGACTATGTCCAGATCTCGGAAGCAACTGCGCACCAACTGCAGTGGTATCTAAGGAACAGTGATTGGGTCAGAGGCAGATCCCTTTCCCTTCCCCAACAAGATCTGATGGTGGTGATGGATTTGTCACTCCTCGGATGGGGCAGCCACCTGGGAAAAGCATAGATCTGAGGTGTCTGGACTCCCGCAGAGTCTGGTTTCCATATCATCCTCCTGGAACTCTGGGCGATCAGAATGGCACTGAAGGCATTCTTTCCCTCTCTCAAAGCAAAGGTGGTGCAGGAGTTCATGGAAAACACTACCGCCATGTGGTACTGCAACAAACAGGGCGTGGTGGGGTTGTGGACCCTTTGTCAGGCGGCTCCCACCTCTGGACATGGCTGGAACATGAGGGCAAATCCCTGGTGGTTCACCACCTGGCAAGTTCTCAGAATGCAAAAGTGGACGAACTTAGACATCGGTGCCTGGTCAATCACAAATGACGTCTCCATCCAGAGGTGATGCAAGGTCTCTTTCAGCAGTGGGGAGAACCTTGGATCTGTTCGCCTCCCAAAGAATGCACAATGTCAGCAATATTGCATTTCTAAGGCAGCGATCGGTCAGCAACGCATTTCCTTGCGAGTGGAACTTCGGCCTCCTCTACGTATTTACGCCTCTACCACTTCTGCCCAGAGTGCTCAGGAAGATCAAGCACGACTGGGCTCAAGTCATTCTTGTGGCTCCAGATTGGGCATGAAGAGTCTGAGCGTAGCCATCGATACTACGATCAGACTACCCCTTTTGGAGGATCTTCTGTCGCAGCAGCAGGGGACTGTTCTTCACCCAAACCTGTCCATCCTCCACCTGCTTGCATGGAGGTTGAGTGGCGGCAGTTGAACACTTTTGACCTTCCACCCCTAGTCTGTGATGCGATCTTGGTAACCAGGTGCCCCTCCACTGAGACGGTGTATGCCTGTAGATGGAATAAATTTGTGACATGATGCACATCAAAGGCTGTAGACTCCTTTTTTGCCCCTCTTTGAGAAGTCCTGTTTGTCCCAGCACGGCTCTTTTTGGGTACCCTTAAGGGTGATTTCTGTCGGCTATCTGTGCCTTTCTGAGACTTCCAGATCAGCCCTCTTGGTTCAAATCTCCCATTGTCAATAGGTTTCTTCAGGGTCTTACTCACTTCTTTCCTCCGTCTCCTTTCATAATGCCTCACTGGGATCTAAATTTTGTCTTGACTTTTCTTATGTGTGCTACCTTCGAGCCTCTTCATAATTTCCCTTTCAGGCTTCTAACCCTTAACCCTGCTTTCCTCATTGCCATCACCTCTGCTCCCAGACTCAACGACCTCCCTATCTGTCTGTTAACTGCTTCGCATAAAGGTTTTGTTCGTCCCTAAAGTGGTCATACCCTTTCATGGTGGACATTCTATTTCTCTGCCCACCTTATACCCACCGCCCCCCCCCGCATCCCTCCAAGGAAGTGGAGAGTCTCTACCACCTGGACCCAAAACATGTGTTGTCTTTTTATCTTAACCGTAATAAAGATTTCCAGTTGGATTATCAACTCTTCATTGGCAATTTGGGTGCCAAGAAAGGTCTGGCAGTACAGAAAGGACCCTCTCTCAATGGGTTGTCCTCTGCATAAAAGTGTGCTACGCATTGTCAAAGAAGGAACCTTCTGTGGGGTTACGTGCTCACTCCACTAGAGCAACAGCGGCAACCACTACGTTAGCATGCTGCATCCCAGTCCTGGATATCTGTCAGGAGTAACGTGGGCATCCCTCCACATGTTTACAAGACACTACTGCCTGGACGGCTAAGTCTGGAGGGACGGGTACATGGTCTGTTTGGCTGTGTGATCTTGGTTTGCATACCTTCCTCCGGGGTTGGTATTCCTGGGGTATCCGTTCAAAAGGTAAGGAATCTACAACTAGAGTCTCTATCAGATGAATAATTTCCTAACCTTTGGTAACTATGTATTTGGTAGAAATATTCTAGTTTCCTTACCGCCCCATCCATCCTCCCGGCTCTGCAATCTGATTTCTAGGAATAGGGATTCCCCTAAAGGGCCCCAGTTTTTATGCGCTTCTGGTGTTGAAAGTTGTATTAAGAACTAATGTCAGCATGCCCGTTCTAACGTCTATATAGGTCCTGCAACGTCATTTCCGGCTCGCATGACGCAGACAACAGAGGTGAGGTGCAGACCATTGCCCCCTACTGACGTGCAGGGGTACTGCTTATGAAAACTCACTAGATCCAGACTGATGCTTGAGGAAACTCAAAAGGTAAGGAATCTACAACTAGAAAATGTCTACCAGATACATTGTTACTGAAGGTAAGTAATTTATTCTGCAATCAGCCACATCCAGCAAGTCAACTGTTTTATGTAGAATAAAATCAAATCAAAGGTGCAGCACGTACTAAGAAAAAGAGGATCTATCTCACCACTATGGTGTCAAATATCTTCAGACTACCTTGACACCGGTCTAGATTTTCAGAGGAAGGAAAGCGTTTATCATTAGATAATTTGCAAATGTTTATCAATAGTAATAAACAAGCAAATTAGAAAAAATTATGACATTTGCACCACTCAACATGATATGTCTAGTGATAAGCTATTAAGTGTTTTCTTAGGAGCTCCTCATAGGTGCTGCCAAATGTTGATGATGTCGAATACTATGGCAGCCAAGTCTGGACTCCACCTCATGCCTTTCCATTCCATCTGTCTCCTACTGTTTTTCAATCTTTGCCTCTCTTCTCTTTGCCTCCTTTTCTGCATTTCTCTCTTGCTCCAAGTCAAATATTGTATGAGTTCTCTGTTGAAAATGCCTGTAAGACCGTTTTTGCTCCATTTATTACAGATATGTTGCTATAAAATGCACCATTTTACATCAATGTTTACACATTTTCTCAGGTTGAGAAACCCCCCAAACTCTCCTTGGTAACTTCCAGCTTGTTTGCAATGTTTGCATTCCAAAGTTAATTAATTGGTCTTGCGCCCCACTTCCTACATATTCCATCAGCCACCAGTGGTAGTGATAAAAGGGTGCTTGAGCCTGTGGGATGTTGGAGACTCTTGGTGTGGCCGTAGTGGTTGTAGGAGTAGTGGTTGTGGTAGTGCAGATGAGGTGGCAGGAGGTGCAGGTGACATTTCCTTCCATGTTGTATTGTGCTGTAGCAATGCGGCAAGCAGTGACCAGGGTTGAGGGCTTGGAGGAGTAGGCGGGGTAGCGCTGTGTTGGGGAAGGACCAAGGTTTTTGGCGCTGGGTGCAAGCCTTCAGAGCGCAAGTAGCACATCCAGTGCATGCATCTGTCCTGCAGCTTCCATTGACATAGGTCCTGAGAAGTGGATGGGGGACTCACTATCACTACCAGAGTCAAGTGCTGAAGAAATTGTACTTGGCCCAGTTTCAAAAGTCCTAGTAGGACTGACTCTGAGACATCAGAGGGAAGCGACACCAGCCCCCTGGGTTGAGGACCTGTAGCAGATGCTTTACCTCTGCCCCCCAACAGGGCTTTACACACCTTCGCTTAGTGTAGACGTTTAGGTTTCATGGTAACCATGCAGTCTAAATCTATAAAGCATCACCATGCAGACTTCACTCTTTGGAGTTATATTGCGAACAAAAAACAGGATTTTGTATGCTTGTACTAAAAAACAGCGTTCACAAGGAACTCACTCAGAACTTAGAATAATGGATATGGCAATTTAATTAATTGCCTAGTCTAATCACAAATACGTACTGGTAGTTTCTACTGTATATTACTATGATTCAATCATTAAGTTTTTCTACTGACAAGCTTACTTAAACAACCAAATGGTTATAGCCTATTTCTGAGAATAGGCCCTTTTATTTTTACAGAAGTCAACAATTTATATACATTACATATAAAAAACATTAATATAGACTTTGAAAACAGTTTTGAAAAAACATTTAAATAACCCCAAGTGTAGTGACCGTAACCATATTTACAGTGAAAATTTTCACTGTAAATATGGTTACGGTCACTACACTTGAGTGAGTTCCTTGTGAACGCTGTTTTTTAGTACAACTGTACTTACCCAGTTTGCAAGGACATATGGGTTGCTCTTGTTTTTGTTAAATAAGGATTTTGTATGCAGCATTACGAAGGAGCCTGCCTAAGAACGTCCGCAGCTCCTGCATCGCATCAAACTCTGCTGTGGCCACAAAAGACTGGATTTGAAGCCCATTGATGTGTCTATTCAGAATTCTTCATATTCTCCTGGGTCGTGTAAGAATGGCTCGTTGAGTATGAAAAAGGACAGTTTCAATTTGTGTCCTCTGTACCGAAGTTGGCACAATCCATTTGGCATCTGCTATGCAGGTGTATGCAATTCCTATTGCACTGGTCCCCAGGACACATTGTTTTTGGTCAAAGGCCACACATTTTTGTTTACTTTGTACTATGGACACGTAGGTCAAATCCCCTGAAACACAAAACTTGGCAGTTTACAGTATGGATCTATGGAATTACTTTTTGCCAGTAAAGCAAGATTTGTATGTGTGAATGATTCTAACTTGTACACATGATTCAAACTTGTACACATAAATCCATTAATGCACAGCATTTACTTAATAGGACCAGCGCTGCAAGGAAATACATGGAGCTGTGATTTAAGCTTCCATTGCTGACACTGGTTCCAGTAAAACAACGTGTACAAATGAATGCAAAATTTAACACTACAGTCTACTTCTAGTCCTCTGATTACATGCAAAGTCATAAACAAGATTGGTTATTTTTTTGCTTTAAAAAAATGTACATACCCAAAACTTTCCCCTTGAAAAAAGTGTTTTGCTGAACTGTTGGACTACTTTAGAGAGCATTTCTGAGAAGTATCTTCAAGTTAATTGTGTTTGATGTATGCCAATATTTAAAAAAAACCGATTGAGTGACAATCGATGTTAATCTATGTTGTGACGGAGAGGTTGGGATCTGACAGTGTGGGCGACTGACAGTAGGGCATTAGGACCCTGTGGGTCCTCAGGCAGAGTGACCAGGTCACCGGACACCAGATCCGGTGACGGGACAGGAAGGGGACAGACAATGACCAAGACAGGGACGTGGACGGACGTGGGGACGAGCAGCTGCACGATGTGTGAATAAAGAAATGTTAAACTAATCTGCGTCCTGTGTGTGGTGTACATCCCTGCGCACAGCATGAACACGACAACTGGCGACGAGGGAAAGTGACGAACGACGCGTGGATAACAGAGCGGAAAATAGATGGCTGGAGACACACCTGGAGCCCACCCTGGAAGTGTAGAAGACAAAAAGAAAGAATGCCCATTGAGCAGCGACGTGGGAGCACACCCCGACTATCACCGGTGAAGACGAGCGCGGATGCGGTAAGCGCTGAGAAACAGGGGAGTGTGTTGAAGAGGCTGGCGCGAGCCGTCGCGAGAGTATCCAGAGTCTCGGCGGCCATATTGGAATGGGGCGAGTTGAGATAATAGCACTGAGAACAGCAGTGGCGGCCATCTTATGAACAGACAATGCGATTGTGACCGCGAAATTGCGCGAAAATAGCGGCAGTCATTTTAGATGAGGAAAGAAGGACAAAAAAAAATGGAGCGGCCATTTTAAGGCCAAATAACGTCGGAAAGGAAGGAAATGAAAAGAAAAGACAACTAGAAAATAGAAATAAAGAAAATAAAGACAAACTAAGGAGAATAAAGAGGCATAATAAGGACATAAAGAACAAAGATCATCCAAGTGTTGTGAGAACGACAGCGGACATTTTGAATGGGACATTCAAGAAAAGAGCAGAGGAAACAGCAGAGCAGCCATTTCAAAGCCAGGCAAAGGGCAAATAAGAAGAATAGCATAAGACAAGGTGAATTAAGGAGAATGCGAATAATAAAAAGGAATAGAGAAGTAAAGACAGAAAGAAAAAGAAAATAAGAATGGAAAAGGTCTGAAAAGAGAAAGAAAGGAAAATAAAAGTTTTGAGTGAAGAATTAAGGATAAATAAAGAGCAAAAGGGCGCACAAGGGGAAAAAGAGCAATAAGGCAAAGGAAGAAGATGGTGCAATAAGAAAAGAGAAAAATAAAGAATGAGTGAAAAAAAAAGAGAAAGGACATAAAGAAAAAGAACAAAGAGAAAAAGAGACAAGGAAGAAATATATATATAGAAGAAATAAGCAAAAGCGAGTGGAAGAAGCCAGAGAAGTCTAAATAAAAGACAGGAAGAGAAATAACAAAGAAAAGAAGAGAGAAGAAAGAGAAGTAAAATAACGAGGAAAGAAGGGACAAAGACATAAATATAAGAATAAGTCGCAGGAAGGATGCAAATATAAGAAAACAAGGAAATAAAGAAGAAAAGACTAGGAAAGCCCAGAAGAGGCCGAATAAGAATTATGTAAAAATAAAGAAAAGAAGGAAGGACAAATAAGAAAGAAGTAAAAATAAAGGAAAAGCCAGAGATAAGGCCAAATAGAGGACAGAAAAGAGAAATAACAAAGAAAAGAGGGACAAAGACCCACCAAGAAAAAGGAAAGAGGAAAAGACAGAAAAGAGAAATAACAAAGAAAAGAGGGACAAAGATCACCAAAGAAACATGAAAGAGAAAAGGAGAACATAGAAGAAAAGAAAACAAAAGGAAAGACACAAAGACAAAGGAAATAAAATGGGTAAAAAAGAGTAACGCGACAGGACTTTGGCGCAGGAGAAACAGCAGCAAAAGGAAAGGACAAAGACATACAATGAGCAGAGCGGACAGGCGCCACCAAGGAAGATCAAGGCAAGAGACACCGCACGGCCAGGACCAAAGGTGGTGAGACAGAAAGAAACAATATCGATATTCAGACAACCGGTTCTCCAAAGATTCACTGGCGGTGACGAAAGTGAAAGGATCGATGATAACGGCTGTCTCCGACCGACAACGAATAACAAGGAAAAGATAGCGTTTCAAGGAGCTAAAGGCGGATGAAGAAGAAATGGCAGCGGCAACTGCAGCCACATGGAAGGAGGAAGATAGAGGACAAGGAAGCGATGGAGACACTAGATCACAAAGGACATTCAGTAAATAACAGAGACTCATTGAAGAGATGTAGAGTGACAAGTACTCTCTCTCTCTCTCTCTCTCTCTCTCTCTCTCTCTCTCTCTCTCTCTCTCTCTTTCGTTCTTTCACCTTCATCAATATAACTGTGAATGAGGACTATGATAAATGTGTCACGAACATTTGTTTGCAACAAGGGGGGAGATGTTGTGACGTAGAGGTTGGGATCCGACAGTGTGGGCGACTGACAGTAGGGCTTTAGGACCCTGTGGGTCCTCAGGCAGAGTGACCAGGTCACCGGACACCAGATCCGGTGACGGGACAGGAAGGGGACAGACAATGACCAAGACAGGGACGTGGACGGACGTGGGGACGAGCAGCTGCACGATGTGTGAATAAAGAAATGTTAAACTAACCTGCGTCCTGTGTGTGGTGTACATCCCTGCGCACAGCATGAACATGACAATCTATTAAGGTCAATATGAAAATGTTAGTGTCCCAATTCTTAGAGAAAAATCATGAGCGAACCCGCAGATGGTGCAAATTTAGGACTTTCAGGTAGTCACAACAGTATGACTGAAAACAGTACTCTTGGCAAACGTTTGTGAATACCATTTTCACATAAGCAATTACACATGGTCAGAGGTTAAAATCCGGGTTGGTCAATTTATCCCTTCATGCTTCTCTGGTCGATAGCAGGAGTTTCATTGAGTGGGGGAACCCTTCGGTGAACATGCGCTTTACAAATACACGTTAAATTTGCTCATGGTAAAATCTGCTGTGTGATTGCAAATGCACCCTTTCCTTTGCACCGGGAAAAAGTTCTACTCCTGCCCATGTTTGGAAGAAAATTAAAAACTTTTCTAGTGTGGAAAGAGATTGGAGATGAGTTGGTGATTACCCTTCAGCATGCAAGTTAGTCAGTGTGCACAGAACCGCAGGGCATCACAACCCAGGGACTACCGCTTCTCACCTATTTCCTGCTCCTGTACATAGGTTTGCAGAAATGCTGGAAAATCTGAGCCCTGCTAGAATCCAAATCCTATATAATGTGAGCAAAAGCAGAGAGGCGGTTACCAGAACTCTGATTTAATGAAAACACTTGGACGAATCTGGTCTTGGGTTGCTTGTATTCCGGTTTAGGGGCGGCCTGGCGGCTTGGGCTGGACGGTTCCTATGGAAGCGGGGTCAAGACTGATTTGTATATGGCTGGGTTCAAACTGAGTCAGGCAAAAGAACACTGTTGAAACGCAACCCGCATGATTGTCAGTGGTTAGACTTAATGCAAACGTGCCTCAAATTTCCCTTTGTGCGTATAATGAAAGCATTGCCATAATTAGTCACCTCACTATATGGCACAAAAAAGAGAAAAATTATTATTTTGTTCTAATCGGACAGATAGATTTCTGAAGCCTCGCGTCCCTTGAGCAACGAGCTGTTTTATGAAATCCCACACCTCTGAGTATGTAATTTATGCCTTCCTGGAGACCATCATAAAGATTCAGTCAGCATTTCAAGCTTAATTGTACTCTCTGTAAACTTGCTAGGCTGCCATGGAGTCAAAAGATTGAGGAAACTGCTTCGGGGGCACGTGGCTCCACGTTTGCTAGCCATGAAGGACTAATGAAGTGTTATTTCAGAGGATAATGGATTTGTACAAGGATTTGTAACACTGAAACATCCCCAGGGTTGACAAGACAGCCTCTGGTTTAAAAAAAACAGCTCAACCTGTGCAAAGGGCCACGCAGTCCACAACGCCATAAACTAAAAGGACTGAGTAGAATAACTCAGTCTTACTTTGGTCAAATGTGGGTTCCTGAAGGAAAACATCAGTGCTAAGGCACACCCTCTTCTAGACCACATGGTTTTTTGACCCCGAAAATAATTCAAGGACAAAATGTGACCAGAGGCTAACATTTATGCAGCACATATTTTAATGCACCTCGTGCAGCAACGTTGAAGAACTTCTTTACTTCAATCATTCAACAATGCAGAATGTGAACACTCTTAACCCATAAAATGTCCCTCACATAGAATGCTCATCCTCTTATAAATGCTCTTCCTGTGACAGATAAGTAATGCTTTATGTATGGATTACTATTTAACCTTGTGTGATTAATATAATAGGAATTTTTAGGTCGAGCGACCTATCTCAATGCGCATGCGCATTGAGCGGGAGCTCGATATAAAGGGGCTTAAACAGAGCTTACCGAGATCGGGCGATTCCATGAAGTGCCCGTGAAAGCTCGCTCAATGCGCATGTGCATTGCCATTAAAAGCGCATGCACAGACACCAGCCTCCCTCCCACAGTCATTCCCCAGCGTGCACTGTGCCAACAAGCCTTTGAAGTGAAGCTTAGCTTCACTTCGAAGGTATCCGCTACCCCCGCCCCCTGCTTCACACGTTTCTCGCATTTCTCCTCCCTCCCTCGCCTCCCTCGCCCTTCAGCGTGCCCTGTTCATCCTGCTCCCTTTCTTCCTTTGTTCTTTTCTTTCCTTCTTTTGGCCCATCAGCCTCCATTCTTTCTTTCCCTCTTCCTTGTTTGTTGTTGCAATTTTTATACTGCTTGTTTTTCATTTTTAATACTCTGCTTGGCTTCAATGCACAAAGACCCCCCACCTTGTTGCGTTAAGGCAGACGCACCTGAAGGTCGGCTTTAACTATTATGGGAGGCTTGTTTTTTAAACAAATTTCTTGGGGGCTGTTTTTATAAAATTAACAAAGCATGTGAAACATCTTTTCACACAGATCTCACCTATTTTGACCTCTGAAGCTAACCAGTTTTTCTCTCCATACGTGTATTTACTGAAAATAATGGGCATTTGCTCGAAAAATCTAGAGCACCCATTCTTATCTCAGATTTTATTACCACATAACTCCGTTTTGCCTGCAAATTATGATAATATCAACTGAAAAATGCATTTCATCCACATATTGAGAAAGTCCAGTAAATTCCCTAAGAAATAGCCAAATGATTTTTTTTCCACTCATTGATTATTTATTATTATTCGTTTTTCACTTTGCTCGATTTTTCACAAAGCCCGTGTGCAATCTTTGAACAGGTTTAAGACCCGCACGTTGATTAGTTTTGAGCCTCCACATGCAGGGCAGATACATTATTGTGTTCCTGACAGCATAGACTCACGCTCTCTGAAAAATATACTTCTAATAGGGCACCTTGGTAAATAAGACATGCGTCCGAGTTTTTATGTTCGATGTTGCTGTGCCTTATTTCAGATAATAAAGAACTTCAGTTTCTATGTTATTTTTTTCTGCATGATTGCAAAAATTTGTCTCCTTTCCCTTTATCATTCTGGATTTGAGCTGCAAGTGTTGGGAAATCATGTCCTAAATCGATTTTTCATAAGTAACAACGTTCTTGTCAAACCAGCTGATACATTTTACATACTTATTGTACCGCTTTGTGTTCATGTGAATGCCTCACACACCCTTACCCTCATACCCTCACCCACCCTCAGTCACCCTCACCCTCACACACCCTAACTCTAACACTCACCCACTCACACACTCTCACACTCCCTCACTCACCCTCACACACCCTCACACAATATCACACACTCACACCCCCTCACACCCCCTCACTCACTCACACTCATTCACACTCACTCACACTCACCCTCACCCACCGTCACACACGCTCTGCCTAACAACCCCTCTCTCATCCTCACTCACCCTCACACACCGTCACACACCCTACGCCTCACACCCCCTCACTCACCCTCACCCTCACACACACACACCCTCAACCTCACACCCCCTCACCCACCTTCACCCTCACACACCCTCGCTCCCCTCACACCCCTCAACACTCTCACACTCACTACACCTCACACACTCTCAGCCGCACACCCCCTCACTCACCCTCACCCTCACACTCACACCCCCTCACACTCACACCCCCTCACACTCACACACCCTCACTCCCCTCACACCCCTCACACCCTCACACCCCTCACACCCCTCACAACACTCTAACACTCACTACACCTCACACCCTCACCCTCAAACACACTCAGCCACCCTCAGCCTCGCAACCTCTCACCATCAACACCCCTCACCCTCACACACACTTACCCTCATCCCCTCACACTCATTTACCCTCACTCACCCTCACACCCCCTAACTCTCAGACTCACCCACTCACACACCCTCACACTCCCTAACTCACCCTCACACATCCTCACCCTCACACCGTCACACACCCACACACTCACACTCCCTCACTCAACATCAAACACCCTCACTCACCCTCACACACCCTCACCATCACACACCGTCACACACACTCAACATCACACCCCCTCACTCAACCTCACCATCACACACAGTCACACCCCCTCACCCTCACACCCCCTCACCCTCACACCCCCTCACCCTCACACCCCTCACCCTCACACCCCTCACCCTCACACCCCTCACCCTCACATCCCTCACCCTCACACCCCTCACCCTCACACCACTCAAGCCACAGATGGGTGTGCGATGGGAGGACGCTCAGCTTGCAGGGCTGTGCTTCTCTCCCCTGCTGCACTCTCCTGCTCTCTAGAGATGTGGCATAAGAACAAAAGCTGCCATCAAAGTCACATAAATACAAATCATGTTGCATTCCAAATGCTATAGGTGTCACATTCACAAAAGTTAAAACTATTGGCGTTGTGAATGACAAAGCTATCAATTTAGCTATTTCACAAATAAACACAAATAAAAAAAAACATTTACAAGGCCAATAGCTCCTACTTTTCTAATGCGAGACCTATTGCATTTCCAATGCTTGTATAATGCTTCTAATTTATAGAATCTGTGCCTGTTGTTTATAGAGGTGTATAGGGAATGGTGTTAGGATATATATTTCCTTAAAACGAATGTGTAAATTCACTGGTAAGTTTGGTTATTTATATAAAAAGTTTATTGGCATAGCGTGTTCTTAGTCAAATAGAAACGCATAGGTTACACATTCGTTGAATTGAGGTTTAAAAAGACAAAGCATTTGGAGAAAACACAAATGGACAAATCCGGACAGGATGGATTTTTGGGAAGGAATGGATTCAGGTGGTTGTTCATGGACAGAAGTTAACCAGTTTTTGAGGAGTATGGTTTAGATTTATAATAGGATGATCATTTGAGTAGGGATCTGGCGAATGGCTCGGAGCCTACTTCATCCTCAAAGAAGTGATTAGAAACACTTAAGAGAGAGAGAGATTTTCTAATTATGATATGAGTCATCAAAGGAGTGCAGTTTGGTGGCCATTGAAGCTTGTTAGAAAGTGTTTGTTAAAAAAAATTATATTATAAGTGAATGGGTGAAAGAAGTGCAAAGTGTTTTGTAGGTAGAGTATTCCAGACCAATTATAGATAATACAGTTTATAGTACTCCAAATTTGAACCCAAAAATGATCACATTCTTTAAGTTGGGTAGAGACATTCCCCCCCACCGCCTCTACACTCCACCCCACTGCCTCTCCCCCAACACAAAACTCTGGAATGTTCACTAAAGCAGTGTCGGGACAAGCAATTGGGTGTGTTGGGGCCTTTGGCACCTATTTTTGGACATGGCAGATGGACACATTTGAAGGAAATGCCTGTTGATTTGCAATTGTTAAGAGTTCGGAGTCAAAGAGCACTAGTTTTGCTTGATAATGCTACTGCTGGGTTGATTGCAGAGAGTTAAACACAGTTTTGATTAAATAAATCCAACTTTGGGAGAAATGGCAGGAAAGGAAGTGAGTGAAAATGTGAAAGGCTTGCTTTGAGGAGAAAGTTTGCTTAAAAGCCTGGGCAAATACGTATCAACCTTTACAGCCTTGGGTAAGGCTCCGTGTAATACGAGAAAAGTGTTTGAAGGAGGTGCTTTTAGATCGGCCGGCAGATGGGGACTTTCTGCTGGCTGAGGTCAACAAAGGTCCCAATACAATTATCAAACTAGAGAATATGAAAGGGGTTTTTAAGGCGCAGCAGGATTTTTTCCTCAGAGGTATGACAGGAAGGAGCAGAGGATTTCGTGGACGAGGCCAAACCGCATCAGGATTCCAAGGTGAGTACAGAGATTTGTTTTGGTTTTTCCCCAGGAAAAGTATGAGGTTGGCTGAAGCATTTTGTGAAGATATGGGAGACAACATACTTGGATGTTGGAAACTGTCCTAGGGTGCAAAATAGAGTTTGTGGAGATTCCTAAAGAAAGAGCCAAGATAATTAAATTTGACTCCTGGTTAGTAGGTTGTGGTGGAGGGCAAAAAAGTATCCATGTTGGAAAAAGGTGCTATTCGTCCAATAGGGAAGACGTCAAAGGTTTTGTAAGCTTTTTTTGGTGGATAAAAAAGACAAAGGTTAGAGATTTGTTATAAATTTACGGGAGTTCAGCAAAATTTTGGTTACCAAGCATTTCAAGATAGAGTGAATCCATCTTCTAAGGGATATGTTTTTAAAGAGCGGCTGGTTGGTGAAGCTGGATCAATAGTACAATTACTTCATGATACCTATGAAGAGCAGGAGTCAGTTCAGATGGAGGTATCAATTGTACCAATATCAATGTCTACCTTTGATCTATCTTCCGCTCCATGGTGTTTTACCAAGGTGAAAACGGCTGTACCATATTTGAAAGAGAGGTGTTTGATTAATAGATTATTTGGACAACAATTTGGTGGTGTCTCAGAATATAGAGAAGTGAAAGGAACAGGTAATTACGGTGACATATCATGTGTAGAGCTTTGTGTTTTTTAATAAACTAGAGAAGTCTATTCTGACACAGTCAAGGAAGTGGAGTTCCAGATATATACAGAAAAGGTTGTTTTGTTGTTACCAGGGAAAACAAGTAAAATTATTTTAAAAAAAAAGAAATAAACCATGTATTAGGGAAAGTGTCTTTTATGGATTTGGCAAGGATGATAGGGCTTTTGTCCTCTTCAATCCAAGCATTTTTTCCTAGTCCACTGCAAAATTGAGCATTGCAGAGAATGAGAGAGAGTCGTTGAGACAAAGGTTGTGGTATGGCAACAAGATACTTTATAGTTAGGAGTCAAGGGAGGAGTAGTTTTGGTGGTTGGGAAATCTGGAGGCTTGTAATGGGTGAGCCATTCTTAGTTGTGTGCCAGACTTTGTTTTGGAGACAGATGCCAGTCTGAAAGGATGGTAAGCTCATTTGGGAGACGGTGAGATTATGATCTGGTATGGACAAGAGGCAGCACATAAAATATTTGCAGTTGAAAGCTATTGTGTATGAGTTCAAAAGTTTCAAGATGGTGTACTGATGAGGATGCACAATGTGTTTGCAGTGGCATATATAAATCGATGAGGAGGGGAGCAGGTCCCCCTGTTTATCTGATTTGGCAAAAGATTAGTACTGTTTTTTGTTTAGAACACAAATTTAACAGTAACGTATTTACCAGGAATACAATTGCAGATTGCAATTTGAGGAATCTGATAGATGCCAATGACTGGAAGGTAGGTCAGAATTATTTAAGGAGAATAAACCTGAAGTGGGGTTCCTCTGGAAATGATTTGTCTGCAAGTAGATTAACTTTTCAAATAGACAGATATTTCCATTGGATTCTAGATCATGGTGTGATGGGAGGGGACATATTCCAACAGAGTTGATCATGAGTTTTAGCCTATGCTTTTCCTCTGTTTGCGATGATTCAGAGGGTTCTGCTGAAGATACGTAGAGGTGTCCAATGCTATTGGTGCCTCCTTTTTGGGTGTCCCAAGCTTGGTACCCAGCAGTTCTGGAATTGGCTTGTGAAATTCCTTTTCTACTTCCAGCAAGGGAAGGTTTATTGAGGAATAGAAACGGAGAAGAATATCTGCTGGGGTTATCTGATGGACACTTCAAGCTGCAGATTCCTTACATTAGAATTACCTCCAGGCGTCAGACTGGATCTTGAAACGTTTTCGTGAGCAGAACCCCTGCACTCTGGTAGGTGATGTTCGGCTTTGCGTGGCGTCGTCCATGCCAGAAGAAAGAGCACAGTGCCTATATACCACCCCAGCACATTGACGTCAGTACTTTTCTTTCTGCGCCAGCGCAGATCTGGAGAGAGCTACACACAAAAACTTTTTGACTGACCTTTTTTTAACTTTTTGGCAGTCTTTGAAAAAAAAAAAAGAAACTCTGGTATGGTAGCATGTCAACTAGTAAGGCCAGCTTCAAGCTCTGCGGCACCAGTCATCAGTGGATGTCGGTGACAGACCTGTACTGTGTTTGACTTTGGTGCCTCAAGATCGAGAACCTGTGTTGACTGCCAAGCCACGCACCCAAACTTCTCAAGCTCCTTGCCATACCATACAACAATGGTCTCAATCCCGGTCGAGATGAATGTCCCAGGATTGGTCGCAAAGCCCAAGATCCTCATCTTACTCCATTGTGCCCGGTAAGTCCCACAAGTGCAAGAAGAGTAAGATGTCAAAGAGGATCTTCGGCTTCGCCCCATCTGTCAAACACTTCCGACGAGACAAGGGAACGTCATCATTGGAGGCCTAGCTCCTCGTCTCCTCAAGTTCCGGCAGCCGGAGAATCCCCAGCCCGGCTCAAGTCAGGTCACTTGGATACTCAGATGTATTTGGACCAGTGCCGGTCATACCACGTTGAACTTCCCTGGTGCCAGTCCCGATGCCGAAGGCGCAATCCCCACTCTCATCCCCAACTTCAACACTGAGCTGGAGGAGCATCATCCGATGAAGACACTGGTGCATGAGTCCTATTCTTATGGGCTGGGATTTGGGCAGGACTGGGAGGGGTCTCTGGACCCTGAAGTATACCCCTAGTTCTTCTGTAAGAACACCAACCTTTGGAATTCAACACTGTGGCTAGCAGACTTCGGCCCTTTACCCACAACAGTCTCAAAGTAAAACATCTTGGCATAGTCTTTTTCAGCCAGCTCATTTTCGCAGAACATATTAATCATGTCATCTCCACTTGTTACTTTATCATTAGACTACAGAAAAAAGTGTTTTTTTCATCCCTCTGGATCTCTAAAAAAAACTGTCATTGTTACACTTACCCCCTACAGGATTGATTACTTTAATGCCTTGTGTTAACTGACGTGACCAAATTACAATCATTGCAAGATGCGGCTTCCCAGTTCCTCCTGAAAGTGCCTAAATTCTGTTCAGTCACAAAAAATATGCGAGACCTTCACTAGTTACCAGTAGTGGATAGGATAAGGTTTAAAGCTTTGTGCGTCATTCACAGCTCCCAGCACGGAAAGAGCCCTTACTACAATTGGAACACTTTTCCTTGGTATTGTCCACAACGTTGCATCAGCCCATATGTTAAAAGTCCCCAAGATAAAGAAAACTATACGGGGAGACAGGAGTCTTCGCTATCTTAGCGTTACTCTCCGTAATTTTCTTCCTTCGGCCTTAAGATCTTACCCAGGCTGCTGCCATGTTTTAGGAAACAGCTCAAAACATGGCTCTTTGTATCTCACACATAGGAAAGTGCACCTAATGCCCACAGCTAGTTTCCTTGAGGTTTTCAACTGTGAGTGCTAAAACACCTTGTTATGTTATGTTGTGTTAGCTGGTGTTTTATTGAGCGCTCAGCTACTCTAGCAGAGTGTCCCGGCGCTATCAGACCCATAACAACAGAGGCCCGGCAAAAAGGAGGAGACTTATTGGCCAAACAGCCACGTTTTGAGCTCCTTTCTAAACGACAGTAAGCTCTCACTCTTTCTTAAGGACAGTGGGAGGGCTATCCAGGCCCGGGGCACAAGATATTTAAAAGACCGCCCACCGATCCGAGCACGCCTAATTACCGGGACCGTGGTCAGAGACAATGACGCCGAACGCAAGGCTCTGGAAGGCAGATGAAAACCAATTCTCTTCCTCAAATAGAGGGCACCAGTGCCATGGAGTGCCTTAAACGCCATGGTGAGAGCCTTAAACTCAATGCGTTTCTGAATTGGCAGCCAGTGAAGAGACTCCAGCAGTCCCGCAGCATGGGATCGATGGCCGAGGCCAAAGATTGCCCGTGCAGCCAAGTTCTGCACTACCTGCAAGTGTGAAAGAAGGTACTTCGGGAGACCCAGGTAGAGGACGTTAGCGTAGTCCAGCCTTGATCCTATCATAGCTTGAACCGTGGTTTTCCTATGGGCAATGGATAGGAAAGGCAAGAATTTCCTTAGCATTTTCAGCATCCTGAAACACTGATCGACCAGGCTCAGAATTTGTGGTTAAAGAGTAAGACAATTGTCCATCCTAACACCAAGATTCCTAGCCACTGAGGCCACAGCGGAAGGAGGAAACATATCCGCCGACCACCAGGACTTCCAACAGGGATTCGGAGGACAGCCAAAGAAAAGAACCTCAGATTTGTCCGTGTTGCATTTCAACTGGTTAAGTTGAAACCAGGCAAAAACCGCACCCAGACAGCTTTTAATGTGATCCCCGTTAAAGTCCATGTTCAGATGATCCCCGACCCACCGTCGGGATATCATGATGCCCTGACTCAGCAGGGCCACTCTCAGCCCACACTTCCTTCAATGACCACCCACAGCCAGTGCAGTGGAAATTTCCCTTAAAACAGTGGTCATGGACAATGCAGCCTCTATTAATACACGGTCTTAAGCCCAGGAGATGTGCTGCAGAGTAGCCACGGGTTCCTCCCTGGTGCTGCATCCAAAGGTCGCCCACCCGTCCGCACCCGTCCGCCTCCGGGACGCTGACTGGCGCAGACGGGCTTTCCTTAGGCGCTCCTTCGGCGCGGGTTAGGCGCATCCGCTGCTCGCGTCCGCTGGGCGGAGCCATCCCCGTCTAAATTTATACTTCCCGCCCGTGAGGCAGCAAGCCTAGTCCGCTGACTAGCAAGCCTGCCTCACCCAAGATGGCCACCGTACTTGTGCGCAGCCTCCCCGTCTGTCCCTCAGCTCCTAATCGGCTGAGAGGGGTGCGCCCAGAAGAGCACGGCAAGAGGGTGGCAGGGGAAGAGCGGCGCGGCCACAAGTGATGCAGGTAGGTGCGCAACTGCCCCCAAATAGGTAAGAGACCGAGTCCCCCACACGATGAAATAAAAAAGTACAGAGAGAGATCTCCCGGCTTGGTATTTGTACACTTAATAAAAATATTACTAAACTCCAAAATGGACTGATGAGAGAATTGGTGGACTCCCGCGGACTGGACACCTTTCCAGATACTGGCATGCTCTCTCTACTGTGGCTAAGGGGGAGTGGGGCTTCTTTTGCCATGGTGCTAAGGGTGCCCGAGGTCCTGGACTTAGCCTACCCTCAGTGTCAGGTAAGACGGACGTCTTGACGAACGTGCTTCGGCTGGTAATGACCCCCCTGAGAACCGCTTCTCCCATTCAACGAAGCCCTCATGGGCATCCTACTAGGCACTTAGTACAAGTCCTTCACAGGGGCCCATGTAAACCGGATGATTGCCCACCAACCTGCCCCAGGTGACTCCTTACGCAACAAACTACCCCGGGGAGCTTGGTGGGCCAAGTCTCCACCTCCTGTGTAAATCCTGGGGCACCGAATAGGGAATCCCAAGAGGCTGGACACCTTAAGAAAGAAAATGTTTTCTTCCACCAGTTTGGCACTGCGGTTCGTTAGCACTGTGTTACTTTTGGGCCGATACTCCCATTTCTTATGGGATTAGGTTGCACAAGTGCTTCCTATTGTCTCGGAGGAGACTCAGGCCATACTCTCTCAAGCTATGTCTGATGTGAGAGATGCAGCTAAGCTCGATGTAGACTGGACACGACCGACTTGCTGGGTAGAGAGGTTTCTTAGTCAGTGGTCTTACGAAGCCACCCCTGGCTGATACCTGGCTTTTCTGGGGACATCCAATCGTCACTTATGGACCTACCCTGTGATTGTTCTCATCTCTTTATAGACAAGGTGGACTCAGCGCTTCAAGAATAGCACAGCTAATGCTAGGTCCTTGGGCCTTTCCATGGCCCCTCACCTTCCCTTGGAGGCTTTTGGAATGGAACCGATTGTGATATCTTCCCGATGGGTATCGGCCTCCCTGTCGCCTTATTCCGGATACAGCTTCCTCATGGTCCATGAGGAAGCTGTATCCGGAATAAGGCGACAGAGAGGCCGATACCCATCGGGAAGATATCACAATCGGTTCCATTCCAAAAGCCTCCAAGGGAAGGAATCAAAGATAAGCCGGTAGAAGGAAACAGAGAATAGAAACGTATGCCTCTACCCCACATGACAAGTGGAATTGGTGTATATATAACACCATTAAAGTTATATGTGTTTAAAGCCTAAAGATATACGGTGGTCGCCCCAGATACAGCAAAGACCATACATATGAAAATTTTTATTCAGGTGGAATAATTATTGATAACCTTCCGCCACTGAAGATAAGTCCATAGGAGGCAGATCAAAGATAATAAACTGCATCCTTTTAAGATAACTGCTTCGAATCTCTCATACCTTTTGAGAAATTTTTAACAAAAAACCCCCTGTCCTGAAGAAGGTGTTGGCATCAACAAAAGACACCGAAACGCCGCGTCGACTTTTGTTTTTTTTAAAATAATATGTATTTTATTGTATAATGTGTTTTCTGATGCAAATTGATTCTGTAATCTTTTTAATAAATTGTTGTTTTTATACTGGTAGAAATTATAGTCTCTTAATTGTTGTGTGACTTACAGATAGGGTACCTACACTGACTGATTATTTGCAACAGGGTTGTTTGACATATTTGTAGTCTCTGTTAGCGTAGATAACCCTCAAGCCATTTGGCCTAGGTTATCTTACGCCTTAGGGTATACCCCCACCAACCAGGGACGTTTTGTTGTTGTGATCTCCCATTTTCAGACTACAGCAGACCTCAGGAGGAGATTATGATGGTGGCTGACTGGTCTAACACAAATATATTTGCAAAGATTTACTTTAGACCAATTGAGCATATGGTGAGTTGTGTTCAAGGGCTTTCATCATGCAAAATTGTAGCTTTGAGCTTCTATTAAAATGCCAATTCTCCAATTGTTATGAAAAGTGAATCAAGACACGAGGTTAACATTATCTCTCCCACCTCTTCCTTTTGTAAATAAAGAGAATACAATAATAAAAGGGAAAGAAAGAGGTTACTGGTTGGCATATGGATTAATAGATTGTTGTTAGAAGAGGGTTTTTTCTATCTGCAGGTGATTGACATGTTATTTTTAAAATGTTTAAAGTTCGATTTGTTCCTGTTTTTAGATTATCGATCTTGAGGGAGACAAGATGAGGTTTTGGAGATTGTTCTGCACACGAAGTTTGGATAAAATTGAGCATTGGAGTTTTTGCACATTTTGAGAGGATGAACATTCTATGTGGTGACATGTTAAGAGTGTTCTAATTCTGGATTATTCATTTTTTGAAGTAATGTAGTTCTTTAAAGCTACTCTAGGCGTGGCATTAAAATATGTTATGCATAATGTTAGCCTCTGTGTGTTTAATGAAATACTGATTCTCTTTTCATAACAATTGGAGAATTGCCAAATTCCTCACACTGGTAGAAAAGATAATGCCAAGAGCCAGCATATATACTTTACTAGCAGCAGGCGTAGATGCTTTGGAGGAGATCGACCTCTAATCTATAATCTACAATTGGTCTTGCAACCACTGAGCTTTATTCCCCACGATTCGACTTCTAAATTCAGATCCCTCCATGGACAGGACAAAGGGAAATCTTTATCTTGTTCTTATGAATGCACTGCGCTTTTGCACTTTCTATTACGCAAGGTAGAGCCTGAACACTGACAAATCAGCTCCCTCGTTGAGAAACGGCTGCTCAATATGTTTATCTTATGAATTTTGGAGAATTGTCACTCCCTCTCGTGTTGCAGCAGATAGCAGGACACAAGTTAACACATTTATATCCACCCAGAGAAAGGCTTTATCTGAAACAGACTTTAGAAGGATGCGATTTGGCCACCAGTGGCCAAATTAACTGGTCCCTTATCATAGTACCACCTCAGGCAAGACAAGGAGAAAACAAATACATTTGAGTAGGTTATTTCACAGAATGTATGATATTTTCATATTGCTAAATGTACAAAGGCCAGTGTAGCAAAATGCAAGTCCCACATGCACTCTACACTCCCCTGCACAGACACAGATAGGCGTTCTGAAGATGCTTGGAATAAATACTCCAGTCAGATAATGAGGAACCTCTAGAACAAAAAGTGCAGCCTCTAGACAAAATGCCAGCCTACCATGCAGTCGTTGAACTAGCTGCATTTCAAGATGGTGTCAAAGCGCGTGTGGAATTAGTCGATTTACTCATTGAAACATTGTCCATAACTGAGAGAACAGTCCAATATTTACCTATGTTAAA
Organism: Lissotriton vulgaris; assembly: GCF_964263255.1. Classification (NCBI taxonomy): domain Eukaryota; kingdom Metazoa; phylum Chordata; class Amphibia; order Caudata; family Salamandridae; genus Lissotriton; species Lissotriton vulgaris. The sequence goes on along the minus strand of NC_141687.1, from coordinate 1,980,779,580 downwards.
AAAGGTCTTGAAACAGTGCAGAAGATTTTACAAATCCAACAAAGACAGTAACAATATTAATATAAAACTAGGATTTTTTTTTGTTCTTGGGTTTGGCACTCCTAATGAGATCCATTTATTAAGTTGTTAAGGAAATACCGCCTCTTGGCATAAAATCTGCATCAAGAATATTTATCAAGTACTGCGCCACTGTAGCAGATCATAGCCTCTGCCCTAGAGTTCATGTTTGCCCTTATCGAGAGGGTTGGGTCGCAAAAGGGAAAACGGTTCGGCAATATGTGTCCAACGCAAACAGTAAACTTGCTACATCTCTTAGGGTTCAAAAGTCACATCAGCAACCACTACAAAACCAGTGTTACCTGTGAACAAAATTAATGCTCTGCCCAAGCGTTTCCCACTGTGGAATGTACAGGCATTTCTGTCAGACTTGATCTGGAAATTTCAGCAGTACCTCTGCATGCTGGAAAGTGCTGCTGCAAAAAAACAACAAGGGTTTGGCTAAAGCGCAGCAAGGCACTCCACTATAAGAATCAACAAAACAATATGCCAGTACTGCTCAATTCTTTATGTGTTTCACAAAACAATGAACAAAACAACTGTTCTGTATAGACAAAATGGGGTCATTTATACCAACGACATACTCAATCATTCCGTAAACAATAAAAATGGTACCTCACCGAGAAGTTTAGGTTCTATATTATTTTGAAAGGGTGGGGTACTAATTATTGTCTATTTCACAAAACATCCTTGACCCTTATTTGTCTATGCCAATCTGTTAGTTCACTGTTGTGGTTTATAAGAGTAAAATACATAAAAAGCCGGAAGGCCTTGGTTTTGTTATTTAGGATGTTTTGTAAAAATAGACATTAATTAGTACCCCACCCTTTCAAAATAATATAGAACCTAAACTTCTAGGTGAGGTGCCACTTTTATTTTTTATTCCGCTTCCTTCAATTCTTTTCTGAGTGTGAGTGGTAGAGTGCAAGATTTCTATGATAGTATCACGGAATGATTGAGTATGTCATTGGTATAAATGACCCCATTTTGTCTCTTCATAAGAAATCCTAAAATAATCCACTGTAGATATCCTTTCCCCTTGATGTACATAAAAATAAGGGCCCACTTTTGTAAATAGGCGTTTTTTGTAGATTTTCTTCAATGTATAAACTTTTTCAAAAGTACTTATAAAAAATCATGAAAAATTAAAAGCAATTTCCTTGAAAGATTCATTCGACCTGTATTAGTTGTCTATACAGAACAGTTGTTTTGTTCATTGTTTTGTGAAACACAAAAAAAATTGTGCAGTACTGGAAAGTGGTGCTGTGCATCTCCACACTGATGCAGTTCTGCTCAGAAATGATGTTCAGGATCTAAATAGGAGCCACCACCTGACCCCCTGCGTTGAGTTCCGTTCCTCCCTTTCTTACCACGCCTCTAGACTGATCTAGAGCTTCTCTCAGAGACCACTATTGCAATTTTACAAGTGTGCAAGGGATGTGCCCCCGAAGACACGTTTTAAGCCCTTTAAGGGCTTTCTCAAACAGATGTCTATAACCGATCCCCACCATGATTTGTCTGAGTCTAGCTCCAGCTCCAAGACCTGTGGGGACTGTGCTTCAATGAACCTGAAGGGCAGCAGGGAAAGCAAGGCAACACGTTGCCGCCAAGCACAATGAAATGCAGTGCCAGGATTGCTACAAGTCCAGAGCGTACTTCCGGTCCCGTTCCCTTTCCTGGAATCAATGGAGCGGATCTCAGTGCCTGCCATCGTCACGCTCCACGTACTCAGGTGAGCATAAGGAACATAACAAGTAAAAGTGGGGTTCCGCTCCTTCGCACCATTCCCACTCACCTTATGGTGTGCGCGGGCGACACCAATTGCCCCCTTCCTGAACTCAGACGTCTTCAGTGCCGATTCAGTTCCAGTGCAACCTGAGTTTTGGGGGCGTTGAGCCATGCCCCACCAGATCAGAGAGTTTTACTTTGCTAAGCTTTGGCTTTTCGGATCCCTGCTGACTCCCTCTGGTGCACCTCTTGGCTCTAGGGATCCATGAGGCTTACCACATGGATTACCGCCATCTGATTCACCCTCAGCACCAGATGGATCCTCCGAGCCACTTCTGATCTCAGCTCCTGTACTGCCTCTGTACCTGTACCCATTACGGGCCGGGTACACTGATGGCGATGCAGACTTCGCTGTCAGAAGAGGTGGTCCTGACTGTCCTTTCCAACAGCAGTTCAAATCTGACCAATATTTCTGTACTCGCCTTGCCACAAGGTAGTCAACACTCTAGGCACTCTCTTTGGAACAGACTCTGATGACTATATTGATCAGAGTGATGAGTTCGCTCAGCCCTGTGATAAAGACAATTGGCATGAGGGCTTACAAGACGCTAGTGGGTTAGACACTTCGGCCCTCCCCTACCCCCTCCCCCTCCCCGCCTGATTCAGCCCTTTATCCTCCTGGTTCAGCCACAGAAGAATCTGCCTCCTACCCCATGGTTATGCCTAGGGAGGCTGAATTCCCCAACCGCCACCGCACCACCATAGATGTGAAAACAAACATCCTGACCGAAGTCCTGCAGCCATGCTAGACTACGTCTGAGCCCCTCCTACCTTTTAATACGTCCTTCACAGATACCCTATTAGTACTGTGTGGGTTAAGCCTTGTACTGGCCTTGCTGGTAAATGGAAAATTGCCAGATGACATCACCCTGCTCCAGTTGACTTGACCTTTTTGTCGCAGCACGCTTCTCCTGCGTGTCTTGTGGTGCAGGCTTTCACCAGCCGGACTAACCCCAACAATTATTCTATCACTCCCCCTGACACGGAATTGAAGCGAGTGGAGAAATTCCAAAAATGCCTCTTCTTATTTTCCAGTTTGACCCTGTGGTCAAATAACACCTACTTTTTGCTGGGCCTGCTCCTGAAGAGCTTTGGCCTGTTTTGTCACAGGCCACTCAGGTTGGGCCAGATACAGCTGCATTCATAATTTGGCGTGGCTTGGACACCATCAACTTCGGCAAACAGGATATTGCCACCTGTGTTGCAATTCCGTGCCATGCGTGGCTGAGATCAACTGGGTTCTGGGGCAACATTCTTTCCTCCCCGATTGGACATGTTGGATGGGACTCGCTTGTTCAGGGACAAGGCTGATTCTACCTATTGGAATTCCAAGGGGAATGGAGCTACGGTCACTCTCTGGGCCTTTCTACCCAGCCTTGTCAGATGCAATTTCAGCGTTCCTTCCTGCCAGGCTGCCCCTCCCCAGCAGGGATTGGAGCAGTTTTGCCAGAGAGGCTGTTGATCCCTCTGCCCCGTGGCCAAGGTCAATGTGCCCCTCAGTCCAGCCCCCGTGAGCCCCACCAGCCAAACCTCTTTAGTGTACCCTTACAGGGTCACACCCCCCCTGGTAGTAGGCAGAATATTCTATTTTTTGGCAAGAGATTACGTTGAACAGGTGGATTCTGCAGATTGTCTGCAAAGGATAGGCCAAACCTTTCCTTTCTTCCGAACCACACCATCCACCCAGTTACTGGCTGAAGACCATCTCTCCATTTTGTGGCAGGAAGTGCAAGATCTTTTGGCCAAAGGGGCTGTTGAGAGGGTGTTGATGTCAAAATTAGATGTGGTTGTTATTCATGCTACTCTCTAGCGCTCAAGAAGGCCAGAGATATTTGGCCTTCTAAAGACCTGTGCTCTCTCAATGCCTTCCTCTGCGCCCACCGCAGGGGTTGAGATGAGCATGACTACTACAGACATCCCCCCACTGTGCACTCTGGACTCTTTCCCTCCGCTGGCCTTGCAAGATCTGGAGCTACTGCTAAATAAGACCAAGTCTGGTTCTCCCCTGGAGACCTGCCCACTGAAAGTCATCAAGCAGTGTAGGGAGACCCTCCTGCCACCGCTGCTAGAGGTAATGAATCTAGCCATTAGAGACGGTATTTTCCCTATGGAATGGAAGAAGGCGGTATTAAAACCCCTGTTAAAAAAGGCCTCCCTGGATCCGGAGGTCCTAAAAAACTTCCGGCCTATCTCACTGCTTCCTGCTCCAGCGAAGATGCTTGAGGCACATCTTAACAAGCATCTCGCTGTTTTTGTGGAAAGCTCGGGATGCCTGGACTCCTCCCAGCATGGATTTAGGAGGGAATTTAGCACTGAGTCAGCCCTCACCATCGTGCTCGATAAGATCCGCACGACAGTGGATGGGGGCCAGACCACCCTCCTGGTCCTGCTAGATCTAACTGCGGCTTTCGATACCCTCTCCCCCTCAGTACTTTCATCTCGGCTGAGGGAGGTGGGGGTGAAGGACACAGCCTTGGATCTTTTGACCTCCTTCCTTACGGGGAGGGAACAAAGAGTCAAGCTGGGGGAGTTCCTATCTCCATCCCGACCAGTGCTGTGTGGGGTCCCCCAAGGGTCGGCCCTTTTCAACATCTATGTGACCCCACTAGCCAGACTAATAAGATCTTTCGGGATGGAGGTAGTCTCTTACGCAGATGACACCCAAATACTCGTCTCTCTCCCCCACTCAGATGTACTAATCGCCTCCAAGTTTAGATCTTGTATGGAGGCGGTTGGTCATTGGATGATTCAGAACTCTCTTAAACTGAATGGGGAGAAGACTGAGGTGATGGTGTTTGGGGGGAAAGAAAACATCTGGTCAGCCAACTGGTGGCCTGACTCACTAGGAATATGCCCTTCCCCTACAACATCTGCTAAGAATCTCGGGGTGATGATAGACCCTGCCCTTGACTTGGGCAGCCAGGTGAGTAGAACCGTTTCCACCTGCTGGGGTTTGATTCACACCCTACGAAGGATTAGGAAATATCTTTCCTTGCAGGCTAGAAAACAAATAGCCGTCGCACTCATTGGTTCTCATTTGGACTACTGTAATGCACTGTATGCTGGGCTAAACAGGAGCCACCTGCAGCGCTTACAGGTAGTCCAAAACGCCATAGCCAGATTTGTTCTGGATATTCCCAGACGCTCCTCGGCCACTGCGGCCAGGAAAACGCTGCATTGGCTACCGGTAGAACATCGAATCCGGTTCAAAGTCTTATGCATGACCTACAGAGCCATTGCTAAAAATGGCGACACGGGAATAGGGTCCATCATTTCCCACTACATCCCTGGAAGGAACTTGCGTTCCTCCGGGAAATTGCTTCTGACAGCCCCCCGCGTACGAAGAGCTAGATGGGGTGGCAGGGCCTTCTCCACTCTAGCCCCTAAATGGTGGAATGATCTTCCCCTGGACCTGAGATCCCTTCCGTCTTTACAGAACTTCCGCACTGCCCTAAAAACTCTCCTCTTTCGGCAAGCCTATATGTAAGGACGTCTGTTTCAACTTTTGATCATATTGTTAGGCGCCTTGATACCTGCGGGTTATTGTTTCTGCGCATTATAAATCTCCTTCATCATCATCATCATCATCATCAAGGAAAGTTCAAAATCCTCACCTGAGCCAGGTCTTGTCTGCTCTCGACCCTGGATGGTTGCTTTGGGCCTGCATGACATGAGGCCACATTTTGTTTTTAACTTTAACAAAGGTTCCTGACATCAAAGAAGATTTTCCCAAGGTATCTGTTTAGTTAATTTTAATCTCATTTCCCACATTTGTTGGCGCATCTACTCGACAATACTCGGGCTAGACAGACCGGGCCTTTTTTGGGCTTTTTAGAATAAGATCTCTGACAAAGAGCCCCCTCGTGGGGGCCAGCCCAACGAGGAGCACAGCCGAATGATGAAGCATACCACCACTTGGTGAATGACGGCTTGAGCTGTGCAACCATGTTGCCTATAATCATAACACTTCAATGAGACAAGTTGTCTAAAAGAAACCCTTATATGGGTACGGTTATTTTTCTCCTTCTCCTCTGAACTGCACATATTATCATTGCTATTACGCCTGTCTCTCGCCCTCTAGGCCTTACTATGGCCACTGAGTCTATACACAGCCCATCTCCAATATGTACTCTTTGGCATCTATTCAAAAGGTGAGGAATCTGCAGCTACAAGTCTCTAGCAGAAGAGCATGTGGCATACCTTCGGTAAAGTTCTTTCTGGTAGAGCCTATCTAGCTCCAGATTCCTCACCAACCCAACTTCGCCTTTCTCTGATTAGACTCTACCCGTTAATAACATCCCAAGTCTAGGAATCTGCACACTGGTCTATCAATTCCTTATAGTAGCTCCGAATGTGGGGCTAAGGACAGTCTTAAAAGCAGCTTACATTTGCTATGGCGGAACATACATAATCTCACGATGGGGTGAAACTTTGCAGAGCCCCAGCTGAACAGAACACACACAATTGATACATCCGTTCATGGATGAGGAAAGCCTTTGTCCCATTTCACAAAAAAATGGACCAGTGTGGAACTACTCAATAGCAAAGAGTTAAAATTCAGAGTTTCTAGTATTTGAAGCTTTCCAAATAAATTGCACTAAGGAGATGATACTGGAACCTCTGTGGAATTTTAGTTTGCGATCTGAACATTATCTGCGCCAGCTTGTCACCTATGCACCACATGCACGGCAGCCATCTTAGATATCATGGTCTCCCTGTCCACGACCGATCGCCAGCGCGCCCCTCTGACCCAGCAAGCATCCTCCGCGCGCCCTGGCTCCCCCCTCCCTCCTCCTTATGAGCATGACCCTTCTGCATGACCCTGTCCTTGGGAGTCACGCCAGCGCCTGACCGACACCTCCTCTCCTCCCATGAATGCCCCTCTGTTGATAAACCTCCCCTCTGCGCTGGATCGTCCACGCGGCATGAATACCACTCCATTGATGGCCCCTCACCCCGTGTCCAACTGTCCACACAGGTCCGAGGCCACTGCCTAAGCCGGGAGATATCATTTACTGCCCCTTATTGTATGAGGTCGCTCTCCTTCAAAGGACCCTCTATTGATCCAGGCCTCCCCACCCCCTGTGATATGATCAGGCGCACACATCCTAAGACTCGACGGAACACACAGCTGCGTGATGACCCCCTCCTCTTATCAGCAGGTTGAGGACCTCTATTGTGAAGGTATATGGGGGTGGGATTAACACGAGGATTACGGGGATGCCTTTTCCTTGCCTTACAAAGTTGTGATTGTAATAAAGGAAGGTCACATGCCATAAACCGGTGTATAAGAGGCCAGGCCTCTGAGAGGCTGTTAGAGCACCTCGAGACGATACCTTGTTGTCTGATCTGATGTGTTCTGCTCCGTCGGAATAAACTTCTGTTTCCTGCCTTCTGGTCTCCGGCGCCTGCCTCATTGCTTGGTAAATTTGAATGGTACAAGGGCGGTTAGCGCCGGGCAAATCTTGAGAAAGGTCCTAGCCCTACCTTTTTCTACAATTTGGCGTCCCAAAGCGTGGGGCCCATCAGCGACACGTGGATCCAGTGGGAGAGGTCCCGATGACAGAGTGAACGACTGCAACGATCGGGAAGAGCTCATGTCCGATAGACCCTCGTCTGACAGCCGATCATCCGACCTTCACTAGTTCTGAACAGACCTCTCTCGAGTGATCTACGGTCCTGACTGGGAACCATCAGGAGTGCCGCGAACATCACGAAGGAGAGAGGACGATCGGGCGCTGGATCCAGAGGACAGGAAACCGTCCATGCGGTCCGGGTAAGGTCGTGTAAACACGACGAATTGAGGAAAATTGTTTTTGTTTGGATAATACTAGTATTACGATTTGTTGAAACCTCTGGAGATTCGCTGTCTGCAAACGGGGAAAAACAAACAGGCTCTCTCTTTGCAAACAGTGAAGGATAGGTAACGCAGACTTTTGTCCCCATTGTAATCCGTCGTGCCTATCTTCCTCCCCCACTGTTTCCCGAACTGTCGTTCGTGGATTATTGTCTGGAGATTCTTTGTCTGCAAACAGGGAAGAACAAGGTCTCTCTTTGCAGGTAGAGAAAGAGTGGGTAGCGATAACTTTTCGTGCCCACTTATTCTCCCCACTGAATTGTTTGATTGGCCGATTATTCGGTATTGGTTCGTTTGAGGTATTCACCGCCGCCAAACAACGGAGAATAGAAATATTCTGCCTAGTCTTTGCCCGCTGTGATAAGATAGGGAGTGCAGACTTTTGTCCCCGGTGTAAACCGTCATGCCTATCTTCTCCCCACTGGTTGGTAGCCTGTTTACCCCGGACCGCTTATTAGAGATGAACCATCCAGCTCCACTGGAGGGCACCCCTAATAAGGACATGTTCACTAAGTATGGACTAGTCGCTATAGCTTACACTAGACTATGGCATAAATATACGAAAAAGAACCCTGAAAGTCAGTGGCCACTGATAGGTTCCTTTAACGAAAATAAAATAAAAACATTAGAAATAGCGCTCCAGAAGAATAAGACCACGCCCACTATGCTCGACAGTATCGGCATGTGGCGCAAAGAAACGGAACAACGAAAGAAAAGAGAAGAAGCAAAAGTAGGGAAAGAACTACGAAAGGCAGCCCACCTAGCCGCAAAACAACTAGAAGAAGAAATAAAAGAAAGAAAAGAAGCTACACAAAACCAAGAATCAGGGTCAACAGGCCAATGTCCTGTTAGGACCCCCTCTGCGCTCTACCCTGAACTGCCCTCCAAACAACGGGCAAACGATGAGTTACTGCTAGGTCCCCCAATCATCTACATGCCCCCTCCATACGCTCCCAGCCAACAAAACCTGCAAGCCCCGAGTGTGAGTGAAAGTGACCCTAGTGCTAGTGCACCGGCCCTCACGGCCTCCGCACCAGCCACATTAACAACTTCGTCAGACGACCCCGAGGCTAGCAAACAATCATCAGCCAGGTTAAGTAGGTTAAGCAAAGATGAGCGGGATGGGATCAACGAAATAGCAAAGACATTGGTAGACCGAAGGGAGAGCGAAGAATACACAATGAGCGTATATAATTCACATGCCGACAGCCACAGACGGCATTTCATTTTGCGATTCAGCTACCACACCCTGAACGCGTATGAAGATAGGTATCAGAGTAAGGGTCCCGCTAAACTAACAACACTGTATAGGAAGGTTGATGTTGGAGATGGGACTGAACGTGAGGCGACGGAGCTCTTCATGCAAATGCTTGAGGTCCTCCGCCACCTCGCGGAACAGAAGCCAGAAGCCACGGTTACGGTCCCTGAAACAACCTCGGCAGAAGTAGTCAATACTATGATGCCTATCAGAGAAGCGGCTCCTTACTGGATCCCGCCACGGGGCCAGGGGACGAGCGATGATATTAATAATGAACATGCAAAGGGAAGGGTTGTGTACAATTGGGTTTACCAACCATGGGACCGACAAGATATCCTAACCTTCAAACAAACCCTGCCCGACTTAAGAAAGAACCCAACGACATTTTATACCGAATTAGGCACAGCCTTGGGTTCGACAATAATGACTTTAGCAGATATTGACTTGTTCTTTGGGTTATGCCTGCCAGCTGATGTGTGGAAGCAAATCCGGAAGGTTGACCACACAGATCTGTTTGGACATACCTGGGACCAACTCGGTAAACTAGATAGACAGCGAGAGCCGGGGAGTAAACCAGTGAAGGACATACTGGAACTCCCAGACAAACTGGTCCAGAAGTTGAAAACCCTGGTCCCGGAAAGAAAAGTAGACTGGTCGATAGTCACAGCCTGTCGACAGAAACCCCAGGAAGATGTGTCAGAATACTTCTCCCGATTTGAGACAGTGTTCTCCGACTACAGTGGCCAAGACATGACCACCGCAACCGGACAGCACCTGTTTGTGCAAAATTATGTAAAGGGACTAACACAAGAAGTCTCCCAAAAACTGCAGACGAGCGAGAGTAGTTGGGGGGCCTCCAAACCCGCAGCTATCCTTCAGATGGCTCAGTATTACGAGCACCAAAAGAATGAGAATGATAGGGCGTCCGAGAAAAAGAAGAAAGATTTAAAGGAAAGGGTAATGATAGCCCAGATACAAGGTATAGCGCTTGGACGGGAACACCAAAGGGGGAACTACCAATCAACCACCCCCAGAGATCTACCTCCTAAAGATCACACCCCAGCACCCCACACTGGACGTAGAGACGTTAGCAATGACCAATGCGCCTTCTGCAAAGGGCTCGGCCATTGGAAATTCCAGTGTCCAGTTCTGCTAGAAATGAATAGGAATAGGGATTCCAGGGATGTGGCGGGTGGTCCGAGGAATAGAGTACAGGGACGAGGGAGCCCCAACGACACCAATAATGACAGATCAGGAAGACCGAACACATTTGACCGTCCCCGACAGAACCAATATCAGCTATCTGAAGGTGAACATGCCCCCGACTTTGCATAGGACTGCCAGGGGCAAGGGAGGGATCCAGTCGAGCTCTGTGTTGACCAGCAAGGTCCTTATGTCACCGCTAAGGTCTTGGGTACAGAGTCTCCATTCTTGGTAGACACTGGGGCGACACGTAGTGTGTTATCAAAACGACTGATTCCAAGGGCACCCTTGTCTGGCTCACACATAACGTCGATAGGTTTCGATGGGACGCCCTCCACTAACCCCCTGTCCGTACCTATTACCTTTGACCTAGAAAACAACACTACTGACGCGACATTTCTACTCTCCTCCAACTCCCCTGACGCCATTATGGGTATTGACTTACTGAAACATTTTCGAGCTACCATTAGATGTTCCCCAGATGGAATACGAGTCATCCTGTACGACAACCCAGACATGCCCAGATCCCCTCCCCCACGACACATGTGCTCCGTAACTGACGCTGACCTGTCCCTGCTTGACACCCTACCCCCGTACCTGTGGGCCAAAAATGACTCTGATGTGGGGCGAATGATGATTGATCCTATTCACATAACTGTACGACAGGACGCTATGCTCCCGAAACTCCCGCAGTATCGGATATCACCAGAGGGTGAGAAGGCACTGGTAGCGATCATTCAGTCTCTGGTAGATGCAGGAGTGGTTGAAGAGGTAGTTAGCAACGTCTGCAACAGCCCAATCCTACCTATTGTTAAGAAGCAAGGTGAAGGAGATGAGAAAGCGTACCGCTTCATCATCGACCTGCGAGAGGTTAACAAAGTGGTTGTACCCCAATATCCTGTGGTCTCTGATATCACCACCATTCTGACCCTCATCCCGTCCACTGCCACCACCTTCACTGTTATCGACCTTAAGAACGCGTTTTTCTCTATCCCCATTCATCCAGATAGCCATTATCTGTTCGGCTTCACCTTAAAATCCCGTTCGTACCGATTTTGTAGAGCTCCCCAGGGGTACACTGAAAGTCCCAGCATTTACAGCCAGGCCCTCAAAAGACAGCTGGATGCCTTCCAGCTACCGGAGGGAGTGGTGTTGATCCAATATGTTGATGATATCCTTTTGGCGGCCGACACCACCCCGCTTGCAACGACAGCCACCGTCCAACTCCTACACTTTCTTGCAGAGAATGGCCATAAAGTCTCCAAAAAGAAGTTACAGTTCTGCCAGCCACAAGTGACTTACCTAGGCCATCTTCTGTCCAAAGAAGGGAGGAAACTCACACCCGACCGAATCCAAACCATCCTAGATACCCCCATCCCGAAAACACAGAAGCAGGTCCGCTCTTTGGTTGGCCTAACCTCTTTTTGCAGACAGTGGTTGCCTAATTACAGCCTCATTGTGAAACCATTACTTGCCCTACTGACCAAAGATGTCCCCTCCCCACTTCCTTGGACCGCTGAGTGTCAAGCCTCCTTTAAAGAATTACGGGATGCACTCTGCTCAGCGCCTGTCCTAGGAACGCCGGATTACTCCAAACCCTTCTCCCTCTTCACCCACGAAAAGGAGGGATGCGCATTGTCTGTCCTAACTCAATCAATTGGTCCTAAGCAGCGCCCTTGTGCCTACTTCTCCGCCACTCTTGATCCTGTAGCCAGAGCCTTGCCTGCCTGCCTTCGAGCAGTAGCCGCCGCTGCTGTCTCTATCCGTCAGAGCGAGGGAATTGTACTTTCCAACTCCCTCACAGTGCTAGTACCCCATGCAGTCGACACCCTCTTGAATCAGACAAAGACCCAGCACCTGACTAGCGCACGACTGACAGGGTACGAGTTGACTCTACTTGCACCCCACATCACACTGAAGAGATGCACGACTTTGAATCCTGCCACATTACTGCCTCTGCCTGAAAATGACCCCGACGTGCCTCCCATACACGACTGTGTGACCCTCACGGACGAACAAACTAGGAGTAGGGTTGACCTCCGAGACACTGCTTTTCCCGACCCCGATGGAGAGCTATGGGTAGACGGCTCTTGCATCAAACTCCCAGATGGCACCACTTCAGCTGCCTATGCAGTAACGACAGCCCGAACAGTAGTTGAGACAGCCTGCATCACACAACGATCTGCCCAGGCAGCAGAGCTGATAGCCCTCACCCGAGCATGCATCATAGCCGCAGGGACCACCACGAACGTATATACGGACAGCCAGTATGCCTTCGGAGTGGTCCACCATTTTGGGCTCCTGTGGAGGGAGAGGGGATTCCTGACATCCCACGGCACCCCGATCCTCCACGGAGATCTAGTTTCCGCTCTGATTGAAGCAGTTCTCCTCCCCAAACGACTAGCGGTGATCAAATGTCAAGCACACAAAAGGGTGACAGACTTAGTTGGGCAAGGGAATGCATTGGCCGACGTCACTGCACGAACCACAGCTGAGAATAGGACGGTGACGCGCATGTACATGACCAGGTCACAAGCAGAAACATGGAGTGACACAAGGATAATGATTAGAGACATACAATCGGCCAGCACCCCTCACGAGCTGACTAAGTGGGCAAGGATGGGTTTGAAGGATGAGGAGGGCTGTTGGCGAACGAAGGATGCAAGCAAATGGTTGCTGCCCGACTCATACCTGATCCCCATACTGACAATGGCTCACTCCCCCGCACACATAGGATCTGCACCCATGATCGAACTCATTTCCAAAGTCTGGCACAATGACAAAATCCCTGACTCAGCCAGACGCCTAGTTCAGCAGTGCCTCATCTGTCTGCAACACAACCCCGGGAAAGGAACTGTAGTGCCCCGGGGAGGGTTTGGGACCCCCAATCACCCCTTTGAGGTCCTTCAGATGGATTACATCCAACTAGAGAGATGCCAAAGCCTGAAGTATGTACTAGTCATCGTATGTGCCTTCAGCAAATGGGTAGAAGCCTATCCAACCCGTGACAACACTGCCATGACTACTGCCAAAGTACTACTGAAGGAATTCTTCCCTCGCTATGGCCTTTGCCGAATTTTATGGAGTGACAATGGCCCCCACTTCATAGCTGAGGTTATCCAGCTAATCCTGAAAGGGTTGGGGGTGAAGCAACGATTCCATGCGGTCTTCCACCCCCAATCCGCTGGTCTAGTGGAACGCCACAATGCCACACTCAAGCTGAAACTGGCAAAAATAGTGGCCACCACTGGACTTAATTGGCCGGATGCCCTCCCACTGGCTTTGTTATCAATGCGCTCCACTCCCACCAAGCACCATTTGACCCCCTATGAGGTCGTGTTTGGGCGGCCTATGAACCTCTGGACTGCTCCCAAACCGACCTCCATTCATGACGTCCCAGACGTCCTACTATCTGATTATTTGTGCAAGTTGACTAAAACGTTGTCTGTCATTCATCAACAGGTGCAGCAGGCCATCCCCGATGCTTCCAGGGGCCCCGGTCACGACATCCAACCGGGAAATTTTGTATTGATACGAAATTTCCAGCGAACCAAGAGTCTGGAACCTCGGTGGACGGGCCCCTGGCAAGTGCTGATCACCACCCGAACAGCACTCCGAGTGGAGGGGAAGAAGCACTGGCTGCACGCGCATCATTGTCGGAAGGTCCCTGCAAACCTGGCCACGACAGAAAACGTCAGCACCCAAGAAGAGCTCCTGACCAAAGACCGACCGATATTGGACTGTTATCCAGATACTGGGGCACTCGAACTTGCAAAATTCTCTGATCCTACTGTGCCATCCAGAGAAGGGTATTTCCTGCGACGAAAGGAGGGAGTCTCGGCTAAGTAGGCCACGGACTAAGTTAAAATCTCAGAACGGTGACCTACACACAATCAAGGGTTGCCGGGAGAGAAGCTAAACAAAGTCTGTGGTTCTGCCCACTACCGAGCCCCTTGAAGGTGATGGAAGCGCCAAATAAGAAGATGATGGAAGCGCCAGATAAGAAGATGATGGAAGCAACGGGAAATACCCAGTATAGGAATCCAAAAACTGACAACCTGCACAAATCAAAGACAATTGCACTCTTCATTGTCTTCCTCTTCTGCCTCCTTCTCATGACCTCCCTCTGGATTCTGGAAGAGAGCACACCGGCTCATGAGACATTGCTACCTACTGCACAGCCAACACCCCTGAAAGAGCATCACCTAATCTCTCTGTCGCCTCAGCTCCGAGAAAGGCGCAGGGAATTCTGGAACAATTCCTTTGTGCAACTGTTGCACCAACATAACCTTGCTGCAAATGCTACGAACTGTTGGATCTGTGGGTTGCTCCCACATGCCACTGGACACTCCATCCCCTTCATCCCTTCACCCTTCTCAGTTCACGGCTCTTGCCTCGCCTGGTTGATCCTCATGCAAGAGAGCCACAGGGACAACGCCACCTCCAGCCGGACAGTGTCACTCTTCTACTCTGGGTTCTGGCTGAACAAAACAGGAAAGACTCCAGCTGCCCTGTGTCCAGCACTCGCAGGCACCACCTTCATCAAAGACATTCCAGCCAAAGAACGAGTCGAAGTACAGGTGCTCCACAATCCAGCCAGAACCACCTTCTCTCATCTGCAGAAACAAACTACCGCCACCCTGACTGTGGCTCTGTCCGTGATCAATGTCACTGGCCTTGTGTGCCTAGAAGGCCAAGGAACGCAGCTGGTGGGTTACAGCGCCTGCCGAGTCACCAGAACATTGGACTCAGCTGAACCCCCTTCTTTTGTTGCTTCTCCGGATATGTACTTTGTGTGTGGCACCAAGGCTTACACCTGGCTCCCGAAAGGATGGAAGGGCACCTGTTATATTGCCTTCGTTCTTCCACCCACATATGTAGCCCCTGCCAACCACCACCGGCAGAGGCGTGCAGATGACCTTGGGCAAGCCGACTCCACTGGAGCACAGTTCCTGGATGCAGCAAAGGGACTTGTTCCTCTGTGGGGCCCAATGGCTAACAGCCGTGCTATCCGGCACCTGACCCAGGCAGTAGAAACAACGATCAATATCACGGCTGGCATCCTCGCCAACAATACTGCGGAGCTTCAGGCGGTCCGCCTCGTGACCCTCCAAAATCGTCTTGTCCTAGACGTGGTCCTAGCCGACCGAGGAGGAGCATGCCGCATCATCGGATCCAGCTGCTGCACCTACGTGCCTGACAACTCGCCTTCAGTCTACAAAGCCATTGAACACCTCCACAGACTGTCCTCAGAGGTTCACCAAGAGCAGGAAGGATGGTCGCTTGGGAGCTGGTTTTGGGACACTTTGAAAAATTGGGGTTGGAAGTTGTTTTCCTTCGTACTGATACCTATTGTAATATTATGTGGGTGTTGCTTAGGTATCCAATGTCTGCCACCTCTGCTCGGCCTTGCTTCTAACTGTATGTGCCCAAAGACTTTGGACTTCCGAAATGAGCACATGAGCCCCCTCTATGAAGTAGAAATACGTGGCCTTATGGGGATAAATCCAAACTGACAAGTTGGCGAGACATGTTAAAAGGGAGGACTGTGGAATTTTAGTTTGCGATCTGAACATTATCTGCGCCAGCTTGTCACCTATGCACCACATGCACGGCAGCCATCTTAGATATCATGGTCTCCCTGTCCACGACCGATCGCCAGCGCGCCCCTCTGACCCAGCAAGCATCCTCCGCGCGCCCTGGCTCCCCCCTCCCTCCTCCTTATGAGCATGACCCTTCTGCATGACCCTGTCCTTGGGAGTCACGCCAGCGCCTGACCGACACCTCCTCTCCTCCCATGAATGCCCCTCTGTTGATAAACCTCCCCTCTGCGCTGGATCGTCCACGCGGCATGAATACCACTCCATTGATGGCCCCTCACCCCGTGTCCAACTGTCCACACAGGTCCGAGGCCACTGCCTAAGCCGGGAGATATCATTTACTGCCCCTTATTGTATGAGGTCGCTCTCCTTCAAAGGACCCTCTATTGATCCAGGCCTCCCCACCCCCTGTGATATGATCAGGCGCACACATCCTAAGACTCGACGGAACACACAGCTGCGTGATGACCCCCTCCTCTTATCAGCAGGTTGAGGACCTCTATTGTGAAGGTATATGGGGGTGGGATTAACACGAGGATTACGGGGATGCCTTTTCCTTGCCTTACAAAGTTGTGATTGTAATAAAGGAAGGTCACATGCCATAAACCGGTGTATAAGAGGCCAGGCCTCTGAGAGGCTGTTAGAGCACCTCGAGACGATACCTTGTTGTCTGATCTGATGTGTTCTGCTCCGTCGGAATAAACTTCTGTTTCCTGCCTTCTGGTCTCCGGCGCCTGCCTCATTGCTTGGTAAATTTGAATGGTACAAGGGCGGTTAGCGCCGGGCAAATCTTGAGAAAGGTCCTAGCCCTACCTTTTTCTACACCTCCTGGCAGAACCCTTCCGCAGACTTCCATTAATTTGGTAGGCCCATTCAGCAGGCATAATCGGGGACTACATGAGTGGATGTCTAATCCCCTGATTCTCAACTACTACTATCAAGGATGGGAAACACCAGACATAAATATACTCCTCACAGTACAACATGAAAAAGATGTCTAGGCTCTGCGTTCAGGTATCCAAACCTCAGCAATGCCAGGGGATGCATGTTGTGAAATGAGTCAGAGATTTTTAATGCATTTCTTTGTATCACTGTGCGGATCAGTGGACGAGGCAGAAAAGTGCATGTCAATGCCCATGACCAGTCACCACTGGTATGGCTCACGGGTGGGTGGTGGGGTGCAGGGTGGGGAGGGGTGGCGGTGGAGTGGTCGCGAGGGAAAGGGGGTAGCACAGGGATTAAATAATAAAAATAATAAAAGATAAATAAAACGCACCTTTCCTGGTTCCCCGCGTCTTCACCGCTTGGTCTGCTCCTGATTTCTTGCCTCCGCAGGAACAGGAAGTAGGCAGCCTCCCTCCCCTTCCCTAAGCCAATCACAACACTGCAAAGGCAGCGTTATGATTGGTTGGGATGCCGACCACACAGACGTCTATGGGGAGGCCTTTTTCTCCATGTAGGATGCATGCAGCTTACATGGAGGAAATGGAGATTGTGCATGACTATTTTGGTCGGTCCCAGAGGGACAACCAAACAGTCCGGGCCCGCAGCATTGATCATGTCACTCCTCCTGCCCTCGAGCAGACTCGCCCCCAACCAAACCCTTATGCTTTTTCGCAATGCGAGAAGCAGAAACATAAAATGATATTTACAATACCATTTTATGTTTCTGATTCTCGCACTGTGAGAAAGCAGTGGGGCGACACTCCTCCGCCTACATGAATGAGCCGCCCCTGCCCATGACCATAATTTAGTTGCACTAATGTGAGCTAGACAGGAATGGTCCTTCCGGTGCCTTGAGGTGGTCATAATGCCATTCTGCAGTTTTGTGGTTTGCCCACACTTATTGAATATATAAAAAAAAAACTGTCAACTCTCTTCTGTTACCGCTATTAGTGGGAGAACCTTGCATTCGGTAGAGACATGGGGGCATATTATCAAGGGGGTTTATCTCTGCTTTTTTCGCTTTAAAAGCCAAGAAAGCGGAGATAAAATTATCTCCCTATTACCTAGCTGTCGCTAACACCAGTTAGCGACAGCTAGTAGGAGATAGCGACCAACTTGGGCCCCACTTTGCATGTCAGAGAAATTTATCACTAATGACATGCAAAGTGGGCGTGCCAAGATGTTAGCGACTGGAAACAGTCGCTAACATCGCTATCTTCTATTAACAACTTTTGGAGATATTCGCGCTAAGGGTGAATATCTCTAAAAGCTAACACCTGCCCTGTAAATGTAAAATGTAAATTGATACTTGTATAGCGCACTACTCACCCGCAAGGGTCTCAAGGCGCTTGTACAAATACCGCTGTGGAACCCATCCTGGCTTTCCCTGTGAGGCGTCCACTCCTGGGCACCCCCAAGGTGGGGGCCAGACATCCTTAGCGTTGTGGGGGCCGTTGTGGAGATTAAGCAAGCTATTGCCCAGAGTTGCAGAATGGGACTCCATGATTGGAATAGGCACCGAGGCGAGAATTATCAGGTCCGTGGAATTTTGAGCCCAAGACCCGCCAAGGCGGGGTATTGAACCCTGGTCCCGGACCAGACCTCTGCATCAGGGTCTGCCGCTCTAACCATTTGAGCCACACTGAGCAGTTCTTAGCCATGTTATCCAATGGGAGGTGGATAACATGGCTAAGAGCATTAGCTCGGTAATGCATGAATATCGCTGACTTTTCAGCGATATTCATGCATTGCGGCCGATTTTTATCGCATTTGCGATAAACCTTGGTAATACCAAGGTTTATCTGCGATAAAAATCGCCGCAGGTCGGCGATAAATTTTTGTCTCTAATCAAGCAATAGCGATAATTACCGCTATTGCTTGGTAATATGCCCCTAGGTTTTTTGCAAATTATATGTATTAATTTTCAAGTAGTGCAAAATATAGATTTGACAAAGTACACATTTTGCAACTGTTTCTAATCAAACAATTCCAGCAATGCGATAGTAGTTCTCACATGCTTAATAAGAGTAACTTGATTTATAACCATTCAGGGAAACTCCGGTTTGTACAGCTAGCGATCAGCTCCTCAAGTCCCCAGTGAATTGACCTGTATCCTTCGGCACTCAGACCACCGTCGCCCCCCCGATCTTAAAAGCTCCATCAGAGCGAAGGCTCTGCCAAGCGTTATATCTCACAATCCCCGACCATCCTGTGGGCAAAAGAAATAATTACCAATAAACGTTCTCCAAGTCCTCGTGATGTGTAGTCTATTTTCCCCCTCGCCTCGCTCCTGACTCTTTTCACAAGGATGAGCTCATGGTTCTCTCTCTATGCCCATCAGATGTTCCACATGTTAGCCCACTACTATCACCCTCAGAGAGTTCTATCTCCCTAGTCGTGTTGTTACCTCTTGCACCTACTCTGTCAATGAAATCCGCCCCCGTGGCTGAAGAAATGGTTCCCCTGTAGTATTTTATGAGATGACCAATTTGGTCATTAAGTTATTAAGTATGTTTATGATCCACCACTCTCCCCATGTCAAAAGACACCAAAATGTTGGATGGAATGCGGAACATATCAAACATTCACCCGCAGTCATGAGATCTGGATTAAATCCATCGTTATTGTGGTCACCGTGCCACAGAATCATTCTGAGCCAGTCAGGGTAGTTATTTGCCTCCAGTGTCGGGCGATGCACAGTTTGGCAGCCACCAGACCTGTAGCTATTGACCTTTTCATGTGTCTGGATGGTACCACATTTCCTGATGTGTTTAATCGCTTGACGTACAGATGTGTTGTGGTCACCTCGGTGAGAACAGACCACCTCCGTTCAGTATTCAGACAGTTCCGGGCAGTGCAAAGGATAGGCACCATGTCACAGCAGCTTCTCCACGTCACCAACAGCTGGCATGTATTAGCAATCATGTCCTGTGTAATTTAGTTGGGGTCCAATACCAGTTATGTATAAGTTCGAAGTAAGAAATTCCAGTCTGCTCTCACGAAGAAGGGAGGTGTCTGCCTCTATCATGTGTGCATCCACCAACGAGGACTAGGCTTCTGGGAATATGTCTTCCCCGAGGCTTTCCGCTGGTGGATATTAGGTCTGTGGACGAAAGGAGACCGCATTCATTAGTGTGTACATTCAGAATGCATTTCCCCACTTATCTATATGTGTATGCATCAGGGAGTATCGGAAGAGGCAAGGCAGACATGGGGCTGGAGCTCTTTAAGAACTCACGAGCTACGGCCAAATCCTTGGGTCATTCACTCTGTGGCCACACGTCCCTCGTCTGCCTTTCATGGCTACAGAAGGGATTATCAGCCACACCAGCAATACCCCAGTTAAAAGACAGCAACCTCATTGTGGCAGTGGCTCGTTCTGACGTTGTGGGAGAGTTGCCAGTGGTCGGATCAGTCTCCAACCCTTACTATTCTGGCCATTCCAGATCATAGCTGGCCATTTGGTGGTAGGTGCAGCCATCACCACTGCTGGCATCACTTTGGACCGGTGGGTTCTTTAGATAGTACAAAGGGGCTACTCCCTCCCCTTTGAGACTACCTCTTCCTCCATGCCTCCAAATTACGACAAGCTGATGGAGGATCACCTGACTTTGCTTCAGGAGAAAGTCATTAATCTCTTGGCCAAGGGAGCAATAGAGGGTTCTGGTGCCAGGAATTGGCTGTGGTTGTTATTCCCGATACCTTCTGGTCCCAAAAAAGGCCAAGGGTCTTCACCCTATCCTAGATTTGCGAGCCCTCAGCTACTTACTCAAAAAGGAAAAGTGCAAAATGCTTATGCTTGCTCAGGTCTTACTCGCCCTGGACCTTGGAGAGTGGATGTTAGCTTTGGACTCCCAGGGAGCCTATATTCACATTCCCGCCCTACCTGCACATGGGCGCTACCCGCGGTTTACGTTAGGCCACAGACATTTTCAGTTCACTGTGCTCCCCTTTGGCCCATTGAGTGTTCACCAAGTTGATGGCGGTGGTTGTTTTTGGTTCATATGTGCAGATCTGGGGTGCCAGTGTTACCCTATCTTAACAACTGGCTGTTGAAGGTGGGTTCGCCCCCTGTTGTCGTCTGCCATCTCCAGACAATGGTGAACCTCCTGCATTCACCGGGGTAAGCTAACAACGTGCCAAAGTCACACCTTACTCCCTTTCAGACACTCCCTTGCATCAGAGCTGTTTTGGACAAAGCGCAGTTCTGGGCCTATCCTCCTGAATGGCAAGTCTAGGATATTCAAGCTACGATACTAATGTTTTAAGCCTCTATCTTGATTTCAGTGAGAATGACTTTGAGGCTGCTGGGCCTCATGGCCTCCTGCATCCTGCTAGTGACACATGCCAGATGGCATATGTGGGCTCTGCAGAGGGACTTAAAGTTCTAGTGGGTGCAGCATCAGGGGAATCTCTTTGACTTGGTCTAGATCTCGGAGGGAACTGCACAGGACCTGTTGTGGTGGCGGACCAACCGCAGTTGGGTCAGGGGCAGACCCCTCTCCCTTCTCCAACCTGACCACACAGTATTGACAGATGTGCCACTCCTGAGATGGGGTGACCATCTGGGGGAGGGAGAGATCAGAGGATTCTGATCTCTGGAGGAATCCTGACTCCACACCAACTTGCTAGAGCTCCAAGCAATTTGTTTGGCATTGAAAGCCTTTCTTCCTTAAATCAAGAGAAAACTGGTTCAAGTGTTCACGGAATACTACACCACCACTACCATGTGGTACAGCAACAAACAGGGCAGGGTGGGGTTGGGGACCCTTTGTCAAGAGGTTCTGTGTCTCTGGGCATAGCTGTAACAGCAGGGCATGCCCCCGGTGGTTTAACACTTGGCAAGATATCTTAATGTCAGGGTGGACAAACTCATCCATTGATGC
Organism: Lissotriton vulgaris; assembly: GCF_964263255.1. Classification (NCBI taxonomy): domain Eukaryota; kingdom Metazoa; phylum Chordata; class Amphibia; order Caudata; family Salamandridae; genus Lissotriton; species Lissotriton vulgaris. The sequence goes on along the minus strand of NC_141687.1, from coordinate 1,980,757,986 downwards.
CTAGCAGATCACGAATGGCATCTCCATCCAAAGGTGGCACAGGTCTCTTTCAACAGTGGGGAGAACCTTGGCTAGATCTGTTTGCCTCTGCTTAGAATGCGCAATGTCAGCAGTCTTGTGCGCTTGAGTTTCCAAGGCGCCTCTCGCTCGGGGACCCTTTTTGTCTCGATGGGGCTCAGGCCTCCTATATGTCTTTTTGCGCATACCACTCCTGTCCAGAGTGCTCAAGAAGATCAGGAGCGACCAGTTCCAAATCATTCTTGTGGCTCCTGGTTTGGCACAGAGAGTCTGGTATCCCGAGCCTCTTCAATTGAGCATTGACCATCCAATCAGGCTTTCCCTTTTGGAGGATATTTAGTTGCAGCAGCAGCGGAGGGTCCTCCACCTGAACCTGTCAACTCTACGCCTGCTTGCGGGGAGATTAAGCATCAGCAGTTGAAAGCATTCAACCTTCCTCATGAAGTTTGCAATGTTATTTTGGCAGCCAGGCGGTCCTCCACAAAGACCGTGTACGCCTGCCACTTGTTCAAATTTGTAAAATATTGTACAGAATGGTCTACCGATCCTCTTTATGCTTTCCTCTCTCAAGTTTGCTTTTTATTTTGAGCCTTGCCCAGCACAGCTCTGCACTGGGCACTCTCAAAGGCTACCTTTCAGCCCTGTCTGCCTTCCCGAGGCTGGCAGACCAAACCTCATTATTTAAATCTCCCATTGTAAATAGATTCTTCAAAGGCCTTGCACATATGTCCGCACCTTTCCATTTCATTATGCCTCAGTTGGACCTAAGTTTGGTTCTTACCTTCCTGATGTGTGCTCCATTTGAACCTCTGCATAGCTGCCTCTTCCGGCGGCTTACCATCAAAACAGCCTTTTTAGTGGCAATCTCTTCTGCTAGAAGGGAGAAAGAATTGCAGGCTTTCTCATCCAAGCCTCCTTACCTAACAATATTACCTGATATATTGGTGCTTCACACCAGGGCCTCTTTATTCCTGAAAGTGTCAATCTGGCCACTTTCTATGCTCCTCTACACCCCTCTAAAGAAGAGGAGTGACCCTACTATCTGGACCCAAAAAGAGCATTGTCATTCTATCTTGACCGCACTGAAGAGTTCTGGGTGGACAACCAACTTTTTGTGGGGTATGTTGGATTGAAGAAAGGTTGTGCGGTGCGGTGCAGAAGAGGTCTATCTCGCAATGGGTCGTCTTTTGCATCAACATTTGCTATGCTCTGGCCCAAAAGCACCCACCTGAAAGCTTAAGGGCATATTCCACCAGAGCCAAGGCTGCTACCACAGCATTCCAACGTGGAGTTCCAGTCCTCAACATTTGTCAGGCAGCAACCAGAGCATGCCTTCACATGTTTACCAAGCACTACCTCCTAAGTCCGCAAAGATGCCCTTTTTAGCCGCTTTGTAATGCAAGACTTCCTGGTCTAAACTTGTCTGCAGTACCTCAATGGATGGCATTGCTAGGGTATCTATTCAAAGATAAGGAATCTGCGACTATATCTTTCAATCAGATTGACAAGTTACGAACCTCCAGTAATGCTTTATCTGGTAGAGAGAGGATCTAGCCACAGATTCCTTACCAACCCATCCATACTCCCCGCACTACAGATAGGTTTATAGGGTCAGGGCAGATCCCTTTCAGGGCCCTAGTTGTTCAGACACACCCCAATGTCAGTGCACGTCATGGCTCTGCACTTCTTGCATGGAAAGTTGGGAACAGTAACTGACGCCAGCTCACCAAAATGGTGGCTATAAAGGTGACACGGACGTCACAACTGCGCAGACAACGCCGATGGCTTCACGCAGATCCGACAGATGCCACCTACTAGCATGCAGGACTATTGCTCAAAGAAAAAATCTTCCGGATCCAGTCTGATACCTGGGAAATCTATGGGTAAGGAAATTGCGGCAAAATCATGTCTCCAGACAAGGCATTACCGAAGTTAAGTAACTTGTCTATTTAGGTGAGATTGAGACTTTGTTGGATGATGCAACTTACACTGTGTTTCTATCAAAGCTATACTGTGCACTCTTCTCTTGTTCCTCCTGAAAGGGTCTGAGGTTATCTCAGAATATGAACTTTCAAATCTATTTTTATTTTTCACTAATCCTTCCATGCCTTTCTTTTAAGTAGATAAACTCTTGTTGAACAGAAACGAAATTCAGTTTTAAATTCCGTCAATGCTTTTTGAAGATATCACTGATGAGATTCTGAAGTTCGATCCAATCGGCAGTTATGTTGGCACTGAAGTACTTAAGGCAACGTTCTTGACATTTACTGGTGTAAAGTTCTTGTTATATTAATTTCAGCTGACTATATAGAGGACGTAAGAAACATGTCTTGTTTACTTTATCTAGCTGTTAGTGTAGACCTTGCTCGTCTGACCTAAAGGTCTACCATACCAGCAGCTTAAATGTCAGGTAGTGCTTCCTGATGCAGAGGGTCCATGATCGGAAGATGAACTGGAAATACCAGTTGATCAAAATCTAAGGTGATGCATAACCCAAACAGTGACTGCAAACACACCTTATGTCTAGTGATGTTCACATCGTACTAATGGAAACTCTATGTCGATTTTAATGATTTCTAATCTATTACTCATAGCAATGCTGATGTTCCCATCAATATTCAAATTGAAATCTTCGCAATGATTTTGCTTTCTGAAAGATTTATTTAATTGCATATAGCAATCCTGATTTTATTTTTGTGACATTAGTACATCAGTTCAGTAAATAAACATAATTGTTGCCATTCTTATTATGGTGACTGGGCCATGAGTTGGACTGTTTATTTAGTGTGCTGACCATGACAGCCATGTTTCTTCCAACACTCGCTTCAGTGCCCCTCTGAAAATGCAGCTGATGAAGTGTTAGCAAACACAACAAGATAATGGACGTAGTGCCAGAACCTTTCAACCACTCACCCCCAGTCAAGAGATCTGGGTTTAATTCAGTTCTGGCTTGACTTTTTCGATGGGGAGCAGGGTCAAGACTTTTTTGCATATGGATGGGTTTAAACCTGAATGACATGGGTAGCAAAAAGCTATGGATTTAGGACCAGATCTCTGAACTTGGGTGAATGTTTGACATTATTCAACATTCTTTCCATCGATTTGTTCTTTTTGCTAATGAATTGTTGGCACTAGAAGTCTGTAACTGGGAGGCTAAGTTTTTCGCAACACATTTATATATCCACGGCAACTAAGTTAATGACTAGCACTTAGGGGCAGATTTATGAGGCCCTTGCCCCTCCTTGCGCCGCAATTGCGTCACTTAATGTGACGCAACGGCGGCGCAAACAATGCGCCCTATTTACAACGTGACGCATCTAGGAGATGCGTCACGTTGGAAAGCCCTGCGTCATGAGGAGGCGTTCCTGCGCAGGGGGGGGCGTTCCTGGGCAGGAACGCCTCCTAAAAGTGGCTGAGTGAAATCTATGAGATTTCACTCAGTCACTTTCTACGTCAATTCCTTACGCCTGCTTGAAGCAGGCGTAAGGGTGACGCACCATGCATTGAAGAGGTGGCAAATGTGGATCGTTGATCGTTTGCCCACGTACGGAGCTCCTCTGTCACAATCGATTCAATGGACTGCCGATTCATTCCCCAAGAAGCCGACAATATGTTTAGCACCGTGTGAGTGCCTTACGTAACGACGGGTGCTGTCTCCTCACTCACATCATAAAAATATTGATTATTTGGAGGACTCCCAACCTTAGTGTTATATTAATTACGCTGAGATGGTTCTTGATTGTCCATTTATCCTGAAGAAAAGTATATGTGACATTGATCCCTTGGTCTTGTCTCCACATTGACGTCGCCTTGTTCGAATCCACTAATTACTTGTAGGACCTCAACCTTCATGGTGCGGCCCCCTCCACTCACGAGGCCTCTACCTAACAGTGACTATCTGGAGAACTTCCAACCTTGTGGCTCTTCAATCAAATTTGTTACATGACTTGTAGACAACGTTGGTAATAATTCAGGTCCACCTGCCCCTTACCCCTGGTCCTGATGAAGACCCCACAGCAAGGATCATATTACCTGCATTGTTAAGAGGGTCGAAACGTCGACTGTTGTTCTTTGTGTGGCAACCTCACGCCAATATTATGTAGATATATTGTACATTGTGACGTATGCCTTTTTCAAATTATGGTCGCCATTCTTCATGGCAACGCTGCTATCTAAATTATAGCTATAAGGTGTTTTTTTCAAATGTCTGATTTTATTGTCACTTAACCCTACCACTCCCTTATCCTTATCACTATCACTTCCCTTCTTCCTCCCGGGGCACTGTATGACCATTAATACAGTTGATTGTTCATAATATGTATTCATTACATTTGATCCCTTAGTGAATTAAACTCTGTGGATATAATAATTGCTTTTTGATTCACTCATTAAAAGGGTCAAATTACTTTGTGTTCACACTGGGACCCTCTTCTCCTAGTAACCCTGGTTAGAGTAGGCACCGAGGCGAGAACTATTGGGACCGCTGACCCTGGTCCACGACCCTGGCGCGTCGGGAATTGAGCCCTGGTCCCGGGCCGTTCTCTGCTTTCGAGTCTGCCGCCTCTAACCAGTGAGCCACACCACTCCACTGATGACATCATCCAGTGACTGTGTGTTGCTGTAAAGTTTAAATATGATTTATAGATATGGCAAGGTGTATTGAAGCATGAGTGGGTGTATAAGTGTCTGGATGGAGGATTTAGGAGGTGTGTGACGGTATAAGTGACTAATTAAACGTGTCTTACTGAATGCATGGGTTAGTGACTAAACTGTGTGAATGTCTGTCTCAGTCAGTCTGTTGTTGTGTAAGCTGGCACATGGGTTGGTCAGTAGCTACATGAGTGTCTGCATGAGTTATTGATTGTTTGCCTGAGTATTTGTATGGGAGACTGAGTGTGTGTGTGGGTGGGTTGGAGGAGTGTGACTTTGTGCATAGATGTGTGAGTGGTTGATTCACTGGGTGTATGGGTTCAAGAGTACATGTAGAACAGCTGTATGCGTGGGTGAGTGTGTGTATGGGTGTGTTGGTGAGTGAATGGATGTCTCAGTGGTACATGTGGGAGTAACTATATATGTAAAAGGCAGTATATATGAGTCATGGGGTATATAAATGACTATATGTGAGAGTGAGTGATTGTGAGAGTGACTGTATGGATGAGTGTGTACTTGTATCAGTGATTATATAAGAGAGTAAGTATGCGTTACTATCTATATGAATTAGTGAGGTGGTGTGTGTATAACTGTATAGGTGAGTAAATGGGAGTGTGATTGATTCTTTGCATGACTGACTAGGTGTGTGAGTAACTCCATGGATGAGTGGCGGTGTGTTAGTGTCTGAATAGGTGTATGAGTGCAAATGATAGTGTTGTATTGAAGAGTGACTGCATGTATAAGTCATTGTATGGGTGAATGAGTGGATGTGTGTGTAGACCTAGGAAGCAGTGAATGTGTATGTAGTAACTGGTATTGGTGTCCCAATGGTTTAAAAAATTGTAGTCTGTATTTTACAGTGGGTGTATCAAAGGTTATATTAGACTGTGAGGAGGTGCATCAGATTTTCATGTGGATGATGTCATCAGTGATGTAATTTGAGATGTCATCAGTGATGTCAGTGACCATGCCATGAATGATGTTATATGTGACATGAGCAGTGCATTGCGGAGGCGCGAGTTATAGTTAGCTGAACTAACTATAATGGTGGAATTTCTATGGTTTTGTATGAGTGAAATGTGCAGCTAACTATAACGTCCCTGAAACCTATGTTTTTTTCAGTTAATTTCAAAGGTTTTTTAAATGCTAATTTCTAACTATAACGTCTGTAAAACCTATGGCTTTTTCAGTGAATTTCAATGGTTTTATAAATGCTAATTTCTAACTACAATGTCCCTGAAACCTATATTGTTTTTAAGAACATTTTAAAATGCATGCATACTTTTTGTAGTCAAAAACTAACTGTAACAGTAGTCTGTTATAAGTTATAATTTAAGAATATTTAAAACTTAATTAGCAGTAATTAACATATAAGTGTGCAAAAAGTGTGACGCAGCAGCTATGATACCTGACTTCGAACAACAGAGTTCACAGTTCGATTCCCGGCTCCAGCGGCATGTTAGCCCACCACTATGTCACTATGGGCAACGCCTTGCTTAATCTTCCCGACGCCCTTGAGAGCCGGCACAGCTTTCCGGGGGTAGATGTACGCTTTACAAATGCTGGCATTTTTTTTATTTAAAACCAGAGTGATGAGAAATATTAGCAATTTTTTTTTCTTCTATTCTGAACGATATTTTTTTAATGTTTTCTATTTAGAATTACAGCAATTAATAGATGTTTTTAGTCACGAGAAAGGAAATGACACGGTTTACCGGGTAACAGTTTTTAAGCTCTCCAATATATGTACATATTAAGGAGCTTATATGTGTGAGGATCAAAATCAAAAACTTTACCGCAACACATTTTGTAACTTTTCCCAAATGTGTACAAGGTAAACAGTTAAAACGTGAGCACGTGTGAACTGTAAAACGTGAAATCTAAATGGGCGGAGCCGCATCTTCCTTCCATAGATTACTTAATAACCAAATGTATATAAACCACACCCGTTGTTCGATTCGTTTAGTTTTTGTGAGTTATTTACGCGTGTCCTTTCTATGAGGCAGGTTCCCTTTTCTAGTGTTGCATTCTTGTTTTGCGGCAACAAAACATATTCCAGAGTTGTATGTTGTTTTATTATGGCATAGTAGATATTTATAATACATAGCTATTTGTCAATATTTAAACATTTGTATTTAGAAAAAAGTGTTATTGGTTGTTTTGCCTTTTTTCTGTAACGTCAGAAGCTTGTTTTCAGAAACAGACAGAATACAGCAAGCATTGCTCCTTTTCTGGCTCCTTTGAGCTCATATACTTTGACATTTTATATTATAATATTGACACTGTACTTGACCTTAGAGGTGTTGGTGACCCGTCAGTACGAAGACTAAAGATTTATCCGTAACATCACCAGCTTCTGGTTCTTACTCTGTTTCTCCCTTGGAATCATATATTCTGAATATGTATATTATAATATTAACAGTCATTGCGATCTCAGAGGGGTTCATGACCTGTTGGCGCGAAGACTAAAGATTTATATGTAACGTCAGCAGATTCTGGTATCTAACTCTGTTTCCCTCTTGGGATTATATAGTGTAAATATGTATATTATAATAGTCACAGTCATTATAATCTCAGAAGAGTACATGACCCGTCGCTGCGAAAATGAAAGAGAAGCTCTGAACATATTCACCGCTGGAAAGTATTTCCTTTTTTTTTTTTTTTTTTAAACCTTTATTGATGTATTCAAAGTAGTACACGCGCAGGCCCACAACCACAGGGGCCGGCCGCAAAATCAGCAAATCAAATTAGAGTTTACACATATATCATCGACCCTGGCAACATATGCGAGGAAATTACAGCGTAAGATATAATGCGCACCCAGTCCAAAGGATAAATCAAAGGTTTCGTTTTTTTCTTTTTTAAAAGAATAAGTAGTGGCAATACTAGAAGAGGCGTCACACCATACTATAAGAAGCAATAAGAGATGAGGGGATGTGCCACGCACTGCAGTCAAGAACAGGTAACAAATAATACAGCCTTAGTCACGCAACGCCTGCAATAGACATACAAGGAGTAAAGATTGATGCATTAGCAAGCGATCTAGTGTGAGCACGATCCAAAAAACCCCTTCTTAGGAAACAATGTAGTAAGAGCTGGTATAGACGCCCAATACAGCAAGGAGTGACAGAAGGAGAAACAGCCGACCCTACTGAGAAGAGGAAAGGAAAGAAAAGGGACCATAGAACAAAACAAACTAAAATAACACACCCCCCCCGCCACCCACCACCCTGCACCCCTGTAATGGCTACGGCCTACTCCACTAACAGCGTGCCTGTCGCCCCAGAACTTGCCCTAGAGAAAGCGGAGGAGGAGAACAACATACACACTCCCGGTCTCCCACACCCTCCGCCATTAGCGACCTCCCCAAGACATATTAGTCACTTTGTGAAGCAAGTATTGAGCCCCAACTTGGGGAGGACAACATCAGAACCACCCGACTCCCGTAGTGATATAAAGTACAATCCCGGCACAGATCACATAACGTTGCAAACCCCAAAAATCAAAGTCAACCCTGACCAGTACGGATCTTTACAAAGGCCCTTGTCGCCCAAGCCACAGTCATCATAGGGAAATCGAAGCGTTCATAACAGTTCAAGTCAATGGAATCGGATCGGAGAGTGGATACAAGATGGCGACATCCACAAGTCCAGTAAAGGAAGATGAAGAAGAAAAGCAATCCTCTCCGACAATCACTGAAGAGCTGTTCGTTGCGACCTTTAGTAACGATGTTTCACCGAGCAGGAATCGAGTAGGGAAAGCTAACGATGATCATAGGTGCGCCATCTATGAAGCCAGAGTCATCAAAGTGGGCTAAATCAGGCTTCCGCCCGGGGGCCTCAAAATGGTAGGCAAAGTACTCCGCAGGAACCACAGTTTGTTGATAACATGTCTGAGCATCGCCATCCGGTCTCAAACAGACGTTGCCCAGCGTTACAGACATCCGAGCGTACATGACAGTGATTTGGGAGTGGAGCGCCTCAATGGCGGCCATTACGGACCTCAATGAGGGTGTGCCGTCCGTCCCCTCCATCCCCTCACGCGAAGAGACGAAGCAGGATCCGAACCCCGGACACAACTCCGAGGCACCAGGCACACCCAAAGCCAATGGCACAGCGGGCGCTCTCAATCCTGGCAGAATCAGCACCTTCGCCACCCGCGGGGGCCAAGCCCGTCAACCCCGTCCCCGAGCAGGGCCTCCGGGCGTCAGACCTCCGACGGCGGCCACCGATGTTCACTTGCATCACTGTACCGTGTCCGTAGCGTGAGCCGATAACAGAGTTGCCAATCAGAAATGTAAAGAATGGTCCGAGTTCGGGAGACCGGACGCAACCCTGGTCCCACAGCCGATGTTGATCAATTCCAACCCGGATGGGCTAGAAATCGAGGTCCCGGTGTCAGCCCTGGAGTAGGCCAAGAATAGAACTCGACATAACTTCGTCACCCGGTAAGTTGGAAAGTCCGGGATTGCACCGCAGGAGTCAGGAGCACTTCATACGTGCGGGAGTCCGGCGGGAGGAAAGGATAGATCACAGGATATACGAGCTGCCGGCGGAGGTCGGCGGAGCCGGGAGCTTTTGCGGACATCTTGGTTCGCAGCGTAGCTCCTCCCTCAAGGTATTTTATTATTGATCTTGTTTTGTATTGATAACTTTATTTTCCTTTTCCTTTTTGTGTGGCATCAGTGACACTCTCTATATTGTAATAGAGTGTCATATTGTCACAGAACAGGAATTGGAGATTTGTCGGCACCAGGAGTAAATCATCTGAATTACAGCTTACTGACCTTTATAACTTACTTGATCAGGTAGTTTTACAGTGAGAATATTGTTCGAAATTGCAGTCTAAAAAAAGATAGTTTGCATAGATACTTTCATAGTGAATACCTTTGATAAACCCTACATTTCTGAATGATATTTTGTAATTTCTATTTTTATTAGTTGCGGTTCCTATTCACCTTCTCTCTATAGAATATATAGGACCAATAGTGAATATATTTTCTTACTATCCTATATATTCTTAAAAGAGTACGTGATTTGTTAGCGGAGCAGTGAGCGACCTCTAAGCACTAAGACAGAACGTTCCCGAATTCTACAGAATAGAAATTGTAAAAAATGATAAAACGTACATTTCTATGTAATGTAAAGTCATTTGTGTTTAACGGTTTTGTACTTGTTATTGTACTTGTGACCTGAGACGAAGTAGTGCGGGAGTGTTTCTTGTAGCACTTCTTTTCTAATTTATCTAAAAGTAAGTCATGCCCTTTTATAGTGTCAAGAATATGGGGCACCACTTTTCCAAACTATAGAAGAAAAACAGGAAGGGTGTGGCCACTCTTAAGGGTTATTTTATGAATTACTTTTTTTATTTGTCACCCCTTTGATATATACAGCGTCAGTTTCCGAAGAAAGTTTATTTGTAATTGCTTAATAAAAACTGTTTCAAACCTAGACTGAGATTTTTGCTGCGCAACCACACCTCCCCGTCAGAAAAGTAAACACCACATTATAAATAAATAGTGCTCCTGGGAAGTATCCCACCGGTAAACTTAAGAAAAGGAAGACCCCAACACACTATTTTTCCGCCTTGATTTGTACACCCCAAGCCAATTATATAAATGGCCCTTAAAATATATATTTTACCTTCACAATCCCTGTCCACCACCTTGTGGCCACTGTACAGAGTTAATAGTGTTCATACCCTCCACACTACTACTTTGTTTTCCCGTACTCCATTGAAGTACATCACAAAGCGGTTCACAACAGTGAACTGTTCCCAGCCAATAATGAGCAAACTTGTACTCTGAACACTTTAGCCAATAAAATGTCCATGGTGTTCTGCAGAGGGGGAGGGAATCGCTGCCAAATATTCTACTTTTAATGCTTCACAGCCAATGAACATTAAGCTTGGGAAGGTCCTGCTTGGAACACATTAGCCAATCAGATGTCCCTGCTACTCCGCGCAGGGGGAGGGAATGGCTGGCAACACTTTTACTTTTAATTGATCGCAGCCAGTTATCATTAAGCTTGGGAAGGTCCTGCTTGGAAAAAGTTACCCAATCAGATATCCCCTATGCTCCGCGGAGGAGGAGGGAATGGCTGGCAACACTTCTAATTTCAATGGTTTACAGCCAATGAAAATTAAGCTTGGGAAGATCCAGCTTGGCACACGTCAGCCAATAAGATGTCCTTTCTACTCTGTGCAGGGGGAAGGAATGGCTGGCAAAACTTCTACTTTTAATTGTTCGCAGCCAATGAACATTGAGCTCATTGTTGGAACACCTCAGCAAATTAAACATCAATTTTGTTCTGTGTACAGGAACAGAACACGCTCTTCCACATAATATTAAATTTCGTCTAACAAAGTGACACTGTCCGTGATAAAAGTGAACACCACATTATAAGTAAACATTACTGCGCATTATATTAAAGGAAAGCTGCAATACGGCGCATTGTTATTTTCCAATATTATTTCCACAACCTACTGAACATTGCCGCAATACCGCGCATTGTTGTTTTGCGGACGTGTTTTCCATGGCTTACGCAACATTCACACTACCTGTGTGTGCCCCTCCAAACTGCTTACTGCAATACGGTGCATTGTTTTCCCGACGGGATTTCCAGAGCCTACTCAACCTTACTGCCTGCCACAATACTGCGCCTTGTTTTCCCGACGGGATTTCCAGAGCCTACGCAACATTCAAACTCCCTGCCTCTGCACCGTACAGACTGCTTAAATGAAGACCACAGTGATCCTACTATACCCTCTTATACAATGATTCTCTTTTTCTTCCCCCTACGCCATTTAACTCAGTCACAAAATGGCTGCCAATGAGCCGCACGCTCGTGCTCGTAACGCCTCAGCCAATCAGATGTCAGAATTCTCAAATATCGATATCTGTAAATTTTTATATTTCTCTAAAACTACTGAACTGACTTACCCCATTAAAACAAAAGTGTGCTTTCTGGACCAAGACCTTTCTCCCTGCCAAATTTGGCGTAATTCTGTTCAGCAGTTTGACTTGTAGCCTTGTCTAAAGTTGCATGGAGAAAACACCTTTTGGGACCCCCTTTTTTCTGAGCCCCCCTTGGCAAATCACCAACAAACTTTCAATATAGGAGCTGATCTGAAAAGAGAAGTTTTTTGGGAACTTTCATAAACATTCGTCAAACGACGCCAAAGTTATAAGCAAATCAAAAAATGCTTTTCCTATGGAAACATGGTCCTAACTATAACTAACTACTGGCGACCGCCAGTAGATAATATTTATATATATATATACATATATATATATATATATATATATATATATATATATATATGTATACATACAGTGACTAGGAGTTGCTGTGTCTATAAGATGTGTTCTGCCCTGGCAGCTGACCAGACCGACAGCATCAGCGCCGTCAGGCGTGTGGTCCGAGTGAGTTTATTTTGTTGCTCTGCTGCAGGTGTGTGTCGCACATGTAGCTGCAGGAAGCAGAGCACGTCTGCACTATGAAGCAGGAGCATGAAACCACCACAGGCCTGCACTGTGCGTGTTCCTGGTCAAAGCTCTGAGCTACAGTTGCTAATACACATTATTATCTCTCACCCACGTGCCAAATGCTCTCGGGTACGTGCATCGCTCTCAGACCAGTAAACAGCAGCTTCATGCATTGAACACATGCAGAGTTCCGAACCACGTACTCTAAGACTGCCTCCCCCAACACACATGCTTTGGAAGGTGTTTGCACTGTTTTAAATCCAAAAGCCTAGCCACAAAGTTTTCCTGGTTGTCTCTCAAAATTAGGACTGAAAGACACTGTGAAAAGGGAGTACCTCACAGAAGAGGTGAGGCAAGGGAGCTCAGGGCCTCCAAGCACGATGTTACTAAGTGCAATGTCTCTATTTTAAAGCTATATTATAGACTGATAATAACTCTAATAGTCAAACTAAATGGCATGTTTGTTTTAATTACTTCCATTTGAATTTGGATTTGCACTGCTCATTGCTTTTTCTAATGTTCTTATTCAATCACTTTCCACTTCTTTCCTCCTCCGTCTCTAGCGTGTTGATGCACACCTTTTGTTTCTAGAACACTTTAAAAATCTATACTTAATACATGTTTTGGTTCTTCCATCTCTTTCATTTTTCTTGCTCAAATAAGAAGCAATTGAGATGTGTCTGTTGATTTGATAAACCCTACTTTTGCTTTTAATTATAGACCGCATGCCGTCCACAAAGCTGAAAACACCATACCTCACTTGACATTATTCAGTTAACTGTGACATAGTGGACTTTCCACATCATATAGGACAAAAGACCAGCTGACTAGAATGGTCTTCAATTGAGGTGCAAACCCATGGGGAACCAGAGTGTTTATTGAGCAGCGAGCTGCTCAACGGAGATCTACATGAAGTGCTGACATTCTGTGAAACAAAGAGATAGACCTTTCAAGTGGGGATAACATGTAATCCGGATCTAAAAAAATAAAAAGTAATCTCCTTTTCAACATTGGCTCTCTTACATTCCTTTGGGATAGGGACTGTAAAACACCCACTACTTGCTACTGTCATGCTGCTTCACTTCAGCCACAGTCTTGCATCTGTCCAGGGTCCACTAAATGAACCTTTGTCACCATGTGCTAGTTTTCTGGTACGTGAGAGTCAGTAGTGCCAGTTGAGGATGCGGGTGGGGCAACTGGAGTAAGTGGGTGGGGCCACTGGTAGAAGAGGGTGGAGCCGAGGGAAGTGGGTGTGGCCTCCCAGAGAAAAATTGAGCACCTACACTTCATATTTCAGAAATTAAGCACTGCCTGGGAGCATTTCAATTTTGAAGACAATGTTGTTGTTTTTTGAGTGTTTGTGGTGTTTGGGTGAGTTGGAGGTTGTGGGTCAGAGCTTCTGAAAGTGCCTGCCAGTGATCTGATGGAGCTGATCGGACTGTCCAATCTTTGGCCTTTCGCAGAGCGATTTTCACATGTGCGCTAATTGTAATTTCTGTTTCATATGAGAGTGTCTGAAGGAGTAATACATGGATGTCGAAGTGCTAATAGCATGAACAGAGGGTGGTGTGTTTGTAGGTGAGGAGATAGAGAGATAGAGAGTGGGTGGGTGTGTGGTAGAGGGGGGCATGCAGGTGGTGCATGCGGGACACAGTGGAGGACTGGTGGTGCGGAGGAAGGAGATAACATCTTGGATGTGCAGATTGAGATGTTCAGATGCAGAGAGAGGCACAATGTGGGTGGTGAGAGACTGCAGATGAGAGAAGTGTGGAGGGAGAACAGGAGAGATCGGATTGGGAGACCCTGGGGACTACCGGCACTTTCACAGATTCTAGTGATGTGTGGTTCACAATCACATCTTTTCAGACTTGAGGTATTTTCGAATTTGATTATTCGCAGCACAATTGCTGCTGCTCATTTCTCTGGTACTGTTGGCTGGGATTGGCAGTGCCAATGGGTCTGGCTTGTTTTGAGCATTTGTTTGTTTTTTGTGATGTCTAGATATGATGGTGGAGGGTTCACAGAGAGTGCTGGGGTGCTGCTTGGATTTACTTTCAGAAGATATCACTCACACAATGGGGACAATCAAGTCATGGGCAGTCTGGAGGCTTGGCAGCTATTCACGCACATGGCATCACTGGGCATATTTTGTGCTTTGTTATAGTGTGGGAATCTGGTGGACAGGGAGGAGACACACACACACACACACACACACACACACACACACACACCCCTCCCCATATCCTGCCAGGGCATTTTTCCTCCACATGAAGAGCATTTTATTTTGAGGGGTAATTCCAGGGGTAGCAGTGATGAACGGCACCACAGGGGAGGGGGAACACTGGGAAAATTCCAGATACTTGTTTCAGGGGGAGAAGGTGGGCGTTTAAGGGCGTCTGGTCTGGCAGAGATTAGACACGGATGGAGACTGCAAGTTTTGCCAAGATGCGCCTTGGAAGGGCCACGGATTTCAGCATTGCTTTATATGGGGGGGAACTGGCCTGCCTTGCTGATGCTGCACTGCATATAAGTTGTAGTACGTTCATTAGCTTCGTCCCAGTTGTTTTCATGGAGAAGGTTGCAAGTAGTCCTGGGGCCAGGCTTACATCACTCCACCAGCAAAGGAAGATGTGGAATGGAGTGGACCTGGGGCCAAAAGCCAGTGGGTCGGGGAGCCATGGGTCGAAAACCTTTAAGAATAACTGCCACTAAGGTAACTATGACTTGTACCCCTGCCATGCACCGCTTTCTTCTCAATCATTTTATAGCAAAAGCTATAGTGATACTATCTATGATGTCATAGAAGATGTTCTGAGTAATGTAATATGTGGAGTAATTAGCAGTGCATGGCGAGGGTGTGTTTGCTCTTGCTTGGCGGGAGCTTTGAAATTGCTCCCGCCAAGCAAACACAGGTTTCCATGCCCGCGACAGTTGTCAGGGAAAAAGCTATATCACAGTTGTGGGCACCTGGGACATAGCTGGAGCCGGCCATGTTGTCCCCAGGGCCATTATTGTCTTCTGGATCAGGGAGGGCCGTGCTGGCCTCCTTCCTTTTACAGCTATGGGGATGGGATCCCCGGGACCAAAACTGACCTACACAGTAACTCCCACTTTATATTAAGGCTGGGTCCTGGAGGGAAGTGGTCCCAAGGGCTGAAATCGGCCCAGGGAGAAGGACAGCGCAGTTCCTCCTCTCCTTCTGAATATCAGCTGGGCCCCAGAGTATGGGGTACCTGGGGCTGAAATTGGACCAGGAAGGGGGGCTGCGAGCCCCCTTTCCATTTGATTTCTAAGGCTGGGCCCAAGAGGATGAGGTCCACGGGAGGGGGGCTGCACAACCCCTCTCCCTTTTCTAGTATTTTGCCTGGCCCCAGTTGATGGGGGTTTGGGGGATGGGACCCTTAGGATCAAAATCGGCCCTGATCATGACTCACATATATAATGAAACCATTGACGTAGTTTCATTATATACGTCTATCAGTCATGATCTAGGACTAAAGGCGGTTGGATATTTTTTAAGACAAAGGAACAACCAGGAATTCAAGCTTACGAAAATGCTCATGGAAATGATTGAACTCTATTTGAGAAACTATTTTTGATATGGAATGGCAGCATGGAACAGTTCAAATAATATTTCGAAATCCTTTATAATAACTCAGTGGGTCTGACATTCACCTACAACATAATTGGAAAACAGATTCAATTCCTAGATGCAACTGTGTATATAAACAGCAATCAAATTCATAACAAAGTTTATCGAAAACCTACATCGACTAAGAGCATACTATATGGATCAAGCTTCCATCCTAACCAACTAAAGAGAAGTATGTCTTATGGGGAGTTCTTGAGAATGAGAAGAAACTGTTCAGAAGACACAGTGGTGGTGGAGACCTTCAAAGAGATGAAACAAAGGTTCATTAAAAGAAACTACAAATATAGAGATGTGAAACAGGGGAAAGAAAGAGCAAGAAATATGACCCATGCTTCAAGTTTAACAAATAAAGAGAAGGAAACGGAAAACAGAAAAAAGGATGATGTGACAAGGATGATCATGACATACATTAAAGAAAGTCATAAGATCGTGAAAATTCTCCAAAAATATTGGAATGTTCTTATGAAAGACCTAGACATCGGAAATAAAATAGGGAAGAGACCGATGGTAACTTATCGAAAGTACACTCATTAAAAGACAAACTTGTCAGAAGCCACTTTACCAGTGAGAAACCAATCAACTGGCTCAGCAAACAGACTGGCTTCATACATTGTAACAAATGCAAACCCTGTAAAATTGGCCAAAACACGGAGGTGAAAGATTACAGAGGGAGAACATTTTGCATCGATGAGAAAATAATGTGCAACACATCGTATGTTGTTTATATGATTGGATGCCTGTGTGGTCAGCGATACATAGGCAGTATGATCTGTCTCATGAAAAGAATGAAGGACAGACAACAAAAAGTAGACTGGGCTGTTCCTAAAGGGAGGAGGGTAAGGTCACTAGGTGTAAAGGGCAGTACTCGGTGGAGAGCTAACCCTGGGTATCCATTGTATTGGATATAATGGCCTTACACACCCTTGCGAGTGTCATGCTTCATCATAGGCAATGCTCCTCGTTGGGTAGGCGGTGCAATACCCAACGGGCACACCTCTAAGAGGGGCTCTTTATCGGAGATCTTTTTTCCAACTGCCTATGGGTGAAGTGTGGGTAAGGGGCCAGGAAAGAGTAGATGGTGTGGGTGAGGATAAAATATGGCACAAGGTACCGGAAAACAATTTTATTCTGATGGTCCTCTGCCGCAATTAAAAATGAAGATTAGTCTGTCCTCGTTGGAACTTAGGTTTCCAGATACGAGACAGTACTAAGAAGTGAAAGGTGTGGTCAACATGTTTCTCGCTTAAAGTACACTGACATGCGATTCTTCAGGACCTAGTATATATAAAAACTACTATAAAGTCTCTGCTTACAAAAAGCACACAAAATTGTACTACCTGTTTAACACCTGCTCTTGCCTAAATTGGGAGACAAAAGAGACCATTACCACAGGTAGGTGACAAAATGCATTCCCTGTAGTGACTGTGAGCACAAAGTGACATTGTGACATACCAGTGAAGGTGCAGCTAGTATGTGGCTAAAAACCAGTGTGGCAAATCCAAAGTTGGATGTCATAAAAACCCAATAAAAACACTAGGTTGCAGCAGCATTTATATCTAGTGTGATATCTAAAAGGCAGTAACATTGTACTCACCTAAAGGTTAGAGATACTAGGTGTCAGCAGTGCCCAGCAGGTTTGACATCAGGGGAGAAACCATAGTAAGTGAGGCTGGGGAGAGGTATAATGATGTTAATGAACCTCTAATGGTGCGCCAAAAGCCTGGATATTTCAGAATGAAGACATGAACTATTCAGTTTCCAAACACATAGACACCCAACATACGACAAATTGGCAAAATGTCAAATACTTCGGCATTGCCACAGTTCCTAAAAATGAAAGAGGAGGCAATTGCACATTAAAATTGAGAAGACTTGAATCAAGACTAATCGTGAGATTCAAAACAAAATGTCTGTTTGGCCTCAATGGGGATGAGGAGCTATACACTCATCTATAACAGGGTCATCAGTAAACCAAGAAGATGGAGAGGAACTGTCAGAGCACTGAGCTCAGGATTGAGTATAGAGATGATGAGAAGGGACAAAAGCCATGTAGTACACAATGGAATATAGACAACCATGTCAATAATTGAAGTTCCTGAATTATATTGAAACTCAATGTAACATGGATAGACATGTGACCAGTGGGATCTACAACAGTGGAACCCTAGAATTACATAATCATGTCCCTCTCCAACATTATGGAGTAATAGGCACGATGCCAAGACTACACCACGTAATGCTCAAGATAAGAATTACCATCTCAGAATGTCTCTGTTCTATGAATGACCACAGGATGCAAACTCGCTTAGAGAGATATTGTGGAATTGATAATATGTGAAAATCAACATATAACAATCCCCTGAACTAATGACCTGGCTTTATTATTACAAGTCCCATAATGCCTCATAATGGGCTAATATGGTCTACTACATAAAGTGGAACAAGAGGATGGACTCACAAAAACCGTGAACAAAACCATTTCTTGGTCGAAACGCATAGGTGGTGGTGATGGTGGAAATTGTGCTAAATAAATCTTAGCTAAACAATGAAGAATCGAGGAGTGCAGTTATGTTTTTTTATAACATTTTTTAAAAAAATATATATATATATACATCGATCCAAAGCATTTTCCCACATGTGAGGACGCCACACATTGCGAGCTTTAGCCTTTTATTCCATGGACTGTAGTGAATTCAATCACGCATCTCGGATCACAAATAATTAGCCATATGCGTTTCGGACATACATTGTCCTTGTTCACTGGCATGTACGAAGGAAAACGGCAGCCACATTGTGAAATACCTAGTTAAATTGACTTATTAGTCCTGCCTCAGTGGGCATATTAGTCCCGCCCCAGATGGCGTATGCACTGATGCATTGTAGTATTTGTATATCACAACGAAAATAGTCCCCCAGTAGGTGATTGCCATACCTCAATATATCGTTTATCTTCACCAAGTGGGTTAATTCAAGTTAGAGACATTGAAACACTGCCATGACTAAGTCCACGTAAACGGACCTGCCATTCCATTGGCGCCTCATATTCTCAAGCTCCACAGAACCACTCACTCTGCAGTGGGGCGTCCTCGCGGCCTGAGCAACGGCCACTACATTTCCATCCAAAGCATTTGCCCACACGTGAGGACGCCACACATGGCGAGTTTTAGCCTTTTATTTCGTGGACTGTAGTGAATTCAATCTCGCGTCTCGGATCACAAATAATAAGCCATACGCGTTTCGTACATACATCGTCCTTCACTGGCACATGCAAAGGAAAACGTGCTTGAAATACCCAAGTATTCCCAGCCCACCCTGGCTCTCTATGATGCTAAAATGGAGCCCGCTAAATGTGACTTGATTAAATCAGGAAGCTCCCCGCCCCAAACTTTCTTTCTCTGGTTATTGAGCTGGTAATAACCTATTCTTATGATGTCATACACAATATTTCCTGCGACCAAGTCTAAGTCGTGGGCATTTGTCTGACTTCCAGAGTGTAAGCATGCAGAGTTTGTCTATTGTAAGAGCTGTCTCGAACCGTCCGCTCTTTCGGAGCGCAATTTTGGTTTATACAGAGATGTGCTACAAGAGCGCTGCCCTGGTATTCAACTGATTGGCTATCATTAAAGATCGCATTATTACGTGCCATATCTTATGCCAGTATGTTTGTAGTGATGGGCGTGTTGTAATCAAAAGGAAGTCCGGACTTCTAGCGTAGGTTAAGTAGATTCTTTATTAAGTAGTTACCATGTGAAAACAAGAAAACCCCACCAGGAGCAGCCACCCTGCTGCTCAGCCCATACCCAACTGACATCCAACATTCCATCGCCGCAATGCATGAATATCGCTGAAAAGTCCGCGATATTCATGCATTACCGAGCTAATGCTCTTAGCCATGTTATCCACCTCCCACTGGATAACATGGCTAAGAACTGCTCAGGGCAGGTGTTAGCTTTTGGAGATATTCGCGCTTAGCACGATTATCTCCAAAAGTTGGTAATAGGAGATAGCGATGTTAGCGACTGTTTCCAGTCGCTAACATCTTGGCACGCCCACTTTGCATGTCATTAGTGATAAATATCCCTGACATGCAAAGTGGGGCCCAGGATGGTCGCTAACTCCTGCTAGCTGTCGCTAACTGGTGTTAGCGACAGCTAAGTAATAGGGAGATAATTTTATCTCCGCTTTCTTGGCTTTTAAAGCCAAAAAAGTGGAGGTAAACCCCCTTGATAATATGCCCCTAAGTTCTGAGTAACTCATGGATGCCAAAGGATAGTTCCAGGAAAGTACCACGGAGATCTGGACTCACCGTGTCTCTAACAAGTCAGATTCTTTTTTCTCTCTTATTTTAGACAGGCTCCCTGTTCACATTTTGGTTTATAAGGCACGCTGCCGATATTCAAACAGCTGTTTACTAGATAACATCTCTCTGACCCACTGCCGATCTCCACGCAGCACAAGGTTCCTGGTAAACTATAATTTTCTATTGACTTTATCATCAGCAGCTGTTCCCGTAAACTGTGTGCTCCTGGGTTAATCGCATAACATATCAAAATAGATGGCACGCATATCCACGTATAACCGGGAGATTCTCTGCACGAATGTGCACCCATAATTGCCACACAGGAGCACTGACGCAGATGGAGTGAGGAGTCGTCACAGAAGAGATGATGGCCCAATCACGCTGGAGGTCTCCACGAGGAGGTAAAGACGCACATGCATTGTCTATCTCATGCAAGACACATTTAAAAAATAAAAATAAAAACTGTAGCAGATAATCCGTTACTGAGGACACAGCCGTACATACAGGGCACACCATAACAAAACAGAGAAAACCATTGAATAAAGATGTAGTTCATTCGACATCAGCACATCTCCACCTCGGAAAACGTTTGCAGCTAAAATAATAGAAGTGTTGCATGTTGATTTATCAACCTCAGAGCCTTTCTCCAGTCATTGCCCTCGCTTGACACTTCCAAAGAATCTATCAATGGTGTAATTCATGCCTGCCAAACCGCATCAGACAACAGCGGGACCCGGTCATTGCCTCGATCACCTTATTCAAAAGTATGGCTCGTCACACTGAGGCCCGATCTTTGCCCCCATTCAACACACCTCAACAATAAACA
Source organism: Lissotriton vulgaris (assembly GCF_964263255.1). Taxonomy (NCBI): domain Eukaryota; kingdom Metazoa; phylum Chordata; class Amphibia; order Caudata; family Salamandridae; genus Lissotriton; species Lissotriton vulgaris. The sequence continues at coordinate 1,980,737,054 of NC_141687.1, read as the reverse complement.
CCGGGGCCTGATCTTTGCTCCCGAACCACTTCTTAAGGTGTGAATCTTTACATTGTACAACACTGTTGCGTGGTGAGCACTCCACACCGGGCCGGTCTTTACCCCCGATTAACAGTTAACATTGGGGCCCGATTTTTGCCACGAACATTACTTCAACTATTAATCATGGGACTAGTGTTTTGCCCTCGAACAGCACAATTAGATCTGGCACGCCTGGGTTATAGGGTGATCGATGACCGGGTCACTGGTGGGCTTCAGGTGCCAGATAGCGTTATATACATGCCCATATTTTCCTTTTACCTTGTGACTTTGAAGAGCTTCATTTTTCTGTTTCTGTCAAGTTCCAGTTTTCAGTTTCCTTTAGGTGGCACACGTGGATTCTTCTTCAAATTCATCGTGAAATGTAATCAGAAGGAAGTCCGGACTTCTAGCATAAATTAAGTAGATTCTTTAATATATAGCTACCAAGTGAAAACAAGGAAACCCCACTAGGATCAGCCGCCCTGCTGCTCAGCCCATACCCAACTGACACTCACAGACATCCAACATTCCCTCCATCCAACATTCCACACCACACTCATTCTGACTGAGCAGCAGGTAAACATAAGTTACAACAGGGCGCTCCCATAATATATGCACTATGTCACAGTCTGTGGAAGAACATCTGTGATTGCAGTGTGTCAGACCTGTCCTCTTCCGAATAGTCACATGAGAGCCACGAAGCCACCATTCCTGCATTTCCTTGAAAACGTAAGATTTGTCAGTCTGGATACTACTCCTTTTTAGGTGCCTCAATTGATGAAATATTTCAAGATCTGAGGTTGTGGGAGGGATGTAGGCCAGAGGCCCAGGATGTCTAAAATACACTGTTTCAGACCTTGATAATTCCAAAAAGTATTCACGAGGAGACTGGAATCATATTTCATTTTGGAAAACGTCTTCATTCTCTCCCTCCCCTAAGTACCTTCAAGGCGCCTTTGGACTCAAAATCCGGCTAGGAATATTCTGCATTACTCTTGTAGATCTGTCCATTGCCTAGCTCTGTTCCTCTGTTTAGTCTGCTATTAGCTTTTAGCTTCTAGTATACTTCGTGCCAAGCGAATGCCTTTGCATGTATGTTATGTTAGGATTTTATAAAGCGCAATGGTTACTCCATTCGGAGTGTCCCCACGCTAGATTCTAACTTAAGAGCCTTGCAAAACCTGGCCAAATTTGACTAATGACCTAAGACGGTCTAAAAAATCCAAGTCTTCAGTTTTTTTTCGGAACAGAATTTCAGATGGTTCCATTCTAAGGTACAAAGGGAGTAGATCCCAGAGCCTGACGGGGTTGCCAATGCACTCAAACAAACAGTGTTAAACAGCCAGCCGCCGAAGAAGAAGAGACAACAGGGTACTGGTCTCCGCACAGTGTGAAGAGGTTTGAGGACGTACACAGTATCGTCCTCAGCGGGTATTGTGGTTTAATACCCCATCCTGGAGTCGGGTAACACCAAAAAGTGGTAGCACGAGGACGCCCAAGTCTTAGTTAAACCGAGTGCGGCGTGAGCGGCGTGTAGCACGTCCTCTCCCCGGGCCGTGTTCCTGGAAGCGCTACACGCCGCTGAGAACGATGCTGTGTACAACACTTCACATTTATCCAGTAGTTGACTCTGTAATCTCCGGACTTTTCCGTCCTCAAACCTCTTCACACTGTGCGGAGACCAGTACCCTGTTGTCTCTTCTTCTTGCATCTCGACTGTCACGGGCCCGGCTGGGTCGGAATTATCACCAGCTGTGCGACCTTTTGATCTTGACACAGCCATCTAGCCCTGAGGATTCGCAAGTGCGATGAAACACGTGTCGGCTGGCTGTTTGACTTATTAAAGGACTCCAACGAACTACTCTTCCACGGGAGTTTCCGAAAAAAACTTTTGTCACTTTGATTTCTGTACTGAACGTTTTATGTTACATAACAATTGCTCCACTGTTTGTTTGAGTGCATTGGCAACCCCGTCAGTTCTATAATTGGTAGTCTTTTCTACTCAATTTGGAGTGGTTCAAAGGACTTTCCACTTGCCTTTTTGGACCACCTGATAATTTCGCATGTCAACTTTCAGTGCGTACATACAGGCTGTGCACCCAGTTGCTGCACTGACTAAAAGCCTCGAAGGATCCCATAGATCACAGAGCCTGGCAGCCAAAAAACACCTCCCTAACAAACTCTGTTTATTTTAGGGATCACTGTACGAGCAGTCCCCGAGAATCTGAGGCATCTTCTGGAGGTGATAATATTTGAAAAAATAATTATGTATCAAGAATGAGAGAGAGGATGAGAGGACTAGTCCTAATCCCCTGGAGTAATGTATCTAATCAAGAAGAACTAGTCTACCTAGACGTGATAGGAGTCACAAGAGTGTATGTTTGATGATGTATGTTTTAAAGAAAAAGTCTTATTTCTTTTTATAAACCCCAAATGGTGGCATGCAACATCATCGGGCCCACCCTTTGACACCGAATGTGTCCCGGGTGTGCTTCAACGCCTGCGTTACAGCGGAGCAGGTGTGTTACTGAGTGTACAGTGTTGGTGACATGAGAATTGATAGGTTTAAAAACTGTCCAGTGGTCCCGTTACCCAAAGGTTTTACTTTAATGTTTGGGGCCCTGGCAGTAATAAAAGCAAGGCGTTGGATGTAGGCGTTGTTAGGACACTCCTGCATCCAGTGGGTGGTCTACATGTTTCAGCCAGGCCTTATTTTGTAAATTGGCTTTCCTCAGGACCTTGGTGATGTGTGAAGATAGTGACTATGCTATTAATTGTGTCATAGATCGAAGAAAATATGTTGCATGCGCTAAGGTACACTATATGTAAGAGGGGGCTTCACTCTCAAAGCATTACTGTACATGAAAACATACAAGACAAAACAAACATACAGGGATGAGAATTAGCGGAATATGCATAATCACGTCAAGTTATTATGACCATTGCATCCGTGTGGTTTGCGGAACTAGCGGAGGGGTGAGGTATTTACAGTGAAAAACTGCTTTTATGCGGTAAAGTGAGTGCCAGTAATATCGGGCACATGATGGTGAGAAGAAAGAAAATTAACTTCGTTCTCACACAAGCGATTTGCTGCGAATGCCCCATGAGTAGCCGCCAGGGGTGCTGGCTCTTAGGAAAAGAAAAGAAGAAAGTGGCGCTTTGTCCATTGGTGGTTGCTGAAAAGGAAAGGTCTTAGACGATCAGTCGCAGCGTGGTAGTGCCTCTGGCTCGACTTACTGCGTATCAGCTCAGGACCCTCCTGTCAACCTGTAGTTGCTTCTACGGAACTCCGATGATACTGGAGCAGGGTTTGCGGGTGTGTTAAATACCTCTCAAAGCATGGCCCGGTGTATTCAATCAGTGCGAGAGGTGAGTAGTGTCTACTGGAAGAAAGAGAAAATAGAAAACAGGCCTAGTCTGTGCGCCCCGCCCGCTCATATGACGAATGGTCAAATGTGGGCGATTGCTAAAGAGAGAGTGCCAGCGTTGGCAACTCGGTGTGGGTGTGGCCTGTGATGCGGTCTGTATTCCATGATGAGCAACTGCTGATGTAGGTTGTCATGGAGATGTGGCGATGCTCAGCTATCTGTGGAATAGTGAAGCACAGGTAACGTGGTCAAACGCATAAGGGACCATCAGTTGTACCGAGGTTTTTAAAAGTGTTACGTTTACTCGCTATTGTTTATCTGAAACTGCTGGGCGAGGCTAGTGTTCTGTCGCAGAGAGCCTAATCATGCCGGTGTTGAGGCAGAGTTTGTTTATACATATATCAATAGGTGTGATCAGTGAAGACCCAGGCATAAGGGTATTAGAGGATGTTCACTCAGCAGTTCAGGCTATGCCACGGGATGAAGTCATTAAGTCCATGGATTTGGGTGCATCAACACTGCACACTCAGTAACACACCTGCTCCGCCGTAACACAGGCGTTGAAGCACACCCGGGACATATTCGGTGTCATCGGGTGGGCCCGATGATGGAGCATGCCACCATCTAGGTTGGTGGGTGAGGGCTTTATAAAAAGAAATTACTTTTTCTTTAACACATACATCATCAAACATACACTCTTGTGATTCCTATCACGTCTAGGTAGACTAGTTCTTCTTGTCAGGGGATCAGGACTAGTCCTCTCATCCTCTCTCTCATTCTTGATACATAATTATTCCTAGCAGCACACAGCTGTGAGAGCATATATTACACTCTTAGCCATGAGGGGAGAACCCAGGCCTAACATACACTGAAAACAATGTCAGTGAAATTCTCGCAGACCCCTCTTTTCTGGCAGACTTCAATATCTCCAACACAAAAGCCCAATCAACTGACTGGGACAACCTTACAGAGAAAAAACTCAACCGCATAAGAACCATCCTACATGGCCTCATCTTTTTTTTTTGAAAAATATTTTTATTGCGGAAAGTACAGAAAAGACAAGCAAGCAAGTCTACTCATAGGCACTGTTAGTCGAGAAATAACCAAAAGAATCATACAGAGTACTACACTGCCGTGTAGCCCACAGCCCGGAGGCCAGGCGGCGTAAAGTCAGAAAGTGCCAAAAATGAAAACATAAACGTTTGCACATAATACATGCGTATCGCTAGTATCCGCTGGTTTGTTTTTTCCCCTCCCCTGTCATCCGTTGATCCCGTCTCTCATCTTCCTTTACAGTTCGTTGTTCAATAAAACCACAGTCTAACATGTAAAAACAAAACAAATCCCCTCCATACTTGGCATCGCTAATAAAGTACGGGTAAATAGTTCGGTCACCTCCTTATGGCCCATTTGGGTACAGATATTACAATCCTAAGCAAACCTCTGGGCATCAAGGCAAATCACACAGTAATACAATATGGAACATTCACACGTGTCCAATAGGGCACTACCACGAAACAGGTCCCTCCTCCCTGCCTCCCGCTACATCGTCCTTGGAGCCAGACTCCCCAGGAGTAAACAATTTGGCACTGGTAGCATCCGAGTCGTCGCTGGGCAACCCCTCAGCACACATCATTCTCCATGCTAGTAATTCCTCCTGAAGCCTCTCATCCCGGCGCGTGTGCTGCATGTGTGTTTCCTTAGCCAAGGACCATTCCCTAACATCCCTAAGCCACAGGGATAACTCGGGGGCCCTCTGCCCCATCCAAGTGATAGCTACGCGCCGCCTCGCCAACACCAGTAGCAGCTGCAGTAACTTATAGGACAAATTCCTCTTTTTGGGCGTGAGGACCAGGGCCAAGAGACAATGAAGCGGAGTCAGGGCAATCCGGAGGCCTGTGACACGGCCAATATGCTCCACCACCTTCCTCCAGAAGCCACCGACACGCGGGAACTCCCAGGCCAAATGTAAGAATCCGGCCCTCCCCGCCCCACACCTGGGGCAGTTGTCCCACCTATCTGCAGAGATACGGTTCAGGAAAACCGGGGTCATGTAAGTGCGATGTACAAAATTAAAGTGGATCAGTTTAAACCACGCATTGCACAACACTTTACGAGTCAGGAGCCCAATAGGTTTGCGCTGTCCCGGCTCTAGAGCAATCCCTACATGGCCTCATCTTAACAGAATACGTAAGTACCAACACATCCCCGCGTGGCCTCCTAGTCACCAATGCCCACAGAATCTTCTTGGAGGATGCCACCTTCAGGAAAGACTGGGCCCAAATCGCATGGCATTGCACAAGGGACAGGCTGATACTCATCATCAATACCGCCAAACGATTATCTGATGCCATGTTAATCAACATTCAAGCAACAGAAAGCCATTTGAAGACCACCTTAATGGGATTCAAGAAGAAACTGAATGAAGAAAACAAAGAGATGGCAGAATACAAGGAATACTTAACCCAAGCTAAAATAACAAAATTCCCAAAAGACCTGAAGAAGTTTTCCTATGTCAAAACGTACCCCTACACAGAGGACAACTATGTAGCCTCAAACAAATTGGACAAATCAAGTGAAACATCAGGGGACAGCAGCTCAGTATCCAGCGACTCAAGCACAGGTTCCAAAACAAAGGGCAGGGGACGACAACAACGTTGGCCACAACCATGGCACGGACACCAACAAGGACAAAATTTTGAACCACCACCTTTCGCCCCGCCCCCTCAAAATCCATACTTCGAGGTACAACAAATGCTCCCCCTATGTACCAATTCAGACCACCCACATTCTTCCAAGGTAATTCCAGACTGCCTTTTTTAGGACAGGGCCGCAGATAACGGGGCCGAAGACGAAACAACCAACAAGTGCACTGGGCCGCAGAGGAAGAACCAGTCAGTGCCAACACCCGGCAACAAAACACGCGGACCACAACCGGGACCGAGCGGGCACCTCTAGAATCTTAAGAGGAACAGGCACCCATAGGACCCAACATGCCCCCAACACTCTTATTTAACCATTCCAGTACCCCTCTAACCCCTAATGAGGAAAACCTACTCAGCAAAGGACTCTCATTTGTCCCCACCACCAGACTGGACAAGTTCCAGCTGCATATGGAACTAACTGATTTCTTTAGAAAACTCAAGCTCAAGTCAAAAGGCGAGCTTATTTCAGTGTCCCAAATGTCCTCTTTTATACCCTTTTTCACTAACTTATCTATCTAAATTTGTAACTCTTAAGTTCTTCAATGTCCTTGATTGGTCAATTTAGAGTCGGCTGAGCATCACCTCATTGTCTTTCATTATAATTTTGTGCATAGTCATCTTCACATTGCGGCAAACTATAGTGTTATTGTCCAAACATTAACTTCCTTCGAAGTGTCCTTTAAATTGTTATTTGTCGTTCTTTTCCCATGGACCACATGCTGACTTCACTGTCTTTTGGCTTAGGCCCAACAAAATGGCCACACTGTCCTTGACCCATACTGCTCAGTCACAGACAGCTCGCATCTCCGATATGGCGCTTGCGCACTTCTATCGCCATCTCGAAATTTCAGTCAGCATCCATTTTTCTTTTACTCGCGTAGGCCTCAATTTAGGAACTATTACGTAAACAAACACAAATAAGTGTACATTTACGAAATAAAGCCCTTTCTGTTTACTTCCCCTTTTCTAATGATAACCCAGTTAGTATTTACCTAGCTTTAAGCAACATATATGCGTAATTCGATTTAGCAATCTTCATGATATATGCCACAAATAAACGGACAAAAGCACATTCATGCAATTCTCAATTAGATTATAATAAATGCGTACTCTTTATGACATAATATATGACAAATTAGTAAGTTATAATTAGCAAATTCTTGCAAATTAGTATCCCGCGTGTATTTGTGTCCTTTTTCCTTTAGGTTGGTTAATTTCAAAATCACACATTTAGTACTTATTACTGTTATGGAAAGTTAATCTCACAAGGGGTATACAAACATTTTTGTTTCCAACTTGCTCCATCAACTTGACCCTTTGGTGATTTTATCACCAAATATCTCTCAAAATGTAGAATTTTTTTAACTCAGCATGTTTCAAATTCTTTTAATTAGTACTTGTTACAATTCTGTCTCTTCTAATTTCTTTGTATCTTGATAAATCTTTATATTGCTCCATCTCAATATCACCTTTTCTCTTTCCCTATCTTGTTTTTCTTCAATTGTTTTCTTTAAAGACCTTTTGATATTTCTACTCTGCCTACATTGACAACTTAGGGGGTCATTAGGATGGCGGGCGGACTTTGCCCGCCCGCCATCCTCGTGCTAATAGGGACCGCCCGCCATAAGGGTGGGGGTCCTGTGGGGGGTATTAGGATATGCCCACCACAGTGGCGGGCACATCCTGCATGTTAAGCATTGTGGCACCGCCCGCCACAATGCTTAAAAAGCACTTTTGCATTTGCATAATCAAAGCAGCAGGCACTGCGCGTTGCCTGCCGCTCTGATTATGCAAATGCAGGGGGGTACCACGGGTACCCCCCTGTGTGCACCCCCCTACTCTCCTTCACTCTGGGGGCCGCATTGCCACCACGGAAAGCCATTGAAAAAGGCCTATCATAATATGGATGGCGGTGTCTGATGGACACCGCCACCATATTATTCCTTTTCCGCCCCGGCCGCATGGCAACCGGGGCGGAAAAGCGGCGGACGGTCTTTCCGTCCGCCGAGGTCCCCCCGCCATACTAATATGGCGGGGGCAAATCAGAAGTGGATGTCGGGCGGATTGCCCCCGCCAGGGTGGCAGTGGCCACCGCCAGCCTGGCGGGGGCAATCCGCCCGACATCATAATGGACCCCTTAGTCTCAAAACTAAAATCACCACTATTACTATAGTTACTAGAATTAGTATTTGACCTATTATAGATCTACTTATTTCATAAAACCAATTTCTAACTGCTGATAAACTTCTACCAAGTTTCTCAAGAACACCTTCTACTTCTAATGGTTCTATTTCTTTATGCAATTGTGTAATATTTGTAATGTATCTCTCAATGTTCTGACTTTTATCGGGAATGTATGTGCAGCAGTGTTGGACCTTTAGAATTCCACAGACTCCTCCGTCTTTTGCCAATATTATATCTAAAGCAAGTGGATTTTGCATTACCATACTTCTCATAGCAAACATTTCAGTGTTAACCATTAAAAATCCTCCAGCTGTATCTGTTGACAGTCTATCTACTATTGTTGACAATTTTCTGATTTTATTTGCATTAAATGATATGCCTACTGCTGGTATCAAAGCTCCAAAACCATCACCTATTATTTCAATTACACTAGGAAAGTCACATCTACATCATTCACCTTTCCATTCACATATGGACCAGACTGATCTACCTCTAGAGTAGCGCCAAGCACGCACTCCTCTCCCTCTCACTCGCTTCCGTCCTGTTTCAGCCAATATTGCGGACTCACATGTACTCTATTATTTCTCGTTACGTGGTCTCCTGCGCAGAATCCTGTCTCTGTACTGTATCTCTGTAGGTTTACATTGTGAGGGAGTGGAGGTTGTGGCACCTGACACTGTGGATTAACTACCTGTTGCGGTGGCGATGGTTGCTGAATTATCTCATTCTGCACCTGTGGATTCAATGATGTATTTTTTGGATTAACTTTCGGTGGATTCTTACACTCTTTTCTCCAATGTCCCATCCTACCGCAATTATGACACGAATATTTCTTCTTTAATTCTTCTATATTTCAAGTTAACTTTGGTTTGCTAGAATTTCCTTTCACTCTATTTTGATTACCTTCTGCATTCTTATTTTCTACCTGAGCTACTTGATGTTCTGCAACCTTTACTTGTGCCCACATTGCTTTCTCTTTGAGTTTTCTCTGTTTTACCTCAATTTCATCACTACAATATTTTACATCTCAGGACTTCGTCCACGGAACATGACTGCCATCCCATTAAATTATGTTTAATTATATCCCCTATTTCTGGTCTCAATCCAAACACAAAGCGATATACAAAATGACTCATATCTTTTTCATTCAATTCATCATATCCACTGTACTGTTTAAATACCAATAACAGTCTCTCATAAAATACATGAACTGACTCTTTGGCCTTCTGTATTGTCCTGTCTATTTTTACCCAATCTGTTTCTTTTGGTGGAATTTTATTTTTCAAAAACATTATAACTTGTTCATATTTTTGCATCACTTCAGGTCCAGGAGCACGTGTCACTTTATCTCGTGGATATTCCTCTTTTGGCCAATCCACTTTAATCTTACACTCTGACTATAAATCTGCTGGTACTACTATGTCAAACAACCCATCTAAATCTTCCCATAAGACTTTTGAAACCTTCACAAATCGATCTACTTGTCTATACCACTCTACCGGTTTCTCTCTCAATCGGGGAAAATCATTTGTGAATGATAAAATGTCTTGTCTGCTCCAAGGTACATGTACATATCCTCCTCCAGGTATTTCTCTTATAGGAAATTCTTTTACCACTTCTTCCTTTTTTCTCATTGGGAATGCTAATGTGGATTTGTCACTGCTTTCCTCTCTTTTCTTTGTCCAAATCATTTTCCACTTATCCATATCACCCCATTTCCTCAATAACACAATTAATTCTTTTATTTGAGTAATTCTTCCTGCTGTATTCATTTTTTCTATATCTTTGTCAGTAAAATCCACTCTATAAGGTTTCTGCAAAATTTTATATTTTGTAAAATCCACATCAATTTCACTTGCTAGGCTTTCAAACCTTTCATGCATGCTTTTTGTTTTCCACGTAATACTTTTGCACATAAATGTGATCTCATCATCCTGATAATTTTTCAATCTATCTGTACCAATTGTTCCAATTATTAGTTCTTCCAGATCAACTTTTAACCTAGCTACATCTAGCAATTTTGATTCTGTCTCTTTCTGTTTTAAAGTTTTGATCCAATCGCTTAATTCCTGCTCTGTTGGCCCTACTTGAGTTTGTGTTAAATCGAATTTCTCTAGACTCTTCTCAGGAGTTACCGAATCTGATTCTGCTCCTGTTGGGAATTTATACAGAAGACTCTGATTAAAAGTCAATTCTGGCGGTGTCATTTTTTAGTGCGTTTAATTTCTGACAAATCTGGATAAACCTTTTCTTTTACTTTTTGTAAACTCTGATTTAAATGAATAGTTAAAGATGGCTCTTTTATTTTCTGGTTTTCAAACACTGGGAGTACTGTACCTATGGTTACCAGAACAGTTACAGCTTCTATATTCTTAGTAAGCTTCTGTATCTTTTCAGTTAATTAATTTGTTGAACGTATATATTCAGCTGTACTCTGTTGTGCTTCAACTTGTTGCTCTACTCTATTTCCCATATTTTCCATTCCATTTCCTTGTTTAGGAGTCCCTGTATATCTTGTTCTGATTAATGGAACATCTGGTTCATATCTCATTGCTACTCTTTCTGGGAGATCTCTAAAGAGTTTCTGCTAGTCTATCCTCTAACTGCGGAGCTCTTGGGGTTGTACCCATAGAATTTGCTTGATATGGCGGAGGTCTCCTATTTAGGACCTCTTCCAATACTGCATCCTCAGACCCACAATCTTCATAACTCCTTTTTCCTGTTTCTATATTATTTCTCTTTTCTATACATTTCCGCCCCTGTCCCTCATCTACCAATCTTACCAGATACATCCCATCACACATGTTAGCATCTCTCCATCTTCGCACTCTAGTCTCGTGTGTCTCTCTCCAAAATCTACGACCTCTATTCCTTGGTCCTAGGTAGTCTCCAAACCTTTCCTGCTCTAAATCATGCATTTCATCTTCCCACTCAGCCAAAGCTTCAAACTGTGTTGGTCTAGGTCTTGGTTCAAGCTTCATCAGTTTGTCTCTCAAGTTTCTTAATACTGCAAGACTAAAAGATCCTTCCTCTGGGAAAGCTAGTGCACCATCATTTTTGGTATATCTCGCCCAATTTTCCAACCATATACATGTATGGTAGCCATATTTTGTCATCATGTATGATGCAGGCGTTTTCGGCGGAGGAATTATTTTTCCCTCTCTAGTTTCAATTACTTTGTCTTTTTTTAATACATTTTTCAATTTTTGGAACCATGAAGGTTTCTCTTTCTCCATTCCGTAATAAAATTCCATCTTGTTATAATTCTCCTGTCTTTTCAAAAGATCGCTGTCTCTCTTCCGTAAACTGCTTCATAACACCAGCCTATCGCAGCGCAATTCACACTATCGCAACCATTAGAACAAGATATGTTTCGTTAGTGTTCAACCAATTATTTCGCTGCTTTCACTGATGCACCAATCAGCCCTTACTCTGTGTTGGTCACGCAGACAAATCCCAGCGCGACACTTTTGACGTCAGTCCTGCTTCGGCTTCTGCAGATTCAACTGACCCCTACTTAACAAAATGTTACTGGCACACTGTATCTACACTTCTATACCGCAAATTCAGTTAGTAACTACATAAAGCAACTCCATTGATCTGTTTCACTAAAACCAAAAGGATAGTTCTTCAATCACACAAGAATTCTGTATTTCCAGTAGACAGCGCTTACCTCTTCTCTACCACAGAATTTTCACTTTCGCTGATAAAGTAGCACTTCCATCTACCTTACCTTTCTCTCAAGCTAATGTTAAACTTTATTACTCTCTCCGGGTAGAGTTTTATGCAGGATTCTTAATAATCCCTGTGCTCAGACCCAAGGTTTCACAGGCTGCCCTCGCTACACATTCACCTCTTTTACACATAAAAGTCCCTAAATTTGTAACCACTTTGAAACAGACTATGTGATGTGCGACTTCACTTGCCACACTTCCTCTGCCTGCAGACAGAGTGACCAGCTTCCCACACTATCTGGAATCCTTTTCCAGACTACATATAACGCAATACGAACTCAACAGATGTTAGTCCAAAAATTCTGTACATCACAATTCTATATATTCTATTTAACACATCATATATCCGAGTCAACCTATAGCAACCAATGCTCTGCTACCAAGTATTACTGGTGCAGCGCGGCTCCAAAAATTCTTCATAAAACCATCACTTCACCACACGGAGCTATTCACTATCCTCTTACATCTGGGCCCATCATTCTTACCTTTCATTCATTCACACATTTAGTTTGCTCCGAGGGTTCAGTAAAGATCCAAAAGAGGAGTCGCGGTGCTATAGCGGAGTGCCTAGGCTAAGTTTATACATTATTTACATCTGCAGTTTTATTTCTAATACCATGGTTTCTGTAAGAAGAGATTTTAGAAACACCCCACTATTCATTTATTTTAGTTGATCTGATAGTAAAAGTTAACTATGGATAACATGAACAGCTTAATTCTCAATTTCTTACTTTTTATTTACAGATTTAGTCTCCTAGCATGACCTCTACATTTTTATTAAAATGGAAATTATTCAATTATGCAATAAGTCCTGAAAGAAAAGTTAAATTTCAATAACATTAATTTATTAGCATGACACACTTTAAAGAAATAAAAGGCATATTACCCAAACATTGAAGTGAAGACATCAGTACAGAATGTAATAATTCCAAACGAAAACCTCTCTGTCTTTTCTCCCTCTCTCTCTCCCTCAGGACTTCGCACCCATTCAAAAGTTAAAGTCGAGAAAGATTTCAAAGTCCCTGCGCCATAGGAAAAATTGTGCAGACCGACAGCATCTCGGGGTGCAAAGAAGTCAAAAGTCAAAAGGCGAGCTTATTTCATTATCTCAAATGTCCTCTTTTATACCCTTTTTCACTAACTTATCTATCTAAATTTGTAACTCTTAAGTTCTTGAATGTCCGTGATAGGTCAATTTAGAGTCGGGTGAGCATCACCTCATCATCTTTCACTATAATTTTGTGCATAGTCATCTTCACATTGCGGCAAACTATGGTGTTATTGTCCAAACATTAACTTCCTTCGAAGTGACCTTTAAATTGTTATTTGTCGTTCTTTTTCCACGGACCACATGCTGACTTCACTGTCTTTTGGCTTAGGCCCCACAAAATGGCCACACTGTCCTTGACCCATACTGCTCAGTCACAGGCAGCTCGCATCTCCGATTTGGCGCTTGCGCACTTCTATCGCCATCTCGGAATTTCAGTCAGCGTCCATTTTTCTTTTACTCGCCTTGGTCTCAGTTTAGGAACTATTTTGAAAACAAACACAAATAAGTGTAAATTTACAAAAAAAAGTCCTTTCTGTTTACCTCCCCTTTTCTAATGATAACCCAGTTAGTATTTACCTAGCTTTAAGCAACATATATGCGTAATTCGACTTACCAATCTTCATGATATATGCCACAAATAAACAGACAAAAGTGCATTCATGCAATTCTCATTTAGATTATAAGCAACGCGTACTCTTTATGACATAATATACGACAAATTAGTAAGTTATACTTTGCAAATCCATGCAAATTAGTATCCCATGTGTATTTGTGTGTGCATTTTACTCTATGTTGGTTAATTTCAAAACCACACATTTAGTACTTATTACTGTTATGGAAAGTTAATCTCAAAAGGGGTATACAAACATTTTTGTTGCCACCTTGCTCCATCATTACGATTACAAAGGAAGTCCGCGATCCAATGAAGGGTGAGGACTTCCACACTTAGCCTCCACAGCCATTCTAAAATCAGACCATGGGACAGTGCCAAAAGCTGCACTTCGGTCGAACATAACCAGGGCCGCTGTCCTACTTTAATCAGAAGTGAGTCGCAAGGACTCTGAGGCTAGTTAGAGGGCAGGTTCAGTTCCTTCTCTTCAATAAATTTCATCAACTGCTGAAAAACATGTTTTTCAGCACTTTGGCAAAAAACAGCAACAGAGATATTGAGGTTCTCAGGTTTAGATGGATCCAGTGAAGGCTTTTTTAGCAGGGGCAGACTGGGAACAGAAACCGGCCCTGGAAACTGCTCAGCTGCCCCCCCCTCCCCCCCCCCCGGGGTGAGGGGGAGTGCAACTGAGCAGGTTGCCAGGGCCGGTTTGGGCAAATTTGTTACCGGGGGCCGATATTGCTGACACCCGGTAACAAAAACAGCCCCCCAGGGGCCCAAAATCGGCCCCCATCCTAGTAGCCTACCGGGGAAACGCCCGGTGCCCGCTATGGCCAGTCCGGCCCTGAGTCAGATGATACATATCCAGTGGAGAAGGACAAGTTAAGTAGATCACATAGCAAGGGGGCAATAGCCTCCATGACTCGCTCTAGCATAACCAGTGAGGCCGGGTCAGATGAAGACCCTGATTTCACTTCGGAAGATAACATATAACTTAGCCACAGATAGTCTTTATGCTTAGAAAACCCTCCAACAAAGTTGGCGGCATTTGCCCTTGCATTACAAATTGAACATTCCTGGCATTATTCCGGAAAGAAGCATAAGTAGTATCTATTTTCTCTGAAAAAAAAGTGTGCAACCTGATTACAATAGTCAATTGAGGGGGAAGTTGAGACTGAAACTTGCTCAAGGGAAGTGAGAGATTTAACTATCTGAAAAATCCACAGTGAAGAGTTTTTTGATAGCTAGATCTTCTTAGCAAAGAATTGAGCCAGAGTACTTCTTATCAGTTTGTGGTAGTCCTTCAGCGCACTGAGGTAGGTCATTTTATCAGTAGCCTTGTAGCCTCTGAGCCACATGCGTTTGCACATCTTTTTCATAGTCAAGAGATCCTTGTTAAACCATCCTGCTGTTAATTTAGAACAGGAACTATTTCATGGTTTCAAAGGAGCTAAGCTATCTAATGACTCATTTATCCAGGCAGCCACCTGGCATTTAGCAACATGAGGGCAAATATTAACTTCCGGGATTTTAAGATTCAGGGCTGCCGTTAAAGCAGGTGGGGTAATCAAAGACCATTCATACATTTTAGTGGAATGGGCTCCAGTAGGAGCCAGGGAGATGCCAGAAAGCTGAAAAGGAAGAATAAAGTGATCTGACCATGCACTAGGGACGTGCTTCCCCCCTCAGTGGCTAGTACAATCCCAGCGCTGGGACGCCCCCGGGCAGCCATGCGCTCTAGAAATCCCGTTTTCATTTCATTTCATTTCATTCAGGAAGCCACCTTCACCAAAACAGAATTGGCAAATATGGGATCAAGAGTGTGACCGAAGGTGTGGTTTGGGGCTTGCACTAGGCGATTAAAGTGAAGCAACCCAAGGCCTTCAACCAAGTATGATGCTATGCAACAGTTTGCATCTCCAAAATGTATATGTAAGTCACCTAGAATTAAAAAGTTAGGATAGCGTATGGCATACGGAGGTATGATGTTCATTAAAGCATTTACAAACGGAGGCGCAGGTCCAGGAGGATAATATACAAGAAACCTGTTACAGAGCAGCTGCTCATTAAAGATAAAATAAAAAAGGCTGTTGCACAGCCAGTAATCTTTAGCTCCACAAAATTGCATATAAGGTTCAGTTTAAAAACAACTGCAAATCCTCCATCCCTTTGGTTGAGTCTATCAAGCCTTAGCATAGTCCTGGGGAACAGCATCTAAACTATTGGTATCAGACTGAGCGTTAAACCAGGTTTCAACCAGGAATAGTGCAGCTGACTGGTGGCAAACCAGGAAGTCCGCAATCACCGGCTTATGTTTAGGTAAGGAACAACAATTAAGGAGGTGACACTGAGCAGTCCCAGAACTATGATCGTCAGTCCTTCCTTCTGGTAACCCATACATGAGGTAACAAAGGCCAAGTTGCACTTTCCTCAGGAGGTCACGCTGGATGACACATCCAGAGGATGGCGGCAGCACTCCTTGACTGCTTGTGCCAGGGAAAATAATTTCTACTGCTGAGTATTTCTTGACAGCTGGAGCCATCCAGGCTCAGACTGGTTTGCCTTTGGTGCGCCCGCTGCTCGTACGCACAGTTGCCATTAATTTATAGCCCGCCTCTAAGAGGCTCCACCCCAAACCTGATAGGCTCTCCTCCCAGATGGAGCTATCTGAAAATAAAAGCCAGAATGAACATGATAAAATCAAAACAATTGTGGGAAAGAGTAAAATCATACACATATTAAAAGTGGTGGGGCCGACCTGAGATGGCCGCCAACTGGGATAGGGAGCCAAGCACCTCCCGGCGCCTAGTGCACTACAGGGAACACAACGATGATGTCAGTAGAAAGTCCATCTGCTCTAGAGGAAGTAACAGGGCAGGCGTCACCACACCCAGCAGTGGGGTATCCACTGCGTCCGCGCAGCTGCCATAGATTTATAGCCAGCCTCTAAGAGGGCGCGGCTAAGCGCTGATAACAGGTGGGTTAAACAAAGACAAACTGGAGCCCCTACTCTCCGCTCCAAACTTGGTAGGCTCCCCTCCCAGATAGAGCTATGCGGAAAAAAAACAGATCTAACAAAATTAATTAAAAACAATCGTAGGAAAGAGTAAAATCATAGGATGGGGTTCGTTTTTTTCTGACTGTGGAGCGTCTTTGGTACATGCCAATCTCAGGCCACTAGGTTTGCCTAATATACCATTTTCAATTCTCACTCAGTTCCATTTATCTAGAGAAGGGTAATATGGTGTCAGAGCTGGGCCATTTGGTAGGGCAGCAAATAAGCTTCTGCAAGGGGCAGCCTGAGACCTCCACATTCCGTTGATGCAAAAAGCTTAATTAGTTTAAGTGGCTGTCTTCTGCTGTGCCATTGAAAAGCTTTCTATGTTGTGTTTCTCAAACTTGTAAGGATTCAAAGTAGAAGCATGAGAAATATATAGTTCAGATGGGCATGATGTTGATTTTTAATATCTGGACCATATCCCGTTCTGAGAAGTTCGAAAGAGACCAACATTCTCTATCCTACTGGGTCTTATCAATGGGTTTACATTATCTTGCATTATATTCTGCAGTGCTCTGACTGAATATATTCGAAGATATTTCAGATTGGTTTCTTTCCATTCGAAAGGGAAGTTCTGAGTGATGCCACAGTTGTAAAGGGGGTCATTAGGTGCACTTCACCTGTCCCAGTTGATGCGGTAAACAGAAACAACAGAGAATTCTGAAATAAGTTTTCTGAGGGCCATAACAAAATGTTATGGGATGGTCAGGGTCACTAAAATATCATCTGCTTAAAAGACTGCTTTCTGGTCCCAGGTTGTACTTTGTATGGCTTTGATTTCTATACTACTTTGGATTGCTATTACCAGCTGTTCCAGAACTATGATGAATAGTAGGAGCGATAAGGGGCTGCCCTACGTTGTACCTCTCCTAGTGTCCAATGGGAGGCACTTAAAGCCATGGTGTAGTGGTGGATACAAGAGAGGTTACTACTGCGAGTGTTAACAGTGCTTCTGCTGTGCTACCCCATTCCCACCCGAATGAGAGAAGCCTGGTATGCTTCCCCCTGACACTGTTGAACCTACTATCAGCATGAGAAACATACGCACGCTCTCATCTGGCCCTATAGCAGTGGATGGGGGATGTTTAAGGAGCAATGCAGTTGGTGGGTGAGAGTTATGAAAAGTCTACGACTGACTTAGTCCGCCTCTTCCCTTCTGCCTTTCATGCTAGTAGGAGGTAGGGGGTGGAGGTCTTATGGTTTTCTGGTGAGCCCCCAATCCAGGCTTGTAAAATCGAATCCATTATATTGAGAACACGCGTGTACAAAAGAATGAAACCTTTTTAATAGAAAGCGTTTCTCAATATTTCTGCATGGCGTTTGTTGCTTGGGGTTATTCATCCTACCCATGCTGTACCCGGCGGCTGAAGCTCCCTGTGAAGTTTGTAGCTTGTCCAATGGTAGTGCAGAAAACACTCGGGCATCTTCCCTCCACAGTCCGAGAGTGGCCTCTCCTGCAGAGCCCGGCTCCCCTCAGCCCCGTTACTCATCCAACCTATGCTCCTCCTCCACACCCTTCGGGCCAACATCCAGCCAGGCAAGCAAAGTAAACAAGCAAGAAATTAAGGTGGCTTCAACTCCCTGCAGACTGGATATGTGCAATTTGACCCTACCTCACTATCACTTGTATCTGTCTTAACCCCCCCACGCTCATGACGAGCTCAGCTCGTCATGAGCCTCGGTTCTTGTTTGCTCATGACGAGCTGAGCTGGTCTTGACCGTTAGAACGTTCACTTGCAGGGCTAATTCCCCTGCTGTGCTGGGCGTTCTAAGGAACGGGCGTGGTCATGACGAGCTCAGCTCGTCATGAGCACACGAGAACCGTGGCTCATGACGTGCTCAGCTCGTCATGAGCATGGGGGCGCTGTGCGCGCCCCCTTCCCCCCAGTACAGCGGGGGAATTGGCCCCTGCAGTGAAGGGGTTAATACCTACTTGTACAAGTCTGCAACAGAAGGTATCCCAAACCTGCTCACAATTCCATCACTTATGGCACTTCTGAAGACTTATCACCAGATCACAGATTTGTCTCTGGAAATGGCATGACTAATTTCGGCAATTCCTTGGAGTTATCCCCTTCTGTGCGTGGACCATTTCTAGAGAGCAGAGGGGGCCAGTGGAAAACGCGTCTGTCACAAGGGAGTCGGTGGCACATTTTCCCAACTTGTAACTAAAGGGGAGGATCAGGGAAGATGGCAAAGGATAATTTGCCAATCGGGACACATTTTCCGATTCTTCCTTATTCTAAATGACCCCCATTACTCACAATGGAAAAACTAACAGACTCTGGGCAATATAGAGCGACTTTGCAGGAAAAATGCCCAAGCAGTAAAAGAAAATATTAGACTTTTTTTGTTATTGTTCAATAGATCATCTCTAATAACCTTTAACTAAAAAACAACCACAAGTATATTAAGGGTTGTGTATGCACATATCTTCATTTCAACCCCGTAGGCCATTTGCAGATGGAGAATACATTTTATATTTGTATAAACATACCCTGGGAGAGTGCATCGGCTGCATATTGTTATCCAATCTATCAATCAATCAATCAAGGTTGGTAGAGCGCAGCTACTCACCTGAATGGGTCTAAAGACATTGGGGAATAGCGGGGTTTTGCGCGTGGCTCCTTTGCATTCAGGGGTAGCTTCGGAGGCCAGGGGGTAGGAGGACTTCCCTGTCCTAACGGGTACGAGCGGGGCTGGGCGCTCATGGTGATTCGTTGAAGAGCCAGGTCTTGAGTTCCTTCAGAAACTTAGAGAGAGTTAGTGTCTGGCGGAGGTGGAGAGGGAGGGAGTTCAATGCTTTAGCCGCGAGGTAGGAGAAGGAGCGACCTCTTGTTCTCGTCTTCTTGATGTGTGGTACTGTTGCGAGGGAGAGCTGGGCTGAGCAGAGGTATCTTTTGGATGCGTGGAATGAGAGGCGATGGTTCATGCAGGCGGGGCCGGTGTTGTGGAGGGCTTTGTGGGAATGGGTAAGAAGCTTGAAGGGGATTCTCTACTTGTTGGGGAGCCAGTGTAGTGCCCGCAGGTGTTGGGTGACATGGCAGTGGCGCGGTAGGTTTAGGACTAGCCTGGCGGCGGCGTTCTGGATGTGCTGTAGTTTGTGGGTGAGGTGCTTGTTGATCCCGGCATAGAGTATGTTGCCGTAGTCCAGTCAATTGATGTACAATTTACTGAGGCCATTAACGATCTATGCAGAAGCACAAAATGATTGAGTCAACCAACTATTACAAATACATTGAACATTCACAGCTACTTAAAGGTGCACATAAATCCCAGAAAGCAAATCAATAGTTTTTGGAATCAACTGATGTTACAGGCTAGTGTTTCCCAAAGTTTTTTGACCCGCGGCTCCCTTGATCCATTGGCCGTTGTCTGCGGCTCCCCACTATATTACTTTTTTTTGGAGGGTGGGGGATGTAAGCCCGGTCTCTGGAGTACTTTCTTTTTTCTCCCTGAAAATAATTGGGATGAAGCTGATGAAGACATTATAACCATGTACGTAGTGTGTTTTGTATTACTAAGGTGTCTCCTCTAAAATAAAATATTCCTAGTTACACATCTTTTCCCATGCCTTTTCTAGAGAACCCTCTCAAACTTTATCCCACTTACAGTACTAGATAGCACCCCAATGCATGTGGGCTCCATTGCCAAAGTGTTTCTGCACTTGAATAATATTACTTGCTCTTCCATTTCTAGCCATGTCATGTGTGCTTACACACGTATCTCAGCAGGATGACTCATGATTTTTTAAACCACATGCAGCTTTATTTTAGCTGTCTCCTCCCTAAAATTGCCTCCAATTCAATGCAAGGCAAACAAATTCTTCAGATTTTTTTAGGTATCCATCTTTCTTGCATCCAAATGTTGGCATTATGTTGTTTATGTGTTTTACTTCCCTGTGCTTATGGAGAGAGAAAGCCTGTATGAAAATGTGTGTGTACTGGAAGAAATGTGTACTGCAAGTACCTATGGTTCAAGTTCACATGTCAATACTCGATAACACTTTTTTGGGAGCTTCAAAAGGAATTCCAGGGTTCACATTGGGTTTAGGGTGCAAAGGTAATTTTGGGTTGCACTCACTGAAGTGGGAATAGTGATATTAATGCCTCCGCTATGCAACACCTACTCTACTGTTGCAATGTGCCTAGTATTAGTATGAATTGCAATGGAATGCAATGTTATGGCATGCGTTGGAACCAAGTATGTGCCTTTTGCACACGAGTGGTACACCAGCTCTGCATGGGCGCACAGCGGCGGCCATTGAGAATTGCTGGAGGGGCTGGACAGCTTTTAAGTGGTAAATGCTGGAAAGAACACTGGATGTGGCGTGGATGCGGGGATGTGTGTGTGAGCGGGTGTTGCAAATATTTTATTAAGGGAAGTAGGCAGCCAAGCTCCCTCACCTGAGCCAATCACAATGCTGTGATGTGGCGGTGGGATTGGTAATTGGCAACGGGACAAGGCATGCAGCCAGGGGCTGGATGGGTAGGCATGTTCTCAATGCAGGCTGTAATGCAGACTACATTACGAACAGGGAAGTGCGCATGACTGCTTTGTGCTGCCTGAGTGGGCCGACCAAACGGTCATTGCGCACTTGAGTGGGCATGCCAATCTGCCCATGCCTTGCCCCGTGCTTGGAGAAGTCCTTCCCACCCGCGAAGGAAACAGCACAGTTACATCAGTAAGTTATCGTCATGGATGATTGTTCCTCCTCTGCAGTGCTTGAAGGCAGTGGTGCGCTGCTCTTCCGCCATAGCGGATAAGCCGGCACTGGGGGTCATCATCTACATGTGCTAGGCCTGGGCGACTCGACCCACAGCCATTCTACGCTACGCGTCCCACCTTCTCCTTACCTGAACATTGACATTGTGGCGCAATCTGCATTTGAAAAAAAACTAAACTATCAACGAGTCTAACAAAATAAATTAGGCGTCATATCTTACTTTCGGAGTGTTAGAATATGGGGATTCATTGAAATATGGAGGTCATCTCCCTCAACCTGCCATCAATTAAACATCACTTTTCTAGCTTTAGGCATGTCACTTACAAATCATCAACATCATGGGTTTAAGTCTAATTAGTTTAACTGAAGATAACAAACCCTTCAACATTAAATGCATTAAATTGCTTGGTGCGCGGATCCCCTGGCTAGTTTTGACAGCTCACTAGGGAGCTACGGCACACAAATTGGTAGCCACTGCTATAGGCCTTCCTCCTTTGTGGTGGTAATAGAGCAGATCATACACAAAACGTCAAAAATTTAGGAGAAATAGAAGTACTGAAATCTAAGGGCGGGTGCATTGCTAGAAGATGTATAATAAAACTGGTACAAAGATTAGGAAACATGCCACTGTAACACAGATGAGGGATAATCTTTCTGTTGGGTAGCATTCGTGCCTTTGGTCAGTGCGATAGCTGGTTACACATTGCTCTCTTGTGGTACATTTTGGTTATTTTCTATGAAGGAACTGAACCAGTACAGTTAAATCCAGGCCTGCCTACATCAGAAAGCTTGAAAGCTGCCTTCACACCGCAACTCTTCCACACATAAATGGTGTCATATACTGCTACTACTATAACAAGCCGAGAACACACGCTCCCTAAAATAAAGTTAAAGGTGAACTGATCCAAAGTAATGTTGCATCTCAACAATTGTTTAAATAACAAGCACTCTCACAGCTCATTTAGTGTAGTGTAATGGTCATTCATTACTCATTTCAGTGTGTGTAGATTGTATTGTAATTGTAATGTAATTGTATTCATATAGCACTTACTACCCCTGACTAGGCGTCGAACTGCTTTTCGGCGAGTAGCATGGTACTCTGGAACCCAAGAAAGATTAGTGTTGAATTAGTATAGTGAAATATGAAAGTATTTTGAGTGGTGGATAGGTTAGTCAGTTATTTAGATTCAGAGGGATAGCGGAGGGATAGAAGAGGGAAAAAGTTCTGCATTTATATAGCGCTAGTTACTCCTGATGGGGTGTTGAAGCGCTGTTTTGGGCGAGTAGCATGCAACTCCGGAACCCAGGAAGGATTAGTGTTGAATTAGTATAGTGAAATATGAAAGTCATTTGAGTGGTGGATAGGTTATTCAGTTATTTGGATTCAGAAGGATAGCGGAGGGATAGAAGAGGGAAAAAGGTTCACATTTATATAGCGCTTGTTACCCCTGATGGGGTGTTGAAGCGCTTTTTATGGCGAGTAACACGCTACTCCGGAACCCATAAAGGATTAGTGGTGAATTAGTATAGTGAAATATGAAAGTAATTTGAATGGTGGATATTAGTCAGGTATTTGGATTGAGAAGGATAGCGGAGGAATAGAAGGGGGGAACATTTTTTGCATTTATATGGCGCTTGTTACCCCTAATGGGGTGTTGAAGCACTTTCTTGGTGAGTAGCACACTACTCCGGATCCCATAAGGATTAGTGGTGAATTAGTATAGTGAAATATGAAAGTAATTTGAGTGGTGGATATTAATCAGTTATTTGGATTGAGAAGAATAGCGGAGGGATAGAGGAGGGAAATAGGTTTGCATTTATATAGCACTTGTTACCCCTTTTGGTGTGTTGAAGTGCTTTTTTGGTGAGTAGCACGCTACTCGAGAACCCATTAAAGGATTAGTGTTGAATTAGTATAGTGAAATATGAAAGTAATTTGAGTGGTGGATGATATGTTAATTGGTTATTTGGATTGTGAAGGGTAGCAGAAAGATAGAAGAGGGACAGAGGTATGTATGTGTATATATATATATATATATATATATATATATATATATATATATATATATATATATATACCGCTTGTTACCCCTGATGGGGTGTTGAAGCGATTTTTCAGCGAGCAGCATGCTACTCCGGAACCCATAAAATATTAGAGGATCACTCCCTTAGGACATGATATTACCTTGTCTAATGTGCGGTGTGTGGATACTGTGAGGGCTGGCAGGGACGGGTCCGGAAGAGAGACTCGGGATCCAAGGCTTTATAAATTGAAAGTGAAAGTGCTTGTTCTACACTTCTGTGGAATGAAGGGAGCGCCCTTCCAATGAGCTCAAGGGGGGCACTCAGGGAAATAAAAGGGAGGAAGTGGTTAAAGGTGGGTGGATGGTGGGAAGGTGACTCAGTGAGGTAAAAGGAGATAAAACCCCCAAAAAGGCAGATTGCCTAGGAGAGAGGAGGTGGTATGACATCCAGAGCTGCAAACTTATGAACTGGGGAATTGGGTTTGGGCTCAGCGTCTGCCGCATTTCAGAACAGACAAGCCAAGATTTAATAAAAATGCGCTGAACATGACAGAAAGGACAGAAGTGAAAGCTCTAGCTGGCTCTATTCCTACTCTTTTTGCCTTCACACCAGTGGATTTGTCTAGTACCCTTAAAATTCTCAAAGGATTGAAATTGGGTTCGCCTTCGGACCCATGCGCAGCTAGACTCTTGGCCTCAGCAGCCGACATTATCAACCCAGAAGTCAATAAGATTATTAATACTTTTTCACGGGATGATCCTGTTCCGGCAGTCTGGAAGTAGGCTAAAACTCTCCCCATTTAAAAAAAGTCATTATTGGACCCTTCATCTCCCGGAAATTACTGTCCTATTTCGCTCTTGCCTAGCTTAGCCAAGGTTTGGAAGAAGGTGATTACAAAACAATTTACTGCGTATGTTGAAGGTGCAGGTTTGCTTCATCCTGCTCAGTCAGGATTTCGTGCTTTGATAACATTGAGTCAGCATTGTTGGAGGTGTCAGAGGCAATCCGGAAGTGTCTGGATGCTGGCGGGAGGGCGGCTCTGGTTATGCTGGAACTCTATGCGGCATTCAATACGGTACCTCACTCTCTGCTTCTAGATCGTCTCTCAGAGATTGGTATAGCCGGGTCTGCATGGGGCTGGATCAGGTATTTCCTGGATGGCTGGTGCAACAGGTCTGGCTTCCCCATGCGCTTCCGCACCCCAACCGGTGGCCACGGGTGTCCCGCAGGGCTCATCCCTTAGCCCCTTTCTTTTTAACATCTATGTCACCCTGTTGATTTATTTAGCGGAGGCATTAAGGGCTAAGGTGTTGGCCTACGCGATGACACCCAGCTCCTGTTCACATGGGGAAGGGACAATGTATCGGTCTCCTCTGCTGAACATTGTATAGCTTCTGTCTTTCACTGGTCGCTCATGCGCAGCTTAAGTGTAATGAGTAGAAATCTGAGATCTTTTTGTATGGTAAATTTCCTGCCAACTTCAGAGATATGCTGTGGGCCCCTGGATTACCCTTGCATAGTTCAAAGGGAAATTCTACCAAGAACCTGGGGGTGTGGTTCGAAGAGAATCTAACTTTCTCAACCCAGGTCAAGAACTTGGCTGGGCCCTGTATTGGTATCTTAAAAATTATGAGGAAGTTTCTCACTCTCCTTCCTCAATCCGTGAAGGAAACTGTCGTCTGCACCCTGATCCTCTCCCGTCTGGATTACACAAATGCTCTGTACGCCGGTACTCCGAGCTATCTCTTGAATAAGCTCCAGGTAGTACAAAACTCGGCAGCCAGGCTCTTGCTGGGTCTTCCCAACAGGAGCAGCGTGCACTTCCACCAACGAACCTTACACTGGCTTCCTGTTGAGGTTCGGGTAAAATTTAAGATTCTTACTATTGCCCATAGCGCTCTCTACGGCCTGGGTTCCATTTATGTTCAGAAGAGGTTTGCTTTCTATGCTCCTGTGAGACAACTTTGCTCCTCCTCAATACTTGTGGCTCAGGTCTCTCGGTGTACCCACCAAGGCTTGGCTGGAGCTTTCCCGCTCGGAAAACTGCTCTGGCGTGGAACTCCTTGCCATTGGATCTACGCAGCATTCAAGACTCGGCGACTTTCAGGAAAAAGTTAAAAACCTTTCTGTTTTAAGTTCTGCCCCCTGACCTCGATCCGCAAAGCTCGTGCTAGGACCCTCTTTGGAGTAGCTATGCGAGCTACAAATTCATATAGCAAAAAAGGGGCAGTTCTTATGGGAGGAAACCAAGCCCACAATGGAGGGACAATTACAACTCAAGTGCCACTAAAAAGCCAGCATTGCAGGCAGTGACTACCTAGAAGGGGCGACCCTCCCCTCTCTGAGTGAGGCCCAAGCGAAGTTCCTGGATAGACCAATCGGTCTGGAGGAAGTCATATCGGCGATTTCTCGCCTCAAGCTAGGGAAATCTCCCGGCCCGGTCGGATATCCCGCGGCCTTCTATAACCCCTCGCAGTCTGGCTTCCGGGCCAACCACAGCACCGAGACCGCCCTGATCGCAGCCACCGATGACATCCGAGCGCTGCTCGACAACGGGGAAACAGCGGCCCTCATCCGCCTCGACCTCTCCGCGGCCTTCGACAATGTCTGCCACCGTACCCTAGTACAACGCCTCAGCAACACCGGAGTCCAAGAAAAGGACACAGAGAGTCCGCCTCCCTCCGTTCAGATCTGAAGCCACCGAAGTCATCTGCGGCGTTCGTCAAGGCTCCTCGCTCAGTCCTACCCTCTTCAACGTCTACATGAGCCCCCTCGCAGACATCGCACGCCAGCACAACCTCAAAATCATCTCCTACGCCGACGACACCCAGCTGATCCTCTCCCTCACCAACGACCCCGCCACCGCCAGAGCCAACCTCCACGAAGGGATGAAAGAGGTAGCCGAATGGATGAAGACCAGCCGCCTGAAACTGAACTCGGACAAGAAGGAAGTCCTCACCCGCCGCTTGGGACGACTCCTGGTGGCCACCCGCCCTAGGCAGCGCACCCAAACCGACAGACCACGCACGCAACCTGGGCTTCATCCTGGACTCCTCCCTCTCCATGACCAGACAAGTCAACGCTGTCTCCTCGTCGTGCTTCAACATCCTGCGCATGCTACGCAAGATCTTCCGGTGGATCCCCACCGAGACCAGGAAGACGGTCACCCAGGCCCTCGTCACCAGCCGTCTGGACTACGGCAACTCCCTCTACGCTGGAACCACCGCCAAACTCCAGAAGAGACTCCAGCGGATCCAGAACGCCTCAGCTCGACTCATCCTGGACATCCCCCGTCGCAGCCACATCTCCGGACACTTGAGAGACCTGCACTGGCTCCCGGTCAACAAGAGAATCACCTTCCATCTCCTCACCCACGCACACAAAGCCCTACACAACCAAGGCCCAGGATACCTCAACAGCCGCCTCAACTTCTACGCTCCCAAACGCCAGCTTCGATTGACCAGCCACGCCCGCATACGAAGAGCCACCACAGGGGGACGATCCTTTTCCAACCTCGCCGCCAAGACATGGAACTCCCTCCCCACCCACCTCCGCCAGACCAAGGACCACTTCGCCTTCAGGAAGCAACTCAAGACCTGGCTGTTCGAGCAGTAGCGGACCCCCCAGCGCCTTGAGACCCTCTGGGTGAGTAGTGCGCTATATAAATGCGATGATTGATTGATTGATTGATTGATTATAAAAAATTCTGTCCACAAGTGGCCCCCTTGCTGCGAGATTTGCTTAACACGTTTGACCAACCCGGAGCTATCCCCCCAGACCTACTGGAAGCCGCCATCTCAGTGATTCCCAAACCCGGTAGAGACCCGACAGCGTGTGGTTCCTACAGGCCAATATCGCTCCTAAACATTGACATTAAACTATATACAGGTATCATAGCCAGCCGACTAGCCCCTATATGCAGCAGCTAGTTGACCCGGACCAAGCCGGTTTCATACCTCAACGTCAGACAAGCGATAACACCAAGCGAGTCCTCCACCTGATAGAGGCCGGCTCGCGGGCACGACCGGGATGCATGCTCCTCACCATTGACGCTGAGAAAGCGTTTGATCAGGTGCACTGGCCCTACTTGGACCTAGCCCTGCAGCGGTTCGGTCTCGGGACCACTCTCCGGACCCGCATCTTCAACTGCTACCGACAACCTAACGCTACGGTCCGGGTGAATGGCCACACTTCGCCGCGATTCCCGATTGGTAGGGGGACCAGGCAGGGCTGCCCGCTCTCCCCCCTCCTCTTTGCGCTCTACATGGAGCCCCTGGCCCAGCGGATCAGGCATCCCCTTTGGTGGCGATACTCACAAAATCAGTCTGTACGCCGATGACATTCTGCTCTCGCTCATGGACCCCATGCAGTCTCTGAGGGCGCTCTTTGTGGAGCTGCATACCTTTGCCCTAGCCTCAGGCTTTAAAATCAACGTCGATAAATCCGAGGCGCTGAATGTGTCTCTGTCATCTGACGTTTTGTCGGAGGCTAAAGCGGAGTTTGGCCTGCGGTGGTCCACATCTGCAGTACCCTATCTGGGGGTCCTGCTGGCACCCACGCTCCAAGCCACCGTAGAGGTCCACTATGCCAGACTCCAATCGCGCCTTACCGAGTCCCTTAGAAAGTGGAAAC
Organism: Lissotriton vulgaris; assembly: GCF_964263255.1. Lineage (NCBI taxonomy): Eukaryota > Metazoa > Chordata > Amphibia > Caudata > Salamandridae > Lissotriton > Lissotriton vulgaris. Next base: position 1,980,708,940 of record NC_141687.1, on the reverse strand, counting down.
ACCTCACGTTGTCCTGGCTGGGCCGTATTGCGGCCGTTAAAATGACATTGCTCCCACAGGTTCTCTACGTCTTCCAGACTCTCCCACTGCGCCCCCCGGCGGGGTGGCTCCAGAAAGCACAGGCTGATATCTCCTGATACGTGTGGAATGGCCGCCGCCCCCGTTTTAAGCACCAACTCGCCGCACTTCCCCCGGCGCATGGAGGAGTGGGTCTACCTGATCTCACACTGTACTTTCAAGCGGCACAACTGCGCACGCTGGTGGAATGGTACCAGTTGGAGTCCAGCAAACACTGGCTCTTTCAGGACCAGGTGGTGGCGGGCCGCATGCTCCAAGGCGTGCCCTTCCTAACGCGGCGCCATAGACCTCCCAACTTATATGCCTCGTATATCATCGGTACAGTCATGCGGGTGTGGGATAGGGTAGCAGTCAGGAAAAACCTCACCTTCTTCCCTTCCCCGCTCACGCCGTTATTCGACAACCCGGAATTTACCCCGGGCCTGGACCCACAGGCATTTGTGGCTTGGAGAACTACACCTTGCCGGGAAACTGGCCACATATTTGATCTCCAGGGCCTTCTCTCCTTCCAGAGGGTGAAAGAGGCCTGTGGCATACAGGAATCCGATCGTATGCCCTACCTGCAGTCCGATTCAGAAAAGGGGGTGGTGATGAACAGAGTGTCTGAATTAAGCAGACCACTCTTACCCAGTCAAAAGATCAGGGCTTGATCCATCACCATTATTTATCTCACTGCACCATCCCAGCTCAGAACCTGGCTATATGCAAATCAGTCTGTCCCTGGCCCAGTGCATCATGGGAACAGGGCAGACTAAATTACCAAGCCAATTCTTCACCAGAAAGGAAACAAGCTACCGGGGACCGGTTTCTGGCATTTCAGCCGTCTTCGGCCCGGCTTGCTTGAATCCTGATGGTGCAGTGAGAAAGGGACTCATGTCTGAGTATACCCTGCCACACCTATAGTGGCCAAAAATGATTCAGAAAAGGGGGTGGTGATGAACAGAGTGTCTGAATTAAGCAGACCACTATTACCCAGTCAAAAGATCAGGGCTTGATCCATCACCGTTATTTATCTCACTGCACCATCCCAGCTCAGAACCTGGCTATATGCAAATCAGTCTGTCCCTGGCCCAGTGCATCATGGGAACAGGGCAGACTAAATTACCAAGCCAATTCTTCACCAGAAAGGAGACAAGCTACCGGGGACCGGTTTCTGGCATTTCAGCCGTCTTCGGCCCGGCTTGCTTGAATCCTGATGGTGCAGTGAGAAAGGGACTCATGTCTGAGTATACCCTGCCACACCTATAGTGGCCAAAAACGATTCAGAAAAGGGGGTGGTGATGAACAGAGTGTCTGAATTAAGCAGACCACTCTTACCCAGTCAAAAGATCAGGGCTTGATCCATCACCGTTATTTATCTCACTGCACCATCCCAGCTCAGAACCTGGCTATATGCAAATCAGTCTGTCCCTGGCCCAGTGCAAGCAAGCCGGGCCGAAGACAGAAACCGGTCCCCGGAAGCTTGTTTCCTTCCCAGTATAAGAATTGGCTTGGTAGTTTGGTCTGCCCTGTCCCCATGATGCACTGGGCCAGGGACAGACTAATTTGCATGTTGCCAGGTTCTGAGCTGGGATGGTGCAGTGAGCTAAAAAGCGGTGATGGATCGGGCCCTGATCTTTGGACTGGGTAAGAGTGGTCTGCTTAATTCAGACACTCTGTTCATCACCACCCCCTTTTCTGAATCTACCTGCAAGTCCGGCACTGGGTCCTACAACCCTCGATCAAACCGGGAGCGCAGCGTTTTCTTACACCCTATAAGAAATGGCTACTGACACGCACATCGGAGAAGAAACTGCTATCGGACATATATCAACACCTGCTCCTCACTAACATATACACTTACAATGCAGGGCAAGCTAGATGGGACAGGGACCTGGGACGGCAACTCACGCGCAAGGAGTGGGAAGGGATTTATCACAGGGCCCGCCATTCGGCCTACCACTCAGGCCTCACAGAGACACTCACAAAAGTGGCCACCTACTGGTATCACACCCCAGAACGCATACACCGCTGGGACCCCCGGGTCAGTGACCGCTGTTGGAGAGGGTGTGGAGGATTGGGCACACTGGAGCACCTGCTGTGGAGTTGTGAGCGGCTGCAGAACTATTGGACCACTATTCTTGACCTGATAGACCTTCATTTGGATACCCAACTCCCCCGATTTCCCGCCTATGTATTACTGGGACTGCCCAATGCATTGATGTACCCCCTGAAATCTATGAGAGGGAGATTGATTGCGATTGCGCTGGGAGCAGCTGTGCAAACATTGTAGCACACTGGAGAGATCCTCAGCCGCCAGTGCAGTTGGGCTGGTTGCACAGACTCTGGTCTATACTAGGCATGGAGAAGCTTTCACTGACCACTGCGGGTAGAAGGGACGAATTTGCGGACCTCTGGCGGCCATTTTTGACATTGCTTACTGGGGAATTCAGGGAATTGAGTTGTCCCCGATACCTGCGTTTGCTCCGCCTTGCTGACACACCTATCCCTGAGAACAAGACGAAAGCCCGCAGAAAGGCCTCCCGGATCTGATATGTCCTTTGGGTTGCTTTGACCACTGCCACTAGTTTCTTTAGCGTTTCCTTTTCATTACCTCAGCGGACAAGGGGGGGGGGATGGGGGTGGAGGGTAGGAGGGTGGGAAGGGGGGTGTTTCGTATACTACTAGCATTGTTGTTGCTACCGACTGTTTTCTGACTTTTAAACGCGGCCGGCCCGAATGGGTTGTAGGCGGCATGCTGTGGTTAAATTGCACCATGTGACTCTCGCATTAGCTAGAGCGCAGATACCGTTTTGCCATTGTTTAACCCTGATTGCCCGAAGCACTGTCGATGTATTGGCTTTCAATAAAAAGATTTAATACTAAAAAGCCAGCATTTCGGAACGCCACATAAAAGAATGTATTGGAACTGATGCAAAACATAAGCGGCACATCCTTCTCTGTTCAAGCAGCCAAACTATGGAACTAACTACCCCCAAACATAAGATCCACCCATAACTATCTTATCTAAATTCTTCCCTCATGTATCCCTCCTTAGACTCATCTGAGAACTCATTTTACTACAATGATCTCCGTAATACATTTCTAGAGACTCCTCCCTCCTCCATCTCCCCATGGACATCATTTGAAGGTGGTAAGGGGTCGCAGATGTGACTTCTAGCTTGCTCCCTACTACTCCTGGCACTTCCTTTGCTGGAAAAACTACAACCCCCCTGCCCCCCCCCGAAATTTTTATGAGCCCCCTTCCCGAAATTTGTCTCTAGTTGCACCTCTGACTATGATCTCCCACTAAACACTTTCTAGACCCTTCCCTTTTCTATCCCTCCATTATCCTTTTTTAATCCAACAGACTCGCATGTCCACCAGTCAAATTAATTCATATTTCCCCATACTAATTCACCACTAATCCTTTTGGGGTTCTGTACTAGCGTGCTACTCACCCAAAAGTGCTACGATGCCTCAGCAAGGGTAGTAAGCGCTATACAAATACAATTGCATTTCATGAAGAAAAAAAGATAGAAACACAACCTGTGGAAATAATAAATACTCATAGACTATATGCACTATGAATGAAAACATGAAATATAAATAGGCTCTGCATCGCTTGTATTGATTACTTTAATGTTTTTTTCAGTAAAGCCCTTGTTGAGCAATCGAAAATTGGTTTGCCCTTTAAATAAGGAGCCGTTTCAAAGTTAGTTTTGAGTTACTGCCGCAATTGAGATCCTCCGTTCAAACTCTTGGTCCTCTATTGTTATGGTACTTCTAAGCTATACAACGATAGAACATTGCTCCTGGTTTTACTAGCAGCTTAGAAATGTAAACGTAAGCATTTTCATAAGTAATTGCTGCATCATTTTTGTAAATTATGAATTGAGTTTATCTTGGTTTGCAAACTGCGCCATCTAGTGGTTGAAATGTAAAGGTGACATTTGTGAATTATTTTCTCAAAGCACTTTACGAACAATTGAGTATCCGGGTGTGGAATGGGACATTGCCAGTGAACAGTTCGCCTGTAGCCTGTGTTTGTCCTTCGATTTCTCTCTTTTGCTGCTCCTCTTCCCCAGATAAGACCAGTTGGTAACATCTGCGCTGTTAAATGTTTCTAAATTTGAACAATAAAGGACAAAAAACGGCCAGGATTTCATAGTATTTCACAGTCAAAAACAGGAAAGAGATTCCCACGAATGTCAAGGTTTGGACTTTGAATCGTCGAAGTCAACTCTTTGTGCTGCAGGTAAATAAACTCCGGGTTCGTATTTTCTCAGATCAGAGGATAAAACATGCGTAGCCCTTTGTCAGTTTTACGGAACAATCGGTAGACAATACTGTGGGAGGAAGTAGTTGGAATAAAACCCATTGCTCTTCACAATATAATGACATGTGACATTAGGTGACAAGCTGCCCTCTAAGCTTTTGTGCTGAGGCAAGACCGACAATGTGCATCGGTATAGTCAAGGGGCCTCATTTATGAGAAATGACGCATCACTGCGTGAAAGCAGCGATGCGTCACTTCTCAGTGCGCACTCCTTGCGACATACCTGATGCGTCATATTTAATGTATGACGCATCATGTCGCAAGGAGTTACAGAAACGTCAGTATTTCTGACGTATCTGTAGGCGCAAAATTGACCCATTGCTGGAGTGTGTCACAAAAGTGACGCAACTCCAGCAATACGTCCTTCACATGGGGCTGAAAGGGCCATGAGGCAGGCGCAAGATTTTGATGCAAAGGCGTCCTAGAAGTGACGCAGTGAAATCGCATAGATTATACCTGACGCAGGTATGATGTAGCGCAGGGGTTTACAAAGTGACACATCTGCTTAGATGCATTACTTTGTAAATAGTGCGCAACAGGAGGCATGTTTTACGCCGCCGATGCGTCACAAAAAGTGACGCATCGGAAGCGCAAAACTGACACAAGGCCTCATAAATGAGGCCCAAGATGGGTAAGCCAGCAAATTAAGAGGGAGAGTCGAGCAATGGTCAGGGTTGGCTCTATAAGCACGAGCTGTGCCATGAAAATATTTAGCATGCAGATTGTGCAACACTCAAGACTCTTCAAGAAGTATTTCTTTAACCCCTTCGCTGCCAGGTCCCCCGTGCCTCGCCCTTTTTGGACTATTTGGGGTAGTTTGGGCTTAGGCCCCCCATACCTTTTTGTCCACATAATGTATCCATACCAAATTTGTGTTCTTATCTTATACCATCCTGAAGATTCCAACGGTAACAGGGGTTTGTGGATTTCCCTGGAGGGAACTGAGAAATTAGGCAAAATATAGCTAAATTTGTTTCTTGGGGGGGAAAATGGGATAAAAGTGCTGCAGAAGAAAGCGCCTGGTTTCTTCCCTGAAAATGGCATCAACAAAGGGTTTGTGGTGCTAAAATCACCATCTTCTTAGCCTTCAGGAAAAGGCAGATGTTTGTCGAGAAACCAACATTTTCTACACTGTTTTGGTAATTTACAAGGACATAGCCTATTTTTCCTATTTTTTGTGCTTTCTACCTCCTTCCAGTTAGTGGTAGCATTGGGTGTGAACCCAATAATGGATCCCAAAAACAATATATTTCTGAAAAGCAGACAAAATTCTGAATTCAGCAAGGGGTCATTTGCGTAGATCCTTGAAGATTTTCCTACAGAAAGTAACAGTGTAATTAAAAGAATATTGAAATTACAGCCATTTGTGCCTACATTTTCCACCTGTAACTTCTTCTAACTATGGTAGATTGTTGAAATCTATATCCCGCTACGTCCGCAGGACCCTTCTGGTTGTGGGGTTAAATGAGGCTTGTAGGTTCACCAAGAACCTGAGGTACCCAGAACCAATAACTGAGTTGCACCTTGCAATGCTTTTTCTTTGTGTACCAGGTATATAGTAATTCATTTGGTAAAATATAAAGTGTGAAATCGGTATCAAGGCAATCAGTGTAATTCTGAAATTGAAACAAGATATGGAGTTTAGAAGAAGTGGTTATTTGTGAATCTCTGAATTTATGCGTACCATATTATTTGGAAGGCATAAATGCATAGAAAGACGAACAGTAATAACACTTGTTCTACTTTTCTGTGCTTCCCTATGTCTCCCGATAAAAATGATACCTCACTTATGTGGGTAGTCCTAGTGTCTGTGACAGGAAATTGCCCAAAACGCAACGTAGACACATCACATTTTTCCAATGAAAACTGACCTTTTTTTGGAATGCGCCTAACTGTGGATTTTGGTCCCTAGCTCAGCCAGGACCTAGGGAAAGCTAGCAAACCAGTAAATATTTGAAAACTAGACACCCAGGGAATCAAGGATGTGGTGACTTGTATGGCTCTCACCAGTTTCTGTTACCCAGAATCCCTTGCAAACCTCAAACTTTGTAAAAAAAAAAAAAAAGAACATTTTCCTCACATTTCTGTGATGGAAAGTTCTGGAATCTGCGGGGAGCCACAAACTTCCACCCAACCAGCATTCTCCTAAGTCTCCTGTTAAAAATGGTACCTTACTTGTGTAGGTAGGCCTAGTGCCCGTGACAGGAAACTGCCCAAAACACAATGTGGACACATCAGATTTTTCCACAGAAAACGGATCCTTTCTTTGCAATGTGCCTAGCTGTGGATTTTGGGCAGAAGCTCAGCCGGAACCTGGGGAAACCTAGCAAGCCCATACATTTTTGACAACTAGACACCCAGAAGAATCCAGGGTGGGGTGACTTGTGTGCCTCTCACCAGGTTTAATTACCCAAAATCGCTTGCAAACCTCAAACTTTGTTAAAAAACACATTTTCCTCACATTTCTGTAATGGGAAGTTCTCGAATCTGCAGAGAGCCACAAACATCCACCCATCCAGCATTCCCCCAAGTATCCTGATAAAAATGGTGCCTCACTTGTGTGGGTAGGCCTAGTGGCAGCAACAAGAAACAGCCAAAAACACAAAGTGGACCCATCAGATTTTCCCAGTGAAAACTGCCCCTTTTTTTGCAATGGGCCTAGCTGTGGATTTTGGGCCCTCACTCAGCCAGCACCTTGAGAAACCTAGTAAACCTGTACATTTTTGAAAACTAGACACCCAGAGGAAGCCAGGACAGGCTTACTTGTGTGGCTTTCACCAGTCTCTGTTACCCAGAATCCCTTGCAAACCTCAAACTTTTTTTTAAAACACATTTTCCTCACATTTCTGTGATGGAAAGTTCTGGAATCTGCAGAGAGCCACATACTTCCACCATCCAGCATTCCCCCAAGTATCCTGATAAAAATGGTACCTCACTTGTGTGGGTAGGCCTATTGGCAGTAACGAGAAACAGCCAAAAACGCAAAGTGGACCCATCAGATTTTCCCAGTGAAAACTGCCCCTTTTTTTTGCAATAGGCTTAGCTGTGGATTTTGGGCCCTCGCTCAGGCAGTACCTTCAGAAACCTGGTAAACCTGTACATTTTTTAAAACTAGACACCCAGAGGAATCCAGGATGGGCTAACTTGTGTGGCTTTCACCAGTTTCTGTTACCCAGAATCCCTTGCAAACCTCAAACTCTTTTTTTTTTTTAAACAAAATGTCCTCACATTTCTGTGATGGAAAGTTCTGTGATATGTGGGAAGCCACAAACTGGCACTTACCCAGCATCCCTTAAGTCTGCCATTAAAAATGGCACCTCACTTGTGTGGGTAGGCCTAGTGCCCAGGACAGGAAACACAATGTGGACATCACAGTTTTCCAGTGAAAATAGACTCTTTTTTGCAATGTCCCTAGCGGTGGATTTTGGTCTCTAGCTAAGCCGACACCGAGGGAAACCTAGCAAATCAGCACATTTTAAAAAACTAGACACCCAGGGGAATCCAGGATGGGGGGGGGGGGGGGGGACTTGTGTGGCTCTCATCCGGTTCTTTTGTCAAGAATCCCTCGCAAACCTAAAACCTTGTCCATAAAAACACCTTTTCCTCACATTTCTGTGATGGAAAGTTCTGGAATCTGCGGGGAGGCCTAGTGCCTGCAACCGAAAATTATTATTTATTTATCACGAAACAACCTGGTTTTGCAAGGTAGTCATCCACGTTTTTGGTCCTGGGCTCAACAGCCATCCAGGGAAACCTAACAAACCCAGACATTTCTGAAAAATAAACACCTGGGGAGTCCATGGAGGTGTAGCTTGCATTGATCCCCCAATGTTTTCTTACCCAGAAACCCCTACAAACCTCAAATTTAGCTTTAAAAAAATCACATTTTCCTTACATTTCTGTGTGGTAAAGATGAGGGATCACCAGGTCGACACAAATTTCCTACCACCCAGCATTTTCCCAGGTCTCCTGATAAAAATGGTACCTCACTTGTGTGGGTGGGCTAAGTACCCGTGACAGGGAAGGGCCCAAAATGTATTGTGGAGACATCAAAATGATGTATCACAAAGCGACCTGGATTCGCATTTTGGGTCCTGGGCTAGGCAGCCATCTAGGGAAACCTACCAAACCCAGACATTTCTGAAAGCCAGACACGCAGGGTAGTCCAGGGAGATGTGACTTGTGAGGATCCCCCATTGTTTTCTCACCAAGAATCCTCTGCAGCACCAGTGATTTTGCCGTACTCATCGACAACTCATCCACCACTGTTGCTAGCCTCCGTATCTTTATGTCATTTAAAATCACTCCCAACATTGGTATCGCAGCTCCAAATATATCTCCCACTATTGCAGCAGCACTTTCTCCTCTCTTCACTCTTGTCAACTTGCCACCCTCAATTTGAGCGAAATCCTCAGTGTGGTATATCTTAGCCAAATAACACGTCCCATACCACTTATCCAGTAATCTCACATATGCATTCTTTCCACAGACAAAATACACGGTTGGAATCACCTGTATCACACTTTTCAGAAAGTCTTTGGTATAATACTCTAATTTGAAAGTGTGCTCACAAGTTGTCTCACCCACATATACATTTTCGTAGTATGTCTTTGGCCTATGTAAACATATCTTTCCTTTTTGTACGACGTCCAGGGCTATTGGACCATAACTTCCCTTTGACTTGTGTCCAAGCTCTTCATCCGTCCAATCTACCTTACCCTGTCCTGACGTCTGTAACTGTTTCTGTTTCTGGTATCTATCCTCAACCTGCTCTACGAACTTCTTCTCTACCTCTGTCAATGAGCAGGTCAGGTTGTGTCGATGTGCACATGAGGTATCTATGGTTTTCGTTGGGATGAAAAAGTATCTAAGTCTATCCTCTGACTTATAATAATCCCATTTATTCAAATGCTTATAATTTGGGACTTCTGGCAATACTACATCATAGTTCGAAAAGAAGTTCTCAAAATGACTTCTGCCATAAAATAAACTAAGCAACAAACTACACGAAATTCCATATGTCAATGGCAAGTGATGGTATCTAATACCCTCGTCTACTGAAGCAGGCAGTTGCATACACACATAACAATCTTTCGCATCCATCGCGTCAATGTACTCATACAACAATTTAGCGTAAGCATTCTTTCCAAAGTTTCCTTTGGACAAATCAGCATGTAATCTACGGCTCTCTTCAGCTAGCAAAGCTTTCTTGGCTCCTATGTCTACCTCTTTATGGCTAGGAGTGGTAGGTGTAGGTGTTCCCTTGACCTCCACTTCCTGCTCTTGTGGCGCTAAGTAAGAAACTAAGACTACTATGAATATAAAGAAAATCACTAACCCTAATAGTGTGCCTATAATAGATTTTGCCCTACGAGTCGGGTTCCCAGCCTCCATGGTCTCAGACAGTGTGATTCGATTCTAGCAGCAACACAAAGTCTCGGCAATACTAAGTCTCTTGCTTGGCTTTATGAATTTTCTCGAACCACCTTTAGAAACTGAGATCCCCTTTCAAATTTTCATTGTCCATATCTTATTCGGGTTTCCCTACCCTTCTCCGTCCTCTAAAGGGAATGTCCCTAAATTTCTTCTTCTTCCACTCGGCTCTAAGTAACTTCAGCTGCTATTTACAAAGTCTTTACTGCGCATCTATGATAAGATTCTCTCCAAGTGCACAGAGTACTGTAATGGCCGTATTTTCCGCTTAGGTGGAATCAGCCCCTAGGGGCCCCTCTAACCCAGCCAAAACGTAATCACCTCCCTCCTTAGAACGTATTTACAATGGGTATGGATATATATATATATATATAGGTCGTACCTAAGGATGGGGAATAGCAATAAACATGCATAGGTTTTCTACCATATCTTATTCACATCCATTAGTCTCGCGGCCACTCAGACCCAGACTGATCTACCCTAGGGCAGATATGACACACAATCCGGCGTGTCTACACACGGGCCTGCAGTCCCAATGCTCTCTTTTACACACGGTCCACAATCCGGCGAACCTCCACGCTGGTATCCCCCCCAGCGCTCTCACTTACACACGGTTCACAATCCGGCGAACCTCCACGCTGGTATCCTCCCCAGCGCTCTCATTAACGCCGTATATCAACGACGACCACTTTCCTATGGACACCTATGGGAACAATTTCTCATTTATCTACTTGGGATGAAACTATGATAATGAAAATTAGTATGGTTTTCCAAATGATAAGGTGTACCTTCTATTCCTGGCATCAAAGGTCCCCTTGCTTCCTAATTGTTTGATCACTCCTTACCTGATCGGGATTTCACATCCGTTCATGCAAACAATTCTCAACTAGAAACTTTAGTTACCATGATTGAACAAGAATACAAGGCACATGTCAGTTCACTAAGAATTAGGATATTTATTGATAATAAACATACAACACAATACTATGCAAGGTAGTTTCTGCAAAGAAAAGGTAAAGGTTAGGATGCGCGCTTATTTAAAGAAAGGGCGGAGGTCACCTGGTTAATATGAAGTCGGGACTCAGCAGTCATCTAGGTTCCCTTCTCGTCTCTGTGTCTTGGCTCGTCTCGAAGTCACACCCCAGCCGTCACAAGTACACGTCTGCACCGCTAGGCTCAATCTCTTCTGCTTCCCTCCAAGTCACTGGAACCTTGCTGGTATTTAGCTACCGTATCTCTCTCTCTCTGTCTCTGTGCGCTCCGCGCTATTTCTCCTTCAGTCTTTCTCAGAGAGTCTCGGTCTTAAATCTTTCTCGGACTTCAAAGATGGCGACTGTCCGCCATGGAAATAATTAATGGCAGAGATGCTAACGGCTAGCTGCTGCCTACGAACTAACTCCCTAACTGTCTAACACCTTCGCTAATATCAAAGCCTGTTCCTTCATGGAAAGTTACGGCCAGTAACCTGCCGCCCACCAAATTCTTGTACCTCCCCGTACCAAGGACACGTTCCCAGCCGGCCGGCCTGAAGTTGTGTCTTCGGAGTGGAGAAAAATACATTCCTTCGATAAGGGCCAGCCTGAGCCGGTTCTCTCCAAGCGAACAACAGCTTGAAACTAAAACATTACACTTGACCTAGAAGGCCTCTCGAGCTACCAGGCAGAGGGCAAGATGGAGTCTGTCCCGTTTAAGGCCTACAGGGCCCAAAATACGCATAACTCCATGGAAAATATCCTAACACTCTAGCAAAAGGATGGATCATGACTAATACTTATATATTTATCCCCTAGCTTAAATTCATAAGCCCTACTCTAAGGAAAGGGGTACGAAAATACCCTACTGTGTTTCATGAAGGGGTCCTACTTATAGTCCTAATCCCTATACTATAAGGCTGATAGACTGGAGTCATTCTCCATCATTCTCCCTCTAAAAGGGCCAGAAAAAGTCCGCCATTACAAGTACGTAGTCCAAAAGTTCCATATGAAGTATTATTGAATCACAGGCATGGATTTCAGGGCCAAATGTAGGAAAGGTCAATCTGTTTAGGATCAAATCACTTATCTTGCTTAGGAAAGGGGGATTAGGACCAGTGATTGTCAGTAAGCCTTCGATTTCCAGTCCAGGTACCAACAGTATCACTTCCAATTTATAGTTCGGGGCCGTATCGGTCACCAGCACTGACCTCACCCTCCCGGATCTCAGTACACCTGGCATTTGTCAAAGGGTAGGTCCACTCCGGAGTGGCGTATCTTCTGCAAGGTACTCTCACCCTCGTTGATCTCCTCGGACCCTTCTCCTCTGACTCTTGGTCTCCTGTTTCCGGGTCCGATTCTTCGGATACAGGCGCAAGATCTTTCTCAGAGGTCAACCTCACATTCAACCTCTTTCGCCTTTCAGGCCAACTTGCCTCAGTGCCCTTTACTCCCCTGTTCCTTGTCGGTACGACTTACTCATCTCGACCTTCAGCTTCTCCAGAGTTGGGATCACCCTCACAGCAGCTCTCCCTTTCAGTGGCAGTTTCAGTGTCACTGTCACTGTGATCTCCTACAGCTCGGTCGGATGAGTTACCAGCTTCTTCAGACACCCCCACAGCTTGACTTGTCCCCTCTTGTGGATCTTCCTCCACAGCTGGATTTTCTTCAATGAGAGGAGCTGTTTCTTCCAGGGGTGCTGGGACTCTTCGGGAGTGGGAAGCGTGGATCCAGTTTGGCAGTCCACCACACTTCACTGCCGTGTTTGTCACCAAGATGACTTGGAACGGCCCTCGCCAGCGAACGTCCAAACAGCTCTTCCTCACGTGCTTCCGTACGAGCACCTAGTCTCCGGGACACAGGTCGTGGCAGAGGTCTCTAGAAGTCGGGATTTCTGCCGCCTGCACCTGCTTGGACACAGAATGGATGACGTCAGATAGTCCTTTGCAGTAATCAAGAATCAGATCATCTGTGATATTCAGCAAGGCCGCCGAAGGGACTGATGGCAATCTCATAGCTCTTCCCATCAGCACCTCATGTGGTGAAAGTCCTGTTCTCCTGTCTGGGGTACTACGCATGCTCATTAACACCAACGGCAGGGCATCTGGCCATTTCAGGGACGTGGATGAACACACTTTTGCCATTCGTGCCTTTAAAGTTCCATTTATCTGCTCCACTATGCCAGAAGCCTCTGGCCGATAGCTACAATGCAGTCTTTGATCAATGTTCAGTGCAGAACAGAGCATCTTCACAACTTCACTGTTGAAATGTGTTCCTCTGTCTGATTCCAAAGAGGTCGGGACCCCGAATCTAGGTACTAACTCCCTCAACAACAACTTAGCTACTGTGAGTGTATCGCACCTACGAGTGGGATATGCCTCGACCCACCTGGAGAGCACACATACAATTACCAAGACATATCTGAGGCTGTTACACTTTGGCATCTCAATGAAATCCAATTGCATTCTGTTGAAAGGCCCTCCAGACCTCCCCACATGACTTAAGGTAACTGGTGTCCTCTTTCCAACATTCATCTGCTGACATGTAACACACCTCTGACACACCGCTTCTGCCGCTGTTCTGAACTTGGGGTTATACCAAGTCTGTCTAAACACTCGTATCATCGCGTCTCTTCCCAAGTGTACAGAGCCGTGTATCTGACGAGCCATTGGGCTCACCAGTTCATTCGGCAACACCACTCTCCCATCTTCCGAAATCCACAAATCCAGATCCCCTTTTTCACAACCAGAAGTCACCCACACTCTTTTCTCAAAGTCTGACGCTTGTTCCTGCATCTTCCTCAATTCATCCCAAGTGTCAGCTACTTCAAGTACCATGTTTAGCTCGGCCCCTCTGTGTATTCCTTCAACAACCTGGTCCGTAAAGGAGTAGGCCTGCTCGGCACAGTAGCGTGCTACCTCATCTGCATATTTGTTACCCAGGGACACAAAATCAGTACTCTTACTATGTGCTGTGCATTTTACCACTGCAATCTCCGCTGGTCCCTGCAGAGCTTCCAGCATTAACCTGACAAATTCTCCATTCCTGATAGGGGGACCTGAAGATGTCATGTAACCCCTTTGAGACCATAACTGACCGCAGTCATGAACCACACCAAACCCGTATCTGCTGTCGGTGTATATGGTAACTCGAATCTTGTTGGCTGCCAAACAGGCACGCGTCAACGCAACTATCTCAGCCACCTGAGCGGAGTGTACTCCTTCTAGGCAGGCATCCTCGATTATCCCATGAATCGTGCAAACGGCAAATGCCGCTCTTAACTGTCCAGCATTGTCCCTTATACATGAGCCGTCTACAAAGAGAATTTCATCTGGGTCTTCCAAAGGCTCATCAACAATGTCTGGTCGTGGTTTGGTGCATAATTCAGTCACTTCAAGGCAGTCATGGTCTTCACAATCATCATCTAAGACATTTGGCAATGGCATCAGAGTAGCAGGATTCAAAACCGAGCACCTCTTTAGGGTCACATTCTCAGCAGCAAGTATAACTTGCTCGTAATGTGTGAGCCTGTTGTTCATCAGGTGCTGTGTTTTGGTCCTTGTCATTAACAATTCTACTGAGTGTGGAACATGTACCACCAATGGATGCCCCATTACAATGCTTTCGCAACGCTCAATGCTGACACCTGTTGCCGCAACGGATTTGAGACATCCGGGCAACGCTGCGGCTACTGGATCTAAGGTAGCCGAGAAATATGCAACTGGTCTACGAGCACTTCCGTGATCTTGGGTCAAAACTGCTAACGCGCAGCCCTCTCGCTCGCAGCAAAACAATGAAAAAATTTTTGTGTAATCAGGCATTCCTAAGGCCGGAGCCTGACATAAGTCTTCTCTCAACATTAGGAAAGCCATCATGCAGTCTGTGTCCCATGGTACCGGATCACTCACGTCCTTGAGCGTCAGTTTCTGTAAAGGCTTCGCTTTTAGTGAGAAGTTGGCAATCCACTGGCGACAGTAGCCAACCATACCCAGGAACATTCTAACCTCTCTTTGTGTGGTAGGCACCGTCATTTTCATTATGGCCTCTATCCTGTCTGGGGACACTTTCCTTATTCCTTTCTCTATTCTGTGTCCCAGATACTGTACTTCGGGAAGACAGTACTGTAACTTGCTAGGAGATACCTTGTGACCATTTTCTGCCAAATGGTTCAACAAAGCGATGGTGTCTATTCTACAGGCATCTTCTGTCTCTGACGCAACAAGGAGGTCGTCTATGTACTGTACAAGAACCGAGGTCTGGGGCAGTACTAGACTTTCAAGGTTCTTTTTCAATAATTGATTAAAGATCGATGGACTTTCTGTATACCCCTGTGGGATACGACACCATGTTAATACACGGTTTTCCAGCTTGAAAGGGAAAAGAAATTGGCTCTCCTCATGTAACGGTATAGAGAAAAAGGCCTGACACAAGTCAGTCACGGTGAGCCACTCAGCCTGTGCTGGAATCTGAAACAGTATCACTGATGGATTCGGTACCACTGGACAGCATGGAACAACAATGTCGTTTATTTTTCGTAAATCCTGCACAATCCTGAACTTCCCGCTAGGCTTTTGCAATCCCATAATCGGAGAGTTACACGGACTGCCCATTATTTCTTTCAGAATTCCTTGTTTAATCATGGACTCAATCACGGGTTTTATTCCCGCAATTGTTTCTGGGGTCAGCTTGTACTGAGGTGTTCTTGGGAATTCTGCATCTCGTCTTACTTGTCTTTTAACTGGCTCTACGCCTTTTATTAGTCCTATCTCTTCTCCTGTGAAATCCCAAACCTCTTGTCTGACTGTCTCTCTTAAGTCCCAGGGTAGTTCTTCCACTGTTAGTGCAGGATACAATTCTATGCATAGACGTGTGTTTGCAACCTTAAAGGCGGCATCATCGTCGTTTGTCTCCAACTCTACTCCCTTTGGTGTACAATAGATGGTGCAGTTGAGTTTGCACAACAGGTCCCTCCCTAGCAGACACACAGGACAAGAATCACATACCACAAATTGATGGTTGTCACTGAAATTTCCTATTTTCACTGGAACTGGCTCGGTCAGTGGATTCGTCATTTTTCTATTCGCTACACCCACAACTTGAATGGTCTGACCTGACAGAGGCAGGTTAGGGACCACTGCGGACCGCACAGTAGAACGAGTCGCAACCGTATCCACCAGAAAGGTAGTGGGGTGTCCGGCTACCTCCGCAGCTACAAAGGGTCCTCTCTGGTCTATCTCTAATGCTGCTCCTAAGGTGCATTCCTCCTCCCCGTCCAGACACCTTCCTGTCACTGGGTTAAAAGCATAGTATTCATCACCGTCTATCAGGAGGGGCATCTGCTGGTATATCCTATTTCCTGCTCCTATTTTCGGTGGCTGGAGAACGGGGGCTCTAGGAGCGGAAGTCCCCCCTTTTGCCACTTTGAGCTTGACTACTGTGGACCTCGGAGTTTGGGGAGTCTGGCTCTCCTCCTCCTCCTCCTGTACTTGATTCTCTGGGTTATGGGGACACTCACGCCTCCAGTGCCCGATCTCGTGACACTGATGGCACCTTGTCTTTTTCAATGTCGCCAGATCCACTCTGGGCCTTGAGCCATCCTCACTGTCCCTTTTCTGGCTGTTCGATCTTCTCCCCAGCGTCCCACTTCCTGACTGACCCTGTCGTCCCGATTGCATTTGGACTAGCATCAGTTTGTCTTTAAGCTTCTTAGTCTTAGGGTCTATCTCATCACTGCAGTACCTCGCGTATCTCAGGATCTCATCTAGAGGCTTGTTTTGCCAACAAATCAAATGTTGCTGTATCATTAGACAGATCTCGGGTCTCAAGCCCAAAACAAACTTGGACACAAACTGTCCCATGTCCTTTGGATCTATCACATCCAGACCACTGCACTGTTTGAATATCTGCAACAATCTCTCATAATACTCATGCACTGTCTCCTTTGGTTCTTGTCTAGTTCGATCTATTTTTACCCAATCTATGTCTTGTGCTGGCACCTTGGTTTTCAACCACGTGATTACTTGCTCATATTTTACCATCACTCTCGGTGAAGGCCCATTCGTGTGTGCATCCCGTTCTGGTTCCTCTGTGGGCCACTCGACACTGACCTTGCACGCTACCCACAGATCTCCCGGAACCACAATGTCAAAGAGCGTGTTCAGGCCAACCCACAGTACTTTTGAGATTTTGACAAACCTCTCTACCTGCTTGTACCATTCTACTGGGTTTTCCCTCAATTTTGGAAAAGTGTTCGTAAAGGCAGCCAATTCCCCCCTACTCCAGGGTACGTGCACATATCCTCCATGGGCTACCTCCCTCAAGGGGTATGCCTCTGCATGCATTAGCCCCGTTCCTGTGGGAGTCTCTATGGTGCTCCGTCTAACACTTTTCTTTCTTGACCACTTTTCCTCCAATTTGTCCAATTGAACCCATATCCGGATTCCCACTACTAGCTCTCTGATGTGGGTTTTTAGTCCAATCACTCTCTTCTCATCAAGATCTTGGTCTGTATACTACAACCTATGGCCACCTTGAAACGCCTTGGTCCTGATCAGATCCACTGAGTATTTGTTCGCTAGTTCTGTTAGTTTCTCGTGAGCTGTCCTAGCTCTGCGAGTAACATCCTTCGCCACGAACAATAGTTCATCTGGCTCGTATAGTTCTATTCTTTCCAACGGTATTGTACCCTCTATTATCTCTTCTACCTCTGACTTAAGTCTTAGCACATCTATCCTCCTTGCCTTTATCACTGCTCTCAATGTGCCTTGACTAGAGGTCTCACTCGAGTCTTTCCCTTTACATTCTTGACTCACCCTTCTGTCTTCCTCGGGGGTGTTATGGGGAACACTCCCTCTCTCCCATCTTTCACAGTCCCATTCTTGTCGCCTTTCTGTAGTTCCAGGGGTAGACGTACCTCTATTTTCCTCGCTCCCACGGTCCCCATCTTGCCTATTTCTGCAATGGGATATTTCCCTGTTCTCCAAACCCCACTGTCTACACTCTTCTCTTGACCTGTCACTCGGGGTATCCACGACTGTGTCCCAAGATCGCAGATCCGGTCTTAGTTCTCTAATTGACCGGGGCCGTGGTCCTCTTAGATCCATCGGTCCTCTTACGCCTCCCTGTTCTCTTGAAGAATCCGCCGAGGCTGCCAAAGGGGTGCTCCTCTCTACAGGTCGGGACCATTGGTTCCACTCATTCACCACGTTATCCCTAATTTCACTGGCGTTTCTTTCCCTGTCCATTTGTGGCAGACTCTCGCTTTGGGTCTGTTCTGGGTTGTACACTGACACTAAAGGACCTATGGTAACAGGTACCATAAGGGCATCTGGTAACCTCTGAGCATTGACCCCTTCTTCACAGTGTACCTTCTGTACAGTGAATCTTCCCACTAATCTTGCTTCCGGGGCTAGTTGAGGTACCTCACTCTCTACTGTGACGGCCCTGTTCCCTACCGGCCCTAAGTCACTCTCTCTTAGAATCCCACGTCCACTGCCGATGTTCCCCTTTCTGTTGGTGGTGGTGAGGTCCCTTCTATTTCTGGATTATACGGAGGTGGTCTGTCCGACAATAGCCTCTCTATCAGACTATCTTCCGTTTCACTGTCATCGTCTTCTGTATTCCTTTTCTGTGCTTCCTTTTCACTAACCAATAGTGGGTACAGTCTATCCCCTTCTATGGTCTGTACTCTCCATCTCTTGGCCAGTGCGTCCCACCTCGCATCCTGCACTGCTCTAACTGATCTGTTCACTCTTTCCTGCCTTCTGTCCCTGTTTTTTTCGTGGGCCGCCCTGATCCATGCATTCAATGCTTCGAACTGTGTTGGCCTAGGCAAAGGTCGCAAAGAAGACATAATCGCTTTGAGCTGGTACAGCACCTCTAATCTGAATGTCCCGTACTTGGGAAACGTTAGTTCCTCATTCCCCTCAGTCATTTTACACCAGTTCTCAAGCCACAATATAGTATGTAACCCAACATTCGTAGCCATGTAATGAGCTGGCGTATCCTCGGGTGGAGCTTCTTCCCCACCTCGAGGTTCTAGCCTCTTTTCTCCAGAAAAACAACTTCTCAATCCTTTTAAACATTTCATGATGATACCCACAACAATTTCTTATTTACTACTTTAATTCGTTTCCCGATGACAATCCACCAATCCCAGCACAGCTTTACTCTGAGCGTCCTATCCTAGCGCGGCTCTTCGCTGACGTCACTCACTTCCCGCTAGCCGCCCTATCTCAGCGCGGCGCTTCCTGACGTCACTCTCCTCCGTTTGCAGCAGTTCCCCTTCTTTCTCCGCTCGTCTCTGGTCATGCATGCGTCCCAATCATACACTTTGAAATGATCACTTCCGACCAAGTAATCACTTCTCTGACTGTACATCCACAGTCTAACTGTAATTGTCACCGACTGGCAAATGTCTGTCCGATTTAAGAGCAAACAATCGCCTCTCTGATAGTTTTCATACACACGGTAACTTCCGACCAGCGTCTGTTACCCACGCACTCACACATTCGTTCCCCCTATCTCGGTCCTGCGGGAAATCAATGGTACCTAATGATCCCCTTTCAATGGTCGACAATTACTGTGAGTGTTCGATACACCCGAACCACTTAAACTCTCCTTGAGCCTAAGATTTTCACCGGTTGCGCGCGCTCACAACCTGATCTCCTTTCACACTACAGGCACTCAATCTCCGCTAGACAATACAATACAACAACACAATACACACCGCAATCTAACACGCATGACCCTTTTTATACTCACACTCTTACGACCTGCTGCTTTCTGCCGCACCGTCACTCTCCGTCATCTTCCGTGGATCGCCATTCTCCGTCCGCTGCTCTATGGACGCACATCTTCGGATGTCTATGGGCCTTGGGGAAATCTTAACCTATATGGGTTACCTTCACTCCAGAAGATAAACCATCCTACTCTGCTACCAACTGGAAAGGCGGGAACTTTAGTCTAGAATTTGGACCTCAACTCTAGAATCCCGTCACAGGTCGATTAGACCTTTGTATCTGTCATAGAGTGTAGAAGGCAATCTTTTTCAACAAATCAATTTGGATCACTTCCATTTCCTTCCCCAAAGAACCACTGACAAAAGGTCAAGTTTGAAGATTTATTATAAAGCCAAAAGCAGTTGTGTATATAAACACCTCAGTAAAAGGTTCAGCAAATACACAGGTACTAGTACAAACATAATCCTACGGAAAAGTCTCAAACGACTAAGAAACAGCACTAATATGATTTCCAGGACCACTAAGCTTGCAATAATGGCTATGATCTGGGTCCTGGTAGGCATAGAAGAAAAGAAGAAATACATCAGGATAAGTCTGTCCCTACACTATACTAAGTGTCATCCCTACAGCCGGATTCTCTCCTAACAAAAGGTGTCAGCCATGGTGACTTCCAAAGAAGTACACTCACTTAGTTCGGACTTAGCCTCTTGAGTTCATCTCGCAAGCAGCTCTCTGCCTACCCAGCATCTTTCTGCGCCCTTGTGCGCTTCTACTCTGCTCTCCTCCTGGGGTGCTGTCCCTAATACGAAACCCACAATTCGGTTGGCACGCCCCAAGAGGCGCCCCTTTCAGAGAGTTAAATTTCAAAGGGTCTTCATCTTGATGTCTTCATTCTTGTTCGTTGAAAAATGGCCTTGGGTCCCACAGTCGTCTCCGCTTGAAGTTGCTTTCCTAAAATTCCACTTCCACTCCTCCAGGTCTTCAACTATTTTCCTAACTTTCACATACAATGGGCCCTTCTTTACTATCTCTGGCTAACCTTGCACCTGCAAAGGAACGCACATAAATTGGTTCGCGACAACATGCTACTTGCAATTAATTCTTTAAGACTACCTTCTAGGAAAGGGGGCAGTTCCATGATTTAAGTTGGCAGTCACATTCCTAACTCGGCCTACACAACCCGTTATCCCCACCTGGGCCTCTGCACGTTTCGAGATGTCACCCCCTAACTTTTGGCAAACAGTTTTACTCGTTAGGCCTACATCATTATGGTAATAAGAAAAGAATACATTTCCCAACATAGGGGCCGATTATGATCGCGGACGGACTTGCGTCCATCCGCGATCATCGAGGAGGAGGGGACGTCCGCATGGGCTGCGGAGTCCCCTCCTGTGTGATTAGGATGTGACCGCCACCCTGGCGGTCACATCCTCTATTTTTAACATTGCAGCGGGTGCAGCTTCAAGCTGCACCCGCGGCAATGTTAAAAATGCACGCATGGCATTTGCATGCAGAAAGAGGCAGGCACCGCGGTGCCTGCCGCTTTCTGCATGCAAATGCAGGGGGGTACCATAGGTACCCCCCATGTGCACCTCCCAGTCCCACCCCCCCTTCACCTAGGGGGCCCGCAACGGGCCCCCTAGGTGAAGATCCGTATGCTTTTCCACGGCGGAAAACCCGCCGCGGAAAAGCACTTTTAAAAGCCCATCCTGATATGGCGGACGGTGTCTGAGAGACACCGTCACCATATCAGAGCTTTTCCGCCGCGGTTGTAAGCCGACCGCGGCGGAAAAGCTGCGGACGGAAACCAGGACCCACCAGCCATCCTAATGTGGCGGTGGGTCCTTGGTCAGTCCGCTGCGGTTTTTCCGCATCCTCGGGGCCGGCGGTGGCTTCCGCCGGCCCCGAGGATGCGGAAAACCCGCAATCATAATCAGCCCCTTAATACTTCTATGTCGTTTCCATGAATACAATAATGAATTACTAAACATACTTTGGAATATATGATGCTTCTTTAAAACACTCTTTAACTAAACTAACATTACTTTCACAAATACATTTTTAGATTACATGGCATTAGTATTACAAAAACGTTATGTTGCAGCTATGGAAAATTCTGGTACATGAGTTCATAGCTCTGTGTCACACTTAAACATGGTTATAAACCTCTATATATGCGGGTGCTGTTTACTTGTAAATATGGTGCACCCCTACAAATTCTAACACGGTTTTGCGCTCTCTCAAAGTTAACTGATACAACTCCCTTACATGCCTGGGGCAGGATAAAGAGTATATAATATGTGAAGTGAGACCATTCGGACAGACTGCCTCATTCAGTTGCTAAGGCTTCTGTGTGACGTAGTCTCACTCATTTGAGTTTAATAAAAATGTTCTTTTATATTTTCAGCTTCTGTGCCAAATTCTTTATTATTGGTTTGAATGGACTAAGTATCAGTGAGACCCCTGAGAAGGAGTTCAGATTTCTTCATTACCTAGAATCCCTTGCAAACCTCAAATTTAGCTAAAAAGTCACATTTTCCTCACATTTCTGTGTGGGAAGGTTGTGAGATAACTGCACCGGCACAAATTTTCCACCACCCAGCGTTCCCCTCAGTCTCTCAATAAAAATGTTACCTCACTCGTGTGGGTCTCCTATGCAGTGATGGCCCAAACACCTATGAAAAAAAACTGCCCTTCTGGACCCACTTTGATTCCCCCTTAGTTTTTAATTTTATAAGTTTTTAAGTTCTCTGCTTTGGGTACCCACACAAGTGAGGTATCATTTTATTTAGGAGACAGAGGGAAACGCTGGGTGGTGGGAAATTAGTGATGGCGCAGTGATCCGGCAAATTTTCCATACCGAAATGTGAGGAAAGTGTGAATTGTTAGCTAAATTTGAGGTTCGCGGGGGATTCTGGGTAATAAAACACCGGAGGATCCATGCAAGCCAAACCGCTAGCCAAGAGCCATCCATGCATACCACCAGCCAAGCACCATCCAAGCACATCGCCCACCAAGCAACAGTCCATGCACCCCACCAGACATGTGCCATCCACACAGACCACTAGCCAAGCGATAGTCCACACACACTGCCAGCCAAGCGCTATTCCACAAACACTGCCAGCCAAGCACAAGTCCACACACACGCCAACAAAATGCAGGTTCACACACAGCCAGCCAAACACCAGTAAACACAGACCGTCAGCCAGACTGTAATTCAAACACCCACACAGAGACTTTTGTCTAGTGTTTTTTTGCACCCTTGGGAGCAGGTGTGCCTAAAGAAAATCGCTGAACTGCCCCAAGGGGGGTGGAATCAGCCAAATTGGGTTCACAAAAAAGGGGAGCAACCCTTGCCTAAGAGGCTGTTCCCTGACATGCCCATATTCATATCTCTGGTGTTTAGGGGGCTTTCTGCCCCTAAGGGGGGGGGCAGAGAGACTGTGCAAGTCTTTGGGAGGGGTGGGGGCTGCCCTAACTGGGCATTATGGGCCCATTTAGGGAATCTACCAACCCTACATTTTCACAAAAAAGAATCCTTAGTGTAGTAGTCTTCCTGTCCCGGGGGGGGGGGCAGATTGGGGGTGATAACCCCCACCTGCCTCCCAGGGGGGCAGAAAGACTGTCCCTTTTGTGTTAGGGTGGGGGCATTGGCATGCCCATTGTGGGCATCCCCCACCCCTCATTTATTTGTAAAGAAAAATCATCTCATCCCTGCTGGCCTGTTGGCTTTCTGTCCCCTGGGGGGCAGATTGGGGGCTATTGCCCCCCTATCTGCACCCCAAGGGGGCAGAAAGACTGTGCCAATTTTTGGAAGGGTTGGGGGCATTATAATGCCCATTTATGGCAGCCCCATGAGCTTTCTGCTCCCCTTTAGGGAGAGGGGACAGATCGGGGGTCATAACCCCCAGGCAAAAAGACTCAACCTTTTGTGATGGGGGTGTGGGCATTGGCATGCCTATTGTGGCCACCCCTCTTTTCTAAAAAACAACCATCCTTGGTGCCTAGTGGGCTTTCTGCCCCCTTCCCCCCGGGAGAGCAGAACGGGGGATATTGCCCCCACCTGCACCCCTTGGGTGGAGGGGGCAGAAAGACTGGGAGGCATTATAGTGCCCATTTAAGCTACCCTCACCCAAAAGTATAAAAAACTCCCTGGTGTCTAGTGGGCTCTCTGCCCCCTGGCGGTGGATTGGTGTAATAACTCCCATCTGCCTCTCGGGTGGGGGCAGAAAGACTGTGCCTTTTGTGTTGGGGTGGGGATATTAATATGCCCATTGTGGGTAGCCACCACCCCTATTTTATTAAGAAAAAACATCACTGGTGCCTAGTGGGCTTTCTGCCCCCCCCCCCTCCTCCAAGGTGGAGATTGGGGATGATTGCCCCTATCTGCCCCCCAAAGGACCAGAAAGACTGTGCCAATTTTTGGAAGGGGTGGGGGGCATTTTTGTGCCCAATTAGGGCAGCCCCCACCCATACGTATAAAACAAATAATCCCTGGGCGCTAGTGGGCTTTCTGCCTCCCTGGAGGGCAGATTGGTGTAATAACCCCCATCTGCCTCCGGGGAGAGGGGGGTGCAGAAAGAGTGTCTCTTTTGTGTTTGGGGTGAGGGTATTGATATGCCCATTGTAGGCAGCCCCCACCCCTCTTTTCTAAAAAAAAAATAATAATTCCTGATGTCTATTGTGCTTTCCTGCACCCACACCCACTGGGGGGCAGCCTGAGGGTTACTACCCCATATCTGCCTCCCAGAGGAGGGGCGGGGGGGACAGAAAGACTCACTGTGGCAAACTTACTACGGGGGAGCTAAATCCTTTGCCCAAAGGCCTGCTCCCCCTCCCTGGTGCCCAGTGGGTGGATCCCTGCTTGGGGAGCAGGGATCCACAAGGGAGGGATACCATTGGAGAGGGGAGATTCTCCCTCTTCCAATGGTACCCCTCCCTTTGATGCAGTGCTCGAGGGGCTGAGAGAGCCCCACGAGCACCGAAGCACAGAAACTGAAATGAGACGAACTGCTCCTTTCAGTTTCAGTTTCATATGCAATTATGTCTTTGCGCCAAGGGCACAATAGTCATTACATATTTATTTATTTATTTATTTATTTATTTATTTATTAATACAATTTATAGAGCGCATACGTATGCCCGTAGGCGTCTTGGCGCTGAATTACAACATAGGATCTCTGAGTAGAAGCAACACAGAGGCAAAATGGACTTTACTGATTAAACAACCATGTCTTCACCGGTTTCCTAAACTGGAGAAGAGATTGGACCGATCTGATTGTCGGCGGAAGAGAGTTCCAGAGTCTGGCTGCAGACACGGTGAAACGCTGGTCACCCCATGTAACCGTTCTGGTGCGAGGTACTGCTAGTTGATGCAGTTGCATAGATCTTAGTTGTCTTGAGGGACAGTAGATAGAGAGCTGCTCTTGCAGAAACTTCGGGCCTTGATTGTGAATCGGTTTAAAAGTTAAACACAATGCCTTAAATTTAATGCGGTTTTTAATTGTTAGCCAGTGATAGCTCTTAATTGTGTGACTGACTGATTTAAATTTAGGGGTCCTAGATAATAATCTGGCAGCCGCGTTTTGGATCATTTGAAGCTTGGAGATCACCCGGGCTTGTGCATTGGTAAATAGGCCATTACAGTAGTCCAGGGAGGACAGCACAAGTGTGCTCACCACCGTTTTTCCAGCGCTATCAGAAAGAAAAGGGATGATTTTCCTTATCAGTCTGAGTTTGTGGTGCGCATTTGCTACTGTCTGATTGGCATGTGCTTCAAAATTAAGCTTCTCATCAAAGATTATACCCGGGTTTCTAACCTTAGCTGATGGAATTGGTAAAGCTCCCAAGGACGGGGGCCACAATGCTGGAGACCATTGTGGGATGATTTTGCCAAAAATGACCACCTCTGTCTTTTCGGAGTTTAACTGCAAGCAATTGGCGTGCATCCAGTCCTTGATTGCCATCATGCCTTCTTGAAACAGTGCCGCTACCTGTTCCCCGTCATTATTGATAGCGAGCACCAGCTGGGTGTCATCAGCATAGGAGGTAAGACTCATATGGTAGGATTTGATCACTCTCACTAAGTCCAACACGTAGATATTGAACAGTGTTGGACTTAACGATGATCCCTGGGGGACTCCACAAGGTAAGGCAAGTTCCGGTGATTTAAAAGATCCCAGCGTAACTGCCTGAGTTCTACTGGAGAGAAACGAGGTTAGCAGGTCCCTGACGCTGGATCGGATGCCCAGATTTCCGACACGGTCAATCAAGATGGAATGATTGACCGTGTCGAAAGCAGCATTATGAGGACAGCTGTCCCTCCATGGTCTCTGATGGTTCTAATGTCATCTGCCGCTTTGATGAGAGCTGTCTCCGTACCATGGAGCTTTCGAAACCCAAACTGCGTGTCATCCAGTAATTTGTTTTGCTCAAGGTAATCGGCCAGCTGCGTATTCATTACCCTTTCAAGCACCTTGGCAAGAAATGGGAGACTGGCAATGGGTCTGTAGTTTTTGAGCAGCTCCTTGTCTAAAGAAGGTTTTTTCAAAAGGGGTTTTAACAGAGTGTTCTTTAACATGTTCGGGTATATTCCGGACCTGAGAATTACATTGCAGACCTGTGTCATAGTTGTGCTGATCACGTCAATTACCGGTAAGTAGACTTTGGGGGGGGCAAGGGTCTAGAGCAGAACCAGTTTTTATAGACATTATGACGTCCCTGATCTGTTGCTCCTCTACTCCTTGGAATTGGGCTAATGAGCAAGTGAGGAGTTTAGTTTGAATGGCTGGACAAGCCGGTATAGCCTTGGTAGAAAATTCTGTGTAGATGTCATTGACTTTAGTGTAGAGTTGGCTAAGGAGTCACAGAGAGCCTGTGATGGAGAAGGCGCTGTGACTGTAAGGTTCCCTGCCAATTGCTTCACTACTTCAAATAACTGTTTACAGGAGTTTTTGGAGGAATCAATTTGATCACCAAAGAACTTCTTCTTAGTTTCCAGAATAAGTTTTTTATAGGTGAGCTGTGTCTCTTTATAGCGTGTCTTACTAGTTTGATCATAAGACTTGCGCCAATGTCGTTCATGCCTTCGACATTCTTGTTTTTGTTTCCTAAGTTTTTCTGTGAACCATGGGGACGATGGTATCTTTCTATTTCTGGATATGGTCTTTAACGGAACTAGAGGATTCACAGCATTTCCTATCCACTCGGTGAATTGTTTAGCGGCAAGGTTAGGGTCCGTAGATATAGTGGGGCGAGATTTAGTCAGCACCTCCGCAAAAGCGGAGTTATCTATTGCTTTCCATACTCTGAAAGGCTCGTTGGTTAGATGGACTTGTTTTTTGGGGGACTATTGGAGATAGGAAGGGTACAAAGGATGATGGAATGATCGGACCATGTCAAGGGTAAGATATCCAGAACGGAGATGCCCTGTATGTTGGGAAAAATACCATCCAACATGTGGCCTGCCTTGTGTGTTGGAGCATTGACGAGTTGAACCAATCCCAAGCTCTCCAGATCTCCAATGAGTGCTTGGGAATTGGCATCCTCATGCTTCTCTAGATGAAAATTCAGATTTCCCAGCACCATAAAGGAGTCCTCAGTCATCAGGGATTCGAGCAGCGAGCCAACATTGACCAAAAACGCAGACCGGGAACCCAGAGGTCTATAGATAAGTACTGCCTTAAGGCTATATGAAGGCGTCAGCATGATGGAAAATTGAAGCGCTTCACAACATTTGGATGGGATTGGAGATGTTCTAACTGAGAGGCAACTTCACGTAATAATCGCTAGTCCTCCTCCTTTCTTTCCCTGTCTATCATGACGATATGTTGTATAACCCTGTGGAGTGGCCACCACCAGGTCTGGGTCTGATTCAGCGTCCATCCATGTTTCAGTTATGAACAGCGTATCTATTTCAAAGTCTCAAATCAGATCATGAATTTCCTGTCTATGTTTTCCAAGGGATCTGGCATTAATTAAGCATGGGCGGAAAATCCGTTACGCTCGCGGATTTTGCGGATTTTTGGGAAATTCGCAATCCGCGAGATTTGCGAATTTCCCGCAAAATCCGCAAATTCGCACGCAGCGGATTTTTTTGGCGGCGCGCGGCGTTGGTGATACAATTTTTGCGGCGCGCGGCGTTTATCATCGTTTGCCGAGTTGTTTTTTTCGATAGTTTGCGAGTGCTGCGCCATTTTGGATCTTGCTGTGTGATCCCGCGGGAATTGGCGAGCGCGATTACGTCATCGCGGCTTGCCAGCGATAGTTTGTCAACGCGAGTACGGCGAGATCACGTCTCGCGGTACTTCGCAATTGCGAGATTTGAGATGCGGCGAGTGAAAATATAAATTTGCAATTCTGCACAAGAAATCCACCAGCAAGCAGCATAAACCTTCTAGAAATGATGATTTTTATCTGAATAACTCCTTAGTTTGACATTTGCCTGCACTTTTTTAGCGAGGAGTCCATTTTGGGGAGGGGGGCAGGGGGGTGGGAGGAAGGAAGTGCCCCACAGTCTTCAACTTCCTGTTCCTGTTCAGCAGGCTCCTCCCAGTGCTTTGTCCATCTCCTGGTCACTTTTCATTTGGGTCTGGAGCTGGAAGGATTACTTTTTGTGGATGCTGCTGGATATTTGGATTTGAGGCCTTTTTGACTTTCTTTGGATCACTGTTGGATTAGAAATTTTACAAGTAAGTTTGTTTGGGGCATTACAGTTGCTGCAATTAAAATTTTGGAATTTTCGATTTTTGGGCTGTTTTGGGGCCTTTTGCCCAGGGGTACTCAGTGGTGGGTGGACTGAGTCTTTCTGTGGGTTGTCTTGAACTTAAACATCATGGAGGCCATGGATGAATTGGGATTGTGCTGATTTTTCAGTGATTTTCGTTTTTTGGGGCTGTACTTGTGGCCTTTTCACCAGGGGTATTTGAGTCTAGCATGGGCCTAGTCTTTCTGTAGGTTGTCTTGAATTTAAACATCATGGAGGGCACGGATGGAATGGGATTGTGCTGATTTTTCAGTGATTTTCGTTTTTTGGGCCTGTACTTGTGGCCTTTTCACCAGGGGTATTTGAGTCTAGCATGGGCCTAGTCTTTCTGTGGGCTGTCTTGAACTTAAACATCATGGAGGGCATGGATGGAATGGGATTGTGCTGATTTTTCTGTGTTTTTCGATTTTTTGGATTGCTCATGGGGACAGGCCATGTGGGTGGGGGCCATTTTGAGTGCTGGTACAGGCAGGCCCTGGCCATGTGCTAGGAGGCAAGTGGCCATTTTGAATGCAGGCTTTGTTGTTAGGCCTCCAACCATTTTGCCTACTTTTCAACCTTTATTTATGCCCAGGGGTAGTGAGTCTTGCATGGGCCTGGTCTTTCTGTGGGTTGTCTTGAATTTAAACATCATGGAGGCCATGGATGGAATGGGATTGTGCTGATTTTGCAGTGTTTTTCAATTTTTGGGGGTGTTCATGGGGAGGGACAGGCCGTGTGGCTGGTGGCCATTTTGAGTGCAGCTACAGGCACTGGCCATGTGCTGGCAGGCAAGTGGCCATTTTGAATGCAGGCTTTGTTGTTAGGCCTCCAACCATTTTGCCTACTTTTCAACCTTTATTTATGCCCAGGGGTAGTGAGTCTTGCATGGGCCTAGTCTTTCTGTGGGTTGTCTTGAATTTAAACATCATGGAGGCCATGGATGGAATGGGATTGTGCAGATTTTTCAGTGATTTTCGTTTTTTGGGCCTGTACTTGTGGCCTTTTCACCAGGGGTATTTGAGTCTAGCATGGGCCTAGTCTTTCTGTGGGCTGTCTTGAACTTAAACATCATGGAGGGCATGGATGGAATGGGATTGTGCTGATTTTTCTGTGTTTTTCGATTTTTGACCTGTTGTTGGGGCCTTTTGACCAGGGGTAGTGAGTGGTGCATGGGCCTAGTCTTTCTGTGGGGTGTCTTGAATTTAAACATCATGGAGGGCATGGATGGCATGGGGATTGTGCTGATTTTTCTGTGTTTTTCGATTTTTTGGATTGTTCATGGGGACAGGCCATGTGGGTGGGGGCCATTTTGAGTGCTGGTACAGGCAGGCCCTGGCCATGTGCTAGGAGGCAAGTGGCCATTTTGAATGCAGGCTTTGTTGTTAGGCCTCCAACCATTTTGCCTACTTTTCAAC
Organism: Lissotriton vulgaris; assembly: GCF_964263255.1. Taxonomy (NCBI): domain Eukaryota; kingdom Metazoa; phylum Chordata; class Amphibia; order Caudata; family Salamandridae; genus Lissotriton; species Lissotriton vulgaris. Next base: position 1,980,679,238 of record NC_141687.1, on the reverse strand, counting down.
CTTTATTTATGCCCAGGGGTAGTGAGTCTTGCATGGGCCTAGTCTTTCTGTGGGTTGTCTTGAATTTAAACATCATGGAGGACATGGATGGAATGGGATTGTGCTGATTTTGCAGTGTTTTTCGATTTTTGGGGGTGTTCATGGGGAGGGACAGGCCATGTGGCTGGTGGCCATTTTGAGTGCAGCTACAGGCACTGGCCATGTGCTGGCAGGCAAGTGGCCATTTTGAATGCAGGCTTTGTTGTTAGGCCTCCAACCATTTTGCCTACTTTTCAACCTTTATTTATGCCCAGGGGTAGTGAGTCTTGCATGGGCCTAGTCTTTCTGTGGGTTGTCTTGAATTTAAACATTATGGAGGCCATGGATGGAATGGGATTGTGCTGATTTTGCAGTGTTTTTCGATTTTTGGGGGTGTTCATGGGGAGGGACAGGCCATGTGGCTGGTGGCCATTTTGAGTGCAGCTACAGGCACTGGCCATGTGCTGGCAGGCAAGTGGCCATTTTGAATGCAGGCTTTGTTGTTAGGCCTCCAACCATTTTGCCTACTTTTCAACCTTTATTTATGCCCAGGGGTAGTGAGTCTTGCATGGGCCTAGTCTTTCTGTGGGTTGTCTTGAATTTAAACATTATGGAGGGCATGGATGGATTGGGATTGTGCTGATTTTGCAGTGTTTTTCGATTTTTTTGTGCTCTATAACTGAACTGATGTTCCTCTGTCTTCCATTTTTTTTAGGTGCACAAGACTCAAGAGAACCACCAGTGCCAGGAAGAAGTCCTGCAGCGGTGTGTGTGTGCAGCATAACGTCACGCGACGTCACGTCTGGCCTCAGACAACTCTACAATTCGTGCAACTGCGGCCTGCTATCTGACCTGCTCTGAAGAAGATGGCCCCAAAGAAAGGTCTCCGTAGCTCCTCTAGCAAGAAAGTTGCTAGTAAGGAGCAGAAGAAGCAAGTTACCAAGGAGGCTGGTGTGCCACCCGCCACGCTTTTTGGGAGAAAAAAAAAAGTACGCCTGCAGCAGCAGGATCTGCTGGGGACCAAGCTGGGAGCAGCACCCCTGCTCCATTGGGTTCAGTGCCTCCACCACCACGCCAACTTAAGTCAAAGCCCTTGAGTGCTTCAGAGGCAGTCAGTGTACTTCTCCAATCACCATCGACCAGTGATGTTGGCTCATCGCAAGAAAGTAGCAGCAATGTCCCTGAATCAACACAGGTTGTTGTAACTCATCTGACAAGTGTTGAACAACCACAGCCGCAACAACAACACCATGTGCAAGTACACGCCCAAGTACATGTGGAAGGAGAGGCAGCAAAAGGAGATGCGCAAGCAAAGGTGCATGGAGGTTCACAAGTGCCCACAATAGTTGTTCCTCCCGAAGTAGGGGCACATCAGGAAATCGACAATGAAGCCGAGGTATCATTGGAAGCCACTCCTCCTGATGATCATTCATTGTCTTCCACATCCCTAGCAAGGAAAAGATCAAGGGGGGTGTCTACATCTTCTTCAAGCCCACCTCGTTCTGATGCAAGTGATCTGTCTTGGGAACCACAACTGCGGTCTGACAGTGAGGCACACCATGATCTGACACCGGTACCTAAGCGTAAAAGGAAGGTCGTCCAAAAACTCAAACCTATGGAGTGTGATGAGGCTCAACAAGAAGTGACAGATACTGCTGGTGATGAAGCCTCTCACGATGACGACGAGCCAGTCATCACAAAGGTCACTGCAGCCCCACCGGGCATGCAGCAGAGAGACATTTTGACCCTATCCCGAGAAGCTGCTGAGCGTGATGATGATGTCGGCGAGGAGGCAATGGAAATGGAATCATTAGATTTGGAGTTAAGTAGTACACCAAAACCTACCGCTTCCATATTTCTTCCTCGCAAGAAGGTACCCACCTCGTCCTCGACCTCAATTCGTGGTGGTGAAAGTGCAAAACGTACTGAAGTTCGGCAATCCACATCCTCCACTTCATCTGGCATTAGCAGCAGGACCACCACCACCAGTATCGCCGCCTCCTCCGGCCCCCAAAGACATTTCAAGTCTCCAGTTTGGGACTTCTTTAGTGTTTGCCCAAAAAAGGAAAACGTAGCCATTTGTAGCATTTGTAAGCATCGAGTTAGTCGTGGTAAGTTTGGTACCAACTATGGTACCGGAGGCCAGAGAGGTCATCTTAGGAGAACGCACGATGTCCAATGGTTTGCGCACCTACACGCGATCAAGGAAGCCCAAATTGCACGCAATGAAAACGTTGATTTTTCATCTGATGATGACGAGGAGGAAGAAGACGATTCAAACACTTCACTTACACCCAGTTCCCCTGTCAGCAGCACACCCCATGGGAGCCACACTAAGAGTGTGGGAGAGAGTGAGACATCAATGCGGAAAAGTTCATCAGCGAGCGTAACTGGGTCGAAGAGATCATCATCATCCCGTAAATCCTTGGTCCAGGGCAACATTAAAAAGATGTTGTTTACAGAAGCGCAATATGAACGCAACCACCCAATGACCCGTCTGTATAACACTAAGCTGGCTAAAATGCTAGCTCTGGACCTTCTCCCTTTTTCTTTTGTAGAAGGGGTTGGTTTTCTAGAATTAGTGGCAGCGCTCTGCCCTAAATGGAAGGTTCCTAGCCGGTTCTATTTTGCCCGAGTTGCGGTTCCAGCACTACATGAAGATGTTCTGAAGGTGATTGGGGCAGCTTTGCAGAAGAGTGCTGTTCACACTATATATCTGACAACAGACATGTGGACCAGTGGCGCAGGCGCTGATTACATGTGCATCACTGCACACTGGGTCTCTTTTTCAGGGGCTAAAGCAAAGCTAAACACCGGTGTTGACACGAACATTGTTTTTAAAGCTGCTCGGAAACATGCAACACTAGCCATGTTTGGTTTGGAGAAACGTCACACAGCAGAAAACATTTTGGATGTCTTTAACACAAAGGTCCTTAACTGGCTGTCCCCACTAAAACGCAAGGTTGGTTATGTTTCCACGGACAATGGCGCCAATATAGTTAAGGCCATGAGGGACGGTTACTATTTCAGAGTGCCGTGTTTGGCGCACTGTATAAACCTGGTTGTCCAAAAATTCTTGGGTAATAAAGGCAGTGCAGCGTACAGTGTATTGGAGACCTGCCGAAAAATGTGCAAGCATTTCAGCCATTCTTTTAAGGTCCGGAAGCAGCTGAGGAGCCTGCTATATCAACGTCAAATGCCAGTGAAAGCACTCATCCAGGAGGTGGTAACACGTTGGAACTCAACCTTCTACATGCTTGAGCGTCTGTATGAGCAGTATACGGAACTCGATCAATATTTCCTTAAAGAGGGTACAGAGGAGCTGAGGATGGGTGGGCCGCAATGGAGCATAGTTGAAAGCCTGACACGCATGCTTCGTCCTTTTGAGTTCTTCACGCGTGCAGTCAGCAAGGAGGACTCTAATTTGGGAAAAGCTATCCCATTGTTGTACATGCTGGAGGACCAACTGAAGGAGGTGTGTTCTGTGTTTGGAAAAGATGACAAAAACCAAGACTCTTTGCTTCTGGCTGAGCAATTATTAGAGCTCCTACAAGGTGATGAACGTCTTAAAAAGATCCACTCAGAACAGCATTACATTTGTGCTACTATTCTGGATCCACGCTACAAAAAGGCGCTGGCAGGCCAAGCATTCTTTCCTTTTGATGATGAACATGTTCCAAAGTACAAACGTTGGCTAGCCTTGTCAGCCAAGAGGTTTGAAACAGAACGGCTGGAAATTGAAGGAAATGGCAGTACATCAGCAGGCCATCCCCAGTCAAAACAATCCACTTCTGCACCTGTGGCTGTGGCACAAGTGACCTCTCAGCCGTTAAAGACACCGGCAACCGGATCATCTGCACGAAACACAACAGAAACATTGGAGGCTGAAGAGGATTGGCTAGCTCTGCGTGGGTTTGGTTCTCAAAAGGTCAGAGGCACAGCAAGAGCTAAGCAAAGTGGAGGAACCTTGGATGAGGACCTTGAGTCGATGGTGAAGGACTATCTGAATGACTCAACAGAGGTCTATGTTAATTCTGACCCATTGGCGTATTGGCATGGGAAAAAAGAATTGTGGCCACAGCTCACCAACCTGGCTTTAAACTACTTGTCTTGCCCACTCGCAAGCGTGTCTTCTGAACGGGTTTTCAGTGCGGCTGGTGGGATTGTAACTCCCAAACGGAGCCGCCTCTCGCCCAAAAATGTGGAGAGGTTAACAATGATCAAGATGAATCAGCACCTCATACCACCAGATTTCAGAGTACGAGAGAGCGTGCCGGATGAAGAGGAGGTGGCCAGCAACATAGATGAGGGAATTTCTACTCTGTCAGGTGACACTGAGCTCACCCTGTCTGAATTCGCAGAGTATGATGACGAAGCCTTATTCTCATTCCTGGACCGTGATACCGAGCCCTGAAAATGAGACAACGAATCAATAACTTTCTTTTTCGTCCCTATTCACTTTTATTCCTGTGTGTCTGTCTTTCTTTGTTGTGCACAGTTAATATATTTCAAACTTTAATCAGATAATCACAAAATCAAGCCCATCAGCAGAACTGTCTTCGCTGGTTTGCTAATTGATTTGAAGTTGCCGCAGTCTGCATTCCTCAGGTTCACAAGTTCAGAAGAACATGCTCCTCTATCCTCCTCCTCCTCCAGACTCCTATTTCCATCAAACCAGAGGGCTGGTTTACGCCCAATGAAGAAAGACTCAGCACTTGTGGGGGTGTTGTTGTACCTCTTTGCAGGTGAGTTGACGGCTCTGGGACCATTGTTGGGAAGCTCTAATACCGGATAAAAGTGGTTTGGACCAAATCCCAGGAAGAAATTTTTTTGTGTTTTTGATGACTTGCTTGCCTTTTAGGTGCTCTTAGGGAAGGTTCCGTCTGTTTGTGGGTGAGTTTCGTGGTCTGGGAGCATTGCTGGGACACTCTAATCTTGATTGCATTTGCTTTTCAGGAAATCCGTCGTGCCAACCCCGACTTATGGCCTAGCTACGCAGCGCGTTTGGACCGAAGGCCGAGAAATATTGCAAGTATGAGATTTTGCTTTTGGCCTGTTTGGGGGTGTTATGCTTCTTGGCGGGTGGGTTGGCGGGTCTTGGGGCATTCCTGGGAAGGTCTAATACCGGGTAGAAGTGGTTGGGACAAAATCCAGGCTGATTTTTTTTTGGCTATTTCTGACATTTTGCTCTATGTAGCGTTTTCGGGGGCCTGTTTGGGGGGCTTCCTGGTGTTTGTGGGTGGGTTTCGTGGTCTGGGAGCACTGCTGGGACACTCTAATCTTGATTGCATTTGCTTTTCAGGAAATCCGTCGTGGCAACCCCGACTTATGGCCTAGCTACGCAGTGCGTTTGGACCGAAGGCCCAGAAATATTGCAAGTATGAGATTTTGCTTTTGGCCTGTTTGGGGGTGTTATGCTTCTTGGCGGGTGGGTTGGCGGGTCTTGGGGCATTCCTGGGAAGGTCTAATACCGGGTAGAAGTGGTTGGGACAAAATCCAGGCCGATTTTTTTTTGGCTATTTCTGACATTTTGCTCTATGTAGCGTTTTCGGGGGCCTGTTTGGGGGGCTTCCTGGTGTTTGTGGGTGGGTTTCGTGGTCTGGGAGCACTGCTGGGACACTCTAATCTTGATTGCATTTGCTTTTCAGGAAATCCGTCGTGGCAACCCCGACTTATGGCCTAGCTACGCAGTGCGTTTGGACCGAAGGCCCAGAAATATTGCAAGTATGAGATTTTGCTTTTGGCCTGTTTGGGGGTGTTATGCTTCTTGGCGGGTGGGTTGGCGGGTCTTGGGGCATTCCTGGGAAGGTCTAATACCGGGTAGAAGTGGTTGGGACAAAATCCAGGCCGATTTTTTTTTGGCTATTTCTGACATTTTGCTCTATGTAGCGTTTTCGGGGGCCTGTTTGGGGGGCTTCCTGGTGTTTGTGGGTGGGTTTCGTGGTCTGGGAGCACTGCTGGCTATATATACTTTACTTTGCAAGAGGTTTGAAGCAAATCCATGGTGGCAGAGGGGAGTTAGGGCCTAGCTGCAGAGCGCGCGCGGAGTGATTTGGGAAATTTGTGAAAAATTGACTAAGTCCCCATTTTTGTACTTTTGCTCTTTGGCTGTTTGGGGGTCTTCTACTCGTTTTCTCCTGGGTTGACGGCTCTGGGGCCATTGCTGGGAAGCTCTAATACCGGATAAAAGTGTTTTGGACCAAATCCCAGGCGGAAATTTTTTTGTGTTTTTGATGACTTGCTTGCCTTTGAGGTGCTCTTAGGGGGGGGTTCCGTCTGTTTGTGGGTGAGTTTCGTGGTCTGGGAGCACTGCTGGGACACTCTAATCTTGATTGCATTTGCTTTTCAGGAAATCCGTTGTGGCAACCCCGACTTATGGCCTAGCTACGCAGTGCGTTTGGACCGAAGGCCCAGAAATATTGCAAGTATGAGATTTTGCTTTTGGCCTGTTTGGGGGTGTTATGCTTCTTGGCGGGTGGGTTGGCGGGTCTTGGGGCATTCCTGGGAAGGTCTAATACCGGGTAGAAGTGGTTGGGACAAAATCCAGGCCGATTTTTTTTTGGCTATTTCTGACATTTTGCTCTATGTAGCGTTTTCGGGGGCCTGTTTGGGGGGCTTCCTGGTGTTTGTGGGTGAGTTTCGTGGTCTGGGAGCACTGCTGGGACACTCTAATCTTGATTGCATTTGCTTTTCAGGAAATCCGTCGTGGCAACCCCGACTTATGGCCTAGCTACGCAGCGCGTTTGGACCGAAGGCCCAGAAATATTGCAAGTATGAGATTTTGCTTTTGGCCTGTTTGGGGGTGTTATGCTTCTTGGCGGGTGGTTTGGCGGGTCTTGGGGCATTCCTGGGAAGGTCTAATACCGGGTAGAAGTGGTTGGGACAAAATCCAGGCCGATTTTTTTTTGGCTATTTCTGACATTTTGCTCTATGTAGCGTTTTCGGGGGCCTGTTTGGGGGGCTTCCTGGTGTTTGTGGGTGAGTTTCGTGGTCTGGGAGCACTGCTGGGACACTCTAATCTTGATTGCATTTGCTTTTCAGGAAATCCGTCGTGGCAACCCCGACTTATGGCCTAGCTACGCAGTGCGTTTGGACCGAAGGCCCAGAAATATTGCAAGTATGAGATTTTGCTTTTGGCCTGTTTGGGGGTGTTATGCTTCTTGGCGGGTGGGTTGGCGGGTCTTGGGGCATTCCTGGGAAGGTCTAATACCGGGTAGAAGTGGTTGGGACAAAATCCTCGCGGAAAAGCCTTTTGGCACTTTTTGTAACTTAGGGTTCGTTAGGGTTAGCCCTAGCAGCAGGATTGCATGTGTTTCGGGGTGTTCTAGATTTTTCCAACTGAGTTCTGGGGTCTTAGAGCACTCGTGAGAATGTGTAATTTTGGTTGCAAGTCATTTGAAGAAAATCCATGGTGGGAAAGGGGGGATTTGGCATAGTTAAAGAAAGCCTTTGCCACTATTCTTAACTTAGGGTTCGTTAGGGTTAGCAGTATTTCTATTGCATGTGTTTGAGTGGGGGGGGATTTCGAGTCTTGGAGCGATGCTGGCTATGGCTACTTTTGCTTGGTTGCTTGCAAGTGGTTTGAATGCAATCCACGGTGGGTAATGGGTAATTAGGAAGGGGGTACTTCGGCCTACTTTTACTTTCAAAGTAAGTTTTGTCACCAGTTTTCTGCTAGGCCTCGTTTTTTGAGATTTGATTGGGGGTCTTCTACATTTTTGCGACTGGCTTTAGTAAGGGTCTGGGTGGGAGCACTGCTAGGAAGATCTAATTTTGTTCTAAAACACAGTTTACAGTACACCTAGCTTGAGGGGCAAGATCCGCTACATTAATTTGCCCATACTTATTTATCCTTCAAAAGGTGACTCAGAGTACGCACTTTCAAAAATATTGTACTGTCTACTAGGAAAATCAAATTGTGACTTTTTGCACTCCACAGCCTACATACCTTATATTTATTTATCAGTGGTGTTGTAATATTATATCACTTCCTGTTTTTCGTTGAATAATTACAGGCCGGGTTTCAGTCTCTGCAATGGGGAAAAAAGGATGGAGTCAGGCTTCACAGTAGCGAGCCACAATTCAGCATCAGGCAGGCAGTGGACAGGGCGTCTTCTGGTGACCAACATCGATGGACGAAGCGTCGGCTGCAATGGAGGAGTGCCGCTAAAAGGAGGATTTTTTTTCTGCAGGCAACTTACTTACCACTTCCAACAGGACCACTACAACCACATAGATACAGTATCCCTTGCCTTTTTCTCTGACTGTGACTGCATTTCTTGGATCTCTCTCTGCTTCTAAATTGATCCCTTAACACATCACTTAGTCCACTCCACTATCACATCTGCACCACACATAGTCATTTGTAAGTGCTCCTACGTAATTCGCAAGTCGCAGCACGCCCCAGGCCGTAGAGGACTGGGATGGCCCCAATGATGAAGCATGTCACCAAGGGGCAACCCTGGTGAGTGAGGGGACACCTAGAAAACAAGCAATTTCTCCTTTTCTATCTACTATACCTTCCAGACCAACCCCACTGAGTGTTGTTGTGAATGGATTTATAGTGACCAGCAAGGCTCTCGGGTATCTGGCTAAGTACAGAGACCTTATGTTGAATATCGTTATCAATAATTCCACACAGGCCCTGTACTGTCGCATTCTTTCTTCCACAGTTGTCGAATGTACTACTTACTTTTCACTGACATGCATGCAGTAGTGCATGCACTTTCAAAGATTGATGGATAGGTTTGTACCCAAAGAATTGTTTATGTTCCATTGTTTGTCTATGCTGTGCTTTTTTTTACAGGGTGTCTTCTGGTGACCAACATCGATGGACGAAGCGTCGGCTGCAATGGAGGAGTGCCGCTAAAAGGAGAATTTTTTTTCTGCAGGCAACTTACTTACCACTTCCAACAGGACCACTACAACCACATAGATACAGTATCCCCTGCCTTTTTCTCTGACTGTGACTGCATTTCTTGGATCTCTCTCTGCTTCTAAATTGATCCCTTAACACATCACTTAGTCCACTCCACTATCACATCTGCACCACACATAGTCATTTGTAAGTGCTCCTACGTAATTCGCAAGTCGCAGCACGCCCCAGGCCGTAGAGGACTGGGATGGCCCCAATGATGAAGCATGTCACCAAGGGGCAACCCTGGTGAGTGAGGGGACACCTAGAAAAAAAGCAATTTCTCCTTTTGTATCTACTATACCTTCCAGACCAACCCCACTGAGTGTTGTTGTGAATGGATTTATAGTGACCAGCAAGGCTCTCGGGTATCTGGCTAAGTACAGAGACCTTATGTTGAATATCGTTATCAATAATTCCACACAGGCCCTGTACTGTCGCATTCTTTCTTCCACAGTTGTCGAATGTACTACTTACTTTTCACTGACATGCATGCAGTAGTGCATGCACTTTCAAAGATTGATGGATAGGTTTGTACCCAAAGAATTGTTTATGTTCCATTGTTTGTCTATGCTGTGCTTTTTTTTACAGGGTGTCTTCTGGTGACCAACATCGATGGACGAAGCGTCGGCTGCAATGGAGGAGTGCCGCTAAAAGGAGGATTTTTTTTCTGCAGGCAACTTACTTACCACTTCCAACAGGACCACTACAACCACATAGATACAGTATCCCTTGCCTTTTTCTCTGACTGTGACTGCATTTCTTGGATCTCTCTCTGCTTCTAAATTGATCCCTTAACACATCACTTAGTCCACTCCACTATCACATCTGCACCACACATAGTCATTTGTAAGTGCTCCTACGTAATTCGCAAGTCGCAGCACGCCCCAGGCCGTAGAGGACTGGGATGGCCCCAATGATGAAGCATGTCACCAAGGGGCAACCCTGGTGAGTGAGGGGACACCTAGAAAAAAAGCAATTTCTCCTTTTCTATCTACTATACCTTCCAGACCAACCCCATTGAGTGTTGTTGTGAATGGATTTATAGTGACCAGCAAGGCTCTCAGGTATCTGGCTACAGAGACCTTATGTTGAATATAGTTATCAATATTTCCACCCACGCCCTGTACTGTCGCATTCTTTCTTCCACAGTTGTCGAAAGTACTACTTACTTTTAACTGACATGCATGCAGTAGTGTATGCACTTTCAAAGATTGATGGATAGGTTTGTACCCAAAGATTTGTTTATGTTCACATTTGTTTGTCCATGCTGTGCTACTTTTTCTTGTCTCCCAAAACCTTTCCCAAAAACCCCCGTACCCATCCATTTTTCAAACCCTAACCCTCTTCCCCCGGGCTGTGTGGTTTTGATTGATGTGTGACTAAATTACAGCAATAAATCCACACACTTGCTGGGGAGGATAAGGTGATAGCAACAGGCTGGTGAAGAAATCCGAGGATATATTCTTACTCTGCTTGACAAAGACCCATGGCTAATGTCAAAGAACTTCAACCGAATTAGTTATACTTTAACATTTGTTAGGCTACAATGTGGCACTGTTCTAGTGTACTTCTGTCACCTGCTATATTCTGTATTGTACCTTTGTATTGCTCAGGAGGACAAACCAGATTTCATTTTCTTTTTTTTCATAGGCAAGCAACTGCCACTGTGTCACACCACTAGTACCACCGCTATGAGGAAATTTTATCCGCCCAGGATTGCCAACCTTATTTGCTGTTTCCCGTGGAGCCAGCCCTGGGCCTAGCCCTACTTGCAAACAGAAATTACAGGTAAGATAGGCGTTTGGTTGGAGGTAGTATAATGGAGTATTAGGAGAGACGAGAGATTTGATTGACGGTAGTACTACTAAAGTCCTAGGACTATTCAGGAAAACAAACTTACTGTTATGTTAAACCCCCACCCACCAGACTCAAAAGCAGTAAAAAACAGGTATGGTCAGATAAAGTTTCAAAAAGTATATTTTTATAGCCCTAACAAAAGAATCTCCCGCAAGACCCTCCCTAACCCCAACGATTGTCCTTCAAAAGTCCCCAAAAATCACAACTCCCAATTCCCACCCCCCAAAAGTCTCTAAAAAAGGGGCAAGGGACACTATGGCAGGGTGCTGTTGGAATTAGCAGCCAGGGCATCATGCTCCTTGCGGAGGGTGGCAAGTTCGAAGCGGAGGCCCTCCACCACGTTCTTATAATTATGGACCTCCTGCTCCAGGTAGGACAGTCTGAGGGATAAGCGGCGCCGGTGTGCCTTGCAAATCCTGTGAGGGGCAGCTGCTTTCTTTGCTGCTGGGCGGTGGCGTTTGGCTTTGGTAGCCCGGCTCCGTACCGCTGGAGCACTGCGCTGGCTGGCAGCCCGCACGGAGGAGGATGCAGCTGTCCCAGTGGACGTTGTTGTTGTACCAGACTGCGTCTCCTCCTCCTCCAGGGCCACCAGCCGCCGATATTCAGCAACAGTGGCATCCAGCCTCCGTTGCCGGGCCATTCGAGCCAGCTCCTTCCTCCTTGATGGTGTCTTGGATTTGGAAGGAGCAACTACATGAAAAAAGAAAGACATAGTCTGTAACCAATGCTCCTTAAGATTAACACAAAATGATTGAGCAGAAAGTTGTCACAGTACAAGTAGCAAATTGAAAGCACAGTGCATAACTATTGAGGACAGTATCTATGTAACCTCCGACTTCTTCATCCTTGCTCTAACATTAGTGGGAGTTTAAGGAACAAATCCTACGAGCACTATGGACTTCTATTACAGTCGACTATGACAGTACACCACTCTTATTCTTCTTCTTCTCTCTTGTTTAGGAAAATTGGTACGTTATCTTATGCAAGCCGGCATAATGCCAGCGCAGTGAACTTGCACCCGAGAAAAACAGACGCACACCATGGTGAGTGAGACAGACTTGCGTTACTGTACCGGTCCAGTACATGCAGGTGGTGAAGCTCTTACTTTTCTATTACGGGTGGCACTGAGAATACTCTGTTAAAAGGGCTACTGCTTAATTAATTTAGCTTTCACCCTACAGTGCAAATGAGTATTAGAAAAGGAAAATGAAGAAGCTAAATTATCTGATTATCTATCACTTCACATGGGATGTATTTGATGACATATGGGATGACTTTAGGTGCTTTGCTTATTATTGAGTGAACAGTGATACCCCCACACATGAATGACGTACTACTACTAAACTAAAGTTATTAAGGGAGGTAGGGAGTGTCCACCGTAATAACTGGATATATGCTGTGCTTGCAGTTGCAATACAAACTACTGCTACTATTCATGGTAGTCTTTGGACAACGTTACAACTTCTTTTCCTTGCCTTTCCTACACTGGAACGGACGTACGGGTGCGGTGTTACATGCTCTTCAAAGTAACACTTAGTTCATCCAGTGACCGTCTACTCTCTCTAGATTCACATATGCTATCTAAGAGTCAGATAGTACCATGAATGATCCAGGCATCCATCCATTCAAAGTATATTGCACACATACAGTTTCTGTCTCACCCACCCAGGCTGTTCTCCTTCCACCCATCCTTGCTTCATCATTCACCCAGCCATGCACCATACCATTTTCTTACCTTCCCAGCCACCTCGGGGACCAAGCAAACACATATCATTCTTCTTTGCCAGTCATCATTACATTTCTCGTGCTTCCACACTTACACCCTTCTTTCGCTTTTCGTTCATCCCATCCATCAAGTTCACCTCAGATCTGATTGGGATTCTTCTCGCCAAAAACTTCACAGCTAAGTCGAAGTACATTTAGAGGAGGCTACTACCTGTTTTTTTTATAATACACCCGTGCAGAAAGCACACTCTGCAGTCTTCAATCCCAATGAGTAAGGAATGTATAGCTTACCTCTGCCCGCCACCACCGTGTGAACCCTCACAGGCATGTCCTTGTCCGGCACTTGCACCGCCTCCTCCCCAGAGTTGTCCTCCTCGTCCAATGCCACCACCACCTCCGCGCTGGCCCCGTCTCCAGATGTTCCACCTACAAAGTACATTTAATAATGTTAGAATACACCACTCACTACTATATAATATTTGGTCTAGGAGGAAGAAAGAAATGTGAAAAAAAGTGTACAATTTAATAATTTTTGACTGTGTACTCTAGAGTAAAAATGTCCCTTTTTCCAGGGAAGGCTGTTGTCTTGCTGCACTTTTTGGCACAACTGATGAATGTTTGCTTTTTACTTTTTAACACGCACCACTTTTTCTCCTAACAGACAGAACCTTGACTTCTAAGAACACGAGCAGGATCAAGTTCAAACCAGGTGAGAGCTCGGCTCGACCACAAGAAATGTGTCCAATTAATCGTCAGCACTAAGCACTTTTCCATTTTCAGTTACACGTTCACTTTTATGACAAACTTGAATTTAATAAATGTGTTTACTTTTAATAAAGCTTTTAAACTTAAATAGACTCTGTGGTTTTTGGTCCTCCAGACTAGAGTGGATGAGCTAAAGGTTTTCGAATTTTTGCAAGCATGAGTCCGTGCCTCTGCCATCGGTGACTTTGGGAGCTAAATGACTCTGCCACACTATCTAGTCAGTAAGGAGATTGGGGGTTCAACTACAAAGTCTGTTATCACTGAGGTATGTGGAAAGTCTAACAGTTACAGCACCTATTATAATTGATAAGCTAAGCGATGCATTATTTAGTGTCCATAGTTCTGTTTGTGCAGATTTGTCCCTGCAACAGTAGTAGAATGGATTGTCCTCCTATCCAAACCAAAAGTAAAGTAGTATCTTATTATTTCTTGGTGGTGGTCATTCACCTTTTTATTGTTGGCAATGGTCAAAGCATAAACATTTAGAATACTTGAAAAGACATTATGGACAATCCCAGAGGACTACACTCAGTGCATAGAGCTATTGCTGACTAGAATGGGAGTCCAATGGAAATGCCAAATGTGCAATCTTAGTTAGCTACACAGACAGACTAATAAGAATAATCTAGTAATACCACACGGAGTCATAGTCGAGGCAGGATAAGAATTTAGATCCTGTCTACAAGAAGATCAAAGACGATTTAGAAAAAATCGAATGAGGAACGCTAGGAAAAAATAAGTACTCTATATTAAAATTAAAACTTACTGGGGCCAGCAAAGGAGCCCTCGACTGCCCGGTCCTGGCCTGCATCGACAACAGCACCCTCCTCCTCCTCCTCCTGTGTCCTCCTCTTGCCCCTGGGGGAAGCTGATGTACAACATGAAAGAAAGAAAAACAGAAAACATGGATGATATTTCTCAACCAAATCAAACATTTAAAAAAGAACTAACAAAGTAACAAAATATTTTTGCGAAATAGCAAATAGGGAACGACTCCACGGGATACATTATTGACCAATCTCATGTGGTCGACTACGTCATTACTTTAGTATTGCTTGATTTGAGGACCGTCGAATTGGAAACTACCCTATGTAACTCACTAAACAAAGTACTAAAAAGGTTTGCCTAGGATTGGCAGGCAGCAGTCCGCAGCACGCAAAGTGACAGCCAAAGTCCATCGTGATTGAAGATCAGCGACAACACTAAAGTTTCCTACTACATTCACCAGTCATTAAAATACTCAAACTATTAATCCACCACCACTATTTCTTCTTATCGCCATGTGTACAAAGGAAGGACTGGACTTGAGTCTGTAGGGGCTGATTTAGAAGGCCCTTCCGGCTCTTTTGTTCCATTGTTGCGTGACTTTTGTGACGCAGCGACAGCACAAAAGAGGCGCAATGGTGCGGCGTATATTAACAACGTGACGCATCTGGGAGATGCATCACGTTGTAAAGCCCTGCGCCAATAGGGGTGTTCCGGCGCAAGGGAGGGCGTTCCTGCGCAGGAACGCATCCTAAAACTGGCTGAGGGAAATCTACAAGATTTCAATCAGTCACTTTGAGGACAATGATGCGTGACTCAAACCCTGCGCCTGCTTGAAGCAGACGTACGGCTTGACGCAGCATTGGGGAGATAGGGCACCCCAGAGCATTGATGGAGCTGCACCATCGTTGCGACGCAACTCCAGCAATGCGCCGCCTTTACGGCACAGATGCGTAACGCTTTGGTGACGTTTTGGGCCCATGGCGCGCCGCATTGTAAATACGGCGCACCATGGGTGATGGTGGCGTGACGCACAATTACTGGCGCATCCCTGCAACTTTGCAGGGATGCGCCGGTAATTAAAAATCTGAACCTTAGTGTGTAGCATTACGCAGTTCTTTCAACTACACTCATACATAATTTCACAGGCCAATGAAATGAACACAAAATCTAAAACAAATAAGCATAGTAGCAACACTACTGAGAAGAAGGAGAGCAGTGTACCTGAAATGCACAGAAGATTTTGAAATAAAATTTACCTACAATGTAATGAGCAGCATTATTGCTCTTGGTAAAAAACAAAAATTTGCAATATAATAACACAGCAGGAGAAAACATAGTAGTAAAGACATAGCTACTACTACTCACCAAGCCCGGGGATCTCAAGGCCAAGGAGGTCGAGCAGATCTCGCTCACGGGTCAGGACATCCGTCCAGCGGTGGGTGGCCTGGTTGTAGGTGCGCCAGACCCGAGAGTGGTGGTAAATGGCCTGGCACACCTTCTCCCACCGCTTCCGGCGCTCCCGGGCCCCGTACCCGGCACTGATCTTGCCGCCTCCCATGATGGTCCTGGGGAGGCGGCGCTGAACATAAAAAATGAGTTGGGCCACCTCCTCCGGGGTAAAGATCTCCCGTGGCATCACTAGCTCCCCCCTCAAACGCCCGCACGGGAGCCGGACACGGGGTGCGGGACCCTTCCCCTTCTCGGGATGCTTCCCGGCTCCCTTCACCATGGTCTGGGCGGAAAGGAATAAAGAAAATAGAATAGGGAAGAGAAGAAAAGAAAAGAGTTTACAAAAGTAGTTTAAAATTAACCAAAAGTAGCAGTAAACACAAAAATATAGGGCTAGAAAAATAGAGGGATAGATAATAAGTAAAATAGATCAAAAAAAACTTCAAACAAGCAAAGGATGGCAGAGATTGACAGAGGATACAAAGACCATGCCCAGAACCATAGCAATGAATGAGAAACAAGATGGCCGCGCCCGTTCACGACCGCGCGGGTAAGTTCGCGCAAGATTTTCCTTGCGAACACGCGCGAGACTGTACTGGCAAGCCGCGGACTTTGCGAGATTACACTTCGCGCCCGGAAACGGAAATACGTCAGGCAAACAAGATGGCTGCGCCCTTGAACGACCGCGAGGGTAACTTCGCGTCTTGCGCTACGAGCGGCTCGCAAAAACGCACAAAACCTTGCCAACTAACACGCCGCAAAAAAAACAAATTGCATATTCGCACGAATTTGCGGCTTCCGAATCCGATCTCGCGCGTGTTCGCACCCCGCGAACCCCGCGAAATTGCAGAAAAACGAGTTTTTCAAAACTGAAAGCACTCGGCAGGGGCAAGAGTTTAAACTCATCATTAGTAACAATTCCCGGTAGTGCTTCCTGACTGGGGCCCCTCCAGAATTCAGTTGCTAGTTGCAACAATTGTATGACCCTGCTCTGACCCTCACAGCAGGCTCATACAATAGCTACAAGTAGGCCACAAAGAAGGTCCTGGGGGAAAAAATGCACTGTAACAGAAAGCAAAATTACAGATAAGGAAGCAGGTGCCAGACTGGAATTTTAAAACAGTGACACATTAATAAACTAACCCCAAATTAATTCATCTCAGTTGAAGCAGGGCTGGTGTGCTTGCTTTTCCCCCCCATAATCTACAGTAATGATGAACCAGAGGGTGGCATTGATGTAACAGAGGGTTGCAGTGGTGAAACAGAGGGTGCTGGGAACCTGTGATGATGAACCAGACGTAGAAACAACATAATTCGCGACCGTTGCGCGACGAAATGTAAGTTCGCAATTGCGAACTGGTACGAAACCCTCGCGAACTGGCAGAAATCCTTGCGAACACAAAAAAAAAAAAAATCCGCAAGAATTCGCGGATTTTGCGGATTGCGAGTTCGCAAATCCGCAAAATTCGCGAACGCGAGATTCGCAAAATTCGCCCATGCTTAGCATTAATAAGAGCAATGATGGTGTTTCTCGATTTGGTGTTCGAGCCTCGTTTAGTGCAGGCTTTGGCAGTAAACGGTAAGGAGGAGGTACAACTAGGACAGGCGGTGGTTTCTGTATGAGAGATGTACACTGGGTTATATCGAGGGCAGATGTTACATGAGACTGACCGTATATGTCGAAGATCATCGCCAGAGTAGATTATACGCCTCACTGTCCTGACAGAACCAGGGGTAGTGGCCCTCGGCCCGGTCCTGGCGCGGACGGGCGCAGACGGGCTTGCCTTTGGCACGCCTTCGGCGTGCCAAAGGCGCGGACGCAATAACTTATGCTTTATATCCAGTGTGAAGGAGGGTGGGATGAAACCAGCAACTCGACCGCCACCCTTTCCCCCACCCAGTATGGCGGCTATGATGAGTCTCTCCCCAGCGTCAGCACGTAGTCTGCTGCGCTGTGGGCTACGATAAGGCAGGGATAAGGCTGCTCAGTTTTAAGAGGTAAACAAAAGTACAAAAATATGGCGCAAAACAAATACAATGCACACTTTTAAAATTGCTAGCCTCCGGCTTCCGCCTCAGGGGTGAGCCTAGTGATAATCAGCACGCTTGAGCTCGCGGCGATTTAAATACCTTAGGAGGGCGGGATGGGGCCAGCAACTCGACCGCCACCCTTTCCCCCACCCAGTATGGCGGCTATGATGAGTCTCTCCCCAGCGTCAGCACGTAGTCTGCTGCGCTGTGGGCTACGATAAGGCAGGGATAAGGCTGCTCAGTTTTAAGAGGTAAACAAAAGTACAAAAATATGGCGCAAAACAAATACAATGCACACTTTTAAAATTGCTAGCCTCCGGCTTCCGCCTCAGAGGTGAGCCTAGTGATAATCAGCACGATTGAGCTAGCGGCGATTTAAATACCTTAGGAGGGCGGGATGGGGCCAGCAACTCGACCGCCACCCTTTCCCCCACCCAGTATGGCGGCTATGATGAGTCTCTCCCCAGCGTCAGTGCTGTATCTTGGTATCTTCTTGTGCATTGCTTAATGTTCTATGTTGCTATGCTATGCTCACTGGATTCTAGAGTGTGGAATCCAGGGAGCAGATGAAGGATGCACAGCTGCTGAAGTAGTTGGTCCTTGTATGCCTCTGGGGTTGTGTTACTGAATAAACTACTTTTCCACTTCTACCCACTGTACTTCAAGTCATTTCAGTGGCCACGAGGATGGGATCTATTTAAAGGTTCTACAGGATCTACTTGAAGATTCTACAGGATCGATTTCATGAAGAAATTGGCTTGATGCTGATCTCCCTACAACCCCTAAGGCAGTTATAACCTTCAACTTACAAGGTACCTGATGAACATTTTTCTTGATGAATATCTAATTATTTTTTTTTGCAACATCCTCGTAATCTTTACTACAAGCAACTTCAAGTTTTACTACATTGAAATATTTTAACCTTGTTGACTTGATTGACGTTATCACCGTTTTTCTTCTTTTAAAAAAAAATATATTTTTGCCTAAAGCGACGTCTTTATTTGATGATTGTTACCTTGTTTCCACACAAGATTCAACTTTATTCCACGCGCTGTGTTATTCTTCGAATACCGTGCCACGCGCCCCTGCAGTTCCAGTTTCACGCGCTGTTATTCTTCAAATAACATCCCACGCGCTGCAGTTTGTTTTCCTTCGTAATAGCGCTCTGAACTGCATCGCGCTAAACCCGGAAATCCTTTGTTGTGTCTCCGACGCATAATCAAACATCATCTATATATATTATTATATGCCATCTGCCTCCTGGAATAACATTCCGATCTATGCAACAAATTTACCATCTTTGTGTTGCACACACCAGGACTATATGAATGAATGAAAGTTGAATGAAAGAATACTAGGTTGAGTGAATTGGAACAAGTGAGCTTGAGAGTATGAATGCAGTGTGGTATGTTACTGGGTAGGCTATGCCATAGGATGAATTTTCCTCCTTTTTTTATCTCTCCCCTTACCATGTATGTTTTTGATGTTCTAAATATAATGTGGATTTAAACAATGCAATCAATTTTTGTACTTTTTGCTACATTAATTCAAAGAAGACAAAAAAATAAAAAATATATATATATTCTAAAAAAATCTTCTTTGAGTATATTTGGATTGATCTGTTTTCTTGTTATGTGCAATGCTGGCTCTTAGATAAATCACCCCGTTTATATTGTTTGGATCTCATTTTTGGGACCACTATATCATAAGGCAGGGTTGCTCTCTTCTGTTCTATTCTCAGTTTCTTCCCCCATACAGCCTGCCTACATCCTTAAAACCCATTGGGGAACCCCCTTCTTTCACTAAATACTTCTATTATTGTTGTGGATTCTAGTGCATATGGTCTTGGCGCTGTTCTAATGCAAAGACACAATGATATTGAGCGAATTATTGCTTTTGCTTCCCGTACTCTCAAAGGTGCTGAACCTTCTTATTCTGTAATCGAAAAGGAAGCTTTGGCGTGTTGGTGGGGTGCAGAACACTTTAAAACATTTATTTGGGGAACAGCATTTGAATTGAGGACAGATCATAGACCCCTCATCGACATTTTTACTACAAAAGGTGCTTCCAGGGCCACTCCTAGAATAGCAAAATGGCTATACAGACTACAAGGCTACAATTTTCCGATAAATTATGTTCCTGGTCACAAAAACATAAATGCAGACTGTCTGTCGCGTCTTCCTTTGCCTTGTGATACGGATTGCCAAACAGAAGATAATGATGAATGGTTAATAGCTGGTATTGAAGAATCGTGCAATTGTGCATTAAGTGAGCAAGATTGGTTACAGGCAGTAGCCAGTGATGATGTATTACAGCAAATTATCAATAATTTGCATGTTGGTGTAGATTTGTCATCATTGGATAAAACCATACTTGCTGATTATAAAATGGTTTGGCCGGAATTATCTTGTTTTGATGGTATCCTTAGAAGAGGTGACAGATTAGTGGTACCTTCATCACTAAAAGACAAAATGTTGAGTCTATTGCATGAAGGACATAGTGGCATGACCAGCATGAAAAGAAGAGCTAGGAATGATTTTTGGTGGATTGGAATGGACAAAGACATAGATAGGTGTGTTCGGAATTGTTTAGCGTGTATGTGCAGTGATAAGTCTCACAAGTGTCAGAAAACTACAATATCTGCAACTTCTTTTCCTGATAAACCTTGGGACAAAGTTGCCATCGACATATGTGGTCCATTTCATGTGAAAGGGATTGAGAACAAATATGCCATTGTTCTAATGGACTTTCATTCCAAGTGGCCTGAGGTCGCATTTGTTAAGGATATTAAGGCTTCCAACATAATTGAGTTTTGCGATGAAATTTTTCGTAGGGAGGGATACCCGAGTGTTATCTTATCAGACAATGGTCCACAATTTGTGGCAGAGGAATTTGCTACCTACCTTAACATGGTGGGTATGAAACATATCACTACTTCTGTTTACAATCCAAGAGAAAATGGTTTAGTAGAGAGATTTAACCGTGTGTTAAAAGAGTGCATTCAACTAGCCAGTAACAATGATGATAATTGTAAATTTGCTGTCAAGGAAATGTTGTGGTGTTACAGAAATACTCCTCATACTGCTACGGGAGTGTCACCTTTTTCTTTGTTAAAGGGGCGAGCGGCTGGGTCTAAAGTCAAACCTTCTTGGATGTCGAAAACCGTCTGCACAAAAACATTGGATGGCAAGGATGTTTTGGCTAAGGTACACACATACCAGAACAAATATGTTCATGATCATAATGTTAAGGTCAAGAATCCTTCTAGGTCATATAAAGTTGGAGAGTGGGTACGCACACAGCAGATGGGGAATAAAAAACCTGGTTTTTCCAAATTTTCCAGACCAAGACAAATTGTCTATGCCTCAGGAAATATTGTGAAATTGGATGATGGTAAGCGGTGGAATGTGAGAAGTATAACGAGGTGTAATGATTTGGAATGCAGACATATTTTGAGTCAAGGAAATGGGGCTCCAAAAACATCTGTGGAGAAGAGGGATGTGGATGTGAGGGAAAAGTATATTCGTCCTAGGTTCAAACCAGTATGGATGAAAGATTATAAATGCTCTTAACTTGATGCATTTGATTTGTATTTTTTTGTTTTATGCTCATCTTATTTCTTCTTTTTTGTTTTGTTTTTTTTATGTTTATTTTGTTTTAGTTATTTTTATAGAAAGGGAGATATGTTGTATCTTGGTATCTTCTTGTGCATTGCTTAATGTTCTATGTTGCTATGCTATGCTCACTGGATTCTAGAGTGTGGAATCCAGGGAGCAGACGAAGGATGCACAGCTGCTGAAGGAGTTGGTCCTTGTATGCCTCTGGGGTTGTGTTACTGAATAAACTACTTTTCCACTTCTACCCACTGTACTTCAAGTCATTTCAGTCAGCACGTAGTCTGCTGCGCTGTGGGCTATGATAATCACCACCCCCTTTTCTGAATTGTGGGCTACGATAAGGCAGGGATAAAGCTGCTCAGTTTTAAGAGGTAAACAAAAGTACAAAAATATGGCGCAAAACAAATACAATGCACACTTTTAAAATTGCTAGCCCCCGGCTTCCGCCTCAGAGGTGAGCCTAGTGATAATCAGCACGCTTGAGCTCGCGGCGATTTAAATACCTTAGGAGGGCGGGATGGGGCCAGCAACTCGACCGCCACCCTTTCCCCCACCCAGTATGGCGGCTATGATGAGTCTCTCCCCAGCGTCAGCATGTAGTCTGCTGCGCTGTGGGCTACGATAAGGCAGGGATAAGGCTACTCAGTTTTAAGAGGTAAACAAAAGTACAAAAATATGGCGCAAAACAAATACAATGCATACTTTTAAAATTGCTAGCCTCCGGCTTCCGCCTCAGAGGTGAGCCTAGTGATAATCAGCACGCTTGAGCTCGCAGCGATTTAAATACCTTAGGAGGGCGGGATGGGGCCAGCAACTCGACCGCCACCCTTTCCCCCACCCAGTATGGCGGCTATGATGAGTTCTCCCCAGCGTCAGCACGTAGTCTGCTGCGCTGTGGGCTACAATAAGGCAGGGATAAGGATGCTCAGTTTTAAGAGGTAAACAAGAGTACAAAAATATGGCGCAAAACAAATACAATGCACACTTTTAAAATTGCTAGCCTCCGGCTTCCGCCTCAGAGGTGAGCCTAGTGATAATCATATGAAAAAAATCAAAATGCCTAGGGAGGATGGAGAAGCTGTTCCCCTCTTCCAATGGTCCAAAAAAATAAGGAAATCCCTCGGCTGAAAACAGCAGAGGGATTGTGCGGTGGTGTGCCTAGGATGTAACAGTTACGTCCATGGCACACCAACGCTGTAGCCACAGACGTAACTGTTCATGGCACGAAACAGGTTAAGATGCTTGTTTCTCTTTGGCACACGATATTATATCACTGCATTAAGTGGTACTGATAGAAGTGATAGTTTCCAATAATTAACTTTGAAACATCCATGCCCCCAACACCTCAAAGGCATTAACATTCATGAACTAAGAGAAAAATCAGTTGCTGTGTGTTGTTATAGATGGAGCAATATTATTGTTTATTATGCCAACAACGAGACGTTTTTGCACAGTGCACATCGTGAATTAATGTATTTGTAAAGTGTAAAGTGATGAGAGGACAGTGCCTACTACAGGGCCCCTTGCCATGGGAAGAGTTCTTAGAAGAGAGGCTAGTCCCCCCTCACACCCTACTACGCACACCCGTCACCCCGGGATAATGCATCAGCAAAGAAGTCAGTCCCTCCATACACCCTACTATGCACACCCATCGCCCTGGGAAGAGGTTTTACCAGAGAGGCCGATACCTTCCCACACCCTACTATGCACACCTGTCACTCTAGAAAGAAGTCTCACCAAAGAGGCCAGTCCTTGTCCACAATCTTCTACACATGTGCAAAATCCTGGGAAAAGGTGTAAGTAAAGATTGTAGTCCCTCCCTACTACACACGCCATCACCCTGGGCAGAGGTGTAGATGGAGAGGTCACTCATTCCCATGCAGAAGTAATCATGCCTCTCACCCTGGGCAGAGGTCTGAGTGGAGAGGCAAGTCCCTTCTCACACCGTACAATGCACACAACTCAACCTGGGTTGAGGACTTAGCATATAGGTCAGTCCCTCCACACACTCTACCATGCACACCAGATGTTATGTTATGTCATGTTTATTTGTATAGTGCATGAATCATGCAAGAGGGTATTCAGGTGCTTCGGCAGGTGTGTATGTGTGTGGTCCCCCAGATGCCTATATAAAGAGCCAGGTCTTCAGCTTCTCGAGGTATTCAAAAAGTGAGAAGGAGGCTCTGATGTGTTGAGGGAGTTTGTTCCATGTCATGGGTGTGATGTAAGAGAATGAATGACCTCCAGTTTTGCTTTTGTGGCTACAGTGAGTGTGTGTGGGTGACAGAGAGACAATGCATAGGTTCTGGTGAGTCCGTGAAAGTGTAGGCAGCTGTTCAGGTATTCTGATCCAGTATTGTGCAGAGCTTTGTATGTGTTAGTGAGAAGTTTGAATTGGCTGTGCTGAATGGGTTGCCAGTGAAGTTTGTGTTGTGATTTGGGTGCAGCATGCAGTGGTGACCTGAATAGTCTGGAGCCTGTGTAGGAGTTGTTTAGAGATTCTGGCATAGAGAGTGTTGCCATAGTCCAGCCTGCCAGTGACGACTGCTTGCATGATGGTCCATCTGGTGTTCTAAGGTAACCATTTGAAGATCTTTTGCAGCATGCATAGGATGCAGAAGCAGGAGGTGCACACGACATTGACTTGAGCCGAGCTGCTATGTTGAGTTTGTAGTCTAGGATCATCCCTAGATTTCTTATGTCATCTCTGGGTGTTGGTCCTAGCTACGACAGCCTCCACGTCTAATCCGAAGGGGTGATCTGCCAAGCTCTTCCATCTTGTCAGAGAGGAGCTTCAGGAAGTTGGTTTGCATCAAGTCTGCTTTCATGGTCATGCAGTTGGTGAAGTTGGTTCAGGTGGTGGAGGTCTTCTCTGTCAGGAAGAGAATACAAGTTGGGTGTCATTGGTGTAGATGATAGTGATGTCTTGGGATCAGAAAATGTAGGCGGATTGTTGCTCTAGGTTGTGTGCCAAGTGGAGATGAAGATGAAAATAGTGAGGATGAATTTGGTGATGAAGCTGTGATGGTATGTGCCATATCTGAAGGAATCGTTCAGGAGGACAAATGGAGAAGGAAACAGATGAATGACGCACAGTTACAGGAGGTATTTCATAGTCTGACAGAAAGTTGGTCCATTGGGACTAGAGTGAGTGAAGAATTGAAAGGTTTTTCACAAGTGAAGGCGAACTTCTTTGGAAACCGGGATCATAATGATAGGGGATCGGCTAATTCCTCTGGTGAGGATAAGACTCATTGAGAATGTCCATCGGAGTCATCCTGGCATATCCAAATGAAGGAGAGTGTGAGAATGAGCTACTGGTGGCCAGGCATGGATTTGCTGGTCAAGAGGGTGGTACGTGAATGTGTGGAATGCAATAGAAGTAATAAGATTCTAAAATGCATAACTCCGCCCATGGTGATCAGGGAGGTGATATTTCGACCGTGGATAGAGGTTGCTTTGGACATAGTGTGTACAATCAGAATTTCAGGTGGTGGAAGGTTTATCATTACCTGCATGAATAGTTTTTGTGGTTGCCTGAGCTCAAAGTGGTCATTACTGTGGAAACTTGAGATGTGATTCCGTTTTTGGTAGAGATTTTTGGAAGGGAAGGTTTTCCTGTGTCATTGTTAACTGATAATGGTGTTCAACAGACATCTAAAGTGATGGAAGAATTTTTGAGGGACAGGGGAATCAAACATAAGACCCCATCTCTATATCAGCTGGCTGCCAATGGTAAGATTGGACCTTTCAATAAAGTTGTAAAAGAGTGTATTCAGCTTGTGAATGGCATACATTGGATAGAGGAGCTCAAGAGGAAAGTTTCCATGTACTGTTGGCTCCTCATTCACCAACAGGAGTCACACCTTTTTTGCTACTTAAGAAAAGGTTCCCAATGACCTTTGTTGATCTGGCATGGATAAAGAAAGTGAGACAGTCTGGTGCCAGTGTGATGTCAGGGCGTGAGGAACTCTTGAAGAGATGAGTTTAAACAAAGGAAAAAGGTGGCGAGATAGAATACGTTTGCACATATGTAACTGGCTTGCACACCTTTAGGATGTTGTTTTTCCTTGGTACTTGGTACTTTTTGTTATGATTGTTAATCTATTTCAGTGATAGCATGTGATAGTTCTATTGGGATAGATGCCTGTAAATATGTTTTAACTGTTCTTCATTGTAATGGGGGAGGTGTGTGGTACGTTGCACGTAGTCCTACTAAGGGCCCTGCGAGGTTCTAGAAGGACGAGGCATGGAAAGCTCCAAAGGGGAATGTAGGTTTCAAACCAAGTGGTGGTTGAGCTGTAGCTGCTGATAATGAATGGGGTTTTCAACATCATATTCAATAAAACCTCCACACCCAGATGGATCAGCAGACCCCCCTGTCCTCCCCCTCCAGGCCCTTGAGACTCTCACGGGTGAGTAGCCACGCTATACAAACTCCTGATTTATTGATTGAATAAAGTGGTGTTGAACTTTATCACTGGTTCTTGGTACTTTTCTCACAAGTCTATGCTGCAACCTCTCCGCACAGTATTCATTACCCATAAATATGAGACATCGGCCTTCCTGGATGTCACAAAGTCTCTGTTATGGCATCCTATCAGGGTTATCACACCTTCTACACTCCAAAGGGGATATTCTCAATAACCCGTGATAAGTACTGCAAAATTAGCTCAACGCACCTCTTCATATCGCAGTCCATCGTGCGTACTATAAGATATGCTCCCGTTAACGTGTCAAATGTCCACAATAAATCCTTGCAATGCTGCAAAAATGGAGAACACCAATGCAAAAATAGTAGCGATGAGGCCAATCACGATACAAACATCAGCGATAACCAGCGACAGGCCTGCGAGTCCCGCGCATCATGCGTGGAAATGCCCCATAAAAGCAGAGTCAAAAATACGGTGAGATGACAACGTACAAGCACAACCCCACAGCCGTGATGTAGAACAAATGACCACTGTCCCGCATCAGATAGGCATCCCCTCACAAACAAGCACAATGCATATTGACATGCATTTTGTATGTAACCTGTGCCAAATGCAGAAACATACATGTGACTCACTGTGAAACCGCATTTCCTCTTCACATTGCAGAGGAACAAACAACACCCCCTGCCCACAGACGTGCCATGTCCATGACCAAACAATAATGAAAGCCTAAAGCAGTGACTCCCCCTTATATACATGTTGCCCATGTCGTGAGACTTGAGTCATAGGGTGCATCCCTGCATCATGGCGACACATATCAGAGCCCTGTTGTCACTTGCAGGCCCCAAATGACAGCCAAAATGGAATGAATTGGGACGAATGTGAAACACGGAAGAGTGGGATACCATTCCAACTGTGACACACAGAATTGGCAGTTCTAATACGTGACACCCTAAACAGCCTCACTGCACAGATGTGACCCACCCACCATCAGTTATCAATTTCCAAAACTGCAAGCACTACATGTCCCACCCACACTTGCTGAGTGATGTGCCTGTACGATGAGTGACATGCACGCTGGGAATGTTTTTTTGAATATATTTAATTGCACATGCTGTGCCTGTGGCCATTCATCGTACTGTCCCCTGATTGCCAAGGACCGTCACAATGTGACGCCAACATGAGAAGAAATTGTCAATGATGGTGTTCCTATGGGCAGTTCCTGCTGTGGCTGCAGTGGGGTGTGGCCCATCTGTCTCATCTTCATAATTATGCCCAGTGCATCTGGCACTCCTATCCATTGGGCATTGCTGCGTACACATATGTTGTGCAACACACAACATGCAATAATCATCTTGTACATGATGTCTGGGCTGTACAGAGGCCTTCAACCTGTGACGTCCAGGCACCTGAAACGTGACTTCAACACACCAAATGTGCGCTCCACGATGCCCCTGGTGCATTTGTGGGCCAAACTTTGCTGCCTCTGGGCCTGTGTGTTCAAGGCTCAGATGGGTGTCATCATCCAAGCGCAGATTGCATATCCTTGGTCACCTGTGACAGTGCAGAGAGACATGAGTCAAGACTACGCACTGCATGATGTGTTGGCAGGCTCACTGGTTCATTGGTGTGTGATATATGTGACTTAGTGATTCCTGTATGACATGAACTGCCTGTTGCAAATGAGCGGCATCAATGTGTATTACGTAGCCTCACTGCATCTCCTTTCTCCCACAGAGAATAGTCACTAGTGTGAGCAGCTCCGGCTGCATCACTTGCTCCCATAGGGCACACCATTGTCATGCTTGTCTGCACATGTCCATAAGCTTGACTATGACACAGTGATGATGTGCGCTGAAGGGGGCAAGCCACATGTGTGTAGGCCGATTGCAAGGACAGGACTGACACATATGTAGAGCACCTGCTTGGCTGAACCCGCCATGCTGTTGTGGGTAGACATTTGGCACATGCTGCGCTGATAGCGACACACACATCAGTTGGCATGTGTGATCCCTGACCCCAAGCAGGCATGCACTCCCTCATGTACCCCTTTGGACGGGCCCACACTCCGGGGGCATGCAACATTGTCCATTGCAGAACGGGTGACACAGACACTACAACAGACACACACGCATCAGTCACTTACTTGGCAAGGCCTAAACTTAACCACACCCAGATCCACGTGTGGAAGAACCACACCCCCAACCTGTACTGCCGTACACCTGTCCACTCCGCTTACGCTCACAGGGAGGTACGGCACGGCTATATGTTCCAGGTCTACCCCACTGCCTGCGGTGACATGGTTGTGCACAGTGTACACAGCACAATGTAATATGGAATGGCCCGTGGCCCTCATGCATACATAAGGACCACACAGAGACACTGAGTGAGTTTTGTAAAACTGACTATGGGAACGTGCGCCCAGCCTCTTTTATTGCCAAGGTCACCTGTCCAGTGACGCCTGTGCTGGATGGGTGTTGGGTAGTGTAAGCCACACCTCAGGGGTTGGTTGGTGCTGGCAACAACCACAACAGTGATCAGGCAATCAACAGTACAAGCTTCAAACGGCAAGAGTCCATGACTTGAGCTGCACAGAGTCAGTAGCCCAGGATGCACTGCGGCCGCCACAGGCACGCCGTCATGGGACTGTGACTTGCGCGGCACTGAGGTGGGGCAATGCGAGCTGTGCAGGTCCTCGTCGGTGTCCAAGGTGAATGTTGCTGAGGGTTGCGGGGGACAGAGGAAGGTGTCCTCCTGGGCATGACGCAGAGGGCAGAAGCAAGCAGAAATAGGAAAATGGCAGATTTGAATGCTACAGACTCCTCTTTACCACCATGTCAGTATCAGCTACATGATGATGAAGACAACCCCCAGCTCATGGACTCAGACACCACCGAAAAGCGCAACCAGAGAGTGCCCATTAATTTAAGGCCATATACTTAGTGGCACCAGAGCTTGAAGGGTATGCGGTCTGCGATGAGGCCTGTACAATGACATGAACACTGCCATGAAGAAATCAAGACTCATTTCCAAATGTGTGACCTAGTTGACCACAGTGTAGGCCAGAGGCAGAGGTCGGTGCAGATCAACCACTGTCCAGCTATCTCCTCCTGGATCTCTAACACACAACGTTGGAAAGGCATGTGGAGCAGATTTTTCGCTGACGGAGATAGTGGCACCAGAATTGAGCGGGTGTTTAGCCAGCGACAATGCAGTGTCCTGCCTGATATGGACTGCATTGGATTGGTGCGAGACCTGTGGGACCGCAGTGTAGGCCGAAGACAGCAAGGGCCCACAGACATGTGTGGTTCAAATGCTATGCATGGCGTTGGTGGCACCACTTCAAAGGGAGTATAGTGATTTAAACACAGCCATAGTAAAATGTCCTCAGCCATTGTGTAATCGAGACTCAGTTCCAAATGTGTGACCTACATGTCCGCTGTGTCAGCCGGTGGAGTAGTCAACGAGAAAGGAGTACTGCAGGCCTTGCTCGCGGAGGCTGTGATGGTCTGAGGAGGCTGCCAAGGTCACGGGCCTCGGACTTGGAGCTTGCCCCGGCACATGGTGGGCCCTCTTCAACACATGCTGGTGTTGGCAAGTGATCAGTGGGGCCTGGGTGCGTTGGGGAGGGCAAGACAGTTTTGGGTACCAGCGGCACGGTGTACATCAGGCGCACAGGATCACAGGCATCACCACTCACAGAGTCAGCCTTGTGGCGGGGTGAGAGGCGCCGTCCTGGCAGAGACATTGGGAATTCCTGAAGGGAACCACACCCAGAGTTACGTGCATTTTTTTCACACCCATACGCTGGCCTGTGGCATGCCGGGCCAGCCCACTCCACACACACTTACGGGGGGGACGTCACAAGCTACATTTCCATGATCTCCCACACTGGCTGGGCTAACATGGTTGCGTCCACTGTCCACTACACTCCAAACAGCAGCAGTGTATGTCGACATGAATAATGTGTGTGGTCGGCATACTACAATCGGTCCATCACATCCACTGCACACTTGGCATTGTGTACATTCTCACTCATGGGTCACTTGCCTCCTTCGCACATGCCTGGTTCCCAACTCAAACCACATGCTGCTAGTGTGTTGATGAGGTGCTGTGCCGTTGATGGCTTATGTACATGGCTAACCCAGGTTCCCTCAGTAAGTTGCGCTGTCGTGTCTGGTGGGTGGGCATGTTGTATGTGACTTTGTGATGTGTGCATTCCCAGAGTTGTGAGTTGCATGACTGTGTATTGGAGGTGTGTGGTGGGTACATTTGTTACTTGCCAACGAACAGTGTATTTCCATAGGTGCCAGCCTGGAACACTGGTTGATGATGGACTGTCGGAAGATGTAGGAATCATGCACACTGCTTGGGTAGTTGGCAACAACGTTGGTGAAGAGTCCCTGGTGGTTCACTATTGCCACCACATTGATAGAATGCCTGTGTTTTCTGTTGCTGTAATTGTGTGCAGTGTCAGAAGGGAGAACAAGTAGGACATGTGTGCAGTCCATTGCCCCCAACATGTGCGGGAATCCAGCTATGGCGTAGAAGCCTTGCTTGGTCTCCAGCTGTTCCTGCGCAGTGTGGGGGAAGTATAGGTACTGGGGTACCAAGCTGATGATGGCATCCAGGACAGGTTTGAGAAACTTTGATAGGACTGGCTGCGAGACTCCTCCGACTCTGGCGGTTGTTGGTTGGAAGGTACCAGAGGCCAACAGGTGCAGCACAGCCAACAGCTTTGTCTGAGGAGGTGGGATGTTGGTTGTTCACTGTGTTGGTACCGTCAGCCTGTGAGCAATGATGTTCTGGATGCGGAGGATGGTTGTCCTTTTGAGCCTGTAGTGGGCAATGACATACTCTGGTGTTAAGTCTGTGAGGCAGGTGCGTTTTCTGAAGGTCTGCGGTCTGTGTCTGAGCTGCCTCTGTGGAGGTGCGGGGGCGGTGGGGCTCCGGTGGTGGGTTTCGGGCCTGGGGGCGGTGGCGGTGGGTGGTGTGGCCCTGTGGGGGCTCCGAGTTGCATGATCAGTAGCTCAATGGCATCTGTTGATCTTCTGGTGTGGCTGTCGTCCGAATTGACTTTACACCAGGTCAGAGCAGGTGTTAAATCCCTGCTGCTAACACACCTTAACGTATGTTTGGTGATCTTCTTGGTGATCTGGCTGGTCGTTGAGAATGTTACAGAGTGGTGTTTTCACAGCTTTTTGCACGGGAACGCCTGCACTGCATCTCATTAGCGATAGTTGCAGGGGTGATCTGTCGCAATGTTTTTTGCGGCTGCTATCGCAGGTAAACTGGTGATATGGGCTGTTAGCACAAGCTTGCGAATGGGGCAATAGTTTTATCGCCACTTTGACTGCGGTAAGGTGCCGTTAACTCGGCGATAAATCCTTGAGCATATGCCCCCAAGAGTCAGGAATTATGGCTCTTTTAACTGACTGGTTGACTTGCATTATTTTCTTTCATGAGTGATTTGGCTAAAATCTCTGTGTGAGTGTATCCAGGGAAGTTGAGATCGTAGAAGAACACTTGCTCTTATATGGAAGGACATCCTGCCTATCCTTAAAAGCTTTAGTTACCAAATTGTCAACTGCTCCCCAAACATACTTATACCAGTAAATAGAGTTTTTAACAGTGATAATTTCCCTGACTTTCTGAGCTCTCTGAGAGGTTCAGGATTATGGACTGTAATTGAAAAAAGAATGTCAGGACCTGCTCCTGCCCCTTATATCCTCCTCCTCAGAAGAGACAACATCAAGATGTCTTTGCTTAGAGCTCTTTTTCCTTCCATCCTTCTTTCACCACATGAAATTAAGAGACTGGTAATATTTACCCTATACCTTAAAAAAAGACTAAAACAGAACCACTTCCATTGGTCAGGCCTAAATAAATCACTGATCAGATGAACTCTACAAACCACATCCCATTGGATGTCATCTAGTCTTCCCTTTTTTTCAAAATAAATCTTCGAAAACTTCTCCCTTTCTTCTTTCATTTGGAGGCACCTCAAATGGTGAACCGGTTACTTCAACTCTCATTCTATAACCTCAGGGGTTTAGCCCACCGATTGCCATTGGTTACTATCTGTGGCATTTTATTGTCGCTTCCCTAGACACCATTATTTTGTGTCAATCATTTTGTATTTTTTATATTTTCAAAGAATTGCTGACAGAAAAAGACATTGATTGCAAATATTTACAAGGCTAAACAAACTTTAACAAACATTAAAGGCAAAGACTATTTACACATTTAGAAACCATTATGCCACACATTAGAAAGTATTCTCACATCAGACATTAAATAAAACAATTATTGAAAAAATAATACAAACATTTTATCACAAACAACAAAAAAATTGCAAACACTGAATGAGAGAAACTAGGGGTTGGGAGGATAGAATATAAGTAATTAAATGACTTATATATATTTTAATGCTGGACCAGCCGGTCCTAGCTTTTGTACAACAATGATACTTTGTATCTCCCAAACAACACTGCCGACGCGTTTCTAGACCAGACTGGAGTCACCGGTCTGTCATCAGGGCTGTATGTGTCTTGTATCTGTAGGATACAAAAGCAATGTTTTGCTTAGTCTAGTGTGTGGGCTCCTTATTACCATGAAGTAGCTATAATGACGGTGTGCGCTACATGCCAAGGCTGCTCAATGTAGAATTTCAGAGGAGGTCTTTTGGATGTCCGTTTAAATGAATAGCGTGGCCGAACAGAGAAGCCTAGAAAGATTTTAAGGATGTTTTTTAATTACATGATTGATTCATTCATTATGCTAGCGGCTGAGTCAGTTTGGGGAAGTGAAAGCGTACCTTTTACTTTGGGTAGTGCCGAGTGCTGGCAGGATCCATTAGGAGTGGCGTAACCATCAATTTGGATTCTGAGATGTGGAAGAGATTGACATTCAGAGGCTTGGTGGCGTGCAAATGGATGTATGACGTTATAACGCATACCATTACAACTACCTACCATTACAACGCGACCATTACAACGCATACCATTACAACGCATAGCGCTTAGAGGTGCTGGATAGTGGTAAGTATAATTTACTATTCCAACTCCAGTCCCCGTGGACACTAGGGAAGGTGTTGGATAGTAAATTAAACTTATTCCCTATCCTAGAGCGCCCCCCAGCGCAATGCGTTGTAATGGTATGCGTTGTAAAAGTTGCGTTGTAATGGTAGGTAGTTGTAAAAGTTGCGTTGTAACAGGTGTATACCGTGCAAATGGTCTTTCACACTCGCTTGGGCAATTCAAAGAAAGGTTGCCTACCTTGATTTGATCTCTCGTTTGCGCATGAAAGGGGTTGTTAATTTCAGCGTTCTAAAGGGAAAAACAAAGCGCGATCTTAGTGGGATGTTCTTGCTAGTTCAGCGCTAGGCGAGAGCGTGTTAGTGCAGATGGGGCAAATACCTGTAGCTGGAGCTGCTGCTCTGTGCTGCTGGATTCGAATTTCTCTCAATAAAGATGGCCGCCGCTGTTTCCTGTTTGTTATATATGCAGAAACTGTGCTGATGCATTATGAGGCATGTAGTCCCATAAATCGCAATTACTTAAAAATAAATTGTTAATGTCAGAAAAATCATGAGTGGGTGCTGGGCATATTGTCGTCAACACCTTATCGTAGTTTGGAAGTAATGGGTACATCACTCTCAAATATTTGATGTATTGTTTGTTTTAAGGCAAAGAATGACTCTGCTAGGATGTGCTAGCGTTTTGGGTTGCTTCTCGGGGCCAGGGACCTATTCTCATGAGATAGAGGACCAAGACCAGCGGGCAAACCAGGAATGTCTAACCGGTGCAAATCAGGACAGATGTAATTAGATAACCAGTCTGTGCACTGTTAAATTTTAAAATCAGATACGCTTCTTTTTGTAAGGCCACATCCTCTCCCCTCATCCTCTTTGCAGCAACAGAAACAAAATGGGTCTGTTACGCTCCTTGTTTTCTTTAGGCTTGTTTAACTTCGCTCACAAGTTGCTGCTTGCACGAGCTCCGGCTGTGGAAAAACCATGCACCCACCGGGCCAGGCTGCCTGCTTTCCCAGCTCTGTAAGTACTTAATGCTCCGAGGGGAGTCTGCCTCACTCCATCCCTTCTGGGGGTCTTCAAATGCTGCCTGTTTAATTCAAAATTACGATTGAAATTCCACAAGTTCTTGGTTTCTTCAATGTTCTGCTGACGGGTCGAGTGTTTAAAGGGACCACATCTTTACAGTGTAACACGTTAACCCACACCACACACTGGCACATTAATCAAATCCTCCAAACTGTGGGATTAGCTCACTCTGGTCTGCACCGAAGTAACAAAAGATGGGTACGTTTCACTGTAGTAGTGTTCCGTGTACACGAGTGGTACATGGCTTTTAGATTTACTCACCAGCTAAAGTTATTTTACCTGTTTCTTTTCCAGGGGCGAGGTGAACTTCTCAGTAGATCTCACCCGAGTTAAGGGGTCACCCAGTGGGACGGGTGGGGGCAACGCAGGCTGGAACGGACCCAGTCGACAGTCTAAATAGTCTCTATAGTTAAACCGTTACTCGTGATATCAAGGGCCATGCACTCTTGTCATTATCGTTCAACGATTCCCTGCGCTGTCTACAGGGAGTATTGGCTGCAAGATGAGAGGCCTTAAGGGGGGGGGGAGACCTACTTACCAGCAGATATTTACTTGAAACGCGGCCTAGCGATTCATCTCTTCCCAAATAGGTTATATGAAATTATCACAAGTATCACACATGATGCTCTAATTTCCTACATTTCAGTGGAAAGCTAGTTCTCGACACTATCCCTGAACTTCTAGTTTGCCAGTTTTCGAATACTAATCGATATGCTGAAAACTCATTAAAAGTGTGACAAAGGATCGAATTTTTGGAGTTGAATTCAACATAAACTGCTACATAAAGGTTAAATTGTTTTTGGAGAGTAAAAGAGGCTCGGCCGCTCAACCAATGGTCTGGGACGCATTGAAAGCTGGGATAAGGGGTGAAACACTCAGTTATCGTTGGGTTAAGCAGAGACAACTGAAGGAACGAATGCTGGGTTTACTTGAGGAGTTAAAGATAGCTGAGCGGGAACTTATAGAAGTGGTTAGAGCAAATGCCGATAGTAAGGAAGCACAAACTAAGATTGCATGCTGTAAGGCCAGGATCAATGGGATATGGTGTCAGGAAATTGCAGCTCAGTTCAAAAGATATAAAGAAGAAAGATATGAATATGGGTAGGCAACTGGCAGATGTTTAGCTCAAAGACTGTGGGGCAGACAAACAGCTCAGATAATCGAAATTTTGGAAGATGGTAAATGGGGCATAGCTGAGACAATGGAAGGAATACTGGAGGTATTCCACTCTTATTATAAAGAGCTATATACTCAAGATCCAGTGGAGCAGGTCAGTATAGAGCAGTTTTTGCAGAGTTTAGATATAAATGAGCTTGGGTTAGTAGAACGAGACGAGTTAGAAGCCCCCATTACTATATCAGAGTTGCAGGCAGCACTGGGCACATTATCGGCAGGGAAAGTGGCAGGGCCTGATAAACTTCAACTGGAGATATATCGTTTAGTTTTTTCTACCATACAGGGAGATATGCTGGCTACTTTTTTAGAGGCTCAGCGGGGGAACCCACCACCCTCCTGGGACGATGCCAATATAGTGATTTAAAAAAAAAAAAAGGATAAACCTGCGAGGCTTCCGAGGTCGTATAGACCCATATCATTAATGAAGGCAGATGGCAAGGTGTATTCAAAAATTCTTGCAACCAGGCTGGCGCAAGTTATCTCCCCGTTGGTATCTAGGCATCAACGTGGCTTTTTGCCAGGTAGGAGCAAGGGCAATCACTTACATAGGGGGATTGCACTGTTAGATTATGCTAATGTACAGCAAAAACATATTGGAATAATCTTTTAGATGCTGAAAAAGCATTTGACCGTGTATCTTGGTGGTTTCTCTGGGTCACAATGCGGAAGATGGGGTTTGGGCCCCACTATTTAACAACCCTACAAACTATGTATAAACAACTGCGTGCTAAAATTTGCACAATGGGTAAAGAGTAATATTTTGTATATATAACTAGGGGAACACAACAGGGATGTCCCTGTTTGCCTTTACTTTTTGCTATTTATATTAACCCGCTGATACGACTGCTGGAAATGATGAATGGAATTCAGTCAATGGCAGTTGGGCAGTATCAAGTATGTGTTCTTGCTTACACTGACGATATAGCGGTAGTCAAGCCAAAAAAGGGGGGGGGTTTGCTGTACTGTTCCTCAAGAAAGAAAAGGTAGGGAAAATTCTTGCTGGCGTGACCAAAGGGGGGGAGGGATATTACTAATACCCTGGGGCATCCATTATGTTGGAAATATTTGCCTCACACACCCCGAGGAGTGTCATGCTTCATCATCGGCGGTTGCTCCTCGTCGGGGAGGCGGTGCAATCCCCGACGGGCACACCTCAGAGAGGGGCTCTTTGGCGGAGATCTTTTTTCCAACAGCCTATAGGTGAAGTGGGGGTATGTGGGCAGGGAGGTGTATACCTATGGTAAGGTGGCTAAAATGTAACGAGGGGTACCGGAATGGATTTTATTCTGGGGGTCCCCTAGCTACGGTTAAAAGGTGAAGCTAGTTCCCTAGGTGTCAACCTATTATGTTGTGTGACCCGATATAGCGGTAGTAACATCTGACCCAGAGCAAGCAATAAGGGAGATCGAGAACCAGACCAAACAATTCGGGGACGTTGCCGGGTATATGTTAAATATATCTAAAACTCAAATTGTTTGTACTGAGGGACTTTGCCCTGGAAAAGTACGTGTTACGCCAGAAGCTAGATATTTGGGATAAAAATTAGGATGGCACTTCAAGAGATTGTTGAAGTCAACTGGGCAGATATAGTGTCCTCGGCTAGAAGACAATTGGAAAGGGTTGAGGGACTCCACTTTTCAATGGTAGGGCGGTGCAATGTTTTAAAAATGTGTATACTTCCTAGGGCAATGTATTATTTTAGGACGGTTCCGCTCGAGTTAACACGATCTCAACTGTCACAGCTACAATCTTTTGTAGACAGGTTTATATGGGGTTAGAAGAAAGCTCTGAGCGCCTCGAAGTATATGACGTTACCATTAGCACGTGGGGGGTGCCGAATTTTACATTTTACTATTTAGTTTGCCTCCTACAGAATATGCAGTACTTGGTGACTGGGGAGGAAGTGCAACCATTTGAAGCTCCCAATATATATCAAATACTAATGGGGACTCAGGCAAGTGAGGCCTTGTTCAAGTTTTTTGAACAGAGCTATTTTAAAAGAATGCAATTCAAAATAGCTAATGCCGCTTATGAAGCGTGGAAGATGATACACAAATCTGTATTAATAAGCTGTATAGGTTATTATACACCTTTTAACTCTACGGAAAGATTGCCGTCAGTTTTTTGGGATGCAAAGATTGGTAGTTGGTGGGATAAGGGGATTTGACGTCTAGGGGATAGCTATAGTGGTGGAATAATTGCTTCCTTCTCAGATTTAGCAGAACAATACAAGCTATCCAAGAACGACTGTTTAAAATTCTTACAAATCCGTCACTATATAGATAAGCATTGTAGACACACGACCATAATATCTAATGTTTTAATAGAGGCACTGACAAAAAGAGCGAAGATTGGGGTACTATATGTTATAATGTTGGAGATACATTGGGATGATATAGAAATGCATGATTTGAAGTGGAGTGAAAGATTTGGCAATACAGGTTTATATGTGAAACAATCAATTGATAAGGCAGCTAAAGTTATGTTGACTGCAAACCTACGCACCCAACATTATAAAACCTTGTTTAATTTATATCATACCCCTGTTAAAATGATGAAGTGGGGGAGAGGGTTCATGACGGGAAATGTTTTAGGTGTCAGGTGGAAAAAGCCAACATCTTGCATATATTCTTTGATTGCATAGTCTTAAATCATTTTGGAGAGGGCTTATCAGAATATCTATCTCAAATTACAGGGGTTAATGTCTGTATCTCTAGAAAAGTAATGTTAGTAGGAGTGGGTGAGGACATACAACCCGCTCAGGTTTGCGATCCACTTCGGTATCTTTTATTTATGGCTACTGCAGTTGCCCGATTATGTGTTGCCTCACATTTCAACCGGAGGCACAGTTTGAAATGTGGTGTGCAAAGTTTTACAATGTATTTAATTTGGAATATAGTTTGTCCCGTATGAAATCACTGAGAAAAGAAAACTAAGGATAAAAATTTGGGAGCCTATGTTGCAACATGTGGAGATATCGTTATGAATGGCAATAACCTCCTATACGTGTTTTTTCATTTTCCTTTTTTTTCCTTTTTCTATGCTCTCTACGCTTCTGCGTTATTATTTTCAAAGTGTCAAACATTCCTACATTAATGATTTAAATGACTGATTTGTAAACATTATATGCTATGAACTGAACAATAAAGAATTTTTAAAAAAATGTGACAGAGGGTCGTATTTTATGAGTTGAATTCAAGATAAACTGCTACATAAAGGTGTGACGCTAAACCAGTGTGCTTCATCCAAAGAAGGATTTCCAGCGGAACAGCGTGTGCATCAATTATGTTTTCCTGAAGCTGTTGAAAATCATCTATTTGCACTCTCAGGGCCTCATATACAAGGTTTTGATGTAGGGCAGCGCAGTATTGAATTTTGCTGCGCTGCCCTGCGTCAAAACAAAAGGGCAGGAATGCACCTTTTCTATGTGAGAGGGTTCATTCCTCTCTTTTTTACCTGCGCCGACGCACAATGGGCTGCTGTGCGCCGACTCAGGCACCCTGGCGCATGGTGCCAGGGTGCCTGTGTTGGGGGCTGATTGATTCTGAAAAGGAAACCTTCCTGCACACAATCAATCAGTTCAGGCCATTTCCATTTTCTATGTGTGCTGCATTCAAAATGGCATTGTGAGGATTGTGAATGGAGGATTTGACACGGGTATTCTGAGACCTAAAGAGTTTGATTACCTCATGAATAAACATCCAAGAATTACGGTAATATACTTTTTACCAAAAGTCCACAAGGATACCGTGCACCCCCCTGGAAGACCAATAATTTCTGGATGTGAATCTATTCTAGAGCCATTTACAAAGCACGTGGACACCTTCTTAAAACCATTTCTACCAGAGGTCTCCTTGTATTTACGTGATACAATGGAATTTATCAACAGAGTGGAGGGCTATGACTTTGATCCCACACATAACATCCTAGTTACATTGGACGTCTCGTCCCTGTATACACAAATTCCCCAGGATGACGCTTAGGAAGCAATAGAATACTATTTAGAGCAAAGACCAAGTCCATAGCAAGTACCAACTCACTTCATTCTGAGTTTGGGCTTGTTATCCTTGCGTAGGAATTTTTTTAAATCAGAAGATGTCTTTTTTTTTACAAATAAAGGGGACTGCGATGGGTTGTCCCTTCGCCCCGGAAATGGCAGTACTGTACATGGCCAGATATGAACACAGATATATTTACAACAATCCTTTTATTAACATATAGCGCAATGGTATCGATACATAGACAATATTTGGGGCATTTGGGAAGGGAACGAGTCATCCTTGATTGAAATCCATGCATGGTTGAATAATCGAAGTCCAGACATCAAATTCAGTTTGACCCACAACACAAAAAACCTTGCATTCTTGGATGTAGAGGTGAGAACATCCCAGAGTGGCCTAATTACTGCTTTACATACCAAGGCAACGGACAAGAATAACGCCTTACAATATAACAGTTACCATCCCAGAAATTTGAACGTGAACTTGCCGTACGGCTAATTTTTGGGTATCAGGCGAAACTGTATACCTAGAGAAGATTATTAGCTACATGCTCAGACATTGATTTGTAAATTGAAAGAAAGAGGCTACCCACACAAACTGTTAAAACACTCTATGGAGAGGGCATGGATCATACCTAGAGAGCATTAACTAACACAAAAGTACAAACGAACAATGGAACTTCTGGTTTGTGTAACAACATTTGGGCCGCTTACCAACTCATTTAAGAAAATCGTAAGCAGCAATTGGCACCTGATTGAGGGATCAATACAAAACATAGGGACACCATGGTTAGCCTTAAAAAAGAACAGAAACATCGGACAGCAAATAATGTGTGCTGGTGATGTCCAAGCAAAAAGATCAGACACCCTATGTACAATGTTCAACTTTAAACCAATCTAAGGGCACCACAAATGTGGTAATTGCCCCGTTTGCAACTCTACTATTGAGGGATCCACCTACACGGATGGCCGAATACAATGGAAGCATAACTAATTTACCAACTATAAAAAAAAAACGTGGTTCATGCCATGATCTGTCCATGCCCTAAAATGAATATAGGTAAAACAAACCAGGAAGTCAAACAAAGGATTGTACAACAATGTTAGAGGCTAAACAACTAAATTGTTACAGAGCCCATGGTCAACCACTTTGTGCAGAAGAACCATGCAGAAAAAGACTTCAAGTGTGTAATGATATTGATGCAAAGTGCCCAGTGACCAAACTGGTCATTCACTAGGACCGGCCCGAGTGAGGGACGAGGGCGGGCGGAAAGGGAGGAGCTGGGGGACCAAAGGGGCAGTTAGCCTGTAACCCTGAATGAGGAAGGAAGGAAATAAAGGAGCTGATACACTGATCTGTGTCTGCGTACATTCTGTGGGAAGAAACAACACTACAACTGGCGACAAGAGGTATCCTGTCCCCAGGCGTGTGTGAAGAAGGGTGTGTGAAGAAGGCTAAGTCGGCACCCAGTGGTTACTGACCCGTCTGGAGCTCACCCCACGTTCAGAGGTTCGAGCGCGGTGCCCACAGCACCCACCGAGAGCCCACCTCGGCGGCGGAAGCGCGCTACAGCAAGTGCCAACCGAGAGACCACCTCGGCGGTGGAAGCGCATCCTCACAAGCGCCCACCGAGAGCCCACCTCGACGGCGGAAGCGTGACAAGAAAAGCGCCCACCGAGTGCCCACCTCGGCGGCGGAAACAGTGGGGCCCGCCTCGTGCCAAGAGGCCCAAAGTCCACACCGAGAGCCCACCTCGGTGGTGAAAAAGAGGAAAGGAAGCTGCCCTACCTGTTCGTGACTCAAGCGGTGGACCCCGGCTGCATGCGGTGAGTGAAAGCGCCGACTAACTGGGCCCAGGGTGAAGAAATAAAGAAAATCGGCCGAAATCTCGCCAGAAACGAGATTCCCGTGCGGCCATCTTAGAGTCAGGCAGCACTGGCCAATTCCCTGCGAGGGATCATCGGCGGCCATTTTGAAGTCAGGCAAAGAGCCTGAAACAGCAAATAATCATTGGCAAGTGACAAACAAACATTGGCAATGGCAACTCGACCAACAAGCACTGGCGAGTGCAACAGAAGCAACAAACAGGCACTGGCGAGTGCTATAAAGACAGTAAACAAGCACTGGTGAGTGCAGCAAAGTAACAAACAAGCACTGGCGAGTGCAACAGAAGCAACAAACGAGCACTGGCGAGTGCAATAAAGACAGCAAACAAGCACTGGCGAGTGCAACAGAACAGAACAGAGAATAAACCAAGACTATAAAAGCAGTCAGGAACCACAAGCGTACAATGCCCGACTCATCCCCCGCAAGCATGATGAGAGCATCTATCCTGCGCCGTCCCGAGCCCCTTGTTCTTGAATCCGGCGAGAGCATGGGCCCGCGATGGCAAGAATGGATAGAAGACTTTGAGGATTTCATGAAAGCATCCAAGGTGACAGACGTAGAAGAGAAACTGCTTATTCTCAAGAACCTGATTGGCAGGGAAGGTGGACGACTCAAAAGAACTGTCAGAAGATTCCTCTGATTCCTACGTCAAAGTACGTGAAGCACTAGACAGCAAGTTCCTACACAAAAGGAACTTCGACTTCGAGCGGTACACTTTCAACCTGGCCACGCAAGAGAAAGGTGAACAAATGGGGGCGTTCGTAACACGTCTGAGACGACTGGCGAAGCACTGCGATTTTGACAAATTCTCAACTGAGGACACCCTGTGACTAAGAGTCATAGAAGGTTGTCTCTCTGAGCCACTGAGACGCAAGTTACTCAAGAGAAGCTACGCGTTGGAAGAGATCGTAGAGATGACGAGAGTAGATGAACAAGCTGACCAACACGCGAAGAAAATGGAAACCGGGAAAAGTGAGAGACGAGAACAAGTCTTCAGGATGCAGTCTCGACAAGAGCACAGATG
Source organism: Lissotriton vulgaris (assembly GCF_964263255.1). Classification (NCBI taxonomy): domain Eukaryota; kingdom Metazoa; phylum Chordata; class Amphibia; order Caudata; family Salamandridae; genus Lissotriton; species Lissotriton vulgaris. Next base: position 1,980,637,448 of record NC_141687.1, on the reverse strand, counting down.
GTCTCCACCACAGGCTCGTTCCTCCAGATCCAAGAGACATCACCACCAGTCAAGCAAAGGACACAAGGACTCGAGTCACACGAAGGGACGATCAGACAGACAACTCAAATGCTACCGATGCGGATACGACTTCTCGCATGCAGATGCATGCCCAGCACTAGGACAACAATGCCGGAAATGTGGTAGAGACAACCATTTTGAAAGCATGTGCAGGGCAGTACCGAAGAGTGACCACGGGGGAAGACACCAACCTTCAAACAGTCGTCATCATGTCAGAGCAGTCCAGGATAGACGAGACTCATCCACTGGGTCGTCACAATCCAGCTGCCGCTCCTGCAGGACATGTCAATCTCGGAGATCGTCATCAAGAGAATCTCAATCCCCATCACCCACCCCCCGAGCTCGAAAAGAATACCTGTACCGTGTAGCTGACCTTGATCAGAAAGATTACCAGCGTCTAGACATCAAAGTTGGCTCCCACCCCATACAGTTCGTGCTAGATAGTGGAGCAACGCTAAACTACTTACCAGTAACAGAGTACCAACGCATGAAATCACCGCCAAAGCTAGTTGATTCCCACGTACAAATGTATACGTGGATGGCCAAGAAGCCACTAACATGTCTTGGGAAGTTTGAGACCGAACTGCCATATGAAGATCAGACAATACCAGCCTATATCCATGTCATCGAGGGGCCTGAAGCTGACTGCCTCCTGAGCCTAGCAACTGCTGAGTGATTGAAATTGGTGGACATCTTATTCAGAGTCACTGACAAACCAGCACTCATCCAGAAGTTCCCCAAGCTCTTTCAAGGCTTGGGAAAAATGAAGAACTGCCAAATAAAATTGCATATAGTTGAACAAATGGTGGCGCAACACCACCGAAAAATCCTGTTTCACCTGCAAGAAGCCGTGGAGAAGGAACTCCAAGACCTGCTGGAAGCCAACATCATCAAGACAACGGATGGACCAACTCCATGGGTCTCCCCGGTCGTGGTGGTCCCAAAGAAAGGAGAAACCGGCCGAGTCAGTCTGTGTGTAGACATGAGGGCGCCCAATACGGCAATAGAGAGAGAGAGACATCCAGGCCCTCACATCAGTGACATGATCACTTCCCTCAATGGAGCAAAGATCTTTTCCAAACTGGACCTCAACAAAGGGTACCATCAGCTAGAAATGCACGAAAGGTCAAGATACATCACAACATTCTTGAAACACCTTGGATTATTCAGATATAAAAGACTAAGCTTCGGGGTGTCATCAATAGCAGAGATATTCCAAGAGGCCATCAGGAGAACAATACACCACATTCCACAGGTCCTAAACTACAGCCATGACATCTTCGTTTATGGAGCAACGACTCAAGAACACAACAAAGCACTGGATCAGGTCTGTCAGGCGCTGATGGAAGCGAACCTCACACTCAACCAAGACAAGTGTGAACTTCATAAACCCACACTAAAAATTTTCGGACACCTATTCTCTGGAAGCGGAATGAAACCAGACCCAGAAAAGGTAGCAGCACTAAACGACACACCAAGCCCGGAGGACGTAGGCAATGTACGATCATTCCTAGGAATGGCCAGCTACTGCTCAAGATATATTCCTGACTACGCCACGCTAAGCTACCCGCTAAGGATGCTCACTAATCAAGGACAGCCCTTTCAGTGGTCCACTCAGTGTGAAGGGGCATTTCGAGAAATCAAGAGAACCGTAGAATCAGCAAAGAACATAGCATACTTCAATCCAAAAAAGAAGACAGAGATAACCGTGGATGCCAGTCCCGTAGGAATAGGAGCCATCCTCACGCAGTATGATAGAGAAGGAGACCAACGGCACATAGTAACATATGCCAGCAGAAGTCTAACGGACACGGAGAGAGCATATTCACAGCCAGAAAAAGAAAGCCTAGCTGTTGTCTGGGCGTGTGAACACTTCCACATTTTCATTTTTGGAAAACATTTTACACTGATAACTGACCACCAAGCTTTGATCACAATATTTGGAAACCCGCAAGCGAAAATGCCACCGAGAATAGAGGGATGGGGCCTACGGCTCCAAGAGTACACCTACACCATAATTCACAAGCCAGGAAAAGATGCCAACGCTGCTGACTACATGTCCCGACACCCCATTAGATCCAACAAATCAGAACAATCAACCGCGGATGAATACATTCACTTCGTAGTAGACCAAGTGAGGCCTCCGGCCGTTCCACTGGAGGCCATTTGTGAAGCGACACAAACGGATGCCATTCTGAAAGAGGTGAAACGTCTGTTCCAAACTAACAGCTGGAGACACACGAAAAGCAATGAACAAAACAACCACCAGATGGCGGCATTCAAACATGTCCACGAAGAACTGTCGATAGCGGAAAATGGTCGCATCTTACGAGACACCAGAATAGTGATCCCACGACAACTCAGACAAGGGGTCATCAACCTGACACATGAGGGACACAGGGGCATAGTAGCCACAAAAAGAGCACTCTGAAAGAGTCTGGTTCCCAACACTAGACCTGATGGTGGAGACGACCCTGAAGGACTGTCCGCAATGTCAACTGGTTAGTCGTCCGGATCCCCCTGCACCACTACAAATGTCTCCACTACCGGAGGGCGTCTGGCAACACATTGCCATTGACTTCTTTAAGGCCAATCAAATCGGGCCAATACGTCCTGGCCATCATGGACGAATACTCCCGATTCCCCATCGCACAACTGTGCACATCCGCGAAAGCATCGAGTGTCATACCGATCCTAGAGGAAGTCTTTGCCGCATGGGGCATTCCCCTAGTGGTGAAGTCAGACAATGGGCCTCCATTCAACAGCCATGACTTTGCTGACTTTGCTCAGCACCTCAACTTCACACACCGCAAGATCACACCATTATGGCCACAGGCCAACGGAATGATCAAACGTTTCATGGCCACGATCAAGAAGACATCCAGCAAGCAGAACTCACCGGAAAGAGCCTTCAGACAGCACTCAATGAGGTATTGCGAGCGTACCGCAATACGCCTCATTCCACCACAGGCAAATTTCCTGCCACTCTCATGCTAGGACGCCCAGTGCGCACCAGAATACCAATGATGAGTATGGCAGTGCACAAACTGTATCTCGACTCTGATCATGAGGAGATCGCGGCCAGAGACAAGATAAAGAAGGAAAGGATGAAGGACTATGCCGATGAGCGACGTCATGCTACTCCCCCTCAAATCCAAGAGGGAGACTGGGTGCTGGCATGACAAGAGCAGCACAGAAAGACTGATTGCCGATACCATGAGGTTCCACTCAAAGTGATCCACCAAAAAGGAACCATGATCACTGCAGAGACCGATGGCAAAAGACTTACTAGGAATGTGACGTACTTCAAAAAGTGCGGACCCAATGTCAAAGAGCTACTGACCGAAGCGAAACTGGAGCCGGGAGACCCAGAGACACTGCCAACTCACAGTCAGTTACTGATGGAGATTGCCGATGAGAATGAGCGCGACAGTCCCAACCTCCAGTCACGCCCCAGACGTGTGATCACGAAACCGTCTCGCTTTATCAAAGAATTCTAAAGACAATAACTTGCTGTTTTGCTGTGGCGTATATTATTTTGTTTTCTTTTATTCACAGAAGGGGGAGATGTAATGATGTTGATGCAAAGTGCCCAGTGACCAAACTGGTCAGGCACTAGGACCGGCCCGAGTGAGGGACGAGGGCGGGCGGAAAGGGAGGCGCTGGGGGACCAAAGGGGCAGTTAGACTGTAGCTCTGAATGAGGAGGGAAGGAAATAAAGGAGCTTATACACTTATCTGTGTCTGCGTACATTCTGTAGGAAGAAACAACACTACAAAGTGGACTGTAATTTGTGCTATTACGCCGAACCCTGGAAGCGGAGACCCAGAAACCCTAATAATGAGAAAGGAGGCTTATCTCATCATGAAATTCAATACAGCCACGAGCGAGTTAAACAAAATGACTGAAATTAACAAACAGTGAATCATGAATTTGAACATTTCTCATCATCCGGCTTGAAACTCCAACATCCATCATGCAATTTGACAACACAAGGAAAATGAACTCATTTCGTACTCTTATTTTCGGCAATCGATTTCAGTTCCTTGAGTAACATGACAGCCAGCCGCGCATTTCACAATTAAGCAGTCTAGGGTGAAACAAGCATGTGTAAGGAATGGACTGAACTCCAAGAAGCATTGAAGGCAAGTGAAGCTAAAAAACAGATGGGGCCTCTACGTACAACGCTGTCTCAATTAGAAGCCCCTTACTACGTTTATTCAATACAAAGTACTTTGAAAGCGGCAGAATTGGGTGCCTAGCGTACGCAGTTTGTATGTAAAGTGCCACTGTGCCAGGCTTCAAGCTTAGCAGAGGAGGCATAGCGTAAGGTGAAGGAAGATTGAAGTTACAGCATATGCTCGGGCGTAAAAGAGAAAAGTGGCACAAGTAGTATTAAATGAAAAGTTTGGAGCGGGCGAGCACTCATGCCCTACAGATGAGCAGTGGTTCACAGAAACTGTTACAGTGGTGCATTTAGAATCTTGTTGAAACTGCAGCTGCGCAGCGCACAAAGTCTAGGAACGAAGGGACAGACGGAAGTAAAGTCAATTAGTGAGGTGCAGGCAAACAAATCCATGTTACTGGAATGTTTAATGCGATCAGCGAAATATGGCTTCACTCTACAACAATATACCATCTTATAAACCCAGGAGACAACTCTGCTGTCCCAGGCCGGACCACAGAAGATCGCTGAAATGTAGGGCTGGTGCTATCAGAGATTTGTCTGCCTGCTGGAAATCAGAAACGCACAGGCACGAAAGTGAAAGCACTCGCGCTGGGTAAACATAAAACCTGTAACATGATCCTGGAATGCAGCTAGCACACTGTGCGCCGCTGCTCACTCCGCTCGTTCCCGAGACACATAGGCTAGGGGAGTAAACATTTAAAGAAAAGGCGGAACATACCCACGCCTTTGGCCATTTGTGTGCTTTCCTTTGGGAAAGCCAGCCACAATGGCAAATCAAATGTGTGGGTGTAAACAAAACTACACTATAAAGTTGCAAGGAAGTTGGGAGTGCTTGCAGGAAGCCTCCCATAGAGCAGCGCATGCGCGTGCGCTAGGCTCGACCTAAAAACAGACATAAAGGACCACACCTAGTGGTTTGTTAGAGGAGCTGGACAAGAAGTCTTCACCTATATGGATCAAGCAGGCGCTAACAAGTTGCCAATGGATACACTCCCAGTGAACTGGCCTATCTACAGAGACATGCACAGGGTCATAAATTCAAAGGCATATCAAACTGTATTAATGATCAAGTAATACATTTTTATACATAACTAATCCAGAAGTTGCCTGGCAAATATGTTGCCAGGCAACACATTTGAAAACACATGTGGACCATATGATATTTATTATCTTATCTGTTTATCCTTATTCTCCAACTTTGTACATCAACAGGACAATATTGTGTATAAGGAAACATAGATTTTTACAGTTTGATGTATATAATAATTCCTCATGAGAAATATGGTCCAGGTCCCCTGTATCAAACACTGCCTTTATCGCTGCTAGTATGAATGGACCCCTGAGTTTCAGTACAAATGAGTCTGTGGATATGATTGTGTGAATGAATGGGATGTTGGGATGTTACTTTTTTTAACTTCTGGTTTATTTATGTATAAAAATGTATTACTTGATCATTAATAAATTTTGATATACCTTTGAATTTATGACCCTGTGCATGTCTCTGTAGATAGGCCAGTTCACTGAGAGTGTATCCATTGGCAACTTGTTAGCGCCTGCTTGATCCATATAGGTGAAGACTTCTTGTAGTATATATTTGTCTTTCTTCCCCTGCGTCGCTACCTTTATCCGAAGTCAGGGGCCCCTTTGTTTAAGTGGTAGAGGAGCTGGACAGACACACAAGGAAGATGTCGAAGTTAAAATCAATGTCAAGAACGTCATGTGCTTCTCTCAAGTTCCAGCAGATGGCACTATAATGCGATATAAGAGATGATCTCACAGGAGCCTCGAAGACACTAATTGACTTGCTACGATTGATTCTATAAAATGAAATCCTCGGTGTCCTGTATAGCAGAAGATCAAACGTATGACCAAGGGAGTAGCCAGAAAATCAAAATACTCCACACTTTGAACCAAAACTCTAACTACACCTAATGAGCGAAAGAGTAAGCCTGAATCTTCCTAGATTAGTGCTGTACACTTGTACATGCTCTTATTTCTCATTTCATCCTCCCACACTTCCATCCATCCATTCTTTGATCCTTTAGCCCCTGCTTTCATTATTCCAACAATTCATTAACATTCAATCTATCCATCCATCTGTCCACTCATCCATCCATTCATTTCATTTATGTAATGACCATTCCCTTCACACATGATCATCCACCCTTTCCTTCTTCTACCATCTATGCTAACAGCCTTTCGTCCAACATTCCATTCACCCATCCTTTCACCCTTTCTTCCATGAATTGATCCTTTCATCCCTACTTGCAACCTTTCGCCCTTCCAACCAATCATGCACCCTTTCTTTGTTGTTTTCTCCCTTCCTCTTCTCCTTTCATCTTTCGTTCCTTCCTTACATATCTTTTTTTTTTTTGACACACCAGCAGAGCAATGGGCTTGCCCATATTTACAAGTCCACATAAATTCACCCTGCGTGACTTTGCCTTGAAAATAAGGGGACCCTTTCATGCATAACTCTGCCTGAAAGGGGCATTTCATGGGTGTTGCTGCAGGTGTCACCAAGCAACATCCATGGAACCTGACACATTCCCAGATTTACAATGTTTTCTAAAGCTGGAAATGCATACCTTCTAATCTGGAGTATAGCCTCCTCTCAGTCTCATGCCTGGTTGTCATAATGTCTCTTATTGTAATTCAGCAAAAGGCTGACACCTCATTTAATAGCTGGTGGAGAAGTGTGGCTCACTGATTAGAGCGGAAGACCTTGATGCAGAGGTCTGGCCCGGGACCAGGGTTCAATTCCCGACGCGGCAGGGTCCTGAACCCAAAAATGTCCACGGACTCGATAATTCTCGCCTCAGTGCCTATTCTAATCATGGGGTCCCACGCTGCAACTCTGGGCAATAGCTGCTTAATCTCCACTACAGCGGCCCACCCGCTGCGGGATGCCTGGCTTTCACCTTATCTCACAGGGAAAAGCCAGGATGGGTTCCCAAGGCAAGCGCCTTGATGCCTTCGGGTGATACGTGCGCTATATAAGTCGCAATACATTTACATAGCTCATAACCCCTCTTTAAAGCCCTATCACTGCAACGTAGCATTATCTACTCTCTGCCAGCCTACCTATCTCACCAACCATTCACCTCAAACCACATGGCCATCACTAATAATCCCACCTAACTGGTAATAATATAACCTATCACAAAGTAACTGGAGGAAATGCATGCAATTTTTTTCTTAAAAGCACATGACTAATCGCCATAATCAACATTTAACCACTGGATTAACCACTAACCTTGGATTCTGGAGTAGCATGGTACTTGACGTAAAGCTCTTCAATGCCTTACAATGGGTAGCAAGCGCTATATACATACATTTACATTTGTTAATAAATGGAATGTGGAAGAGATTAGGGTGGAGTGAACAGGGTTGGCAAAGCAGGCTGTAGGCCAATACTGATCTTCAGTGCATGACCACTGGAAGTTAGAAGCAACACTGTGTCAGTCATACCCAGAAAAGAGGTAGTTGTAGGACAGTGAGCTGTTTAAGGGTTTGAGCCATGGCTAGGCAAACTGGCGCCATCTACTCATTCTAGGGTAACCCAGTGGTCTTTGGCACGGGACCGCATATTCCTCTTTAAGTAATAGAACGGCATTCTGGATATTCACTTGTATCTTCTGAAACCTAAATAAGTAATTAATGTAAGGTACCTCGGTGGTGCAGTTTGCAAGGAAATGTGAGTGCTAATATGGATTGAACTTACTGTCCTGTGTGCTCACTTGGATACACTAGTGTGTTATTAATGTTTGGGTGTTTCAGGTGCAGTGCTGTACATTCATGTGTTTGTCTACATACGCTAGTCCCCTTTTTGAAATGTGATTTGATTTTGAAAGTTAATTGCTGTAATTTACCATCTTCTTTGAAGTAGTTGGGGGATTCTTGGCTAATTTAGCATGTTTGGCTGTTTCCAAATGGATTGTAATAGAATGATCTCGGTTTTTCATATATATAAATTCCTGTATATAGAAATTATGCATGCAAAAAAATGTTGATTTGTAGATTAATTGCTGCTTGAGGTATTTTTGCATACAATGCCACTTAGTTCACATTTGGAATCGTGCAGCAAGGTTACTGTTTTAAGATGTGGCAATTTCAAATCTACGTAAGAAACTGGAGCCTCGTCAGGACCCCAACACCCAGGGTGCACAGCCAACAAAAATGAATTGATAGAATCAACAAGTTCCAGTGTTTTCTTCTTTTAACACCAAATCCTACACAATGCAGGCGGGGCAGCATAATAAGAAACTGTACTCATTTAGGGTAGAAGGAGAAGGTCCCCATGACTAGAACATTCTCTTATTTGGGAGTTTTGTTCGACGACCAGTTAAAATAGGGACCATTACTCCAAAGGAAAAGGGGTGAAATAATTCGGGCAAACGCTGCTATATTTAATTTTGCTAGGAAAATGGGCAAACGACCTATTGCTGCATTACTTAAGATTCACCGGGCAAAATGTGGCACTAGGTAGCTATGGTAGTGAACTTTGGCAACTGATGATATTGTGTCGGCTGAGAACATTTTTTGAAACAGCTGTTGGGGGTTCCAAAGGGAACTTTCAACTTAATGGTGCATGAAGAAACTGGCACACCTTTTATTAGGGGTACCCTAGCACTACGGCCACTAACCTTTTGGCTAAAATGCTGGCTTAACAAAGATTTGGTCCTAAATCACTTGCTTTTAAAGGAAGTATTGTCCATGGATTGTATGCTCAAAATCCCTTGGTTAAAATACTTAAGAGCCTGTTTTCTTTCATTAGGGCGCCCAGAACTCTTTTAAAATCCTGATTCGATTACTTTTGCTGACGTGGAGTTTGTGAAAAAAACTTTCCCTTTATTACAACAAATGAATCGTGATGAGCTGGAACTAATTAAACCTAGTGTCCGCAAACACGCCATGTTGAAAACTACACCTTTAATGGAGCCCTATTTATCATGGCTCTAATCGGGCTGTGAGCGTTTTTTATGTTAACCAGGTTCCGATTGGATTATTATCACCTTTTATTAACTGTTCCAAGGGGCTTTCATAGAGGTCAAGTGCTACCGTCCTGCGGCTGCGACAATGAGTCTCCGCAGGATTTGGTGCACTTTTTATTTATTTGTGCCCTCTATGATGCACCCCGGAGGTTCTTCCTAAAGCCCCTTTTAAAAAAACAGAAATAAACCCAGGTCCGACTAGCCCTTTGTTACCTGCAATTGTTAAAGCCTGAAAGCACTTTATTCCTGATTGGTTTCCTAAAATCAGCCCTAAAACGTAGAAATAGCAGGGAGAATTAATTATCATAAATGCTGCTATTATTATACCTGATCACCAGTGACTGTTGTTAATAATATACATTTTAACGGAATGGTTTTTTTTGTGGTTTTTTTTGTTCTTTTTAACATATGGGTTCTCTTTGATTGTATATCAAGTTTTTATTGTGTAACATATATTAACTGTGATATTGTGCTTTTATGGGTTTTTTTCTTGAAAAACCGAATAAAGATATTTTTCTTTTCTTACTGTTTTCAGATGTGGCAATTTCAAATCTACGTAAGAAACTGGAGCCTCGTCAGGTCCCCCACACCCAGGGTGCACAGCCAACAAAAATGAATTGATAGACTCAACAAGTTCCAGTGTTTTCTTCCTTTTAATCCAAAAGTAATAATTTGTAATCCATGTTATGTTAATTTCTATTTATATAGCACAAAATCACCAATGGTCTCTACGCGCTTATAAAAGGACCATAAATCTAGAAACCTAGCATGCCTCCCAGAGCTTAGCAAGTCTGGGGAGCTTATCCAAACGCCTAAGTGAACAGAATGGTCTGAAGGTTCCTCCTAAAAGGGATTAGGGGGACTGCCCTGCGCAAGCTCTCCGGTAGCTTGTTCCCCCCGCCCAAAGATGTCTTTATCAAAACGTGGGCTTGCCTAATACGATCGGAGGCATCATCCTGGCACATAGTTCTTCAAACGGTCTATGATGTAACTGGGTGCTGCTCCATGCAGGGCTTTGCGTGCAATGCACAGACCCTTAAACCTAACCCTCTGCTTAATTGGGAGCCAGTTTAGTTGTAGCAGTGGAATGGCACGTGCTCTTCTCAGCAGTTTGAAAATCAGTCTTGCCGCGTCATTCATAACCACCTGAAGTTTCCCTAATAGCTTGTCAGGTAGCCCTATGTATTCTGCGTTACCGTAGTCCAGGCGCGACACAATTAGAGCCAACACAACAGTACACATGGTGGAATAAGACATCAGGGGTCCAATTTTCCAGAGTTGCCTCATAAGGCCCACACAACTCCCCACTACAGCAGTCACCTGATTGTTCAGTGTTAACTTGGTGTCCAGCCTGATGCCCAAGCTCTTCACAACTGGCACCGGTGTAGTACCTAGCTCTTGTGGCCACAAGTAATTGGACCAGTGGTTGGCCCCTGCGGTAGTAGCAAGCACCTCTGTCTTGTCAGGATTTACGTTCAATGAATTAATCCAGTTCATAGTGAACTGAAGAATGTTCTGCACATTGGCCTGTGCCTGTGTGTAGCTGTCTATATGCACGATTAGTTGCGTATCGTCGGCATAGTTGAACACCTGACATTCAAGTTTTGCCAGTGCTTCTACCAGTGGCTGGAGGTAGATGTTGAAGAGCAGTGGGGGGGGGGACACTTAAAGCCCTGCGGAACCCCACATGGAAGAGCGCCATTCCTGGACACACATTCTCCTAGCTGGACCTTTTGTGACCGATCCTTCAGGAAGGAAGCAATCCATTGGAAGACCACACCAGTAACTCCCAGCAGCTGAACACGGGCCAAGAGCTGAGCATGGTTCACTGTGTTGAACGCGCTAAAGAGATCTAAAAGGATCAGTGCTCACGATTTCGTCTTGTGGGCTGCAAGACTCAACTCGTCCAGCACTGAGAGTATCACCAGCTCGGTGCTTATGTGGGCCCTGAATCCCGCTTCAGCTGATGTTCCTCCAAAAAGGACGAAAGTGTTCTGAGCACATGCTGCTCAAGTACTTTAGTCTGGAATGGAATTCTGGAAATAGGTTGAAAGTTCTTCAAGTTATTGGAGTCCGCCCCTGCGTTCTTCAGCAATAGAGTCACCATCGCTTTCTTAAATTTGTAAGGAACCTTCCCCGTTGCCAAGGACAAGTTTAGTAGCGACAGCGTCTCTAGCCCTACCACAGAGAGGGCCATTTTGAACACCCTGGGAGGGCAGGGGTCTTCCTGTGACCCTGATTTCACTTTGGTCATAATATGGGCTAAACCGTTTGAGTCTAGAGCAGGAAAAACTGAGAGAATACCGCCTGAGTGTCCGGTAGGTCTACTTCTGATAGAGGGCAAGGGCTTATGCGAGTGTTACCTATTTCTATAAGATATCTTTAACTTTAGCTAGGAAGAAGTCCTGTATCTAGTTGCAGTCATCCAAAAAGCAAACGTGGATTTTGAGTTGGGGAGCTAACGGAATTGAGTGAGGCTGTGTACTGCATGATTTTAGGTGGACAGACTACGTATAATTGGTGGCATACGGGAAACGGAGGCCCGGGTGAATCATACGGCCAGCACCGTGTAAGATACAGGTAGCCCCACCAGGGGTGCCAGCCCCGGATCACTGAGGGCTTTTAGATACAGGGATTGTTACCTGTTTTGAGAGCGAGAGCAGTCTAAATTATATGACGCAAGCCCATAGATTTTGCTATACCCTTGTCCTGAGGAGGCCATAAGAAATTGACGGCTGAAAAGCATCCACGTCGATAGCTTGTATGTACAGGAGTCACCATTAATGCAAATATGTTGAATTAGAAGCACATTTTTTGAAAAGATAGAGAGGTGTTGTACCTCATGTGCTAGAAGGACTACCTCGAAGTGTATCACTCAGATACTATGAGTGAACACTAGTGGTATAAATATCATGTTGGGGTATTGGAGATATTGAGTTTTGTGTATATATACATATATGTATGTTTTGTGTTTGTTGTTGTATATACATTGTTGTATGTTTATTTTTGAAGTGATATATGGGTCAGAGACTGGACCAATGGCATGTATGTGTGTGAAACTAAATTCAACATTGGTATTTGTAAAATTATACTGTAACGTCAGGGTAATTAATTGTGCCCTTGCTGAAAATAAATTGGATATTCATATCTTCGTACTCCCTTGTTATTCATCAATTTGATGTCCTATGCCCAGGTATAGGAGGGTGATTTGGGCACACCTCTGTCAGCTTTTTTCCTATGCAGTCATCCAAGTTGGCAGCCATCCTCTGTTCCTTCTTTTGACGCAACTCCCTTAGCACATTGAAGGTCTCCTTCTGAGGATCCGTGGCCTCCTAAATCTTCAACTCTTAATACGCGGATTTCTTTGCAATAATTGATGTTTTATAGAGGGAGCTAGTTTTGTTTTGTATTCCTCCCGGACCTTCGGATCGTATAATTTCCGCCAATGCCGTTCACACTGGTGTAGGGCCTGTTTTTTCCCTCTTAGTTCCTCTGTATACCATGGAGCACCTAGATGGTATAAACCTAATGTATGTCAGACAAACTGCCTTCCACAGAGGTAACTATACAAACAAGACATCACTGGAAAAGAAAAAATAGAAATCTTCAATTTTGGAATGCTCAATGGCCTGTATAGGTGTGCTCCATCCATGCAGATGAGTATATATAAGAAACTAGTGCCTCGTCAGGTCCCACAGACCCAGGAAGCATAACCAATGAACCATGATAAAAAAGTTAGATGGACTAAAAACATCAGTAGGCCTTGCTTCTGTTTTTGGTTGTGTTTTTTAACCAATCAATTACTTTTGGAATATTCATATACTTTTAAAAGAATTGTCAATACTGAAAAAATCACATATAATTATACATATTCATGTTTTTATCAATTCATTATTCGCGTTTTGTCACATGATTATTTTTCATGACATTGTAACAACTGTTTATCATGTGCGGTATTTGTTTTTCTTTTGGGTTTTTTCTTTCGGGTGTTGTCTTGTTTGTCTGTGTTTCGTTTACGTTTTATCACGGCGTGTACAGCATGATCTGAATTTTTCATTTATGTTCATTTCATTGGGGCGGCTGGGTGTCACATGCGTTATGGTTCAATCATATGGCACAATTTAAAAGCATCTGACATACTTGTGTATATGAAAACAAACATTTACCAATGGATTAGATAGTTGTGGCACGTTTCACTGCTGCAGGTACATTTTTGGGTGGAGCCTGGGCAGCGCATGCACTGCTCAGCAAGGCATGCTGTATTTGAGTATGGACTTGAAGCCCTACCCACTCTCTGCCAATTTTTGTCATTGTCCTTTATTAGGTCGAGCTCTCGACCTATTGCTGCCAAGTTGCCTCTGAAGCGACCTACACAGGTGGACGAGCGCCGATATCCTAGCGTGAACGCGCACGCCCAGCCCCCGGAGCCGTGCACATCTCCGATCTCAGTCAGCCATGCCTCTCTCAGTTCTCAGTTGCGCGCACACACACACACACTCTGCATACACACACACGCAGGCACACACACACTGCATACACACACGCAGGCACACACACTGCATACACACACGCAGGCACACACACTGCATACAGACACCCTCACCCCCCCCCCCCACGGGCTCACGCGCACACACACACAGTCACACACGCGCATCCACACACTCGAAGTGCCCATCACCTGTCTCGCTAGCCTGATGCACCAAAAACACAGTATTTACACGTCCCCCCGCTACTCACCGGGCTGACTCAGGAGTCCCCCGCTGCTCTCGAGGGCGGTCTTTCCTCCTCAGGTGTGCAGGGTTAGCGGCTCAGGCTCGGCAACAGCAGGCGACGCAGAAGGTGATGACGAGCTCCCTAGACGTCCGATGTGCATGCTCACGGCACATGGAAACGCGCACAGCGTGACTTGCTCCCGTACAGCTGAGGTACATGCTCACGTCGTTATCCTTCGCTTGTGTCTGCTTGTATTTATTTCATTGTGCGGCCGCCAATGCTTGTTACCTGAAATGAGGAGAGATCCCGCCGCGGCAGAGCCGTCCCGCTGAAAGCTCCAGCCAGTGTAGGACGCTCCCTCCGCAGCTGCGTGTCTCAGGCATTTCGAGCAGCAGGTGAATCCAGCTCTGATTTAATCACCCTTGTTTTAAGTGCAACCTTTAATGGGAAGCGGATTTCATTGCCGTCCTCGGCTGTTCATCATGAGCTAGCATGCAATCAGCGAAGAATGATCACATTGTTTGAAATATGTCAGTGTGACTGAGTAAATGAGAACGGACACATTGCTTGAAATATTTCAGAATGGCCGGGTAAATAAAAAGATTATTAAATTGCTGTTTTGTGGCCAGGCTGTGACAGACTCGACTGGCCCTGCATTCGGTTGTCTGTATGTCTTGCTAGAAGCTAGCTCGGTTGTGTGCCTGCTGCCGTCCTTATCTGCACTGCTTCCTGCGTGCGAAAGTCCCGCCGGCCGGCGCACATTTCGCCACTCTCACTGCAGCCCAAAAAACGAGACCACGCAGGTATTATATTTTTCCGAAATGTGAGCAGAAGGCAGTGATTAGGTCAACAACCCTCCGCCGCCCCCGGGGTCCCACAGCTGAGCTGAGCCTAACAATCAGCATATACCTCCTGGCCGGGGCCCGGGGGCACAGGGTGCTTCAACAGTGTAAATAGCGTGAGACTCACACTTAACAGAAGACAGGAGCCGCGGTCTTGCCCGATTTTTGCAAAAGCGGCCGGCACTAGCAGCAGCAAACTTGACCCACTAACCTCAAGCACAGGAATGGCGCCGTGACTTCTAGATCCCAGAACACACTCGGCTGTTGAATTTTCATGCAGCTCGAGTGGTTGTGTTCACGAGGAGGCCGGGCCCGTACCAGTTTGCAGCAGCTGAAGCTCACCTCTCAAAGTAAGTAGAGTGAGATTTCCTCACTCTTCTAAAATGTCAAATGGGGTTTCATTTTTGTATTATTTATCATGTGGGTTATCTTCGCCTGCCTGCCCTGCGTTTACAGCTTTAGACTTAGTGCGAGTACTTCATTTTCAGCTGCGACATCTACTGTACCATGATGGTGGCTGCGCGCCGACCGGGACGATCGCAGCTCTCGGGGTGACTGATTTAGTATCGAGACACTATTTAAATAAAGATTGACATAGTATGCACCTTGGTTGTGACCTATGTATGTTTTGCGCCTCAGCCTGAGGCTTCAATGCTCGGCTGTCGAGTCCGATAGTCAGCAGACTGTTCGACTATTTCATTTTAATTACTTCAGCAGCTGACGAAGAAGATCCCTGTTGTTGGGGCCTCACATCCTATTTTGGCCGGGTCCCACGTTGGACAGAGTGGCCTGCAGTGCACATTTCCTCTGCATCGGATTGATTGCCAGGGAGTACCCAGAGGGGGCCACTAGGCAAAGGCTGGCTAAAGCAGGGTCTGTTACTTCATTGTCTGCCGGCCCGCTCTGCTGGGGCACACCTGTCCGGTCACGCCGTGACCAGGTGCCCGAGGTGTCTTTAAAAGACAGCATTGCGCTACTGCACTCTGCTCTGCACCACAGACCATGTCGATTTAAGGCTCAAGCATGAACGAGTTATAAAAAAAATGTCTTTGTAAAGTGTATATAGGGGCTTTACTTTCTGTCTTTACTTTATTTATGAGACAGTTATTAACTTCGCAGCTCCAGAACACTGCAAAGTGTTTTTGGTTTTACTGTTTAAAATATGTGCTTATGAGGGGAAAAATATCGACTTTCAGGGCTTCTCGGAATTTATGTAACAGCCAGGACAATAAAATACCAACAGAGCCTGATGGTAACTCTGAAAGTAAGTGACTGGTAGAGTAGGAACTACATGTGATCTGCGGCAGAATAGAGAGCAATAGTGAAGGCAGCAATCCTTGTTTTTGGCAGGAGGGTAAATGTGCACACTGAGCAGTATCTGCTGCTGCTTTTGGGCCATTCCACGCCTGGTTGTATCTTTTTGTTATTATGGTGGGGAGAAGGGTTTACATTACTTATCAGGTGACATTTGTGTCAAAGGGCAGCTGGCTCTCTGTGTCACATGACACCAAGTACTATAATGTGACCTATCCGTAGCTGCTTCCTGTTGTGTGCTTCATGCAAATTGTAACACAGTGAATCCTGATTTTTTTAATCCTAAATACTTTGGAATCTGAAATTAATAGTTTTCTCCTTTCCTATAATAATGCATGGGCATACAAACCCCAGAATACAAAAAAACACCTAGGTATAAAAAGCAGACATTTGGTGATCAATAGGAAACTTTATTTTCAGGTGCTCTGCCGCAGTTTAAAGATCTTTTTAGAGTTTCTCACCGCTCAAAAGAGTATAATTTGTAATATTTATACGTTCCCATGGACTTCATTGCTTGGTTTTGCTTGCGAGAAATTGTCACTCATAAATTATTGAAATGCCACTCATAATTGCACTGAAATGTAAAAAAATGTCACACATAGCAATCTGAAACCTTGGCAGCTATGACGGCCCTATAGTGACATTTTGGCCAGCCCTCGTGATTAGAACGTAGCAGTGACGCGTTATGCGCTTCACCGCTACGCTCTCGTGAGGAGTCAATTCTGGCCTGGTGCTTGCGGCTTTTGGCGTTGTTTTGCTGGCTCTCTGGACTGAGAGTCTGGCTGCTGCACTGCAAACTCAGTACAGCAGAAGTTATTAGGGTATCAAAGCTCGAACCGAACCACCCCTGCCTGCCATAGAGACCCTGCCTGGATCGAGTGAGGTAAAAGGAGTGCAGCAGCAGGTTCAGAGGGGTGGGTGGCTGAGTCTGTGGCCCACGCCATAGCTGCCAAGGTTTCAGATTGCTATATGTGGCACTTTCGGAATTTCATTGTGATTATGAGTGACATTTCAACGTCTAGGAGTCACACTTTCTCACGGGCAAACATTAAAATCACTCAATAAAGATGAAGGAAAGTCATATGAATACCAGAAATTACACCCACCTTTCAAGTGCTCGCCGTCCTTTTTCCCCAGCACCCCCCCTTACCCACCCAAGGGGCGGCAATCTGAGGGATAGCCCCGGGCGCCACAAGCTCTAGCTTCGCCCCTGGTCCTTTGGGTTGAATCCGCTCTTTACCTTTCTGAAGTTAAAAAAAAAAAAAGCACCTGGAGTTCGATAAAGACTCCCATTGTTCAGGTATCGCGACACCTCAGCGTGCGTGATGCAGTACATACACGGTCAACATGAATACAAAACTGCTAATTTCCCGCTAATTTCAAGTCTTACAACTGCACCACCTACCGGTGCTGTATTTTTCTGTAGGAGGAGGTTGAGGGAAGGGGTGGGTGAGAGAAGGAGGGAGTTTTTATCACCAATGCCCGATTCTCTGTATTCATAGCAGCACTGCCACGCTGTGCTGCGCCCAGCTCTATCAGCACAATACTTAATAAGAATGTTTTATGACATTTCATCCCATTCTTCACATGTTGCCTCCGTGATGTGGATACTGAAATCTCGTGCGCGCATGCTCGCACTTATAAACCCCCCCCCCCCCCGAAAACGGTTTATTGCTTAGTGCAGTGTGTGCCAGTACCCAGGCCCAGACTGACCACATTCGTCGCGTCTAAATTACGCAATCATTCATTTTTATTGAGATTTTGGGGGAGGGAATACGTGCGGGCATGTTTAGAGGCTATCCTATAAAATGAGCTTTCATTAGATGCATACTTACTGTTTGCATGTAAATCTGCTTTTTAGTATACTACATCTGCAGTCATTTTTGTGTACCATCGCTGATGACATTGAATACACATGCCATTGTTGTGGAATCTGACGAACGTCATTACATTTTGCTAGATCCAACGGATGTCATATTGACTATGAAAAATGCTTCTATGTACATGAAGTAGATAATGCACAGTTTGTTTTATCATTCGCAAGTGTGCAATACCTTGTTTTAATTAATCACACCATAAAGTGAATGGAGAAATGCTTGCAAGTAGTCTGACATCTGGCATTCGCTCGGGGTAGCATTCCAACCCATCATTTTCTGCCTGCTGCGCCACTTGAGGCAAAGGCCTGACTTATGAAATTCAGTACTGACCCTCAGTGGCGACGGTAAGTTTAGGAGGGACACACATGCACTCACAGCCATGCATTCACACACACACACAGACACATCCATTCACAACACTCATTACCAAACAGTCATACATGCACGCACCAACCCTTAATTAAACAAAAAAAAACACACGCTTACCAGCAGCTCTGCCTCGGAGGTCCCACGAGGCTTGGGACTGCTGTCTTCCCTCCTTGGCTGGGAAGGCAGCAATCCTAATGTCATCAGAGAGTGGGATGGGGTCAGTGAGACTGCTGACCCCACCCACTCTGTGATGAAGTGTATCTGATTGACATTGACCCTGGGCGCATAAAACTGAAGCGCTCATATGCGAGGCAATCAGTGACGCTACCCCTCGTCACTGAGGGGAGGGCCTCAGTGACTTTGCTGAGCTGTGAAGGTCATGCCCAAAGGAGCTGTGACTTCCTCAGCCCAGCAAAGTTCTGCTCAGGCAGCCAGGAGCCTGCACATTTAGCACATGTCTGACTCCTCGCTGCCTGACCTGAAAATGAACAGTGTCTGTCAGGCTGACCTTTTTCAGCCTACAGACACTGTTCGTGAGGGGCAAAATGTGGGAGGGCGTGGCTTCTCAGCTCCAATGAATCGGCTGTGGCTGCTGACCCTGCTCCTCATGGAAGCAGTCCACCCAGAACTGCCAGACAAGACCTCTTTCAGAAGAGAACACAAGCTACCCAGAAAAGTTTTTCTGCCTTGTTATTCGAGGTATAGATTGGGCCCCATGGTACAGAAAGCCAGGGACCAACTTCTGGACATACCTTTTGCCACATGTGTTGTAACCTCAATCACACAAAAGGTGACCACAATCAATCGCTCGAGGTCGAATTGGGTCGGAATGCTATCCCGAGTGATTGACAGTGGTTAGATCGTGTCCAAATTTAAAGAGGCCATCCAGTGTAGAGAAAGATAGTCCTCTTTACTCAGCCCGGCATTGCTAACAGTGACCAACAATAGCCATTTTTACATTTTCTTTTTAGGTCTCGCACTGCGAACCGATCGTCGCTGCAAGACTCTATTGCAATCATTTCTGCTTACAGGAGCCAAGGGAGACAGGCGACAAGAGATGTGCACGCGCGCGTAAACGGATCAGGTCGCGCGCGCTTCCTGTCTCCCATGGCTCCTTGTAAGCAGACACACAGGCACGCACACACATACAGAACCCCCCCCCCGCCGCCGCGCATACATACACACACACACACACACACACACACACACACACACACACAGAACCCCCCACCTGCCGCCCGCCACCGCGCATGCACGCACGCACACATAGAGAACCCCCCCACCCCCCCCGCCATGCGCATGCGCGCACACACACACACACACGCACACACACACACACACACACACACACTGCAGAAACTGGAATTCCTCATGTCGCAGGTAGCGACACACAATTGAAATGACGAGCACTCTTCGTTATCACTAACCTTTCATGTGACTGCTTAACTTTCCCTGCCGGTTTTGTGCGTCTACGTCCAAGCGATAGTGAATGCGTGCTAGGACGCGCGCACACGCTCCATCCTTCACACTTCCGTGTAGTGCGGCGCGCGCATGAAGTATGAAGTATGCTATGTCACTGGCGCTGCCTGACCATGGATGTGCGCATTTAGTTGCGGTACCTAACAGGCACGGGTTCGAAGGAATAGGGTAACATGTCTCGCCGGGCCCTGAGGCGGCTGAAGGGTGAAGTGCGGGTTTAGGAGCCACTCTGTTCTGGGGACCTGCCGCCGGGGCAAGCTGAGCAAGAGGATGAGGAGGAAGAAGCGGATGTCCCTGTACGGAGTAAACACAAGAAGGGCAAGAAACTTCTGCAAGAGAGAGGAGGCACCAACCTGTTCCAGCTGGTGAGAATGTCCAGCACATTCCAGTCATGGGTTGAAGTGGTGCTACTGGGTGGAAGAGGACTCTGTCCCAGTCCACGTGGGGCTGATCACGACTGGGAAAAATGGGGACGTATACTGTAAGCTTGTATGTGGACTTGGCACTTGACATGAAGGGGCAACAATACGTGTCTAAAGGGATCAATAGCACTCTGAGTAGGGGAACTGGACTTGGCACTTTATATGAAGGGGCAACAATATGTGTCTAAAGGGATCAATAGCACTCTGAGTAGGGGAACTGGTGGCAATCGGAGAACTAAAGTTGTCATTATATTCATGAGGAGAAGCAATATGACAAAAGTTGGGACCAATGCTTTAAGTTGACCGGTACTGTCCGGTACGGAGTACCTGCACTTTTATATTTTGAGAGGGAGAGTACCTGCACTTCCAACGAGAAATGCTATACTTTTGATTGGAGATTACCGGCACTTCTCAGAAACAAGCAGGTACTCGGGTATAGAGTACCTGCACTTCTGTTTTTCCATTTCATGCACTGGTTGGGACACCCTCGAGTTACCATATGTCAAGCTTGACTAGCTTATCACTGTAAACAGGTTGTTCCTTCAATGGCCCTGCATTACACAGTCGGTATACATCCAATTATTGAAGTTAGGTGACAAAGAGATTCTATACACTGATTATTCAAAAATATATATACTTTATTTTTCTTTTTTCTTTTCGTATACTTTTTTTTAACTTGAAAAATTATTTCATAAAAAGTTAATTTTTTCAGAAGAGAAGAATATTTTTTCTAAATACATATAAACATTTATATCAAATATTATAAATATATACAAAATTAATAAACACACAATATATATAAAAAACACATCACCTGATATCTAACATACACTGCTAAATGCATACATACTCGCACCCACACCACAGTCAAACCACATCCACAAAAGAACAGGGAGGAACTAGATTGTAGTTGGCAAGAACTGAAATGCCAATTCTGGGGCCTCAAGATGTAATTGTAGGCCGTTGTAACAGGTCGATGTACGTTTCGGTGGGTCTACGCCACCTTCCTCAGGACCTTATTCATCACACTTAATAGATATCAGGGAATAGAAGACAGATATGTCCTATCACTTTGGGATCATATACGTTGTTTCATCTATAAGGATACGCGGTGCGCTCTGCATCAGTAAACAAAGTGTAATTCAAGATCCGATTTAAATAATTCAGGACTCCAATGTTAGTGTGTACAAATTCTTTCTACATCCAAGTAGCTCTTATGTAGTTTTTAGAAATGTATCAATTCTCTTAGACTGATCCAGCGTGCATGAGTTGGAGAGATGCTGCATACGTGGATTGGGAGGGGGCTAAATATAATTCTCAGTAATTTTTATAAGTTCTGTAAGTAATTTCAAATTCGGGTCGGGCGCTGAAGTCTCAGTGTACTAAGTTCTTTGACGACACCAGTTCTCGCACTGCCGCGTCGATTCCCCTCACCACTCCAAGTAAACGCGATAAAGCTTGACTAGCTTATCCAGTTCTTGTTCAAACTTCGCATTGAGATATCTACATTTTGAAAGGGAATGCAAGACTACAGGGACCAAAATGCAAAGTAAAACCCAGTACTTAATGCCTTACTCATACCTATCATGGCGTTCCAAGAGAACTCTGAAGCAGATTTTAGACGGCCACAATACTGACTGGAGAAGGTGTACAGTTGAGATCAAAAAACACATTGTGGTCATACATATATCTATTGTAGAATTATTGAGCTTCTCACCATTGACAAAGCCACAGAGCAGTCCTATTCACATCTGCTTCTGAGGCACCTTTAAGTAATTGCTAGAGTGCTGCACAGTGAGGTGCAATATGGAAGGTGTTGGGTGAAGTGCCTCCAGTTTGTAAATATGCTCTGAGGGTCGTGCGGTCACTGCTTATTAGCATGAGGTGCTGGCAGTTGCAGAAAAGTAAGAGAAGAGTAGACACTGTTGTTTATGCGGATGCTGCCATTTTATTAGGTCTTAAGTGCAGGCTGCTTTAATATTCTGATGTCGAACATCTTTTGTGAACAATACCATTGTTATTTGTAATATCAATACATCTAAGTCACGTAAATACAAAACCTGTTGCATTACAAATGCTATAGGTGTCACATTTGCGAAAGTTATAACTATTGGCATTGTAAATGACAAAGCTATTAATTTAGCTATTTTCAAAACCAACACATAAATAAAAAAAATTGTCATTTACAAGACCAATAGCTCAAACTTTCCTAATGCAAGACCTATTGCATTGCAAATGCTTGTAAAGTCTGGTTTCTGGTTCATTAATAGGCGTGTTAGTCTCTCCTTGATACCTCCTTGTCTCCATTTGTAACCTCCCATGAGGACTGGCCCTTTTACTTTGGTTGTTACACAGTACGTCTTATTTAGTCTGTAAGCACTATTTTCTTTAATGAGTTTCTCCAACTGCAGGCACAAGATGATTTCCTGCAACATTCAGTGCATAATGAGTGCTTGCACTTTCCAAACAGCCCGGGACAATGGCGGGAGCTTCTTTGAAATGCAATATGTCTCGCATTTACAAGAGTTTCAGCTATTGGCATTGTAAATGACAATGCCTTTTATTTATGAGTTAATTATCAAAACAAATAAATAAAAGGCATTGTAAAGGGCCTGAGTTTCCTTCTTCAGGACAGAGGGATTCTAGGACCTGGATCAGGGTTTCTCCCAAAAATCCCTTTGCAATTTTCCCTTATCATCAGATATGTTTAACAGAGTTTTGTTCAGAGGACGGCGGTAGAACACCACATTCCTTACATGTTCAAAGAGCAATTTCAATTTATCTAGAAGGGGACAAAAGAATGTTGGTTTTCTGAGTTATTTGCTGGTTTTAGTGGATCTAGTAAAAGCAAAATCCTTTAATAACTCCCCAAAGCTGTTCGGTTAGATTGCCTATTTCTTCAGCATATGTTGCTCTAGGTAAAGAAATGTCTACTTTTATTCAGGGTAGATTCGCTAGGGTCATTGCTTTCTTTTAGCAGAAGCCAATGGACTTACTTTGTAGGAGCTCTGCAGAGCTGCTACTTGGGCTCATTTTAACTCTTTTGTTTCTCATTACTATTCGTTCTGGTCCTCTTCCTTACCTCACACCTAACCTTCCTTCTTTAGACCACTATAGGGGATGGGATACTATATTTCTCGGCTTTGGAATAAGTATCTGGAAGGAGAAATGTGGAGCTATGAGGATAGGGTCTGAGGGAATAAAAGGGAAGAAAGACTGATACTAGAAAACTAGTCTTTTTTTCACCAAGAACATAGTTAAGAGTAATCTGTATCGAGAAGACTAGACATCTCATATAAGGAAGGAATGGGATCCTTATCGCGCCGTTCTAACACACCATTCCAACATGGCGACTGTTCACATTAGTCGCTTCCTAGTCCCCTTTCACTGTTTGCTCACCAACGCGCCGGTTAAACACTCCGTTTTACTCAGGCTCTTCACAAAACGCCACGAGTAACACCGAAGCCCAGATACGTCATGGTATCATCTCAGACCAAGTAAGTACTTCGTACGAGGACTCGCTTATACTCTTACCCCGTAGCTATGTCAATTTACAGAGAACTGAGACCTCGTATTTCGTTGCAGGCTTGACAGTATACAGAGTACTACCCGTGAGTACACTGCACCATGTAATGTGGTTCCGGTGGCGGCACAATCCACTTCACATTTCCATTAGAATCGAGCACTAGATAACACATGGTTTTACCATCACGACCATCAACAGGCAGCACGCCCGTTAAGAGCATTTATTTCACGATGCATGTACCTGAATTTACCTGCATTTATACGCTTTATTTAAGAATGTTGAACATATGCATGTTCATCATATACTGCAGCGTACATCCACCATTTAACAACGCATTGCGCACCCGTAACCTTTCAGTATATCATTATTGATGGGTATCCACTTTCTTTACTTGTAGAGTATTCCCCTGACGAAGGGCTGCCAGAAAGCCCGAAATGAATTGGGAATAAGGAACAGGGAGAAATATGTCTTGGCATCATTGATATCATGAGGATATATACACATTGGTTACAACCATGAGAATAATGAGTTGAAACAAAGAAAATAGATGAACAATAAAAACTTTTGAACTCAAATTCGTTGTGAAAACTTAATCAAATTTTGAACAAGATAACAAGACTCTTTAGTCTTCAAAGCGGTGCACGGAGGAGCCTTCCCCTCTGACAGGGGTAGCTTTGCTCTTTGTGATCATCCACGCTGTAGGGGTACAGACAGCAATTCCACCGGAGCACGCAAATCACCAGAAAATTACCCAGCTGTGCAAGTCCCATCCACTATTTTTTTCTCCCAAAAATCCCTTTGCAATTTCTCCATTTTCATCAGATATGTTTATCAGAGTTTTGTTCAGAGGACGGCGGTAGAACACCACATTCCTTACATGTTCAAAGAGCAATTTGAATTTATCTAGAAGGGGACAAAATAATTTTGGTTTTCTGAGTTATTTGCTGGTTTTAGTGGATCTAGTAAAAGCAAAATCCTTTAATAACTCCCCAAAGCTGTTCGGTTAGATTGCCTATTTCTTCAGCATATGTTGCTCTAGGTAAAGAAATGTCTACTTTTATTCAGGGTAGATTCGCTAGGGTCATTGCTTCCTTTTAGCAGAAGCCAATGGACTTACTTTGTAGGAGCTCTGCAGAGCTGCTACTTGGGCTCATTTTAACTCTTTTGTTTCTCATTACTATTCGTTCTAGTCCTCTTCCTTACCTCACTCCTAACCTTCCTTCTTAAGACCACTATAGGGGATGGGATACTATATTTCTCGGCTTTGGAAAAAGTATCTGGAAGGAGAAATGTGGAGCTATGAGGATAGGGTCTGAGGGAATAAAAGGGAAGAAAGACTGATACTAGAAAACTAGTCTTTTTTTTCACCAAGAACATAGTTAAGAGTAATCTGTATCGAGAAGACTAGACATCTCATATAAAGAAGGAATGGGATCCTTCGTGGAGCAATTTGTCAGCTGCAATTTCTCCTCACGAGGGAAGTACGGCCACAGCCATGAGATTAGCGGGCAGCAAGGGAGGATGGCTCTACGGCAGACTAACAGTAGAACCCCCAGATTGCAGTGCCCCTTTCCCTAGCACTGCACAAAATTCAACATAGGAGGACAGTTTATGAGGTTTCCAAGTAGTAATAAAATCCAATTTTCCAATGATCATTTTTCTTTTTTATTCAATTCAATTCCACCACCACCGGAACCCCTGACTTTCACAAATGTAAGAGTCAGGGTTTAATTTTAAAGGCCTGCAGACTCTCCTCTGCCTATTCTTACCTACATGAGAGTGGACGTGAAGGTACTTTGTTGCTGCATGGAATTCCAAGTTTGTTTAGTAGCTCACACGTTTGGGCACTCTGAATGTCAGCGAGTAGCGCAGTTTCTGTCACATAACTTTACTCAGGACACCTTGACCCAGATTCTGAAAGGCTGCGTTGCGTGTCAGGGAGACAACAGGGACGAGCCATATTCACAGAGATATGGCACTTTCCTCCACCCTCCCTAGCGCCAGCGCTGATTTCAGCTACCGAGCCCCAGGGAAACACTATAGTGCTAGGGTGCGTGCCTGAGTCTAGCATAGATTGTGTACTGGAAGGGTGTCCTTACTGTACAAAATGCAGTGCCTAGACGAGTTTAGAAGTTGTTCCTACTTTGTATGTGTGCTGTACAGTGCAGCACACATGCAAAGTCAAAAAAAGCACAGAGAAATGAAAACATTTCTCACTTTAACCCCAGCTTTCCAGCGGCATTAATGTTTGGCACTAAATCCTTTCTATCAATATTAATGAATAAGGTTTAGTGTAAAAAGCATGGGTGGTTGAATGGGAACACTCATGTTCCACCTATGTAACACACCTTTGACGTAAAGTAATGCAAAGCAGTGTTTCACGCTGCTTTGCGTTACTTTTACTGACAAACCAATGCTAATACAAATTAGCGTTGGTTTGTAAATGCCCAAAACAGTTTTGGTGTCGGGTTTGCATTGAAAAAGTAAAGCTAACCCAACACTAAACCTTTGAGAATCTGGACCTACACATGATAGAGTTGCCTCTTTTTTCCCCAAAAAATGAACAGTCAATTCTTCTTGTTATGAGATTTAGGAAAGACACTTTGTAGGCGCCTCAATATCATTCTGTGTGAATTTCTCTTCATTCTCTTTTAAGAATGTAGCCTTACGGCTCGAACGGTCGACGTCTAAGCTGGGGAACAAGGTTTGAGTCTTGACATCGAAGCTCAGCATTCTGTGATTCTGGGCAAATCACTTAATCTCCCCGTGCCTAACAAAAAATGAATGTGTCTATCTTTAACCCCTTCACTGCGGCGGCTATTCCGCCGCAGTGTTAAGGGGCGGGGCGGAAAAGCGGCGGGCACATGCTGGTGACGGAACCGCTCCGTCACCAGTGTCGGTTGCGCTGTGCTTATGACGGAGCGGTTCCGTCATGGCCCCGACCACTCAATAGAACGCTCAGCGCAGCCGCGGAATTCGCGCCGCGCAGGAGCGTCGGGCGGGCCATGACGGAACCGCTCCGTCATCAGCACAGCGCCACCGCAGCTGATGACGGAGCGGTTCCATCATCAGCATACAAGGGGTTAACAAAACTAGTGCTCATGCAAAGCGCTCTGATACTTCATATCTTCGGGCCTAGTTCCTTTAGGAATAGAAAAACACTGTTGTACTGATTTCTACAATTGTTTTGCTGCACAAGACATTAAAGTACAACTAAGGCTGGTAAAATGGTGGAAGGTGGCAACCTACAGATTGACAATTAATGAATAGATAGATAGTGATTTTACGGAAAGGCTGATGGGGCGAGGCCAGAGTCAATTAAATGCCTAAGAATGCCTTAACTTATGCCTGCATGTCACTAAATCCATACGCTTTTTCCCCCCTTTCATAGACAGCCAACTATTATGAAATGGATTAGTTACTTACCTTTAATCCTAGTTCTCTTCCAGGGGTATCCTCATCAAAGTCATAAGCATTAGAATATTTCCGCCCATGCTCGGTACCCCGGAAAAACTACAATATATGTGCCCCACATATATATGCCCCATGTGATCAAGCTTCGTTGGAAGCAAAACGCGTAATGGCGGCTGGCAGGCTGGAAAAATATAAGCACCTTGATTTAGCACGAAATCTGGGTCTGCTTTCATCATTTGTGCGGTAAACTTCGGCGGCTGCCTGGTTTGAGTGTTGAGCTACGTGCATATATATATATATATATATATATATATATATATATATACACATACATATATATATATATATATATATACATATACATATATACAAATACATATATACAAATAAGCAACTGCAGCCTCATACACATCAGAGCTGAATCATGCTGTAAGGACTTCCCATCATAACATGAAAAATATGTATTAGAAATAGGGAAAAACAACAATAAAACATGTTTTGAAACTGTTTTAATGCTCAGCAGACAGTAGAAAATCTCATAAATGACTGAAAGCATAGACAGCTCCCAGGCTGCATTGCATACCTCTGAAAAGCGAACTCATAGCAACATAGAGATAAACTGACACTGTGCCTTTAAGGCACTCCTGACCCCCAGTTTCCCATCGTGCCTCAGGGGTGACGGTTGGGTCAGTTGTTCTTTGCGGAGACTGAAAAAAGCCATGGCACAAAGAATGAACAATATTTCCTAAAAGGAAAGGTCCTTTGCCTGGGGAGGCGGGAGGGTTGCTTATGACTTTGATGAGGATACCCCTGGAAGAGAACTAGGATTACAGGTAAGTAACTACGCCTTCTCTTCCAGGGGATCCTCATCAATAGTCACAAGCATTAGAATAAAATAGCGAGCCTCACCTCACCTCCCTGCGGGCAAAGGAGCCAAACAGTAATATATCCAAAAAGCTTAGAAGAACTAATCTTGGACAGAAAGTTGGCTATACAAACAGATTCCTCAAGGAGGCCTGGCCTACTGAGTATCAGCCCTGGAATCAGATTCTAGGCAGTAATGCCTCGTAAAGGTATGAACCGATCTCCAGGTTGCAGCCTTGCAAATTTCTGACATTGGAACATCATGCAAGAAAGCCACTGTGGCCGCTTTCCCCCTAGTGAATGCGCCTTATGCGACAATAGTAAGGGTCTTTTCGCAAGTTGATAAGCTAAGTTAATGCAGGATACGATCCATCTCGAAATGAATCTCTTAGCGGCTGGGAAGCCTGTTCTCATGGCGCCATAATTGACAAAAAACTGATCCGTCTTTCTTATACCCTTGGTACTCTCTAAGTAGAATTTAAGCACCCTTCTGAGGTCCAAGGAATGCAGCGACCGCTCAGCAGGGGTCGCGGGGTTTGGAAAAAAAAGATGGAAGGGAAATGGACTGATTATTATGAAAATCAGACACAACCTTAGGGAGAAAAGACGGATGCGCCCTCAAGACCACTCTTATGGTGGAAAACAGTGTAAGGCTCTTTCGTACACAGCGCTTGGATTTCGCTTACTCTGCGCGCTGATGTAATGGCTACCAGAAAAGCGGCCTTCCAAGACAAATGCTGCAAAGAGGCCCTGTGGATGGGCTCAATCAACTTAGATAACACCAGGTTCAACTCCTATGGAGGAGAAGGGTTTCGAACAGGGGGATAAACCTTCCTCAACCCATGTAAGAAGTCCTTGACCACCTGCATTTGGAAAAAAGAGGGTTGGCTAGGTGACTTCCTGTATGCCGTAATGGCCGACAAATGCACCCTGATAGAAGCATACTTTAACCCAGATCTTGCTAAGTACAGAAGTTAAGGAAGAATGACGTCCTCCTGCCCCTTCGTAGGATCGAAGTAATGCTCTCTACACCAAAGAAAGAACCTCTTCCACTTGAACGCATATGACGCTCTTGTGGAGGGTCTCTTAGCCTCCTTTAAAATGTGTATGCAATCTGGAGACAGTTTCAAATGTCCGTATTGCAGGACCTCAGGAGCCATGCTGTCAAGTTCAGTGAGGGAAGGTTGGGATGAAGAATCCTCCCGCCCATCTTGGTCAGTAGGTCCGAGCTGCAATGTAGTCTCCTGTGTGAAAATACCGACAGATGAAGAAGGTCTGGGTACCACCACTGCTGTGGCCAGTCTGGACCTATCAGAATCATCTTCATGTTGGATCTGATGAGCTTGAACACCACCTTCAGAATCGGAGGCAGGGGAGGAAAGGCGTAGGCAAATGACCCTGACCAATCCATCAAAAACGCATTCCCCATTGTCCCTGGACGGTGGAATCTGGATGCGAAGGAGTGGCATTTTTTGTTTTCGTCTGCGAACAAATCTATTGATGGACGACCCCATCGATGGAAAAGGTCTGCCACCACCTCGTCATTTAGCACCCAGTCTGGCTGATCTTTGAAGTGAGTGAGTGTGTCTGCCTTGATATTTTGTTCTCCTGGAAGGTGCACTGCCACAATTGAGAGGTTCCGGGTTAGCAGCCAGTGCCAGATCGCCAGGGACTCCAGGGAGAGAGGGCGTGACTGCGAACCACCCTGTTTGTTTAGATAGAACATGGTGGACGTGTTGTCGGTCTGGACCAGGATCGAGCTGGATTCGATTACAGGTAGAAAGGT
The DNA here is from genome assembly GCF_964263255.1 of Lissotriton vulgaris. NCBI lineage: Eukaryota > Metazoa > Chordata > Amphibia > Caudata > Salamandridae > Lissotriton > Lissotriton vulgaris. The sequence goes on along the minus strand of NC_141687.1, from coordinate 1,980,607,599 downwards.
TTTCAGAGCAAGGTGAACTGCTCGCAGCTCCAACATATTGATGTGGTAGGATTGTTCCTTTGCTGACCACCTCCCTTGCATCTGAAGACACCCCATGTGTGCATCCCAGCCTTGTAGAGATGCGTCTGTCACCAACGATTGCACCGGAAGTGGCTGGTGAAAAGGGACTCCCACCAACAGATTCCGAAGCTGAGACCACCATTTGATGGAGGATCTCGCTGCTTAGGAGAGACCGATACGATCTTCCCAGCGACCTGTCGATTGATCCCACTGGTCCTCCAGAGTTTGTTGCAACGGGCGCATTCTCAGCCTGGCGTTGGGGATGAGAAAGATGCAGGAAGCCATGGATCCCAGAACAGATGCCGCCTGCCGAACTGTTGGATTCTTTGTCTGGAGTAGAATCCTGCGCTTCTGCCGCATGGAAGAAAGTCTCTCCTCCGAAGGAAACGCTCTTCCCAAGTTTGTGTCCAGAACGGAGCCTAGTTAATGGATGGTCTGCATGAGCTGTTGCACTGACTTCTCCATGTTGACATGGAGGCCGAGATCGTGTAACTGCTGCAGACAGACTTGGAAGTCGTTTCTTACTTGCAGAGGGGATGACCCTTTTAGAAGCCAGTCGTCCAAGTATGGATAGACAAAGAGACCTTTTCTGTGCAGGAAGGCTGCCACCACTGCCATGCACTTGGTAAAGACTCGCGGAGCCGACTTGAGCCCGAAGGGCAGGACTTTGTACTGGTAGTGTTTGTGGCCGACCACAAATCGCAGATACTTGCGATGACAAAGAGCGATCGGAATATGGAAGTACGCATCTTGGAGGGCCACCGAACACATCCAATCTCCTACTTTTAGATGTGGACATATTTGGTGGGAGGCCAACATGGAAAATTTCTCCTTCACTATGACCTTGTTCAGAAGGTGAAGGTCCAGGATAAGTCGGAACTTGTGCTCCTGATCTTTTTTGGGGACAAGAAAGTACCTGGAGTAAACTCCTTTTCCTCTTTGAAAGGGAGGAACTTCTTCTATAGCTTGTTTTTGAAGAAGAACCTTCACCTCCTTCCGAAGCAGCTTTATTTGGTGAGGACGAGATCTTTTCGGAGGTATGTCCTTTGGAAGCACACGGAAACGTAGTGTGTATCCATTACGGAGTATATTCAGCACCCAACGATCTTTTGTGATGCTGCACCACTCTTCCAGATGTTGTGAAGCACTTCCTCCCACTGGAGTGGGCAACGGCGCCAGAGGAAGCCACTGCTCATGACTTCCCTCCTGCTCTCACTGTGGTAGAGGATTGTTGCTGGTGACCACCTCTACCTCTGTTTGACTTTCTTCCCAGAAACTGGGACTTGCCCTGGTTCTTGTTCTGGGCCCACTGAGGGGTTTGAACCCTCTGCTGAGGCCCCTTGCGTTGGTTGGGTCTGTACCGACGCTTGTACTCTTTCTTTTTCTCCAAGCCGACTGCCTTGGGAGTGTCCAGTTCGGTTTTCATCCTATTCATCTCCTCGTCTGCGTGCGTGCCGAAGAGAGAGGAACCAGAGAATGGGAGGTTCAAGATTCTCTGCTGCGCATCCGGTTTGAGGCCTGTCAATCTCAACCAGGATGATCTCCTGGCGCATATACCATGCACGTAAGAGTGTGCCGATAGAGCAGCGCCGTCCGCCGCTGTGCTAATCAATTGGTTTGCTACCAGAGATCCCTCGGTTACTATTTCATCAAAGTCCTTTTGGTCTTCCTTTGGCAGGTTTGTCTTGAAGCGTTCCAAGGAATCCCATAAAGCGCTGTCGTAACGGCCTAACAACGCAGCCGCGCTGCAGACCTTTAGGGTAGAAGCCGCAGAATTGCAGACCTTGCGATAGATGAGTCTTGGAACCTGTTTTCTTTATCCGGTGGAACCGAGGTAGTAGCAGTGACAGCATGTGTTTTTCGTGCTGCGGCTATGATCACCGAGTCTGCAGGGGGATCCGTCTTAACGAAGACCGGATCTGAGGCAGCAGGCTTGTATTTCTTTTGGATGCGAGCCGGCACCGCCCTAATAGTAGCTGGAGACAGAAAAGTGTCCATGACAGGGTCAGGAATCCCTGGAACCAAGGGAAGCAATGGTCAAGATGAAGTCTTCTGATGAAGAGTCTCGAAAATCACTGTCGTTATTTGAGGAACAGCCATCTCGATGCTGAGTTTCTGGGCCCCTCTCGGCAGAACCTCATGGTAGGTATTAATGTCATCTATTGGAGAGACCCTAGAGATAGGGCTGTCCGAAAGCATGGGGGAATATTCCCTCTTTGATGAGCGGGCAGAGGAAGTAGATGGTGTTCTTCTACTCCTGCTATGAGCACTGTGCCTCCTTTCCAGTGATCTGACTGCGCGTTCCTCCCGTCTGAGGGAACGTGACCTATAGTGCCTTCCCTCAAGGGATCTCTCCGAGTGGGCTCTACGTCTAGGAGAGCTCTCACTGTCCACTTCTTCCACCAGTCTTTGTAGAGGAGATCTGTGAACAGTACTGGCATACTCCTGCATTCGCCTCGTCGCCCCTGAATCCTGCCAGTGATGTAAAGGCAGTTGCCATCTTGGGGATAACCGAACAGCAAAAGGAGCCTCCTTTTGTTGTGAAGGAGACTTGTGGACGTGGCTTCTAGCTTCCGGAGTGGCTGATCTCGTAGAAGCTCGCCTGGAGGAGTGGGAAGAAGAATGCGTGAGGCTGACTCCGTCACCACGACCACGGATCCCTCTCTAGATCTAACTGAGGAAGGTCTCAACGTCGGGCATGAGCCTCTCGATGCCGAACCAGCACGCATTCTAGACGTCGATCTCCTTGGTTCCTGACTTCTCGATGTCGGAGTCGACGCCGCCTGGATCTCCCGTCTAATCGACGTCGAACGTCGTCTTGACGGGGACCAGTGCCGGTGAGAAGTAGGTGAAGAATGCTGATGTCTCGACGCCGAACGGCAGTGTGAAGCCGACGGCGGAGGACTTCTCTCTCTCGATGCCGAGAGTCGCGAAGACGACGGCGGAGCAGTGTCTAATCTCAACGCCGAAGGTCTTCAAGACGACGGCGGAGGGGTATGCATCCTCGACGCCGAACGCCATCGAGACGACGACGGAGATCTCATCCTCGACGCCGATCGTCGCCGAGTTGACGACAGCGGAGGACTCTTGGCTTTCGACGTCGATCGCTGGTGGATCTGCGATGACAGAGGTGAACCTGCTCTCGACGCCGAACGTCGTGTCGACGACGGCGGAGGGCCTCTACTCCTCAACGCCGATCGTCACCGGGTTGACGACAGCGGAGGGGTGCTGCTCCTCGACGCCGGTCGTCACCGGGTTGACGACGGCGGAGGGGTGATGCTCCTCGACGCCGATCGTCGCTGGGTTTGACGTCGGCGAAGGCGTGATGCTCCTCGTCGCCGGGTTGACGGTGGCGGAGGATCACGAATCTTCAACATCGACGACGTACCTGAATGACTCTTTCTTCTCGACGGCGACCCCCTGTCGAAGGTCTTTTCTTGGATAAATGACCCACCGGTAGATCTTCTCTCAACGCGGAGCCCGACGCTGCTGTTGAAGGACGTGAGGTCTTGCTTCTAGATGGTGTTCTAGACCTCTTGGAGCCCTTCCTCACCGGAGACCTTCCTCTAGATGATTTGTCTGACAGGCCATTCAGGCGAATTCTTTCCGGCCTTCAGAGTTCTCCTGGACAGGGTTTGGCAGTGAGGAGAGGTTTCAGGATCATGATCCTCAGGGAGACAAAGGATACAGACCTCATGTGAGTCTGTCTTGGCCTTCTTTTTACCACAAGAAGGGCAGGAGTCAAAAAGAGATGGCATTTTAAGATTTAAAAAATTCCCAAAACTGTCAAAAAAGACAGTCCCTTACTTCAATAAATGAAAAACGTCGAAGTAAGGTAAAAAAGTTGTTAAAAGTGAAAAGAATTTCTGACAAAAATCAGAAAGAAGTGGAGCTGTGTAGCCAGGATCCTTCTTAAAGGATCCGGAAAGAACAACTGACCCAACTGTCACCCCTGAGGCATGATGGGAAGATGGGGTCAGGAGTGCCTTAAAGGAACGGTGTCAGTGTATCTCTATGTTGCTATGAGTTAGCTTTTCAGTCTTTTTAGACTGAGGTTTGCAATGCAGCCTGGGAGCGGTCTATGCTTTCAGTCCTTTATGATATTTTCTACTGTCTGCTGAGCATTAAAACAGTTTCAAAACATGCTTTATTGTTGTTTTTCCCTATTTCTAATGCATGTTCTTCATGTTATGATGGGAAGTCCTTACAGCATGATTCAGCTCTGATGTGTACGAGGCTGCAGTTGCTTATATATATATATATATATATATATATATATATATATATATAATTATATATATGTAGGGCACATATATTGTACTGTTTCCGGGGTCCCGCGCATGGGCGGGAATATTCTAATGCTTATTACTATTGAGGAGGATCCCCTGGAAGAGAACTTCATGTTTCTAAATGCATTTTAAAATAATTCACTTTTGTGCTTGTTTCCCAATCCCTATCATGTTCTCATCACTGTTACTTCCTGGAGTAGGTTTAAAAGTGCCATTTATTTTATGTAAGCAATTTTTTGAGAGAAAACTACAATTCTCATGTAAAATGGTGCTTTAAGCAATGTTGCTGGTCCGGCATGTATTAAACAACCTCCCTCTACTCCCCTTCAGGATACTGCAGAATAGACTTGTAAATTTTGCGGCACAAAAATGATTTTGCAGCATTATTGTGGCACTTTTATTCTACTCCTTTTGAGCCTTAGATCAATGGAACCGGTTTCAGTGGAGTATTCCACTTTGAAATTGGCATGTTTACTGTTTCTGCAGCTTAAAGGAAGCAGAACTCCAATCCTAACCTTGTGGGAGGGGGCCGTATTTCTCCCTAGGATATTCTTGTGCCCATGTATGCTCCCCTGCCGGTGCAGCACTACCTCCGGAATCCGTGAGGCGTGACACATCTTCCTCGAGCATCCTAGGGCACAGGAATGTAGTGGGTGGAGATGATGTTATCTACATTATTGGGGTGGATCTGGAGCCCTGCAGTCTTAGAGAAGCTGCCTCTTGTTATGTAGTTATGCTGTGTTGTATTTCACTTACCTTGATGTCCTCGCGCTCTTTATCCTTACCTCACTGTAGAATGGTCACTACGTTATGTTCTCTAGAATGTTAGGCAGACAAGACTCGACCTTGGGCACCCTATTATGATGTATGCGCTGCCCCCAGGGCAGCCGCGAACTCACACTGCCACCAGGTCATAAGTTTGAAAATACAGAGCAGCTGTTCCGTGTTTTCACAGGGCAGGCGGCACCCGCCCACACTTTCAAAGGGGTTTAGAGATCTCCTTGCAGGCGGCCAGTGATTGCACCCACCTGCAAGGGGATGTCTGGGGGTCTATGGGGCCACCTTTACCCCTGCAGAAGGCTGGTGTCAGGAGTGCGTCACCTTTTAAATGGTGCAATGTCAGTGTGCCTCCTAAGGGCTGCTTTGACTCTGCGCCTGCTACTGTAATATGGCGCGGGCGCAGAGTCAAAGGGATTCCCTCATTTGCATAGGGCACGCCCCTATGCAAATGAGGGACCAAAACACTATATTATGTACCACAGAAATAGGCTTAGGCGGTATCTTCTAAGCAGGACTCCTCGTTCCAGGTCTGCACGAGAGTTGACTGTTCTCTTCCACAGGTTGGCAATCTGGGAAGGCAGGAGCTTGATACGCCAAATGACAGTAAACTGGAACCTTTTACCCCAAGAATCGAAAACTGCTACCTCCTTGCTTAAGTTCAGGAAGTCTTTAAAGATCTGGCTTTTAACTCTGGATCTTAACTAGCTATCTTGAAAGTCTTTGAATTTCCTTTGCTCCTTTCCGATCATAGATAGTGCCTAGATGCCTCCGGGCAATCGTTTGCGCTTTATAAAAGAAACTAAATCAAATCAAAACAAATCCCTAGGCCCCAACGCACTCAATGTGAGTTTTCATGGTGGAAGATACCCTTAGGGGTGAAAGGTGCTAATTGCATAAATTTGTGTTTACAAAAATGATGTCCTTTCGGCACTATGTTAAAAATGCAGTATTTTATGCTAAAAGTGATTAAATGTGTGTATGCTGCAAACACCCTCTTGGGGGTAGAGAGGGATCTATAACTACAAAGTGAAGTAATTATGAAGGTGATGCCCTTTAGGGGCTATGGTTAAATTGTGTTAATGACTACACACCCCAGCCATGCATAAACATTTTCTCTTGTGAAAGCTTTATGTATATAATGAGACTTACAGCCACTTGTGATCAAAGGTTCCAGGCTTTATTGCCAGAAGTAAGTGCCCTTAGCTATGGTTATAAGGAACTATTGCATTTATTCCCATGATGAAATGCTTGTTAAGATAAGGAGGTTTACAGCTGCTCGCTTTGGCGCCAATATTAAGTGCTCTTACTCCAACTTATGTTCGATCCTTGCAGTTAAGAACAAGATAACATTTATATATGTGAGTTTGGGAGGGTTAAGAACGATAACACAATGTCATCAAGAAATATTGCCATCCTTTTGTGTATATTTGTAAATTGATGCATAGTTTTGAGTAGTGTTTGTGCAATAAATGTACTTTTCCCTTTTCAAACGTTACAGCACAGACTGAACAATCATTTATTGAGTGTTAATATTGGGTATCTGTGAGTTGTGATTACGAGCCCACACCACCTCCCTTGAGTAGGCCTTAGACTGCTCTGCTTCACTACCCCAAGAGAGGCAAGTGCTACAATGGGGTGCTTGGTTCCATGTGGAGGGTAAATGTAGACCTATTACTTGTGCAGTCCACGCAACTAATGTCTTATTTTCTAACAGTATCCAAGAAACAGGACACTTAGAAATGCCAAGTAAGATTTCTTAAGTTGAAGTTGTAGTCATATTCAGCAAATCTCAATATTATGCGAACTACACTGGCTAAATGTGTATTTTACTCATCGTCCGTGAGGTAGATATCATCTAAGTAGGACAATGCGTCTGTGTTAATATCATGTGCAAATGACATTATGCATGCAGCAAAGAGTACAGGACCATGGGTGTTTTGTATTTTTTACGGACTATATAATTGATAACTGACATACTATGTGTATTTTGTTTCACAAATGTGCATATATGATTAGTTAAATGTCTATAGTCTAAGACTGTACAGTTTAAGTGGTTTGCCTTTACTACAGGAAAAGGGGGGTTATTCATTTGGGAAATACAGGGCTCAATGACACCATGGTACTCTAATGGGGAGAGTGCTTTAGCATCTAATTTTATTGAACATTGTGGTTGCATTTGCAGGCTGGATGGTATGGGTTTTATATGATGAGGAGAGTCCTTATCCCAGTCGACATTATTGTGGTATAATGCTGAGTCTTGTGAAATAGCCTATTCAGACATGTAAGCTTGTTTTGACTTAACCAGGAACAAGACCAGACCTTGTGGTGATGTCCATACAATCTAAGGGGGCCAATCGACCTCCGCCAAGTGAATGTTCTATGATAATGTTACATTTTCCCAGAAAAATACTCGGATGGTGCGCTGTATGTCAGCCTCAAACTGTATATCCAAATCATGGAATCTACCTGGATGGCCTATGTGCCTGTCTGCGCTGTATGTCGCCCTCAATTTGTATATCCAAATCATCTAATCTACCTGGAGGGCCTATGCACCGGTCTGGGGTTTCAACTGTAGTATTCTTTTCAGTTACTTTCGCCACCAAAAACTCCAGGAGATTCTGACACACTACAGGGATCTCTGCCGCACTGTCAAGGAGAGGCATCACCCACCTACTGTTCTGGAGCAGAGCTCTCAGTGTTAGTGGTATATCTTGCAGTTTGAGTCGTAATCTTTTTTTAAATTGGGGTTTAAACTGAGGAATGTTCTTTTCCTTCTTTATCTTCACGTCAGACGAGTGTTGTGAATCCTTTTTCAGTTTCATGTACCCCTCCTGTCTGCGCTCACAACTCCCTCCTCTCTCGTACTGATTATCAGGTGAGTCCTGAACGGAAGGATACGTTTCAGAATGCTCATACCTATCAGGTAGTGCAACTATGTGCGATCACACAGATTCTAGCATCTCTCAGAGGGATCTTGTTGAGGAGAATTACCTTGAGAGTAGTTTTTTCCTTAGGTTTAAGTTTGTCCCATTGTTTTTTTAGAAAACTACTGGTTCTGCTTGGCAATGTCCTTGTCGAAACCAGGTTTTCCAAGATGTGGTTTATTTAGTCTGGCCCTTAAATTATTACAGCCTATGATGGTATACACCTCCGCAACATTTATAGGTAGCTCACGTTCCTCGTCGTTTTGTGTGACCAGTGCTAGCCGTTGGCCTATGCTGCTTCGCCTTCAATGTTGGCTATAATCATTGTGGAGGCAAAAGAAAAGCTTCCCCTTAATTTTATCCCCAAGTCCAGGGGAGAAGCTGCCACATGTTCATTTTGTATCAGTTTTAACACCTTTGGCAAGACTACCATAGATGGAGTACCATGTAGAAGGGTAACGTATAGACTGAAACAAAGACTGTGCCCCAAGTGTGCAGTCACCTATTCCGAGGACCATCCCAAAGGATAAGCACATAGTTACTATCAAAAATGGAATTTCATCACGTTTAACTGGAATTTTTCCCATTATTGCATCATTAATGACCAGGCTAATTTGTGGTACAGCAGGCAACTGTGGTTGTCCTACTAGAGATGCCCATGCCGGGACTACGATTTACAAAAAGGGGGTGGTGATGAACAGAGTGTCTGAGTTAAACAGACCACTCTTACCCAGTCCAAAGATCAGGGCTTGATCCATCACCGTTATTTATCTCACTGCCCCATCCCAGCTCAGAACCTGGCTATATGCAAATCAGTCTGTCCCTGGCCCAGTGCATCATGGGAACAGGGCAGACTAAATTACCAAGCCAATTCTTCACCAGAAAGGAGACAAGCTACCGGGGACCGGTTTCTGGCATTTCAGCCTTCTTCGGCCCGGCTTGCTTGAATCCTGATGGAGCAGTGAGAAAGGGACTCATGTCTGAGTATACCCTGCCACACCTATAGTGGCCAAAAACGATTTACAAAAAGGGGGTGGTGATGAACAGAGTGTCTGAGTTAAACAGACCACTCATGCCGGGACTGCCATCAAGATGTTTGAAACATATTGAGTTAAGCATCTATATAGAATCCCTACACCACTGTAAAACAGCACAAACTCATTATCATTGAGATTTTGTACATTATGGTAGGGTGTACATCGAAGCTTACGCTAGCCACGTGGCCCAGTCATTGCTAATGAGTCCCTTGCAGACATGGGCAGCAAATGTGCTAGGGCAACTCGGAACCAATTGTGATGTTCCCATACAGATAGTGGTATTTCTAGCTTCTAATATGCTCGGTATTGAGCCGGGGGTTCAATGTTACTTGACCCAAGAATAAAAGTCTTCCAATCTATAGGCATTGCGGGCTTCAACCATAAAGGTTACATCACCACCAATATTGCCAAGTCCATGTAAAGCGAGATGTGCATGGACTGCGCAATTATCAGCTATAGGTATAGGCTGCAGTGCCACCATTACTAATAAAGTACAAAACGGAGCAGAAACACTAATATGGATATCCTTTTAAAGGTTCAAGCTTAAACAACAAACAAACAAAATGTAGGTACTTCCTAAACCTACTGTGGAGGATGAATCCTGAACACACAGACATCTACGATAGAGCTGAATAGGGTATTAAGGACACACACAAGTACTACTCAGGAGACCTGTGAATAAGTACCTGACTAAAGTTGGTAGCGCCATGTTGCACGGATTCTGCTACAAAGGCAGAACTGTGTATTAGGGCGACAGGACATCAGAATGTAGGGACTGAGTAACTCTATAACATTAGTGTCTATCATCCCAATCCTGGCTAGCTCACAGTGCCTAACCAAACTCCTAACCTTGCCAGAGTAAGAGGTGATTTTGGCAACTTCGGAAATGACCCTGTAGTGTCAAAGGGAACCGCGGAAACAGATCCTCCCCTTCCGTTCCTCGCTTACTCACTCATGCATGACCATAGTAATCATTAAAAAGACACAAAGGAGGTTTACAATACATTTCTTGAAATTTGTGCTGAGATTATTAGGCAGATGTAACTAAGCAAATTAATTAGCATTACTAACAAACTGGATAGAACAAGCATCCCAATCGTGGCAAATTATATATCTTTGTATGTCTACTCTTACTATTTAAGCACAAGGATATATTTGCTGTTAAGTGATCCGCATTGTAAGTGTAAACTTAGTTTTCGCAGGGCTGCATGTCAGGCATGCTGTCGTTCCAGAACAGTTGTCTCTTCCAGAATTCTCCTCTCTGGCCCCCCAAGATGACAGGGCACAGTTTATATGATAAAACTATTGTGCTGGAGATGCAGCTGTGCGACCGTGTTATGTCTAAACGTTAAGAACTGTTGCTGAACGAGCAAAGAAAACAGTACACTATGTTATGTATTCTCACAATACTATTGCAAAAACAAATGTGTTCTGTGTGGCTATGCAGGGGAGCAGAGGTAGACTAAAATGTCTAAAACGCAAAACTAAGGGGAAACCAAAGTGGGCCCAGAAGGGAAATCACTACAAAAGCAATCCCTCCCCAGAGGTGGTTCTGCAAGACAAAATGTCAATGCGGACCAAACGAGCAAAATGCCCATCACAATGGATCGGACTATCAAGGCAGTACTGTTTAGTAAACGTGTGCAGTGAAGCCCTTGTAGCAGCCTGATAGATGTCCAGGACAGGGACTCAGCAAGCGAACGCGGTGGTTGCAGCTCTGGCTCTGGTGGAATGAGCCAACAAGCCCTCAGGGGAATGCTTCTCAGCCAGTGCGTAGTCTAACTTAATGCAGAGTACAATCTATCTGGAGAAGGTCCACTATTGCACTGCTTTCACTTTTTGTACCAGTGAACCTCACAAACAGCTGACCATCTACCCAAAGTTCTTTGGTGTGCTCGAGATAGAAGGACAAAGCCTTTTTCAGGTCCGGATAGTAGAGTCTCTCCTAATCTTTGGAGGGGCATGGTGGAGGGAAATGTTAGCAGTGTTATGCTTTGGCTGACATGTCACCACCTTTGGTAAGAAAGAGACACAGGTGTGTAATGAAGCTGGAACACATCATTTAAGTCAAAACCAAATTTAGGTCCCATTAGTGCACAACAGAAGGCTTGGGAGGAAGCATGTGTTGAAGACTTTTCAGGAAACGAGTCACGACAGGTGACTTGGGAGATTTGACCAAGCGACCGCAAGTAAGAAGATATTGACAAAAGATACCCCTTTAACTTAGTTCAGAGCATGGCATTGCCAGCCTTAAAAAAAAAAAATAACACTTCAGACAAAGGGGCAGATAGTCGATGAATAGGGTTGCCACGGCACAAAGCCACAAACATCTCCCAACTGCATGAGTTTACGTTTTTGTCTATCGATGTCTGACTGCCAAGATGACATCACATGAGGGAGGTCAAATACCCTCAACCGTCACCAGTAAATATCCGTGTATGAAGGAGGAGTTTGTGCAGGTTCGGCTGCAGAACCTTGCTTTATTGCTGTGACAGGAGATCCTTCCGAAAGGGCAGCCTCATAGTAAGACAAATGCTAATACTCAGGAGTTCAGTATACCATACTCTCCTCGCCAAATCCAAAGCCACCAGGGAGACTTGATCTTGGTCGGTCCTAATCTTCTTGAGAATTCGAGGGAGAAGAGGTATTAGTGGAAAGGCGTATAGGAGCCCATAATTCCGGTCGAGTTGAACTGTGTCTCTGAACAAGAACCGCTTTGGAAACTCCAGCACGCAGAAGTGCTGACATTGAGCGTTCTCTGCAATGGCTAATAGATCTAGCAGAGGTTCTCCCAGTCCTGAAACAGACCGTGAGCCACCTACAGATGCAGCCGCCATTCGTGGTCGATGCCAAAGTTTGTCTGTATTGGCATGTAGAGATCCGGGCAGGTGCTACACAATCGGAAAAATGCCTTGAATGGCCATCCATGTCTAGAGGAGCAGAGCCTCCTGGTACAGGATCAGCAATCAAACTCCACACTGTTTGTGGCAGTACCACATGGTAGTAGTGGTGTCCATGAACATGTGGACCAGCTTCTCTTTGGCCGAGGGCAGGAAAGCTTTCAATGCCAAACAAATCACCCTCCGCTTCTGAAGACTGGCATAGAGTCAAGGCAACAACAGAGATTACAGGTCTCTGATCTCTACCTCTAATAGATGACCGACTAATTCAGGAAGCGATGCATTGGTCACCACGGTCAGCTCTGAGTGGTGAAAGAAAATGGGTATGCCGTTGACCTTCTCTTAGGACAATAACCACCACAGCAGACCTTTTGCAGTCTCCTTCAACATCTGGACCAGGTTGGAGAGATTCTCCTGGTTTTGTGCCCACTGGGACTTCAGAGGCCAGTGAAAAGCCAGTATATGCCATCAAACATATTTCACCAGCTGGTTGCAGGGGGTCATCAGAACAAGCAGCTCAAAGCCAGTCTCACTTAAATCCAGGACTGAGTTTGAAACATTGGGAGCATAGCCGGAATGACCTGGAATCTCTCCTCTGGAGGGTAGGCATGGAATTGTGATGTGTCCAGAATGGCTTAGATAAAAGGAAGCATCTGTGAAGGACGAAGGTGTGAGTTTGAGATTTTGATAGTGAACTCCAGCAAATGCAGACTGGAGGTGGGTGACAACTGCATGGGGTGAGCCTGCCTTTAGCTGCCTATCGTTGAGGTAGGTCAAGACTGGGAACACGGACTTCTGGAGATGTGCTGCAACCACCGCCATCACCTTGGTGAACATCCGAGGGGCACGGGTGAGACCAAAGGGGAGCACCGTAAAATGGAAAGGCTCCTGGCCCACCAAAAACCACAGATAATCCTGATTGGGCTGCAGGGTGGGAATGTGGTAATATGCGTCCAGTCTCCGTGGTGGAGCGCAGACAGGACATGAGTGAATGTGAATATCTAGAATTTCTCCTTCAGGAGGACATTGAGAAGGCTCAGGTCTACGATAGGGCAGAGGCCTCCGCCCTTCTTGGGCATCAGAAAATAGTGAGAATAACAACCAGGAACTATTTATGATGGTGTCCCCCTCTTGATTGCTGTCTTGGCCAAAAGCGCCTGCACTTCCTGGCGTAATAAGGAGAGAGGTGGTCCTCTGTCAACTGATCTGAGGACAGTGGCATGGCCAGGGGGATTCCTATAAATGGATGGGCATTTTCTGTCGGACAATTTAAAGCACCCACTTGTCCGAAGTTATGGTGTGTAATTGGAACAGGTGGTGCCTGATCCTGCTGCAATCAGGGTGCCAGTGTTGGAGTGAGGAAATCCTAAAGAGGCATGGAGGCATTGGTTGCCAGGGGGTGGCGGACTGGCTAGATCTCTGGCTTTAAATACCACAGGACTGATAGGAGCCGCGCCCACAGTCACAAAAAGGCTGGAAAGTCTGTTGACTGTGATGGCTGAGTTGGAAAGGACGTGGCTGTTAGGCCCGGAAGGAGTTAAAAGAAAAGTGTGGCTGGTATGGGACCATGGTGAGCCCCAAAGACTAGGCAGTGACCATATCTCTTGAAAGCGCTCAAACGCTTAACAGACGAGTGTCGTCAACGGGCATCTCCATAAGGGATTCCTGGACATCCCTTGAGAAACCAGTTAATCTTAGCCAGGCATGGCGACAAAGTACCACTGAAGAAGCAATGGCCCTGCCCAGCAAGTCTGTTGTGTCCTGACCACATCTGACGGTGAATTTTGCTGAATACCTTCTGTTAGAAATATGCTGAGACAGCACTTGAGCAACCGAGCCCCACACTGTGTGGCTATTTATTAGGGGCGGTGGTAAAATCCACTTCTCTGGCAGAGTTTTTCCCACTCCACGCTCAGCTTGGAGCAGAGTTTTGAAAAAACTCTGCAAACTGCCACATACACGGCTAGCCAACAGTAAATTGAGTTGACAAGCGAGTGTGAGATAATCAAGAGCTAGACCGCCTAACGGTGAGATTTCACAACGTGAGCTGTCAGAGCAGGTCACTACTGCTCTCGCTGAGAAGGCTCCTGCTCATGGTGAGAAAGCTGCTGTTAAGTAGAAAACCTACTCGTACGGCAGAAAGAAGCAGGGCATCCTCTGGGGCACTGCATGGTGCAGTTCACACTGATTGGACAGCGCTGGACAAGCTCCAGGCGCAAAAAGTTAGTGCAAGCAGCGAAATTTACTACAACTCTGCCATTCACAGAACTCTGTGGAATGTCACTGAGTTTTTTAGTAACTCCACAGAGTGAAACTCTGCAAGTTCTGCCCACCCCTACATATGGCCAAGAAGCATGCAGTGTACACCTACCACAGTACATGGCTGGTGGATGAGAAAATCCTCTTCCCAAAGGTATCCAGCCTCTTGGATTCCCTATCTGGTGGAGAGGTAGGGATGGTGCCAGGGTTAAAATTAGAGGTGGACGGCTGCACCACCAGGTCTTAGGAGTCGGGTGCTTGGTGAGGAAAGCTGGATCCCCAAGAGCTGTGCGGGGGCAATGTGCGACTGTCCTGTGCACAGGTGTTTCTGTGCAGGGATTGGCCCAGGGTCCAAGCAGGACAATTGAGAGCGCTTAATTGAAGGGCAGAAGGTGTTCTGTGTGGGACACCCCAGGCTGAAGCACCTATGTCAAGATACTGGTCTTCACTTCCACCAAGGATAGAATGAGGTTGAGGACCTCAGCCGACTTCCACACCACCAAAGCAAAGGAGCCTCCAGCCCCTTCCTCCATAGCCAAATTAAGAGCAGAGGCCAGGTCAGTGTCTGGTAAGATGTCCAGACCACTGGCATCACCCAGGTCCTCATACTAGTTGTCATTGGCCAAAGGTACTTCAAGGAGGTCAGAGTAGCTGTAAAGTGGGATCCTCAGATCCAACCCAGTCATACTCCTCACAGGGCTTTTCGGGAAAAGGAGGCACTGTCTCCAACTCAGAGGGTCATGGCCTGGTCGGTGCTGGAGCCAGGCTCTGTATTACGAGTTGGGAATGATTTTGGATTCGACATCACTGGACCGCACCTGGTGAAGGTCGTTGATTAGCTACCGTAATTGTTCTGGATCCAGGAATAGATTTGGAGGGCCCAACTGGCACCGATGGCAAACCCGCTTTGTGGTAACCCAGTTGGGGCACCTGTGAATCCAAGGGCCCTTTCAAAGGGGTCCAGCTGCCCATAGATGAGGCCCTTGATGTGGGCGGGGGTCGCTCCGGTTCCTGGAAATCCAGGGAGACGCACGTGGATCCAGGCACAGGCTCCATGGGGATGTATGGGAGATGGGACTAGACTTGTGACAATGTTCCATAGCCTAGTCTGATGACTTGGAACAGCACAGTGAGGTCAAAGAGTGCTTCGGCTTCTGGGTCTTCTTCTCCTTGTGGTACCCATCCGTTTAAGTTGTCCGGTGTCGAGCGAGTGTAACCTTCATCGCACACTGTTGGATCACTTTGGGGTTAATCATACGGCAGTATGAGCAGGCCCTGAAATCATGGTCTGGCTCCAGGCACCACAAACAAACCAGGTGGGGATGAGCGACAGACATTTGTCGGACAGGTTCCACAGGTTTTTTGGGGGACATCCCTAAGGCACACTAGGAGCAAAAAGGCTCAAAAAAGTCAACATTGAAAATGTGGTTGAAAAAAATGACAGAGGATGCTCTTCCAGATCTGCGCTGATGGCACAGTAAGAAAAGTACTGAGGCCAGCGCATTGAGGCAGCACCTATATAGCCACCTGCATGTGACATCGGCATGGATGATGCAGACGCTGAGCCATTCAGCACCACGTGCCAGCATGCAGCGGTACTGCTCAGGATTCTCTGGATCCATTCGCATACTTGGGAAATATTCTAACCTAAGCAATCTGCGGCTAGAAGAATCTATCAGTTCATACAGTTCAAGAGTTGTGCGCGTTGCCTTTATTTTCATGAAGCAGCTAAAGGCTCCTCCAATCAAATTTCCTCCCAATCCCTCTACCATATGTTCTCAACCTACCCCCCCCTTATCAACCACCTCAGTACTGCTTTTTCCCAGCTCTCAATACCAGCGGCGTCACTAGGGCTGGTGTTACCCGGTGTGGGTAACTCATGCTGTCACCCCCTCACAACTTACCGAATGGACCATCTCTCCCTCTGCCTGCACCATGCCCCCTCTGCCTGCACTATCTCCCCTCCGCCTGCACAATCTCACCCCCTGCCTGCACCATCTCTCTCTTAGCCTGCACCATCTCTCCCTTAGCCTGCACCATCTCACCCTCTGCCTGCACCATATCCCCTCTGCCTGCACCATCTCCCCTCTGCATGCACCATCTCTCCCTTTGTCCGCACCATCTCCCCTCTGCCTGCACCATCTCTACCTCTGCCTGCACCATCTCCCCTCCACCTGCACCATCTCCCTCACTGCCTGCACCTTCTGCCTGCACCATCTCTCCCTCTGCCTGCACCATCTCCCTCTCTGCCTGCACCATCTCTCCCTCTGCCTGCACCATCTCACCATCTGCCTGCACCATCTCTCCCCTCCGCCTGCACCATCTCCCCTCTGCCTGCATCATCTCCCCCTCGCCTGCACCATCTCCACTCTGCCTGCACCATCTCACCCTCTGCTTGCACCATCTCACCCTCTGCCTACACCATCTCCCCCTCTGCCTACACCATCTCCCCCTCTGCCTACACCATCTCCCCCTCTGCCTGCACCATCTCACTCTCTGCCTGCAAAATCTCACTCTCTGCCTGCACCATCTCACCCTCTGCCTGCACCATCTCCCTCTCTGCCTGCATCATCTCACCCTCTGCCTGCACCATCTCCCTCTCTGCCTGCACCATCTCACCCTCTGCCTGCACCATCTCACCCTCTGCCTGCACCATCTCCCTCTCTGCCTGCACCCCCCCTCCCCAGTGTGCTGCTCTTTTAACCCTTTCCTCGTCGCCTTCTCCCCCCCCCCCCTGGCCCATGGGTTCCCCCTCACAGTTCTCGCTCTTCACTAAGTGACTGTCTGAAATAACTCCTGAAATTGCTGCTGCCCGGCACGGCACGGCAGGTTGTGTCGTCAGTCCATGTCCGACGTTGGCTCTCATGCACTGTGAGTGATCACATGTTCCCTTTCCCATGTGCAGACTAGAGCAGTCTGAAACAGAGGTGCATTTCAGTGCGTGCTCTGGTGTACGTGGGGCTTTTGGGCCACGTCTTTTTAAAAATATTTTGTATGTTTTGCAGTTGCTTTGTGCCTATTGTATATGCTTGCAAAAAATTACAAAATGCTTCAGCCTTACCAAGGTCAGACTTATTGGCTTTGCCCATACTTGCGATTCCTTTGCAGGAAAGAAAGATTTCCGTAAAAAATATTGCATTTTTTATTTGATGACATTTCAAACCGCTTTGAAGAGGAAAATATGAATTTGCAATTGTCCTCTCGTTTATTTGTTTATTATGAGTATTAAGGTCCCTTTATTTATGAATAAACGTTCAGCTCTGCATTTTGGAAATGACAGGTTTTCGTTTCTCTTAAGTCTCCGGTGCTCAATACGTTATGTTATGTTATGTTATTTATATTTTTATAGCGCGCAGCTGCCCCAGCAAAGGGGCGTCCTGGCGCTTTGACAGACGCTATAACATAACACACAAAAAAAAGAAAAGAAATTAACTAGATACTGGAAACAGGAAAGTTTTAATCGCCTGCCTGAAGGCGAGCAAATCTTCAAGAGCTCGGATGTGTACCGGGAGCGCATTCCATAAACCTGCCGCTAGCACCCTAAAGGAGCGGCCACCCATTCTGCTTAGCTTAAAGCGTGGACAGACAGCCAAATGAAGCCCCTCCGATCTCAAGGATCTCGAAGGCATATAGGGCGTGAGTAGATTAGCAAGTGCCGGCGGCGAAGAAGATTTCAAGATTTTAAAGGCCAGACACAGCGCCTTGAACTTAATTCGCTGTCTGACCGGGAGCCAATGCAAGGCCGTGATGGTACCAGACACTGAACAATGTCTGGGGAGGCCCACAATGGCTCGTGCCGCAGCATTTTGTACTCTCTGGAGCCTAGAGGCCTCCGCTTGATTCACCCCTAACAACAATGAGCTGCCGTAGTCCAACCGAGATAGTATTGAGGCCTGGACCACAAGCTGTCTGGTAGGGGGATCAAAGTACTTTAAGACCGGCCTAGTACCCCTCAAGATTCCATAGCACGTGGCAGCCACCTTCTTGGTGTGGTCCCTGAAGGTGAGCGCAGAGTCCATCCAGATTCCTAGATTTCTCACTCCAGCAGCTGGAATAGGAGTGACACCACGCTCAGATGGCCACCACTGGTTACCCCATAGCTCAGCGTGCTTCCCTAGCACCAACACCTCAGTTTTGGTGGCATTCAACTGAAGGCAGTTGGTGCGAAGCCAGCTCGCTACTGCCAAGAGACCCGCACGGAATCTGGGGGCCTCCACCTCAGGGTCTCCACTAAGTGTCACCGCTAGCTGTGTGTCGTCCGCGTATGAGGCCATCGTGAGACCCCACTGTTTGACGACACCAGCCAAATACTTTGATTCCATCTGGGTGCACGTTATTGTTCCTGATGTATTGTTTCTTCAACCGAACTGTACAAATCGATGTTATTTTCTGCCAGTTCATTCATGTTCCTTACGGCACGATCAGATAACGCTCTGCTGCTCACTCGGCTCTCACCTCAGGTGTCACCCCATATGAGGGTGTCACCCAGTGCGGTCCACACCACCCGCACTCCCCTAGTGACGCCACTGCTCAATACCCTCCCTAGTGGCTTTTCTTCCCGCTTCCTTCCACCATGTCCCCATTAATCTCTTGTTATGTTATGTTACTGCCATTTGTATAGCGCAACAGCAAAGGGGCGTCCCGGCGCTGTGAGCAGATCCACAAGCATAGGCAGAAGGCAGAAACTACACCATGGGAAAAAGATATGTTTTTATGTCCTTCTAAAAAGCCAGATAGTTAATATGGCTACGAATGTGCAACAAGTTCGTCAACTGTACCTCCTACAACACAATGTAAATCATGTGCCCCCTCTTTAAATGGTAGACAAGCTACCCCTTCTTAACTTGCATGTTCAATGGATTGGAGTTTCATCCACCATGAGCCCTAACTTTCAGTGCAATTACTGCTATAAATGTTTTGATGTATTCTAATGTCCCCCCCTAATAAGACCCTATGTAAAAGATGCACCGTAGTCATTGCTTCTACCTCCTGATATCTTTATCAGAACATCTATCAGTGCAGTTACAGTTACAGAATGAAGCCTACCTTGCTTTTTTTGAAGTACTCCACTTCTCGCCTGACATACGTCCACCCTATATAAATGTCACACAAAAATAATTATTAAAAAACCAAAATGTTCAAATTCCACAAATGTCATTGTAAGTGTCCCATACCTGTTTGCACAACGTCAACAGAGGAGTGTGCAAATTCACTGCTAATGAAAAGTTAATGTAATTGCCCCATAGGGCACAGACTAATAAGTAAGTAGGTCATTTATTTGTTATTGTTATATACACCCTTTCGAAGTAAGTCATTTTTAAGTAGTAACTGGAGACAATTTTTAGGGAGGTGTTTTGCTAATCAGAAGACCATCTACTATCATTCTTGGTTTGCATAAATTCATGTGTGCAATCTGAACATCTCCTGAGACCCTCCTCTTCATCTCGTTAAAATTCTTTTTAGGACTGAAACCTCGCCAAGTGAAGCCAACACCAATAAATAGTTACTAGAAGAAGGCAACCACTTCTCAGCTGCCTCCAGCACAATCTTCTGCACACACACATACGCATATATTCTTAAATAAACATTCCAAACATGAAATGCAAATCATTTTATTTCATCCATAGTGATATCAATGTACATTTCACAGTTGTTTTTCCTTGTTACACTTAACATGGACGATCGGACTAAAAAATCAAGTTGAAAAAAATGAAATCATTAAACCGCCACCAAACAAAGCACAGCTTGGATGATCACATGAAACCCCCAAAGTATGTTTATGCAACCACATTGCTCTGATTGCGTGTCATGTATACAGGCGAACCTTGGACTTAATGCTTTCACCACCATGGCTAGCGCCAATAAAAATCGATGCAAAGCAACAGATAGACCTCTATTCTGCACAACGGATTGTTGAATGACTTAATTTGCTGAGAGTTGCACCTGTGTGCCGAAGGAGTGGCAAAAGACCCTTGCACCAACAAGAGAACAAGGTAGGATCTACCAACTGTTCAAATGACTTGTATCCACTGCTTAATTTGCAAAAATAATATGTGAAGGGGCCTGAAGTTTGGTTCAGGAGCTGCTGGAGGCGCTATCCAAGATCGGGATACCAAATCCCAAGGCTGTGTAGTCTTGGTTGCAACTTATGTCTCTTTTATCCACAATTAGCCACTGCCTGCACCTTTATCTCACTCTTGCAGGCTCTTTTTCATCTCTGTCAACGTTTTTCTGTATTTTTCTTTCTACTTCTTTCCAACTTTTCTGTTTTTCTCTCGCTTTTTCTCTAGATCAGTCTGTTGAGGGAAAAAAATAAGTTCCGGACCCCAAAAAATATTTGCTGGTGGGTCCCACTGCAACCACAGGCTCAAATTAAGCACTGCATTTATCCAGATTGTGCCTTTAGATGTTGGAATTGTGAGAAATTCTCTCCCATATGACGTAATCTTTAAGTTTCACCCATAGAACCACTACTCAGCAGAAATACATTGTAGGGATAAATAGGCCAGCCAAAACAGCTTTCCTACATCCCTATTTTACGTTGTACAATACAGCTCTTTGAAAGGGAGTGTGTCCAATTCATAGCTTCAACCACAAGTTAAAATGCATTAATTAGCAAGCTTTTTGTTTTTAATCAACAATGGAAACATTTTTAAAATATCTTTAAAAAATGCACCAGCTAGTTCCTATAAAAATGGTGATGAACGTAATACTTGCTATGAAATTAAAAATAAACTAATTTGATTCTAGAAAGTGTACACTTGGTCTACAGGTGGTATTGCGATGCCATAGAAAGCAAATGCAGAGAGAGATGTACATACCATGTGTGTCCATGACCAGTTTGATGGTAGAAGTAGTAAGAACATCAGGGGTTAGCGGGAGTCAGTGGCGTAGCTCGGCCTTAGGCCGCCCATGGCGGCCCCTGCATTTGCTGCCCTCGACGGCTGCATCAAAGAGTTGGGGGGCAGGGGAGGAGGTACTGGTGATTCATGCTGCCGCGACGGCCACAGGACAGGTAAGAGCAGGGGTGGAGGGTGTTCTGGCAATTCATGAGGCCGTGGGTAGGAGCGGGTGGTGGGGGGATGCTGCTGATTCTTATGGCCAGAGGTATAAGAGCGGGGGAGGGAGGCCGGCTGCCACCCCTACTGCTGCCCACTAGCTACGCCACTGAGTGGTGTCAGTGTTTGGGCAGTACCTGAGCATTGCACGACAGAAGGCTGGGATAAGAACCAGATATCCCTCAATACTATTTCTTCAAAACGCAGCCCTTGCATGCACCAAGTTGGATATGGGTGCAACACATTGGCGAGTGGCTCTTGTCTCGTGGAGGTAAATCAGTTGTCAGTAAAGACTTTGCGCATTACTGAGGGTGCACATCATTGACACAGCACTTTGTGCACCAGGCAGCGGTCAGATGGTCATCCAATTGTCCAGCATACAGAGGTACCCTTCACAATATGCATGGTCGTATTGCTGTGATTTTCACAGTTGAAATTGTATTGTGATGGGCAGTGCTTCGCAGTTTCCTGGATGGCCTTTACCTTTCTTTTTCTGGGGAGAGATTTTCCTTTATCCAGCCTAGGATGAGGACTGGGAATGTGATAAATCAATGGCACTCTTGAACAAGGCAGCAGGTATGTCCATTAGTGACTAAGGCCTTTGGCTCGGAGAAATTGTTCCTGGCATCCTGTACTGGCTCAGTGATTTGACACCTTACGTGATTTATGGCAAAAGAGTATGGCTTGTACCTCAGTTACAAAACAGAACATAAGATGCATATTTGTGAAGCGCACATTCACAGCAATGGGCATCTTGGCTCTGAATAACAGATGTTTATTGTTACCCAACTCAAAGGTACTAATAAATATAACAACATTATTACTGTTGAGGAACTACCTTGTCAGGGTGGTTCAGGTGGTATTGTCTTAGGTCGTATTGCATGCTAAATGTAATGAGATGTGCCTGGGTGGTGGTTGTTCACCTCTTGTCCTAATACGAAACACTGATGAATGAAGACAGAAAAGTTATTTTAAATGACAGCAGGACTGGGACAGAATGACTGACACAGATTTCCCAACAAATTGCAAGGGCCCGAAGGATGTGTGAAATCCTTACAAAGTAATAAGCAATTAACATGGGGTATAGACACAGTAGACATTGGTTCATATATATTTTGCTACAAAACCAGAAAAGACCTCGCTTCCATAGACCTCGCTTTTATAAGTGCCACTGTTATAGTGGTTTTCAGCTTTCCGTGACAAAACACACCATGACATGACATGACATATGGGACTGTGTACTGTGGCGGGCACTTAGCAAACACGAAGAAAGGCTGCCTGAACCATGCAGTCTTTGTAATGCTTCCATCACAAAGGCACGACTTGACACTTCTTTATGAAGTTAAATGGTTGAATTCACTATATGTAGGGGAAAAAAAATCTGTGACAAGTCAGATTCACTCATTTTCTATTGAAAGAGCGTTTTAGATCACCCCTAACTGGCAAATCTGCACAGAACGTTGCAAAGGGTATGCACATATGTATGGTTCATCAGAGAAGTTTCATGCAGCTTAGTCGGCAGAGGGGGGCATGCTTTCCGACAATCCAATTACTTGCATTTCACATTCTGAGGCCCTCCAGACTGGGACCACTGCTTTCTGTATACTTTCTTTTATTTGAATAATATTCGACAAGCAGTATGGTACTCCATGTTCTCCCTTCTATAGAACTCCGAATGTGCAGTTCAAACTAAGGAGATGTTGCCAGTTGGGTTCACAAACAAACTGGAATCTGTGGTGGCCCTCTGATTAGCTGTTAGGAGCTGAACATTTTTGCTCTGCCACCGTTTTGAGGCGTGAAAATTGGGTCTTTCTTTCAATAACCTCAGTATGGGAATCAAAATCTGTGGGAACGCAGAGGCATGGTAAGCATAACCCACCTCTTGGGGAATTGTGGTATCCCACCAGAGGAGTTAACCCCAACATCCTCTGACTAATGTCCTAGAAGGGATGTTTATGACACATTTTGGTTAAAAAACTACATCTTTGGCTATATTCCCACGTACATAGTGTCTTTAAAATGTGTCCGAACTGAAACAAAATATACACGTCTAGAGACAGTAGTTCGGGTCTTCAGAGCAAAAAATTAAAAAGTCATGTCTAGTTTCCCAGGCCAGGAAATGTGAGGAGTGCACCACTAAGAACTGGGCACAGGAGAAGACCTTCTGCCGGCTGTGGCCAGAGCCCGCAGGGTGTCGCCGCAAGCCATGCCCAACATGGCCTGCATACTGTGTGCCTCAACCCCTTCTATGCTCATGACGAGCTCAGCTCGTCATGAGTTACGCCTCTCGTACACTCATGAATGACGCACATGTAAATGTGCATAAAATTATTAAGTGTCCCGCAAATTTGCATGAGCTTCCATCTAGGAACTGTAATGAGCCTTTACACTTAGCACCAAAATAAAGGTGACTTGACCAATTTAAAAGATGGTAAGTGGGACTTGGGACGTCCCCACCCCTTGGAAATATTAGAGTTTGTTGGATTCATACACTGGGCAGAATTTAGCATATCCCTGCAACTCTGTAGAACTTTGTTCAATTAAATTCTTTGAGCAGACGCTTAGGAGAGCAACTCACTCTGCTCTTTAATATAAAAACTGGGCCACAACTGTTCCTGGTGTCAGTAGGAGTATTGTCTCATGCATAACCTGCACTGCGTTAAAGAAGGTTTGTTACACTCGGGCTTATGGTCACGCAGCTAACCATAACTAGCAAATTCCAGTGTTTGTTTTTTCTTATAAAAATAAAATTTCTTCATTTTGAGTTTTTTCCAGGGAATGTGTGAGATTCTTGGAATTATTCTTACAAGTGAACCATCTCTTCCCAGTTACATATATTTTCCAGTTCATTCTATGCATACGCTGAACCATAACTAACGCAGACTCTTCGAGCTGCATATGTACACACCTAATGTTTAGAAACCCTTGTTTGTGAATAACCAGGTGTATGAACGAAGCATCTTCCGAGATGACAAAAGATAGCTTTCGTGCTTCATGTATTCTGGTGTGCTTCTCAGTACACAACTAGTTCAATGTGTTTTGTAGTTCATGTCACTAATCACCACAGGGAATGGTCCCTACAAAACTGGTATTTCTAATATTCTAAAATACAAGTTCACTACGCTACAAAAGGGCAACAAGAAAAAGAAATCCTAGTTTTTGCACAATTCACATTCTGCAGGATTTCATTCTTCTTTCGTACCTGGAAACATTGCTCTCTTTTGTTTCTGCTGGACTTAATATTTGTAAAATACTGTTTTTCCCCACTTTTCTTTAAATAAAAAAAAAGAACAAATAAATACAATTTTAGTGAGAGTTCCATTACTTGTCATAGTTGAGAAGTTTCCACTTGGATATTTTTTATATTCGTATTCTGCTTTCCATTGGTATTTTTGTGTGGTTGCCCTGACTTAGCTCTGCTTTCCTGAGGTCAATGTGTGTGATTGGTCCAGTCTACTGCTAAATGCAACTTATATTAAAGCAGTGAATTTGGACAACACAATGTAGATTTTCAGCTTTATAGTCCGCACTGGGAATGTCTGGCAAGCCTATGCAAGGCACTCAATCTCGACATAAACATATGACGACATTAAGGGGCTGATTATGATTGCGGGTTTTCCGCATCCTCGGGGCCGGCGGAAGCCACCGCCGGCCCAGAGGATGCGGAAAAACCGCAGCGGACTGACCAAGGACCCACCGCCACATTAGGATGGCTGGTGGGTCCTGGTTTCCGTCCGCAGCTTTTCCACCGCGGCGGAAAAGCTCTGATATGGTGACGGTGTCTCTCAGACACCGTCCGCCATATCAGGATGGGCTTTTAAAAGTGCTTTTCCGCGGCGGGTTTTCCGCCGTGGAAAAGCATACGGATCTTCACCTAGGGGGCCCGTTGCGGGCCCCCCTAGGTGAAGGGGGGGTGGGAGGTGCACATGGGGGGTACCTATGGTACCCCCCTGCATTTGCATGCAGAAAGCGGCAGGCACCGCGCGGTGCCTGCCTCTTTCTGCATGCAAATGCCATGCGTGCATTTTTAACATTGCCGCGGGTGCAGCTTGAAGCTGCACCCGCTGCAATGTTAAAAATAGAGGATGTGACCGCCAGGGTGGCGGTCACATCCTAATCACACAGGAGGGGACTCCGCAGCCCATGCGGACGTCCCCTCCTCCTCGATGATCGCGGATGGACGCAAGTCCGTCCGCGATCATAATCGGCCCCTAAGTGTATAAAAAAAAGATATATTTTGGGCCAACCTCCATCTTCTTCAAGTATGCGATAAAGCTACTTTCAGACATGTTGGACTGCGGGACGGCCTTCTGAGTATTCGCAACTCTTTGGTACTTTTCCCATTTGAGTGTACTCATATGGTTTGTTCATGTGTACATCGCTTCAATACTGCGTGCTAGCACGGCTGTCTGATTCGGATGCCCAACTGAAGAGCCATGCCTTCTCTTGAATATCATCCTGATTTGTCTATTTAGAGGTTGTATGGAATGCTTTGCCGCTTCTTTGGACTGTGTTCCATATTTTTCAGTTGTAATGCTACATTAAGAATATTTAATACGGTGAAACATATCAACACTCCTGGAAAGTGGGGTAATTGACTGTTGTAGATTGTGTTTTTAAGGCTTTTTAAGTAAGTTCAGGTCACGCAAGAATGTCAAGAGGAGGTTATGGAGTCAGGAAGCTTGTATCAAGAAGCATCTGTCTCCTTGACTGAATAATTCATATTCTTCACACGTCGTGTGAAGAATATGAATAAAGAACATTTATAAAAAGACCTGCTGAATGGATTCTAATTACTGCTATACTTGCTCATTGATTTTCTATTGTGGAGTGCTGGATCATTGTGTTTTATCTGCACTGTTCTACGTATAACAGTTGTTTACAGATTACTGGTTCCATTAGTAACATCACTTTAGTTCAAGCATTTTGCTTAGGCTCATTGACCTAATCTGAAGAGCTTCATAGCTGGAGCATCATCTAAAAATCATACCAAGGCCTTCTACATGGTAGCAGTTGGTTGCACTGATGAGGTTATCCCTAACTGGTGATAAAGCTACTGTATTTCCACAGTATTTGTGTGGTGGTCATTGCTGCTTTTATTTTTCACAGACTCTAATCCAGCTCGGTCTTGAGGCTTTTAAAGTACCTGTTTAGTTTACTACACTCCTCTGTTTTTTTCTAAATGCAACCCAAAGCTAGAGCTGTGTATTGTCAGTATGTTGTTTCAAAGCACACTTGAAACACTCATCGCCTCCTTCAGGCACATTTAAGTGAAGAGAATCCCTTTCTGGCATCCGACATGAGAACTAGTCCTAGGATATGTGGACCCCTATGACTATCTTCTGCTTTCTGTCCCGCAGAAATAATCTGCCCTCCACTGTCTGAGCCTACACCAGAGGTGACCTGTGTCCCAATGTGTAAAAGGTGGTAGGAATGTCTGATGAAAAAAGGTCAAATTCTGTGTAGTTCCCTCGTACTTTCCAAAGGTATCTTTGATTTTTATCAGGCCAGCACAGGTGTGTGGCAGGTGCAAAAATTTCAAAGTTGAGATTAGAATGAAGACCTTGCCAAACCCCCTTCACCATTGCACTGATGTGTACAAGCACTTCTGGGGTTTCATGATTCTACTGATGGCCCCGCGTAAGTGTCTGGTTGTCTCTGTGGAGCGTCATTTGGTAGAGTGCTAAATGTCCAAGCCTTGTGCACAGCACGGCCGACATTTAGGCAAATGTCAAGGTGAAGTCTCAAGGCGACCAGAAGACCAGGGCTCCACAATGTATGCCACCTTGACATATACTGTCTTAAGTGACAAAGGGGAAGTCAGGTTCCAGGCCAGCCCCGTTGTTCCTTCAGGGTCTACTTACAAAAGCTGTGGCCTGTCACGCAGGGCCCAAGTCGCCCGGGCCCGCACGTATGAGTTTCCTGGAATGTGCTGGGCTGGTAGTCCGTGGCAGCATCAGCTTGCAAGAGTTCCAGTGAGAGTCACAGTCTTTGGTTCCCGCTCCACCTACGAGGGCTTGGTTTTCTCTTCATAATCCAGTATCACTTGCTTGATGTGCGAGAGCTTGTGGTGTAAATATTCGCAGCGTCTCTTATCTTCCCGGTATCCAGGATAGGTCTGTGAACAGAGACCAAAAAAACATCAGGGAGAACAATGGCTTTTAATGGGGAGACATTGCAGTGGGTAGAGGGGAAGAGGAAGAGCACGCCTGACTACTTTACACCAAGCACTGTGATAAGGGAATTATAGTTTTAAATACATATACCAAGGAAACACACCACATACACCGGCCCCTGAAAAGACAACCAAGTGAACAAAAGGCCCTTCAGCCTAGTGAAAATTCTTAACACCAAGCCCGCAACATAGAGCTAAAGAAATGAGAAGCTCTTGAAAAACAGATGATCCTATTCATATACTTCCAGAGGTGACGTCAAACTGCAAAATAATTAAGGTCAATACGACACTTCTCTTATAAACATACTTTGTCACCTTAGATCAACTGGCGCGTAAATGGAGTCCACGCTGCCCTGACATTTCCTAGTGAAGCACTTCTGGTTGCCAGTGGATTGTTGGGCCTGGTCTCTATCATTTGTAGCATTGCGAGATGTAGACCATGCAAAACATAACCTTATATAACATAGTATATATCATAAAACTTAACATAACACAACGTGTATTAAGAGAATGCAACTTTCACTTCCACATACGCTTCTTAGCGCTATTGACCGATAACCGATGTTTCCCGCTTGTCACTTTGAAACATGTCTTTTAAATCTACTTCTTAAATGTCATTCATTCCACATATCACTAGAGCATTCCTCTATCTTATGTGCTTTGCATTTTATTGAAACTTTGCAGTTAATTACATATGTTTGTCATCGTAGATGCACATATCGCCCTAGTTTGCAGGAAACAATATCCTGAAAGGTTGCAATAAAGTATTTTACAAGTTTCATATTTCCAGTCAGCTAATTATCAAATATTATTGGAGGGTTTTTTTAATATAATAATCTTGATATCCCAAACACCGAGAGGGTTACAATCACTGCTTAATACCTTTCACACATATTGCAATATAAAAGGTCTTGAGATAAACACCAGCAAAACCAAGTATATGGCAATAAACCCACATAGTTCCTTCAAAGGAAACTTGGTTTTAGAAAATCAAAAGTTGGAACATGTCAAAACTTTTATATACTTGGGTGTATCCTTCGACTCCAAAATGCAGTGGAAATCACAAATAGAAAAAAGCAAGTTAGTTTTAACACAGAATAGCCGTCCCATACTAAAAAGACATAGGGATAGCTGGAATAAAGCTGTGCAACCGGCACTTGAAGTTTTTCGGGCCAAAGCCCAATCGGCAGCCCTATATGGGGCTGAGCTGTGGGGACCTCTTTGTAGAAAATCCTTTGAGGTCAAAGAGAATGATTTCTATAGAGCACTTTTAAAATTGCCAGTGCACACTCCAATAACACCAATGCTTCTTGATCTAAATATGAAGCGGACAGACCACCATGCCATACTAAGACCGCTAATGTTATGGGTCAGGCTATGGATTACACCTGAGCTGACACACTATAGAGCTGCTCTATTTGAGTTAAAAGATCTGGATGTTTTCAGCCGTATTGCATGGTATGACCATATCAGAACATGGTTAGTGAGGGTTGGACTAGCCCATTTTTGGACAAATCCATCTGCACTTAACTCATGTTCAAAAAGGATCTTAAAAACCTCCTTCTGGGCTTACATGAATGAACGGAGAACTAGTGATTTATCTAATGGGTCTTTAACTAAAGAATTTTACTTGTTTAAAACAGAGCCTCGATTTGAGCCCTTTTTGAACGAAGTAAACCCTCCCTTAGCAAAAACATTATACCTAAAGTTTAGAAATGGATCATTGATGACAAAAAGTTGTACAGCTAAGTGGAGTTCACACGGCAATGATATATGTGTCATGTGTAGCGATGACATGAAGGAGGGTAACGCACACATATTGTTTTTTTGTCCCGCATATTTGGTACCCAGGAAAAAATGGATTAAACCCCTTTGTGTGAATATTGGTGTTAGGATGTATAGAGTTGCAGAAAGAATTTTAACAACTGATACACGACAAGTAATAGTTTTCTGTATCAGTAGGTACCTGCTTGCTGTTTACTTTATTAGGAAAAAAGCGGGCGGAAAAATGTAAAAATATGTAAAATTAACTGGAAACTTTTGCTGATTTTATGAAATTGATTTTATGTGCATTTTTTAATTAGTTATCTTTTTAAATATAATATGCCCTCCCCCCATAGATATTTTTACTCAAACAGCCACCCACAATGGACTATGTAAAATGCAAATGAAAATGTTTTATCTTTATCTGTACCTTTTATGATATTTTATCGAAATAAAGGATATATAAATAAATATAATAAAGTGTTGTTTCAGCCTCTCAAGAACTTAAGCATGGGTTTACTACAGCTACTATTAAAGCGGAAAATCAAAATAAAGCCCATTGTTGAGTCAAGTTGTTTTGCTCGAGCTCTTTAAGGGGAAGAGCATCTTGTCCAGATGTGTGCAATTAGCATTTTTCCTACAGATATTTTCATTTTACAACGCATATAGCCTGCACTGGTTCGCCTGACACCTGCTAATCCTGTGTCGGGATCACAGCATGAAACCCTCGACATGTTACCTTAGTGTGCCTGTAACACACCAGCAAGAGTCCTCTGCCCTCTTCGCCGCCCCGAGAATAAACGAGTGGTACACTTAGAGTTGCTAGTTTTACATAAATTTGTCTGCAAGGTGTGATATATTATAATATGAATGCAACAGGAATTCTGACTGGTTGGACAGAAGCCCTCATTTTAGTTGCAGGCATGAAGAACTGCATTGACATCCCAGCCCTGAAGGAGGTCATCACAGCCTCTGCTGAACTCCACCAGGGGTGGGCATGGGATCCACTGGAGCTTTGTGCCCCTGACCTCCTAAAATTGCAGCATGATCCCACCGTCCGCCGTTCTTGATAAAATGCCACCAGTCTTTACTGTGCCAAGATCGTTTGCACCCAAAACATTAGATTCTCTTTCGGAGGTGGAGAGAGTGTGAGAGGGAGAGAGTAGGAGAGGGAGAGAGAGGGAGGGGGAGAGAGAGGGAGGGGGAGAGAGAGGGAGGGAGAGAGGGGGAGGGGGAGAGAGAGGGAGGGGAGAGAGAGAGAGAGTGAGAGTGTGAGAGAGAGAGAGACAGAGGGAGAGGGAGAGAGAGCGTGTCCGTCCTTCCAGAGGTCAGGACAAGAGGAGACGAGGCGCAGTGGCGTCACTAGGGTTGGTGTCACCCGGTGCGGGTAACTCTTGGTGTCACCCCCCTCACGACTTACCGTCCGCATGGACCTCCTCCGTTCCGAGTCCGCCAGTGGACACAGATGGCAAATAACGGGACCATACAGAATCCTTAGTAACGTTTGTAAATTTAGTTCCTATATTTACAAAGGCCATAGAAGAACATTTTAATTCAACAAGGTCGGAGGTAAAAGATTGTAAGAAGTTAAGAACTAAGAATTACATAGAAAATATGTTACTGTTTTTTTTATTTTAACATTAAACTTTAAATGTTACTGTTACAGGAGATACGGTTGTAACAGTTCTGCATTGGGTTTGCACAATCAGCAACTGCCAGAATAGTATGCAACAGTACAAATGACAATGTCATATTAAATCTAGACTAATCAGAATTTTCCTTTCCTGGCCTTTAAAGCTGCAAACTTGTTAATTACTTCATCAAAATCAACTCCTTTCGCCAAATCACTTTCAATTGATAATATTGCAAGATCAGAAAGCCTTGACTGTCCCATGGTAGATCGCAAATAGTTCTTTATAAACTTTAGCTTTGAAAAACTCCTCTCACATGAAGCCACAGACACACAGATCGTAAGAAATAGTTGTAGGCTCAATGAGAGATATGGGAGAGATTCTAGGAAGTCCCATTCAGCTATGAATTTCAAAACATCCAATACTGACCAGTCTTTGGCTTCTCCGAGATCAATCTCTGCTGCCTTCAGGTGCCTTCTCAGCCTTGGTATTTCTAATAAAAGCTCTCCCTCGGATAACTCATCATAGAAAGTGGTCAATTTTGGAATGGATACCAGTAACTCTTCTTCAGTGGCAGATATCAAACTCTTAGCTTGAACAGCCTCAAACATGGCTGCTACTTCATTGATGGCTCTTGATCTGATCTGGAGTTCAGAATGGAAACGATCAATACACTCAAGCATCGCCCTCTTGTTTTCTTCTTGCAGAGTTAGTCCAACATCTCTTGTCTTCTCACCTGTCATCCTCTTCTTGAACCTGACTCTGCTCTCTACTGAAATTCCATATTGGTCTGATTTTAAAAGCGCCTGTTCAATGGCCTTCTCTACTAGATGATTGCGCTGCTCGTCGTGCAGGAAAAGTCTTAGCGTCTCTAGCCTTTTCACTACCTTGTCAAGAGTTAAGCCCTTGGTCTGAAGGTACAGCTGTGTAAGATTAACTTCTTCAAGTACATCACACCAAAAGTAGAGGTAGCACAGAAACGTGAAATTGCAGACAGCAGGCAAAAGACCTCGGGCTGTACCTCTTGTGTCTAAATTTTCCTCTGGATCACATAGAGCTTCAATTGCCGCCACACATTCATCGAATTTTTCTTTCACTGCCTTTACTGCAGAATGATGAGCACTCCAGCGTGTTGTTGATAGTCTTTTCACTGAGACTCCAGTGTGGTCCATTAACACATCCCATCGGTGAGTGGAAGCAGCAAAGAAGGAAAACATTGTCTCAAGAGTTCCAAAAAAAGTCACACACGAAGCATTTTCAGCAAAAGAGTGTTGGCCGCACAAGTTAAGTGAATGGTCCACACATCCATTAAAAATAGCTTTCCTGTTCTTTCTTTTCAAAATGGCTTGTACACCCCCATGGATTCCAGCCATAGTGGCAGCATTGTCGTAACCTTGAGCGCGGCACATCATAATGTCGAGTCCATCACTTTCCAGATTTTTAAGGATATCAGAACTGAGGTCAACAGCTTTTTTCCCCTTTAAAGGGAAAAATCCCAGAAACACTTCTCTTACTTCAACTTTCCTATTTTGGATTTTCACATATCTGATCACTTCAGACATTTGGTCAGTGTGTGATGTGTCAGGTGTGCTATCGAACATGATCCCAAAATACCTGGCAGATTTTATATCCATGACAAGCTTCTCCTTCACATGATTTGCTAGTACATGTATGAACTCATTCTGAGTTTGTGGTGCAAGATAAGATACTGATGCTTTGAGTTTACATGTGCTTCGCTTTAATCTCATTAGGTGCTCTTTCAGCACTGGGTCATATTTAGAAAGCATCTCAACCATTTCAAGAAAGTTTCCTTTATTCAATGAAGATTCATCTTCATTGTGGCCCCGGAATGCCAGATTCTGCTTGGCAAGAAACAATGTGATATCGAGCAACCTGTGCAAAATGTCTCGCCACTTTTTCTTCTCTATGTCCATCAAAGCAATACTTTCAGCGTCAATTGTTTTGTGCAGTCTAAGTCCTGCTGCCAATGTTTTCCATTTTTCAAGGCAATGTAAGTGCTCTTCAGATCTCTCATGATTATGCACTTTCGGGCTCAGTTTCCACCACGTCTGAAATCCAGTCACAAATTTGGATGTTGTGTCTGTATCATGATTAGAGGCAAAGAGTCGGCAGCAAAAACAATATAATTTGTCACTGACCAGTGAGTAAACCATCCATGATCGCAACACTTTCTCGCCATTTGGCATCACCTTGTAAAACCACTCTTTTGATAGCTGGCGAACATCTCCTTTTGCTTTTGGATCTTGCCTTGTCGCAATTCTGAAAGGGCCATCTTTGTTCTGGAAAGAAGCACTTCCTCTTTTGATGATTTCAACCCGCAAATGATCTGGAACTGGTATATTCCAAAAAGAAGCATCATCTAAAATATTCAAATTTTCGCCCTTCATCGTCTCATTTACAGTATCATGGTCAGAGTCATTTTCAGTACTGTCTTCTGCTTCAAATTCATCCATGTGAATTTCCATTCCTGGTTTTCCTGCTTCATTTTCTTCTATTTGAACTCCTTCCTCTTCTGCAGAATGCATACTAGCATTAGAATCAGCGTTATCAATTGGTGGCCGAGGAACTGTGTCTTTTGCTAAACCTGCCTTACCCTGGCCATCATCTGGTCTCTTGACATATTGAAGCATGGATCCACGTAGCGTTGAGACGGATTCATTTTTTTTCTTTTTTTCTTTTCTTTGCTGGGATCCACTTGGCCTCTTTGATGTATGTATACCATGTGGCATGATTTATATAATATATCCAAAACAAAGTGTGTTTTTAAGCACGTGTAGTGGGCGTGGGCTGATCAAACAGCGGGTCCAGTCAAATGTAGGATGTCAGTGTCGCCTCTAGTACGAGTGGTTCGTGAAAATGATTTGGGAGGTTTTCATCTTGGTCGCCCTGTGCTGTTGTTCATTTTTTTTGTTTTTATACGTGTCGCCTATTTCATCGATGGTAATAAGCCTGTAAAAGATGGAAGCCGGGATTGACTATTATTACCCGCTGAACAAACATGCTCCTTATTGCATTTTCTTCTTAAGCGTTATTAACAAACATGTTAAATACGGTTTAAGAATAAAGACAGGCAGTGGCACTGCAAATGAAAATATAGAATTCAGTAGAATGATTGATTATTTCTTAACCACAGTTGGGAATCATGGAATTGTTGCAAGCCTCTTGTAATGTGGCCCTGCTTCATACCCTGTAGATTTTAGTGAAAATAAAATTCTGTCTTTAGGTGAAGCAA
Organism: Lissotriton vulgaris; assembly: GCF_964263255.1. Classification (NCBI taxonomy): domain Eukaryota; kingdom Metazoa; phylum Chordata; class Amphibia; order Caudata; family Salamandridae; genus Lissotriton; species Lissotriton vulgaris. Next base: position 1,980,573,469 of record NC_141687.1, on the reverse strand, counting down.
ATCAAAAGTTAATAAAAACGTGTGAGAAGTGCTTCAGTGCAGAAGGCCCTCCGTAGAGGTGGACTGGTCATCATTCAGTTGTTAATTACTGTCTTTGGTTGTTAGAGTGTTTCTAATGAATTAACAGTTTTAACATGTGTACGCTCTAACAGACAGTTATACTGTGCGTAAAATACTCAGAATAGAACCACCCTATCAAGAATTGTGCCACATTACGCCAGGTTATTTCCCTTTTCTTTCTGCATAATTTAGTCAACCCTCCACATAATGTGGCCCGCCTCTGCTGCATAAATGCAGTGGCCTTAGCTACGAGTGGCATCAGGATACTAAATGGCCCCGGCCGAGGTGAAGGGCAGTCAAGGACGGTACTGGGGAGTTGCTTGGTAATGACTTACAGCCGCATAGTGAGGTTTTGCTGGGAGCCTGAGGTTCCCCTTCCCTGTGCTTAACGACTGCTAGAGGTGTTTGGGGGGTTGGGGGAGTTCTCCCCTCAAGAACATTTGGAAATAAGAAAGACCAAAATGGTGCACAACACATTTTCCTTTACATATTTAGCTGTATTAACTTTCAAAGCACAGTAAATCGTAAATGATGACCTGACATAAGCATGCCAGAAAGCATGGAAATGTCACACATAAGCACCCAGGCCATTAACCATGGAAATGTCCTCAGGTCAGAAAGCATGGAAATGTCACACATGAGTTCTTGGTCTCAGACCAGGAAGCATGGAGATGTCACACAAAGGCACCGTGGCCAGAAAGCATGGAAACGTCACATTCAGTCAAAGGCACACAGGCCAGCCAGAAAGCATGAAAATGTCAAAAGAGGACACCCAGGCCAGTGGTGCTGGTCGGAACAATTTCCCGAGTGTTGTCCTAAAAATTACCACTGTTCCCTTCACCTCTCTCACGGTCTTACTTCTTTCTTACTACACCTCTCCTCCTCTACCTCTTTTTTTCTGTCCCTCTCTCATCTTTCTAAGCGGCCACAGCCAGGATGGACAATAAGGCAGCAGGATAAAGACCGACCAGCAAAGCAGGCATATTTCAGCCAAAGCAGTTCACTTCATAGTATACGTATGAAGTGAACTAACTGTGAAGTGAACCACCTGCAACTGCAAGTGAAGTGACGAGTTCAAGGAAAGGCCTGGCCTGCTCCCTGCCTTGAGCAATGAATCAATTCATGCAGCCGGCCGTGTGCAACTGCAAGCACAATGCACCGCCTGGGTCAGGACTAGCCTAGGAGGCTGGAAGAGCGGGGCCGGACATGGTCTTCCGGTCTTCTATTTATTTATGCGTTTTTATATAGCACAGACTTTACCCAAAGGCGTCAGAGCGCTTCACAATAGGAACAGTAATGAAACATGAGGAGAAAATTACAAGTGAACAAATTACAAAAGCAAACGTTAAGTTACAAGAGCCAAAAGTGACAATTGTGAACAAACAAAATACATGAGGTTGCAAACGGTGCGTTACAGGAGGAAAAAGTGGCATGTGTGCAGGTTACAAGTGCTTAAAAGATAAACTATGACTGAAGGCAGGTTTTGCATTTTCCAATCCCTGAATGTAAAAGCTTCACATCCACTGTCTGAATGCCAGATGCTGATGCATTATCTACACGAGTAATTAAACTAATAACAATGTATAAAAGCAATTACTAATGCGTCTTTATTACTAAAGGAACACTTTTGTGAAAAATTCGAATAATGAAATACTGAGCAAAAAGCACTGTTTCTAAACTTATACCTTGCAGTTAAGTATGCAATTCCTTAAAGATGGTTCATAATTCATTAAGGAGGTATATTACAAGGATGGTAACCTGAGACCTATCTCTTCTCACTCAAGAATGTCTGCAATGAAAGCAGTAACTCGCTGCGCTTCCTACGTAAAATACAAATCTGTGACCTGCACGGTGCATGCTTGTAGCATACTATACAATAATAGACCATACCACACAACACCATACCATACCATAAAAAAATGGACAAATCTAATACATCTTGTGAGTCCTTGTGACTTTGCCAGTGCATGTTAGAAAAGATTCCTGAATATCTGCACTGCAGACTTCAGGCAGCCTTGATGGTATTTTTCTGCATGTTACATCTGAGGGCACAACCTTTTAAAGCTCTAGAGCGCTGATTTACGTCTCCACAAACTGAGAACGCCACCCTTCACACATAAATAGCAGCCAGCAGAGCCCTTAAGATGATCAGTCTAATGTTTAGATGGAAACCCCCGCTGCATGATGGGAACACACACACACATCCTTCACGGCATGCTTGATTAGTATGCCTACTACTATTGAGAGATTTAGGAATGCATGGCTACCACATTGACAGAACTGGATTTAAGAGCAAAATCCTGATTGCGTCCTCCTGGCTAAGGAGACGAGAAAAATGGCATCACTTAAATGATAGCGGCCACGGCAGGGACAAACAGACTCCAGAGACAAGTAGAGAACAATCCAAGACAGTTCAAGAGTGAAATAGCTTTAGTAAAAAAAATCAGTAGATGTTTGAAACTATTTGTACAGACTGGTTAGCAAATTCCTGATATTTCACAAACTACTAGCTTTAAAAGTGAGCTTCCTATAAAAAAGAGACCAGCCAAATCTTAATGATCTGACTTTAACTCAGTTTCCAATTATTTGATCGATTTTTGACAGGGTTTGATTTGTTTCGGGACATTATGGTGTTATAAATTTGGTGGGCACTTCGCACTTTGCAATTATTTTCGATGGCAGATTTAGAATAATGAACTGAAATTCTCTATACAGGTGTTTGCATATGTAAATAAAAATAAGCATCTCTTAATCGATTGTAGTGTCAGGGAAGGGAACCGCGCAGTTCAATATGGATTATCTCACATCACATGACGTGTCGTGATCAGTTGAGTTCATTTCATTTGTGTGCCACTGCACTGCCACATAGTTAGTAAGTTATGTTCATGCAGTATAATAACATTATTTCTCTCTCTCTTACCGTGACCATCAGGGGAGAGACATCGATTGATGATGGTGGTCTCGGCCTCGCTCTCTCGTCTCTCTGCTGGGCCTGGGCTGGGCGGTGATGTCGTCGCTATTAATTCTTTATTCCCAGCAGACAGTGAGTAGTCCCACGACGACGCACGGCCGCACGCACGGCACCACTGCGCATGCACGACCTCTGGCGGGCGCGTGACCGCCGTGACGCGACTGCAGCAGGTGCGGCCCGCGCGGGGGCTGTCCCAGGCCAGGGCCATTATCATTGGTAGGTGTGCCGTGCGGCGCGGGCGCGCTATTGATTGACACACAGCACAGAGGCAGCTGCCGCTTTACCGCGGCCGCGCCGCACCGTTGCCCGCATGATCGTCACCGACTATGATCTGATCAGAATACATGATCATGATCATACACCTAATCTGGTGCACAGCGGCGGTGCGGTTCTTGGCGCGGCGCGCGGGTGCGCTTGGCAGTTGAGTTCACCACTATTATTTATATTTCATTTAATAAAATAGCCGGCGGCCAGGCAGCTAACTTAATTTACTGCTGCTGGATTGGTGTCACCCCCCAGATGGGGTGACACCCGGTGCGGTCCGCACCCCCCGCACCCCCCTAGTGACGCCGCTGACGAGGCGTAAACAGGAGGGACAGGCTGATAGGTGCAGACTGGGTGTGACAGGATTGTTGGGGCTCTGGGTGGACTGCCCAGGGCCAACACAGAGAGGGGGGGGCGGCTGAGAACATCAAGGTGGGAAGTCAGAGAAGAGGGGACGGGTCAAGGGAAGAAGCAGTAAGAGGAGGGTCGTGTCCAGGTGAGGACTGCCTGAGGCCGGACAGTCTGAAACCCGAGGCTCTAAGAAACAGTGTACCTTCAGAGACCATGTCAAGCCAGGGCAGTAGAGTCAGACTGGGGAGGGGCAGCACCGAAATAAACAAAGAATCCGTGAACAAACAATATGGAACTGATCTATGGCGTATGAATAGTGTCCTCCTCCTGCTATGCACCTGGCAACAGAGGGAGGGCCTTCCAGACTCAGGACTGTCCTCATCAGAGACTTCATGGTTCAAAGCCCACTGCGGTAAGACTTGAGGATTTGTAAACAATATCTGTTCATATCGAAGGTGTACAGGTCTAGGTGTGAGTGGCCACTGATCTCGAGGCTGGCCGGAAACTGATCACATTCCCATGAGGGGGAGTCCCTTCTGGCGCATTAAACTGGGTCCCAAAAAGGGGACTTGACCTGTTCGCAGAGAGCATGCGCCCTTCCCAGTGAGCGACTGAGGCCCGGCTAGGAGAAGGTAAACCTAAACCCAGCCTGTTCGACGCCTTCCAGGCGAGAGGTGCTTATCCAGTGTGCAAGACCAGATCCGGAGTCCCAGCTGAATCTAAACATGAACATAAAAGGCTCAAATAACAACGCGGGATTATGTCACCTCTGTGTAGGCGGAGGCACCTGCTGCAGTGTCCACGAGCACTCGTACGGTAAAACCTGCCGCCAGAAGCCACTCCACAGATTTACTGCGTGTAAAACTGGGCTTACTGCAACACTGGTGCACGGGGCTCGAGTGACTGACTGAGCTGCAGGGGTGGCCGGGGTTTGTGTGAGCCCTGCGCCGCTGATGCCACTTAGCTGAACGGGAGCGACAGCTGCGGCTTTAGCACCCCGGGTCATGTGGAGTGCAGGCCGAGGCCGGCGCCGGCCGGTAATGCGCCTGTAAGCCGAGCCGCCGGCAGGTGGGAGCTCGCAGCGGGGGATTAGGGCGCGCTCTACCTGCAGAGCGCCGCGCGCGGGAGGCGCCGGGGGTGGGACAGAAAGGTCACTCCCTGCAGGAAGCAGGTGAGATGAGCAGCGGCCTCAGACCATCTACATCCATCCGTGGGCCCGGTCTGCTCTTCTGTAGTGACCAGTACTGACTGCAATGTCGCTGTAGGCCATACCATTCGCGCCACAGACCGCACATCCCGCCAAAACCACACTTCAGTTTGCAAGAAACGCACCTTTGTAAAGACGCTTTCCAACCGAGGACTGTGAAGCCCACCAATGCCCACACAATGTCTACCGAAATATAACACAACCAACGCCCCACTAGCATGCATCACTGAACACTCCTGTGTGTGGTGCCACCCGCGGCTGATATTTTTTGTAATATTCTGAAATGATCAGACTTACTATTCCGCGGGCCTCTCGCCCAGGACTGTACTCTTCAGTTCTCACCTCCAAGTTCTAAAATAGATCTGGAATTTGTCCAATTGATGGTCTTCTCTGTTTTTAACAAATTGCCACGACTAACCACGTCTTCCAGAAACGTGACAACCAAAACGGAGGGTCCGATTTTGAGGAGTCCACAGTGCTGCTGTAATGCACGACTTTTCCCCATAGGACTGAAAACTGATAAATTTACCCATAGGCCTGGGTAACACTGCTCTGTCCATATGAACGCATTCAGGCCCAGAACTATGTGAGCACGGCTGGGATGCGTAAGATTAAAAATGGCAAGGGTATTATTACATGTGGCTATTCATTGGCGATAAGCATGAAAACGCTAATGAGTTTAATAAATGTAACAACAATGTAATTTTCTCTACCAGAATCTTCCCTCGTTTGTTTTAAGGAGTCTTATTATTAGGGTTACTGGAAATACGTGGCAATGACAGGCAAAATGTGGCAGCGTTGACAAAATGTATGCTGTATAATGTAACAATCTGTGAAAGTATTGCTTTGTTTTTTTGATATTTCAACACCTACTAAACCTGCCCAGATAACATTGTACGTCAGTACTACCAGTTCAACATCTGAATACAGACAGAAAGCAGCTTCAGAAAGGTTAACAATGAACTGTTGCAAAGTGTCTGCCATTGCACAGAACGATTTTGGCGCTCTTTTTTTTATTATTAGTAACTTTTCATCCTTCGAGTTAGAAATTAATTATGCAGGAAATCCATAACTAGGCTAACATGTTGTGCCTGTTGAATGGCATATTACCAATCGCCCTGCTTATTAAACATTATAATTGTACACAATTCCAGATAACACCCGGAGGATGGCTCAGTAAGTGAAGCACTATCTGGTGACAAGTTAGAATCCCGACATGGCCAACTCATCCGTTGATCCATCTGAGGTGGATAAAGTAAGTACCGTTACATCAAGTAAAATTAACACCTGTTATTTATAGTGCTTAGAAATTGAAAGCATGCTGCACAGGGTCAGACTGATTTGCATATAGCCATGTCTGAACTGGGGTGGCAGAGTGGGCTAAAAAACGGTGATGGATTAAACCCAGATCTTTTGACTGGGTGTGAGTGTTTGATTGATTCAGATGCTCCGTCCATCACCACCCCCTTTTGTATCGCTTTTGGCCGCCATAAGTGTGGCAGGGTATGCTCAGACGTGAGTCCCTTGCTCACTTTGCCACTGGATTCAAGCAAGCCGGGCTGAAGACGGCTGTAATGCCAGAAACCGGTCCTCGGAAGCTTGTTTCCGGTCCAGGTAAGACATGGCTTGGCAGTTCGGGCTGGACTGTTCCCATGAGGCACAGGGTCAGACTGATTTGCATATAGCCATGTTTAAACTGGGGTGGCAGTGTGGGCTAAAGAACGGTGATGGATTAAACCCAGATCTTTTGACTGGGTGAGTATTTGATTGATTCAGATGCTCCGTCCATCACCACCCCCTTTTGTACAACTCATCCTTTCATCCATCTGAGATGGATAAAGTAAGTACTGTTACATCAAGTAAAATTAACACCTGTTATTTATAGTGCTTAGAAATTGAAAGCATGCTGGAATGAAGCACAACATTGAACCAAGTTATTAGTATTCTTTATTAGTGATCAATTCAAATGGGAAGAGGGCATTCATATCTTTGGATTACGCTGGCATCAGAACCCCTTTAACGCATCAAACAACATTGGTCTAATACATCGGGACCGTCTCCTGCACTACACTGCACTGCAATGCAGATCAGAACAGGCGTCTGCTCACATTGGGCTTGCATCGATTCATTTCCAGTCGCCCACAGCACCTCGTGAGACAATAACTCTTGTGAGCACTGTGCGTTTGGTGTGATTGGCTCTAGCATGTGTTTTCCATTCCAGACCGTATGGTGTGACTTAAAGATAGGAGTATCTGCAAATACAGGCATGTCATCGCCCCTGAAGCTGGGCAGGCTATATGTAGAAAGCAGGCCTTTCCTACATCAATGCCCCTCTTTCAGGCTCCCGTCTGCAGAGGTGTGTGTGTGTGTGCAGCCTGTGGGGGCACAACTTTCAAATCTGAGAGGGCCAAGCCCGACTCTCATTATTCTAAAGTTGATAACATATGCTACGGAATGATTACCTCATAATTTAAGAAACAAACCGGGGAAAGCTACTTGTGATGTTCACTTGAAAATTACTTACACTATCAATTACTGTCCTTAAGTTAGTTTTGGCTAAATGCGAATATCAATGCTTTCGTAGCCGTTTTTGTTTTACCATTTTTTGAAATATAAATGAAACAAACTTTTTAATTGAGCTAATTTCATTGCCCTACATTTTAGAGACCGCTGTTTTGCTCTCCACCTCCTGACATGCAACTGACTGTGCTCCGACCGCCGCTTATTCACAGTGCCCGAGAGGTTCAACAAATGTAACACAGGTGTGTCAATCTGCCTCTGATGACGAGCCAATACGCCAGCATTACGAAGAACTTTGCACTGGCTCTGCCCACACAGCGCTAGATATGTACACAAATATGTTCCTTGATTCTCCGGTTGTGAATCTGACATTTCACTAACCTCTTAATTCATATTTGCCTAATAATCAAAAGTCGGGCAGAGAACCCTGCAAGTGCAACCAGCTCCTCCCCCCAGGAAGGGTTTCCATTCCCGTCACTCAGAGGTGCTGAATACGAAGAAACATCTTATGTTTAGTAAATAGGCGGGGTGGGGGGGGGGAGGGGGGGGGGGGGGAGTACCCACCCCAGTCACGCAAAGAATAACGGAAGTTACCTTTTTGAATTTCTTGTAGGCTGTTACAATTTTCTCCTCCAATATCTGAAATTTGAAGAACAAAGCGAGTCATCATACTGTGAAATGCAAGTGATAACGCTCTCCAGAGGAACGTCTTACACACAGAGAAGCACACGCGTGTCATCTGCTCAGGAGATTACTTGTGATCAGCAGTGGGCATCTGCCAGAAAGAGCCACAGCAGAGCAACATCTAGAAGGACATGTATGTTCAGACATGGACATCATCACACAAACCGACCCTACTGCCATCTCAGGAGACCACACGTGGTCAAAGGCAGGCATCTGACACTGCTATGTTCACTCATGTCCACCTAGATACAAACCTGCACAGCACCAGTGTCAGAGTCTCAGGAGACCATGTATGTACTATCTCAGGCACCTGCACGCAAGACAGGAACAGTGTCATTGTCTCAGGAGACCATGTATGTACTATCTGGGGCACCTGTACACCAGATAGTACATACATGGTCCCCTGAGAAGATGACACTGGTACTATCTGTTGTACAGGTGCCCCAGATAGTACATACATTGTCCCCTGAGAAGATGACACTGGTACTATCTGGGGCACTGGTACACCAGATAGTACCTGTGTCGTCTCAGGAGACCACGTATGTACTATCTGGGGAACCTGTACAACAGATAGTACCAGTGTCGTCTCCTGAGACGACGCTGGTACTATCTGGTGTACAAGTGCCCCAGATAGTACATACATGGTCCCTTGAGAAGATGACACTGGTACTATCTGTTGTACAGGTGCCCCAGATAGTACATACATGGTCTCCTGAGAAGATGACACTGGTACTATCTGTTGTACAGGTGCCCCAGAAAATACTAGTATCATCTTCTCAGGGGACCATGTATGTACTATCTGAGGCACCTATACAACAGATAGTACATACATGGTCCCCTGAGAAGATGACACTGGTACTATCTGGGGCACTGGTACACCAGATAGTACCAGTGTCATCTTCTCAGGGGACCATGTATGTACTATCTGGGGCACCTGTACAACAGATAGTACCAGTGTCATCTTCTCAGGGGACCATGTATGTACTATCTGGGGCACCTGTACACCAGATAGTACATACATGGTCCCCTGAGGAGATGACCCTGGTACTATTTAGGGCACCTGTACACAAGACAGCACCAGTGTCATCGTCTCAGGGGATCACGTATGTACTATCTGGGGCACTTTTACAAAAGACAGGACCAGTGTCATCGTCTCAGGAGGCCACATATGTACTATTTTTTTGTCTCTCCGGCAGTTGTTGCACCCGACAAAAGGAGTGAAAAACCAAAATAGAACTTAACAAGTAACATCATCATGAACGAGGCTGTTATAATTCATGAAAAGGAAATGTAGAGCTATTTGTGGATTGCCCTCTGGAGTCTGGGTTCTAATGAAACCATGGAGCTAAATGCATATATTTTGTGGACAATTGTTTTTTTTACAAATAAGATTGTTTATTTCGAATGAAATTATTAATAGGAACACAAGATGGATTTGGTTAAAAAAAAATGTTATGTTATTTTTGTGTCAGATGATATTAACAAAATTCAGTGTCAGTGGAGAGTATACGTTTTGGTATAAGGGACAGGGGGTCACACATCACTGGGGTAACTGCGTTGCAGGCAATTAGCATATAGTTACAGGATTGTGCCACGTCGAGGGAAGAGTTTTGAACAGGGATGATGAGGGTGGAGTTAGGAGTCACATACAAGGTATAGTAGGATATGTGGTGCAAACAGAGGGAAGGCGAAGGTAATTAGGATCAAGTGATCGGCGGAGCACACTCGTTGGGAAGAGCTTAAATTTGGAGCTTGGGGATGAGTCAGGTGCTCGATTAAGTGCCTAGTGGAACAGCCACGAGGAAAGGAGGTGTTTGGATTAATAATGGGTGAAGAGCAGGTATGTGTTTGGGAACGATTTGGGGATAAGTTACAGCATTAAGCTGTGAGTTGATGTGATCAGGGTATCGGATACGCATTCGAGAGTTGGTAATGACATTCAAATTGGGCGGGAGGAACCATATACACAGAGGGGACAGTTAACACTATAAACATTGGACAGGGGGGCATTCGCTTAGTAACGAGTCATATAGGCAGGTATGCAATCGTGGATGGAAGTAGGGGAGGTTACCGCGTTCAGTGAATACTCTATTAGGGTGCAGCACAATGAGTGCATGGATATTGGTTTTGTGTTGGGTGGTGGTCAGCATGTGTTGCAGGCACATTCAAGTTAAAAGAGTTGTAGTCACTTTATTTATAAAATGGCATTGTAATATGATTGTACTATTGTATGCATTTGTGTAAACATAGCATAGTTTTCTGATATGTAAGACTAACAGAGGTTTTAATTCCTATTTAACAGCTATCCCGGACGAAGAGCGCTAAAAAGCCCGAAATGCATTGGGACATTAAGACAATTTAGCTGCCTAACATGAATTGAGTTGCCCACTTGATGTAGTGAAAGGTCTGGACTGGCATAATTACAACATTTGAAAAAAATTGGAATGACGGACAGCTTTAACTTGAATAGTAGAGAAAAGCCTGATGAATTTTGGAGAACAAGGAATACATCTGGATTCATACACTAAGAGGAGTTTTGTATTAATTGTGGATTGGCTGTGCGATTGGAATTGTGGCATTAATGTTGCTGCTATAGTGTTGGAGCACCTGTGCAAAAGACAGTGTCATCGTCTCAGGAGACCACGTATGTACTATCTGGGGCACCTGTACACAAGACAGGACCAGTGTCATCATCTCAGCAGACCACGTATGTACTATCTAGGGCACCTTGTACACAAGACAGTATTCGTCTTAGGAGACCACGTGTGTACTATCTGTACAAAAGATAGCACCAGCACAGTCTCAGGGTACCACTATATGCCACACAACCACCACACCTTGTATGGAGATCATGTATGCTCAGATCTGGACATCACAAGATAACAGCAGTGCAACCGTCGCATCCTCTATGGACACCATGCATGTTCAATCTTGACCATCGAAACACAGACCCACATCTGCACAAATTATCAGGAGCCACACTCGATGAAACCGAGACTCAGTAGCAGACATGTTAGCCTCTCAGGAGTGAAGTTTGATCAGCCTCAAGACATTTGCACACAGAACAAAGATAGTGCTTCATACAATGGCACACAGTAGCAAGAAGGCACCACGTACATTCATACAGAGAATCAAGACGGTGCCAGATGGACTGTGAACTTGAGCCTCTTGCATAACTGAGATTGGAGGGATGCAAAAATGATGGTTAAAAACTAGCTATCTCTTCAGTGCCCCATTTAATTCAATTGTATGTACCGAGTGTACTTTACGATGGAGCACTTCGGAACCATGGGTACAGTCTCAGCACTCAGCTGCTATAGATGTCAGACTTCCAACAGAGATTTAACGGACATAATCTGGGACGCGGGGTAACTCGAACATATCGGTCTTCTGAATTCCAAACTTTGGTAAAGGTCCTCTAGCTCCCCAATGACTTAAATCCTAAACTGGCACTACCTGGAATTATGAAAGAAGAGGGTTTCCTCCCAAGGGCTCCAGTGACTCTCATAGGCCTGGGATGTCTCCTGGCTTAGTCTGCTACTCACTTTAGGAGGTGGCTCCAGGGACTGGATGATGTCCTACGTTTACCAGGTTAGAGGTTGCCCTCAAAACATGCAAAGCTGTGAGAAGCTTGTTTGCCCCACTTTGGGGTTCGATTGTAAATTTGCACACAGTTGCAAGAAGGAGTCACATCCTCAAGAGGCGAAGTGGCATCAAACTAAGACATCAACCATATAGCATCACAGCATTGCCACCTTCTACAGATGGCATGTGTCATCAAGCAGACCTCAATCTGAGGGCCAGCTCTGCCTTACACTCGACAGATAAAGAGCAGCCCACCTGGGTGGCCATAGGGAGCCCTGAAGAGTAACATTCGTGAGAGAAGAAAAGTGATGAGACTCACACTGTGGCTTCTTTCTCAGTGATACGCTTCCTCTGCTTGTCCCATGCTTTGTCCCTTTCAGTTTTCGATGGTCTGGGTTTCTCTCAGTCAAGAGACATAGCTTTTTCCAGCGTGCTGGTGTGTCTCTTCCCACTCAAACCAACTTCCACTCTCTGATTGCTCAACCTTGGCAAGGATCTCCCTGGGCATCTCATAATTGGGATAAAGTTGTAAAAATTCCCGGCTTCTCCTTACTCAAATTAGGTTCCCTGACCTACAAATCTCATGTATCCTTTCACCTGTGCCTTTTCAGGCCTGATGGCACTCGAGCAGCAGCTTAAATAAAGACCACCTTCTCTACCGCTTGAGGTCCGCATGCCTCCCCCTCCATGGTCACCCGGTTACATCCCCCACGCTCACCTTGTGCTCAGATGTTCCTGGCTTCAGCTTCTTCATCCTGGACCCCAGCTGAATGAACCTCTCAGTCACTTTGCCGATCTTGGAGTGGAGGTCTAGATACTCTGAATAATCTGCGTCAAAGTCTTCTTCGTAGCCTTGCCGCTGTTCGTGCGAAGTGATTGCACCGTACTTTCTGCCAAAAGATAAAACCACCATCAAACACTAAGGTGCTGGCAAGGAGTTGGTTCATGCCTCTACAGCAGTAGGCGAACTGAGAAACTTCCCGGGCCTTGGAATAGCCAATAGCCAGGTGTGCCCTAAGCAGATGCATTTGATGTAGCCCATCATTATCGAACGCCATCAAATGCCCAGGCACTTTCAAAAGCAGGGCATCATCATCACATTAAAGTGCATCTCCACTCTAAAGTGCCTCACTTGGTCACATAAGGGCGAGGCTGCCCTGCTGGTAAACAGCTCTTTACAAGGGATCATTGCGCCCGGTGCTCGTGTTGTGCATTTACCAGAAATCCAATGTCTTCTTAAAAGCACAGCTCGAAGCATTCACCGGGCTATGCTGAGGCTCACACATCTTGAATGGAGATTGAATAGGCTGCTACAGGGGACAACATTTTCTGGGCAGTTTACAAAAGTTGAGTAATGTGCATGTATATATGACATTTGTATAGCACGAGCCTAGCCAGAGTCAAAGTCACTAAACAGGAAGATTTCCCAAACATGTTTTAAAAAATCTGTTCAAGGGATCTTAGCAGCGCGTGCTCCATTCACGCGCGGCAGGCCCACCCACGCGCAGTAGCAGAGATGAGGTAAATGTTAATAGAAAGTAATCCGAATTTAAAGCTGCTGATTTTGCCCTGCAAATGTGTGACCCAAGAGCTATATTATCAGAATGTTTGCGTAATTTGCATGTAGCAAGTGCATTCATTCTCTGAATGATAGATAGCCTGTAAATACAAGTGAATCAAGTGTGCATTGAAATAAATTGCAACAATGTCTGGCAATTTGCATTTGTCAAAATTAAGTAGTCGTGCAAAAGAATGCAAAATTGAATTTTGAGTGGCTTTATTGTGTGGCTTGCTTTCTAGCACCTTTCTAATACAGTTGAGAGTAGTAAAGTGCATTGGTTGGGTCTCGAAATGCCTGTGGTGGTTAAATTCGCTTTTGCATTGTGTGTGTGCTTTTTTTTCTATTCTGAACAGGCTACATGAAGAAGACCACTTTCTGAATGCCTCGCAATGGTCCGCATCACTAAGAATAGTCAAAAGAAACAGGGGTGGCTGGGCCCAATGGGAAGGAGGGTAGGCAGGGCCACAATATTATGAATTAGAAAGAATTGCCTATGCCTCACAGCTTAGTTAAAGTACACACAGGTTTAGGTACAAGTAAACCAAAATTTATTAGTTTACTCAAAACAATTGATGTTTTTGATTTGCATTAACTTTAGGAACACAAAGGAGAAATTCAAAGCATGCAGAACTAAGATCGCTATCAACTTTACGTCTTAGCCATATGCTGTTTCACACACATTTAGGGAAATCAGACAGTAAACCAAACATATATTTAACATTTGACAAAAATTAACTTCTTAATCAACACAACGAATTCAACAGATGGACATAAATAACCTTATGCATTTATGAGTAAAGGAATACTTTTCGCAATCGATTATACAAACAGTTAATCAAACACGGGGAGATCACAGAAGAACAAATTGTTTTCAAAACTTGGTTCAACTCCCACAGCCTGAACAAGATATACTCAAAAGAATATCAGGAATATAGCCTATTTCTGCGTCACTAGCAATGGCCAACTGGCCAGGAGAAGAGGGGTGCCGACGCGTTTCGAATCCTGATTGAGAGTTTACAGGATTCTCTTCAGGGCAGTGTCAATCTAGTCCATGGGAACTGTTTAAAGGAAGGACAAAGCAAAAAGAGATTTATTAAGGGGGGGGGTCCTCTAGCCACTACTCTTAGGCCGACTCGAGTGCCAGAAAAAAACATACCTTATGTTTATCCTGCCCACGGTCAGTCTTGTTTAGGAAAAAATGTCGTGTAGGCTCTGTGGTCTGCAATGTAACAGAGTGATAGGTATATTGAAACTTTAAGTGTGAGCGCGGGGCAAGCTGCCCAAGACAACAGAAATGACTGGTATTTGTTTACCTTCAAAGGCTTTAGGGTTCTGTGCAGTGTCTTTATCCACAGTGAAGGGTATATTTTAAAATCATCTGCAACAAATAGACAGAGCGCGTCTAAATCAGTTGCACACAATGGGCGCGTTTAAAACATCTGCACACACTGATGCGTTAACAATTGTGACCCGCGTGAATTCATTCACTTACTTGCACATCGGTCCGCGAAGACCGCAGTTGGGGTTCTCTTACTGCACACGTTTTTTTCTTTTTGGAGACCCGTTTAGTGGATCTGGGGGTTAAAACAGAGGAGCGTGTAAGTGCATTAGGACGCTACCTTCCGTTGTCTTTAAGCAGCAGAATTCGTAAGTTAGAGGCTGTCAAGCTTACCGCAATTCTTCCAGCGCTTCGCTGAGCGTGTTCGCTACAAAACATCAGACAGAGGGATGTGAATGTCCCTGGAACAAGGCGATTTCGAGAACCAGATCACGTGGTGCTTGGCTGACCAATCAAACAGTCCGGACACCATCTGGTGCTTTGTGGGACATGTAGTTTGGGGCAGACCGCTCCAGTCTTTTCTGAAAAAATTACAAGTGCATTTTGGGGCATGTAGTCTCCGTGAAAAAAAGGGGGTATTTTATGCCCTATTAATTTCGCTGAGACTATTAAGGCCTTTGGTAACACTGTCAAACTTAAGGATTAAGTACGCTTCTTTGCGCAACAGCGTCGCGTCAACGTCTTGGGGAGGTAATCAACTTATCCCCACTGATGCTTACGGTAACGTCCAGGAATGTCATTTCTTTAGGACTTGAATTTAAGGTGAATTGAATATCTGGGTGCCTAGAGTTCAACCACAGATGGAAGTGCTCGAGATCGGTCCGGCTCCCCTGCCACAGGAGCCAGACATCATCGATATATCTCAGCCATTGAGTTATATGGCCTGAGAACGGGTTGTCATTCAAGACAAATCTCTCCTCATATTGGGCCATATACAGCACGGCCAGCTCCGGCGCATAGGGACAACCCATGGCTGTCCCTTTGATTTGAACAAAAAACTCGCAATGTCGTTTACGCGGTGGTATGCCCATGTAACAGAGTGTATATAGGCAAAACTAATCAACCCATCAATGCGCGGATCACCCAACACCGATCCCGCCTAAAGAGAAAAGTGCTGACTGCTCCCATGGTGGAACATTTCATCAGTAATGGCCACACTGAGAACGATTTCAAATGGACCATACTAGCATGGATTGACCCTAAACGCTTCCAAGACGTTGACGCGACGCTGTTGCGCAAAGAAGCGTACTTAATCCTTAAGTTTGACAGTGTTACCAAAGGCCTTAATAGTCTCAGCGAAATTAATAGGGCATAAAATACCCCCTTTTTTTCACGGAGACTACATGCCCCAAAATGCACTTGTAATTTTTTCAGAAAAGACTGGAGCGGTCTGCCCCAAACTACATGTCCCACAAAGCACCAGATGGTGTCCGGACTGTTTGATTGGTCAGCCAAGCACCACGTGATCTGGTTCTCGAAATCGCCTTGTTCCAGGGACATTCACATCCCTCTGTCTGATGTTTTGTAGCGAACACGCTCAGCGAAGCGCTGGAAGAATTGCGGTAAGCTTGACAGCCTCTAACTTACGAATTCTGCTGCTTAAAGACAACGGAAGGTAGCGTCCTAATGCACTTACACGCTCCTCTGTTTTAACCCCCAGATCCACTAAACGGGTCTCCAAAAAGAAAAAAACGTGTGCAGTAAGAGAACCCCAACTGCGGTCTTCGCGGACCGATGTGCAAGTAAGTGAATGAATTCACGCGGGTCACAATTGTTAACGCATCAGTGTGTGCAGATGTTTTAAACGCGCCCATTGTGTGCAACTGATTTAGACGCGCTCTGTCTATTTGTTGCAGATGATTTTAAAATATACCCTTCACTGTGGATAAAGACACTGCACAGAACCCTAAAGCCTTTGAAGGTAAACAAATACCAGTCATTTCTGTTGTCTTGGGCAGCTTGCCCCGCGCTCACACTTAAAGTTTCAATATACCTATCACTCTGTTACATTGCAGACCACAGAGCCTACACGACATTTTTTCCTAAACAAGACTGACCGTGGGCAGGATAAACATAAGGTATGTTTTTTTCTGGCACTCGAGTCGGCCTAAGAGTAGTGGCTAGAGGACCCCCCCCCTTAATAAATCTCTTTTTGCTTTGTCCTTCCTTTAAACAGTTCCCATGGACTAGATTGACACTGCCCTGAAGAGAATCCTGTAAACTCTCAATCAGGATTCGAAACGCGTCGGCACCCCTCTTCTCCTGGCCAGTTGGCCATTGCTAGTGACGCAGAAATAGGCTATATTCCTGATATTCTTTTGAGTATATCTTGTTCAGGCTGTGGGAGTTGAACCAAGTTTTGAAAACAATTTGTTCTTCTGTGATCTCCCCGTGTTTGATTAACTGTTTGTATAATCGATTGCGAAAAGTATTCCTTTACTCATAAATGCATAAGGTTATTTATGTCCATCTGTTGAATTCGTTGTGTTGATTAAGAAGTTAATTTTTGTCAAATGTTAAATATATGTTTGGTTTACTGTCTGATTTCCCTAAATGTGTGTGAAACAGCATATGGCTAAGACGTAAAGTTGATAGCGATCTTAGTTCTGCATGCTTTGAATTTCTCCTTTGTGTTCCTAAAGTTAATGCAAATCAAAAACATCAATTGTTTTGAGTAAACTAATAAATTTTGGTTTACTTGTACCTAAACCTGTGTGTACTTTAACTAAGCTGTGAGGCATAGGCAATTCTTTCTAATTCACTAAGAATAGTGGCAGATCATTTTCCAAAATTGCCCCTACAATATGGAACACCTTGCCCATACTCCTCCGCACCGACATTGATCATAAGATATTCTGCAGATCCCTAAAAACCTGGCTATTCCAAGTTCTCTCCCCAACTGTCCCCCCTCTCCTCATTCTCTTGGTTGCTGAGTACCAGCTAGCGCTATGAGACTTAAGGGTGATATACGCGCTTAACAAATACCAATAGAATACAATACTTGCATCGGGAAAGCTGTACTGCATTGAGGAGGAAGTGGAGGATGGGGATGGGCTTGGAGAGCACTCAAGGCTCGGTATTCAACCAGATATGTATTTGTGGTTACAACCACAGGCTGAAAGTGGGGTAACATTCTTTTAAAGGGAGATTCAGGTCACCAGGCACATTTCCAGTGAACTGTTTAAGAAACACCCAAGAACACAATAAAGAGGCAAGTGTATTAGATCTATTGGTCATGCCAAAAACACGTCACTTGTAAATGTCTACAAGCAGAAATGGTGGGCTGGGAGCAGGCTGAGCTTGAAATCAAAAAATAATACTTAACATATTGGGACACGCGGTTAAATAATCAATGAAAGAGAAAACGTTGGGTGTGTTCAAAGTTGCTCAGAGTTGGCCCGATCCCTATATTTTCAGGGCAACATGGACTACGCAGATGAGTTCATTTGGATTCACTGTATTTAAATGTACCTTTTATTGACATGCTTGGGGCTCTGGCATTGACGCGGCCTCCTGGGCCTGTACTAATCATCCCAGGTCTATGGTGCAGCCATAAAAGGGGCAGAAAACATGTGCCCGAAGGGCCCTTACTCTACTGAGAGATCTGTCTCTCTGACCTCCTTGGTATGATCCTTCCCAGAGATAACTTGGTTTCCAGGAGCAAGAACCTCAGCCCCCGGTGGCAGTGCCATGGTTAGAAATCCCAAGGCGCTCGATTTGTTGTTGACAATAATTGACAACTACCACAACACCTGACTGCCTAGTGGAAGCTTCTAGAGTGTGAACAGAAACCTGCAAGCCCAGCAGGTGGCCCACAGTGTTACAGGTACTGAACCTTCACCACAGCTTGACATATATCACTCCACAAACTACTGATATAACATGTGTAGCAAAGAAGAGGCCACTCCTGAGTCGCTCCCTATGTTGTTGCTTTTTATTTATTGCAGTGAATCCTACCCTTTTCATTTTTACACTTATTAGTCATGAGGTGATGAACAGATGCCGCTGAGGCCAGGCTGCCTTGAGATGTTTTGACAATTCCACGAAATTATAAGGGTTTGCATGGAAACAGTCTTGAAAACCTGGGATATCAAACATTAAACTCTCAATGAACAGCTAGTACCTCCACTTTGATGCTTACTCCTTTTTCACGTTTCTCTGCAAGGCGGACAAACAAATCATTGCATACCACCAAGTGCCGCATAAGTTATTGTACACACCATGTTCGTGGGTGTAAATTATTCTTTTCTTTATTTAGTTCTGATAGGTATCTGAAGCATGCAGGTCACGGACTCTATTGCACCCAAATTTAGTTACATCTCTCCATCTTATCCGCCTATCTGCAACTTTGATAAAGTTAGCACATGATTTACAATTCACTCTCATCTCGCACTAGTGCCCGAGTCACACCTGGTTGTTCACTGATATTACCTCAGACAAGCAAGGGAGTAAGTTACCTAAATACTGGTCAACTGGTGGAATCCAACAGGTTCAACTGAAATACTAGTTATCTTACGCTGCCCCCCTCATCTGAAGCTCTCATACTGAGAAATGGAGGTCAATTCATAGAAACATATCTGAGATCTTCAGCACATGCCGGAGGGAGGACCCGAGCGCCTCAAAATGAGCGCCATTGGAGGCTATTTATACAAAGGTTTCTATCAGGGTTTCCTGTCCAATCTGCACAGTCTGCGGTTCCTAGCCCCTGCCCCTTCTCCTGAAAAAAGGTAAAAGCAACAGCAAGTAACTTCAGACTCCACCTCTCCAGACACCTACTCCCAAGTCTCTTACAATATCCTTTCGTCTGCACCAACCTGCTATATATGACATTAAAGATGCCTTCGCACTAGCTGAATACATTAAGGAATAATTAATGCTGAGACGAGCGGCTCCTACCTGGTTAAAAAAAATCAATTCTGTATTAAAGACCGTTGAGACTCAGTAAAAAGACACAGCATTACTCTTGCTGGGACAGTTGCTCGTTTGCAAGCAATAGACCGGACTCGTTTCCCTCACGAGGGTCAAATTCTACCTTTGCAAGAAGAGATACACGTCCAAACGTACATTTCAAACAAAGCAACCCAAGAATAAGGTCAAACTTGTGCAGGCTATTGCTATCTGCATAGTTAACAACTCTAATTTATCATTAGTAGCTTAAACTGTATTAATATGATGGAGGCTGGGTGACTGGTAAGACAATACGAGGAGCAAAATAAGAAACAATCGCGACTGGAGGGACCCCTTTTTCGATATTTTCTCCAGGAAATCCTTTTCATATCCCACCAATTCAACTGGTCACTGACACAAGCTCTTTGTAATAACCAAACACCATTGTCATTATTGTGCCATCATTCACATTAGGATGATGCACAATTCGACTGGCCACTAGGTGTCTCTGTTGCAATAGTTTTAGAAGCCGATCAATTACAAAATCAGCGTGGTAAATTCTTCAATGAAACCAGCCCGGCGTGCAAGCATCAGTTGACTCCAACTCCTGCGTGTTAAGGCTCAGCACCAGGCGCGTAACACCCATTGGGCTCACGGGGCTTCAGCCACAGTAACGGCGTTGTACCTGCAGCTGGTGCACCTGTTGCACCTTGCACGCGCTGCTGTGGAGCGCAGGCTTGCAGATTTTCAAGTTCAAAATGTTTTATTTTGATCTGTACCGACGGTATCACTTTCGGAGTGAGTATGACGGCCTTACTGGGTCACAGGCAAGATACTTGCTCACACCATATGGGTTACGTATCTCTGATGGGGTTTTTTAAAACATATTTTGTAAAAGTTTGCTCTGATTTGTGGTGGCTTTAGCTGCCTCTGCGAACAATTCGTCCGCAGTATTCCAACTCCACCAAAAGGCGTCATCAAATTGGGTGCAGATATAACCATTTCCAGCCTCCACCCTGACCCCCGGGCTTGGGTGTCTGCCAAGGTCTGGGTGTCTGCGAAGAGGAGGCACGTGAACTGCAGCTCCTGGTGACAGCGAGCCTGCTCACTCCTTGAAAGTCCCCGTCAGCCTGTGAAGTCCTGTTCAAGGCACAGAACACGCATGCAGTGACTGCTCCCCGGCGCCGCAGGCCTCGTGGCGCTTTAGAAGCAGCTCTGACCAGCCTGTGCCGTTCTCGGCACTTCGCGCCGCTCCTCGTTTGGCAGAAGAGCCCAAGCCCCACTTTAACTTCTGCGAAGGCTTTGAAATAACCGCTCACCAAACACGGTTCACAGGAGGCCGGGCGGTTCGGGAGAGTTTGTGCGCATTAGCGGGTGTTTTTTGCAGGCACTGTTTTCTTGATAGCCCAGTAGTCTCTGCTTTGGCATGCAGCTGCACAGCCCAACTTTACACGGCGAATAAAACCAGACAGCCCTGTTTCTGCCTGCTGACTTGCATACCAAGGGTATACAGCGCTTGGTGTGTTTGCCTTGCGCCCCTGTGACAGGACTCGGCGTTTCAGGTGCATTGCTTTATTACAGGCATTGCTTCTCTGGGAAGAACGCCTCCAGCTAGGGAGTGCTTCTACACAAGAACTCGCTTTAGGCTGCAGTTTCTTGCCAGCTCATACTGACACTTAAGACTTTGAGCCATCCACGGCATTCTGGGGGACTCGACAGAAAAGTGGCTATAGAGCAGCAGACACTTTATTGCTATCAGTAGACATGTTGGTCCTTGTTCCATCTCCTTCCATCCTAAGTGAAAGGCCCTGTACGCTGCTATGGCTCCTGCAACAAAGTTCCTTACACTCATTAACCAATCCGCAGCCCCGACAGAAACAGAATGCACCGGGAGCTTCTCGAGTCACCCATCAGGTTAGGTTGAGGAAACATCAGGTTCAGCTGAAGGTCTCATTTATGCATCTACTGGACAGCTCACCCTGCTCAGGGTAAGATCCCACCGTCTGTAACTACCAGACCAACCCAGTGACACTACAGCATTCTATATAGCACCATACTCGCAGTGGAGTAGGGATACACAGAGAGGGAACACGATGGAACAGCAATCCACACCAGCCACTGCCTTCCTACAAGGTCTGGCAGAGAGAGGTTTTTTATTCTCACTACCCACAGAACGGGCGGGACAAAAAAAAACATTCTCGGTCCACTTCGCTGGAAGGGATATCAGAGTAAATAATTACTTAGGTGGTGAAGTAGAGCGTTGACGCATTTATGACACACTTGCTGGTCTCTGGGCCAAAGAGGTAGTGATTCCGACACAATGGAAAAGCCCATGGATGTTTTTTATTATGACGCAGTCTAAGGAGACGGCATGGGGACCTGGGTTCTTCTTACATAAACACATCAACTTGTGTCAAAAGTATCATTAACTGTGTTCTACTTTTTATGCATATGGGAAATATGTTAAAACTGTTGCTGTATATATTTTATATGTAGCTAGGCTATTTTTATGGACATATTGGCCTAATAAAACAATAAAACAGGGTTGAGCTTGTTCAACTCTACCCAACATAATTGGTGCCCACTTTCCAGTCAGAAAGGAAACGTGGAAGTGGGCTCCCTACAATGTAAGGGGCTTCCCTATGTGTTTATGAAGCTCCACAGTATGTTGGGCATAAGAGCCAGAGCCACAGGGTAAAGGTATTAAATACATCTCTTGCTGTGAAAAGTATAAGGAGTATTTGAAATGCCAGAGTAACGTTGGAGTAAGTTGCCAGCGCCGTCACACATTGTCTATTAACTCAAGACGTGTTAAAACTAGACGTGTGCTGGCTGCAGTTTTTAAATTCTTTTAGAATACAGAATATGCTGTTTCGATTTCCTTTTTTCATAGTCAGCAGCAGCCATTCGAGGGCAGGCCTTCGGAGACAAATGGCAGAGGCAGCTCGAAGTGGTGTTTGCATGGCATACACTGCATTTTGCTGAGTAACCAAGCCCCTTGCCAGAGTTCAGCCCTTTGGAGCCCGCCCTGGGCTGCCTACAGAGCCTGTGGGTGGAGGTGTGCGCTTCGCACAGGTGACACTCGCCGGAGGCCGCAGCTGGCGCCCGCTACCAAGAGACCTCTCCGAGCATAAATGCTGCACTGTGAAAAAATGCTCCCTCGTCACTAGCCTGGGGGGTCTCCTGGCAGGGGACAGCAGGCAGCACAGGAGGGAATGTTTGCGTTTGTTTTTCTGCTTTACCAGATCTGCAGGAGGTTACAAAAGGGTAAGAAAAAAAGATTCAGTTTGGGGCGGAGACAGGTAAAAAGTCTAAAGCAGACTGGTGTGCTAAGTGAGGGCAAGGCTGTTTGGTTCACCTCCAAGGTGGGGTGCACACCCTCGGACCTGAACCCCCTGCAAAGCGTGTAATAAACTGCCTACACCACCCCACTGCTATCAGGCTGAGAACAGTGTCCCTGTTCATCCCCCCTTCTCACCTAGTAAACTCTCCCAGCGTCACTCACCTGTCTGTGGCAGCTGAGCAGCTGCAAGACAGGCCCGCAGGAAGGGAGCAGAGGGGCGATGATGGTGAGGCAGGACTGGGCAGAGGGACATGGGCGCGAGCCGGCTCACCAGGACAACATGGATAGTGTAGGTTCTCCAACGAGTAGCTGGTGAGCCACTGGTGGCTCACCAGCCACCTAGAATTAGCTGTGCTATGTGCAGCCCAGCATACTATATTAGAAGCTTTTGCTTGGTTTAATTAATATATGTATTCCAAAATTGAAAAGTATTTATCCAAGACAACAATGTATGCATTTTAAGAACTCATAACTTGATGTTTGGAGAAAAATAGTTGAATTTCCAAAATATACTTAAACCTGGAATTTGAATCACATGAAATGAATGGAAAATCACCTGGTCTTAGGCAGACTTATTACTCATTTTATGATCTTGGTGCCAGGAATGTTCTAACTATGGCTCTTATGCATTACCCTTGTAGAGGCATGCCACATTGACGAAGCATTTTTTACTTTACTGCTCCTGGCAGACAGCACCTGATGTACTGACATGAATTCTTCTGGTTAATCCCTCGTATGGTCCCCACTAATTTTTATTTATTTATTTATTTATTTAGAAAGTTTTATATAGCGCGGACAAGATCCTTGCGGATATCAGAGCGCTTTACAAGAGAAGTACCTGGGGGAGCATAGACAGACAGGTGGAACAATAGGTCACATAGTATGAGACCGCATTCGATGTCCAGTGCCCTCCTCCGCCGTGTAGCGGGGGACCTCTTCCAGCCCTCCGAAGTCGTCGAGCTGTCGGGACTAGGCTCCTGGAATTTCAGCTGCCCCTGTGATGTGCAATTCATAACAGTACTGAAAGGTTGAGTGAGAGAGTTCGGGCGGGGAGGTGTAGTTGAGTGAGGTGTTGCAAGGGCGTCAAGGGGGGCATATGCTGCGTCTAAGAGTGGGGATTGGCGCTAGGCTTGTGACGTGTTAAGTGAGTGAGTCAACCAGAGGGTAGGGGATAGGTTTGGAGGGGAGGTGGGTGAGGGGTGAAAGGGGTGTGCGGCGAGGGGTCATCGTGGGGTAGATGGAGGAGGTGGGGGCGGCCGGCCGAGGAGAATGGCTGACCAGGGAGTTCGTATGCAGGTGCATAGGTATGCATAGATATGCATAGATAGCCAGGTAAGTCATTAGTACAGGTAAAGCACATGGTCGTAGGGAACGTGCAGAATAATACAGGTTGGTGCAGAGACTTTACGGATAACGTTAATAGGTCGAGTGTATTTGGCCATGAGAATAGCTTTTACTTCTTTCTTAAAAAGTGCGATGGAGGAGATGAGTCTGGTTTCGGGAGGGAGTGTGTTCCAGATCCTGGGTGCCATTCCTGAGAAAGAGCGTTTGCAGCTTACAAAAGAACACAGTATATGAGGTACAGACAGTGCATAATAGGGATAGAAGTGAGATGGGTGCAGCTTACAAATTATACAGTATGCAAATAAGAATGTACTACTATCGATATACTGGAGTAAAATATTAAGGATATACCGAAGCCAATATAGGTGCAAACATAAGGCTACAGTAGACACATATGACTCTAGTGAGCAACCGGTGAAATATGAGGTCACGCTCTGTGCACTACCGGTGGGGAAGACGTGAAAATGGGTGCGGGTTACACAAATGTATAAAATACCGTGAGAAATATAATACTGCAATGAAAGGCAGACACTTAATCACGCGAAGAATTACATATCATGAGAATATAATACTGCAATAAAAGGCAGACACTCAATCACACGAAGATTTAGATACATAGCTATGTACAGTCTGTGGTGAGTGAGATTGGTATAACAAGGCCAGTTCTTAGGTTATGTTCAGATGGCCGCCCGAGAAGCACATACAGAAACAAGCGTCCTTTGTAGAAGTCCTTTGTCTGTTGTTGAAGACTTTAAGAGAGTTAGGTTTCCCTTTCTACTCTATGGCAGGTCGGGTTAGTCCATCATCTGTGTTAGTTGGTGGGGAGGAGAAGGTACAGCTCCAGTGTTGCAAGGAGGAGAGGAGCGCGTCTTATCTCTATTTTGGTGACCCCTGAGCTCATTGGTATGTAGCCTCATGGTCATCTGGTGGGCAGTGGAGGCGACGCTAATGTATGTTGTCTGTTTTTTTGTCACTATTAGTAGCTAAGGGTGATTTTCATTGAACATGACTAGCTCTCGTTACAGATAAGGTTGGAGACCATGAGACCATGGAGGGACAGAAATATGCAGAGAGGGTGGATTTAATGACGTAAAGCGGGTTACAAGCTGAGCACAGAGAAAGACAGCTGAAGAGACATTGAGGCAGAAAGAAGCGTGGAAGAAACTGGGGGATGAAAACCACGAATCGTGGGTCTCCTAGTCCCTCATATGGAGAAATAACATCAAGTGACCTAAGTGAAAAATCGGCGTGAGAACGAGGGACGTGAACCTGTTATGGCTCAGTCCCGTCACTGTATTTGGCTAGGAACCCATCAAATGATCACCCCCACTTTAACCACTAAGTAACTAGAGGCCCTTCCCTTATGGTAGTCACCTCCTCCAGGGCAGCTGATAATTCATAGCCATGCATTTAACACTTACCTACGCCACCACATACCCAGCCGATTGACTTGGTATGAACAGTTTTTTTTCCAGGGTTAAGATATTGAAGGGTAGTAGCTTTAATGAGAACCAAAGGATTTGACAAGGTGGGTAATGACAATACGTTCTACAGCTTTTTTGGGGGCTGGGGGGGCAACAATCTCTTGTCAAACGAGGACATTTACTTGCCGTCTCTTGGCCCAACCCTGATGTCAAGGCAACATTTTACAAAGCTTTCATTTGTTTCTCCCAATGAGTAGATCACAAACTCAGTTACATTTAATATCTTGAGCATAACATCAATTTACACCTATGCCAACTTCTAACACACTCCACCCTATAGAGCTGTTCTATATTAACTCTCCTCAGCTGGAGTGGATATGTCCACACCCATGCTCACTGTGTCTAAACCCAGGGTAAACACCCAAGCGACACCTCATTTATGAGGCACAGCGAAGATGTTACTAGGGTAACAATATTTCTGTATTCTTCACCATAAGAATTTTTCTTCCAGGCTTCTGACTGGTGCAGGACGCTTTTCCCCAGCAGTAGCCGTCCAGCACTGCCAGATGGGTACCTCGCCTCCAGACATGACACTGGAGTATAGTAGGCACCAACTAGTGCAATGACCTCAGTTCCTGAACTTCTTCCATCCTGCCGCGAGGTGTGCAGAGAGGAAATGAGAGAGCAACAACAGACAACTACACCATGTAAAATGTTTATGTATCATGAGAGCTTAGTAGTCAGTCCACTAACACTTCAAGTGAGAAGCGAGGGCACCGAGGAATCTGCAGGAAGATTAACCCTTTGTATGCTGATGATGGAACCGCTCCGTCATCAGCTGCGGTGGCGCTGTGCTGATGACGGAGCGGTTCCGTCATGGCCCGCCCGCCGCTCATGCGCGGCGCGAATTCCGCGCCTGTGCTGAGCGTTCTATTGACCGGGCGGGGCCATGACGGAACCGCTCCGTCATAAGCACAGCGCAACCGACGCTGGTGACGGAGCGGTTCCGTCACCAGCATGCGGCCGCCGCTCTTCCGTCCCGCCCCTTAGCACTGCGGCGGAATAGCCGCCGCAGTGAAGGGGTTAAGTAACATTTTCTTCTGATGGATACATCTTCAGTGCAGACGCTTCACCTTAAGAATGACTCCCAGAGCAATTCCTCCCTCAGAGGTGGGATGAGTTGTCCTGCTTAACCAAGGGAGTCTTGTGAGACTGCTCAGGCCAAGCACCCATTACTGCATGCCTGAGATGTGCGGCAGCAGTGCTTGGCCCAAGGCGCATGAAGCATGCCTTTCGGTGAGCAAGGGAGGTCACTGGGATACCGTTGAGCAGGGTATTGCCTCCATATAGGTGGGATTGGATAAGACAGCATCTGCTTTTAGTTTCATCTTTGCTGGAACTTCACAAAGCTGGAGTACACCCAAAACTTCTCATGTTGTCCTACGAACCTGTGCACCGTAGAGGCTGACCCATGCATGAGCTGTAGCTCTAGTGTTCATGAAGTGCTCCAGGGTGGAGTCAGCTTTCTCACCAGAGAGCCGCATGGGATGGGCGATGGCGCTTGGCAAATTGACTTTTTAGGCACTGGGACAGGAGCCCTTAGAGTTGAGGGATGAAGAGTTTAGAGCTGCCATCGTTGCCAAGCCTGCAGGAGTGTACTCACCTTTTGGGGGATCGCCCCAATGGTGCAGGACTTGTCCAGAACACATATAGTATAGAAAGCTGGAAGGCTTTGACCTGCGCATTGCGGGCCAATGGACCAGGAAGGTATGGCCTCATCTGTGTCTACGTCGGAATCTGATCTGACAAATAGGAAGAGTTCTGCATTGAGGAATGGTGTCAAGAATCTGAACATCCCTTGGAAAGGGACCATAGCTACAGGCAAAAAGAGGACTTCTTCTTCTTTGGCCCTTTTCGAAGTTCATGTGGGAAGATCTCTACAGAGATTAATCCAGTAGAAGAGGCTGAAATGCATTTAAGGTTTCTTATTTGCTCATGCAGAACAGACATGGCCTAACAGTTCAGACCTAACTGCGATTTGTGGTGTGTGGGTGTATGCTACCATATATTAATAACTTTTGTTGGCACAGTGATGCCATGGTGTTGCTTGCATTTCTTGCACTGGCATTACAAGACAATGGGCCATCGGGCAGAAAGTTAAACTTAACTTCACAACTTCTTTTTCTGGCAAAAGGTGATTTTGTTACTCTGCATGCATGCCAGAAATGACATAAATGATAGCATGCCATGGTGATAACAATTTGTGTAAACGGGTACACTTCTGTGTACAAAACGAGGTGATTCATCCCACCCAATGGTTGTGGAAAATGTGTGTCATAGAAGAGAGATATGTGAGACAGGGCAAATATAATGCAAGGCAGTGGCCTCAGAAGAAGGCACAGGTTTAGATATGGAGGAATGCATGCAACAAACCTATAGCCACACCTCTGCCAACTCCCTTCAGAATTCAAGTATCAGGTGCAGCCCATGCAATGCACAGAGGAGCCACCTTGCAATATTGCTATCAGTGCTGTAAGCACAGCAGCTGGACCATAAGATTGAATAGGATGCGAGCATGCTGAATGAGCAAGGAGGCATGTCGCACGGCCCACTGCACCTGTCCCAAAGTAAGAGAACAGTATCTCATGGTAAATTAGCTTTTTAGAACAGATTAACCAAATGTTGGGTAGGTCATGGAAGACAGAAGCCAAATACACTAACGATAGATGGAGTGTTCGATCCAGCAACTGCTACATTTCATGAGAGAAAATAATCTAAGCAAGTTAAGCCAGGTCTGATGGCTCAGTGGACTAATGTATTCAATACAGCCCTTATCCTCCTGGACCTGTCAGCCGCCTTCAACACGGTCTGCCACCACACACTACCAACATGCCTCCACAATGCCGTGATCCAAGAGAAGGCCCTGGACTGGACCACCTCCTTCCTCTCCGGCAGAACACAGAGCATCCGCCTACCCCCTTTCCGCTCCGAAGCAACCGAGATCATCTGCGGTGTACCCCAGGGCTCATCCCTCAACCCAACTCTGTTTAACATCTACATGGCACCGCTCGCCCACGTCGCCTGTCGGCACGGCTACAACATTATCTCCTATGCCAATGACACCCAACTGATCATCTCCCTCACCAAGGACCCCTACACCACCAAAACCAACCTTCACGAAGGAATGAAGGCCGTAGCTGAATGGATGAGAAACAGCCGACTGAAGCTGAACTCAGACAAGACTGAGTTCCTCATCCTCGGATCCACCCCTTCGGCCTAGGACGACTCCTGGTGGCACTGGGAACCACCCCAACACCCACCGACCACGCATGCAACCTAGGGGTCATCCTCGACTCCACCCTCTCCATGACTAAACAGGTCAGCGCCGTCTCCTCCTCCTGCTTCAACACCCTCTGCATGCTCCGCAGGATCTACAAGTGGATCCCCACCGCAACGAGAAGAACGGTCACCCAGGCCCTCGTCAGCAGCAGGTTGGACTACGGAAACACCCTCTACGCAGGAGCCTCGGCCAAACTCCTGAGACGGCTTCAACACATCCAGAACGCGTCTGCACACCTGATTCTCGACATCCCTTGCCACAGCCACATCACACCCCACCTGAGAGACCTGCACTGGCTCCTGGTCAACAAGATGATAACCTTCAAGCTACTCACCCACGCACAAAAGGCACTCCACAACACCAGACCAAAGTACCTCAACAGACGACTCAGCTGCTACACCACCACCTGCCCGCTCCGCTCCGCCGACCTCGCCACAGTCCCCGCTCCGCTCCGCCGACCTCGCCACAGTCCCCGCTTCCGAAGAGCAACCTCCGGCGACAGATCGTTCTCCCACCTCGCTCCCATGACCTGGAACACCCTCCCCATCCACCTACGGCAGACCCAAAACCTGCTGACCTTCAGAAAACTCCTCAAGACCTGCCTTTTCGAGCTGTAGCAGCATTCCCCACCCCAGCGCCTTGAGACCCTCACGGGTGAGTAGTGCGCTTTACAAATGATATGATTGACTGCAGGAAACTGTGATTGACCACATAGTCATATGTTTGAATCCGGACAGCTCATCTTTCTGAGGTTAATGCATGAGTACCACTGGGTAAGAGTAAACATGTTATTCAGACTGAAGTCCCCGGTGCCATCACTTACTGGTACTCTGTCCCGGGGGTGGGTAAGGGTTGAGGGTGTCATACTAAAAGACCTGCAAATGCCATCTTCTGCCGCTGGTAAGCACCAAAGCAACACAGAGGTTTTTCAATATATGAAGCTAAAACTTGTTGATTTCTATTTTGGAAAACACAATGCTCCAGCCAGACCATTAATCTAATAAAGCACAAAATCTCCAGAGTTAAAGGCCCGAGCCGAAGGCAAGGGCCTTTAGCAAGGGAGAGGGCCTTTAATGGATGGTAGAGCCATCAAGGGAGCACCTATTAAACAGCGTTTTCCATAGTTTGCCTTTAATAATTCACAGCACCCTGACATGTTATTAGGACCCAGGCCTTCTCATGTGCCACGCAGCCCCCTCCATGTAGTAGCGGCAGGGTGGACTCTAGTCTTTTATCAGCAAGCAGGAGGCCACGTCATTCTCCTGTGATGGCCGCCCCGGCAGCAAACACCGCTCCAAAGGCTGTGCGCGCTCTCACAGACAAGAATCTGAACTGGCAGCCCACGTCATCGCTCCCCCTTTCATCGTCGTGCTGTCCACCATTGAAAGCCCATAACGACCTGCAAAACACGCACTCTGATAATTGTACCCGACGTCACCCGAGGGATGAAACGACCCCATTAACAAAATAAAGGAACAAACCTATCGTCCTCCTGCACCCACGCCCCCTCCCCCCACCCTTCCAGCTCTTGGATGATAACCTGTCGACCCTATGACAAAGTACTTTGCAGAAAATGAGCAATAGCTGATTTCGCCCAGAGAGCAACAAGTGACGTGGGCTGCAGCTGGTCTCTATGGAAACCGCACATGCCAACAGACGTACATCCTGCCCGGGTACCTCACCGTGCGCTGATGGATGGGACGAGGGCTGCGGGAGAGAAGGGGAGGGGGTGCATTATTTTGTCATATGCCTCATTTCACTGCCTCACGTTCTCCTTTCGAGCTGAAGACGGTGGCTCAGTTTGGAAACCATCTGTTGCGAGCTGGAAGGTGCTGGAATCAAAGGAATCCTTAGCTGTGTGCATGGTGGTGGGTGGTTGCCTCTCTTCTGCACACAGCCGTGTATACCTGTCTACAAGGAGCCTCAGCACTGCTAACAGTCTACCGTGTGTACTGCAATTAAAACAAGTATCACTTTCCAAAGGAGCACAAAAGTTATAACAGCGGCGGTAAAATAAAAATAATTTTCCAGTGTGGTGTTATCTACATGTTTCAGGCCTGGTGTGAGGTAGGTGGTCCTGCGGAAGGAAAGCTGCCTTTTTTTGGCTAAAGTTAAAAATGCTGCGTACTTACAGGAAGTAATCAGGGGGTTCTGAAGATGCCGGAGAGGATCCTGCCAGCTGCTCTTTGTCTAAAAAGGAAAGACACACTGGTAAATGCAAATGCTTCAATCCCCACATAAAAAGGTTTCCTGTGTGAGAACGAAGACGAGAGGGATGGGAGCAGGAGGCCCTGCTATAAATAACCCCAGGGGCCATTTTAACACTGACAGCAAGGCATTGGGGTGGGCATGGCAACCCCGGTATACAATTCCAGTAACATAATGGCGCCTACCTCTCTCCAGAGGCTCAACTCACCCACAACAATGGATTCTATTCGACAATGGCGCTTAAAAGGGACGTTTTTGTAAACTTAGAACTCCAAATGGTTCTATTTTTAACCTTCCCCTGCTTTTGGGCCACAGGGAGACCGTGCAGATGACAGAAATTAGAAAAAACGGAATTCAAAAGGCTTATGCCTTGCATTCTGCCAAGCGCATTGAGGCCAAATACTATTTTGAAGCAAAAACAATACTTAACAGTACTCAAATACAGCTGTACCTGGAGAAATTGCCTAATTTCGAGGTCACAGTATCATTATAAGTTCCATTTGGCTATTTTTAATTTCAAACTAAAATCCAACATATGTACTAGGGAATGCACTTGTTGAAAGTAAAAGTTTTTGCTCACTTCAGAATACTTAAAAATCACATTTATGTCATCCTGTCCGGGTATGTTCATTTGAAAGAAATACTAAGCCCATTCTCCCCCCCTCCCCCCACCCCCCCGCCCTTAGGAATACATATATAATACACGTCTGTGGACAAGTGCCATGAATGAAACAAGCTTTGACGTGCATCAATCACCCTGGCCTCACACTTCAGAGCGCTGCATTCCAGCCCGGCAGGTTGATTTTTAAAGCACTCGAAGCACGCGGGGCGCAGCTGGTAGCAGAGTCAGCTGCAACAATGAGAAGGGGATAAACTCTGCTGTTTTGTGGGCTATCATGTTGTCACCTCTGCAGTCTGAATGGGACATGACGTCGCTGTCTACTTACAATAGCCGGTGATCAGGTTACACTACGTGCGAGTGTTACTCTAGTGTTACCATCCATGGCTCTCGCCCACAGATCCAACCCACAACCCATGTGGTGAGTGTCCCTGACCTGGATTCTCTCAAGAGAAGGCTGGCATAGTACGTCCACAGAACGTGGTGACGTCTGCCGGTCTATCCTCTGAGTCACACCTCTCACTTTTCGTTTTCACAAGTGCACACTTTCACTCTCTCCGAGACTCCCCTGCAACCCTAACCCCCTTCTCCATCCAGCGACAAACACTCGCAACTGCCTTCCTAATTACAACATGAAACGTAGCAGGCCGCCCTCCAGAAGACCACACAACTAGATACATCCTAGACATTCATCATTTACGTGTGCAGCCTTGCATCACATACAACTTCCATGATAACATGTATCTCTTAACAAGAGAAAGAAGGCCAACTTAATAAAACAAACGTGGTTGGATCTGTTGAGATCCTGGCCAGTTCTAGATTTTAAAAAGTTTTCTCCCATCCGGAAAATGAATCTGAGACTTGCGTCACGAGATTGAGGAACATTTATACACTCGTCCCAGAACTACTGATATGCCCCCACAAATAATCACATTTGAAGAAACTTCTTTCCAGACATAGGCAATTTAGGCACCCGTAAAATGTCAAGCAATGCATCACCCATCACGGAATCCTACCTGCAGACAAGGAGAGCGGCCTTGTGTTAATGGACAGGGACTTCTATGCTATGGGACTCACGAGACAAACCACCTACAACACTATTGCACCCCCCCCCCCCATAAAACCTACCTCTGAATGTAGACATCGAGGGCCACATGAATCAAAGCATTTGCAAATGGTGTGAATCAGTAATTTCGTCCGTTTGCACATAGAACATAGCCTTTCAAGATGTACGAAAGGCTTTGTAGACGCAATTTTTAGCAATCACAAAAATTGCAGAATACCTAAAATTGCAACAACATATAGGGAATCACTATTTGCGGTACCTTAGCACCTGAATCAATCATTTAGGAAATGGTATTACCATCAACTCCAAGTTGAATGCACCTACGTGCAAATTTTGAAAAATGCATATTTGAAAGTTCTATGTAGCGCACACATGTGCATGTGTGCGCTTTACACATGCACATTTCTTTTTGGGTGCTTTGGGGGCCTTAGGCCACTGATCACCTTCGGTATTGCATTACCTAATTTGCGATTACCAATTAGGTAAATCGCAAATTAGGTAATTCAAACCATTTGCACCTATGGGCCTTTGGGCCCATAGGAACAATAGGAGTACTGTTACCTAATAGAGATGACCTAATTGCGATTGACAATTTTTAGGAATCTCTAGTAGGTAATCGTTCTTTTCTTACATACCATTTTCCATTCCTTAAATAGTGATTACTTAAAATTTGCTATTTAAGGAAGGCAAAAATTGATTTTTGATACATTTGCCCCATATTTTAACCATCACAGAGGATGCATGGGCTAATTTGTGGATAGGCCAGAAGGCATTTCAGTTGGTTAAAACAAGATCCACATATTCCTGCTATATCTACCCGCTACCAAACATTGACAAAGATCCGAACCCGTCGCCCGGCAGACCCATCATTTCAGGCTGCTATTCACTTTTAGAACCCATATCAAGATAGACATTAAAGATTGTGAACCTGTACATTAGTATGTTTTTGAATCTCATCAGGGAAACCCACAAATAAACACACGAAATGGGATATCCCAGTAGGTAAATTTAATGAAATATATGTACGTTTTCTAAATTATCAAGCGCTCGCTCGCATAGGTTGAGCCCATCCAGAAGCATTGTCATTCTGGACGCAGGACCCCATAATGAAGCATGATAGAGGCACCCTGTGGGCGAGAGCCCTTTTAAAGCCCTATTGTTACTCTAGAACTAAGTCAGATCCCAACAGATCAGATCACGTTTTCATATATTAAGTACACCTTACTTCTGTTGTTAAGAGTTGACTGTCCAATCGGAAGATGAGATGTTCTTCTTTAATTTCCTATATTGGACATATGTCACATGCTAGGTCAGAAACAGGTCTGTTATGTACCAGAATCGCACAGTGGCCCAACGCCCATTTTCCCATGCTCCAGTGTGGCAGTCAAACGAGCCTCAGTGAATCCTCATCTGGAACCCCAAACTGAGTTTACGCATCACAAGGTGACACCAGTCTGCTATCTACCTGAATGTAGACAAGTCATTATCACTTCATCTTAACGGCACATGCCCCATAAACTGATGCTCCACACACACTTCCATATGCACTAGCATGCAGTCACCAGCTGCGTTGCACACTGCACGCACTACACATCTACCCCACAATTACTTGGGAGGTAGTTTCATGCAGCAAATGAAGACAAACATGGATAATTTCATTTCCTTCGGCAAGAGTTAAAGGGTGACAACACGTTTTAGAGTTCAATGTTTTGACATGATCAGAGCACCCCACTTTGATGGATCTTTGACTATATTTTGTAATTTACCATGTATGCACTCCAGCCCTGGCCACGCCCACTGCTCTGGATCTCAATCCTTTTACTAGATCGGTGCTTCACAATGTGGAGCAAACTGGGACAAACCCAATGGCTCCTTTGAGTTGGCTGCTGCGGTAGGAAAAGGACATTTTTGGTCAGCAGTATTCAGCATTCACAAAGAACCATTACTCACAGCCACTCTCCCCTCATGATTTCAGCTCCCTCCCGCTCAGCCACTGTGTCAGAGTGCAGTGTCTAGGGTCCTTGCCAGAGGATTAGCAGCCAGGCTGCTCTGCATGGTATTCTTCCTCATGAGGTTAAGAAGCCTGTGTCTCGTAAAGCAGCTCTCCCCTTCCTCTAGTTTCAGTATAAGGACGACCCCGACTTGCAGAAATGCAGACATGGGTGTGGCACTGAATAGGCTCAATAGTGGCCAAGTACAAACAGTTCCATGTCTAGGGTTCCCCTGCACAATAAAAGTCCCATTGCTAGGGTTCCACTGAGGAGTAAAACCACCTGGTCAATGTAATAGACCACACTGCAGCCTTCCGATGCCACTCTTGACGACTGACTGCAGCCTGGTGGCTCCTCGGCCCGCCGAGCATCCCTTTGTAGCCTTTCTTCAGATCTGGATGTCAGGGTTGAGGTCTGGCTGTCAGCGGTGTCTGCTGTTTGCTCCTGGATAGATCCATGGTCTTAGTCTCTGATCCCGGCTCTTGAGTGGTTCCACGCTAATGGTGTCTCTGCACAACACCCGCTTTGTGATGGCGAATGTAGACTTGTATAACCTACTCAGATCCTTAATTCTAGGTATGGCTGCATTGAGAGCTTGAGGTTAGAGGGTCTTTATCTCTGCAATTACGTCCTTCTCTTTCATTTTACCCTCAAAATTCTCAATCAACAGTGTATCAGTTCTGCACCCAATTACTCTATGGAACACTTGCAATGTAAGAGCCCACAGAAAAGGCAGAGTGGGAGACTGGGAACATTCCTTCCGGGCCTGCATCTCAACAGGGGTGGGTGAGAGTTACTTATATCTCAGACCGACTTATTGGAAATACTGCTCGTTTTGGCAGACCTCAGCCCATGGGTGTCCGCAGGGGGGGCAAAGAGGGGCTGTTGCCCCCCCCGCGCACGCCCATGTGCACAAGTGCATCCCAGAGGGTGGCCTGACGCCGGGGCTCATCCTCAGGCAGGACATCATCCAACCGTCCACCTTAATCCCTTTGAGAGGCCTCAGCTCCCTGATGGGGCCGCCTCTCACTCCCCTGTGCACAAGAGCAACCCCACCCCACCCATTATCATTCTGTGTGGGGCTGATTGCCAGATACAGAATGACAATGGGTCAGTCTGGGCTGGCACAGCATGTGGTGGCCTCCTATAGCCTCGGTCCAGGGCAGGGCATTTTGTCACATGGAAGTGCAAATCAATCAATCATACAAATTTGTAAAGCGCGCTACTCACCTGCTAGGGTCTCAAGGTGCTGGGAGGGGGAGGGAGGAGGGGCAGCCTCTA
Source organism: Lissotriton vulgaris (assembly GCF_964263255.1). Classification (NCBI taxonomy): domain Eukaryota; kingdom Metazoa; phylum Chordata; class Amphibia; order Caudata; family Salamandridae; genus Lissotriton; species Lissotriton vulgaris. The sequence continues at coordinate 1,980,537,424 of NC_141687.1, read as the reverse complement.
CTGATCGAACAACCAGGTTTTGAGTTGTTTCCTGAAGGAGAGGTGGTCCTGGGTCAGCAGTAGGTGGGTGGGGAGGGAGTTCTGTGTCTTGGCCGCCAGGTAGGAGAAGGATCTTCCTCCGGCGGTGGTGGTTCTGCGAATTCGTGGGACGGAGGCGAGGGCGAGGCTGGCCGAGCGTAGCTGGCGGATGGGTGTGTAGAATGTGAGGCGGTTGTTGAGGTATTTGGGGCCCATGTCGTGGAGAGCCTTGTGTGCGTGGGTGCGGAGTCTGAACGTGATCCTCTTGCTGACGGGGAGCCAGTGCAGGTCTCTCAGATGGGCAGAGATGTGGCTGTGATGCGGGATGTCCAGGATGAGTCGTGCCGAGTCGTTCTGTATGCGCTGGAGTCTTTTCTGGAGTTTGGCTGTGGTTCCGGCATAGAGGGTGTTTCCATAGTCCAGACGGCTGGTGACGAGGGCCTGGGTGACTGGTTTCGGTGGGGATCCACCGGAAGATCTTTCGGAGCATGCGCAGGGTGTTGAAGCAGGATGACGAGACGGCGTTGACTTGCTTGGTCATCGTGAGGGAGGAGTCCAGGATGAAGCCCAGGTTGCGTGCGTGGTCCGTTGCCTGGGGGGCGGACCCAGGGCCGGGGGCCACCAGGAGTCGTGCCAGGTGGAGGGGGTTGGTCCCAGGATGCGGACTTCCGTCTTGTCTGAGTTCAGTTTCAGACGGCTGAGCTTCATCCATTCCGCGACGTCTTTCATTCCTTCCTGGAGGCTGGTTCTGGCGGTAGCGGGGTCGTTGGTGAGGGAGAGGATCAGCTGGGTGTCGTCTGCGTAGGAGATGATGTTTAGGTTGTGTTGTCGTGCGTTGGCTGCGAGGGGGCTCTTGTAGACGTTGAAGAGGGTGGGGCTGAGCGAGGATCCTTGCGGAACGCCGCGGATGACTTCGGTGGCCGCGGATCGGAACGGGGGAGGCGGACTCTCAGGGTTCTTCCGGCGAGGAACGAGACGATCCACTCCAAGGCCGATCCTTGGATACCGGTGTTGCTGAGGCTCTGTATCAGGGTGCGGTGGCATACAGTGTTGAAGGCTGCTGAGAGGTCCAGGAGGATGAGGGCAGCAGTTTCCCCGTTGTCGAGCAGGGACCTGATGTCGTCAGTAGCTGCGATGAGTGTAGTCTCGGTGCTGTGCATGGCTCAGAAACCGGACTGCGAGGGGTCGAGGGATCCGTTTGTCTCGAGGAAGGCGCAGAGTTGTTTGTTGACAGTCTTCTTGATGACTTTGGCAGGAAAAGGGAGAAGCGAGATGGGTCGGAAGTTCTTGAGGTCCGTGGGGTCTGCGGTGGGTTTCTTCAGGAGGGCGCTCAGCTCGGCATGTTTCTAGCTCTCCGGGAAGGTGGCGGATGCGAAGGAGCTGTTAATGATGTCCCGGAGTGGAGGTGCGATGATGGAGTCGTTTTTGTTAAAGATGTGGTGTGGACAGGGGTCGGTTGGGGAGCCCGAGTGGATGGTGTTCATCATGCGGGTGGTGTCTTTAGTGCTGACCAGGGTCCAGGTGCAGAGGGTGGTGGTGGTGGGGGGCGTTGGTTCGGTGGTTGGGTGCGTGGTCTGTGCGCCTAAGCTGTTGTGTATGTCGGCGATCTTGCGGTGGAAGAATGAGGCGAGTGAGTCGCAGAGGTCTTGCGAGGGTGAGATGTCGTTGTTGCAGGCGCTGGGGTTGGAGAGCTCTTTAACAATGCTGAAGAGTTCCTTGCTATTGTGGGTGTTGTTGTCCAGTCGTTCTCTGAATGTTGTCCTTTTGGTGGTGCGCCAATGCTGCTGCTAGGTGGGAATCCAGTTAGCCAAAGGAAGGCACTGAAAGAAGTTCAAAGGTAAGGATTATAGTTATAGTATAGCAGCTATTGTTGCTGCTTTTTTATTTTATGCAACTAACAACCATAGACAAAGCCAATAGTTCAGGCTTGTTGTAGGTGTAAAGTTACTTGTTCCAAGTGTAACGTTACTTGTTGTATTATATATCTGGATGCAATGACAGAAGCAACAAAAATACCAGTCGGGCACAGATTTTTAGGTTATGTGTTTTACGCCACGCATTTTATTACATCAAACAACCTTTTAGAGAGACCCCCGTAGTTTCTTCATCCCACTTAACGCTCTGGAAACAACACCATGTCAGTCGTCCCACGTCAAGGCACTGTGCCAAATGCATGACTCATGCCTTCCACTTTTTCAGATTGCCTATGTGCAGGGGCAGGTGAACCCTGCTCCACCCCACCCCTTGCTTTAGGAACCACAGCAAGGGTGGAGTTCTTGATAGGTCTCATAATTAATGTGAAAAGGTGAGTGAGTAAGTAAGTGAGGGGATGGGTGGATGGATGGCTGGATAGATGAGTGAAATGATGGATGGATGAGTGAAAGGGTGGATTGACGGGCGAGTGAATGGGTGGATGGATGAGTGAAAAGATTGACGGATTGATGAATTAATAAGTGAAAGGGTGAATGGATGGACGGATAAGTGAAAGGGTGGACGTAAGGCTGGATGTGTGAGTTAAAGGGCGGGTAGCTGGACAAAAAAATGGATGAGTGAAGGAGTGAAAGGGTGGATGGATGAGTGAAAGGATGGATGAATGATAGGTTCAATGGATGGATTCATGAGTCGATGAGAAGATGGATGGGTGGGTGGGTGGATGAAACGATGGATCGCTATGTGAAAGGGGAATTGAAAGAGGAAGGGGGATGGGTAAATGGATGACTGAACGGGTGAATGGCTGGATGGATGAGTGAATGGGTGAAAGGGTAGATTGATGGATGAGTAAAAGGGTGGATTGAGGGATATATAAGAGAAATGATGGATGGAAGGAAACGTGATGGGTAGGTTTGTAAATGGATGAATATGGACATTGTTGGGCACACAGATGGAAGGACAGAATGAATGGTGAAAGACTGAATGATGGATGAAAGTAAGATTACACATTGTAAGCCCCATTATCTTAAGCAACATTTCCTATACATTGACTTTCCCATTTATATGAGTAATTGTCTCTTTATAATATGTGTGTGTTGTAACACACTCCAAAACTCTGCCCCTCATACTTGGGATGAGTAGCACTATAGAAGAAATTAAATACACATGAGAGAGGCTATGTGAAGATGAGGGGCGCCATGGGCGCCATTGGAGGGTGGTATCAAGGGAAGACTGGCCGGACCGGGCATCAGGTGTTTTCTCTGGGAGCTGGAAAGGTGGGGGAGGTTTTGTTTGCACATTTGCTTAACGCTGCGCATATACTGACAAACCATGAAGTGCACAATTGTCTCAAACTAATATAAACGTATTTTCCCTTGTACTTTAGTGGTTGTCTATTTACTTACTTACATCAGAGAAGGTTGCGCAATAGTTTATGTCTGTAAACCTTACCTTTTGTCCTGAATTTTGACCCTTTGTCCTGAAATTTTACACTCACTGTCCTGAATTTGCTCCCCATGCCAGTTGGCTGGGAAATCTGCCTGTAGCGTTCAGCTTTTGGGATGCCAGTGGGGTAATTTTAGGGTTCAGGGTGGGTATGGGTTTTGGGGTGGCAGTGATAATTTTAGGGTTCAAGGTGGGTATGAGTTTTGGGGTGCCAGGGGCAATTTTAGGGTTCAGGGCGGGTATGGGTTTTGGGGTGCCAGGGGAAATGTTAGGGTTCAGGGTGGATATGGGTTTTGGGGTGCCAGGGGTCATTTTAGGGTTCAGGGTGGGTATGGGCTTTGGGTTGCAAGGGGGGACATTTTAGGGTTCAGGGCGAGTATGGGTTTTGGGGTGCAAGGGGGACAATTTTAGGGGTCAGGGCGGGTATGGGTTATGGGTTTACGGGTGCCAGGAGGCTAATTTTAGGGATCAGGGAATGTATGAGTTTTAAGGGGCCCAGGGGGGTAATATCAGGGTTCATAAGTGCGCTCTAATTGTTGTCCAGTTTCAAATGCAGAATTCACCACTTTTATTTTCTCAGCTTGGCCTGAGCGTCACCCGATCTTGATTGTCTGCCATTTTAGCCCCACCCCATTGATTAACATTAGCCACCCCCCTTCGTTTGCCAGGTTAGCCCCTATGGAAAAAAATCTGCGGATGCCCATGCCTCAGCCCCCTCTGTAAGAAGCTCATCATGCTGTGGGACTCTGAAGCCACAATCAGTGTCTTGCATTGGGACTTGATTAAGATGTTTTCTCTTGCTCTTCAAGAAGAGAGGGGAGTTTTCCTCAAAGTAAGGCTGAAATGTTCAAAAAAGCATTGGCAAAGCAGACAGGTCTGAGCAGGGCAGGCTAATGTGATGGTCAATTTTTGGTTTATTATTTTACCCATGTACAACTCCAAAATAAAGAAACAAACACGCTGCTGCCTGAACACAGCAGCCATATACTTGCAATACACGTTTTAAATGTAAAAATAAATGACCCATCAGTTATAATTTTAATAAAACAGTACAGGTGCTGGTGGTGCCTCCTAGCAAGCGCATGTTCTTAGGAAAAGAATAGAAACCATGCTCTGAATGTAAAGATGTTCCTTGGCCAGCCCTAAAAAGCCAGCGCCTCAAAATAATGACACGTCCTAGTGCTGCTGCTTAACTTGGGCAAAAACGAAGCAAATTGGCTTTTACCCAGGACCGCACAGTTTAAGACCTCCCAATGGTTTTGTAAAAAGAGCAGCTGCATGGTTAGGTTTATAATCCAGTTGCTTTCTGCTTGGGCCACCAGCAGTTGGCGCGCCGCTTTGGCAACCGACGAGCTCCTGCATGCTGCCAACGATGCGAGCACAGGAGGTGTGTGGATGGGCATACCTTTGATGTCTGTCTGTTGACTGGGTTGCAACAGATCCTAAGTGGTGCATATAAAGTCTACCTGCACCATGGTGTTCCTATTACACGTGTTCTGTCTGGTAAGGAGGCTGCTGCGTCCCGCTACATTAAGGGCTGCTAGGGTTACGCCCGTCGGTGTACAGAGGAGCTACAGCCAGTCTCCCTCAGGGAGGCATCTGATCTCACCTTGGCTTTGAAAGAACACCAACTCCTAACAGCTTCTCCTTGAATGCAGCATGAGGCCACTAATTTTCAGCTTCAGAAGCCTCCCGCCAGCATGAGCATCAGATCTTATGTTATATCCCTCAGCCACAGAAGTCTTGGGATGCTGCACACTACACCAGATCACATCCTGGGCTGAACTACTACTGGCTCCCTTGGCACAACCCCATGGCCTCTCTTGCATGATTGAAATACTCAAGCTAGCGCACTGCAGACTGAAGTACTCAAGCTAGCACGCTGGGCACTGCAGACTGTAGTACTAAAGTTAGCACGCTGTGCACTGCAGGCTGAAGTGCTCAAGCTAGCACGCTGCGAGCTGCAGACTGAAGTACTCATGCTAGCACACTGCGAGCTGCAGACTGAAGTACTCATGCTAGCACTCTGCCCTCTGCAGACTGAAGTACTCAAGCTAGCACGCTGCGAGCTGCAGACTGAAGTACTCATGCTAGCACGCTGTGAGCTGCAGACTGAAGTACTCATGCTAGCACGCTGCGAGCAGCAGACTGAAGTACACATGCTAGCACGGTGCGAGCAGCAGACTGAAGTACTCATGCTAGCACTCGGCCCTCTGCAGACTGAAGTACTCATGCTAGCACTCTGCCCTCTGCAGACTGAAGTACTCAAGCTAGCACGCCGCGAGCTGCAGACTGAATTACTCATGCTAGCACGCTGCGAGCAGCAGACTGAAGTACTCATGCTAGCACTCTGCAGACTGAAGTACTCATGTTAGCACGCTGCGAGCTGCAGACTGAAGTACTCATGCTAGCACACTGCGAGCTGCAGACTGAAGTACTCATGCTAGCACTCTGCCCTCTGCAGACTGAAGTACTCAAGCTAGCACGCTGCGAGCTGCAGACTGAAGTACTCATGCTAGCACTCTGCCCTCTGCAGACTGAAGTACTCAAGCTAGCACGCCGCGAGCTGCAGACTGAAGTACTCATGCTAGCACGCTGCGAGCAGCAGACTGAAGTACACATGCTAGCACGGTGCGAGCTGCAGACTGAAGTACTCATGCGAACATGCTGCAGACTGAAGTACTCATGCTAGCACTCTGCCCTCTGCAGACTGAAGTACTCAAGCTAGCACGCTGCAGACTGAAGTACTCAAGCTAGCACGCTGCAGACTGAAGTACTCATGCTAGCACGCTGTGAGCAGCAGACTGAAGTACACATGCTAGCACGGTGCGAGCTGCAGACTGAAGTACTCATGCTAACATGCTGCGAGCTGCAGACTGAAGTACTCATGCTAGCACTCTGCCCTCTGCAGACTGAAGTACTCAAGCTAGCACGCTGTGCACTGCAGACTGAAGTACTCATGCTAGCACGCTGCGAGCTGCAGACTGAAGTACTCATGCTAGCACACTGCAGACTGAAGTACTCAAGCTAGCACGCTGTGCACTGCAGACTGAAGTACTCAAGCTAGCATGCTGCAGACTGAAGTACTCAACCTAGCACGCTGCTCTCTGCAGACGGTAGGGAGGATTAATAAGCACATTGTTACAGAGGGCTACTTGTACCCTACTACATAGGCCTGTTAAGCGTATTGCATTATATAGCTATTCCATATGCTCCTGCACGGGCTTGCGATGTACCCGGGTGTATGTGCGCATGGCTAAACTCTCCCTCACTTTAAGAAGAGAACTTCTTTCTGGTTTCTAGAGTTTGGCTTTGGGATCACCTCCCCGTCGAGCTCAAGTAAGGTAAATAGTGTCATTCAAATTAAAATGAGACTGAAAACCTACTCATTTTAACTTATCGCCCTCTGGTCCGTGATGCTACAAAGCTCAGATACTTATGGCTTAAGGGCACCATATGAATGAGAACTGACTTTAAAAAGCACAAGGTCTTATGTACCATGCTACACAGATCGGTTATACACATTCCCGCCAAGAGCAGTGAGACCTTTGTTTCCATAACTTATGCCTGGCAGATTGATACTGTAAAATCTGCAGAATGAGGCAAAAAGTCAAACGACTTTCACAGATCAGTGAGTGTGGCCCAATGTCACCCAGGGGCAGCCTGCTGACACAGGCCATCATATAGGGAACTTTAAAGAAGATGAGGAGGGTGATGTCAGCATAAACCAATTAGTCAGGCTTTGCAGAAAAACGAAAAACACCATTGTAATTTCCGGATAACAAGCAATGTATGACTGGAATGGGAAAAGATGTCGGGTGAGCCTGGAAGTAATGAAACGTACCTGGGGAAGATGAGGGTTGGAAATCCCTGACCTTGAGCTTTATTATTTTGCGTCCCAATTACAGCACGCAGTGGCATGGCTTGATACGGACCCATCGTGGGAACGATCACTCCTGGCTGATACGTACGGGGATCAGCAGTTGGGTGCGCTTCTTTGGCTTGCGAAGGTGCGACAGGTCCGGTGCCCTCCATTGGGCTGACTACTGGCTGCCATCTGGGATAGGGTGGTTAGACGGCTTCTACGGGTGCGACTGTTTGCCCCAGAAGCAGATTTTTGGTTGATGCCACCTTTCACGCACCTTGACCGGGTCATGTCTACCGATAAATGGAAAGCGGGAGGTTGTCTTATGTTAGCGGACTTGTACCCTGACCAACGGTTCATCACGTACCAAGAAGCAGTAGACACTTTCGAGCTGGGCCCGGGACAATTCTTGCAATATGCCAAGATAGCAGCAAAGGCACGACATCTGTGGCCCACATTCCCGGACGCCCCTGACCACTCAGACACCTTAGTCACACTGATAGCGATGGCGGGAGGGCGGAAACTGGTCACTCACCTGTACAGGGCACTTCGGGTGGAAAGACAATGTACACCTCTTACACTAGAAAATAGGTGGCGGGAGGTGAGCCCCCAAGAGAACACACCACGGGACTGGGAGAAAATCCATGAGGGGGCCGTAAAGAAGGGGTTTCCAATAGATTCAAACTGATACAATATAATATGGTCCACATAACTTACCTCTCACCCAAAAGCCTCCATGTTATAGATAGCTCGAGAAATCCAAGGTGCCCCAGATGCCATTACGAACAGGCAGATTTCCCACATTTGGTTGGGCGTGCACAATCATACAGACATACTGGACAGCCATCCTAGAGGACCTGTATAGAATAACGGTATGGAGGGTGGCCTGGAGTTGCGTACATGTCTCCTGGGACTGATTACCCGGGACCCGAAATGTAAAACTAGCAGAAAGTTCCTGGTGTTGGGACTTGTTATAGCCACAAGACGGATAGCGATTCATTGGCTGACACAAGCTGGGCCGATGATAGCGAACTGGAAAGCTGATCTGAGGGAGTGGGCATTAGAAGAGGAGGGACACATGCGCGGCACAAGGAGAGATGCCAAACTCCCGGAGGTATTACAGGCATGTGGGTTAATGATCCAGGAGATAGGGAGGAACTCCCCAGATTCTACGCAGACAGTGTCATCCGCAGTTAGCCACGAGGGGACTGCATGCCCCAGGCGGGAGTAGAAACGGGAGGTCACTCCTGATTGACAAAGTGTTAGAGAATCCTTTGGGTAGGTGGGCCCAGTACGGGGAGGGGGTTGGGAGGGTGGGGGATTCTAGTTATCAGTTTGTACGGTTGATGTAGCCAATGTTTGTACAAATTGCTGGTTTGATATAAGCTTCCACTGCAACTCAACTTTGACTACCTGTTGCTCTACAGGGATTGTAAGACCCACTGTTCAGAGTTGTCTGTAAAGTATTGCTGTCTTAGCATGTGCAGTGAACTATGAAAAACCACAATAAAGAAAAAAAAAAAAACAAGCAATGTATGACATGCACATGTAAGGAGCCACTGGTGCGGATCTGGGGGTCAGGAACTCGGGTGCCCTGCCTCGGGTCCTCGCTCACTCCTTACGACTCATACATTGACAGTAAAATAAAGAAGGTGTCTCACTCAAGTCAATCCTTGTTTAGATCGCTTCCCTCTGGTTATGCATTTGCAACCACTCTCAAGAGCGCATTTGAAGACGGGAAACCTTTCTTGTCACAGCAAAGGTTTGATTAGACAAAACAACTTGATACATAAAATACCAGTTTTATGTAGCACTGTCTGGCGAAAAGAAAGCCACATAGGATTTGCAATGATTACGTAAGAGATTATGATGACCAAGTGTTTAAGGGCGACCATACCGCCTGCCCCCAACTTAAGGGACAACTGCATCATTTTATGTTAAAGTCACAAGCATGAAAAAAAAGTGGTGACAGCCTATAAACTAATCGCACACAGTGGAACTTAAAAATCTCACCCTACATGCTTGTAAAGCATGGCAACTGGCAAAACCAGGGACAGAAGCAATGGCAAAAGGAAATAACTCAGAAGGACAACTGAACAATACATCGGTGAGAAGTAGATTCACAGAGAACAACTACATTCCAAATACATAAATAGAATCGCTCAAATCTCTGGTAGTGGAGGGGTTCATTACCTTCAGGGTAGGAGAGACAGCGCTCCAGCCTAAGGGCTTCCTCCTCCCAGTCATCCTCCTCTTCCTCCTCGTCGGTGCTTTCTTGTTCCAGCCCTTCCTCTTTGTGCCTCTTTGGTTTTTTGTTTGACGGACGGTCCTCTTCCACCATTCCCTGCCCTGGTGGGCTTGGGGTCCCCGCGTGCTCGGTAGTGGTTTCGCAGTGTTTTTCAAGGTCTTCGCCCTTTAAACAGTGGTCCATTGGCTCCGGACATCGGTGGCTTTTTTTTAAGTAGGCATTGTGGCTTTCGGGCACACACCCTGGAGTTCTTGGAATGTCCCTTCCAGGGCTAGTGCTGGATATGTTTGACGCTTTTGGCTGTCTGTCCGGAGGCAACCGCTTCAACGAGTCTGACTCTTTCAATTTTTTGCTAGCCTGTCTCTCCGCACTCTCTGATGGCGCTGAACGTTTCTGGAGCCAACAACGAAAAACAAAAATTATTCACAACTTAAAATTTTTAAATTTAACACAGTCATAATAGCTTATTCTTAGAAAATCTGCATAAGAAGTGCACAAGGTTGTTTACAAACGCTTTTTAAATTCTTGTTAAGGGGAGGAAAATGTTGACAGAATGTAGAAGAGTAATTGATTGAAATTCTTAGGCTTTGCTGTCTTGTGTTTCGTGTCTAACCACACCACGATTTAATTATTATAATTGTATGAATGAGTAGGACTGCTTGGCTTAGAATTTGTAGTCTTCAGGATATCATTTTATAGATGTGTCATGCAACATAAAAAAAAACGAAATTGCAAATAAACTTTTCATTGTGAATTAATTCATCACAAAAGGAAATCATCTTATTACAAACTGAATAAGAAACATTTAAACTATCATTAATGATGATGTCTTTGAAAAGATAACCTGAATATCCATGTTTGTAAAGTGGAGAAAGGATTTCAACCTAAGTGAACACACTGGACAAAACAATCCATACGTCCCCAGAACTGGCTTCTTCGTGAGAGCATCCTGGTAACCTGACAAGGGCCTGACTGAGGGACAAAAGACAAAGACTTTAAGTCTCATTAGGACAAGGCACCATGCTGGAACAGCTTTCTTTTTAGTTTTTATGTCAAAGCCCACTGATTGGGGCTCTGTAACATGCTGCCTAATGTGCCCTAAGAGTTGGCTTGGTTCTGCTTATGACATATCTAACCCAGGAGACCACTGTTGCCTGAACTCAAACAAAAAAACAGGTCTTACACTTCTAGAGTGAGGAGTGCTTTTTATATTATGTAAGGAATTGTGCATTTCTACTGAACAGCACATGTTAATCTTGTTTTCAAAGGTAGGCTGCATATAGCATAAAGGTGGTAAATATTTGTAACAACCACAGATCCAACATTATTGAAAACTTTAAGCTCGCTGCAACTCATATATCAAATGTCACTTTGATATAAATTCTCAGTGGGGAGCATCCTTACAATATTTTCTCTTTTGCATCTTCCAAGCATGGTCTGCCTTTATTTCTTGCTTCCTGTCTTGTCTTTCAGACTACTAATGCTCGTTACCAGACTACCCGTTCTAGTCAGAGCCCACAGGCCATCAAAATCTAGAGTAGAGTAGGTGGTTGAGTGCACTACTTAAGAGCAGCCGGACAAGCTGTTGAGAGAGCCATGGTTCTCCATCTTGTTTTGTGCCACACAGATGCCACTGTGCCCTAACACTGCTAAGCACCAGGGGTGTTTTGAAGCAAAAAGACCACACCTTTTTCTGGAACGCTTCCGCGACTTCCGCAAGGCTCGGGGTTTCTGCAACAGGGATTTGAAAATGTTCACGTCACGCAACAGAAATAACGTTTACCGCTTCAGAAGGCTTCCTTGCGGTGCTCAGATTCGGCGCTATCTCCGTCTCCTTCCGCAAAAGGTTCGAGGGTTGGAGAGGCCGCGCGGAGGCACCACCGGACTGTCTCCTGCAGGAATAAGAGCAGAGGGGGCTTGAAGCGGAACAGAGAGGCAGGCAGGTTGATCATTCATGTGTTCTCATTAACATAAACCACCTTGATTAGAGCAGAAGGGGCTCAGGATATTTATGCATGGGTGCTAGCGGAGAAGTACCAGGTGGAGATTCAAAATGCGAGTATATCAGATAAACAAAATGTTTTATCTTTTTAAATTAATGAAGCAGCACACCTCTTGAAACTTCTCAGCAAGCAGTTGGGCGACTGCGCTGCCTGCAGACATTAAAGGATTGAGAAAGAAATGGTCCTAAATGTGCGAGGCCTTCGCACTGATGGAAGCATGCCATTTTTAAGTCTGCCAGAGAGAGTGCTTAGGTGGCTCACCATACTTCCGTTTAATAAAATAAACATATATACAAATATTATATATATACACACACACACACACACACACATATAAATACATACACACACTCTGTTCTTAAATAAAACAAAAAAATGGCAACTTGCCAAGAAGCTGCCTTATCGCAGTGAAATCTGCTCAAAGTGCTAAAGCGGGACCCAGCACTGCAGGAATTGCTCATGATCCATTTACTTACAAAACATTCACAGCCAGAAGGAAGACAACGCATTTGGGCTGATCACACAACCTTGGTCAGGTTGGTTGCCATTGCACACATGAAATCTATAAAACAGCTATTTTCACATCACATGAAATCATGTCAGCTAATGAGCATATATAAAAGCTTCCGGGTTTCCCTCTTCAACCATTGGGCAGTTCAAGTGTTATTGACTTTTTGCTTCTACCCAGCACAGCATAGGTCAATGGTAAGCCCACTTCAGCCATAGGGCCTCCTCACTGTGGGCGACAGCACTCTTCATTTAAGAGCCATCCAATCTTTGCCTCAATTTCATGTTTCATTTATCTTTGTGATGGGTCATTTTGATTTTATTGTTTTTTCCAAACACATAACACACCATCTTTAAAAGGTGGCATTTTTGCTATCTATTACTTTTAAACTTTCAATGACCATTGCATATGTTTGCAAAAATGTATAAAAAAGAATTAGATGAATACAATTATTGTAGAATTGCCAAGCCAAGGCATATTGGGTTTGCAGGTGCTGGTTAAACATACCCTGAAATGGGTGGGGGGTAGTTGAGTCCATGAACCCACCCAGCCCTAACCTAGATTCCAGCTGAAAAGGCTGCTTTTTAGCGAGCCTGTTACTAACTTCTTCATCGGTCAAACCTTGAGTTTTCCAGCGACACTGCTGTTATATGTGGGTGATATTTTAAGTGGACAACCCTCTTTAGCTGCGTTTCACGTGCCAGCAGCAGCAGCTGTGTGTTTCAGTGAGTGCATGGTATAAGCCTTGTAGACTTAGGCTATGCACCGAGTTCATAGCCCCAGATACAGGAGGCTGAAGGATTAAACTCAAGAGGCCACTCGCATTGATGCCAAGTTCTCAAGAAAGTCAAGATCCGCCTCGTGCTTTAAATCATTCTGCACACCCTCCCCTGGACGAGAGCACTGGGTGTGGGTGCACCTGAAACCGCAGACTGCTGAGCACGGGATGAGGTGGAGGTAGAGAGCAAGGTCCGTACCAAACTAGCACACAAGTATTGCAAAAGTACTGCTTAGTGACACGTCGGTGGCCTTTTCCAGCGTTTTCATTGGATGAGCGGTGCTCAAGACTAAAGTGTAGTCAAGCTATAGTACGATGGTGGCTTGTGGAGAGCGCCTTTCTACGGAAGCCGGAGTGCCCCCTGCTTGCACCCTACTCGAGGTAAAGGACTGGTGTCACTTTCAGGCCATGAACCTCCAGTGTACCCAAAGGCAGAAACGTGCTCCCTTTGGCCAACTGCGGCTTCTCTTCAGAGAAGGGCCATCGGCAGGGCTGGGCTGCAGTTTTATTAATAAATGCAGATTCATGCTGCACCCTGAAACTTTACACTGCTGTTGATAATAAAAAAATAAAAACATTGAGTCAACCATGCTTTCAAAAGCCTGCCTTCGTAGTTAGGTGATCAGAGGATCAAAGAGAAAGCAAAAACAACAAATGCACAAGAGAGAACAACAAAAAAGAAGAAAAACTAGGAACAAAGAGAGACAAAAAATAAAGAGAGACAGCCCTAAAATCCAGAAAGAAAACAAGCATTGGAAATGCCAAACGGTCTGGCTTGAATGCACTGCACAGTGCTCTCCCACGAAAACACAATTTTTCTTGCTATCGCGAGGACACACCTATCATCCTGCACTTACACAGACAAACTGCTCATCCTGCATTCACATGGCTCAACCCACGCCTACAGCGGCCCTCATACAGGCGGATTTCCCACCTTGCACTCACACAGACACACTGCTCAGCTTCCACTCAGACAGGTCTTGGTTTTAATAAAAATCAGTTGACTTTAATATAAAGTTCTGCATTTTTGTCAATTGCAGCCCCGATGAAGATCAATGTGTCTGTGTGAAACACATTGGCTATATTGTATTAAATAAATTAGAAGGAAAATAAAGAGTTGGATTATATCACCACTGGTTCAAGACGTGTTCACCTTTCATTTCTGGACTCATGAATTAGTTGCCCCTACTTTTGTTGTATTTTCTAAAATAGTGGGTTGTTGGACAGCTAACTCAAGGAGGTGAACCATTGTGCTGAATGAAATGAAACAGGAGCTTACTGGTGGTACGGTGGTTAATTTCTCAGCTGTCTGGTACTCACACAGATCACCTCGTACTCACATGGGTACACCTCTCTCACCGTGCAGTGACATGACCCTGCACTCACAAGGGCAGACTGCGCACATTGTGCTCACAAAGGCAGACAGTTTCCCTTGCGCTTTGACAGGCAGACTGCTGAGCTTGCACTCACACTGGCAGGCTGCGTACCTTCTTCCAGAACTCTTACGGGTGCACCACTCCAATCAGACATTCACACACCTCACACAATGATCAAGATAGCTGACAGTCATGAGTGAACACCAGAGAGTGTAGGATCTTCTGGAACTAGCCGGGTCTCCCTACCACCACTTTTACAAGCGGAACACTTATGAATGACACTCACCCCTAGCAGGGAGAAATGGGAAACGCACCGTGGGAACTCCCAAAACTCGCAACCGGTTAGCAAGAATGGGGCCCAGAGGATATCCAACCGCCAGAGTCTAGACACCCAGAGAGCCAAGCCATCAAAAAAGGCAGTGTTCCTCAGAGCCTCATACCATCAAGTTTTATAGAATACTTTAACTCAGTGCCCAGTGAAATAAGATTTAAAGTCTAAAAGTAAAAAATGACATTTGCATAGCACACTTTTAGACACAGTTAGTCTATAGAGGCAGCTCTAAACCTCCCGTTTACCTTTTTATATTTTTATACCTAGCGGAAAAATATTCTGGTACAAATCTCAATACCAGACGTGTGACAGAGTTCCAAAAGATACATTCTGTGCCATCAATCAAAGTCGCCCCATATTAGGCTGGGGCTTAAGTGTTACCTACTTCACCCACACAACCTGGCGATTCAAGGGTCTTTGAGATGGGATTATAGCTTTCCCTATTCCCTGCCAAACGGGGAAAAAGTAGGAATAGTTTCACTTCTCTCCTTGGTCGCTATTGCAGGTAGGGCAGTGAGTGCTAGCTTGCTTTGCATTTCCATGGTGGTTTGTGGCCTCCAGCAGCCATACAAATAGCAGGCATCGTTTTTACACAGAGAGTACATCTTGCAACCAAAAATAATTATATTTAACTTTGATTCCTGGCCTATCTATAGTGTTATCATTCTACATGCATAGTCCATTCTATAGTCCCTATAGTATAGGACAATTCGCCACCCTGCACACAGAAACCCTCCACTGCACTCACAGACCAGAAAGCACTAATATGACTCACTGTACTGACACTCAAAAGTCACCCAGTAACAAAAATACCACTACGCCTTCTGCCAAGAACCAATCAAAGAACAGGATCCCTTCTCTACCGCTAAACCCGAAATCATCATCTACTGCCCTTAATGCAGTTGAGTCAAAGCATAACCACTTGTGCACCATCCACCAATTCCATGCAACACCCACTACTGTTGCCCTATACTGGAAAAAACAATATTAAAAATCCACACCAAGGCCACCGTATCAAATCTCGCCAAAAGACAATGTTGTTAAGCCCATCAAAATCCTTCAAAAGTAAAGAACAATGCTTACTTGTGGAATAAATGCATTAAGCAAACAACAAATGTACCTTGACAGTCACTGATTTATATAAAAAATGATTAGTGACAATAGCCATAGAACATACAGGAATACATGCAAAAAGAACAATTAATAGATAGAATGTATAACAATGTCATACAGTCACCCCAGTACAGAGATCTGGGCCTAAATCCATCGTTTTTGTGCTCACCATGCCATTCTAGTTTGGACCCCCCCAGCCATATGCAAATCAGTCTTGACCCTGCGCACAATGGGAAGAGTCTAACCCAAACTGCCATGCCAGGTCCTCCCTGGATCAGAAACAAGCATCCTAGGACCGGTTTCAGGCTTTCAGCCCTCATCAGCCAGGATAGCTTGACTCCAGTTGCATGGAGATCACGGGACTCGCATCTGAGCAGACCCGTCCCACTCGGGGTGACAAATGCAAAAAGAACAATTGATGGACAGAATGCAGAACAATGTCATACAATCAACCCAGTACAGAGATCTGGGCCTACATCCATCTTTGTTTTTTCTTTGTTTTTTTAGAGTGGACCTGGCTTGGCAGTTCGGGCTGGACTGTTCCCATGAGGCACGGGGTCAAGACTGATTTGCATATGGCCAGGTCTAAACTGGGGTGGTATGGTGAGCAAAAAAGAATGATGGATTTAACCCAGATCTCTTGACTGGGGGTGAATGTTTAGATTTGTTCTGCATTCCGTCCATCAATTGTGTGTCCTATACTTGAATACATAACATTTAATTCATCAGTATCATGCTCAGAGCCCAAGTCATCACAACGAGCTTAAGAATTTAAGAAAACATAATGGTGTGTATAATACTGAAAGGTAATGGGCCATATGATTATTATCAGGGACACTGGAATTATGGGGCAGAAGATGGCCAAATTATGATGCAGGTTTGAGAAAATTATTTGGCACGAAATGGCAAATTATGCGGCATAATGCAACACTTTCTGTGATAGTATTACTTCATTTTCAACACTTGCTAATACCGTCTGATAGGCAACAAAGGCTACCAATCAAGGTTCTCAAATGGTCTTCCACTGCATAGCAACACGTGTTGCTGCGTTTTTAGTAACTTTTGAGCTGGAAACTATTTTTTTTCTAAATCTGCAGATTAGGCAGCAAATGATGGATTTCATGGCAAATGCAGCTAATCTATAATTATGCTAAAAACCCCACGTCCGCCAAATCGCTTAATTCCCGTGGCCCTGATTATTTTGTAGTTGTTTGTACAGATTGAATCTTAAATATCCCAAGGGTTATAAAGTTAATTCAAGTAAGGTCCAATTTCCCAAAAAGGTTATCAGCGTTTCGGTCCATAGAAGTTTAAAGGGTCATCATCAGAGCAGGAGATTAAATAGCACAAACAATAGTCCGTGTATATATTTGGAAGTGAGGTTTGTCCGAAAGTAGGTACACATCAGTATGGAGGATTATTAAGTGTATAGCCATGAGAAAATTAGGCGAATTAGTGCACCCAGAGGGCCCTTACGAAGAAGGAATGGAAGTTACTTATAGGAATAACAATAAACCCAAGGTTGCTGTTCAGTTATAGTGTCAGAAGATTGCCTATAAAAAAATCATCTGTGAGTTTCAGGAAAAAAATGAACAAAATAAAGAAAATAGTTGCATATGTTTGATCACTTGAGCACTGAGCACCGTAATGATGAATTACATGTTATATATTAAAGTCTGTTTTAAGGCTCTTGTTACTAATTAACTTTCTTCATCTTCCTACTTGAATTCATGTTGATAATTCATATGAATACTGGTCACGGTTCATTTGTTGTGTGCTTAATTTAATGATTCCACACGGAACCATTGTTTATTACTTCCTTGATCGTCCCTGGTTCCAGGTGATCAACAGGCAGCCACTGTTCTTTAATTATCTAAAAAATCTCGGAACAAACATGTTAATTACGGGTTAATGACACTTTTGTGGCATAATCGTCAGTGCTTGGTCCTGTAGATCCATAGGTCGTATGCTCTAAAAGGCATGCAGGGGTTTGAAGGAGGGTGCCTCATGCGCTGGGCAGATGAGCTGTATGCAAGCAGCATGTGTTGCAAGTGTGTTGCTTACATGGATTCTGCTCCAAGAAGAGGGGGGATGAGGGGTGATTTCTGCAACAGCCTTCTGCAACCAGCCTGATTTCAAATGGCCAAAGAGCAGCTTCAGCCCTCCTCACGGATAATCATGCGACACGTAATATGGCAGAGCGGCATCCACCAAGTAAGGAGCAAGCAGACCAAGGGGATGAAGCGGATGCATGTGCCACAGCCCTTGTGTTGCGCTTCTTACCACTGCCCCTTGGTTTGAGGTGATGGTGTAAGAGGTCTCTGGTAGGCCAGAGTGAAAGGGGGTGTACGTAAGGGGATGGAATAGCTCTGAGGGACTAGGGCAAAGCTCATTCCTCAGCATGCGTCTGCCTCGTATCAGGCAGTGACCCCATATGTGTAGTGTACAAGGGAGGTGGGCTTGTGAATCCGGGCGTAGTTCAGGAGTGTAATACGTGTATATTTGGGCACCAGCTCACTGCTCTGGTCCCCAAGTAGGCCAGCACTTCCTCTGGCCAAAAGGTTGTATCTCCAGTGGCACTGCAGCTGCCATAATGGCTCGGCAAGTGGGAGGGCTGTGGCATTTTAGCAAGTCAGCTCCTCCTTTCACTGGAAGGGTAGGCCTTCAGAGCCACTGCCATGATGATGGCTCCACAGGGAGGAGCAGGGGAGCCAGGGGGAAGATACAGCGCTGTGGGAGGAGGTAGTGGAGCAGCGAGTGATAAAAGGCGGAGCGCTACACAGGTTTACGAAATAGTGCATACCTGTGCACTATCGCTGCTTGGTCCAGGAACACACACAAAGTGCAGGCCGCCACTTCATCATGTTTGAATGCGGCAGCCATGTTATATGAAGGGAAATCCCTCTTCAGAAAATAGTGTACACATCTCTCTTCCAGATGTTATCACTCAGCACCAATTACATGTTAAATCTCTAACCTGGGACTTAAATGAAGTATGAAAATGTGATCCAGGAAGATACTGAAAACACATCAACGCTGTTTAAAACGCATTGAGGGCAAATACACCCCTCCAGCTGCTTCACACCTAGTCTCATTATCCCACAAAGGGGCCCAATAATAAACCTTCGCACTGCTCTCTTGGACAGAGTAACCTTTGAGAGACCCCGACAAGGTGAGTTCCTAAAACAGTCCATCTGCCGACCCCGCTGTATGTTTTAAGTAGCATAGGGCATAGAGTACCCACTCAAAGGAAAACCTTGCTTTTGGGAGACCATGCACTGCTATTCCCTCAATTGTGATAAATTCATAAATAAATAAAACGATAGAACAACAGATGCTCCAGTAGCCTATTTATGTTGATAGCTTTCAAGGCCTGGTGGTAAGGCTAATCATAACTGAAAAGTTAATCAGTTTGTCCAATTCAATCGATCTCATGAAATACTTTGGAAAATGTATTCCAATCCCAAAATCTATTTGGCAGAATAAGGCAAGTGCACAACAAAGTAGCTTCCCTGGCCTCCTTCTTCTGCCCGCCTTGGGGTTGAACTGAGCTATATACCCCGCCATTCTAGACAGCAAAGGGCATAGCATTGTGGCCAGTGGGTGAAAAGGACTTATATGATGCTAAAAAGAACCTTCCCAAATAAAAATATACACAACTGCTTCCAGGCAGGACAAAGCTAGTTCCCATCCTGCGGACACACCTGAGAAGAACCCGCGCAATGTGCTGCTTCTCCTCAATCGAGTATCCAGTCCAGTCTTTCTGCACCTGGTGGAAGAGCTCCTCCTCCAGATAATAGCTGTTGTCCTTGGGGTTCAGTCTTCCAACCTGAAAGGAGACACAAGATCATCAAAGGTTGATTTGAAAAATGAGATAGAAAGATATATGTGAGCGCAAGTGTGATTGTGATAGAGAGTGTGACTGCATGTGTGTCTGCTCATGGCGCACGTCTTGTAATCATATTCCAAGGAGGGAGTGAGAAGTGATACAGGGTTTGCTAACCTTCCCAAAATTGTAATCATTCAAAACAGGAGGGAACCCCTACCTTGCTTAGCCTATCTCTCCATACCTGCCCAAGGGGGGGATCCTAGATTTTTAAATAGTCCAGCGGGTCCTGTGGGTTAATTTCATTTTGAAAAGAGCCACTAACAGTGAGGATGCACTAAGGAAATTAGTATCCTCTGTATCCCTGGGTCAACATGTTTCAGCCATCACACCTCACCGGGCTAGTTGTCTTTCATCGGGACCTCAAAAGGATCCCATTAATATCCTATTTCTGTGCATTAAATTGTGAAGCTTCTATTCACAATAGTCAAATACCGACCCATTTGGTCTCTATGTACGCATTTCTCAGTTGGGATGAGAGAGACAGAGATAATTAATCAAACACATCATCATTAAATAGATCTGTCTGTCCTTATACATGTTTCCAAATGATCACTGTGATCATT